>NC_072790.1:28274051-29524051 GCF_028583425.1 Eublepharis macularius
AAATAGAATTAAACGGCTGATCAAAAAAGCCAATTGTGCTGCTCTGCACAGTTAGGGAGGAATACACTGAAGCAACCTTCTGAACAGCCAAGCGAAACGTGCAGGTTTTAAAAGATTTGGGCCCAGGGAGGAGTTCTCCAGACCCAACTCGGTTTTCCACAGCCGTACAGTAGTTTAAAAGTAAATGGCTGTGGAAAAAATTAAAAAGAGCCCCAATGGCCTCAAAATGCCTCCACGGGAGGGGGGGGAGGAGCTCCTCCTTCCCCCCTCAAGCCATTTTCCCCTGTCACAATACCACAGGAGGAGTTTCCCCCACCCCTGTTTTAACTGCTCCACATGCACAGAATACTCCATGTGGAGCAGGAAAAAAAAACCCTTCCCTCCCGTGCTATTATGACAGAAAGGAAAGGATTTGGGGGGAGGCATTCTGAGGCCATTTGGGGTCTCCTTTATTTTTACCAGCTGCTTCCCACAGCTGCCGTGTAGCTGCAGAGAACTTGAGTTAGGTCCCTTTAAAAAACTGCATGTCTAGCTTGGCCCTTAGTTGACAGACCGAACTGGTCATCGAAAAATCTGCTCCTTGTTTGTGACAAGAACATCCATAGGGATACAGACGACATCAACAGTTGTCAGGATGTATCTCCAGGAAAAACAAGTCATACCGAAGCACGTTTACACTGATTCTCAGCCCATTTTTAGAATCAATTGGTCTTCCTTTCAAACAGTTTGTGGTGTAAGATATACCCAAACCAAGTGAATAAGGGTAGGTTTTCATTCTCAAGCAGAAACCTTTCCCATCAGCTCCTTTTAGCTGGAGATGTTGGGGATTGAACCTAGGACCTTCTGTGTGCCAGACACTCTGAGTCATCATGGCCCCTCCCCACCAGCCCAGTCCTTTCCCATTCACCCAGCTACATATGGAGCCATGTCTGAGACATTCGCCACAGATATTTTTTAAACCCTTCTCTACTGAAACTCCATATACCTACATTTAAAAAGTCGTAGTAATCTATCTCAGTCTTAATAGACAGACTAGTGGTTCACAAATAACTAGTAGTTTTTCTGCAGCCAGAATTTTACCCTTGTTTTTAATTCTAATTTAATAGCAGGCAACTGCTGAACATCTAATGGCCCTTCTTAAAGTTTGATGAATATTTTTCAGTGCTTTAGACAAAAAAAGAGTACAGAATTCTTCCCTACGGTTTATTTGTGGTAAACTCACTCAACTGACTCCAGCTTCCCAGACTTTCTGGCACGCTTGAATTTACTGCTGTTTGTCAGTTGCCTCTCGGAGGCATTTTAATTTTGTCAAAGCCACATGTGCTGCCTCTGCGCATTTCTAAAGTTATCTTCCTTAAAACTATTTGTCTACAAAGCCATGTAAGAGAGAGAGAAGCCGAGAGTGCCTTTTTAAAAAGAAGTTTACATCAATCAACAATTTTTAACGTCATCAAAAACTAAAAACTCCGTTTACCCAAGATGAGAAAATTCTAACCGAAAGCACTGGCTGTCCCATTGCTTCTAGAAATAACCGTTTTATTAGTGTATAAACAGAATTAGTACTTTTGGAGAAAAAAAAGGAGCCCAGCAGTAAAACAAAATTACCGCTAGACATTTCTGGTAGCTCTGCTAATTTTTATTAATGAAGAAAAAAATAGTCATGGCAATAATATTAAGCAGCACTTCTGAATTTAAAAAAATTGGGACTAGAATAATTATTCAACAACTGGCTTAACCTTTTTAAAAAATGGAAAATCAACATATAAATATGCAAAATAAATTATCCCACTCTCCAGTGGAACACTGGGTAAAGACAGTACATCCTGCTAGAATCAATCATATCATAAATTCATTATTATTACTCCATTTAAGAGGAAGCTGGAATGCTTATTTGTTTATCTGGAAAATTTCTATTCCCTCCTTCAGAAGGCAAGGGAAGCTCACAGCATAAACAATAATAATAATAACAACAACAACATTCGATTTATATACCGCCTTTCAGGACAACTTAATGCCCACTCAGAGCAGTTCACAAAGTATGTTATTATTATATATTATATGTTATATTATATGTTATTATATTATATGTTATTATTATCCCCACAACAATCACCCTGTGAGGTGGGTGGGGCTGAGAGCTCCGGAGAGCTGTGACTAGCCCAAGGTCACCCAGCTGGCTTCAAGTGGAAGAGTGGGGAATCAAACCAGGTTCTCCAGATTAGAGTCCTGCACTCATAACCACTACACCAAACTGGCTCTCAAATCAATACTATGTGCAGTGTGGAGAGTGCCATCAAGTCGTAGCTGACTTATGGAGACCCCCTCGAGGAGTTTCAAGGCAAGAGAGTAACAGAGATGGTTTGCCATTGCCTGCCTCTGCAGCCCTGGTCTTTGTTGGAGGTCTCCCATCCAAATAGTAACCAAGGCTGACCCTACTTAGCTACTATACACAATAATTAAAACTACACCAAAGCATGAAACAACAATAGGAACATCACTGGGGAAAAATTCAAGCAGTATAAGAAAGCAGACTAAAACTATAAAGCCAAATAAATTAAGTAATAAAATGAGCAATTAAAAATTGAACAAAATAAATAAGTAAAATAAGTAAAACAGAACAGATCATAAACTGATGTACAGAGAGCAAAGAAAAACAATAAATAAAAACATAAGCACACCAAAACAAGCAACAAAACAAAAATCACTCAATAGAAATTATGGGCACAATGCCTTCCAAAGGGGGAGGGAAGGCTCCTAGGACAAGCTCCTCCCAGCTCCCCATACCTTCAGTAGACCACCACAGCTTCAGCAACCAACGTGGTCCTTGGGGCACAACAGACAATGCCCAAGGAAGGCACACCAGCTGTTGAGGAGTTTACCCCATTGTGGCATTGGGGCTGAAAGCATGTGGTGATGTAGGTCCTCAGTGCCAACCCTACCCCCACCCCCACACAGACCCTGCCCCCCCAGGTGATCAGGGGCTTCTTCAGGGCACCCTGATGTCCAAACACAGGAATCACCCTGATTCATCCCACCCAATTGACACCTTTGCCCAGACAAAGAGATGTGTGTTCACTGTGCACTAGAAGCTCACGACACCCCGAGCCGAGCAATGAGCTGAGGATTGGGCCTCCCACAACTGGGATGCCTCACTGGAAAAAGCTGTGCACTTTGAAGCAGGCATGATGGTCCAGATCGGTTAGTGGGGCGGACAAACTAGTGAATTTATTATAACTAGTGGAAGGGGGTTGAACAAATGTAAATTTGTCCATTAAAATGTAGAAACAAAACCCCAGGCTCAAAAAGTCGCCAACATCATCTTAGAGAAATTACCAGAGATTTGGGGGTGGAGCTTATGGAGGGTGGAGTTTGGGGAAGAGAGGGAGGGATGGAGAGGGGATGGGATGTTACAGACCTTGCCTTCTGATGCTATTGTTTCCTCCAGGGGAACTCTGTAGTGTGGCAATCAGTTGTAATTCCAGAAGAACTCCACGCCTCACTGAGATGGGAAGCCCTAACAAACTCTGTGTGTAAAGTGCTATCAAGTCACAACCGATGGATAGTGACCCCTGTTGGGGCTTTCAAGGCAAGTGAGAAGCAGAGGTGGTTCGCCATTACCTTCCTCTGCAGAGTCTTCCTGGTGGTGGCTCATCCAAGTACCAACCCTGCTTAGCTTCCAAGATCTGACAAGATCGGGCTATGCTGTGCCACCTTCCCTCCCTTCCTTGCTCTCTCGAAAGTTTGGAATGTAAAAAGTAGGGTTTTTTTTATTTCTACACGAAAGTAGAAGGGGATAAAAACTGGTCTGGTCAAGCTCCCTGCTATTTACAGTATGGAGAGATGTGAGCAAAACCTAATCCCCCTCCCAGGACAGGATGCTACAGAGCCTGAAGAGCTCCGGCAACCTTGCAGCTAAGAGTCCTCAGGCAAATTACTTGGGGCTGGAGGGAAACTGTGCTTCCTCGGATGTGTCTGAAGAAGGGAGCTCTGACTCTTGGAAACTTACACCCTGAAAATCTTGTTGATCTCCGGGGCTTTTTTTCAGCGGGAACGCGGGGGAACGGAGTTCCAGAACCCCTTGGAAACGGTCACATGGCCAGTGGCCCAACCCCCTGATCTCCAGACAGAGGGGAGTTGAGATTGCCCTCTGCGCCTCTAAACTACCCTCTGGAGATCAGGGGGCGGGGCCACCAGCCATGTGACCATTTTCTCCGAGGGCAACCCACTGAGTTCCACCTCCTCTTTCCCCAGGAAAAAAAGCCCTGTTGGTCTCTAAGGTGCCACTGGACTCATACCTTGCCGTTCATTTTTTTTTATTCCCCTTCTCTTTCTCCCTCCCCCTCTGGGTAAAAATTCCTGCTCTCCGCGAATCCTATTGCGTGACCTCAGGCCAGTCACTCTCTCTACTGAACTGACCTCACAAGATAATGTTGAGGATAAAAGAATCATGTGTGGAAGGGTGGGGTTAAAATGCAGTATTTAAAAAAAATCAGATATAGGGAGCGGGAGGGGGAAATCCCAGTTGTGCCTCTTCGCCCAGGCCCTGAGCGTCTGAGGGAATAGAAAGGGGAAGACATAGGATATTCACCTGATTTTATCTCCTTTGCCTGCTGATGGTCCTGTCTTCCTCACAGCCCCAGGCCGCTTTTCCCTGGATTGCTGTTATCATCATCCAACATCTAAGGAGCCAGGGATTACCGAAGAGCGCAAGTAACAGTTCTCTTCAGAGCTCGAGCCCTTTTGAGAAAACACCCAAAGATGCCTTCATTTTTTAACATTTCTGATCAGCCTTTTCTCTCCTGGCTCCGGCCTGGGGAAGATTCTTTGGAAACTGCTTATCAGAAGAGGACAGTACATGCTGTCCTCTGTTCTGGTTTCGAGGATACGTGTTTCCCAACGACTCGATTCGCTGGTGTTATTTTCCTGCCTGTACAGAACTACCTGTGCAAACAGTGAGTGCTGTGATCGCTTTTAAGTGGCGTGCCGTAACAGCTGTTTAGTTCAAAAACCCAAAAGCAAATTTCTCTTCGCTTGGAAGAAACGCACACCCTAACCTAGGAAGACAAGAGGGGAATCCCTGGCTTTTATTTCAGAGAGAGAGAGAGAAAAAAAATATTCTATTTACCTTTCACAGTTTCTCTCCCAGAAGCTGCAAGCAAGTCAACGAATCCTCACAGGATAGCCCCATCAGGAGTGCGGCACGACAGGAGGAAGCAAGCATCAAGCACATTGACTTCGCTCCCCCTTCCAAACTCTCCCCAAAGCGTGAGTCAGTGAGTGCGGGTCTGAGCCAGAAAGAAAGAGGGAGAATGAAAGAGAGGAAAGAGGAGCGTGTAAAGTCGCTCTGTGCGTCTGGCTGTTCAGGAGGGTAGCAACAGGAAATGACATGAAAAAAAAACTTCACCAGGCTCTAAGCCAAACTTGGTCCCTGACATGAAGTGGAAAGAGTTCCCCCCACCACCTCTTTCCTCATTAACCAGCCTTTTTTAAAAAAAAAATCTGCTGACTGGAAATTTTTTAAAAAGGAGTCTGCAGACAAATTTTACTTAGGGAGGGAATGTACGAACAAAGGGAAGGGGAAAGAGATGAAACTCCCTCCAGAGTTGTTTATGTGACAAAATGGTATGAGGAACCGGTGTTATCACAGCTGGTTCTTGATGGGCTCTCAAACTGGTCTGTGCTCAAGGGATGATCTAACAAGTACAACTAGGGTTGCCAACCTCCAGGCAGGGCCTAGAGATCCCCTGAAATTATAACCCGCCTTCAGGCCACAGGTATCAGTTCCCCTGGAGGGGAATAGCTGCTTTGGAGGGTGGGCTCCATGGCATTATACCCTGCTGAGGTCCTTCCACACTCCCTGGGAATTTTCCCATCCAGAACTGGCAACCCTAAACAACTCATTTGGGCCAAAGGGCTGGGCCAGATGAACAAAAAGTTACAAGTTGCCCCTAGGTGTCATTCACACATCATGAAATCCTAGCATTGGAAGGAGCCTCATAGAGTAGTTTTCAACTTTGCCAGATCTGGTACCCACCTGAGGCTCCTAGGGGGTTACACGGGGCCACTGAGCTGCAGGTCACCTTGATCTAGTCCAACCCCCTGCTCAGTGCAGGAAATCCAAAACCAAAGATGACTATCTTCTGCTTGAAGATATCCATCAAGGGAGAATGCACACACCCCTTCAATAATGGCGTTCACTGACACAGTGGTCCCAATATTCATCTGAAATCCACCCTCCAATAATTAATTTTATTTATCCATTTTAAATATTTGCACCCCTCCTTATCTCCTCAGACTTGAAGCAGCTGATAAAACAGCAAAAGTTGCGAGGACATAAGTATCAAAAGCATCCAATTACAAGCTGAAAACAATGAAAGAGCCAGTGTGTGGTATAGTGGTTAGAGTGTCAGTCTAGGGTCTGGGAGACCCAGGTTCAAATCTCCAACTCTGTCATGGAAGCTCGCTTGGAGACCTTGGGCCAGTCACTCACAGCCTAATGTACCTAGGGAAGCCATTCCCTCACTAGGGGTGGGGGATCCCCAGTCTCTGCCCCCCCCCACTGCCACTTACCTGGCCAGTGGGGAGGAAAGGTACCTGGGGTAGAGGTACTTGTGCAAAGTGCACTTGCACTTCATCGTCATGCTGGAACATGTCATTTTCTGGCCTGATACAAAAGCTATGGGTCACACTGGGGGCTGATATGCCAACAATTGCCCACAACCACTGTATGTATTTCTGAACTCCCATTCATTGAACAAACAACACAGGTATTTAAACGGACTGCTTTAGACATATGAATGAAATTATTCGTGGTACCATTGATGGGAATGAATTATTGATGTATTGAAGATTATGGATGTAAATTACTGTATATTGATTGATGAAAAGGTTGGATTGTGGACTGCACTTTAGGCACGGAGCACTTTAAATTGCTGTAAACGTTTTGAGTAGTTGTTAACAGTGTGGATACAAGAGTTTATTATCAAGTCCAAACAACTGCCCTCAAACATTAAGTTTAGGGAGATTGTTAGCAAATCAGCCCCCAGCATGAACTGTAGCTTCCGCATTGTCCTGGAAAATGACATGATTTTCTGGCGTGATGGGTGGATGCTGAAGCACATGCATGCTTTGTGCACAGGGGGGAGTACTCGCTGCCCTCCCCGCCTCCCCCAGTCTCTGGGTTGGCCACTGGGGGAGCTGGCTAGCCTGAACCTACCTCACAGAGTATTTGGGAGGATAAAATGAAGGAGAGGAGAATGATATAAGCAGTTTTGGATCGCCATTGGGGAGAAAGGCAGGGTATAAAATGAAGTAAATACATAATAAATAAATAAATACTGCAGAATTAAAACATATAGTTAAAGAGCATTAAGATCATGAGACCCAGAGTGGCAGGGCACAAATCTCCGCCCTTAGGAGCCCCAGAAATTTTCCACCAGGATTCCATGAAGTCATTCAGAAAGATGCAGCAGAGGGAATCTTTTCAAGCAAGGGTGCTTTGGGCTTGGCTGTTTAGCGGAAAGAGTTGCGTAATAACATATTTGGTGGGCAATGCTGGGATGAATAAAGACCACAAATGATTTTTTTTTAAATGGTTCTACCACCATATGACAAAGAAGTGATCTGTAAAAAAAGTGGAGAAAAAATGTTTATGGTGTGACACTAAGCTTAGAGGAATGAAGCCGAGATAGTGCTGTAACTTTCCAAGGCTGTTGCATGTTTGGTCTACAGATGAAATATTTTTCCCCACTAACTCTTCCTGTATGCCGTACCCAAACATTTAAAATGATGGCAACTGTCAACCTCTCAAATAGATTCCTTGCCTTCAGAGTCTTTACAAATCATTTTTATTGTTGTTGTTATTAGCCTGAAAACAGGCTTTCCAAAGGAACAAATGGAGGATAGGTCTATCCTTGTCTACCAGTGGCTAGTCAACAATTGGGGTGTGCATAATGGACAAAACTAAGCTGGAATTACACACAGAACTTGCTGGTTAGGCTCGTTAAAGCAGCTTCCGGAGTGCTGAACCCAAACCAGGAATCTAACTGAAACGGGTCCCTCCCACTAAAAAGTCTGTCTATTTTGTTTTGTTTCATACCTTCAGCATTGGGCAGGCTCACAGGGCAAGGCAGAAAGTTATTTTCCCACCAATCAGATCAAATCCTCTCAAGGAGAGACACCCCCCTCCCTTCCCTGCCTATCAGCTTTGAAAATGTTTGGAAGGGAGACTTCAATCATAGGCTGCAATTCGAAAGACAATTCTCTGGGAATAAACAATATTGAGTAACATGGGACTAACATCTGAGTAGACTTGTTTACGACTGCTCCCCCCTCAAGAGTCATCTTACATCCCCCACTTGCATTCACTGACATTAATGCATTCCTCTTTTTTCTGTAAGTTGTTTGAGAACTTTTGAGAGCACAGCACCTCTCTTACACCACTGTGCCAGTGCAGCCATTCCCCTAACACACACTTAGAATTAAGGAACAGCCTATGGCTCTGAGCATATGCAGAATGCCTTTCATCTGCCACTAAGAAAACTGAAACACCAGAAATCCTGCTTCCCACACTCCAAGGATTAAGAAGCAAAGCTGAGAGAATGACGACACATCACCCACCCGGAAGAAAGCCTCACTATTTCTATCTTTGGAAATTAAGCATTGACCCCCCCCCCAATCCCATCCATTGCCAGAACACTACAGTCACAGCACATATCTGAGCCTGCCCATTGGCTTACATAAGGGCTTACATAAAAACATAAATATCCTCTTCCCTTCCACAAAACAATCCACTCTTAGTTGCTTCCGATATTGTCCTTCTGCAACCGTTCAGAAAAACAGCCACTTTTTTGGCAATTTGTCGCCCCCTGCCTTCCTGGTTTCCTCTCTGATTTCCGAATACCTTGTTCCTATTTTCAAACTAAAGACATATTTTCCCTCTCCCCATACCTACAATTTGCACCTTTTCATTCTTAAATGAAGTATTTAACCAACAAAATATACATGTGGACAGAGACAGCAGTTCCCTTGCCATAATTACTCCATTGGGGTATTAGGCTCCCAATTGCTGCAAAATAGTGGCCATTTTCACATGCGCTCGTAAGATCGCGCAAAACTTATGGAACGAAGTGTCTTCCTAGTGCGATTTCCCGGCACGATCCCCTTTAATGGTGCAATGACATCAGAAATCGCACCATTAAACGGGATCGTCCCAGGAAATTGTGCTAGGAAGACGCTTTGTTACATGAGTTTCACGCAATCTTCCAGAGGCTTTGGCCATGTAGAAATGGCCAGTATTTGAGGCAGCTGAAAGGGTAAGGGAAAGAACTTTTCCCTCCTCTAGCCTACCAACATGAGGTTGCAGAAGCAGCCACCTCCTCAACCAGGTAATGGAGTTTGAGGAAGAAGGATATAGGAAAGAGCTATCCTCCTGTTTTAAAGGAAAGCTCTTAGACTGCTTCCACATCAGGGTGATTTTCCATGGTCGTCCTCTTGCTGATCTGATTGAGTGTGAAACCTGCCTTGCAACAGAGAATCTAGATGACAGAGGGTAATCCTGAGCTGTGTACAATTCTCTTCTGTTGTGTTAATTCCTCCAATTGCTGCAAGGGACAGGCCCCTTGCGGTCATCAACTATGAAATGAATAATGGACAAGCAGTTCCGCGGTTTCTCTTTCACATACAGGAAACTGCTTGAGCTGATTAGGGCTGCGCATGTAGAAAGCTTCAGATTCGGTTCTGGGGATTACAGAACACTCATGGCCCATTATTGGTTTGTTCCAGCTAGGGCGGAGCCAGCTTGGAACTGATCCGTGTCATGAGTTTCGGCCCTTAACCACACATGAGCAAATGCATGCTCCTCTTTTCAAGGGGGTGACACTCTGGCATAGCTGTTCTTGCATGCCATGTCACCAAAATCGCACAGAAAACACAGTTGTCATGGACCAACCTGGCCCAGTGGAGCAGAGAGACTCAGAGGACTCTTCTGAGGAAGAGGCAGCTGGTGAACCTGACCCAGATCCACAGCCAGTGGCAGAGGCACTGCAGGAGGAGGCAGGCCCTGAAGGCTGAGATACTGATCCACAGCCAGGTCCCAGCACATCGGTTCCTCAGCTTCCCAGCCCTGGGCTGGCAACAGAAAGCCAGGTGCAGGCCAGCTCTCCCCCTTCAACACCAGAGCCTCGGGAGCACTGCCAGAGGAGGGCTAGAAGAGCCCTCCAAGCCACAAGGCGCAGTGCCAGGCTAGCAGCACAGCACCGGCCCAGCATCATTAGTGATGATGAGTGCTCGCAGGAGCAGGACTGAGACAGCCGGCAGGTGCATGCTATAGCACAAGCAGCTGAGCACTGTGAGGCTTAAAAGCAGCCGAAGAGGGAGTGGCTGCGTGGAAGCAACGAGTCCGCTCACTACTGACCTTGCTGCTGTTTGGAACTGATTCTCTTGTCCCTGACCTTGGCCTGTTCCTGTGGATGTGTTTTTGAAATCCCCCTTTGGACTTGAAGCTGTGAGTGTGCCCAGTTGGTGCCTGAACCTTGGAACTGGGTGCTGCCCTGCTCGGACAACTTGGGAGTTATCCCTTGCCTGCTGCCAGTGTGAGTCTGCACCGGGACAACAGTACTCCCTCTAAATCACCAAATTACTGAGTTTGAGAGCGTGCAACAATGGGGTTCTGTGGTTTATGGACCCCAAGGAATAAGAAAGGTGTTCATCAAGGCAAGTGTTGGGCAGCTGCGCACAAACACATAAACTGTTCTTTGCACATCGTCCAGAAACCCACTGATCCAATGAGTTTCTTCTCAAGCTCATGAAAAGGAATGGGCCCCAAAGAAGGCTGGAGTCGCCAGTAGCTGGGTTCACACAATCACAGGAAACAAGCAGCGCCAGCACAGCGCACAAGCAGAAGCGTACGCCACTGCCAACCGGCCTGGCACAGCACAACAAAAAAATTTTAAAAAGCGTTCCTGCTTTAGTGACAAAGCAAGTACATTTTACCTTTGGATCCTGCTGTCATGCCATCATTCCCTGTGCCTTCTAGTTTCATTTCTATGATGAGGGGCCATTTAGACAAATCCTCCTTCTTAATCTGCTGCAGGAGGCCGGGTTGGGACTCCCGGCCGCCAGCCTGTCCTTGCACTGTGCATAGAAGCACAAAGAAAGGGAGGTCTAGGGGTTTTCCTTCCTGGGAGGGGAAGTAGAGGGAGGGTGTCCCTCTTCCCCCCCCCCCTATTTTTTACTAGTAAAAGTGGACGACTGGACAGGTTGCTGGCTGCCAGTCTCCCTTTCGCATAAAACCATTAAACCAGAGTTGAATGAAAAGGGATAATGAGAAAATGGAAGTCACAAAAGAAATTGAACAAGAGAGTCCCGTTGTAATGCCAAAAAATAAACAATCTGACTAGATTGGTCCTTCCCCATAGAATACCGATCTGGAAAGACTTGGGGGTGTATGCCTGCACGAGTGTGCTATGCACGTCTACTACCTCCCCACCATTTAATGCTGGCTTAACAGTTTTAATCAAAAAGGCCCCCAAAGGCTTTCTGGGCAAGATGAAATTCCTCCTGGTGCACCTTGACCCACTGTCTCTGGAGGACTTCTGTAGTCACAGTGAATAACCATGGCCCCTGAGCGAAGGACAGCAGCAGCAGAAGGCCACTGGATAGACATGACATGAACCAGCTCCACATGCCTGGGACCTCCTGGCTCTCCTTTAATAACTGCCTTTTTCCCCTCCATTTTCACCCTAATCTGCATAACATGAGCTTTTGCAGCAGACGGGGGCTCAGAGGTTGCAGGAGACTCCTCCTTCCTCAAATTCACATGTGCACATCCATGTGGATTTTGCCGGGTGGCCTTTCCTTGCATTGTGCATAAAAGAGCACAGAAAGGGATGGTGTTGGTGACACTGGCATGATGGCACCATGCCATCTGCTGCTCCTTTCCCCAGTACAAAGCAAACCTTTGATCCCTATGAGCCACTCAATGCCAATGCCATTGCCCAGGAAGTGTTGAAATAAAATGTACTCATGTGTGACACTCACACCACCTTCACACCAACAGAGTGAACACTAAGGGCTAAGTCTCTCCTCTTTGGAGCCAATTAGTTGTGTGTTGAGTACAGACAGACCTGCCATTAAGGAAAACAAGATGCTACCAGGTAGTCCACCCCACTGTCTGGCCTGCCTGCATGGCTGCTGCACGGTAAGTACCGAATCAAAACACACAACATTTTCGGCAAGGGGAATCATTACAGCTTCGTTTCTCAGATTCGGTTCAGTGTTCTGGAAGCTGCTTTAATGACCCAAACTGATAGCTTCCTGCTCAGGAAATACTGGTTTTTCTCAGGTTTAAAATAAAGCAGAGGTTTTTTGTGGAAAGAATGAGCCATCTGCACAGTAGTAATCTGAGCAGTGATAAAGGACTGTACACTAATAGAGGACAACATTGTGGGGAAATACAGGAAGAAAACGCACGAGTTGGGTGGTTGAAGCATGGAAAAACCTTGGTGAGGAAGCAGCCTTAGTCTTAAAGCTTGCCTCAGAACCGAGGCACACATTAAAAGCAGCAGAAGGTCTGTATTCTTGACTTAGGTGACAGGAAGTTCAGCAGCATCACCAGTGAGAACTTATATTTGGGTGGTCACCTGCTGACAAGAGTGGTAAAAAGTTACTAGATTTCTATAGCGTCTGCTCCCATGTCTTCTTGACTCCAGAAATCATTTCTGGTATGGCATAATTTCCTCTTTTACTAAAAATTTTGCTCTTCTTCTTGGACTTGACTTCTAGATCACAAACAAGGTACACATTTTGAATGGAAAGCTCTCTGTTTTGGGCTTGCTCAGGTGGAAGATCTTTTATCTGTTGCTCCTACGTATATATAGTATTTCTACTTTCAGTCAGTACACACTATTTCCCCCCTTGTCGCACATTACATCCTCTGTGTTTTCTTCTCTACTGAATTCCGTCCATCCCTTTCTTTCCCAGTGCTTTTCCAAATAAGTTCATCTAGGAACCTCAGAATTGCCTGTCACATGGAACGCCAGCGGGATTACACTCAGCCATGGGGTGACATTAAGGTCCTTAGAACTTTCCCACCTCAATTACTGCAAGCACTTCTCCTCCAAATACATACCAAGCGCTATTCATCAAAACTGAAGTCTACTCAGGACACTAATGTGATTTTGTTTGCTTCCTTTCATACACTAATCACATCACCCGGCAGACTCCTGACTAGATCTCCCCCTTAACATTACTATCATATTAAAATTCTTTTCTCTGCTTTCAGCAAACTTACTTTCATTCACTCGGAAAACAAATTCAGATCTTATTTCTACTCCCACCTCTGTTTTCTGCCTCCTTTCATTATTGTTTCTTCTATAATCAGCTGTGGGAGGCCCCCAAAGACTTGTGGGGAGCATCTCATTTCCCTCTCTTCCGCTACGTCCTCTTTCCATTCCCTGCTCCCCATAACCTCTACCCCTTTTCTGCTTCCTCTCTCGCCTTCTCACCTACATTCGTCTGCTCCCTACCTTCCCCACACTGTTTCTTCTTCCCTCTTCCTGGCAGCCTCCATATTCTCACCTTTCTCTACATCCCTCTCTCCATCAAACCCACTAAACAATTTACCTTTTATCTCCCCCCATCTTCATTTATTAATTTGCTTCATTTATTATTTCATTTATCTATTGCCTTTTTCCACAACCTGGAACCAAAGCAGCTTACATCATTCTCCTTGCCTCCATATTATTCTCACAATAACCATGGGGGGATAGGTTAGACCGAGAATGTACGACTGGATCAAAGTCACCCAGTAAGCCTCAGCTGCAGAGTGGTGATTCAGATCTGGGTGTCCCATATTCTACTCTGAAACGCTAACCACTACACAACACTTTTTTTGTTGTTGAACAGTAGCAATCAGCCAGGCCTAGGTGAGTCATGTAAGTTATGTGGTATCAAGTCACCTGGTAGTAGCTTCTGGGCCTGCTCCCTCCCCCTGCTTTTACTGACCAAAACCAAGCCTGGAATACTTGCTGAACTGTTATGGTTGCATAGCAACAGCCACTGAGCATGTCTGGTTAAAGCTACAGGCACTCATTTTATCATTTTGATTTTTTAAAAAAAAATGGGTTTGTTTGTTTTTAGAATTTCAGATTTTTAGAATTTCAGATTTTTCTGCAAACTTGGGCCATTTTCCTGGCGTGGAGAGAGAGAGAGAGAGAGAGAGAGAGAGAGAGAGAGAGAGAGAGATCTTTGTGTCCAATATCTCCTCTGTGCTATCCCACTCGACCATTTGTCTCTTTTCCATTGCAGGTGACAGATGAAACTCTTCCTTCTCTTCTTTTTGTGCCTGCCTAGTAACAAATAAACAAAAAATCTCTTGTACTGGGCATTTAAGGGCATAAACAGACATGACAAAGATCGCAGATCAGCTGTAAAATGGCACGTCTGCAAATTTGCAGCTCCAATTCACATTGGGGCCATCTGGCGGAATTTGACCCTTCAACTTTCACTCAGTTTTGCTAATAGGACTTTGATGCCCCTTTAAAAGTTAATTTTCGTTTACAGAATAAGCACAGGGAGGGAGATATTTGGTAGCCCCAGATCCACATCCACCTTTGTTTCCTCTGTTTCCTTCTCTTTTTAACCCACTATCACTAGACCAATATTGGAATTCTGGAAAAAATGGAAAGATAAATTAAGGTAATCATAATATAGAGGCAAAATATGGAAGAGATGACTGTTTAAAAATTACTGATATTAAAGTTTGGGTATAAACAATCAAGGAGAGGGGAAGAGAACTATTACATAAGTTAGTTTGAATATACTTTTCTGTTGTAGCTCAAAAGCAACTCAAATGTAGTGCTTTGTATTTTATATAAGTTTCTATGCACTTTCTACTGTCATTTCTATCTTTCCTTGTTAAATAAAACTTTTATTATTAAAAAGAGAGAGAGCAAGAGATGACTTTTCCTTTCTGTGTAGTCGAGTGAGAAGCTCTAGGACACATTCAAGATTAAAATGGTGAGAACCCTCCCTTTTTCTGGCCAAAAGTCTGGGGTGTGAGGCATGTCTTTCCCAAGGCATTTCAGGAAAAAATGGATGATCTTTTTGAGGCTTTTCCTTCCTCAAGCATTAGTTAAATTAAATCCAGATATGAAGCGTGTGGTGAGTTGGGAGAACAGGGAATTCAGCAGTCTGGCTTTAGACCACTTTTATTATACTCAGTGTGATGGAATTAATCCTTGACTGATCCCCCCTGTGCTTTTTTATAAAGCCACTGGAAAAAGACTAATTTGGGGTCAGGTTATATCTTGACTTGCACTCTGAAATATCTCCTAGTTTTCACTTTGCTCCCACGAGGTGTTTGGCCTTTAGGAATTTTTTATTTCAAGTTGAAACCAGTTGCATGGACATTTGTGCTCAGTTTTGTTTCCCAAACACACTGAATTTTCAAATAGTGAAATTTGATGCGGTGTGTTCAGCTCTATATTCCAGACATCTGTTTTGTGGGGGTAGTTGCTGTTCACTATTTATTTGAAGTTTACACAGAGCTCTGTCTCTATTTCATGGACAAATTGAAAATAACTCCTTGTTAAGGAAGTGACAGCTGATACCTGAAGACCCTCACAAGTCATTCCATGAAAGGCCAAAAAAATACACAGAAGGGTTACGGGGGTCTCGACCCTTACTTAGATGAAAGTACAGGTTAAACCTTGTATAAATGACAAATCTTAAAGTGTTTTGTGTTCAAACTAGAAGTCTTAAGTAAGACGATACAGTTCCAATTAGCCCCTTATTCTGTTCTTAACTTCTGCAACTGAAAGGCATGGGCAGGCATTTGGGATAATAAGGTCTCTAAGGTGGAACGCACAATACACCTGGTTTGTAACTTATCAGGCAAGTGATCATTTTTACAAGATGGCGGAGGGCCATGTTCATAACATAATGTGTGAGGGGAATGGTCTACATGGAGGCCCAATTTCTGTCATTATTCCCCACAAATCCAGCACGTTTCATAGGCTTCCTCCTGCTCACACACCACATTATGTATAATATCAGAGTGAACACACAATATGAAAAAGACCAGTTTCTCCATGATGTGAACAAATTGCCCAACAGGCCAAAATCTGAAAATTAAGGCAATATGTTAGGGTAGGGTTGCCAGGTTCCCTTACCCTCCAAGCGGGAGGCGGGAACCTGGCGTTCACCTTTTGCTCCTGGTGACAAGTGATGACATCACTTCCAGAAGTGACGTTGTCACACTGGCCATGGGAGTGCTCCTGTGCTCTGCGCAGACAACAAGAAGTATTTGCTGATTCATCTGCGAACAGTCCCGTTTGTCAGAACCAGATTCCAAGGACAAGTGTGGAAGGAGAGCTCACCCAGCTCTAGTAATAATAATAACAATAACAACAACAACAACATTCGATTTATATATTGCCCTTCAGGATAACTTAACACCCACTCAGAGTGGTTTACAAAGTATGCCATTATTATCCCCATAACAAAACACCCTGTGAGATGGGTGGGGCTGAGAGAGCTCCGAGAAGCTGTGACTGACTCAAGGTCACCCAGCTGGCTTCAACCGGAGGAGTGGGGAATCAAACCCGGCTCTCCAGATTAGAGTCCCGTGCTCTTAACCAGTACACCAAACTGGCTAGTATTAATGGTTATGCGACCAAATCAGCATTCTTTTTCAGGAAAATAAATTCATTTCAAAATGGGAAATGTGATTTTAATCAACCATTCAAATCTGTCTCTTCTTGTGGGTTTAAAAGAAATGATCTAAATTTTGACTTTATCAGAAGCATGGTGCCAGGGTTGTTAGCACACCCCTCCCCCGCTCCCGGAGCAACCTGTTACTTCTGGGTCATGCTGGAAATGACGTAATAGAACAGGGATGCAGGCATGCACACACAGGTAAGTACCTATCACACTGCTCCCCAGCCCCTGTACGCACACCCCATTTTTATACTGGGGGGACCTGGAAAACCTGTGTCAAATTAAAAATCACATCCTTTATCATTTTGTCTCTGAGAACTTTTGATCCGAGGCCTTCACTTGGTTTTCTAATCCTATTAAAATATCTATTAACAAATGCTTCATCTCCAGAAACATCATCTTTCATCTGAACGAGCTTTCAACCCATTTCACAATGCTATCGCTGCTTTCTCCCATGAAACAGTTATTACCTACCTTTTTTACAGGACAAAAGAAAACAGAAGTCCAGTAGCACCTTCAAGGCTAACAGCCTTTATTCCAAGATGAGCTTTCGTGAGGAAGTGCGCTCAGGCTCACAAAAGCTCATACTGGAATAAATGTCAGTCTTTCAGGTGCCGTTGGACTTCTGTTTTGTTTCGTTACAGTATACCAACATGGCTATCCCCCTAGAATTTAGATGACATAAGGGCCCCTGTCTGCCTTTCCCTTGAGTTTGTCCTGATATTTATAGAAAATCTATTTTTGCAAAAGTCCTTCAAGGACTTTGATAGATGATTGTTAAAAATAGTCATGGAAAAAGGATAGTCTAAACTCTAAAGTTTTCAAGAGGTACAGAGAGGGGACTTCCCAAAATCAGCAATAATTTATTACGGGGCATCATTTTTCCCCTCACTTTGAAGAAAATAAAATAAAATGACTATGTCAGCTCAGCAAACCTAGGTTGCCCTTCAGGTGGATTTCTAATTAACCGTATATGCAGATGCTGCCCTTTCAGTCCAATCTAATGAATGTGCATTTCACGAAAAGTCGCTCTTGCCGCTCGCTCTTCGCTGCACAGCAGTATTAACTCCTTAGCTAAAAATATAAACTGCCGGGATATAAATATGAAGATTAACTCAAGAGAAAAGCAGATGGCCCGTTTTGTCATCTTGAAAAGGTAACTAGGTTAGAGTGAGAAAGCAGCTGGGGGAAGATAGAGTGTGGAAATGTCAGAAATCCCATTCAAGTGAAAGATCGAGTTACTGGAAAGGCAGCTTTAATCAAGGATTTTCCTTTCTCCCCTGCAGCATTGCAGGCTGATTGGCGCTGCCTACCTATGGGGGAGGGCAAGCAGTTACTTTTATCCCCATCCCAAACCTACCCAACCTATCCCCTGTGGGTATAAATGAAGTCTTTTCGTCTATCATCTGGGCAGCCCCAGGGAATTGAATAGTTCAGGGAGCAGAAAGGGTTGGCAGGTCTCCTGCTATGGTGGGAGGTCTGCCCACAGCACACTTTGTTACCTGCCACTGCTCTGACCAGCAACACGCACATCATGACATCACCTCCTGGGACAACCCAGTAGTGATCTCATGTCACTCTAGGAATCGCAGGAAACTTTATGCTTTTACCATAGAGTTTCCAGCAATTCCTAGAGTAATGTGACATCACTTCTGGGTTTTCTCCGAATTGACGTCATGGTGGATACAATGTTTGCACGCCTCCCCCACCCCGCCCCCATGTCTCTACTCCCCAATTCTTGGAGGTTGCCAAGCAGATCCTGGCAACCCTAGGTTCACAACTGAGATGGCGAGCCAGAATAGCCCTTGATTGTAGGCATGTAGATGCACCAGGCCTCACCCCAACATCCTCACCTACCTGGGAGTAAATCTCATTAGATAAAACAAGACTTACTGCCAAGTTAACATAATAGGAATGTGCTGTAGGAGTCTTTTTGTAGAAACATACCTCCTCCCACCAAGGTGTGTATTCTTTCGATTGCAACCTTAGTTTCTTTCCCTTACAAATTTCTCTGACCCCCCCCTCCCCCCACCCCTCCCACTCTGGGAAAATGTTCCTGCATCCATGTTTGGAGGCAGCGGCTGTTTTCCAGTTGGGGTGGGATGGGAAGGAGGGAAGAATCAGAAGTCCTCCCTGATAAGCTTCTTGCCAGACTGAGAGCTCGGAACATCAGCATTCTGACACCCCCTCCCCGCAACCAGGAAGACTCTAATGTTTGTGGGACACAGTGAGAGAGCTGAGGTGGGGGTCAGAAAACTGAAACTCCCTGTGACCCAGTGTTCTGACCCCCCCTAGCCCAAACCGAGATGTCACTTATGACCTGCAGTCTGTATGTTATGCACACTAGGGAATAGGTCAAGCAACCAGGCCCCGCCACGGAAAAAGAGACACAAAGTCCATGAGATAGTGCAAGGATGGACAGACGTGGAAATGCAGAACAAAAATGTTGATCTGGCTGATTCTGTTCAGGGAGAAATCTTCTTGTTGGATGGAATGTGCATATCTGCTGATGCTGAACCATTCTCTCTCCTTGCTGTCTTCCTACTGCCTACAGTCCAGAAAGTCAGAAGTCAGGCATTTAGCTCCCCCTTGCATTCCAGATTTTGTATAAAATGGACAGACAGTCCACAAATCTAAACAAGAATCACCCATCACGTCTAGTTCGATCTTTAATAATTAAAATTTGCATTTCCTTTATTTCCCCTCTACAAGGTCTAAGAAGATCAAGGGGAGGGGGAAATTTGATTGGGCGGAGACTATGGGGGAAAAGCCAAAAAGTCAATCTCACCAAAAAAAACTGCCCTTCTTCCCAACTTACAGCTGCTTTTTGTCATGGACCAGAGTATGAACTCCTTCTCAGCAGGAGAAGATACTCGGAGGAGGTGGTAGCAGGGCAGCTAATACTGCCACAGAAGGAGGCAACTGAGACAACTCTGGGAGGTTTGTTTGATGTGCAAGTGGAGCCCCAAGCATCTAAGTCAGCCTTCTCACTCTGACTTCTAACTTGGACCCTGAACCCGCCATCCCAGAGGCTGATGCTGACAAGGCTACGGGTGGGGATATGAGGGGGGCTGTGACACCAGCTCTGGCATCCCATCTGTTAAAAAAACCCAGAAATGACATAGATAGTTCTAAGAGTCAACAGAAACTCTGGCAGTTCCTAGATCTCGCTATGTTTTTACCATAGAGTTACAGGCAATTCCTAGAGCTATCCTATGTCACTTGTGCTTTTTGCTGGAAGCAATGTGACACCACACATGATTGGGCAACAGGACCGGGTAAGGATCCCCAACCTCCAGCGTGGGACTAGGACTCCTGTGCTGCTCCGAAGATCATTACCCAAATTGCCCCCAAGTCCTAGAAAGTGCTAAACTGCTCTCAGACCCAATAATAATAACAACACCTACAGAACTGCAAAAGATGGCATTACTTGGAAAAGTGTACATATTTATTTTATTTATTTATTTTATTTTATTCAATTTATATTCCGCTCTCCCTGCATCAGCAGGCTCACCAATACCTGGCTGATATTTAGGTCTCTGGTGGAAACTTGTATCAGCTCAGCAAGGCCAATCAATGATAACATGTGATCTTTATTTATTATAGATTGTGTGGCGTGAAATTTGAATAATAATAATAATAATAATAATAATAATAATAATAATAATACATTACATTCAATTTATATACTGCCCTTTAGGATAACTTAACGCCCATTCAGAGTGGTTTACAAAGTGTGTTATTATTATCCCCACAACAATCACCCTGTGAGATAGGTGGGGCTGAGAGAGCTCTGAGAGAGCTGTGACTGACCCAAGGTCACCCAGCTGGCTTCAAGCAGAGGAGTGGGGAATCAAACTTGGTTCTCCAGATTAGAGTCCTGCCGCTCTTAACCACTACACCAAATTGGCTCTCAGTATTCACCATCAACCAAGTACAAGCAAGTGCTTTTGCTGGAGCAACTTCCCTGCCATAGTGATGACGGCTCCAGCTCCCTGCCTAGACTTATGGGCCTCAGTCTCAAGCAGGACACTTTTAAGGACAATTGAAGATATCAAGCGATTTCTCAAGCCCACTTCTTGTCTGGTTGCACCTAATTCTGTCTGTGTCTGTCTTGCACAACTGCCACTGACAAAACTATATGAAAATCAAAAACTGCACAAAATTTAAAACATCAACAGCCAGTCCCCATACTTCTCATACTCCACTGCCCAGCCTATAATCTATCAGAAGTCCATCTGAAAAGGATAGCTAACAAAACTCGGCAAATGTAGGGACCCTCCTTTTTTCTTCTGGCAAAGCATTCCAGAGAGCCAGAATTGATGGTGTAAAGAGGCAAGCCTGTGTGCTGGACAAATGAATAACTGGAGAGCATTTGTCATGCTTCCTTTCTGTTTTGCCCATGCCTAGGAGATGCAGCATTAGAGAAAACAGAACAGCAAGTGAATAGAAACCACTAGGCTACAATCAGACCAATATCCTACCCAAGCCAGTAAGCCAACGAAGTAACTAGCGTATGTACCTCTTGGTGACATCCTCTTCAGTGGAACAATCAGTGTGTGGCACTGCTGGCTGGAAAATATCCCTATCAGTTATAAACCTGCTGAGTCACTCCTCCTTACTCTGCTCCCTTCTTCTGACCAGATAGCTAGGATAATAGACAAAGTTCAAGCAGCATTCTGAAGACTATTATCGGTTGTTCATTTTTCAGTTCAGATTAGTTTTAATTACCTGAACAAATGCATTTCCAGTTTGGGTCTTGGTTTGCATTCAAATACACATCCCAAGTATATCATGGAAGAAGGGCTGCAAAGAGAACATTATGAGAAGCAGAAGCCAAGAGGGCAAGAATTCCAAGAAGGCAGGCCACAGATTCAAGGCAGTAAGCTCTGAAAGTAGTAGCAGGGTCACTAAGAGCCCAAACTCGACATTACATGTGACATGAGTTGCAACATGGGTGTTTGATAGGGCTGCCAGTTCCCCGTCGCCATTAATCTGGCCAATGGGGGAAAAGGCCTCAGGGAACAGGCCCAGGATGCAAGACATGCATCCCCAGTTGATTACATCACTTCCAGCATGGTTCTTTAGAAAGCAGCCCAAAACATAGCGAAACAGAGCATGGTAACATCACTTCCAGGAAGTGACATCATCAGCCAGCGCTGTAGGATCGTACACACATGCAAACAGAAGAGGGGTAGATGCCTGCCACCACCACCCATACCCTTACCCATGAATCAGTGTGGGGGACCAGACTGCCCTACATACTAAAGAAATATTTTTACTCAAGATCTAGGAGACAGAATCAAGATATAGAACTTCCTGGAGATGAGCACACAGAAAAACACAACTATAAGAGTCAACCCAAGGTAAAGGAAATTTTAATTGTAGAGACTTGTTAGAATTTGGTGCTGGGAGCTACCACCTCCAGAACTGATTCGCTGTGTAAGAGAAAACTGGCATGACCTTCAGATCAGTCTCGGCCCAGTTATTTGTAGCACACCAGATTACATCATCCTTACACACCCTCCTGTCTTGCCCCATCATGTAATAAATAATATTTATGATTAATTAATAACCGGGTGTCATTCCTCCTAGTATTCGTACTTACTTTTAGCCCTCCATTGAAATACTTGAAAGAATATAAAGGACAAACCCAGTTTATAGCATGATTTGAAAAAGGGTTAAGCCCTACAAATTTTCCCTATTTCCCTCGGTGTTTTGTATCATCCACTCAAAATATCTATGTATCCAGGGCTTTTTTTCTGGGAAAAGAGGTGGTGGAACTCAGTGGGTTGCCCTCGGAGAAAATGGTCACATGGCTGGTGGCCCCGCCCCCTGATCTCCAGACAGAGGGGAGTTTAGATTGCCCTCCGTGCTATCGAGTGGCGCAGAGGACAATCTCAACTCCCCTCTGTCTGGAGATCAGGGGGCGGGGCCACCAGCCATGTGACCATTTTCAAGAGGTTCCGGAACTCCGTTCCCCCGCGTTCCCCCTGAAAAAAAGCCCTGTATGTATCCTTGTATGAATAAGATGATTCCCTCCCCCCTTTTTAACCGCCCTTTCATCTTAAAACTTAGCGGTACCTTTATTAAACTCTAAAGTTTTCCCTGCCTTCTGGATAATCTGCAAGTTTATTTAACTGATTGGCCATTGGAAGGAAGACTGTTAATCCATTAAAAGTGATTTAAAATCAGTTAGTCCTGACACCAGCAATGTTTATAGTTAATTGCTATTTTAGCAAATCAAGAAGATACGCTGGGGCAGAGGTTAAAGTACTTTGCAAATGTTTCTGCTGCATTTGTATGCTGTTAGTACCCAAAGAGCTCACGGAGAGGGCATGGCTAAGTAGAAGACCATTTGCTTGCTGAAAAGATCAGCGGATGCCAGGGGAAGTACTGGTGGGCATCGTGGCACCCACAGGCACCAGGTGGGAGAACCCTGCACTGCACCATACTTGCTCTCACATTTAAGTGCAGTCCAGCCAAGAGTTCCCCTTAGGAGGAAAGTGGTGGCGACGATAAACCACAGTCTCAAAATGTTACTTGTTCTTGCAGCCCGAAGAGCTGAGCTTTGAGCAGTTCAGTCTACCATTTTCTTGGACCCTTTTAGCTCATTACATTTTGTTGGGGAGAGCAGTCTAAGAGAACATAAACGCACTGGGGAGAGAGGGCGCTTCCCTGACAGTTGAATGGTCAACAGACGCGCAACCAAGCCCTAAATGAAACATACACTGTTTTCACACGCACCTGTAAAACTCACAGAACAAAACGTCTTCCCAGCGTGATTTCCCAGCACAATCCCTTTTAATAGCATGATGACGTCAGAAATCACGCCATTAAACGGGATCATGCTGGGAAATCACGCTAGGAAGACGTTTCGTTTTGTGAGTTTCGCACGATCTTCCAGAGGCTTTGGCCGTGTGAAAACTGAAATCCAGCTTTGTAATATTTCGATACACATTTGACTAAAATTCCGGCCCCGAACAGAAAGACGACAACGGAAGGCGGCCGGGTGACTCAAGGGTAGCTTGGCCTCTCCAAGCATAACAAAACTTTGTCGTTGATTCCTTCTGGTACACCCATGTTAGAAGCATTGACTTTCTCTTTAAATAAAAGTAATGATCCAGAAGGCCCATTACAGGAATGCTGAAGAGAAAATAGGCTTGCCAACCTCCAGGTGGGGCCTGGAGACCTTTGAGAGTTACACCTGATCTCCAGACTATTTCCTATAGAGAAAATAGCTGCTTTTGGAGGGTGGACTATGTGGCAATATACCTCACTGAGGGCCCAAAACACTGCATATCATTTACTATTAGGAGTTAGATGGAGCATGCATATCACTCCCATTCTGCAGTCACTCCACTGGTTACTCATCAGTTACATCAAAAGCCCTTCCTAGCCTTGGCCCCTCGTATCTGCAGGACCATCTTTTCCCCTATGTTCCGCCACGGCAGATTCACTCATCTGAACAGGGCCTTCTGCAGATACCACCCTGCAGTTGGGCAAAATCTACAGGGGCCCATATACCTGCTTTCTCTGTGGTAGCCTCCACCTTACGGTCTGCCTGAAGAGGTCAGGAAAGCTCTCGCTCTTCTTCCTTTCCACAAACTACGCAAAACTGAATTATTCAGAAGGGCTTTTTACTCAGGTAATAGATTTGTGCTGCAAGAAATGGCCTTGATAAAGGGACAAGGGACTATAGACTATTGTACTGGTTACTGCCAGTCAATGTAGATATGCTCCTACCGGGTAGTTTCCACATCATTAAAGATGTCATGTTTAATTACTTATGCTGTTTCAGCAATATTTCATCTCTGTGTTTAGATTTATGCTATTTTTAAAATTTCTACAACCCATACCCTGTTGAATTTGTTCAGTGAATGTCCTGGCTGTTAAGCTTATTGACTTGCGCTGTGTAATCTGCCTTGAGTCTTAGTGAGAAAGGTGGATTATAAAGAAACAAACAAGCAAATCCTACCCTTCCCAGACTCCACCCCCAAAATTCCAGGAATTTTCCAATCCAGAATCAGCAACCCTGATTGAAAATATTGTTTGAATGTCATCGTGTACAAATACTCAGTTTTTCTTTGGTTCTGAACGCTTCCTTTACCATCTACCTCTCCCTCCCCCTCAGGTCATCTGATTGGGACAGAAATGTGTCTCTTCACAATGTGTTTGGTTAAAGCTACTGTGATGCTATAGAGTAGAATGATTGAGTGAACCCAACAGTTTTGACTTCCAGCGCTCTTACTTCCATGTTTTGTAATACCCTAGGACAACCTGATGCTTAAAAACTGAATTAAAGGAGACAGGACAAAGTAAATGTGTCACTGTTGTTCACAGCTCTACTTATAGATGTTGCCCAGCTCAGTAAAAGCCAGCCAAACTCATAGGAAGAAATAAGCAAGTTGATGTATGAAAAGACTTAATGCCTACAGATCTCTTTTTTTCACAGCAACTTGTATAGCATGTTAACTTTGTTCACCCACAAGCTCTTAGTCACGAGCTTTATGGATCACAACATCTCAATTACAAACTTAATGGGCAACCTAATTAGTTGAGAATTATACAGTACAAAGAACACCTCAGTAACACCCATCAATGGCTGTTTCATTCCTGTTATCATTACAGCGTTTGCCCCCCTCCTTTTCTTTCTATCAGCAATCAAAGAAGCAAAGCTAGAGTAGGAAAGAACATATAGTACTGACAAGGTGCATTGAAATAGATGGGAGTGCCCTCCAATGATCTACGTGTTGAGATTTAGAGGCAAGCCAACAGGCCTGGTCCTTATTCCACTTCAGAATTAATTGTATCTGTAGTTTAAGAACATTCGCACAGGGCTCTAACGTCGACTGCGACCTTCTTCTTGATTACTTCCCTCTGTGCTCACCTTTTGCCATTAAAGGTAACAGATGGAATTGGATTTCTGAAGTCAACATCTACATAAATCAGCTCTAGCCACTTTTCAGAAGCACAGAAAATATAACGGTCAACTGCCAGGCCAGGGGGAGATTTGCTCTGAAGACATCAGATGTGTTGGACAAAGGGACTGGCAATGTCTCTTGCTCAGGCCTTTGGGACTGCACAATCATAGAGTCAGTTAGATAGACAGGCGGCTATCAGTCTCCTTCCTAGCAGGGGAACTTCCTTCCTTCCCTTCACTTCCCCCAGGAGAAGCAGCATGGTGTCTCCTCCTGAGAAAGATGGCCTACTTTCAATCTAAAGCCATCCTAGCTAGTTAGATCAGTTATTTGTTCTCTCTCTCCACTAATCTTAAGTATATGTATTTCTTTAGATAAATAAACAGTTATTGGTTCTCTAACTTGGAGATGCTTTCAGCATGCAGTTTGTTTACTTAACGTGTCTTAACTAAAACCCAGTAAGATGGACATCAGAAGAATACAAAGGTACAATAGGTTTTAATGGCAGCTGAGAAATACTTGTCCTGTGATCAAATAGCTGAACAAGGCATCCAGAAATGAGGAGGCGCGTCCCTCACTGCCGTACAGTTCTCTCTATGATGGATATTTCAGCTGACATGACTGAAAGGGTGGTGGAGCAGGAGAAAATGAGTAGCTGTCACTGCAAATGAGTAACAATTTATAAGCACAGAAATAAGGTCCTTTGGTGTTCGGCCTGCCATCCTGGTTTGATGGAACATAGAGTCAATACTGCTCTGTACATATGAACTCTGGGAGCTCTGAATGCGATATATTATCTTGCCTGGACCAGCGTCGAGAAGACAGAAGAGAAAGAGCTGACCCATCCATGCAGTTTCACTAAACGCCAGCTCTCTTGAACAAGCACCCAGCATGAGAAACTATGAGGATAGTTCATTTTGCAAGTGTGTGCGTGCATTGAGCTTCCGTGTAAAGGTTCTGGATCTTTGCTTGCTGGGGGGTGTATCAGAGGTGTCTCTCAAATGACAAAAGAACGTCCAGTTGATTGGTACGCTTTATTCTGGAATCACTGTACATTATTCAGAAGAGTAAAGCAAAATGACTTTTTAGTCTTTCAACTCCCGTGTTTCCGGTACATAGAAACAAATGGCAGCGTGCATCAAGAAGCAACTTCAGATTTGTTTATTAATTAGGAAAGTGAGTAGAAAAGCAATCCTTTTTTAAAAAGAGAGAAATGGAGCAAAAAAAAATTGGGGAAGCATCAAAATCCAGAGGTAGAGCACATGACTTCACACATTCAAGTCCTTAAAAATCCCTGCAAGATGAGATTTCGGGTAACGGAACTGAGGAAGCTTTCCTTTGCCCAGGACCCTGGAGAGATGCCGTCTCTCAGAGCAGCAGAAACAGGATTAACCAAATTCAGCAATCTCCAGTGTGTCCATTCATGAGCTCCATGGCACCTCCTCGCTTTTTTTTTAAGCATTGGGAAATGGGAACAGGAAAAAAACCCTGGGAGTTTCAGGTCACTTCCTACCAGCTGAATGCCTAGCGAAGGGCTAAGCTCATCCGAACCCTTTTCTTGGCCACAGACGTGCGTTCTCTCAAGTCTCTGAGCTGGGCAACAAGGGATGCTGAGAACGTTCCTGTTACGACCCTTTCTTTCTCTTGGGCAGATTTTGCCTTTAATCTTCCTCTTACACCCTCTGGGTAGATTGCTGCCACCAGGAATATTATATTCCAAGATATTTTTATTTAAATTTCCCCTTTAGTAATGTGCCCACGCGTCAGGCATAGGAATGGGATATAGGAATGACAGATACTCTGGGATATTTTTTTTTAAAAAAAACTTTTATTTTTGTAAGAAGTGTATCGGTTTCATATTATTTCTTAAGCTTGAGGGTTTCAAAGAGTGTTATGGGTTCTTAAAGTTTCCTTTCATAGACACAGTCACACAGATCTCTCAGGCTTTGCACATAGTTTGCCTGCTTCAAATAGAATGAATATGTAGTCTCACAGACACACTCAGTTCAGGCTTCCACACAGGTTGCCTTACCCTCACAAATACATGAATGCACTCAGGCTGCACGCAGCTCGCCTCTCTTGCCCTAACTGAATCTTTTTCTCTCCCTCAGTAACTGAAAACTCCCTTCACTCCGCCCACACTCTTAGTCATCAACCAATCATCTCCCTCGCTCATCCCGCTCTTTCAGCCCCCACACTTCATCTGAACCACACCAAGCATTTATAGACAGACACACTTAAAATCATTACAGTTCCAAACATGGCAACTGACATCCCAGCTTACCTTGGCCCAATGTAGATTTAGCCAATCCTGCTGATTCTACACTGGTTAAATGACGGAGGAGTGGGGACAGAGGGTTCCCGGCCTGCTTTGATTTCTATGCCCATCTATCCTGAGAAGCTTGCACAACTATCTAAAATGGTGTTTTTCTCAAGCGTTCCAAGAACTCTTCCAACAGAGTTACTGCCCTGGGGCAATGACTCAGAACAGATGGTAGTTATTAGGCATGTGCTTGCTGGGAGGGGCAGGGGTCAGATGTAACTCCTCAACAACCCTTGATTGTCTGGCCAGTGGCTGCAACAACATGGTGCATTCCTTTGCTGCTGCAGTAACCAGGAGGGTGTAGGGGGAACCAAGATCATTGCAACCGACGGACCTCTGGTAATGGCTGGTGCCAATCTAAGGTTGGCAATCTCCAGGTCAAGTCTGGAGATCTCCCAGAATTACAATGACCTCCAGACTACAGACACATACGCTTATGAAGCCTACTACTAACATAACGGAGAAACCAGCTATGACCATATTTTAGCCTCGGCTTCCTAATTGGAGCTTCCCACTTGCCCTGGAGCGTCCACAACAAGTCATGCTCCATCATGTTCCAATTGTCCTATTTCTAGGTTCTTTCTCTCATCTGTACACTCATCTTTCTCTCATCTGTACACTCATCTGTACAAGCAGCGAGGACCATGCCCGTGCATTCCCAACAGCGATATAAACAACCAAGAGAATCCTCCCTGTATGGAAGTAGCCTCAGGGTCCCTCTAAACATTACTTCTTGTACGTGTTTGCCATGGAGCCAACCCATGCACCGCAAAATCACTCCACAGCTCTGGGGAGTGGCTTCTGTTTTTAAAAAAGGAGAGCCCTAATGGGATTGGAAAACTGCTGCTAGGGGAGGGAGATCTCCTGCCTTTCTCCCAAGCTTTTTTCCCCATGCAAAAACAGTGTGGGGATGGCGGGGGGGGGGGTGTTCCCATTTCTGCTGCCTCACGTGCATACAATACCTCCATACAGAGCAGCAGAAAGAGGAAACACACACGCACACCATTTTTGCACAGGGAGTAAAGCTTTAGAGAAAGAGGAGCTTTCCCTCCCCAGCGGTAGCTTTCCGAGCCCATTTGGGCTCTCCTTTTTTTATAGAAGCCATTCCCCAGAGCTGCTGTGCGACTGAGCGGGGTACAGGTCCGTGCTGAACTCGTACAAGAAGTACCATTTAGAGTGACTCTTAGATGGGAACAAAACAACACCGCAGCAGAAACAGGGACAATAAACAGAGGACTTTACAGGCATTGTATCACTTTCCCTGGCATTTACTGGCATTATGTCACAAGTCCAAACTTGAACTGCCTCTGAGGAAGAAGGTAACACATAGACCAGACCAGGCAGCCCTTTTTTGCCGACAGGAAATATACATCCAGTGCACAGTTCTGCTCCAGTTGACTGAGCTAAGCACATCTGCTGGTTTCAGTGTCCCATTCAGGCCAGACATGGGGGAAGAACAACAGAAGGTTATAATAATGTTTAATCACAGGAAAGACCTTTATAGGAAATCTGGCATAGCCTTACTGGAAAGCAAACCAGGCCCTTTGATTAAGGCTTGGCAGGTTAAGAAATCACGGCAGTCTGTTGGGGAAGTTTAAGCTCAAGACTGTGAAAACGTCCATTGCTGTTTTCTCTGTGGTTGTCATCTAATGTTGTATTAGCTTAAACCCATCTTTTCATTTCCTTTCAAGAATAACAATTGGAAGGGTTTTTTTTTCATTGAGAGAAGGGAGGGTTTTAAAAAATACTATTGTACAATGCATGAAAGGCAATCCCAGTGCCATATTACAGGGGCAATCAAGGACGCAAGGCCATCATGCAGTCTCTACAGATACAGGTGGTGGAGAATGCCCTCAAGTCATAGCTGATTTATGGCTACCCCTGGTGGAGGTTTCATGGCAAGAGACTAATGGAGGCGGTTTGCCATTGCAACCTTGATCTTCATTGGAGGTCTCCCATCCAATTACTAACCAAGTCCAACCCTGCTTAGCTTCTGAGATCTGACGAGATCAAGCTCACCTAGGCTATCACACACCTGGGCTGAATCCACACGTCCCAACATAGCGCTAAACTGTCGGAACGATAGCCTCTTCCTGGTGTGATTTCTGATGTCATCACATCACGATTCCACTCTTGTGGTGCAATGACATCAGAAATCGCGCCAGGAAAATGCTGTCATTCTGACAGTTTGGCGCTATGCCGGGACGTGTGGATTCAGCCCTGCTTAATTCAGATATTCAGTCCAGTGCAGGGATCCTTCCAGCCCATTTTCTCCAGGATACCTCTGCTCCTATAATATCCATGTGTGAGATGACATAATTAATTGTTATTATATCATACGCAATGTTTATTGTTAACATATCATACTTGATGTTATGCGCTCTGAGCCTGCTTGCAGGAAGAGCGGTCTATAGATGTAATAAATAATAATAACAACAGGCTTTATCTTTGCAGAGCCAACTGCAAGTGGGCAGCCCCCTATGGATTTGGTGGCACTCCACAGAATCAGACGGTTGAAATCAAAAGGATCCTCGTTCATCAGCCTCTAAGGAAATGGAGTTCAATGTGAGAACAATGGGCACAGGGCAGAAAAGCTGGTCGGCGAGTACTTTTGGGGATAGCATGTAGATTTGCCCATTCCCCGCAATTGTTGGCTAGAGGCCAGTTCTCATGATTTCCACCTGTCGGAGCTGCTGCAGGGAAAGCTTGTGTATGGGCCGAAGGAATACACAGGCGTCTGTGTGCGCTGGCTGGTTTTTGGGCCACTCAGAGTGATGTACACCATGGAAATTGTATGTACACATAACCAGAAACGAAGGAATCAAAAATCAGCATGACCAGCAGTTACCCCGGCGGAGGCACTTGTGCAAACCCTCAGCTGACCAATAGATGGGGGAGGAAGTCATTCGGTATCTTTAATTGTTTGCCATTGTGGAAGAAGCAATCACAAGGCTGGCCTAGATCCGGGGGCATAGCATCAAGGAATGCTACTGGACAGCTGATGTGGTAAAGTGCCTAAGAGGCAGGAGCTATGAACCAAATCCAAGTGAGTTCAAATCTCCCTTCCATTGTGAACTCACATTATCTTACACAAGCTGTAAGATAAGCTCTGTCATCTTCCGAGTTCCACCTGGAACAGGGAGGTAATACTGCATTTACATGGTGCTTGTGAGCCATACAACATCCATCCTTATAAAAATCCGCAGGCATAACAATGGCCCTGAAATATTGGTTGTACGAAGTATATATCAGAGAAGCATTTTCTTACTTTCATCCTAAGGGCTCAAAATAGAGGAGACAATGATCTCAAGACTAGTTCCATATAATGCACACTGCTAGCTTGTGCGCCATCAGTGTGTCTCAAAGCCACACAGGAAGGCAGAAATTGTGTTTACAATTAATCATTAAGTGCCATCAAGTCACAACTGACACTCATGGGGGTTTCAAGGCAAGAGATGAGCAGAGGTGGTCTGCCACTGCTTTCCTCTGTATAGTTGCCCAGGTTTTCCAGGGTGGTCTACCATCCAAGGCCAACCCTGCTTAGTTTCCAAGCTCTCGACCATTTCAGACTAGTCTGTGCTATTCAGGCTGTTTACCCCTTACTCGTTCACAATTTATTTTTTTATTTATTTGCTTCTATGCTGCTCTTCAGAGTTGTGCTCAAGGCAGCTTACAATTAAAAAACAAGCCATTTTTTTTAAAAAGCCATTACAAATACGAACCCCTGCCTTGTTCCTCCCATCTTAAATATAAAACATGCATGTTAAGTCTTTTCTCTTTCAACATGCTACTAGATCAGGAGGAACTCGAAAGCAGAGATGGGCACGAACCTAAATACGACCCCAAAAAACCCAAGAACCAGGTTGGTTCGGGGTTCACGAACCAGCGTTCGTGGAAGCTCCTTTTCACGGAACTTCCACAAACGGTATACTGGTTCGTTGGGTCATATTTACAGGGGCAGTTTAAATGGTCATTTCCCCAGGGAAATGGCCAGTAAACTGCCCCTTTAAGGGACTTGCAAGGGCAGGTCCCTTTAAACTATCAGGTGGCAGGGGGGGATTCCCCCACCACCACCTGCCAGCTGATAGTTTAAAGGGACCTGCCCAAACCCCAGCCCCCCTACCCCCCCATCCCCATCCCCACACTTACCTTCCCCTGTGGTGTGGTGTCCTTCCTCTCCTCCCAGGAGGGACGGGAAGGCTATTTTCGGCCTCTTCTGCCACCCTGGGGGCCCGCAAGGTGGCAGAGGAGGCCGTTTTTGACCTCCCTGCCCCTCAAATGGCACCACGAACCACAAACTGGTTCATAACCGGTCCAGTTCCGTAGTTCGTGGAACCCATGAACCATGAACCTCCTGGTTCATTTTTTTTTTGGTTCAGTGCCCATCTCTACTCAGGAGCCCCAACTCAAAGTGAGACCGTGCTATTCTGCAATTTGAAGGGCTCACAGGAAGTTAAATTTATTTATTTAGATATTTAAAATATGTATATCCCACCTTATCCCCTTACACTCAAGGCAGCTAATAGAGCAACAACAAGTTGCAAGGACACCAACACACTTCATCGAGATTACACACAGGTTAATAATGCAACTAAAGTTATCAAAGCAGTTTGTTTTCCAGCAGATGTCTGCTGAAATAAAACCGCTGTAAACACCTTCCTCAACCATCAAGTGAAGACAACCTCCAAATCCACTCTGGTAAGCCATTGCAACAAACCGGATCTACCACACAGAAAGCTCATGAGCTGGGTGTGACCATACAGACAATCTAAGGAGACCGTCCCACCAGGAGAAGACTTCCGAAGAGCATAACTCGCACATGGATGGGAGAATAATGAAGTAATAACCAGCACTTTGAATCGGGCCCAGAAGCAGATAGGAATTGTATGTTTCAAGTGGTGGACTCCAGACAGTAGCATGCTTCTGCGTTTTGTACCAGCTGAAACAGCACAGCGCAGTAGTCTAACCAAGGAATACTGCTGCTCAATGGTGACCCTGGCACAGACTAATTCAAGCTCTTAATCCTGTGGGAAATGTCAGGGGGAGTAGCACATAGAGCCAGAATTTGGTTTCAAAAAATGAATTTTTAAAAAGAGCACATCATAAAACCAAAGGCCTACATTCTTAGCACTAAGGCTGAGCTGAAACCCAGCAAGGAATCTTCTTGCGTTAGTGATATAACAAGCAAACAAAACTCCAATTTCCCGCCCCCCCCCCCATGTCCCCCCATGTCTGGGAAAAGAGGTGGTGGACTCAGTCGTGGAACTCCAGACCGCACAATGACGTCACTTTGGGTCAGCTGGAACAAGGGGGGAGTTTTTAAAAGTTTAAATCGCCCTCGTTGAAAATGGTCACATGGCCGGTGGCCCCGCCCCCTGATCTCCAGAGAGAGGGGAGTTTAGATTGCCCTCCGTGCCACTGAGCTGCGTGGAGGGCAATCTAAACTTCCCTCTGTCTGGAGATCAGGGGGTGAGCCCACCGGCCATGTGACCATTTTTCAGAGGTGCCAGAACTCCATTCCACTGTGTTCCTGCTGAAAAAAAGCCCTGTCTGTTAATGGTCTGAACAGAAAGTTGCCTCAGGAAATAGATAGAAAGCACAAATCCTACTTTCTATCAAATGCAGCCTCAGTTAGGAGGCTGTGGCCAATCACAGCCCCATGACAAAGTGTATGTGCATGATACAGATATGTGCACATTCATGAGGGTTGCATATACAATTCTATGTGTGTGCACTTTTTAAAGAAAAAAACTCTAGGCTTGTTTCTGAGAATGTTGTATGAGAACTGGCCCTGGACACTAAGCAGTGAAGAAAAAAATAGTGCATTTACTTCACATTACCTGCGGAGGGCAGTAGCAATATCTGTAAACAGGAGGTTGCTAAGATAACACTTAAGAATGGGAAACAGTTGCATATCTAAGAATGGGGAAATCATAAGCTTGTTTAAGAGAGATCAATATATTGCAAGAGACTGGAAAATAAATGAAGGGGAGAGGAGAGAGAAATCTTTAAGAAGTCAGACAACTTGATTTGTGAGGGGAGATTGAGGGAACCAAGCATGGATAGTTCGGCAAAAGAATTATACGGAGCAGCAAAAGAACAGCAATTCTATGCAAGCACTTAAAGTGTCAACTTGAGGGAGGGGATTCATTGGTTAAGAGAGAAGGTTGGATTCTACCCAGGCCCAGGGTGCAAGTTTAATTTTAAAAATTAAAAATGTGCTGCTACAGTCACGCGGATCTCAAAGAATTCTTGGCTCAAGTCTAGTATCATAATCCCCGGACACCCTTGCATGTTCCAGGTAGAATGTTTTCTCAACCAAATGGCATGGCTTGGGGACCATCTGTTCTCATGTGTCACCTTGTCTGCTGGAAACATTCGCACAGGGCAAGAGATCTAGCAGGCTAGCATGTCATGGTGATGTTATTTCTTTATCCCATGTATCTTACCCAGGGCTTTTTTTCTGGGAAAAGAGGTGGTGGAACTCAGTGGGTTGCCCTCAGAGAAAATGGTCACATGGCTGGTGGCCCCGCCCCCTGATCTCCAGACAGAGGGGAGTTTAGATTGCCCTCCGCGCTGCTGCAGCGGCGTGGAGGGCAATCTAAACTCCCCTCTGTCTGGAGATCAGGGGGCGGGGCCACCAGCCATGCGACCATTTTCAAGAGGTCCCGGAACTCCGTTCCACTGCGTTCCAGCTGAAAAAAAAGCCCTGATCTTACCTTTATTCCAGAAAGTACAAGTGGCATGGCGTGGCTGATTCCATTTTACCACTGAAGTACAGTAGAAGCCTCAGGGGGTAAGCTAAGTGAAAGTTACTGGTATATGACAAGTTATGTTAAATAACATGTGGAAGACCCAAATAAATGCTAAGTTTTATTGTAGTTGTACTGTAGTTCTGCATTGTACATATTAGCCCTGTATGTGCTGCTTCTTTGTAAAGGTGCCCTTAAGATGATCATGCTATTGTCCTATGAGAACACATGCAATTACCATTATTATAAATATTTGTGCATTTGATCCCCCATCTGGTTTGCACAGAGTTAATATGGAGTAGGCAGGATCTGGTTTTGACTGTTGGCCTATCTGTTGCTATACTTCAATTGATCATTTTACTGTTTTATTGCAGTTTGAAAAATTGTTTATTTTAAGCTACCTTGAACCATTGTTTTCCTAAAGGGAAGTTAACCATTTTTAAAATAAATACGTATATTGCCAAGAAAACAGTACCAATAGGGCACTCTTTTGACCGAGTACAGATGTGGCCAGTTATGCAATACCTGATAGCTGTACAATATGCAACAGAAAAATCAAAACCAGGGATGATAGATCACCCTCTGTTTGGATCACAATTAGTTCACAAATCGTGAATGACACCAATGAACAATAAAAAAGTGGGATTTTATCTTCAAAAATGCATTCATAATAACAACAACAACATTCGATTTATATACCACCCTTTAGGACAACTTAATGCCCACTCAGAGCGGTTTATAAAGTATGTTGTTATCATCCCCACAACAAACACCCTGTGAGGTGGGTGGGGCTGAGAGAGCTCCAGAGAGCCGTGACTAGCCCAAGGTCACCCAGCTGGCTTCAAGTGGAAGAGTGGGGAATCAAACCCGGCTCTCCAGATTACAGTCCCGTGCTCATACGACAAACTGGCTCTCATGTACATTCTTGCCATTCTGATGAACCATGTCACACAGCTTTGGATGTTCCTTTTACATCTATTCACGTCTGCAACTGGCCGTCCTTTCAGCTTTAATCTAGTCACATCATTAAGAATAGTGCTATTTGTATTTGTCCTTGGCTCTTCACCAGTAGCCAGCTGAGTGCCATCTGACCTGGGGGTCCCGTCTTCCAGCACAATATCTCATTTCATTTGGGATTATCTCATTATAGGGGTTTCAAGGTAAGAGATTAGCAGAAGTGGTTTACCACCGCTGCCTTCTACTTTGCAGTACTAACCAGGGTTAGTTGAAATGACACTGCTGTTGTCTGTGAAAGATCCTCCGCCAGTATCACCTGCCACTACTGCTGCTTCCCAGTAGCTAACCTGCAAGAATTCCTCCGCTCCCATCACCTTTGGAACATTCAGTTCTCTTCTACTGATGTGACCATTAACAATAATGATAACATTCGATTTATATACCGCCCTTCAGGACAACTTAATGCTCACTCAGAATGGTTTACAAAGTGTGTTATTATTATCCCCACAACAATCACCCTGTGAGGTAGGTGGGGCTGAGAGAGTTCTGAGAGAGCTGTGAATGACCCAAGGTCACCCAGCTGGCTTCAAGTGGAGGAGTAGGGAATCAAACCTGGTTCTCCAGATTCAAGTCCTGCTGCTCTTAACTGTTACACCAAACTGGTTCATGGATTTCTGAAGGGGGTGGATACATCTTATTCTGATGTTAGCTTTGACCATTCCACCTTGAGTGACTCTTCCAGGAGTTTAGATTCTTGACCAAGGCTGTGCTCCTGACGGTGTTGCTCTCAGCTTCACTGACACACTCAAACCGCATTAAGGTGTGCATCCAAGAAGGAGCCAATGAACCAGAGCATGACGAAATTTATTTTTGATTTTTGATCTTTGATTTATGATGTGGGCTGAACCATCATGCGTTTGAGCATCCCCAATTTCAGGCAAATTAACCAAAAGAAGAACGAAGTGTTACAGAACAACTTCTCATAAATGCTGAAATTGTAGATAGGTGTCAGCAGGTGATCTCTGTATGTGGTGGATATTTCCAGTAGTTCAAAAATTGGGGGGAAGAAATCATTCAAGAAGGAAAGGCAAAAGAATACGTTACAATTGTCTAATATACTCTAGGTGACTATCTGGATTAGGTTAAGAACCACAGGCCATAAACCTTATAAAAACGTGGAAATTTTTACTTTTTGTTTGATTTATTCCTTATATTACAAAAGCAGGCATTTGGTATTAGTTATTTGTTGAGGAATTTATTAGCTTTAAAATTGGTCACCTGGGTCAAATTAGAAAAGGAAGGAAAAATGGGCTTTATTCATTTTGATGACATCATAAAAATCAACAGCTGCCCATATGCAGGTATTCTCTGTGGTGGCCCCCGCCCTATGGAATGAGGAGGTCAGGAGAGCCCCAGTCTCCTGGCCTTCTGCAAATGATGTAAAACTGGATTATTCAAAAGGGCTTTTTACTCAGATAGGAGAGCTGTGTTGAAAGGAGGGGGTCTCAAAAACATGCTTCACTAATGAGTTAGGGACCATAGATTTCACCACTATGTTGCCTTATGTCATATCTGTTGCTTTAAGTATGTGCTCCTATGTACTACCTGTTGCTTTAAGTTTGACCCTACTTTAAATTCTATGTTGTCGAATGTCAGTCCTAGAATTGCTTTTGCTTTGTTTCGGCATTTTTTCAACTTTGTATTGGATTTTTGCTAATGTTATGTCTTTGTAAACTTGCATTTATTTATCCTATAGCATTGTTTATCGAAATGTCCTTGATATTGACTGTGCTAATCTCACACTATGCAATCCACCTTAAGTCTCAGTAAGAAAGCGGACTATAAATGACATAAATAAAATAATAAATAACTAAAATTGAGCTACCAATCAGAATGGGTTATCACATCAAAACTAATACATCTTTCAGAAGAACTTAAAGAAGTTTTGCCACCTTACCTGATATGGACATCTGGTCTGGCCCACGAACTGTGTCAGGAAGCAAACAAAAACACAGGCCCACAACAACGTACCCTCTAGGTTTCTACTTCACACATTCTCCCTCCTGGATCCAGAATGACTTGGTTCACCAGGATGCCTCAACTGTCTTTTAATCATGCACAAAGATCAACCAAATAGCCCCAAAGCTACTGCACAGCCACCAACCAGTTCATAAGAAGTTTATGATATTTGCCATGTCAACATACTAATCTTAGAGTCGCATCACCATAACAGCGCCCTTCAAATACGGTAATTTTCTACGGCAAACTTGTTTGCAGTGTCCCTAGTTGAAATGCGTGTTTGGATTAAAAGCTCTCTCTCCTGTTCTCTAAGACTGTTTAATGACGCTCATAAGTAACACATTTCAGATGAAAAGATATTCTTAGTGCGGCATGTAACCGTGCCTGGAATCTATTAATTAAGACATAAGCACCTAATGCCCAGTAGCATTGTTCTTACGATGTATTTTCAAATTCCAAGGGTAATTCTAGCTGTCGGGCGAATGTGGGGAGGAGAAAATACACAAGACTTTGCTTTTGAGAATGTGTATACACTAAACGGAGGATAGTAGCACAGTAAATATAGCCCAACAGGAAGCTTATTTTTGAGAGAGAGGTTTTGCTTTATGTTGTTTTATTGTATTGCTCTCAAACCTCCCACATGTCAGAAAATAGAGCCCACAAACAAGAGTGCCGGTTGAAAGACAAAGGCGGAAAAATATACAAAGGAGAGGTGTTATTCTTGAAACACACCTAATAGAGTAAGATTTTTCACCTGCTGCTCAGGATCACAGCAAAAGTAATCCCTTTGAACTGTCTCTGTCCTTCCTCCCAAGAGACAATTGATTTTTATCTCTCTCTCTCTCTCTGCTTCTTCTCACAAAAGAAAAAAAATCTTTCAAGAGCTGCTTGCATTAGATGACACCTACTTCACCTCTAGCTGCTCCACCTTAGAGTGCTGCCCCATCGATCACCTTGAGCTTGTAATGACCAAGTTGCAGGTAAACCAGAGAAAGCAATCAGGCACAGGGAGTTCAAGGTTTCCTAACATCGAAACTGACAGGTGTCGTGGACCCAAATACAGACACCTCCTCGTCAGTTGAAGAGGCCAAAGACTCAGAGCCTCTCAACACATCTTACACGAGGGCGCTCAAGTATAGGGAGATGCGATGTTAGCCAGGAAGCATAGTTTAAAAAGACAGCGCCAAAGGCTCTATCCATTTCATCTCTCCACAGGAGGGAAAGATAGCACCTTTCATATTCGCCTCCCCAAAGGCCTCCCTGCTGGAATCAAAACTGGGGCAGTGATCCAACTCACACCGAAAAGGCCCTTCTTACTCAAGAAGAAATCAGCCAAATACCCGAACCGTATTGGCCTTTTCTAAACGCTTTTTCCGAGGAGGAAGCTGATACCCTACCCCCGCACCGACGAACGGACTGTGCGGTGGAAATTTTACCCGGAGCCTCACTGCCCAAAGGACGGCTCTACCCCATGAGTCTCCAGGAACGAGAGGAGCTCCGGAAATTCATCGACACCAACCTCCAACGAGGGTTCATCCGCCCAGCCAATAGCCCCCACGCCGCTCCGGTTCTCTTCGTGAAGAAGAAGGATGGGGGACTACGACTGTGCACGGACTTTCGAGGACTTAATGCAGTGTCCACCAACAACGCCTATCCGATACCACTCATCCGAGACCTTCTCAACGTCGTGGCCCAAGGTAAGATCTTTACAAAATTAGACTTAAAAGATGCTTACTTCCACGTCCGTATCAAGGCAGGGGATGAGTGGAAAACCGCGTTTAATACGCCCCTCGGACAATATGAATACCTAGTTATGCCTTTTGGATTGACGGGAGCCCCGTCTGTATTCATGTCCATGATAAACGAAGTTCTGCACGAATTTCTGTACAAAGGGGTGGTGGTGTACCTTGATGATGTCTTAATTTATTCGGACACAGAGGAAGAACATATTCAAATGGTACAAAAGGTCCTGGCCACCTTGATGAATAATAAACTGCCCATCAAGTTGTCCAAATGTGAATTCCATAAAACCGAACTCACTTACCTTCGGTATTGCATCTCCCAAGAGGGTTTAAAAATGGATCCAACCAAAATACAAGCGATCCAAGACTGGCAAACACCCGCCACCCGTAAAGAACTGCAATCCTTCCTGGGTTTTGCCAACTTCTATAGAGACTTTATAGCAAATTTCGCCCAAATCACGCTCCCCTTAACAGAGTTATTGAAAACAAAAGACAAAGGGGAACAAGCTAAAAAACCCTCCTCCAAACTACAATGGACCTCCGATTGCCAAACTGCTTTCGAATGCCTAAAAGAGCAATTTGTAACGGAACCCATCCTCTCCCACCCCAACGAACAGTCCCCTTTCATAGTGCAAGTCGACGCCAGCGATACGGCAATAGGGGGAGTTTTACTGCAGAAGGGGGAGGATGGAAAATTGAGGCCTTGTGCATTCTTGTCTAGAAAATTTTCAGAGGCGGAGAGAAATTGGAATGTGTGGGAGAAGGAGGCTTTTGCAGTAAAAGCGGCCCTTACTAACTGGAGACATTGGCTGGAGGGGGCGCGATACCCCTTCGAGGTCTGGACAGATCATAAAAATCTGGAGGCCCTCCGAAGCCCACGCAGGCTGAATGCCAAGCAATTGCGATGGGCGGAATTCTTTTCCAAATTCAACTTCACTCTAAATTATCTCCCGGGCAAAACTAACTTCTTGGCGGACGCCCTATCGCGCATGCCCCAACACAGGAGCAAACGGGAGGAGACTGTCGACACGGTCTTCTCGCCTACGCAACTTGGGGGCGTGGTGACTACTCGCGGTCGAGCCAAGCAGCCCCTCCCGGCCAACCAGGAGTGGAAATCGAAACTTAAATCTGAGGTGGAAAAGGAGGGGGATAAAGCTCCGCGAAACAAACTGGTCCAATCCCCACAAGGGGATTGGCTGGCTGGAAGCAAGTTTTATGTCCCAGACAGCCTCAAACTGGAGGTCTTACAGCGCTGTCATGATGCTCCCACTGCTGGTCATTATGGGTATCTGAAAACATTACATCTAATCCAAAGGCAATTCTGGTGGCCGGGCATGCGCAAAGACATTTCCCAATATGTTAGTTACTGCCCCGTTTGCCTCAGCGCCAAAACCAGAAAAGGAAAACCTCCGGGTCTCCTGCAACCATTAGAAACACCCAACAGACCTTGGGAAATAATATCTATGGACTTTATCACTGATCTACCTATTTCAAAAGGACATAATTGCATTTTAGTCGTGGTAGATCTGTTCTCCAAACAAGCTCATTTTATTCCCTGTACAGCTATACCTACTGCCCGAAAGCTAGCAGATTTATTTTTAAAACACATCGTAAAATTACATTCTTTTCCGTCCAAGGTGATTTCGGATCGCGGCGGACAGTTCGTTGCCAACTTCTGGCGGGAGCTTTTGAGAATGTTGAATATTGAGCAAGGCATCAGCTCAAGCCACCACCCACAAACCGACGGACAATCCGAAAAAACAAACCAGATACTAGAACAATTTCTTCGTTGCTACATTAATTTCCAACAAGATAATTGGGTGGATCTTCTCCCTTTGGCAGAATTCTCATATAACAACAGTGTACATGCTTCCACTGGAGAGGCCCCTTTCAAAATTATCTATGGAGCTCACTTCAATCCCTTCCCGTTGGACACTCCTCCTCTCCATTCCTCTACTTTGCCAGACGTATCTTCATGGTGGGGGGAGGCGGCGCAACAATGGACTCTTATTAAGAAACATCTTGAAAAAGCCAAACTGGATTACAAAAAATACGCAGACCGCCATCGTGTGGCCGAATGGGATTTACAACCTGGAGATCATGTATATATTTCCACAAAGAACCTGAAACTAGCTCAGACAAGCCGCAAACTCGCTCTGAAATTCCTGGGACCTTTCCCTGTGCGCAAAATAATAAATAAAGTGACTGTTGCTGTAACTTTGCCCAAGAATTTACGCCATGTTCATGATACGTTCCATGTCAGTCTTTTAAAAAGAGCTCCTATCGATGACAAGTGGCACATCAAAGCTCCACCCATTCCAACTTTGATTGACGACCAAATACACTATGAGGTACAACAAATTTTGGACTCTAAACTCAAACGAAACCAGCTTTTTTACCTCATTAGATGGAAGGACTTTGATTCTGGGTATGATGAGTGGGTGAATTCTGTACATGTTCATGCTCCTAGACTGACCAAAGCTTTTCATACTCGCTATCCATATAAACCAGGGGGGGATCTATTTTAAGGGGGGCAGAATGTCAGATCCAGTGTATATCTAAACTGTACTGACTCCATTTTCTAATGCTTCTAGTGTTTAAGTGCTTTCTTCCCAGGTGCACCAGTTCCCAGGCAGCGTTCCCACCGGAGGCGACTGTTTTGTCTAACACCGTTCCACCAAGCATTGGCCTTGAAGGAGAGCAGCTTCCCAGGACTGAGAGATATTGTTTTGAGAACTGTGGGGGGAGGCAAATCCAGATGGGTATTGTCACTCTGTACCTAATACTTTGCCCTTCATTGGTAACAATGATCATGTACCATCCTGAGTCTCCTATTCAGGACAGTGGACTATAATGGACCTTTTCTGCAGTAAAGTTTCCTTTTCCAAACAATGGACTTGTGTTTGCTTCTAAAGGGAACCCTGTAGTGAGAGCCTTATTTAGCCACAGTCTGACACATGGCACCTTCAATTACTGGTGGCCTACTCCTGCAGAGGAGGGACCTGTATCTCCACCTCCTTGAAAGAGTATTTAAAGTATCGTCTGACCTTTGCTGGAACAAAATCATGATCCCCTATTGCAGGGGAGGCCAAACTGCGGCTCGGGAGCCACATGTGGCTCTTATAGACATATTGTGCGGCTCCTGGAGGTCTCTGAGTATTGCCGTAGCCGTAGTGATGTCACTTTTATGATGTCACTTCCAAGTAAAAAGTCCAGTGATGGCTCTTCCCAAGCTCCACCCCTTCTAACAATGTCATTTCCAGCATACTGCACCAAAACCCCACCCCTTTGTGTGATGTCACTTTCAGGACACTCCCCCAAATCTACCTCCCCATCTGAAGTCACTTCAATTTATCATGTCTTGCGGCTCTCAAACATCTGACGTTTATTCTATGTGGCTCTTACATTAAGCGAGTTTGACCACCCCTGCCCTATTGGATCCTGCTGCCTTGGCTCCTAGACCTGAGCCTCCAGCAGGACAAGTGTATGTTCCAAATGGAACGTTGTTAACAGTCACCCAAAGTATCAGGATAACTGGTACTGCCTGTTGCAGCAACTAGGGGACTAAGGTACAAGGGCTATAGAAGGCAACTTAATTTTAAAGGGTAAGGACCATGTGATCTGGTACATGCACATAGGGCTCTATGCTTACGTGGCTCACATAGATGCTGTTGCAAATGGTGCTTTACTAGTAAGAGCAAGAGCTGGTTTGTGCACATGGTGCATGCATACACAAGGCCGAGGAACAGGAAAACACAAGCATATCCTTAGTTGTGGCTCTAACTGCATCCTACAGAAAGATTTATGGATGTGCCTTTTTGTCTCTGTACATGGAGGACATTGTGAAAATAATACACACAAAGAGTGAAAACGTTTTTACAAAATTTGACCTTTTTGATATGTTACTGTGGGATACCAGCAGTTTACAGATTGCCAGCAGAATTTCAAGGAGGAATACATTTTCAAAAACCATTTCAGACGAGAAAGCCATGTCGGTCTGCAGCAGAACAGCAAGATTCAAGAAGCTATTGAGAGTCAAAGCTGCCTTCACCAGATACAGGTAGGAATGGAGGCCCTTCTGATTCGGATATATAAGGACTCAGGGATCTCCATTCCTCCTTGTATCTGATGAAGGGAGCTTAACTCTTGAAAGCGTATGCCCTAGAATTCTTATTGGTCTTTAAGGTGCTAGTGGACTCAATTTTTTATTTTCAAAAACAAGTGATGCATAGCATCCTAGCCTTCTAGTAAGATTTGCGCATCTAATAAACCCGTCTCAGACATTCCATGGGATTTCCTACATACACGTAGGTTCTATACGTGTTTCAATTAACATGTTTATCGGGGTGAAGTTTGCCACCATGATCCCACTCTCCTCTCCCCGTCCGCCCTCCCATAGTCCTCCTAGACACACATTCACTGCACATCTGAAAAGGACTAAAGTGTCAGCTTTGTTGGAAGAGGAGGATTCAACACTATTCCTTTCCTTAGGCTTCAGAGGGGAACAAACCAAAGAGTTAAAAAAATAGAGAGGTCAGGGCACTCTGTTCACTGTTCTGACTATCCTCTGATATGTAGACTGCTACTCTCAGGACTTCCTCCCTCTCACCTATTCTCTTCCTGGCTTTGTTCTAGGCAATATCTCTCTCCTTCTCCTCCCTCCATCTTGGCAGTATGGATGCAAGACTTGTCCTCACATCCATGCCCGTCCTTAGACTAGATAGGCAGTTAGGATCTGACTCTCCTCCTCTCCTATCAGAGTATGGAGTTCCTAGAATAAAGAACTCTTACTTCCTTTCTAAATATAAACAAGTGTGTGCTTTGTTATTTTCTCTCCTGCATACACACCAGCCTTCAGAACCAGCTCACAACCACCTATAATCACGCTTCCTCTGCTAAACGATAGACTCTGCTAATGGCCCAAACACAGAATCCTTTCATTAGGCTTCTGGGCCCAACATACGATTTATTTATCAAGTTTTGCTTTCGAAAATAATTTTGTGCCTCATCGGAAGTTGCAGCCTCCAAAGTAAATGCGAAACAATGCAAAGAATGGTGGGCTGCATCAGTGAAGAGCCCCATCCTCTGTGCTGTCTCACTGCCGGCAGAGGGCACTGAACCCAGCTTCCCTCTTCCAGTCTTGCCAGTTGTTCAGGTGTGGAACGTTCTGATGTTGGAGGCCTGCCATCCATTTACTTTGCTGGGATAATGGAGCCCTAATGGACATGTGAGATTAATATCTTATCGGGTTGCCAGTTGCTTTCCTGCTCCCGTCATCTACCAGAGGCTAACCTGCAGCATTTCCACTTTAGCTAAGTGCTGCCTGTGCCGGGGCTTCATCCAAAAAAAAAAAAAAACAATGCATGGGGCATATCATGATCCATGGGGGATACCACTCTGCCGATGACAGATAACGGAGTCTCTCCTAATAGCAGGTATCACTCTCTGACCAAAGCACCTGCAGCGGAGAGAAGGCTTAATAGCTTTACAAAGGAGCAGATGCACCAAAAAGGATGGCAACTGAAAATAAAAGAGTCTCTCATCCCTTCGGCACCATAAGCGTGCTCTACAGTCTCGCATGTTGCCACTGGCTTTCCCTTGATCTTTCCTTCTCCTTTTCCTATATGCTTTCATTTGAGTTACACAGAATGACGTGTGTTAAGACTGATAGATTGTGCATAGGTTGTGCACCGGGGGTGGGAAGAGACAAGGTCCCATGAAGATATAAAGGGAGATATTTTACACAAGAATGCTTGAGCGAAGAGAGACACAATGTTAGCCAGGAAACATAGGAGACAGAGTAGAAGGCTTCATCACTTCCACCTCTCTACAAAGAGCCAGGACTCCAAGATGCTTCCTTGGAAGGTTTGTTAATTTCCCCTTCTCCCTTCAGGCTATGTTAATTTCACCTCCCTGTCAGAGAGGCAAAGAAGAAATAAACAAACTCTCCAAGGAGCGATCTCTTGGCTCTTTGTAGAGAAGTGATCTGCTCTGTCTCCTACGTTTCCCCAGCTAACAGTAAGAATCTCTCTTCACTCGAGCAGAGACTCAGAGAGAGGAACAAACGTCTGCAGGCAGACAGGCACTGAGGCCAGGTACCACAAAAGTCACCATGGGAAAGGAGGAGGGAAGGATGAAGTGTTTGTCACAGATTCATCAGCAAACGATGCTCAGCTCTGTTTAAAAGGTTTAATTACATGTTTGGAATTTACATGCAGTCTACGTACGTATGCCTCACATTTGGAGAACACTTACTGGACTCGTCTTATTTTTTGCTCAGTTGTGTTTTGCACCTTCAGGTAAGTTTTGTAAGAGAAGAGTTTTCAAAATAAAAAAAAATAGGATTTAAAATTATATATCTTGTTTAAGATGGTCATGCAGAACACTCCACACACCGAATAAAGAGTCACAACTGATTATTCCTGGTTATTCATTACTGCTTCCTATATATTAATGACACTGTAGACTAGAGGTGGTGAACTTGGTCACTTTACTCGGCACTAATCACTTTACTCTGCAGAGATTGGGGGAGCAGAAGTATATTTTATTGGATACCCTGACCTCCCCTCGGATAGCCAAGTTCTAGGGACATCGTCCATCAAAGATGGTAGCTATTGTAAGTGCTGGACTGCACAACGAATTCTCTCTGTGCCTCACTCCATTGAACTCTAATAAACATAAAAGCAGCATTAATTAAGGTGTCACCTGACTCCCGCTCCTTTTAACCGGGATGTCTCAAGTACTAAAACGTAGTCATTAAGCAGTTCAAGTGCCTTAATTCTCTGCCTTTACAATACCTTGAGTTCAGCTAAATCAGCCAAACGAAATAACTCTAGTCCTCCTGCATTTTCCCTAGCCGGGCACGTTTCCCTGCTTTGGTACTCTGTAAGCCACCACTGGGTAAAACAGTTATACCAACATAACCTCAGAGGAAGACCAAACATGGCTTCAGGGAACAGGAAGGGAAATTCTGAGTGAAAATTAACATGTCCTTATTTAATACCCTGTTGGTACATCAGCATGGTACAGTCGGATCTCTTCAGATCTTGAAAGATAAGCACGGGTGGTACTTGGATGGAAGACCACCAAGGAACGCAGGGGTTGCCGTGCAGAGGAAGACAGCGGCAGACCTCTTCTGGTTGGGAAGTAGCAGGTGTTTACGTTAAGTCGTGAAAGAGTTAAACTGTTGCTTGCGTTACTTAATTAGTAAACCTATTCGCATATATAACCACTTAGCTGCCGAGAAAGGTTTCCTGCCACAGGAATAGGAGTGTCTATGCTTGATGAAGTAGAATTAGGATTCTCTATTGGTCAACCAGTTTATTGGGGAAGGGCAATTAAGCAGAAAGATATGCAGAACTTTATTGCCCTTTGTTCCGTCTTCTCTCTCTAGTCTACCTTTCCCCATCTAGGATGGAACAGTCTGAAGACAGTCTCTGTCTAGTCTAGAAGCTAGCAAGATGTAGCTAGTAAGGCATTTCTTACTTTCTTCCAATGCAACCCTATTTTTATCCTTTATGTAGTAAACTATTTTTATAGAGCTAACTCTGGAGTGTGTGTGTTCTCATTAAGTCCAATGTGCATTTCTGCTAAACTCCGCTAGCTTAAGCGTTAAGAACATATCACTAACATGTCTGCCCCTTGAAAGCCTCTTGCAGGGATCACCATAAGTTGTTGGCAAGTTGACAGTGCACACATACATATTTAAGACCCCAGAAATATCCCACAAAGAAAGTCAAAATTCTAATTTCCTAACTCAAAAAACACAGACAAAATGAGACAGACTTCTGGGTCACTTCACCAGCCAAAGCATGCCATCCATCATTTCCAGGGTTCTTTCTGCAAAAAAAGGACTTTACTATAATTGGAATGATCACACAACTGTAAGATGAGTTCCAGAAAAATTACCAACACATAGTTCTTCCAAAATGAACAAGGCGGTCAAACCATCAAAATATCAGGAACAGGGCTGGATCTAGAGGGGGCAGGGGGGTCGCTTGCCCCCGCCACCGACAAAGAGGGGGCACTGGGCACGGCTGCCAACCAGGAGCGCACACCATGGCGTTGGTGGCAGCAGTGCTGGTGGTTGAGCAGGAGGGCTGGGAGGCTGCATGTGCACTATCCCGGCTGCCTGCTGCGCCGACAGCTGTGTCGGGCCCACAGCTGCTGTGCCCGGCTGGGAGTGTGTGCTGGTGGTGGCAGTGTGGGGCAACTGAGCGAGTGGGCTGGGAGGCTGCCCACGTGCTGCCCTAGCTGCTTGCCGCACCGATGGGGTGGCCGGCTCACAGCTGCTGGCCGGGAGCACACAGAATCGTGGGTACACTCCCGAGGGCAGCGTGCCCTGAGTGATGACATCACTTTTAGGAAGTGACATCATCATGCAGTCTGGGTGCATGCGCGCAGTTCGCGCGCGGGTATGACTGGTTGCAGGGGAGCCAACAGCACCGGAGCTGCCCCCAGGTGCTGGCGAGCCTCGCTATGGCACTGATCAGGAACAATTCATTTGGGGAGGGGGAACAGAGCTTTGTTTTAATCTCAGCTCTGCACTTAGTGAGAGGGACCTTTACATTCTGTCCATCTTTGTCTGTGACACTGGGAGCAAGGTCTTCTCGAGCAATGTCCTTGAGGGCAGGAGACACACAAGGTTGCAAAGCTGCATGAATTCAAGATTATCTTAAGCCTTGGCAAGCGAGGGCAGTCCAAAGTTTTGCAGCACCCAAGGAGAACCATAACTATGGAGTCTCAAACCTATCCAATAGGGAGAAAGTGAGAAGTCTAGAATGAACTCTTTACTTACTGGGGATTCAAAATGAACAGTGTAAAAGGAAACTCTTCAAAAGCTCTTCATGTTCCATCACAGCAGCAACAGAAGACCTAAGTTTGAGACTAAAAGCCTCGGCTTTCCAATCTCCAGGTTCGTTCTGGGGTGTACCCGTGTTCAAGTAATGAATTCCAGACTCAGCTTAAGGAGGGTTGCAAGGCATAAAGCACTCATACAAGGCAACAGACAACAAACAAACAAACCTTACTGTTGCTAGCTAAAAACCTGCCTGTCTAAAAACTTAAGTGCTTACTACCTTCAAGCAACTTTGGCTGTCGTTTTTCTTACCCATCTGCCTGCCCCCTCCATGTCTAGTTGGTCAAGATGGAAAGAATACAGAAGGGTATGGTTGCCAGGTCCCTTGACTCCCCCGACGGGAGATTGGGAGCCTGGCACTTACCCTGCTGCTTCCTGAGATTCTTTCCTTGTGGGCACACAGCACACACGCGCTCCCTGCTTGCGCGATGATGTCACTTCTGGGAAGTGATGTCATGATGTAGAGTCAAAGGCCAGTGCCACAGGTCAAAGGGTGCTCCCATGCTCACCAAGGGGCACAATTCGGCCCGAAACAGGCCCACTGTGGGGTGTGATTTGGGCTGCTGTGGGTGTGGGTACATGCTGCAGCGACCAGGGGGGCGTCCTGGGGAGTGTGCCCCCCTGACAGCCAAGTAAGTTGGCATGGAAGGGTGGGAGCAGGAGATCCCCAGCCCCAGGCGGGGGAACAGCACCCCTACTTGTTGTGTGTACTGAGAAGCCATCTTTTTCAAGAACTTAGCGCATCACCAGGCAACTCAGGAGCCAGTCAGGGCCAAGCATTACAGCTGTGAGAACATCTAGGGAGGACAGACAGAGACTCTCTGAGAGCCTCGCTACAAGTGACATCTTCCACGCGAAGGGCACTTGATCATTTTCGCAAGTCTTTCTGGGTACTGAAGTCCCTCTCCCACACCCCTTTTCCTTCTGTTCCTTCCCGTCTCCGTTAGCACGGCTGCCTGAAGAGACGGAGAAAGCCTACGAGAGCAGCTTTTGCAAATTGTCTTGCTGGGGGGTGGGGAATGCTCTAGAGAAAGCTGACATGTGAAGTCCTCCCCTCTCTGTTAGAACTGTTAGGATCGCTGCCTTAAAAGTCAGAGAAAACCTGCGTTTGCAAATAGTTTCTCTAGTCGCAAGCCTGCTCTCAATGATCTTTGGGGGCGGGCAGCTGCAACTTTCTAAGCTTTCTCTAGAGTATTCCCCCCCTCCCCGAGCTGCCCGCTGCAACTTTGCTAATCGTCTTGCTCGGGGACGGGGAAATACTCTAGAGAAAGCTTAGAAAGTTGCAGCTGCCCGCCCCCAAAGATCATTGAGAGCAGGCTTGCGACTAGAGAAACGATTTGCAAACGCAGGCTTTCTCTGACTTTTAAGGCAGCGATCCTAACAGTTCTAACAGAGAGGGGAGGACTTCACATGTCAGCTTTCTCTAGAGCATTCCCCACCCCCCAGCAAGACGATTTGCAAAAGCTGCTCTCGTAGGCTTTCTCCGTCTCTTCAGGCAGCCGTGCTAACGGAGACGGGAAGGAACAGAAGGAAAAGGGGTGTGGGAGAGGGACTTCAGTACCCAGAAAGACTTGCGAAAATGATCAAGTGCCCTTCGCGTGGAAGATGTCACTTGTAGCGAGGCTCTGAGACAGGCGTTCAAGGTCCAATTACTTGGGAACTCAGAGACCACTTGCAGGAGTCGTTGATCAGCTTAGCCAGCACATTTCAGGTTAGGGCAGAGCCTGTAGCCACTCACAACTGAATCGAAGTTCAGCCATTCTTTCTAAGATCCTGGCCTTAACTGGCAACTTCCATACACCAGCACAATGGGGGGAGTGCAGGAGTGGGCACACGCTATGAGCACCTATGGGAGGTTAGTACCCCACGGTCCCCCGCCCACCTCCGCTTGGGCCCTGGGACCCCTGGCCACCCTAAGAAGACCAGCGTCAGAAGACATGGACCTTCTAGAAGCAAGTTAACTTCAAGCTTCCCTTCAAGAGAGGAGAGGAGCTCCTCTCACCTTTTAGACTCGCCTCAAAATCTATTACCCTAGGCAATCACCTAGATTTGCCAAGCGGTTGGGCTTAGTAACAGCTCCTGTTACTCAAAGCCTATTTGGAAACTAGCAGAAACACCGTCTACCTGGTAAGCACATAGTTAGTGATAATTTATTTTGGAAATGAAATATGGAAAGCTTAGCTTCCAGTAACAGGTCAGATGAACCACACCTCTTCCAAGCAAGGAGGAAGTCTTGTTTATGGTCCCAAGACCAGTCACTATGGGACTGTGTTGACTCGTTATCACGTCTGTTGCAGGAGCAGCGTGCTTCCCACAGTTGAAATATTAAGATGCTACAAGCTGCTGGGACGGGCAGAAAGAGGTTATGTTCACTGTTGTGGCTCTGAGCATTAGGGAGATGGAAAGGAAGGTGATGGGAGTACACAGGGCTCTTTTTCAGTGGGAACGCAGTGGAATGGAGTTCCGGCACCTCTGAAAAATGGTCACATGGTGGGTGGCTCCACCCCCTGATCTCCAGACAGAGGGGGAGTTTAGATTGCCCTCTGGCATGGAGGGCAATCTCAATTCTCCTCTGTCTGGAGATCAGGGGATCGGGCACCAGCTATGTGACCATTTTCACCAAGGGCAATTTAAACTTTAAAAAACTCCCCCCCCCTTGTTCCAGCTGACCCAAAGTGACGTCATTGTGCGGTTCTGAGTTCCACCACTGAGTTCCACCACCTCTTTTCCCAGAAAAAAAAGCCCTGGGAGTACATATAATTGAAGTACGGTAATACTTTTTCAAGGCTTGGCAAAGAGAATAGTAAGTGTTGGCAGCTGTGCTCAGGGAGGACGAGAACCCGCCTGGAGATGCCTTCCTCATTTTCTACGGGCCCTGTAACACGCAGAATGGCCTTTGCTTATGTGCTTCATTAAAGGGTTAAAAGTGAAGATATAAAACGCTAAGTGTTTAGCTTGGGGGTCTTTGGCAATGGGAAGGCTTTGTCCGCTCTATCAGCTGCAGAGAGGGATTCACTGTGGCACTGAGAGCAGAAGAGTCCGAGGGCCCCAGAAAAGAACAGACAAGAACATTCCTATTGCAAGAAAACTTAGCATTTTCCTAGCAGCTCCATGAAGACTCTCAGTGGTGTTGTAGAGAATCAGGCTAGCCTGATCCCATCAGATCGTGGAAGCTAAGCAGAGTCAGCCCTGGTTTGTACTTGGATGGGAGATCACCAAGGAAGTCCGAGATCGCTATGAAGAGGCAGGCAAGGGCAAATCATCTCCGTTCTTCTCTTCCCACGAAAACCCTATGGGGTCACCATAAGTTGGCTGCAACTTGACAGCATTTTACACACACACAAGGACAGTACGAACAAGAAAGCACTCAAGGACAGCCTCTGCGCAAGACATTGGCTTGCGTCATACCGCTCCATTCCACCAAGCCTTCACCTGGCCCAGGAGGGACTTCCTCTGACATAAAAACCTCTAGGAGGAGACAAGCCAATTCAAAGATTGATCCATGGAAGACTTCAAGCCTACCTAGGCTCTTCAAACAAATATTGAATATCCAAACACAGCAATTTGTATCAACCAATATTGACTGTCCATGAAAAAAAAAATCATTGGCTTGACTTACCACACGTGTAGATAACATTGAGGTGTTTGCGGATGCCTGGGTAACACGGGTCTCCAAACTCGGACGTGCTGGCATACACACTACAGCTCCGTTTGCCATGGCAGCGCCTCGTCATAAGCTGAAGAGCTGTGTCAGACTGGCACTCTATGAGGAGGAAAGGAAATTGCTAGTTGCATAGGAATGTTGCAAAACTTGAAAGGAATCTTGCCAAGAAACAAGTAATGCCAGGGCTTTTTTTTCAGCTGGAACGTGGTGGATCGGAGTTCCGGCACGTCTTGAAAATGGTCACATGGCTGGTGGCCCCGCCCCCCTGATCTCCAGACAGAGGGGAGTTTAGATTGCCCTCGCAGAGGGCAATCTAAACTCCCCTCTGTCTGGAGATCGGGGGGCGGGGCCACCAGCCATGTGACCATTTTCTCCGAGGACAACCCACTGAGTTCCACCACCTCTTTTCCCTGAAAAAAAGCACTGAATAAAACTATTCATAGAAATTCCCTGCAAATTGTAAAGATTGTTTTACACAAAACTGATAAACCCAATGCAATTGTTAATGAACATGCCTTTCTCACATGAGTGATGCAGGATAGCAGGTCCAGCCACATAAATTCTTGTTTGTGAAAATTCTCGTGGGTGTAAAATTTCACTTTGGTGCCTGTGCATGTGTTTGAAGACTGCGGCATGCCACAGGTCCCGAACATACCCAAGCATGCCTGGCACATTTCTTTTTCCATGACATGGTACATTATCTCAGTGATTCTCAAAGCGTGGCTTGGGACTCAAAGTGGGTCGTATTCTCTAGCAGGTAGGCTGCAAAGCCAAGAGGGATAAGGTGGAATGGGGTGATCTGGGAGGAAGCACTGAAAGGTTCATAAGGATGTTTGGGTCTGCTTCTATATGAGACAGTGATCAGCAGTGTGGGGTGCTATGGTACCCACCAGTGCGATTCTAGGCACCTACTGGCTTCTTGAGCCTTAGGAATCCGGGAAGCTTCAAACTCCCCCCTCTCAGCTGACTGACTAGTAAAGCGCTTGTTCTAAGCAGATGCGCTACAACTGTGCACCTTCAGCTTGACCGTGCACAGTTTTTTCGTATGGCTCTTGGTTGGCAGGATCTCCTAGTTGTCAGAAAGGGACCAAACCTTCCCCCTTCTTTGGAAATCGAAACCAAAGAGTGGCTTTTCCCCAAAGCAAAAAACGGATCCCAAATTTGTTCTACGTCTTCAATGTAGGAAGTGCTCCACAAGAGCCCCAAAAGTATGGTCTTTGGATCTGCAACAATCTCCCATTCAGAAGCAGCTGCCTTAGTCCTAAGAGGACCCTTGGCAGGCCCAGTGCGTCCATGGAGGCGGTGCCAGCAGCCGCCTGCCTCGAGTGCTGAACTCTGAAGGAGGTGCCGTGCCGGCCCCCAATGACCCCCCCACAACCTGGAAGTGGGCCACATCCCTGCTTGCCTCTCCACCCCTCCGCCGCTGCTACCTGCCTTGGCCCAGCTCCCAGCGAGCCGGGCACCCAGGCAGTGTGGCAGCGAACAGGGAAGTGGGCCACCTCCCTGCCCCTTCGCCGCTGCCGCCCACCTCAGGTGAGGGGGACGCTCCTGTGCGATGACATCGTAAGTGATGTCCTTGTGCAGGGCCGGGGCGCGCACACGCTTTGCGCATGCGCACAGGGCAAGGGTCTCAAGTAGGTATCTCGCCTCAGGCGCCAGAAACCCTGACACTGACCCTGACCCTTGGCTTAGAACTTCCCAGTATTTGTCAGAACCTGCCAGCGTTTTATGATTTGTTGCACCACAGGGCAGCCATTTTGCGATTGGTACCGCCACCTTGGCAGTCATTTATGGTGGCACCCACTACTTTCTCTCAAAATTCTCATGGCACCTGTCCGAGGCCCGGCCCGGAGGCCTCGGACTCGCCGCAATGGCCCCCCCTGCCCCCGCAGCAACGCCCACCCGTCCCCCGCAATCCCCCAGCGTCGCTTACCTGGGAGACGGCGGCGCAGGGGAAGATGGCGCGAGGCGCGACGGCCCACGAGGCGGCCCGCCCTTCCCCAAAGCGCCCGCCCGGCCACCCGCCGAGCATGCAGACGGGTGGACGTTCGTCGGCGCAACGCCCCGGCGGCATCGGCGGCGGCCGGCGCCGTAGCCGCAGCGGCAGGGCGCAGGCAACGGGAAGGCCAGGGGCAGGCCGGCCCGGGCCGTGCCGGGCGGCCAGACGCCGGCGCAGGCGCTCTCGGCCAGCCCGGACCCCGCCCCGCGGCAGCAGAGAGGGGGAGGGAAGGAGGCCAACCAGGCCCAGCTCAGCCCTCGGGCAGGAACAGAACAGGCCGAGCGCGGCCAGGAGAGGCCCGGCCCGCCGCCAGTCAGGAGGAGGGAGGGCAGTCGGGCCAGGGAGGCGGGAGGGATCCATGGAGCCCGCCAATGGGCTAGGACTGGGTGGGGCCAGCAGGTATGGCCGCACCTGGCCCAGGTGGTGGGGATGACTGTGGGTGGAGGAGCATGGGAGAGGGGGTGGGGCTGAAATGAGCCAAAGGGTACTTAAGAGGGCTCCCCTGGCAAGCCGGGGAGGAGAGGTGAAGTCAGACTGCCCTGAAATCAAGGTGCAGCTGACCGGGTGGAGCCAATTGCTGTCCGGAGACCCCCGGTACAGACAGGGGCCGCCCTTTCTGAGGCAGCTAGGGGAGGGGACCCGCTCACCCCTGTCCCCACCAAGCCAACCCGTCACCCCAGGACGGACCCGCCGGAGTCAGCCCGCCAGGACCCGCCGTCACCACCACCGGGGGGCGCTGCCGGGCTTGACAGCACCCATCAAGATGCTTCCTGGCAGGCACTTGCTTCTTGAGCCATAGGCTCCAAGCCTCAAGTGAAACTCTTTCCCAACCCTAAAATGAGACCCTTTAAAATAAAACGCCAGGGTCCAAATCCCAGTCTTTCCAAGCCTACTTAAGTTCTATGGTTACTCATTCTACATGGTTCAAATAATGTGACTATTTCAGCAGATATACACAACACAGATTTAGTAATGTGTACCCTTCAAAACTGTAGCACTTAAAACACTCAGCACCCTCTTTAGTTGGGGGGGCAAGATAACATCCCCCAAACCCTAGGGTTGGGATATTTAACAATACACCCAGGCAGCAGAAACAGAAGGGAGAAATAAATGCCAATGCCAGAATGGAACAATAAAAACTCTGAATCCTGCATGACAATCAGTGTCAGAGAAAAAGGAAATCCAGCACACGGTGAGGTCTTGATTCTGAAACCTAAGGCAGTGTTTTGCCTAGCATGCTGCAAGCAACAAAAAAGGAGGAATTCCTAGCGAACCAGAGGCCAAGAATGTTCATACCGAACCCACTGCCCACTTCTTCCCCACATGATCCCTCCGAGAGGCTTCTCCTCAACCAAGTGCGGGGGCTCCGATTGAAACATCTAGAAGGCCATTATTGTGCCAAACACCAAGCAAAATTAACTAAAGTGTAAGCCCCGTTCAGAATTACACGGTGAAATTCCAAGCCTTCTTTAAATTGTTCCCCTCTCTAGGATGGCCAGTGTCCCGGCATTCGCTACACAGCGCTCTTGAATACCTGCTTGTCAAAAGAACACAGCCAGCTCAGTAGGGGTGTGGAGAATTGGCCCTGTCCTTTTCATTACTCATTCAAGGAATCCTTCACATGCCCTGTGGAAAGCATGGCCCCTTTGAGGTTAAGCCACACATGAAAAGCTCAGCTGTAACAAGTTGTTATCTTGATGTTGCAGCAATAATATATGGCAGGCCCCTTCTTCAATCTTCATATTCTCCACACCACCACCACCATCCTGACAGGACAGTAGCTAATCACCCTGTATTTGTGGTTTATGAATATGGTAGTCCCTACATAACAGCGCAGCAGGAATTGGGCAGCAAACGCTAATGGAGATTTTCACCAAATGAAGAACTCCCTCTGTTCTTGGCCCTTGGCCCTTGGCCCTGTCAAAGAATTCTAAGCATCTAGGACATTACTTATATTCGATGTATTGTCGTGACACTGAGAGATCTCTATCTTTTGGTGCTACACCTCTGAAGATGCCAGCCACAGCTGCTGGCGAAACGTCAGGAACTACAATTTAATTTTAATTTAATTTAATTTAATTTATTATATTTATATTCCGCCCTCCCCGCTTTCGCAGGCTCAGGGCGGATAACAAATTCAAACATGTTTAAAAACATTTAAAAACATTAAATAATACATTTAAAAACATTTAAAAACATTAAATATAACAATTCATGCTGCATAGTGGTTCATACATGCCTCTGTGTTTGCATAGGGGTGATGGTTTAACCCCCCCTTCACGGGGGGGGCAGGCACTGCCCGGTGTTAGCCATATGCCTGGCGGAATAGCTCTGTCTTACAGGCCCGGCGAAATGCAAGCAAATCTTGCCGGGCCCTTGTCTCGCAAGACAGAGCATTCCACCAGGTCGGGGCCAGGACTGAAAAGGCCCTGGCCCTGGTCGACGCCAGGTGGGCCTCCCTAGGGCCAGGGACACTTAAAAGATGTTTTCCGCCAGAGCGGAGAGTCCTCCGGGGCTCATATGGTGAGAGACAGTCCCTCAGATACGTCGGTCCCAGTCCGTGTAGGGCTTTGTAGGTTAACACCAAAACCTTGAACCTGATTCGGTACTCCACTGGCAGCCAATGCAGCTGGCGTAGCACCGGTGTAATATGCTCCCACACCGGTACTCCAGCAATGACCCGCGCTGCTGCATTCTGTACCAGCTGTAACCGCCGGATCAGGCCCATGGGAAGCCCAGCGTAGAGCGCGTTACAGTAATCCAACCTAGAGGTGACCATTGCTTGGACCACTGTAGTCATGTCACGGGGAGACAAATAAGGGGCAAGCTGCCTGGCCTGCCGAAGATAATAAAAGGAAGACCTGGCAACTGCAGTGATCTGGTCCTCCATCTTCAAGGAGGAATCCAGAATCACCCCCAGGCTCCTAACCCTCGGGGCCAGTGTAAGTGCTGCCCCATCAAGTGTAGGAAGCCGAGGTCCCAAAGCCATCTCCCCCCGACCCACATACAGGACCTCTGTCTTCGTGGGATTCAATTTCAGCCGACTTTGTCTCAACCAACCAGCCACAGCCTCAAAAGCACGCTCCAGGGCATCAGGGGCCGATCCAGGCTGGCCGTCCAACAACAGATAAAGCTGGGTGTCATCCGCGTATTGGTGACACCCAAGCCCGAAACTCCGCATCAGCTGGGCGAGGGGGCGCATATAGATATTAAATAATAATGGAGAGAGTATCGCTCCCTGTGGCACACCACAAACCAGTGGCCTACAAGATGACACCCTCTCCCCGAGCGCCACCCTCTGTCCCTGATCATGGAGAAAGGAGACCAGCCACTGCAGTGCTGTCCCCTGAATCCCCACATCGGCAAGGCGGTGGGTCAAGAGCTCATGATCGACCGTATCAAACGCTGCTGACAGATCCAGCAAAATCAGCAGTGTTGATCCGCCCTGATCCAGATGTCTGCGGAGATCGTCTGTGAGGGCGACCAACAATGTCTCGACCCCATGTCCCGGGCGGAAACCAGACTGGAAGGGGTCTAGGGCTGAGGTCTCCTTCAGGAAATTCTGCAGTTGCTTCTCTGCCGCCCGCTCAATCACCTTCCCCAAAAACGGAAGGTTGGAAACTGGTCGGTAATTGAGCAGGTCAGCAGGATCTAATGATGATTTCTTCAGAAGAGGCCGTACCACAGCTTCCTTCAGCGCCTTGGGAAAAACCCCAGAGCTCAAGGACAGGTTTATAATCGCCTCCAAGGAATCCCGAAGCCCGTCAACACTGGCTTTCACCAGCCATGACGGGCACGGGTCCAAGGGGCACGTGGTAGGCCGTACCACAATGCCAAGACCACGGCAATACAGCCCGGAAAACCCACAACAACCATTACTTATATTCTTCCCAAGTTTTCAGTCCAACATGAGAACTGGACATTTATTAGAAACCAGCCTCGGCATTCATCAACAATATAAAATTTTGTAAGCTTGGCCTGCTGGTTTGCAGCCTTAAATTAGTAGCTATTCATTTTAAAATCAAGAATGTGTTGCTGGTCACATTTAAGTATGCAGTGTTCATCTACTCTTCTTTAAAACTCATCACAGATTTGGTGGAACCCGGGTTCAAATCCATGCTTAGTTGTGATGCTTACTGGGTAGCTTTAGGCAAGTCACTCCTTCTTACCCCAAATTACTTCCCAGGAAAGCGGTAAGGGTAATGTGACATAAAATGATATTTGTCCGGGGTCTGGGTCCCAGCCCCCAGACTTGGTAGGAGGGAGCAGTGGGAGGCAACCGGGAGGCAGGGGCCCTACCACCCCAGCCAGCAACCAGGTCCAGAACCTGCCCACTCCAGGGGGAAGAGGCGAAAGGCCCAAGCCTCAGAGGGCTGGGGGGAGCAGGGGGAGACCAGCCAGTCCCACCCTCCAGGGGGAAGAGAGGGGGCTAAGCAGGACAGAGGCACAGGGCCAAGGCAGGGGGAACAGGGACCCAGCAACAGCCCAGACAGAGCCCGTACCTGCCAAGGACGAGAAGCAGCCACTGCAGCCCAGAGCCACACCCTGGCTGGAGGACAGCAGCCTGGCTCAGGAGGTGCTAGGAGCCAAGCCCCTTCAGGTGGGGCTGCCACAGGCATTCTGGGGGAGGAGATGGGTGGCCCCGCCCGGCATCAATGAGCAAGCAGCCCAGAGGCTGGCCAGGGCAGCTCCTCGCAAGCAAGGCCAGGCATGCTCAGCAGTACAGAAGCCGGCTGGGGCAGCTCCTTGTGAGCAAGGCCAGGCATGCTCAGCAGCACAGAAGCCGGCTGAGGAAGCTCCTCGTGAGCAAGGCCAAGGAGACCTCAGCTGGGGATGGCTCGCATTCAACCCCACCCTGCCAGCAAGGCAAGGAAGCCAAGGAGGGATTAGTGGTAGGAGGGAAACACCTGAGGGAAGGCACAGCTGGGCCAAATCAGGAGAGGGAACAAGCCTAGAAGGAGGGCGGGGCGGGGAAAGGAAACCCTATATAAGGTGGCTAGGAAGAGCTCTGAGGTGTTGGGTGTGAGTAAGGAGTGATGATGTGGAGTGAGAGCAGTGCAATGCAAGAGTGGAGGCTTGGAGGAGAGTTCTGGAAGGAGGAGACAATGGAGGATGCAGAGGGTAAGCAGGCCAGGTTGAGCAGGCCAGCGAGTGGACTGAGAGGGAGTCTGGGTGATGTATACCGCCCCTCCTTCCACAGAGCAGGGTCCTGCAGTATCCCTGGTGCCCCTCTGATGCCAGGGCCGGCCCAGCTGGGGCTCCGCCCAGCGGCGGCAGCGACAAGCCCTGACAATATTATTTAGGTTGAGTCCTCAAAATAGGGTAAGAAAGAACATAGGTAGTTCTAGGAATTGCCAGAATTTCTATGATAAAACCATAGAATTTCTGGTGATTCCTAGAGCTACCCGAAGTCACTTCCAGTTTTTACTGAAAGAGACATGACACTGCACACGATGTTATGGGGTTTTAAAAATTTTGGTCCTGGTGCCACTCTGAGCATCAGGCAACAGAAGCATAGGGATTCTGCCCCCATTGGGGGAATGGGATCTCCGATTGGGGAGGAGGAAGGAAATCAAGAAAGACCTTAGGAAAAAGCAAAGCCTTTACTCGGGGATAAAACAGGCTTTTGTCAACTGTCTACTTATCTTACCTCAGACAGCAGAACATGTCAAGCAGGGATTACCCAGGGCCCAGACCATGTTGGGTTGTAATAATTATCATTTTGGATTGTGCCTCAAAGCAGGCAATGGTTTCAAACCGGGAAGAGATGATTGCTAAAACTTAAATGGGCCAATAATTTTGCTGGTATGTTTCGCTACCCATAGAAACTTTCAACTGTCTTCAAGAAGTAGCTCCATGGAGAGTATTTTACAGTTGTCTAACCTGGATGTGGTAAGTGTTATGATAAAGAGATGCAGGATACCTTGAGTAACACTCAGGGAGGCCCTGGTCTCAGAGAAAACATTCTTTCCTGGGAACAAAGCAATCAATTTCTCAGACTGCAGACTGAGAGGAGATGAATTTCTGGGTTGGGCTGTACCAGTTTTAGGATGTACACCTTAATTGGGTTGGATAAAACATGGGGATTCACTTCCAGTTCCATTATAAGGTCATGAATCCCTCACAGCCGGGAAAGGAAAAGTTAAACATCTGGACACTTTGTCAGAAGCATGTAAGCCAGGGTCTGGGGGACAGATAACAATGAAGTCCGTCTTGACCAGGCTCTGTTTTTCCAGGTTCCAGCAAGCTTGTGTCCATTCCAGGGAAGGCCAAGATAACACTAGTGACTGTACAACTTAGTTAGCCTCATATGTTTTATTTTCTTTCCTTAGTTCTGTAGCCCCCTGTCGTGTTTTGATATAGTTCATGAATGTCCTTGTTTTCTTATAACTTAAAAGTGTATTTTGGTAAATACTGGTCTCAGACAGTGCTCGAAGATCTCACCCGGGGTGCCTGACCGCTCAATAGACCAGAAACTCTTGACTGTGCTACAGACCACGAGTGCCCAACCTTTTTGAGCCTGCAAACGCCTTTGGAATTCTGACACAGCGTAGTGGGCAGGACTGCTGCTAAACGGCTGCTGCAGATTACCTTCAGTGATGCGGTGAAGATCCTGGTGCTGTGGTGGCACCAGCAACGTTGTTAAAAATCTGCACAGCCAATCAGATCTCCAACAGCCAATGAGAATCCTTGCTGAGCAAGAACTCGTACCCAGCCCCACCCACTTTCTAAAAACACTTGGAGGATGCCAGGAAAGCAGTTTGTGGTAGCCTTGTTGGGGACTCTTGCTACTGACAGCTGGCTAGGAAGGAGAGAGAGTGATAGGCAGTATGCACACACACACACACACAGCCCCTATCTGTGCCTCAAGAATAAGGAATGGCAGAGCTTAGGTAGTGGAAGGAGAGTGAGAAGGAAGGGCTGGGGGAGGAAGCAGCCCACACACGCAGATTCCCCTCTATGTCTTGGGTGAAGACAGAGGGAAGGAAGGTGAGGAGGGGGACAGAACATAGCTAACTGGAGCCAAATCAACCCTCTCATGGAACGGCCAAAACTATAATAATACAATAACATTCGATTTATATACCACCTTTCAGGACAACTTGATACCCACTCAGAGCAGTTTACAAAGTATGTTATTACATACATGTATTATTACATATATTAAAGACTAGTGTAACCATTGGCCAAAGACACCTGGAGCCACAGAGGAGACCTGAGCCTCCAATTCAGAGGTATGGCTCAAACAGTTCTCCAAATTCTGTTAAGAGAAGAGCAACACCCCCCAAAACCCCAAACAGGCTGACTCCTCAATCTTTCTTTCCTTCTGCTCTGTTAACTATACATAAACTGACAAAGATGAATTAAGACTCTCACAAATTACCACATAAAGGGAGCTTTGGCACATAAAGGGCTGGTTTCAAAGACATTTCTTCCTACTTTGTGTAGGGCTTTTCCCAGATTCTCCAATTTTGAGGTCACAGAGGTATACAAAGATACCTAATGTACATAATATCCATGTATTCCAAGGGGGGCAGTGGAGAAAGACACTGAAAACTACAAATTCCCCTGAAACTGGGTGTAGAAAGGAGCTACCCATTTCGTTCCCAAAGTATTGCAATACTTGAAGATTTTTTTCATCTGTTTGCCATTACTGAGTATGAGTATTTTGTAGGGATTCATCATGGAGTGCCAAACCTGCTCTTTCATGTTCCATGCATCGGAGGGCATCAGTGTCCATCAAAGACTCTTGTTGCAAAAGAATGCTCGTCATCATCAGACATCATAAAACCTCCCATTTTTTTGTAAAAAGTAAAGCACTTCTAACTATTCATGTCTACTTTTTCATGTCTACTCCTTTAGTGGTTAGAAGTTCCAAGCAGTGATTGAATCTCCAGCAGAGCAAATATTGGCATTCATTTTTGTTCTCTTGTAAAACGAACAAAAGCTTCATTATTCTTTTCTGTGCCTAGCTGTAAGTTTCATCTGCCCTACATATTTTTTGCTTAATGTAATCAAGGCCTTCTACACAACAGATGATGATAAAAAGAGCAGACAGCATAACTGTAACTGAAGGTCTCAAAAAGGAGCAACACTGCATAAATAGACATTTTCCAAAAGCAGGCATAATGAAGCCCCATTAATCAAAATTGACTACGGGATGACTCATCATTGCCCGCTTGGTAATGGGCAGTGCTGGCAAACAGCATTCTGCATCCAGGGGCAGAAAGTATCCATAACTAGACATGGGCACGAACCGCATTACGAACGCAAAAAACCCATGAACCGCCCGATCGTCCATTTGCGATTCAGCAGTTCGTGAACGTCTAAGTCCAACAAACCAGCGTTCGTAAGAAGCCCGGTTCGTTGTGTACGTCAGCGGTTCGTGAAGCCAGACAGTCAGGCATCATCAATAAATTCCCTTGGAAACGGAGCCGGGGGAATGCCTGAACCCTGTCTGCACTCCTTCTGTCGCCCTGGAAACCCGAATGAAAGCCCAGCTTACCTTGATTGGCAGGTCTTCCTTCCAACCATGGAGCTACAAAGTGGTTACAACTTGAGAGAAGACACCCAGGGGAGGAAGGGGGGAGGGGTGGTCTGTAGCCATGGGCGCTCCAATCTCATCCCTGCAAGCCCTGATAGGCAGCTCTGACGGCCAACCACAGACCTCCTGTGTTGGTCTATGGGGCCTGTGCTTATAAATAGCAGTGGGCTCCCAGGCTGGGTTTCACTTTCAGTGAGCAGTGGAGTGCCCAGCACACCTACAGAACAGAGCGCCTCCCCATGCCCGCCAGGCCTGGCGGCCACCGTCAACACCCACCTTCCGGCCTGCGCCGGGAATAAACATGCGCTCCTCTGAGGCCTGGCGGGCAGGCACATGTGGGGTGCCGGCGGCGAGTGGCCAGACCCCCCACCCCGAGAGGAGGTGGCACACCACCACCTCCCCATGCCCACCAGGCCCAGCGGCTGCCATCAGCACCCACCTTCCGGCCTGCGCCGGGAATAAACATGCGCTCCTGTGAGGCCTGGCAGGCGGGCACATAGGGGGTGCCACCAGCAAGTGGCCATACCCCTGCCCCCTAGAGGAGAGGCAGCCCGCCTTTGAGTACACCCCTTGTACACTGAGCCAACATCAACCAGCAGCGCTAACTGTATCAAGTGGGAGTTTCCTGGGGGCCTCGGATTGGAGAGGGTATAACTCCAAGATCCCTATTTAAATCTTGACCAAACTTGGCTGCTGGCTGGAGGAGAGCTTGCTAAACACTCCCTGGGAATATGGGCTCTCTAAGTCCAACGGGGGCCGTTCTAACGCCCACAAATCACAAACCTCAAACCAGTTTGGCAACAGGAAAAGTTCATTGTGGTTCGCAACTTTGGGTTCATCAGTGGCACTGAACCACGAACCGCTGGTTTGTTAAATTTTTTTGGTTCATGCCCATGTCTATCCATAACTCTATCATTTCAAGGAAGTATAAATGTTGCAGCCAGTCCTGATGCGTTTGGGCAGGACATAATAGAAATTGTAATAGAACACATCCATGTCTTCACATAGTTGCATGCTAAGAGTTGTAAAAAGATGTTATATAGTACAGGTCAGCGACTTTCAACCTGCTGATTTCTGCAGCAATTTCTCATTTCAACCATATTGGTAGTTTTGCCAACGTCAAGCAGATAGGGGATTGTCTAAAGACTTCGCGTTTTGTATCCATTATTGTTCGCTGATCCTTGACACTGTGCACACGTGCATGAGATTTTATGAGTGCAGCCCAGCCTTTTGGCCTCAAAGATCCCTTATTAGGAACTTCCACCACCTAGAAATTTTAATATATATATATATATATATATATATATATATATATATATATATATATATATATATATATATATTTTAATAAAATTTTATTGGTGAGTGGAAAAAAGAAAAGAATTTTCAAATTTAACACATATAATCTCATTTCCCCCCTCTATCCCCCACCCTTTTCCTCCCCCCTCCCTATTGACTTCCAACAGCTTTCCAACCCTTAACCCTTCTTATTGCTTAAATCTATTTCATTTACCTTTTCCTACCCTCTATAAATCATAATATCTCTTACTCTAAGCACATTCTAATTCTTTTACATAGACTCTATCAAGCGTACTATCCATATGATATATATCATGTCAATAAAGCATAACCATATAGCCTAGTATATAGCAAGGATCACAGTATCTCTTACTTTAAACATGTTCTATTTCTTTTAAACATATACTCCGTCAAATATACTATCAATGTAGTATATATTATAAAACATATATTGTATGCTATGCCACCAATGTAACACAGCACACAACATAGTATAACACAACAACCTGATATTGTATTAAATCTGATCCATTAACCCATCGTTTTATATTGTATATAACATACCTATAATATATAGCAGTAATAATATACATATATAGTAATAATGTATCTATTTAACCATTCTCATTATCCCATATATTCTATGTAAAGTTCCCCTAAATATTATGCTGGCTTAGATTGTAATTACGTTCCCCCTAAATGGTCAGATCCCTTCTCTCTCCCCTTTCCAACATTATTCTTTAAAAATTCTCAAACTGCCACAGTTCTCCTTTTACATCCCACTTTTTTTCCAAAAATTGTTTCAATTTCCCCCAATCAACAATATATTGCCCTAGGTCAAGATCTTTGAGTTTCCTTGTCATTTTGTCCATTTCCGCCATGTACAGCAATTTATAAATCCAGTCTTCTACAGTTGGTATTTCTTGTGTCTTCCATTTCTGTGCATACAAAAGTCTTGCCGCTGCAGTCATGTAAAATAACAATGTTTTATGCTGCATTGGAACAGTTTCCATTCCCAAGTTCAGTAGCAACAATTCTGGGTTCTTATTTATTTGTATTTGTAAAATCTCATTAATTACTTTGATTATTTCTCCCCAGTACTGCTTAGCTACTTCACATGTCCACCACATATAATATAGTGATCCTTCATGTTTTTTGCATTTCCAGCATTTGTCTGACATATTAGTATTTCCTAGCGCGATTTTCTTTGGTGTTAAATACCATCTGTAAATCATTTTGTACACAGTCTCTTTAATGTTCGTACAAGTTGAAATCTTCACTGTGTTTTTCCATAGGTACTCCCATGCCTCCATTGTTATTTCCTTATGAAAGTTTATTGCCCACTTCCCCATCTGGACTTTTACTGTTTCATCTGCCGTAAACCATTTTAGAAGTAATTTCTAGATCTTAGATATTGCCTTCTTGCCTTCTTGTAGTATCACTTCCTGTAGTTCCGAATTTTCCAATCTTATACCTCCTCTCAGGCAGTCCACATTATAAAGATCTCTGATCTGTCTATACTGAAACCATCCATAACAAGGAGACAATTCTTCTTCTGTCTTTATTCTCAGCTTTAAATATTGTATTTGTGTGATCTCCTTGTATGTTAAGCATTGCTGTTCATTATCCACAGTTCTCGGATCTATTACTTCGTGCGGAACCACCCATGAAGGAATTCCATCTTCCATATACACCTTGTATTTCTTCCAGACCGTGAAGAGGCTTCTCCGAATATAGTGATGCAAAAACATAGAGTCCGCTTTTACTTTATCATACCACATGTATGCATGCCATCCAAATATTTTTTTGTGTCCCTCCAGGGCCAGCAACTTGCGGTTTTTTAACATTATCCAATCTTTCAGCCATACAAGACATACTGCCTCATGATACAGTCTTATGTTGGGCAGTTGCAGGCCCTTTTCGAGGGAAAACTCCCATTTCTGGATACCTTGGTCATCCACAAAGCAAACTTTCAGTTAGGTCACAAGGTCTACAGGAAACCAACTCACACTGATCGGTACTTACACAAAAACTCCAATCACCACCCCCGACAGAAAAGAGGCATAATGAAAACATTAGTGGATCGCGCAAGACGGATATGTGAGCCGCACTTTCTCAATGAGGAAATTAATCATCTAAACCACGCACTTCAGGCAAATGGCTACTCCAGAAATGAAAACCGAAGAGCAATCAAACCCAGGATGAATCAAACAACCAAGGAAAAACAGTCTCCTACAGGAAAAGTGTTTTTGCCATATATCAAAGGAATTACTGATCAGATGGGAAAGCTTATGAAAAAGCATAACCTTCAAGCAGTATTCAGACCCACCCGAAAAATACAACAGATGCTACGATCAGCAAAAGACAGTAGAGACCCCCTCACCTCTGCAGGAGTATACCGTATACCCTGCAGCTGTGGACAAGTTTACATCGGGACCACAAAGCGTAGCATCCAGACAAGAATAAAAGAACATGAAAGACACTGCAGACTTGGACAACCTGAAAAATCAGCAGTGGCTGAACATAGCCTAACTCAAACAGGGCACAGTATCTTATTCCAGGACACCAAAATACTGGACAACACTTCCAACTACTTTGTCAGACTGCACAGGGAAGCCATTGAAATTCACAAGCATAAGCAAAACTTCAGCAGGAAAGAAGAAACCTTAAGAATGAATAGAGCATGGTTTCCAGTTCTGAAAAACACCAGGCTAACTAAACACTCTATACTCGACAATAGCCCTGCAGAGAAGATTAGCACATCAAGCACCAATCCATATGCAAAAGAACCTCCTCAGGATACAGTGAAGCCTCCCGCCATTAGCATTCCACACCCTGGGAAACTCTTACAGGATGACTCAGCTCAACCCCACCCCTCCTGAGTAGATACAAATTACCTGCCAACATCTTTTCCACACTGTGACACTAAGAGATCTCTGTCTTTTGGTGTTACACCTCTGAAGATGCCAGCCACAGCTGCTGGCGAAACGTCAGGAACTACAATGCCAAGACCACGGCAATACAGCCCAGAAAACCCACAACAACCAACACAGTATCCATACACTCTCCCCCAACATCACATGTCAAATATATTTCCTATTAGCAGACTCATTTTAAGACTGTTGCAAAGCCCGGGTGGAGTGAGGGGATAGAAGGTTTATTTGTGGGGGGACCCCTTCCTTCTCACTTACACCTCAGGTATTTCATCATTGCTGCTTCTTGAAATCGTTTTTAACTTCTTCTGGCCTCTTTCCAGTTCCCAATTGGCCCCTTTTACACTGGCATGACCAGGTTTTACCACCTTGACAGGCTGTCCACTCATGCAATGAACATAATGCCCTGATCTGGATAGCTTAAGAGAGCCTGATCTTGTCAGATCTCAGAAGCTAAGCAGGGTCCTCTTGGTTAGTAATTGGATGGGAGACCGCTAATGAAGATCAGGGTTGCAGAGGCAGGCAATGGTAAACCACCTCTGTTAGCCTTTTGCCTTGAAAACCCCACCAGGTCATAGGTCAACTATGACTTGAGGGCAGGATTTCATTTTTCAATGTTAATAATATCTCTCAGAGAGATTATACACTACAGTTATGGCAGAAGTAGGACCTGCAAGGATTACAGAGCTTGGTTTATTTCCAACTCTATGCATAGCCTGTCTTTTAAACACAAAGCAGGGGTTACCCTGGAATCTCTAGAGCTGCATGACCCCTAATCTCTCCCATTATGAGCAGAAGGCCAAACTGCCCGGATGCAAAAAAACAGCGTTTTGACTTAACTCTCGGTCACCCTCATTCCCTCCCTCTCTGACATAGAAAAATGCCTGTGGCTTCTTTGGCTGGTGAGTCAAATCTCTCATGCCATCCCAAGGTGACTTTTTTAAAATAAAACACTCTGCTCAGTGCTCTACACAGGCCTGGTTTCTTCCCAAGCGTGAACAGCTGAGCTTGGGCTCCATCGTGTGACTTCCCTCTGACACCAGATTCCAGGCTGCCCTTCGCATGCATGCTACCCACAGAACTATTGAGCGCTATTGGTTCCCAGGCTCATTCTTACCTATCGCAGGAATCCCTAAATTGTGGTAGGGACATTCCAGACTACCTCCGTGGTTTCTTCCAAAAACCGCGGAGTAAATCGCAATCACCGTGCTTCGTTTGCAGCTCAGCCTCAGTTTATCATCTTCGCAGGCGACTTTGCTCTTATACTCATCTGAAAAGAAACAAAAGCATTCTATTTCAGTTTAACTGATACAGACCTCAGCTTTCAAGTCAGTGGAAGAACTGTGGACATCCCATCGTGCCCGACGGGGCAAAGGTGTTAGAATTCATTAGGGAAGACGGTTTCAGGTGGGTAGCTGTTCCGGTTCACAGTAGAAAAGCAAGATTTGGGTCCAGTAGACCAAACAGATTCCTAGGCTGTACGTTTTCAAGAGTCAAAGCTCCCTTTGACTCATACCCTAGAAATCTAGTTAGTCTTTATGGTATATTTATTGTGTATATGTATGTATGTAGTGGAACAGTCTGCTCCTTCCCTAATATCTGTGTGATTTAGTTTGGTCCTATTGGTTGGAGCTCTTATTTCAGTTTCCAGTTTTGTGCGTTAGCTTAAGTTGTTGGTTGTCGGAGTTGCCACCTTGCAAATAAACGGCTGGTGTTCTGAGCCCGCTTGTCTCTGCTGAATGGACCTGAGAACGGGCGCCTGAGCGAGTACTCTAACCTGGGGACCCACAGCTGAAGGGGGACATTACAGTCTTTAAGGGCCTACTGGACCCGAATCTTACTCATTAGGGGAGTTGAAAGCCTTTTGCATAATCAAACTTCAAGCCAGATTTCACTCAATGTTGGGCAATACCACTAGAGACAGGTGGTGCCCTGGACAGTACTGACTGCAGGAAACATCCAGACGGGCTATTCGCAGAAGATTTTAAAGCACTTCTTATTCAGTAGATTAATAAGAATGATGGCTACACATGTGGATGTCCCCTCTGTCAGACTATGGAATCCCTGTTATCTAGAGTTCGTCTCCCCTTCTTCAAGAAGCACAATGTCTTGGTTTCAAAGGGTTTATTGAAAGACTAGGCTCTGACACAAGTATCCATATTCCAAGGCCTAGAAAGGATCTTGGCTGAACACATACATTGTTGAGAATGAGAGAAGAAAACAAAACTGGCAATACATCAAACCCTTCACTCCCAGCCTCCCCCCGCCCCCATCTTCCAGGGCGATGGGAACTTTGCTGTGGGAAGGCTCGGCCCGTCAAGGTCTCTGGCAGTAGAAACAGATAAGAGTATTTTCTCCCACAGATAGCGCGGTCAAAATAACACCTGGACCTGGAGGGAGAAAAGCTAGCAACTACAGATTAAACATGGCGTAACTCTGGCCAAGGAACTGCACAACATATTAGATCCTGACACCCTCCATGGCAAAACCGGTGCTGCAACGTCACTGCAGAAATGTCTGCAACACATCCCGTTCCTGCCTCCTAGCAAACGGTGTAGTTCAGAGGCCACACAAGTACAGAGCCACCTCTAGTTATTTATTGATTTCATTTATGCCTGGCATTTCTCCCCAGTGGGGACCCAAAGCAGTTTCCTTAGTTCTCCTCTCTTCCACTGAATCCTCAAAACAACTCCGCAAGATAGGCTGAGAGAGCGTGTGACTGGCCCAAGGTCACCAAAACATGAATCGTTTGGCCCTGAATCTGTGGCATAGTGATAGCAGGACACGGGGGCGGGGTGCAAGCCTTTAGGGAAACACTGCTCTGCCGCTGATCTTGGCTCCTATGGCAGGACATCAAGAGGCACTAGTACAACCATGACAGTTCTAGGGTGCCCTAAGCTTTGCAGAAGGACTGTCCAATGGAGGGGGGAGATCAAAGCAGTGATCACAACCATCTGGTTACACTATAGAGAATTTTGAAATAATTTCTTTGTCTATGAAATTGGTGGTGCCGATCACAGAATTTGGAATTGCCTTCACCCCACAGCCTCATCCCAACACAGACCTTTCCTTTTAGGATGCAGAATAAACATTGCATCCTTTGAGGGAGGGCTTCCAATCCAGCCCAGGTTAGGTAATTTTTTTTAAAAAACCTCTTTTCTGCTGCAGAGAGATTAAAGGGAGACAGTAGGAAGTTATCACAGGCAAAGGACTGCAGGAACCAGCTTTCCTTCATCCAATGTTGTCCTGGTTAGTGAGTGGGAGGGGTTTGGGTTTTCTGGCAGGGGGTTCTACTCACTCTGAATCAGAGACCTTCAAGATGCAAGGCAGTATTTCCCATCTGTGTTTCCAGAGAGGACTTTTCTGGAAAATGTTTCTATCCCAACTAGAAACTACAGTCTTGGCTGGACTTCATTCTGGACAGACGTCTACTCCATTGCAACTTTTCCAGAGTAGTTGACTGAAGGAGCTTTTGCTCTTTAGTGTCTGATTCCGCACACGTTGGATAATGCACTTTCAATGTACTTTAGCAATCGTTTGGAAGTGGATTTTTTGTTTCGCACACGAAAAATTCAGTTCCAAATGATCTCTAAAGAGGATTGGAAGTGCATTATCCAACGTGTGCAGAATCAGCCAGTGTTTACAGTAATGTCTTGAGTTACTTCATATATTATGAGACCATAAATGGCATGAGACCATAAATATATGATTAATATGTATTACAATTCAGGTAAGTATACTAATCTGTCTACAAATTTAAACACAACAGCTAATGTTGCTTTAGCAGCCTGAATAGTCCAGAGACTAGTCAAAGCTCATGAGAGCTTGGAAGCTAAGCCAGGGTTAGACCTGATTAGTTCTTGGAGGGGAGACAACTAAGGAAAACTAGGATTGCTGCACAGAAGAAGGCCATAGAAAACCACCTCAGTTTATCTTTTTCCTTGAAAACCTGTTGAGGGGACGCCATAAGAAAGTTGTGACATCATGACAGTTTTATCATCCTCATCATCATCTCAATACTAAGGAAATTTACATTGCAATCCTAAACAGAGTTACCCCCTTCTAAGCACATTGAAGTCAATGGACTTAGAAGGGCATAACTCTGCTTAGAATTGCACTGTTAGAATGTTCTTGCCTTCCTTCTTTAAACCATGACTAGTTTTCTTTGTTTAGACGTCAAGTTATATATCAACTGCATTTCCGCTTACGGCCCGCCTGAAATTTGCTGGAGCAGCCCATTCTTTCATATTTCACATAGGAGAGTCTTGTGGCCTGATCATATGCAATATTAAAAGGCAGCAGATCTTTAGTATAAGCTAATTTTAAAAATTAACACATTGAATATATTTTTCTATTGGTAATCCTTTCTGCGGCTGCAGTGAGGGTTTTTTTGGCCACATCCACCACATATGGAAGTTATTATCCTTTTGAAATTTCCAGCATCTTGGATCACATACTATTACTTTATAAACCACCACTGGTGTGATATATTAACTACAGACAATTTAGAACAATTGTCTCCCAAATTAGCACATAATTCAAAAAGTTACAACACTTCCAGCCCTATCCCATATTTCAAATGGCGCAGGTTTCCTTGTCTCCTGCCCCCAACTGATCATGTATCTTTTTGTTTTGTTCTTCCTGAAAATGACATTTCTCTTAAGGTTTTATGAATCCAATAAGATATTTCCTCCCCAGATGTATACTCTTTTTTTTTTCAAATGCCATACAGTTCAGTTCAGCAACCTTTATTGGCATTACATCCATGTAAACAAATGCCATACCATCTCTTAAAGCATAATCTTCATTCAACTATCTACAAATAATAACAACAATACAATAACATTGTGCTATAGACTGCTCTTCGGGACAACTTAACGCCATACTCAGAGTGTTTAGTCAATGTTATTATTATCCCCACAAACAGACACCTTATGAGGTAGGTAGGATTGAGAGAGCTCTAAGAGAGCTGTGACCGACCCAAAGTCACTCAGCCAGCTTCAAGTGGAGGAGTGGGAAATCAAACACGGCTCTCCAGATTAGAGTCCTGCTGCTCTTAACCACTACACTACACTGAAAATATTCTTATACAGTCCCATCATCAGGAGTAGACCAGGAAGCGAAAACAGCCCTAGAACAAGCCCAGCTGAGTGGCCCCATGTGTTGCTTGCTATAAGCCACTTCCTTCAAGACCCTTCAACTCAGTGGGGCCACCAAAGGACATCAGCTTATCTACTGCATTCCCCTCCAAACTGGCAGCAGTGCAATTGTTCGTTGACAAAAATTGTCATTGGTTGATCTGAGCCAGGTGGCCCCTGAGGCATTAGCAAAAGTTGCTGGGGTTTACTCTGTTTGCTCCTGCCCACCAGTGACCCCCAAGGGCAATGCCCCCCTGGCAAATTTCCTTGTAAGTTAAGTTGCCAGTCCACCCCTGCATAGGACAGAAAAGGTTGGTTGCAGCTCTCTATGTTTTGTGCTGGTCATATAATTTTTCATGTCAGTTTGGAATAGTGGTTAAGAGCACGGGACTCTAATCTGGAGAACCAAGTTTGATTCCCCACTCTTCTGTCTGAAGCTAGCTGGGTGACCTTGAGTGAGTCACAGCTCTCTCAGAGCTCTCTCAGCCCCATCCACTCATAGGGTATTTGTTGTGGGGATAAAAAAAACATACTTTGCAAACCACTCTGAGCGGTCGTTAAGTTGTCCTGATGGGCAGCATATAAATTGAATGTTGTTGTTATTGTTATTGTCAGGGTCTGTCATGGGCACCACTATGCTGGTTCTGGGGGCCCGTCAGGGACAGTGCAGGTTCTCGCTCTGTGGAAGGAGGGGGGATATACATCACCCTCCCTCGCTCCCTCTCAGTCCACTCGCAGGCCTGCTCAACCTGACAGAGTCCCAGCTGCCTCCCTTTACTTCTCGGCTTCCAAAGCCTCCACCCTCCTTGCCTCCTCCAGGCTCACTCTTCCTCCGTCCAGCTTCTCTCTCACTCTCCTAAACTCCTCCACAACCCACCATAAGCTCCCTACTGAGCCTGCCTTTTAGGACTTCCCCCAATTCTCCCCTCCCTTCCTTCCTGGCTCTCTTCCAATCCTGGGCCGCTTCCCGGCCCTGGGTGGATCACCTGTGATGCCCTCCAGCTGGGTAGGCCCTCAAGTTTCCCTCTCTCCTCCCTGCCTCTCCTTGCTCTGTTATTCTCTCCAGTCGGGCGGAGTTAGATGGAGCCCAGCTGGAGATGCCCTTAGATGTTCCGCCTCTCATTCCTCCCAGCTCTCCTATCCTTTCCTGCAGGCTGGGGCTGGCAGGGCCTTTCCAGGCAATGCGGCAGGGCCGCTTCTGCCTCTGCTCATGAGGAGCCGCCCTGGCCTCCTGGGTCCTGGCTGGTTCCTTGGAGTGGGGCGTCACGGCTGGCTCCCCCTCTGGCATGGGCAGGGGCTTCTGGCCCCTCTGTCTTGGTATCGGTGTCCTAGGTAGGTGTACGTGCCTCTCGCCCCCCGTTCTGTCCTCCTGGCAAGTCCGGGGGCTGAGCCTCGGACCCCAGAAAGTTATAGCATACTTCGTAAACCGCTCTGAGTGTGCATTAAGTTGTCTTGAACGGAGGCATATAAATCAAATGTTGTTATTCATAGATACATACATTATAGTTCTTTCTATAATTTGAAAGCTTCTAGCACCCTTTATGGGGTACTAAATATGTTTAATTGGAAGCAAGCTCTATTAAGGTTACTGGAATTCACTCCCCAGTAAGTGTGTTTAGAATTGGCACAACTGCTGACTAAGCTAGACTAGGAGCAAGATACTAAGCAGGTCTACTCAGAATCCTACTCAGGTCTACTCAATAGTGCTTACTCCTAGGAAAGCGTTCTTAGGATTGCACTGTAATTCATTCGTTAGATCAGATTCTAAATTCTTAACATATTACCACTGCTTCTTTCCTTAAAAAAAAACACAACAGATGCTGGTACTCATGCTATTCTCCCCCTCTTAAATTCAAAATGCCCAAGAGATGCTGGTGCTACATAAATAGGTGCCAGCAGGGCTTTTTTTCTGGGAAAAGAGTTAGTGGAACTCAGGACCGCACAATGACTTCACTTTGGGTCAGCTGGAACAAGGGTGTTTTTTTTAAAGTTTAATTCGCCCTTGGTGAAAATGGTCACATGGCCGGTGGCGCCACCCCCTGATCTCCAGACAGAGGGGAGTTTAGATTCCCCTCTGTCTGGAGATCAGGGGGCGGGGCCACCGGCCATATGACCATTTTCAAGAGGTGCCAGAACTCCATTCCACCGCGTTCCAGCTGAAAAAAAGCCCTGGGTGCCAGTTCCGCCATCCTGGTGCCTATTCCTGATTACATGACTTCATGATTACTTAAAGACTCTGTAAGCATTACTAATTACAAATTTAGCTCCTTGTATTGTTTTTATCCATAACAACGCTTAAAAACTAACAAAAACCATTAGGTCACAATTACAATTCCAGCTTTTTGCATCTTATACTCCCGTTCTAACAACCACCACAATTTGCATATTATAATTTAAAATTAGTCATCCCTTCCATTTGTGTTCATTCTGCAGAATAGCATCCTTCATTCTAAGCTTCTTCTTAGATCAAAATTACTGCATGTTCTTAGAAGAACTTCTTTTTTTGAAAGTGTTTGGGGAATTATAAAATTATGGAGAAAACATTTTCATCACTGAGGATTTATAAAACTAGAACGCGAATGCTACCTTCGGATGCCAGGAAATTGCCAGCTTGCACATCTGCAATGACATCAAGTAAAACCATTGTTAATTTTAAAAGCTTTTACTAGCAGGCAAGTGGAGAAGTTCAGTAAGATGGTTTAACTGCTGAGGTTACTATATTTGGAAAGTTCTGTGGCTTAATGTTCCTGTTTCTGCCATTGATTTTAATTGCTTTTATTGTATTTTACAAGATTTACTGTATTGTCGGTCTTAATGTTTACTCTGTTTTTAAAACGTGTACATCCTCAAGTGCAGGGCTTTTTTCCAGCTGGAACGCGGTGGAATGGAGTTCCAGAACCGCTTGAAAATGGTCACGTGGCTGGTGGCCCCACCCCCTGATCTCCAGAAAGAGGGGAGTTGCGATTGCCCTTCGCACCACTGGAGCGGCGTGGAGGGCAATCTAAACTCCCCTCTGACTGGAGATCAGGGGGCGGAGCCACCAGCCATGTGACCATTTTCTCCAAGGGCAACCCACTGAGTTCCACCACCTCTTTTCCCAGAAAAAAAGCCCTGCTCAAGTGTCATGTATACATTTTATAAACAGATTTTTTAAAAAGCTGATTTAGCCTGACTGATTCTAAGATAGGACTTCTGTTATTATAAAGCAGATTCAGGTATGGGGTATATAAAGGGGATATATCAATTTCTAAATCGGATTACATTCACATTTCCCTATCCATGTTCTGGAAAACAATGCAGATACACTATAAAAGTTACAGGTTGGATTTTACATTGTAGAAAATGTCCTACAGGTTGTTGCTGTTGCTGCTGTTGTTGTTTATTCAATTTGTAGTTCGCTCTCCCCTGCAAACGGGCAAGGAGAGCGGATCACATCAGGTTAGCTTGAAGTTTGGATTTCCATTGTATATCTGAGAGAAAAGGTCATGACTTCCCAAACTCACTAAAAATACTATTTCTCTGCCTGTCTTTGTTACGAGTTGCTCCGAGAAACCAAGACGATCGTGTTGTTTTTTTCGTATTGCTATTCACTAGAAAATAAGAACAGCCCCGTACTGCTCCACCCACCAAAGAAAGATTCTTTATCCTAGCTGTTCTCCAAAGAGCTCAAACGGAGGGTGTTTGTAAAGGAGACAAATTAGCCAAGTCAGAGCTATGACTTTTACATAAATCAAAACAAGTTAAAAAGTTCATCTCCAAAGACTACCAACTCATCTTGATTATTTAAGAGAAGATTGTGCACAGGAACAACCAAATTGCCCCTGTTGAACTCTGAACTTCTCAGCAAAAAAAAATGCTTTGGATTGTACTGGGCCCACCCATAGGCAGAAGACAAGAAACTAACCGTCTCTGCTTATTCACCTAAATCTATACTCCCTCAAAAACAAAGGGTGCAAACACAACATGCTTTGGGACCTCATTTGTATTGTATTTTGGGGGAGTGCTGACCTTCTTTCCCTCACAGTACAGGCTACAAATGGCAAATCATCGTTCTTGCATTCGTTGACAATGAAGTCACCTATTCTTCTTAATCCCATTTTTTTTCTAGTTGCATAATTAGTGCCTTTTGGCAAGAGGCCTCTTCTGAGGAGGCTTAGAACTGCATTAGCTCCAAAGACTAAAGTTGTATTTGTAAGGCTCAGTCAGTTCTCATAACAGCCCGACGAGATTATAACGTTCTTTTAATTACACCTTTTCATCACGGCAACACTTCACTGACTGAAGTTTATTGCCCTTATAAATTACCCGCTCCCCTCAGAACTGAGACCGGTCCTGAAATAAGCCAGAGTGAGTTGATAAAGGAGGGGGAAGGCTGCCCGGAGAGCCCAAAGCTTGGCATCAGTGCCCGGGCCAGAAGGATATCACCCTTAATAGCTCCCACTCCAACGTCTGGCCCCGAAGGCAGCAGCTGCTGAGAACCGAGGCAGCAAACAATGCCACGAACTTCTCTTGGCACCGATAAATCTGTCTCGAAGGCAAGACAAAGGCCTTTCTGAAAGGGTCTAATTCCAGAACCGAGAATCAGCCTTCAGCTTTGGAGGAATCAATCAAGACTTTTGGTTCCCATCTTTCCCGCTGGCCGTTGTTCCTAAATGCTGGAGAAGAAACTCGCTTTCAGGCTTTACCCCATTTCCCCTACACTGCGCAGGAAACTCAGTGCAAAAGGAGTTTGTCTTTAATTCTCCAGTTTCCCACGGAAAGATCTTCTGGACCAGTAATCCTAAGGGCACAGGGTGAATTTCAGAAATTGATACCGCCCTGAAGCAAAAGCAGCCGAGTGACCTCTATTGGCTGGGCTATGCTGTGGTGAAGATGATTTAACAAGGAAAGATTACAAGACCGTCTAACGAAATCACCACTTCAAAAGTATTTTATCATATCAATTGCCATTCAACTAATTGTAGTTTCTATTTAGATACATATATTATTTTATACAGTCCTCTTCTCATAGACCCATAAAGTGCTGGTGCAATGCAAAGATGTAAACAGTGTCCGCGACCAATACTATTCAGTAGTACAACTCCACAATATACAGTTTGTTGGTCATATGGTTGTGGATTCAAGATTAGGTCCAGTAGCATGCAGATGAAAACGACCATCTGACGGGATGACCGGTTGGGGTCCCATTTCCAAAGTCTTTTTCAAAGATGGAAGATAGTCCGGCATGATTTTCAATATTTATAGACTTCCATTCAGTTCACCAGTAACATAACGCCCATAACATAACATATGGTGAACTGAAAGATCTTCTGGACCAGTAATCCTAAAGGCACAGGGTGAATTTCGGAAACTGAAACCGCCCTGAAGCAAAACGCAGCCGAGTGACCTCTATTGGCTGGGCTATGCTGTGGTGAAGATGATGACAAATGTAGGCTTGCCACTAACAGGGTTGCCAACTCATGGTTGAGAAATACCTGGATATTTGGAGGGGGAGACTGGAGAGGGTGGGGTTCAGGGAAGGAAGAGAACTCAGCAGGGTATAATGCCATTGAGCTTGCCCTCCATGCAGCCATTTTCTCCAAGGGGACTAATCTCTCTTGGCTACTTCCGAGACGTCTCCAGCCCCCACCTAGAGGATGGCAACCCTTCCACTGAGCAGGTCCGAGCCAAGAGGCCCCAGTACCACTGCTAGTACCCCAATGGCCAGTGGTCCTCCAGAAACTTTCCTGGTAAGTTAAAGGACAGGTCTGTCCCTGATCTTTCAAAGCACTACCGGAGCAGCCATCCGGTAACAATATACTTTATGCTCAAGGTATTTGCGCCCTGCATCAGTTGTGAATGGTGTAAACACAGGCTGAGTGCGTTACTTGCCTTTTGCTTTGTGCTGGACATTGGAAGAAATGGGAACACGGCAGCTTCTTCTTTCCCAGTCTGTGGGTTGGCTCACTTTCTTGAGCTATCTAGTCCTCGTGTGTTTTGTACGCCTTAGCATTTTACTATGAGGAATGGGAGAGAACCTGGGCTGGTTTTTGAATGGGCATGCTTAGACAGAACATCCTGACTAGATCTAACACTTAGCAAAGGTGTGACTGAAAGCAGGGCTCCTGGACTCACCTGAGGCCCAGTTTGCAGCATGAGGCAGAGCAATGAAGCAGGGGGGTTACCCCCCCCCCTTCGCCCCTTCTGGTTTGCAGTGATCCCTGCTGCCACTGGCAAGCAAGATGCAGCGGGGGGCTCATCCCCCTGCATCCTCAGCCACCACCACAAAACACTGACAGGCTTCCAGGATCTTCCCAAGCTTCGCCCAGGAACCTATCACAGGTGACCTTGGCGAGACTTGGAGCCCAGTCTGCTCTGGCTGTTGTGGCGATTTGGAGCATTAGGCAGGATCCATTTGGGGGAGAGACAGTGCCAGCACACCATCTCGCCCTATTTTGGGGGCCCTTTTAAGTGACCTTTGGGAGGGAGCCACTCAGGGACGTGCCCAGCTGAGGGGCCATCATCCGGCTTCACTCCCAGGAGGCGAGTGGGATCATGTTACCTGTTGTTCCACAGTCGTTCCCCAGCAGGTGGGCTGGGGTGAATATCCTTGGATGGCAGGCAGGATGGTGGAGACCCAACGCAGGGACCCAAGGAGGCTTACATAATTCTGTTCGAGGAAGCATCTAATTTCCCCCTGTGGGAGGAGGAAGATGGCGTCTTGAGCAGACTTACCGGCACGTTGCTCTTGCTTCTATCTGGCTTTAAGATAAGAGTCTGTGTTGAGCTCTGAACTTTGATAAGTTACAGTTAATTTGAATCTTTGCACTTTCAAGGATGCTTTTATAGTGAGCTTTAACATGTCTTTTATTTCTCCTGGGCTGCTTCCTTTTTCCTGCTTTGGGTCTCCCGCCTTCAGTGAAGAATCAAACCTGGGTCACCCAGATCCTAGTTCGTCACTCTAGTAGCCACTACACCGCACCGCCTCTCTGACACACCGGCTCTGCACCAGGAGCATGACCAAACATGATCTGTTGCACCTGCAAAATTAGTGCTGATGAACTGCTCATTTTGGGGCGTGCCCAGTAATATTTGGGTGTGGGATGTGCCGTACTTAGCAAAACAATTTGTGGAAAAGACTGGACAAGTACAGTTAACAGCGACTATGAAGGGGGTGATAGAGCTTAATGTACACATCTGATATAATTTAGAGATATAATGTAGACATTTCAAATTGCACTGAAAGAACATGTTGACATTTTTCATTAAAATTACATATACAATATTTAGCGTGCAGATGTAAATAAAGGTATATTTTGATGTTGCCATGTGTTCTAAGTCAAACAAAAACCCCAAAGCATTACTGTGGGAATCAGTCCCAGGTCTAGAACTTGTAAAAGATTTATCTATGGTACTAGTTTTCTACATGCAAGCCTGATGCAGTCTAGACACAGATTTACCACTTTCCCCCCATTTGTCGTCTTATGTCTAGGAATACTCAGTGATCCGGGGATTCCGATACTAAACTGATTAGAATCTAACTGGGATGGGTTAAATACAACTTTAATTCCAACTCTACTCTATCTACTAGCGGCTAATGATAATAAGGGGGAGACAAAGCTCAGACCTGCCTACCCCAGCTCTATGTCTTAAAGATAAGTCCTAAATTATTTCTAATCCTACTGTGATTCAAGATTTCAGGTGAGAGGGTTATAAATGTTAAGCCAATCCAATTTTGTGTAAAATTCACTATAATTACATCTTCCCTGCAGTTACTTGGTAATTACACATAATGGCTCTAAAATGAGACATGATCCCTGTGTAGTCTTTACTGCACTGAAAAATATTTATAACTCGCACAAGGTTTTTAACATATTTCAGAGGTGCCAAGTGAAGGTCATCTGGTTTGTACAGATACCATAACTACCGAAGTACATGAGACAAAATTGCTATTATTACAGTCCTTCACCAAACCCCATCAATGTATACCTGTCTTGGCCATCATCTGTGTACTGACTCTGGTCACTTATTTTCAGAAACCTAAGACTATTTCATTTTATTATACAAGTGGGGAAGGTGGTGTGGTACAGCCCAATTTCATCAGATCTCAGAAAGTAAGTACCATTAGCTCTGGTTAGTACTTGGATGGGAGGCGACCAAGGAAGTTTAGGGTCGCTACACAGAAGCTGGAAATGGCAAACCATATCTGAACGTCTCTTGCCTTGAAAGTCCTACAGGATCGCCATAAGTTGGTGGCAACTGGACAACATGCACATACAAACAAAAACTCTTGCAGTAAAGTGGATTTTACATAAATCCACTTTACTGCATTTCTGCTCCATCACTCACCTACAAATGCTATACAGACCCATACATTCATATTCAGACACACCTTGACCTCATTTCCAGCTGCCTTCTTCTTAAGCCACTCCTTGAATCACTAGAGCCTACCAGTTGTGTGGGACCAGCAGCCCTCCCATCCCCTCAGCTGGAGCTTGAAGCTATATCGAAGAAGTTGCAATGGGACCACACTCTTTGGATATGGTGGCATTTCTGGATGCCTCCCAAGATGTATTTATTCATTTTTATTTACTCATTCAATATCTGACCTCCAACCATGAACAGCAACAGGGAATGGTTGCCCCCAAACAGAAAAGGTCCATGTCTTGTCTCACAAGAAAGCAGGACGTATGTATGGGGCCATCACACAATTCAACAGAATGGGGCAACAGCCAGGGAGGAACAACTTTATCTTCCTGGATTTCTCAGAGACTGGGAGATGCCAAAAGATGAATGAGCTCAGACCAGACTTAGAGCCTCCTTCCTTCTGATTCCCCACAATGGCACATCGCTCTTGTCCCCAACTCGCCCCCAGAGTACTGTGATAGTGTTTTACCAATTCATGAGCCCTTTCTGATAATCTGTCAACGCATTCCAGCTCTCTAAATTTACTATCATTACTAAATCCAAAATCCAATGCTACCAGGTCCCCGACATCTTTCTGAAATTTGTTTCATGGTAAGTTTTCTCCTTCTCATCATTCATTTTGGTTCAGTTTATACAACGGTGGGCTACAAGAAAAGCACTTACCCACACAAGCCATCTCTGCATTTTGTTGGGCTGAAATGCCTTCGCTGCATGTGCTGTCCCATTCACGTGCAGTGTCAGCATACCACCAGTGCACCCACCCGCTGCTAACACTAAGCACAGATGGTCTAATATGCATGTGAGGGCATGTAAAGTCACACAGGACACTTATACGTGCATAAGTTAAAACTCATCCTAGCACTTTAGGGTCAACATAGAAGCCAACAGCATAGGAGTCAATGCTCTCTTAGAAATTTTATTGATTCAGATGCAGAATAACGTTTATTGCATGCAGCCAAAGGCCATCACAATCGAACAACTAAAACACAAAAATAAAACATGAACAATATATAATGAAACGATAGGGATAAAAACACATAAAAGTACATTAAAACACATTAGCAACTCTGTTAAACACAGGTGAAGGAGTCTAAGCACAGATCGAGCCTGGATTTTCTTAGCTGCCAGGGAGAACTGTGCTACTCTATAAGAAGTGTATGGATCTAAATCAGAAAGAAGGAGGATTAGTTTTTCCAGCACAGCAGAGGAATCAATGCCTTTTCAGACTTCCCCAAGAAATTTATTTCTGGGTTCTGTATACAAAGGATAACGTGGAAGGTCTTCAGGAATTGAAGCTCCACAAATACGAAAATGAGCAGCGATCGGTATTTGTGTGTAACAACTGTCTAGAACGGCTGAGGGCATGGTTTGAAATCTCAGAGAAGTTAAAGCCGTTCTAAGAACAGAAAAGGTGATTTTGGTCATATAAGAGGCTCTGCCATGGTTCATCTTGAACAACTTGAACCAGGGAGAACATTTCGGAACAGAGAGCTGTATTTCTGTCCAATGCATCATCGATCTTATAGATCCAGTCTTGTATACTGAGATTGGGCAAGTCATCCACCAGAGAATAACAATGGAGGCTGTTGTTAAAGCCAGCTGTGCAAATGACCTCTGAATGCAGCAGTGCATTGCTTTGCCTTAAGAGCGGACTAGTAGGCGATTCCTTTGCCGTCAAATGCAAACAGGCTCTAATATAAGGTAATCCAAGTTCAGCCCGCACTAAAGCTTATGGAGGGCTGCAAGGCAAAGCTAGAATTCTCTTTAAAAAGAGACATTGGATTGGTTCCAAGGTTGAGATCAGATGGTCTTTCCAACCCCAGATCTCTGCACCATATAGAAGGTGGGGGGTGGCCTTACACTGGAACAGTTTCAAGGCCGGCTCAACTAAAAATCCTCCTTTCGGGATTGTAAAATTTAAAGATGATCCCAGTAGGTGTCAAAGGCTTTTGTTATTGCCAAGTGGGCTTTCCATGAAAAAGTTTCACTAAACATTACCCCAAGATACTTAAAGGTTCTACATTGTTCAATGGGATTGCTGGCTATCGACATTGGAATCTTCGAGGTCCCTTCCCGAAGAACAATGCTTTGGTCTTTGCCCTTACAGAAATTGCCCAATTTGTTCGGCATCCTCCTTAAACCAATGCAAATCAAGGTTCACCAACAACACTATCTGCATATAGGAGAATCTATAGTTTCTGATCCTCCAAGGATGGTGGAAAGAACTTCAGGGCTTGACACACTTGGAATGATGTCATTGAAATACATATTGAAGAGCAAAGGCCTCAAAACGCACCTGTTTCACCCTCCCTGGAGTGATCTGGATCTCCTCTGTTAAACAGCCTGTGGAGGTTTTCCTTAACTCTAGCAGAAATATATTGGGATGAAATTCCCAAATCAGAAACAATAAGCGTTTATCAATATTAGCGCCTACCAGTTTCACCCATGGTTGGTTCTGATCTGCTGGGTAGAAGGCAGAAGCTAGATCCACAAATGCTGCAAACATGGCATTGGTGGGACTGGAACCCTTAATTCTCTGCTGAACCAGCTGGTAAACAATCAGGCAGTGATCAATAGTGCCTCCCCCTTTCCTGAACCCTCCACAGAGTCTACCCTCCAAAGCAGCCATTTTCTCCAGAAGAACTGATCTCTAGTCTGTATTCTGAATAATTTCTATTATTTGTGAGGTGTTACCCCCATGTATTTTTTTTTTAGATTTCAGATTTTTTTTTCCTGCAAACCTGGGGCGATTCAGATTTGTAGAAAGCTCCACTCTCTGGATTTAAGAGCCACAAATGTCACCATGTCCGTTTCCACTCTACTCACCTTCATCCGGAACGCTGCAGAAGGCCGTGAAAAAAACACGGAAGACAGCATCTTCTCACGTGAGTTTTGCGCGACATTGCGCAAAACTCGCACGAGAAGACGCTGTCTTCCGTGTTTTTTTCGTAACGTTCTGCAGCGTTCCGGATGAAGGTGAGTAGTGTGGAAACGGCCCATGTTGAGAATTAGATCTATTGATATACAATTGATTTCAGAATAATTTCTGTGCTGTCCTCCTGACTAGAAAACACAATCACAGCATAATGGATTTTTCCGTCTCCAAATCTTTTGTCCCTCAGCCACCAAGAAAAAGTATTTGGGAACTGCCTGGCTAGTATCCATCTTAAACTGACTTAAAGATTCAGAAGCACATTAAAAGCTGCAGCTGTGAGAATGAGGATGAAGGAATAATTTTTCATGCCATGGTTTAATTGTCAGGGGGGAGTGGCGGCTTGATTCAAAAATATCCACAATACGGGATTGTGTGATGAGTTTGTTTCACTTTGGTGCACAGCAAAAATTGAAAAGCATGGAATCACTAATAGAAAGCATGCCTTCTGTCCGCACAGGACTTGATTGTTTCCTCCACTCATTTACTTTTCCTGTGGAAAAGAACCCACCCTTTCCTCGGTTAGTTTTCTATGGGCTTTAGAAATGTCACAACGCTTCAGAATCTTTTTTCCTATAAATTTCAGCTTAAAAAGAAGACAACAAATTATTAAGAGGGCAAAGAGTACTTTTAATAAGGAACATCCTTTTCCATGCTAAATGTTTACTAGAACATCTCTGGCACAACTACTTTTTTAAGCTAACGAACAGGTCACATACGCTAAACGTGAATATTAATAATTCTTTACCACACTGTGGCTGTAATCCTGACTCTTTCCTGGGACTAAGCCACACTGAATAACTTGTGACTTACTTGTGAGGAGATTTACTTAGGATTGCTTCATATGCTAAGCATACAAGTGCCATTATCTTTTTCCTGACTTGCTTAGTGCTGGTAATTCAATTTACTTGTTTTGATTCCAAAAAACATTCATTTCTCATAGTAGCGCCCATCAGATTCTCAGTTGGTGTTTCATGCAATATTGACAGTGCCGAAAAAAATCCAACTGGCATTTTAAAGAAATATTACAGTATAATAAAAAATGAGGAGCTATCACGAGCAACCAAGACAGATTAGAAAGCCTTGCTGTGTCCCCTCCAAAACCAGAAAGTATTAATCATCTCCACAAAACAATATTCTCAAGCCATGAGATCTCCATGCCCAAGAAAACAAATTCTCGGTGAAGAACTTACTTACTTGGCCTGCATTTATACCATACGAGGAGGTACTTGCTGGTTCCTGGGCACGGATCAGCACCAAACAGTCGATTATTGACGAGAAATTGGCAACTCCGTTTGTCCTGACACTCTTCCAGCATCTTCTATGCATCAGGTACACCACAAACAAACAGAAGACAGGAAAACAAAACCAATTAATAATGGCAAAGATATGCCAATTGAGTATTTTCAATAAGACCATGAGAATAGCAACAGCATCTTGGGGACAGGCTGTGGCTCAGCAATAGAGCATCTTCTTGGCATGCAAAAGGCCCCGGGTTCAATCCCCAGCATCTCCAGCTAAAATGATCAGATAGGAGGTGGTGTGAAAGACCTCTGAATGAGTCCCTGGACAGCCACTGCTGGTCTAAATAGGCAATACAGCTACTGGTAGCTAACAAGAACCAGTCTTTTTTTAAAAAAAATAAATGACTGTGCAATCCCTTTCAACAATGTGGCAGTGCGTACACATCTCCTATCAAAAGGGGGGAAACAAACTCTACCCACAGCCCCAATAAGCTCTATTAAAAAGTGCCGCAGACCTTCTCTCCTTTTACTTTAGGGTGGACTTTCACCCCTCCTGTCATCCAGTCTACCAGGTAAGGGTGAAGAGCAGCACCTGGGGACGTAGCAGAGGCAGCTAACAAACTAAGGGCCAACAGGTGATGTGTTTTGTTAGACAAAGTGGTGCTGTGAGGTACCACTAACTGAGGGTAGCCCATGAACTGAAGTGAAAAGCAGTAACACACACATACACACACACAAGCCCAGAGTGGTCTACTCTACTCAGGTCTAGCCATGCATGCTTCCTCCACTACTACTCTTGGGCCGTTTCCAGACGGCTTACCTGCCTCCGGAACGTTGCGCCATCTTGTGGTGAAAACCGTCTGGAAGCCGTCTGGAAACGGCCTTGGACACCTGACCCCTTCAAGTGGAGAGTTTCCTCCATGTAGCTCTATAGTTAACATCCACTGTGTATGGTGCATTTATTGTATGCATTATAATGGAACAATGTGGGTGTCTTATGGGATGGAGTCCTTACTCAGTTTGTTCTGTTTGTTAGTTAGAATTGGCTTGAAACCGGTTGCTCCCATCCTGGCGGGCACCTGGGAACCCTAATGCCACCACTCACCTGATTGTCAGAGGAGAAAGGCACAGGAAATGGGCCAGGGATTCTGGAGCATGCTCCCGTGTGCTCTCCAGAGCCTTCCTTGTCGCACTGGGAACGATGTCATTCCCGGCACAACAAGATGTGAAGTGAAGTGAAGAAACACTCCCCTCCCCCAGCAGGGCTATTTTGAGTAAAATCACCAGATTTAAGGACTCTGAGAGCGTGCCCCCCAACCCCCCCTCCCGCTTTCAGGCCAGGAGACCTGACAACTCTATTTCCCACACTGCTGTGGTATGTTCATGCACCCCTGGGGCTTCCCTGGCTTTTCTGTTATTTTCTCTGATCTTGCCTCCAAGTCTGGGGAAAGCTTGCGGTAAAGCCTGGATGACTGCTGTGTGGGTGGATAAATTGATTTTTCTGGCCCGCATGGCAGCCATTTTCCCTGATTCTGTCCTCATGGCAACCATTTCCTCCCCTCATCACTGGAGGGGGGAGCTTTTATTTTTTAAAAAAAATAGCACTAAAATATCATTATATCAATACACCATTATAATAATATGTATAGCAACTTAGCAAGTTCTCTGAATTCTTAGCTTTCATTAAAAATAAGTAAGTCTCTAGTCCCTTCCCTTGCAGAGGTATAATTTAAAGCCAGTTTGGTGTAGTGGTTAAGAGCGCAGGACTCTAATCTGGAGAGCCAGGTTTGATTCCCCAGTCCTCCACTTGAAGCCAGCTGGGTGACCTCGGGTCAGTCACAGCTTCTAGCTCTCTCAGCCCCACCCACCTCACAGGGTGTTTGAGGGGTAGAGCCTGGAGAGGGTGGGGTTTGGGAAGAGACAGACCTCATTAGGGTAAAATACCAGAGTCAACTTTTCAAAGCAGCTATTTTCTCCAGAGGAACTGATCGCTACGGCATGGAGATCAGTTGTAATTCTGGGAGATCTCCAGCCACCATCGGGAGGCTGGCAACCCTACCCCTCCGCCTGATGGAGGGCCAAAAGTAGGGTTGCTAGGCTGAACCTGGCAACTGACAGGAGGGTTTGGGGGGGGGGTGATACAGCGGATGCAACTTTGGTACCATTGCAGACAACACTGTATCTCTTCACATTTTTTTTCCAATGATTCTTCCTCTGCAAGTTAGAGAAGTGGTGGGCAAAGAGGGCTACCAGCAGAAGACTGTCTGGCAGCCCTACAGAGCAGGCTGGAGGGAGAGGAGGTGCTGATGTGTTCCTCTTTACAATACCATGCCTGCATAAGCAAAAGCCAGGCACCGTTGTACCTGTGCTCCTTCTCACTGGCCCCACAGTGACATAGTTGGCAATGCAATGATGTCACTTCCAGCCCAACTGAAAGTGATGTCATCACAATGCTTTAGCATTCAGACAAAAAATCCATGGTTTAACCATAGAGTTTTGACTGGATGCTAGAGCGTCACCAGTGATGCAGATCACCACCACCCCATTCCCACTCCTGTTTTTCTCTTACCTCCCAAAGCTCAAAACCTAGCAACCCTGAGAAGAGATGATGATGGGAGAATTTATTATAGCACTTGTAGCATACGGCCTCTAATTAAGGTTGAATCCTCTGAATTCCTGTTGCTTTCACTTTCTTTTTTCTTTTTCTTTGACATTCAAAGAAATATATTTAGGAAAAACAGAACCCCTCTAGAAAAAAAAAAGACAACTCCCTACCTTCCTTCCCATCATCCACGTCAACATCTCCTTTGTGCTTCATAAACTGTGATACAGCTGACAGCAGAAATATCTGATTTTCTTGTCAGCAAGATGATTGTAAAACCCAATCTAGTTTGCAATCAGCAAAATGTGCTGGTGAAGTAATGAGTCACTGAAAAGTCACTGGTAGAATCAGGTCTCCTTTTGTCTGCCTGTCTTACATTTTTAAACAACAGCAAGCGATGGCAGTGAAGATGGGTGCTGTGCATCTGTTTAAACAACAAAACAAAGCCAGGGAGCTGCCTTGGAGATCAGTATCTACCCAAGGGAGGCGAGACATGGAGCTTCACTGCAACACATCAGAAATGTCAAGTGTTCTAGTTATGATGAGATTCCAAAAATCTCTCAGAAGCAACAGTGGCCTTTTCTCTTACTTGCAAAGAATCAAAGGGCCAGTTCATGTTTTCAGTGGGCTCAAGCGCTTGACACTTGTTTTGGATAGTACCTTTTCAGGCTACAGGTTTGAACCAAAACTTCCTGCACATAAAAATGCTAGAATGTCACAGCAAGGATTGGACTGAATCCTTCTCCCAAAATTTTAGTTTTGTATACAAAGGGACTTTAAGTGTGAGTATATTAATGCTTAAAATCCCCACCAGCAACTTGAAATGCCACACATCTACCATTTCATTCCACTGAATATATAAACTGGACCTAAGATGCGCTGCTGTTCTCAGCTTTTGTATACGACTGTATGGACTAAAGCAGATTTGAACCTGGGCCGTTTCCACCCGGCTTACCTTCCCTTGGAACAACCCAGAACACTGAGCAAAAAACGCGGAAGATCGCGTTTTCTCGCGCAAGATTTGCGCGACGTCACGCAAATCTTGCATGAGAAAATGCGATCTTCCGTGTTTTTTGCATGATGTTCCGGGTCGTTCCGAGGGAAAATAAGCCGTGTGGAAACGGCCCTGCAATCTTTATTACGAGTATCTGGAAAGAGAAACACAACAGTAAACATGTACAGGGGCTGCATTCAATTGTTATGACAATCTGGAATTAAACTCTGATCTGGCACAAGCACACAGTGGCTCACACATGTCCATTGTTGTTCCCACCTTCCTTTTGCATGGAGCTTGACATAAAACTTCATTGTTTAATCAACCTCCAATTGACCGTGAACTCCCAAATGCCTTGATGAACTGGAATTTGTTTAGTCTATGTAAACTGGGATTCAACTGAGCTCCCCCTCCCCCTTTTTTTTTTAAAGCAAACATGAAGGGTTTTCCTATAATGGTGTTTCAGAGACTAGCACCTTGGGTATTTTTGTTGAATTTTTATTAAGTTTTAAATGTTGGTATTTTAGGTAATTGGATTTGAATATTTACTACCAATCACTTTGAACAGGCTCGAGGGAAAACAGGATAAATCTTTAAACAATTAAATGTAATAAGGATTTTAAATTAAAATGTAATTCTTTGCAGAATTGCTGTTTAAGTTGTTAATTAATGGCATCATAAAGTGTCCGCTGCAAGAGGATTTCATGCAACTCCCAATTACTTCCTCCTTCTCTTGTCGTGATTAGATTTGACAGTCAACATTGTCCCCCAGTTGGCACTGCGGGGGAAAAACTTTAAAAAATAATCTTGTCAAGCTCAGCATTTCCCCCATTGACTGGAATTCCATATAACAGAGCCTGTTGTTAATTTTCTGTATCAGCTCTTCCTGTGAACCCATTATCTTCCCCCTCTTTTCCTCCCACAATGGAGGCTGAGATAGCAATACAATTAAGATGCCACTTTACTATTCTCCTTCATGGTTTTTGGAAACCTCGCTTTCTTTAGCTCCAAGTCACTAACATAGTGCTATAGAACTGTGTTCCCAGGAGGTATCCATTTTTTTCCCACTGAAAACAACTGGTGATAGCTGGGAATCTGTCACTGACCCCAAGAAGGAGACCCCAGCCATGAATTAGTATCAGTAAATATCTGTGTTGTCATCAAGACAACCCATATATGTCATTCATTCATTGAAGTTCTACTGCAGCAGGAGAAATTTTAACTTACAGTGAACCAGTATGAATGTATATCAATACTCCCACCGGAACATTTGAATTTTACAATTCATGTTTTGCCTGATTAAAAAAAAAAATTATAGTTTCTTCCTGGGGGAAAACTATAGCAAAAAAGTATATGTGAATCATCCCATCTGCTCAGATTACACACAACAGGACTTTATAACATATTTTCAAACTCTGTTGAAAAGCAACATAAGAAATCCCATGGGTTTCTTTTAAAAGGAAAACAAAAACGCAGCGGGCCTAGGGTTGCGAGCTCCAAGTTGGGAAATTCTTGGAGATATGAGGGATGAAGCCTGGAGAAGGCAAGGTTTGAGGAGGGAAAGGACCTCAGCATAGTATAATTCCAGAGAGTACATCTTCCAAGTCAACCATTTTCTCCAGTGAACTGATCCAGGTGAGCTGGAGATCAGTTGTAATTCCAGGAAACTCCAGCCACCACCTGGAGGCTGGCAACCCTAAGTCTTCCAGACACAGAAAAAAAGACCAAAAAGCAGTCTAGCGCAGCATGGAAAAGGTGGCTACTTTCTTGTTAAAGTAAGGCCAGTGCCAGACAACCCCAACTAGTTTTGAAAGGAAGCAACAATCAAGTTTCCATTGAGCACACATCAAGCAGGACATTCCCATTAAGTAAGGATCTAAGATTTTGTTGAAGTGAGTAACAGATGGAGGGTGAAAACAGACGGGATGCTGCAAAATCCATTAACTCAGGAGGAGTCTCCAACCTTTTTGAGCTTGCAGTCACTTTTGGATTTTGAGTACCACCCCAAAACAGTTGCCATGAGAGGCAGAGCCAAACTCCAAATGGATGCCACAGGAGGCAGAGCCAAACAGAGTATCTCTTTCTTCCCGAGAAGAACAAAAGCATGAAGGGGGAATGGAACTGTTATGTATTGGGCTAGCTTCAATAAACGCTAGGCTCCTAAAGTCTCCAATCCTATTGGCGGTTTCTTGTTGGCAGCAGCCAACCGGTCCTCTTGAATAAAGACCAATCACAATCTTGTAAATATGTTATTATGTATATAGTTAATGCAAATCAAGGATTCTAGTTGTGTGTGTTCTATTGGTTGTTATGTAACGTGGGCGTGGCTTATGTGTATATATTTGGCTTCTGTTGGGCCTGTTCCTTTGTCTGTCTGTTCCCGCTCAATAAAGATGTTGATCTGGTCTCATACATAATAGGAACTACACACTGACTAAGAAAAGCCCAGGTGTTTCCAGTCCTCATGTTCCTCCAGCAGAAAACCCTTTCAATTGGATGAAGACAGTCAGAAATAAGCCCTGCCTTAAAATGGCCCCACCCACTTTCTGAAAAGCTCAGCAGACACCAAGGGGTACTGGCAGGCACCATGGGTTGGGAAACCTGGGCTGTTTTCACATGCCTTACCGGCCACACAAAATCACGCAAAACTCCTGGAATGATGGCATCTTCTTGGCACGATTTCCCATCATGACTCTGGTTTGTAGCACCAATGCTAGGGATACACTACCAAGTTCATCCTTATACATTTTTTTGATAACAGTGGACGCCATTTTGTACACTATTTTCTTATAGTTTTAGGTTTTCTATCTGTTGGGGTAAGCTACTTTGTAGACTAGTAATTTATGCTACATATCCCACATTTAGCTCATCTCATCTGAGCAGGACATGGCAGCTCGTGCCTGTAATCCCAACAGTTAGGGAAGCTGAGGCCTGCGGATCACTTGAGCCTGGGAGTTCGTGGATGCAGCGGCCTAACCCTGTGAAGATGGGTGGGCCGCACTAAGAAATTCAGCGCATCTAATGTGATTTATTTGCAACACAACAACCCTAGCAACAACAGATAAACAGAAACGCTATTTACATATGTGAGGCGCCAATTTTTCCACAGAAAAAATATCGCACCCTCAGAAATTTTTCCACAGAACATCTTCCACTACGCATAACAGAAAGACAAACCTGGGGCAACATCTAAGACACTCCAGAAAGCCACAGTCCAATCATATTTAAATAGAATGTTCTAAGCCCTGTAAGAAATCCTGGATAGGGCAAGTTTGAGTTTCTAGATTTTAACGGTCTTGAATCCGATGAAACGCAGGACCCAGCAATGTCTTAAAAGTCACAATACCTGAAGGGAAGTACCAGCAGAACAGGCAACATCTTCCTTAATCAGAGTGGCATAAGACTGTGGGTAGCGGGAAGGACACATCTGATGGCTTGGCACCACACGGCCATAAAATGATGCCTGGATGCTGATGGTGGTTCTGTGAGGACATCTCAGCGAGACATACTCTCCCTCACAGGCATGGTCCGTATAGTTCTTTAAAATACTGGCTATATAACCTGCCAACAAGAGAGCCGTTGTTAGTGTAATGAAAGCAAATACTTTATTTTCTTTATTTACTTCATTTATATTCCACCTTTCTCTCCAGGGGGGGCCCAAAGCAGCTTATATCCTTCTACTCGCATCCATTTTATTCTCACAACAACACCGTGAGGTAAATTATGGTGACCAGCCCAAGGTCACTCAGCGAGCTTCCATGGCAGAGTGGCGTGGCTTTCCCAGATCCTAATCCAACACTAACCATTATGTCTTGCTGGGTCTCTTTACAGAATGGTTTAACACGTTTACTCAAAAGGCCCACAGAGTTCAAGGATACTTACATTCACACACAACTGCAGCCAGAGTCATTCATAAAGCCAGCACCATGCAAGAGATCCTAGTTTTCATATAGTGAAAGGGGAAAAAATCCTAAATACTCCTTCAACTTTCACCTGGAGCTGCCTGAATATTCTCCGTCTCCTTGTAAATCTGTTCTTGAATTGATGAGTCAACTGACAATTTATAGTCCATCCTGAGTCTCAGTGAGAAAGGCAGATTATAAATACTATGAATAAATAACTAAATATTTTCTTGTCCTCTCTGTTTAACTGCGTATCTGAGAGTCTCTCTACACAGCATGTTTGTCAAGTGTAGGGAGATGCAATGTTAGCTGGGAAGCATAGTTTAAAAAGACAGAGCTGGTGGAGATGGCTCCTCAGAGGGATCGTTAATTTCATTTTCATCTCCCCAAAGGCTCTGTCAACTTCACCTCTCCACTCTAAAACTGTGTGGGATCACAACCAGAGGGTAGCGAGGAATGGAAATGGGTTGGAACGGCCTTCCAGAGACAGGCTGGGACCTGAAGAGGTTATAATGGGCTGAAGTTTCCCTTCTGGCATTTCACAGCCCCTTCACACAGCTCCAGTGTATAGCAAAGCCTTTGCTCTGCCACTGGCTCTGTCTTTTTAAAATGCCCTTCCTGGCTAACATTGCCTCTCCTGACACATGTTCTTCACATCAGATGTCTTGTGTAGAGAGACTGAGAGGTGGGAAAGAAGCAGACAAGAGGATCCTGGGAGGGACATGAGGGGTGGAAGGAGCCAAGAACTGTCCTGTGATGTTTACTTCCCCCCAATTTTCATGAAGAACAATTATGTAAATCAGGTCTCAGAGCATTGTACTCTATTCCCACAGAAGAGATACAAATGCCACATCCGTTACGCAAGACATGGAGTAAGCCTAAAGGCTGATCAGACATGCCAAGTTGCCACAATCCCATTTTCCTCACCATGCACAATATGGCCCCTTCCCGGCATGCAGCTACGCTGCTAAAGCTGGGGGCCATTAGTTGCCGCCCTGGAAGGAGGGAGGCAGCACCACCCCTTCCTTTCACTCCAGGGTTTGGCTGGGAGGACGGAGACAAGGGCCTTAAGAGGCTGCTCCGCCCTGCCCAGTCACAGGTGGGAAGAGTTGCTTGGCCTGAGCAGAGCCCATGCCAAGCTCCTCTGAGGCTGTTTTACCAAAGGCCCTCCTGGTTGTGCAGGGAGAGCTGCCTTGGAGAAGTGGTGATATCCCCCTGCTTGCTCCCTTCAAACTCCAGGAGGAGAGCCAGGGCCCAGCGCCAGGCTCAATGGTTTGGCAGAGGCTTTTTCTTACTTACATTTGGGACCTGTTGTCTGTCAGTCAGGAGGGCTGAAGCAGGGTGATACCAGCCCTTGCAGGCCTCTGGCCTACCTAGGCACCTTTCCCCCCATTTTACTTTGTTGGGAGAGAGTACTTCTAGCCTCAGCAACAGGCTTGGCTGTAGGCCACAGGGGTGAGATGCAGCCATCTGGAGGGAGGATTAATTTGTACTTTATTCCTACTGGCCTAGCAGGGTGGATGCTGGTAGCCCCCCTCCCCCCCCCCGTCTAGGCTTTTCCCTCCCCTGCCGTTAAACTTACTTGGGAGGGATTATTTCCAGCTGCAATAGCTCGGCCTAAGGATTTCAGGCAGCAGGCACCATTCTGTGGGAGGGCTTGGTAGTTTATTCAGTTGGGTGCAGCCATTTTGAGAGTGGCTAGACGAAAGGCTAACAGAGCCATAGACAAAGCTTTCGGGGATGGTATGGGCATTTATTTGCCACACCTCCACATACTAGGCTGAATTTGCTATCCTCTACCGAGGTAATGGGGGTTCACCTGGCCACTAAGGGCAAAGACATCTTCCTCAGCAGGCAATAAAAATTTTTATGGAGGATTTGCGGCAAGGGCTCCGGTTAGCCTTAGGCTACCAGTGGGGTCGCTAGGGCCTAAGCAGAGGCTTGGCCCTGGCATTTGCAGGTTCAAGTTTGAGATAGGGTGCAGGCCGGTGAGCACCCTTGGCGCTTCCCTATTGGTGGGAAGAGGGGCCTGCCTGAAGGGCTGGTACTGCTTTGACGGCTGCCAGCTGCAGGGGCAGGCTGCCTTCGGGAACCCCCACGTGCAAGTCCTTCCCTCACTGCTGTACAGCTGAGGTGTTCAGGAGCTTGAAAGGGGGGTGACCAAACTGCCTGGCTGGCCGGGTCCACGCCATCCATGGATGGGTCGCTCCCGGAGCTTTGGGGCTCGCCCAGACAGGTCAAGGCGGCGGTCCAGGGTGGACCCCGTGGCTTGACCTGTGCCACTTTAAGCCCTTGCCGCTGTTCTGGCTTGTTCTAGTTGTATAAAGTTAATAAAGTGGCCCTTATATCCAAACTTGGTGTCTATCTCTTCATTCCGACTAGGGTGGCAACACCAGCAGATTCATGACCAGATGATTTAAATTTTATCTCCTATCTCTGAAATACAAAATGAGCTCTACCATTTCCCATTATAATAAAAGTTGAATACAACAAATGTGGATAACTGCACAAAGTAAAACATATCTTTTCTATAAGGCTTTAGAGGAAAATACATTTAGTGTTCCACTTTGCTGAAATTTCAACTCTCTCCCTCCTTTTAGCAATTACCTGCAAGTACAGTTTAGGGGGCTGCAGTGGAGGAAAGAGAAAACAGATTTAGTGAACACGTCTAGGAACCTCTCAGCCATTCGCTCACTAATGCACACCATCATTACCCAATTTACTATATTTCTAGCAAGAGATTTTCACTGAGAGGAGGGGAAGATTATTTGCATTTTGATTAAGAAACTAGCCTTTTACAGCTCAATAAAATGTCGAGCACTCTCTGGTGCATAGATCTCAGGTTCTTGTGGTGGGAACTAGACCATTTCAAGGGTGGGTTGGTAACAGAATACAATACACTTTGCTATGCTGCCTTGAACAGAAGCCAAATTACTAGCGCGAGTTCTTTTACCTTAAACTTTATCCTTTTTTTCTAGCACTAAATATAACTGGCTGAAATTTTCTAGTCTACCTATGGAGATGAGATTTATTCAGTTCAGTTCAAATACTCTGGAAGAGAAGCAGATTTTAACAACATTGCTAATTTTTGCTAAGCAGCGCCAATTTCACATTTGAGTTCTTTTAATACCCTTGATAGGATGCCATCCCCACACAATTAGTTTTTTAATTTGTTCACTAGCCCTAAAACTTTATCTCTTGAAAGAGATCTTCCAACACTGCTCCTGAAAACTGGCTCCAGAGGTAACTGCCCCATATTTTCTACAGGAAAAACAGATTCAAAGAATTCATTCTGTACTGTGCAGTAGCTGTATCATAGCCACTGAGGTTAAGTGAGAGGATTATTATCACTGAGAACGCTTCCCAATAAAGAGTGGTCGGCTCTAGGTTGGGAAATTCATGGAGAGGGTGGGGTTTGGGGAGGGGAGGGGAGGGACCTCAATGGGGCATAATGCCAATAGAGTCCACCCACCAAAGCAGCCATTTTCTCCACAGGAACTGATCTCTGTAGCCTGAATATCAGTTGTCATTCCAGGAGATATCCAAGTCCAACCTAAAGTTTGGCAGCCCCATCCCAGTACCCCACTGTAATTTTAAATAATAATAATAACATCCAATTTATATGCTGCGCTTCAGGACAACTTAATCCTACACTCAGAGCAGTTTACAAAGTGTGTTATTATTATCCTCACAACAATCACCCCATGAGGTGGGTGGGGCTGAGAGAACTCTAAGAGAGCTGTGACTGACCCAAGGTCACCCAGCTGGCTTCAAGTAGAGGAGCAGAGAATCAAACCCAGTTCTCCTGTCCTGCTGCTCTGAACCACTACACCAACCTGGCACTCATTAATTTTACTCATTAACCACACTGGCCTCCTCTCAGATTTGGTATTGCTTTTCCTAATCTGTGGTATACTTTCTATCTATACTTCCATTATTGTGAATGTAAATCATTTCTAGATCTTAACGAGACTTGAATGTCTTTATCTTTCTGATTTCTTTCTGAGTAATCTCATTTTTGAGAAGTTTCCTCTTCTAATATCAAATGCAATCTTCTTGAACTTTTCAGAAAAACCTTCAATTCTGTCCTTGGTGAATAGGGTTGTCAACCTCCAGGTAGGGCATAGAGAGTGCATACAGGGATCGTATCACCCCTGTGCGGAAAGATCTGAAATGTCTGCACATTTGTTTCTAGGCACAATTCATGGTACAATCCTATGCAGAGTTACTCCAGTCTAAGAGCCGAAACAGACGTGACGAATTTCACGTGTTCTCCACGCGATTGCACTAACACGTGTCTCCCGCAGGTTTTGCTGACTTGCTTTGCTGACTTCAATGGGCTTAGGCTCGAGTACCCCTGCATAGGATTGCACTGTCGAAGTGCTGGTTCTTACCTCTAAGCCCTAAGTGAGTTGGGGCCAGAGTATTTGAAAGCCTTCTTCTTCCTGAAGCTATCTGTCCCAAAAGTTACAGACCTCTTTCCAAACTCTGCTATCAGTGCAGTACCCATGGGCAAGGGTGAGGGGAGCATTAATCCGATAAATGGCTTTTTCATTAGTGTGCTCTCCCCCTTGTGGTGCACCTGGTGCCTACCATACTGTCTTTTAGCCACAAGGGTGGCCAGCTCTGGGTTGGGACACTGTTGAAGATGGAGGGAGATGTGGCAAAGAAGCTTACCAGGGTATAAAACCATAGAGTCTGCCCTCCAAAGTAGCCATTTTTCTCCAGGGGAACTGATCTCTGTAGTCTGGAGATCAGTTGTAATTCTGGGAAATCTCCAGCCCCACAGGAAGGTGGGCAACCCCAGCCAAAACATTCTTTTACTCAAGCTTTTAACTGAAGGATTCCATCTTTTTAAGCTGTTTTTCTAGTCTATTTCTAGACGTCGTTTTATGAATATCATTTTATTTTAATAATTATTTGGGGGCATTATTTTATTGTGGCTTTTTAAAAAAACTTTGAGAGCTATCTTGAACAGGTCTCTGAAGAGATAACATATACTTTTTTTAATTTAAAAAAATTAAGAAATGTAAAACTTAATAGGGCAGTGATCACTGTTCCCAACTGGTACAAACACACATCTCACACTAGTTTCTAAGCTCCACTAAGAATCAAGTCTAGGCTTGCTTCTCCTCTACTTGGCTCTACACCCAACGGCTCCAAGGGTCAGTCATTTATGGTATCTAGGAATACACTTTCTCTGTATCTCTCTCTCTCTCTCTTATTTTTTTCCTCTCTCATTATTTGAACACATGTTTTCCTACCTGAGCACACAATTTCCCAGTTAATGAAACCTAGCAATTTAGAAAATTCACGGAACAAACTCAAAGAAGAAAAAATGTATTAAAAAAGGATAAATCGGTTTTGACTTATCCCCAAAAAACAGTTTCCCTGTGCATACTCTTCATTCTGTTTTTGGTGTTCCAGGCTTCCTCACTCTTCCGTCCCATGGGCAGGAGCCTGAAATTAACCCCGTCTTGGGGCAGTTATTATATGTGGATTTTAAGATATGAACTGTTGTTTTTATGAACTGTTGTTTAATATTCGTATTGTATTTTATCTGTTGTACCTCGCCGTGAGCCTGCTTGTGAGAAGGGCGGGCTAGAAATGTAATAAATAATAATAATAATTCCAGCCCACTCCATTGTGATTGGCTACTCTCATCTAGCCAGCCACTCCTCCTCCCCTCCTTTCCATTATTCCCCACTCCCCTCTTTCCTCTTTTTATTTTTTTTTTTAAGACCAGCGCAGGATCGATGAATCACTGGTTTGAAAGCACAGGAGGAAGTTCCTTTTTATTCTTTTTGCTTTGACACAGGTGGAGATATTGTATAGGTGTTAAAATAAAGATTTTAATATTGAGTTTTAGAGAGATGTGAATGGCTTCATTCAGGCTGATTCCATGCCTTTCATCTTGACCTCAGGGAAAGTGAGAGTTATGTCCCCAGTGCAGCAGGGGCTTCAGATTGATTTCATCTCTACATTCCCTATTCTGCTACCATTCCCTATTGTATCTGTTTCCCTGAATGTCTTAACTGTTCTTCACTATTATACTTTGTTCAGTAAATGTCCTAGCTAATGATTATATTGTATTGTCACTTGCACTGTTGTAATCTGCCTCGGATCTCAGTGAGAAAGACAGACTATAAATAAACAAATTCCCAACCCAGAATTGGCAACCCCATCCCAGGACCAGACAAAATGCCTTTACGAGTTTAAAAAGAGCCCCGAGTTTTTCAAAGTGCCAAATGCTCGCCAATATTCTGGATGAAATCCAGGGCTTTTTTTTCCAGAGGGAACGCGGTGGAACGGAGTTCCAGCACCTCTTGAAAATACTCGGCAATAGTGCTTGAAAATAATATCATTTCAAAGAATCCCGTATGTTTCGTCTTCATTTCCCTCTTGAGAGTTCCACCACCTCTTTTCCCAGAAAAAAAAACCCTGATGAAATCCAACATTTTTCTTTCATCAATTATTGAAAACAGAAATGCAGACTCTTCTTAGGTCTACATTTGCCAATCAGGGCGGATTCCACACAACTTACCCGAACCCGGGACGTTGCGCTACGTTGAGGATTATGCCGGGGAAAACACGAAATATCACGTTTTCCCCGGCATGATCCGCAATGTAGCGCAACGTCCCAGGTTCGGGTAAGTCGTGTGGAATCAGCCCTGATTGTTATACTGGCCACTCTTTCTAATTGTATATCCACAGATAAAACTGCTGGAGAGTTTGCACAAACAGTCCTTGTATTTAGATGCAGAGGAGTTAGCCGTGTTAGTCTGTGGTAGCAAAATCGAAAAGAGTCCAGTAGCACCTTTAAGACTAACCAATTTTATTGTAGCATAAGCTTTCGAGAATCAAGTTCTGTTCGTCAGATGCATGATACAGTCTCTGTATCATGCATCTGACGAACAGAACTTGATTCTCGAAAGCTTATGCTACAATAAAATTGGTTAGTCTTAAAGGTGCTACTGGACTGTTTTTGATTTTGCAGTCCTTGTATTTGATTCTTAGACTTGTGTGGATTCTTCCTCCCCACCGACCCTCAAATTTATCTCCACAAACCCAGATATACCTGCACAATTACTCCACGCTTACCTCTGGGGACAATTCCAATTTTTTTGCTATTTTGTGATATTTTTAAATGCAGATCTGGTTGAAATTAATCAGAAAAATAGTTCAGAAGGGAGGGGTGAATTATGTCAGTCTGGGACCACAAGATAAGCCGAGGCATCCCATCAATTTGCCCTGTCAATGACCTTTCCCTATGAAGACATATTTCATCCATCCTATTCAGACCTTGGCAGTTTTATGAGTATCAAGAGGAAGAGCATGGAAAGGAGAGCAAGTGAGAAAAGATGAAAATTGCTAAAACAAAGCTGGGAGGAGGAAATTTGAGTCCAAGGGAGAAAGCATGGAGGGCACAAATGAAACAAATATCTTTTGGAAACATAAACTGTGTTTGCTTATTGCTAGAAAGCATTCATTAATCCTCATTTTGACACTGTATTGCCTGACATAAGGAATACATTCCAAAATTATAGCCACTCTTAAATCAGGTTCGATCAAGCATTATCTGTCAACATCTAGAGACTGGAAACTTAATTGCTCTGAGGGAATATGTGCCAAACCAGCCTCGACTCTATGGTGCTAATTTCTACCCTGTATCTCTAATCAAATGCTTGCCACTCTGGTTTTTGCATTACAGAGTCTGAATATGCACATTTTCTTAAACTAAAAAATAATAAATTCACAGAACCAGTAGGTAACAAGGAGCATCACTGAGTGAGATTGTCCTTTCTGTTTGCTTCCTCTACCATGCTCTAGCAAGTACCTTTTAAGGTTTTTCATAACTTAATCTGATGTCTGTATCCAACAACAAAATACAGTGTTAGAAGCTGCCACAGATTGGGAATGGCTACATGAAACTGGCAAAATTAGTAGAGAAATGGAACAAATAAAATCTTACTGGGGACTAAAGATGGGCACAAACAGAAAAAAAATGAACATGATGTTCATTGTTTGTTGCCATCCACAAACAGGGATTCATGAACATATTCATGGTTGGCTGTTCATGGGGGCCAGCAGGCTCTCCTCCAGCCATCATCCAAGTCAAGATCCCTACCGTACCACTCCCAGAAACCTGACCTGAGCAGGCAGCAGCAAAGGTGCCAATAATAAATAATAGTTTGGCCCCAGAGCCTAGCAGCAGCCCTGGACCTTCAAGGGGTAGATCCCTACCACACCACTCCCAGAAACCTTACCTGAGCAGGCAGCAGTAAAGGTACCAATAATAAATAGTAGTTTGGCTCAGAGCCTGGCAGCAGCCCTGGAACTTGAAGGGGTAGATCCCTATCCCACCACACACAAAGAAAATTCAAGCTCCAATGCACTCTATCAAAATGCCAACAGCAACTGACTCTCTCCCTCTCCACTGTCTGCAAAGTCAGAGCTGAGAGCCCCCCTCCTCCCTGCTCTTTGCTCCCTTGTTGTAACAAATCTGGAGCTCCACACTTGAAAGGAAGACCTGCCTATCAAGCTAAATTGGGCTTAGATTGGGGTTTCCAGGGCAACAGCAGGAGTTCAGACAGAGTTCAGACAATCCCTGCCTAAGTTGCCAAGGGAACTGATTGCAGGTGCCAGACAGTCTGGCTTGACGAACAGCAACGAACGAGGCTTGCAACGACCGCCTGTTCGTTTAGAATGGGGCCTAACGAACACCTTGTTCGTGAACAGCAGATTGGGCTGTTTGTGGCTTTTTTTTGTTCGTATTGCTGTTCGTGCCCATCTCTACTGGGGACTCATTCAGAAACAATCTTCACATTGAATACTGAAGAAGTCAGGAAAGTGCTCACTCTTGGCTCTCCACAAACTGCAAAACTGAATTATTGGGGGGGGGGGGCTTTTTCAGCACAGGTAATAGGACTGTGCTGTAAGAAATGAGAGATGGTTTGGTAAAGAGACAGAGGCTGCAGACTACACTGCTGGGTGTTGTCTATTCATGTAGATATGCTCCTATTGGTACTTTCCACAATATTTAATATGTCATGTCAGATTACTTATTTTTTGTTTCAGCAATGTTTCAGCTTTGCATTCAGAATTATGTTTTCAAATTTCTGCCATCTATACCCTTTTGTATTGTTCGTTGAATATCCCAGCCGTTGATTGTATTGACTTACACTGTGTAATCCGCCTTGAGTGTCAGTAAGAAATGCAGACTATAAGTAACATAAAAACAAACAAGCAAGCACACATTGATGAGTTCACAATGAACAAGTTTATATGATTTGTGCAATTGCAGCTGCTCAAAGAAGGCTGCCATGATCCCACAAACTATTTATCACTGTGTGGTCCTCTATCACAGGGAGGAGCTGATTTATAGAAAGGACCCTCTGCATGAGCAGGCCATGTGCTCCCAGGCGCATAAGGGGCCACTTAGAGTTGAATTCCTGGAGATCTGGGGCGGGGGGTGGAACCTGGAGACAGCAGGGGATGGGAGAGACCTCATCAGGTTATAAGCCCATAGTAGGGTTCCCAGTTGCCTGCCGGTGGTGGGCAATCTCTCGTGGGGTTGCCATGTTGACCGCTGGGGGCAGCAAAGCTCCAGTGATCGCCCACCTCCGGCAGGCAATCCAGGAAAGGGTACAGTAGACATGCTCCCAGCAGTTCACGATGGTTTCACTTCATCAAGGGACATAATCACACCTCTGGCACGCACACTCCCGTGCTTCCCACTGGCCAATTTTGACCCTAAATGGGCTGAATTGGCCCCACACAAAGTGTGACAGCATACCCATCGCTGGCGTGATGATGTCACTTCCCAGAAGTGATGTCATCACTTTGGTGTCAGGAGCACACATGCACTTTGCAAGTGCACAAAGAGATACCTGCAGGTAAGTGCTGGGTCCCCTCCTCCCCCTGGGAGTGTATAGGGACCTGGTAACCCTAGGCCATAGAGTCCACCCTCCTAAGCAGCCATTTTTTCCAGGAGAACTGATCTCTGTGGCCAGGAGATCAGTGGTAATTCCAGGAGATCTCCAGCTGCCTCCTGGAGGCTGGCAACCCTTGAAAGGAAAGTACAAAGTTTCTTTCCTGACTTATGAGGGCTCACTTCAACAAATCCTGAGAACTCTTCATCTGTTCTGTGACTGTCCCAGAATACTGAAGCAAGAGGACAAATAGAGAGGCATTTTTACAGGGTTTTTTCTTCTTCTCCCCGAACGATACAGTAGGGTCATAATAGGAGTGTCTTTCAAAGAAAGAAATAATATTGAGCTTCCTTGGTAACGAAGAACAAAGAGACAATGCAAAATTCAACACTGGAATGTATTAAGCTGCACACTACAGCAACCCCCTTGCATAGCAATGGCAGATTTGCAACAACAACAACAAAAAGCCATCCTGGAGAAAGAGCGATTCAGAAACTTTGGGGCAGAAAACTATTCATACCACTTTGACAGGCAGCAGTTGCTTTGACTCACGGGCTAAAAGATGCGTGGCTTTCTTTTGCTAGGTTAAAATTTGACAAGGGTGTTTTCCTTTGCAACTGGAGCAGCAAAGAGAACGGGAGATCAGTAGACTCCCTCCATCATTCTTTGCTATTATTTTGCAGTTCCAGGAAAGGCTCAAGGTCTGTTCTGGTTGCCTTCCAGGAGGAAAGGAAGGAGAATGTTGGGAAGTTAATCATGGATCTTGCTCAAGAAAAACATTTATTCCTCTATGATTTATAAACATATTTTTAGAACTAAATTAATGGTTTCCTTAAACGAAAACTGCTTGCTTTATTTTTGTTACCATTTTATAGAAGCACATCAGAACAGATGCCTGTGGAACAATAAAAAAAATTAAACTCTTCAAAACTAACTGCATATTATACATATATATATATATGCAGAAGTACTTTGAAGATTTGTTCAGAGTTAATAGATCCAGAGGAGTTAGTCGTGTTAGTCTGTAGTAGCAAAATCAAAAAGAGTCCAGTAGCACCTTTAAGACTAACCAATTTTATTGTAGCATAAGCTTTCGAGAATCAAGTTCTCTTCGTCAGATGCATGATCCGAACTGGTCAAATACAGAAGAGGAGGGGAGAGAGGGGAGAAAGAAGGGGACATATATCACAAGGGGACAGAATGCAATTAGCGTGGAGGCAATCAAAACATTCCTTTGCTTGGAAATGTAAACATCTCCTTTTGGTGTGCAGTCAGTTTGCCGTATTAGTTTGTAGCAGTGAAAGTATCCAATTCCTATGTAGTATAAGCCTTCGATAACCACAGCTCTCCCTGCCAGCTGCATCTGACAAAGAGAACTGTGGTCCCCGAAAGCCCACACCAGGCGTCACTGGGCTCCCCCAGACCACGCCTCTGTAAAGGGAATCTGTTACCTGTGATAATGTGATAACCATTCATAGTCTCTATTCAGTCCCAGCTTGACAGAGTCAAATTTGCATATGAATTCGAATTCAGCAGCCTCCCGTTGGATTTTGTTTTTGAAAGGTTTCTGTTGAACCACAGCGACCTTTAAGTCTTTGATGGAGTGTCCTGGTAGATTGAAGTGTTCTCCCACTGGTTTTTGGACGTTTCCATTTCTAATGTCAGATTTGTGTCCATTTATTCTTTTGCGTAGAGGTTGGCTGGTTTGTCCAATGTACAGAGCAGAAGGACATTGTTGGCACGTGAGGACATATATCAGATTGGAGGATGAGCAGCTGTAAGAGCCAGAGACAGTGTAGTTGATGCCATTGGGTCCTGTAATTATATTCCCTGGGTAGATATAGGGGCAGAGCTGGCATCTGGGTCTGTTGCAGGGCCTGGTACCTGTGCTGGTCACCAGCTCTTACAGCTGCTCATCCTCCAATCCGATATATGCCCTCATGTGCCAACAATGTCCTTCTGCTCTGTACATTGGACAAACCAGCCAACCTCTACGCAAAAGAATAAATGGACACAAATCTGACATTAGAAATGGAAACGTCCAAAAACCAGTGGGAGAACACTTCAATCTACCAGGACACTCCATCAAAGACTTAAAGGTCGCTGTGGTTCAACAGAAACCTTTCAAAAACAAAATCCAACGGGAGGCTGCTGAATTCGAATTCATATGCAAATTTGACTCTGTCAAGCTGGGACTGAATAGAGACTATGAATGGTTATCACATTATCACAGGTAACAGATTCCCTTTACAGAGGCGTGGTCTGGGGGAGCCCAGTGACGCCTGGTGTGGGCTTTCGGGGACCACAGTTCTCTTTGTCAGATGCAGCTGGCAGGGAGAGCTGTGGTTATCGAAGGCTTATACTACATAGGAATTGGATACTTTCACTGCTACAAACTAATACGGCAAACTGACTGCACACCAAAAGGAGATGTTTACATTTCCAAGCAAAGGAATGTTTTGATTGCCTCCACGCTAATTGCATTCTGTCCCCTTGTGATATATGTCCCCTTCTTTCTCCCCTCTCTCCCCTCCTCTTCTGTATTTGACCAGTTCGGATCATGCATCTGACGAAGAGAACTTGATTCTCGAAAGCTTATGCTACAATAAAATTGGTTAGTCTTAAAGGTGCTACTGGACTCTTTTTGATTTTGTTCAGAGTTAATGTAACTCTCAGTCTCAAGACAATTTGTTCTTCACCTAATGCTAGTTTTCTGCTAGCGAATTCAGCTGTGCTCTGCAACCACATTCAGGGCTCCAATTAAAAGTTACACTTCCCCAAATCCGGGGGGGGGGGGTCTTCTTTATCCCTCATTCTATCACATGGCAATGCAGCTTGCTTTCTGCTGTAGTGCTTACTGTTCATGGCTACCATAAAGACAGACTTGAAATTGCTAGTATTAGACCGCAGCCCAAGAAGACAATTTTAGTTGGTACCAGACAGCAACTGCAAAAGTCCTATGACGAATGTTGACATTTCATTGCATGCAAGTCTTTCTGCATTAAAGCCACCAACATCAACCACACACCTGGCAGAGGGATGAAATAAAGTTTTCCCACCGACATTTCTCTTATCTCAATCACCCACAGCTTTTCCAGCATTGAAAATGTATCTAAACATGGATTTACAATTTCAACTTAAGGGGGAGCAGTCTGGGGTGGCAAGTGAAGGTAAGAAATGCCAGGCAAAGAAAGTACACACATTCTCAAAATCCCTAGTATAAAATTGTTGGTATAATATTCTTTTCCATATTAAGTAGATCACAGGATTTTCTCTTCCTGCAACACGGGAATTGGTTTTACTTTTGGCCAGATATCGAGATAGCAAAAAAGAACGAAAAAGCTAATCGCCATTCTTCTGGCGGTAGCAAAAGCGACCATAGCTACTGTTTGGAAGAATTCTAAACCTCCAACAATTTCCATGTGGCACAAGAAAATATGAGATCATTACGTTATGAAAAGATAATCGACCAAATTATTCACTTACTCAGAGAATATCTGTTCAAGCTTTTTAGAAACTTGGTACCCAGTAATGGACTTCATGGCTAACTTGGGCGTACTACCTGACAAATCTTACCCGTTTGATCCTTTTATTTTATAAACATCTTACAATAATAGCAATAGAATAATGTTACATGTAGGTTATATTTTGTTACATACACTGTATTTTGTACTTAGTACATACATTTTGTATTTTGTACTTAGTTCTGGTTAGCCAGATAGTTCAACCTTTTTCCATTGTATATATATAACCTACTGTAGTTCTTGTATATATTTATCTTTTATTTATTGGTTTGTTCTAAGTTTGTAGAAGTTTTGGGGGGGGGAAATTTTAAAAAAATTTTAAATCCCTAGCCTGATTTTTTTTAAGGGAGGGTCTGTTACACATGGGAAATAGAAGAAAATGCAATTATTAAATATTGCTTGATGTATTTGCATCTATTATAGAATTTAATAAAATTCAGAACTCAGAATTCTGGTTTCTAGCTGTAGTTTCTTAAAACTCATATAGTAAATATTACTGAAGAACGTAAACAACTTCTAAGAAAATCATCTCCAGAAATACTAATCCACAAAACGTGCCTCTACCAGTTTGAAATTTGTCAATTTCTTTATTGATTTACAGTCCAGCAAAGTAATTCAGAGGTAAAATCAAATCTGAACATTTTTTTCTTTAAATAGTCCAGGAACTCTACGCTTTTAGCCCAGCACAAAAGCCATTTAGGCAAAGTCATCATCAATGAAAAATGAGGAAAACACACAGCGTGCCTTTGAGAAAGTCAAACCTGAGTCCCTTAAACATAAATATAGCTTTTATATTTGGGTGGTAGGATTATTAACACAGTCCGTCAAGCTGCCCTTATTTCCATAGCCCAAAGGGATGTTTCTGACGGTGGATATATTAAACAGAGTTAAAAACAAAGGCGGGGGAAAGTGAAACAGAAGAATACTGGATAACAAGGAGATGAAAGACGTACAGGAAGGCGCGGGATTAACAAACAAGACTTTAGGTTGTGATCCCCTAATGCGTAGAGATTAGCATGGAAGGTATTTCATGCTAGAAACATCCTGTCAACCACACAGCAGTATAAGCAAGATGGAGCCACCAAAAAAAGGGGGGGGGCTGCTAAACAACTGGCTACACTAGCTTCTCAACAACTTCTCTTTCACCCTGGCCTGCTTGGAAAGAGGTGCAGTCAAGCCTCATGAAGACACCAAAGGAGGGGAGGAAATCAGTAACCAGTGCCTTGGGATCTTAAGATCTTGAGCTGGAAAATCTGGGTTTTTTCCTCTATTTTTTAAAAGTTTTTGTAACGTCGAGCCTGATCGAGAGTTTGAGTGAGCTTGAAAGCTTGCACAATTTTTCTTTTGAGTCAGTTTGGTTGGCCAATACCTAATAAAAGGTATTATATGGATTTTGAGCTGCAATAGCAAGGTGGTTAAATGGTTGGGTTGTGAATCAGCACTCTGCTAGTTCGAATCCCACCGCTGTCATGAGTTCAGCTGGCCTAGGGTGAGCCACTCCTCTCAGCTCCAGATCACAGCTTATATAAGCACACTTATCAGCCTTGGTTCCTTGAATGAAAGGGCAAACCATGGAATCTGCTTCACGTGTTGTTTATCCTTGTTCTTTTTAACAAAGGATCATTGCAGAAATGCACCACCACCCCGCCCACCCGCACTTAAAGGTATCCTTTTCTTGCCCCAGATGTGACAAAGAGGCATGGGTGCTGGCCAATAGCCATGGTGGGGCAAAAAGGGATGGTACTTTATTTAAAAAATTGTCATACCCCTAATGAATAGTAGTCTTTCAAGTGTAAATTGACTATGTAAGAGAAAGGAAGAAGCTGACACAGAAAGCTGTGGATCCCGTCATAAAACTTCCAGGTTTTAATTGTCTATTTAAGATCATTTCAGTGGGTAGCTGCATTGGTCTGCAGTAGAAGAGCAAGTTTTCGGTCCAGTAGCCCCTTAAAAATCAACTACATTTCCAGGGTATGAGCTTTTGAGCACCGGCAAAGGGACCTTTCTCTCTCAAAAGCTCAGACTGAGAAAATCTAGTTGGTCTTTAAGGTGCTACTATCTTGCTTGTCTATTTAAGTGACTAGAACAAAATTAGCAGTTAGTGGGGCAGAATTGTTCAAGTAGGGCTGCCATGACCCTTGGTGAGGGCAGGGTATCCCCCACTCCCAGCCTTACCCCCCACTGCCACTCACCTGGCCGGTGGGGGGGTGAAGGCCCCAGGAAACGGGCCTCGGAAGCAAGAAACCTCATGGGCCAGCACACAGCTGTCACGCTCCCTACAGGCACAATAACATCACTTCCAGAAGTGATGTCACTGTGCCTGCCAGGAGTACGCATGCGCTTTATTCACGCAAAGAGATCACCAAAGTAAATGCTAGGCCCTCTTCCTTCCCGCTGGGAGGTTAAGGAAACCTGGAAACTCTGTGTTCAAGAGGGCAGTTTTACAAAGGTACTTGGGCAACAGTATAATGGAAAGGTTCAGGAAGGCACTTTTAGAAACGATGGTTGTTGGGGGTTTTCCGGGCTGTATTGCCGTGGTCTTGGCATTGTAGTTCCTGACGTTTCGCCAGCAGCTGTGGCTGGCATCTTCAGAGGTGTAGCACCAAAAGACAGAGATCTCTCAGTGTCACAGTGTGGAAAAGATGTAGGTCATTTGTATCTACTCAGGAGGGGTGGGGTTGAGCTGAGTCATTCTGTAAGCGTTTCCCAGGGTGTGGAATGCTAATGGCGGGAGGCTTCACTGTAACCTGAGGAGGTTCTTTTGCATATGGATTGGTGCTTGATGTGCTAATCTTCTCTGCAGGGCTATTGTCGGGTGTGGAGTGTTTTGTTGGCCTGGTGTTTTTCAGAACTGGAGCCCATGCTCTGTTCATTCTTCTTCATGTCTGGATGTGTGGTTGGTAAACACATGTTCCATCTTCCTGTAGGTGAGATTATCGACCTTGTCCCAATCCTGACTTCTCATTTTATGGCTGGTGTTGATATGCAAGCAAAGTAGCTCCTTGTCTATGGCAGCAAGTTCTCTGCGGGTAGTGTGGATTCTCTCACGTAAGGAGAGAATCTCTCACGCAGGAGTATACCGTATACCCTGCAGCTGTGGACAAGTTTACATCGGGACCACAAAGCGTAGCATCCAGACAAGAATAAAAGAACATGAAAGACACTGCAGACTTGGACAGCCTGAAAAATCAGCAGTGGCTGAACATAGCCTAACTCAAACAGGGCACAGTATCTTATTCCAGGACACCAAAATACTGGACAACACTTCCAACTACTTTGTCAGACTGCACAGGGAAGCCATTGAAATTCACAAGCATAAGCAAAACTTCAACAGGAAAGAAGAAACCTTAAGAATGAACAGAGCATGGGCTCCAGTTCTGAAAAACACCAGGCCAACAAAACACTCCACACCCGACAATAGCCCTGCAGAGAAGATTAGCACATCAAGCACCAATCCATATGCAAAAGAACCTCCTCAGGTTACAGTGAAGCCTCCCGCCATTAGCATTCCACACCCTGGGAAACTCTTACAGAATGACTCAGCTCAACCCCACCCCTCCTGAGTAGATACAAATGACCTACATCTTTTCCACACTGTGACACTGAGAGATCTCTGTCTTTTGGTGCTACACCTCTGAAGATGCCAGCCACAGCTGCTGGCGAAACGTCAGGAACTACAATGCCAAGACCACGGCAATACAGCCCGGAAAACCCCCAACAACCATCGTTCTCCGGCCGTGAAAGCCTTCGACAATACACTTTTAGAAACTTAGACTGTATATGGCCTGTATTATCTGTTTCTTATATGTTACAATCCTGTTGTTACTGCATTGTTTTCTGCTTTTGCAATTCCATTTTCTGCATTGCTTGACATTCTCTGATGCTTTTCTCCCACAGCTTCTAATTTTTGTGATCCTAATCCTATTGAATTGCTTATTAGATTTCTCATGCTATTTGATTAAATGACAACGTTTTATACCATGTAATCCACCTTGAGTCTTAGTGAGAAAGGTAGACTATAAATAAATAAAGTCAGGGCATTTTTTCAGCAGGAACATGGGGGAACGGAGTTCTGGAACCTCTGGAAAATGGTCACATGGCTGGTGGCCCTGCCCCCTGATCTCCACACAGAGGGGGGTTTAGATTGGGCAATCTAACTCCCCTCTGTCTGCAGATCAGGGTGGGGCCACCAGCCATGTGACCATTTTCTCCGAGGACAACCCACTGAGTTCCACCCCCTCTTTTCCCAGAAAAAAGCCCTGAATAAAGTGATGGCTGCCCATCACTGTATTCACTTTCCCGCCCCCCTCCAAAACCTTTCTGACTATGGAGCAGCCTATATGGGTGGCTATTTTTGCAGCAGGAATATGTCAAAGGAGGAAAGGGTTAAAGAGCACCTCTTCCCCAAAAACTAGTCTTAGCAGCTGCATTGAAAGAAGAAGCAAAAAATCTTTTAAAATTATCATGTAACTGCGCCACACGTAATTCTATTCTTAGTGTTCAGATCTGGCTGAAAAGAACCACAACGGTGTGTCACTGAATTTGCTGTACTGCTCTTTCCTTTGCTTGCCCTCTGAATATAGATAGTAAGCTCTTCAAAGCCGGGTACATGAGCCTCCATTTTTGCTTGCTGTATTTTGCAAGGCACCATGTCGAGCAATAGATGTTAATAACTAAGACTAAGGTTCCCAGGTCCCCTGACCAGGACAAGGCATTCCCTGTTCTGAGCCTCCACCGCCTTTTACTTGGCCAACAGTGGGGGAAAGGTGTGGGTAACAGGAACTCTGGAGCATGCTCCTGCATAATATAGAGCCCTCGTCGTTGCACCTGGAGTGATGTCATTCCCGGCACGACAAGGAAGGGAAGACCCCACACAGGGGTATGTTTGCTTAAAATCATGGAGGCCTGACCGTCCTTGTCATGCTAGGAATGATGTCATTCCTGGCGCAATCACAAAGGCTCCGGTGAGTGTGCATGCTTTGCACACATACATGGTACGTTCTCTCCCCCCTCATCCCCTGGTTTGGGCCCCCAGGGACCTGGAAACGCTAAGACATCCATACCCTAATGGACTTGGACTCTCCAAGGCTTGCCAGCTCTGGGTAGAGAAATTCCTGGAGATTTTAGGGGTGGAGCTTGGGGAAGGGTGGGGTTTGGAGAAGGGAGGGACCTCAGCTGGGTAGAACACCATACAGTCCACCTTATTTCTCCAGGGAACTCATCTCTGTGGTTTGGAGATCAGTTCTCATTCTGGGAGATCACCAGCAACCATCTAGAGATTGGCAAGGTTTCTCTGGCTGTTGGTATTGAAAGCGAAAAGAAAAATACAGTCTTTTACCAACAGATTTCAAAAGCTTGAAAATTACTACCTTGAAAAATATCCGTATTCTGTAGTCCCCATCGATGAATTTGCTTCTGCCTTGATTCTAAACAGCTCACGAGTCTTCAGTAACAATTTTAATTCTGCTCCACTAAACACTCCCACATTAACTTCTAATCTTTAATCCGTAAAGCTGTATTTCACTTTGCATCTTCCGTTATTTCGGGGAACGAGCTCCTTGGATGGCAGACAATGGGGGTTTTGTAGGAAAGATTGGCATGTTGCTCGGAAATAATCCAGAACTACAAATTGATCTGACATGCTTTGCCTGTTTTGTCAGTATTAAATCTCAGCCGATAGGGGAAGTATCATCTTTCTCCACAGTGTACCTTGAGCCGAGTTGCATTTCCCATTCTTCTTCTTTTTTTAAAAAGCCAGACAGCCGGTGAACATGCCAGAAAGAGGTATTTGAGGGTGGAGGAGAGGCTAACTAGATGTTTCATTACCAAGCTCACATTATGATCAAAACTAATGCTCTAGTTTGTCACGTGTCTTCCTCAGCAAATTGTTAATACTAAGGCATGGATTATCAAGGGCATGAAGCTCTCAGCAAGACTGGACAGAATTCACTTACATTATATTTTTAAAAAACAATCTTTTAAAAATCACGTCTAGTATGAGTCTGCAACTTTTCCAACAAGGCTTCTTTTGGGTGCCAGCTCCAGTTTGGGAAATTCCTGGAGATTTGGGGGGTGGAGCCTGAAGAGGGTGGGGTTTGGGGAAAGGAGGCACCTGAGTGGGGTGTAATACCATGGAATCTACTTTCAGAGCAGCCATTTTCTCCAGGGAACCTCATCTCTGTTGCCTGGAAATCAACTCTAATTCCAGGAGGTCTCCAGCCATCACCTAAAGATTTGTGTGCAAAAGGAAGTATCACAGAAAAGGGTCAAAACAGAACAGCAAGCCATGAAAACTAACTAAGACATCAATCAAAGTTATCCAAATGAAGTTAGAAAACCAGAGGGAAATCGCACTAGCGCTTTATTGGTCTGAGATACTCTTGTTGGACATAAGAATTTTGGATATGTACCAAAACTTTGTAAATGTCGCAAGTGTTAGATGTAACCACAAGGCCAGCATCTTGTAGATATGGTAAGAGCCATTTCAAAGTCCGCACATTTTGTACTTGCACTTGACCATTCCAAAGACACTAAGCATTCTTCCCCCCCCTTCCCCTCCCATTTCCTTACATGTATTTTTAGACACACAGCAAGAGAAACCATGTCAGAATCAGTTTGCAGTGCAGGCACATGTCTCAACAGTCCAATAGTGAGTACCAAAATAGAGTTGTAGATCCAGAGGAGTTAGCAGTGTTAGTCTGTAGTACCAAAATATTAAAGTGTCCAGTAGCACCTCTAAGACTAACCAACTAACTCTCGAAAGCTTATGCTACAATAAAGTTGGTTAGTCTTAAAGGTGCTACTGGACTCTTTACAAAATGGGCAGCCTTTTACTCTTTCTCGCAAGCAGAACATTTTGGGTGTCTGTTCCTTAGGATGCTAAACAAAGGAAGTATTGCAACCCATGGAGGTTTCAGGCAGAACAACCAATGCAGATACAGTCAAGAAGAGTTCTAATCAGGGATGTACACATCAAACATGCAGCTACCGGGCAAAGCAGATGAGACAGTGGAAATTCTGCAACTGGTTCTCTAAGTGTTTAAAAAATGCAACCATGAGGCACATAGGAGCACAGCACAGGGGCAGTTTAAGCCTTTCCTTCACACCATTTTCCCAACCTGAGGCAACTCAGGAGGCCTCAGCGCCTCTTCCTCTCACATATCAGAATCAGAGCTCAATGCTCCTGACAATGACTTCTGTAAAAGCTAGGAGCTCCAATCATGGAAATCCCAGCACCTCTTCTTCAGAAACTATTGGAGGAAGAGGATACTATCTATAGCTTGCTCTTACTAAAAGAAGAAAAGCACTTCTAGTCAAACTGCACGTCTGGGAGTGATTCCACACACGTTGGATAATGCGCTTCCAATCCTCTTTATAGATCATTTGGAATGGATTTTTTTGTGTGCAGAACAAAAAATCCACCTCAAACGATTGATAATGTGCATTGAAAGTGCATTATCCAACATGTGCAGAATCAGCCTGGACCTAATCCTTCCTTCCTTTTTAGTTCTACCCTCCTCTGTCCCAATGGTTCTGAGCAATTATAAACTGAGCATTCTAAATGAAAAAAGAAAACACACACACACAAAGTAATAATCATCACCTTTATATTTCCAGCAATTGGTGAGTATTTCAAAGTGCAGAAAGAGCAGCACAGGTGTCATGTTAGACTCTTGTCACGGGTACTGAAAATCCAGACGCCAAAGATGGATCGCGTTTGGGATTAAAAAGTAGAAAGGGTAGGGCTGTCAAAACAGGAATTCGAGGCTCATTGATCACTCAGTTCTTTTTATCGTAATCCATTTTCCGTTGAGAAACTGCCCAGGCTAATTAGTCATAATTCTCATAGTAAGGGACAATTCAAAATCAACTGAAACAGGAGCAAGGCTCTCCCACAGTTCACAGAGATATAAACGGCTTGCTTTATTGGAAGGTAGCCAACGGTTGTCCCATGAGCACTGCGCGCTCACTTCAAAACAGTAAGGACATATCTCAAAAGAGAAGGGAACCAAATACAAACATTAGAGCCAAACAGAAAGAACACTAGCCCCTTAACCGGAGAGGGCTTAACTTGAGCCCAAAGATCATGGTTCTTGAGGAAATTTTTACAGCTACATCTACAAAAACAGGTATTGGGACAAGTCTACAGAAAGGTACATCTATAGCAGGGCTCCCCTTTGTGGCATTCATGGGTGCCGTGGCAACCACTCACACCAAGTGATTTTAGAAAGTGGGAGGGGTCAGGTGCAGCTTTTGCCCAACTCATGTAAAGGGGATAGCCTCATTGGATGCCTGCAAAATAATGACAGATACTACCAGATGCAGGTTTCTTAGATAGTTCAACATGGATACTTATTTTGTGTGTATGCAAGAACACATTTTCAAAGGCAACTTGTTAAACACGGCTTCTGCTTAAAATGTTGAACTGCATCAGTTTCACAAGATCTCTCCAAACAGACAAGGGAAAGTCGAAAGGAAGGTTGAGTCTCTCCCTTGTGCATTTTGTGAAAGAGATCTTGGGGTAAGAGTGGACTGTAAACGAAATATGAGCAGTCAGTGTGATGTGGTGGCAAAAAAGGCCAATTCAATCCTGGGTTGTACCAAAGGGGCCATAGCATCGAAATCGCAGGAGGTCATCATAGCCCCTCTCTATACTGCCTTGGTCAGGCCACACCTGGAGTATTGTGTGCAGTTCTGGAGGCCTCACTTCAAAAAGGATGTGGCCAAAATCGAGAGGAAGCAGAGGAGAGCGACGAGGATGATCAAGGGTCTGGAGACTGAGCCCTACAAGGAAAAGCTGAGGGCCTTGGGAATGTTTAGTTTGGAGAAGAGGAGATTGAGGGGGGACATGATGGCTCTCTTTAAGTATTTGAAAGGCTGTCATTTGGAGGAGGGCAGGGAGCTGTTCCAGTTGGCAGTAGAGGGTAGGACCCAAAACAATGGGCTTAAATTACATGCAGAAAGGTACCGGCTGGATATTAGGAAGAACTTTTTCACGGTCAGAGTAGTTCAAAAGTGGAATCAGCTGCCTAGGGAGGTGGTGAGCTCCCCTACACTGACAGTTTTCAAGAAGAGGCTGGATGAATATTTGTCAGAGATGCTTTAGGCTGATCCTGCACTGGGCAGGGGGTTTGACTAGATGATCTGTATGGCCCCTTCCAACTCTATGATTCTATATTTTTTAATTTGTGTGGGAAAGAAGAAATCCTGCCTGTTCATTGCCACATGAAAATAATGTCATACTCCCCTGTGTTTGGTATACTGTTAATTCATTGAAGACTCGTATGGAGATCCAGTGTGGTATCATGGTTAGAGAGTTGTACGAGGATCTGCAAGATCAGATTTCAATCACCAAGCCATCATGGAAGCTTGCTGGGTAACCTTGGGATAGTCCTGGACTCTCAGCCTAACCTCCCTTGAAGGGTTGTTGCAAGGACAAGATGGAGGAGAGGAGAATGATGTAAGCTACTTTAAATGGAGCACACTATAAATGGAGTAAACAAAAATAAAAATAAATACTTTAATTAAAGAATTTACCTACAAGGTTAGAGCTTTTGCGGATGATGTGATGGTTATAGTGGAAGATCCAATACAAAACATGCCGAAGTTAAATCTGTCATGGCTGGGAAGAATAGTGGCAGTTAATATGAATGTGTTACCACGGATTATGTTCCTATTACAAACAATTCCAATTATTAGAGATACCAAACAATTTGAAAAATGACAGAGGAAGATCTCTGACTTTGTGTGGGCAGGCAAGAAACCTCGAGTAAAAATGGAAGTTCTGTGTGACGCTAAAGAAAGAGGTGGACTGCAGTTGCCAAATCTTAGATTATATCATGATGCAATATGTTTGGTTTGGCTAAAAGAGTGGATGTCACTGAAAGACTGCAAACTCTTAACATTGGAAGGTTATAAGAAGTTGTTTGGATGGCATGCCTATTTGTGGCAGAATAAAATAAAAGCTGACTCTATGTTTTTGCACCATTATATTAGAAGGAGCCTCTTCACGGTCTGGAAAAAATATAAAAAATATCTGGGTGAAGGTATCCCCTCTTGGGTGGTACCGTTTGAAGTGATCGATCCGAGAGCTATCTATAATGAAGAACAATGTTTACCATATAAAGAGATATTGATTATGGAACAAAAAACGATAAGAATCAAAACGGAGGAAGAGTTATCCTCCTATTATGGATGGTTCCAATATAGACAGATTAGAGACCTTTACAACTCGGATTGTTCAAAAGGAGGAATCAAATGGAAACACTCAGAGTTGGACGAGACTATATTACAAGAAAGTAAAAAGAAGATATCTAAAATTTATAAAATACTTTTGAAGTGGTATACAGAGGATGAGACAGTCAAAGTACAGATGGTGAAGTGGGCAATTAACTGTCACAAAGAAATAACAATGGAGTCATGGGAATATTTATGGAAAACTACATTGAAGATTTCAACTTGTACCAGTATTAAAGAGAATGTCTATAAGATGATTTATAGATGGTATTTAACGCCTAAGAAAATTGCGCTTGGAAATGCAAATATGTCAGATAAATGCTGGAAATGTAAAAAGCATGAAGGATCATTGTATCATATGTGGTGGACGTGTGATGTAGCTACACTGTACTGGGGAGATATTTTAGAAGTAATAAATGAGATTTTGCAGACCCAAATAAAGAAGAACCCAGAGCTATTGCTACTGAATTTAAGTATGGAAGATGTTCCTATGCAATACAGAACATTACTATTCTACATGACGACGGCAGCAAGACTTTTATATGTGCAGAAATGGAAGGTGCAAGAAATACCAACTATTGAAGACTGGATATATAAATTGCTGTACATGGCAGAAATGGATAAAATGACAAGAAAGCTGAGAGATCAGAATCTGGCAGAATTCTTTACTGATTGGTTAAGACTGAAAACATATTTAGAAAAGAAGTGGGACGTGAAAGGGGAACTATGGCAATTCAAAAATTATTAGAATGGGTTTCTTTTTATTGGAAGAGATGGAATCTTTACCATATGGAGTGAAGTATTAGCTAATTGTTAGCTTAAATTTAAGTGGATTTGAAGTTAATAGATATTGGTAAAATTAATAAAGTAGATATTTTATTTAATTGTTAGCTTAAATTTAAATATATCTGAAGTTAACAGATAGTAATAGATAACAGATTTTAATAATAATAGATCTGAAGCTAACAGATAGAGCTTAGCTTAACAAAGCAGAATGTAAACACGATATAATGAGTTATAGAAAAAGGGGATAGATTAGGAATAGATTAAGATATAGGGTTGGAAAGATGTTGGAAGTCCTGAAAAAGGGGGGAGGGAAAGGGTGGGGGGAAATGATATTGAGATGTTATTTGAAAGTTGTATGTATTAATATTCTCACCTAATAATTTTTTTTCAAAAAAACAAAACAAAAATAAAAATAAATAAATACGACCCTACACCAGCCTCATTCCTGTAAAAAAAAACAAAAAAACCTGTTACAGCTAATCAAGATAATCCAAGGCACAGAAAGTGTCAAGAACAACCAGGAAATTTAGAAACGCAAGCCACTTTGAAATGTTCCATGAAATTATTTGCGTTTTTAAAATATTTGCCAAAGATCATGGGCTTGAATGAAATGCAGCTGTCAGAGTTCACAAATGCAATCACACGACCATTCTTCCATCCTAGTTCTATTGTAAAAGTGCTGGGTACAAGTCCATCTTCCATCCTATCATATTGGATTTTTGATTCATAGCCTGAATTATTTCTTCTTTATTTTTTAAAAAAAAACCATGCCAGAACTCTGAAAAAGGGAGTCAAAATATACTGGGTGATTCTTAACACATCTTTCAGGAACATAATTGCTTTATTTGCAATGTGTGACGTGGGGCAATAGTTGATTTCCTCCAATCCTCTTTCTTTAACGATTTTCAAACCGCATCTTTATATGATGGCAGGTTATCCACGTTTGCTGCCTGTGTGATCAACAAGAGTTCCCGCCAACCCCAATTGTTGGAATTCTCTCTCAACAACAACAACGGAGGGAGGGAGGAAAAGAGAGAGATCTCTCTCAACAACAACAACGGAGGAGGAGGAAAAAGGAGAGAGATAACTGGAACAGGACAAGGAGGTGATATCGAGCCCATATGAGGATAAAAAGATAAACCTGTATTGGGTCATGAAAAGGTTCAATAACATTTGCTACCTGTTGTACTAACGAACCCTTAACTAATAGTACATCAGCAGTGCCCAAACTGTGGTCGTTTTCACGATGCTTACCTTCCCTTGCAACAACCCAGAACATCGTGCAAAAAATGCAGAAGATCACGTTTTCTCACGCGAGATTTGCACGATGTCGTGCAAATCTCGCACGAGAAAACACGATCTTCTGCAGTTTTTGCGCGATGTTCCGGGTTGTTGCAAGGGAAGGTAAGCAGTGTGAAAACGGCCTGTGTATCAAACCAACATGTTGGAGTGGGGCCATGCAGAACTGGGCAGTGATATCATCACGAGGGAGGGCGTAAGAATGTAACAAGATTCTCCAAGGCAACCTCTTTTACAGCAGAAATACTGGAAGCATCAGTGTCATTCAGTCTGGAGCAGGGTTGCCAGCCTCCAGGTGGTGGCTGGATATCTGCCAGAATTACAACTGCTTTCCAGGCCACAGAGATAATAACAATAACAACAACAGTAACAACAACATTCAATTTATATACCGCCCTACAGGACAACTTAACACTCACTCAAAGAGGTTTACAAAATGTGTTGTTATCCTCACAACGATCACCCTTTGAGGTGGGTGGGGCTAAGAAATCTTAGAGAAGCTGTGACTGACCCAAGGTCACCCAGCTGGCTTCAAGTGGAGGAGTGGGGAATCAAACCCACCTCTCCAGATTAGAGTCCTGCCGCTCTTAAACACTACACCAAACTAAGTCTCAGTTCTCCTGGAGAAAATGGCTGCTTTGGAGGGTGGACTGTATGAAATTATACCCTACTGAGGTCTGTCCACTCCCCAAACCCCACTCTGGAGTTGACAACCCTAGTCTGAACCCAGATCCTAACAGCCAAAGTAGAACAGAGATTCCAGGAGCCAACTAGACCAGGTAGACCAACATTCTGGGTGTTGATGCATAAAATACATATATTTTATAGGGTGGGGGGAAGGTGCCCTAGTACTAAAAGTTTAGGAAATACTGATGTAAATATTTTAGACAATGTGTATTAAGGTGCAAGAAAAGCACACAATAACATTCATTAGAACAGAAGTAGCCTTCCATACCAGACATCGACAGGGATTACACTTGATTAATAGAGTTACCTAGAAGAGATTGCATTTCCATCTATATCTCTCAAGCTATCTATCAGTTCTGTGAGGATGGAATTACTAAATATCTCCAATACCATAGGAACGGATGCTGAGAATATGGCAATCTCCAGGAAGAACTTTTAAAAGTAAGTGCTGTACATTTTTAATAAACTGGTCCTTTTCTTTCATTTCATGCTCTTGCTACTTCCCATGGATAGCCATTGATGATCTTATCTTACGAAAAATTATTCTACTAACCAAAGCCTGCTCAATCACTGCTATAAGTGCAATGAAAAATGTCTCTATGGTTTAAAAATTTACTCACGATCAATTGATCAAATTCGTGTACCTCCAGCACACAAAGTCCACAACAGGAACACTCTACGGAGTTAATCCCAACATTATAATTCACATCATCAGCTACAGGTAACTGAAAAGGATATTTTGGGGCACAGTGCTAGAGGAATTGCAAGGTGTGGCAATCATTTCCGAAGTCCTGCCTACCCTCCAGGGCTCTGCAAGTCCAAGTAATTGCCAGCTAATCAGAACCCTTCAATTTAAGAAAGTAGAAGAGATATTTTTGCCCTCAAGGCAGGGAAATTGCAGCTCTGAATACGGGCATCAGTTTATTTTTTTTTTTGTAAAATTTTTATTGGGTTAGAACATTAATATTTTTACATTACATTGCATTCAATTATCCCCTAATTTTTCGTTTCTAACCCCCTCCCTTTCCCCCCCTTTTGTTGACTTCCAACAGCTTTCCCACCCTCTGTCCCTTTTCCCTTACTTCTATTAATTTCCTCTATCTAAAACAAATATATATTCTCCATTATATTAAGCAGTACATCTTTAACTCTTTTACTTACTATACATCCAAACTATACTTCTTTAGATAAACAATTTATCCCATTTTCCAGTTTTGAATATTTCTGTATGTCATAAACCATAAAAATTTCCCACATTTAAATCAAACAATTTGATTTGTTCTCTCTATATTAATCATTTCTTCTTTTTATAGTATTTCTATATAACTCATCACATAGTCAGTCATTTTAACTCTTCTATACATTCAGTTTGGTGCATATAAGTCTTATCAAGTAAAAAAAAATATTGTTAATTACTCAATCCTCATGTTTAAACCGTTAATTATTCTCTATCAATATTCTATCAATTAACCTTTACATATCTATATATATCTCAATCAATTAATTAATCTAACTGCTTATAAATTCACATTTCTCTTCCTCCCCCGGTAAAGTCACCCCTCTCTTTTATACTTTTATTGTACTTCAGTAGTTCTCAAACTGCCACAGTTTTCCTCCCACCTCCCACTTCTTCTCCAGATATTGTTTCAGCTTCTCCCAGTCTGTGTTAAACTGCCCTGAGTCCAGATCTCTCAGTTTTCTTGTCATCTTATCCATTTCAGCCATATACAGCAATTTGTAGATCCAATCTTCAATAGTTGGCACTTCTTGTACTTTCCATTTCTGCGCATACAAAAGTCTAGCTGCTGCAGTCATATAAAATATCAACGTCCTATGGTGGGCTGGGATTCCCTCCATTCCCAAGTTTAGCAGCAGGAGTTCTGGGTTCTTATTTATTTGAAACTGTAAAATTTCACTCATTTCTCTTATTATTTCCCCCCAGAACTGCCTAGCTACCTCACACGACCACCACATATGATAGAGGGAGCCCTCATGCTTTCTACATATCCAGCATTTATTAGAAGTGTTCAAGTTTCCTAGCGCAATCTTCTTTGGTGTCATGTACCAACGATAGATCATTTTGAAAATGTTCTCTTTAATATTAATACATGTCGTTGTCTTCATTGTAGTTTTCCACAAGTATTCCCATGCCTCCATTGTTATTTCTTTATTAAAATTTATAGCCCATTTCACCATTTGTGTTTTAACTGTCTCATCCTCGGTATACCATTTCAACAGTACTTGGTATACCTTGGATATTCTTTTCTTGTCCTCTTTAAAAAGGGTCTGCTCTAGTTCCGAATTCTCTGTTCGTATACCTCCCTTTACAGAGTCCGAGTTATACAAATCTCTGATCTGTCTATACTGGAACCAATCGTAGTTCGGTGATAGTTCCTCTTGCGTCTTTATTCTAAGTTTAGACACTTCAGTTTTAATTATTTCTTTGTACGTTAAACATTGTTGTTCATTATCAACAGCTCTCGGATCTATCACCTCGTATGGAACCACCCACAAAGGGGTTCCTTCTTGTAGGTAAATTCTGTACTTCTTCCAGATTGTATATAAACTTCTCCTTACAAAATGATGCAGGAACATCGAGTTGACCTTTACTTTGTCGTGCCATAGGTATGCGTGCCATCCAAAAAATTTTTTATATCCCTCTAGGGCTAATAGTTTCTTATTCTTTAATGTCATCCATTCTTTTAACCAAACTAGGCAGATTGCATCATGGTAAAGTCTCAGGTTGGGCAGTTGCATTCCGCCTCTTTCCTTTGCATCTTGTAGAACTTTTACTTTCACTCGAGGCTTCTTGCCTGCCCAAACAAAATCTGATATTTTCCTCTGCCATTTTTCAAATTGTTTAGAGTCTCTGATGATTGGTATTGTCTGTAGCAAAAACATTACTCTTGGTAACACATTCATCTTAACTGCTGCAATCCTGCCCAACCATGACAAATTCAGTCTATTCCATTTGATCAAGTCTCTCTCTATCTGAGTCCATAATTTTTCATAATTATTCTTGAACAAATCTATATTTTTTGCAGTCAGCTCAACTCCCAAATATTTCACCTTACTAGTTACTTCACAGTCCGTTGTTTCCATTAACAATTGTTGTTTCTGCTTAGTCATGTTTTTACATAATATCTTTGACTTCTTTTTGTTAATGAAGAAACCTGCCAAGTCACCAAACTCCTTGATCTTATCTATCACTTTTGGCATGTTCTCCAATGGATCTTCTACAATTAACATTATGTCATCTGCAAATGCTCTAACCTTGTATGAATAGTCCTTTATTTTTATTCCTCGTATTTCCTCGTCTTGTCGTATTTGTATCATCAGAATCTCCAATACTAAAATGAACAACAATGGAGATAACGGGCAACCTTGTCTTGTTCCTTTACTAATCGTCAATTTCTTGGTCAGTTCATCATTCACTACAATTGCTGCAGTCTGGTCTCTATAAATTTCTTTAATTGCTCTGATGAATCTTTCTCCCAATTGTAGCTTTTCCATAGTGGCAAACAAAAAATCCCAGTTTAAATTGTCAAACGCTTTTTCAGCGTCTACAAAGAAGAAACCAACCTCTTTGTCACAACGCTTGTCATAATATTCAATAGCATTGATCACTGTCCTTAAATTGTCTCTTATTTGTCTGTCTGGCAAAAAGCCTGCTTGTTCCTCCTCTATGACTTCCGAGAGCCACCCCTTCAGTCTCTCCGCCAATATCTTCGTAAAAATTTTATAATCATTGTTAAGTAGTGATATAGGTCTGTAATTTTTCACGTTAGTCAGATCTTGGCCCTCTTTTGGGATCAATGATATATTCGCTTCACTCCAAGTGTCTGGAATTCTTTGATCCCTAAAAACTCCGTTCATCACCTCTTTTAGGAATGGTGCCAGTTCGTTGGCCATTGTCTTATAAAATTTAGCCGTAAGTCCATCTGGCCCTGGCGCCTTTCCTAGATTTGCAGATTGTATTGCCTTACTTATTTCCTCATCAGTTACTTCACTATTCAACTTATTTCTCCAAGCTTCCGAGATCTCTGGAAGTTTGGTTTTCTCCAAATATGATGCTATTGATTCTTTGGTTACTTCTTTTTTATTATACAGCTTAGCATAAAATTTATAAAAGGCTCTACTAATGGTAGTCTGCTCCAAGTACGTTTTATTTTCTTCACAGATTTTATTTATTATTTTCTTTTCCCTTTTCTTCTTCAATTGCCATGCCAAATATTTCCCAGGTTTATTAGCACCCTCAAAAGCTTTTTGATTCAGTCTTTTAAGGTTCCACTCCAATTCTTTATTACTCATTGCTGTTAACTGTTCTTGAAGAATTTTAATTTCCTGATGTATTTTCTTTTTCCCTGGTCTCTTTTTTAACTGTATTTCTTTGGCCTTTATTTTCTCCTCAATCTCTTGTCTTTTCTCCTCTTTCTTTTTCCTTGCTCTGCCATTTAAGTCCATTAGTATGCCCCTTACAACCGCCTTGTACGCGTCCCAAACTTTACTGGTTGGTACTTCTTTATTCACGTTATATTGTATAAAAAACTTTGTCTCTCTTCTCAATATTTCCATATTTTCACTTTCTTGTAGCAAGTCCTCATTTATTCTCCAGGCTTTCCTTTTTCTCCTTTTTCCAAATTTCCACATAATTGGATTGAATTTCCACATAATTGGATTGAATACGGGCATCAGTTTAAACAGGATATTTATTTGGCTTTAGTTAGGAGTTGGGGTCCAGTTAGGGAAGAAAATTTGATTTTAGTGAAATAAACAAGCACTTTGTTAAGAGGCCATCAAATCTATGTCCAAGATCTCTGTGAGTTAAAGGAGCAGCCTGAAACCTGAGTAATAAACTAAGAGTCAAGCTACAAGTGACACCTTACACAGGTTGGACACTTGTCAGCTTCCCTCAAGTTTTGATGGGAAATGTAGGCATCCTGGTTTTACAGCTTGGCTCTCCATTACAGCTGCAAGACCTGGGCCGTTTCCAGACGGCCCCCCGCCTCGCGAAACGTCGCGCGTCGTCGCGCGTCGTTGCGCAGAAAACGCGAAATATCGCGTTTTCTGCGCAACGACGCGCGACGACGCGCGACGTTTCGCGAGGCGGGGGGCCGTCTGGAAACGGCCCAGGATGCCTACATTTCCCATCAAAACTTGAGGGAAGCTGACAAGTGTCCAACCTGTGTCAGGCGTCACTTGAAGCTTGGCTCTGAGGTAAAAAGATTACGGGCAAACCTTGGATACTGAGAAACCCAGTCTGGAGAGAAAGGAATCAAATCTGCCCTCAGTGTTTGTGTTAGCTAATTAAGGCAGTTTTCATGTGTTCACCCACAGCGGGGAAAGCTTATAATCTCTGGGGAGTAAAACTGAGAACAGTTGTACATATTCCACATGAAATCTTTAAGTTGTTATACATCTTATTTTCTGAAAATACATTTTTTTTTAAGTTCCATCTATGTCTGGTCTTTCAAGTCAAAATAGCTGTGAAAAGAGGTTTAAACGTACCTCACCTTTAAGTACCGTATTGCTCTTTCACAAATAAGAACCCTTTAAGGAACACAAAGCTTACACAACACAACCAACCAATTAAATAAAGTTTGTTATCTCCCCTTTTTACTGATCATGGCTGGTTGTGGGGAGGAGTGCTTAAACAAATAAAAAGAGAAGTCAGTGTGTGTGATTTGAGATAGCCATTAGTATAGAGGGCAGTTACCTCAGAAGTCTCCATTGTCTTGCTCTTCTACTCCCCCATCCCATAAACACTGTGCCACAATATAAAAGTGGTGGCAGCACAGACGCCACACGAGGGAGGGGGGCATTTATTATCAGAAGCCTCTGTAGTCCCTCTCAACTAGGGACTAGTGAGTAGGGACTGGTAAGTAGGGACTAGTGAGTAGAAGGCCCTTTTCTCAGGTGCAATTGAGGAGTCTTCCGTTCTTCCTTTCAAAACATTATTGTAGGAGAAACAAAAAATCCTTAAAAAATGCACTCCCTCAACTGGTATGCAAACTCTTTTTTATTTGCAATGCCAACAAGGCCAGTCAGGATAAAGACAGTAAGGATAACGGCCAAGTTAGGGATGGCTTTATCTTGATGGATGTTATATTTGCCCTATGTGAGACTTTTTGTATCCATAATTTTTTCCCCAGTATTAGCTCTTGCATAACCTCAATGAAAGTGGACTTTTATCCAAGAGTTCCAACTGGCCTTCTCTGGAAGGAAAAAATAAGAGCCTATTTGGGCATCTCTGTGTGGTATTCACTGTGGGGATTGGTGCCTTTCTTTAGTGCCTGAGACAATCACAGACCCTCTCACGGAGATTGTTATGACCTATACTTTCTTTGGGGTAGATTTTGCCTTTAATCTTCCCCTTACACCCTCTGGGTAGTTTGCTGCCACCGGGAATATATTATTCAAAAATAATTTATTTAAATTTTCCCTTTGGTAACGTGTTTAAGCATCAGGCTCCTTCGTGGTTCTATGTGGCCCTGAGGATAGGAATGGGATATAGCAGTGACAGCTACACTGGGATATAACAAAACATAATAAACTTTTGTTTAGTTAAGAAGCGTATTGGTTTCATAAAAGTAGTTCTCGGTTCTTACTCTCATTCACACAGATCTCTTCCAAGGCTTCATACACAGTTAGCCTCTTTCTCTAACTCAATATTTCTCTCACAGAAATGCTTAAACTCCTCCGGCAGCACACAGCCAGCCTCTCTTTCTCTGACTCTCATTCACAGAAATATTAAACCTGCTCAGGCAGCACACAGCTGGCCTCTCTTTCCCTGACTGAGTGTCCTTTCACAAACAAAAAGAGTCCAGTAGCACCTTTAAGACTAACCAATTTTATTGTAGCATAAGCTTTCGAGAATCAAGTTCTCTTCGTCAGATGCGTGTACACGCATCTGATGAAGAGAACTTGATTCTCGAAAGCTTATGCTACAATAAAATTGGTTAGTCTTAAAGGTGCTACTGGACTCTTTTTGATTTTGCTACCACAGACTAACACGGCTAACTCCTCTGCATCTATGACCATGGAAAGCACGGCTTTCACAAACATGCTCAGTTCAGGTTCCACACAGGTTATATTTCTCTCATAAATACTTCAGTATACTCAGGCAGCACACAGCTAGGAAACACCCAGTTTTTGTTAGCAAGCATCAAGCAACATAAAATCGTATTGAGGAAGCATTACTGCACAATTCTAACAGTGAGGTAAAAGATACACATGCCCCCCCCCACACACACACACAGCATATCTAAGAGGCAAAGAAATGTCACTTCCTTGGAAACAAAGACATTTATTCCAATAAATCTTATAAATTTATAAATAAAGTGCAGTTACACTTAGCCTTGGCCGTTTCCAGACGGCTTACCTTCTTTCGGAAAACAGCGTCTTCATGCGCGAAATCACGTGAGAAGACACTGTTATCACGCAAGAAGACGCTGTTATCGCAGAAGACCGTGTCTTCTCGTGCGATTTCGTGCAATAACAGCGTCTTCGCGCGTGATTTCGCGTGTGAAGATGCTGTTTTCCGAAAGAAGGTAAGCCGTGTGGAAACGGCCCCTGTCTCCAGTGTAAAAAAGTTTGTCAACATATAGTCTCTTTTGAGTCCAATGTCCTATTTCGAATTACTTAATATATAACCTCTTGTTTTTTTGTCAGTGAGATTATAGTGGTTTATACATTATAAAACTCAATTTGGAAACCTAATTGGCAAGGCATGTTTCAAAGAGATTGTCTCCAGATGTGCTACAGTTTTTATTCTTATCTTTTATCTGAATACACAGCATTTTCTGAATAGATCTGCTACCTTGGGTACTTTCTATTGTTGATGAATTCAAGACAACCCTTCACCAGGGTTTGTTAGAAGGAAGGTTACTCCAGGAGCAAAGCAGTGGTATAGGGCTCAAAGGCATGCTTTGAATTCCTCGCTAATCAACCAACCTGAGAAATCCATGGGAAAAGCTTCTGAGGTTAAAAGTAATTTTGCTTTCAATTAAATCTGAAGTGATTTTGCGCCCCAAAATTCTCCTCTCTGAATGATGTCAAATAGTCCACATTCATTGAATATTTAAACACTGGCCAAAGTTCACGAATATTTCGTAATAATAGAGAACCATCAGTTTTCATATGAAATTCCCATTACTCATGCAGTCAAAGCTCCTGAAACACAGTGTTTTTTAAAAACTATTTTATCACTATCTTCCGTGCAGTTGTTCCACTGGGGAAAAAAGCCAGAGAAAGGTTTCAAGCTTTCACATTTGAAAATTTCACATTTTAAACTGAATCTCAAGTTTTTGAAAAAATTATTTGCAAAGGATCTTCAGTTTTGAATTTACTTACTCTAGTACAGACACAAAGATGTGTAGACTACAAACTAACTGGTTCAAGGACTCAGGCCTGTATTCAGCTGCAATATTTCTGTGGGCACAAGGATTTCTGCTCATGGAGTGCCATTTTCCTGCCTCCCTCATCTCACAGCACCCAGAAATGTCCCTGAAATCCTGCTTTTTGATGAGCAGGGGGCTTCAGGAACAAGACTGGGAGGGCATTTGGGGCTGTTGTAGGGGGAGGGACTCATGCTCCGTGAGGGTCAATCCTTGCACCCACAGAAGCATTTGTTTGGATCCAGTCTTCGGATTCAAGTTTAAAGATTTTATGTACTGAATCTCAAGAATGGTCTAATGGTTTTGCAGATCAAAGTCTGACAGAATGAGCCAGCCAGTCCTCGGGGTGTTTGCTGACATACCATGTAAGAGAATCCTTGAGAGCGTTTCCCAGGATTTCAGCACCTAGGACACAGGCACAGGAATTGTCAAATATATTTGTACAACTTTTTAAAAAGTTACAGCAAAATATTATAAAAATATTTACTTTCAGGGGGTAGCTGTGTTGTTCTGCAATAGAAGAGCAAGGTTCGAGTCCAGTAGCTCTTTAAAGATTTCCAAGTATAAGCTTTCAAGAGTCAAAGCACTCTTCAGCAGATCTGGAAATCCTGTTGGTCTTTAAGGCTCTATGGGACTCAAATCTTGCTCTAAAACTGTATAGGAGCTTTTGGGACTCTTACAAACATTTTAAAAAATGCATGGACATGCATCCCAAATGAGGTCTGAAATACCTTATTTACTAAGGGGTCTTTATTTTTAATTAGTTAAATGCAAGAGAGAACTGCATTAACATAGCTGTGAAATTACCCCTTTATGCCACAGGAGTTTCTGAAATAAAGAAAACTGGTATTGGTAGATACCAGTGCTGGTTCTAAATATGATTTTGTACACCTATCGTTTATTTATTTATTTTATTCGATTTTGTCCGAGGCCCGGCCTGGAGGCCTCGGACTCACCGCGGGCGCCCCCCCGCCTCCACAGACTCGCCGCGATGGCCCCCCCCGCCCCCGCAGCAACTCCCGCCCGGCCCTCGCAGGCACCCACCATTGCTTACCTGGAGGGCGGCGGCGGCGGCGCAGAGGAGGGGGCGCGGCGGCCCGTGAGGCGGCCCACCCCCCCCGAAGCGCCCACCAGGCCGCCGGCCAAGAACTCGGGCAGACGGCCGCTCGCTGGCGCAATGCCCCGGCGGCGGCAGCGGCGGCCAGCGCCGCGGCAACGACGGCAAGGCCCGGGCCACAGGAAAACCAGGGGCGGGCCAGCCCAGGCCGCACCGGGCGACCGGACGCCGGCACAGACACTCTCAGCCAGCCGGGAGCCTGCCCCGCACTGGCAGGGAAGGGGAAGGGAGGAGGCCAGCCAGGCTCGACCCAGCCCCCAGGCGGGAACCAAACGGGCCGAGCATGGCCAGGAGAGGCCCGGCCCGCCGCCAGTCAGGGGGAGGGAGGGCAGTCGGGTCAGGGAGGCGGGAGGGACCCACAGGGCCCGCCAATGGGCTAGGACCGGGTGGGGCCGGCAGGTATGGCCGCACCTGGCCCAGGTGGTGGGGATGGCCGTGGGTGGAGGAGCATGGGAGAGGGGGTGGGGCTGAAAGGAGCCGAAGGGTATTTAAGAGGGCTCCCCTGGCAAGCCGAGGAGGAGAAGCGAAGCCAGACTGCCCTGAAGTTAAGGTGCAGCTGACTGGGTGGAGCCAAGTGCTGTCCGGGGCCTCCCCCAGTACAGACAGGGGCCGCCCTTTCTGAGGCAGCCAGGGGAGGGGACTCGCTTACCCCTACCTCCGCCGAGCCAACCCGTCGCCCCAGGACGGACCCGCCGGAGCCGCCCCGCCAGGACCCGCCGTCACCACCACCAGGGGGCGCTGCTGGGCCTGACATTGTGGTGGAGAATGCGGGCACTGACCCCGCTGTGAGGCGCCCACGGCCGCACCTGCCAACCCCGCCCGGCTGGACGAGAGCTCACGCCTATTTGCGCCCCGCAACCTTCCACTCGCCCCCCCCGGTCCCCGGGTCCAGCTCATACGGCAGAGTCTGCGCCCACCATGGACCAAGCCGCAGCAGGCGCCGCAGGAGGCGCGGGGCAGCCCGCGGCCCCGCCAGCCCCGGACCTTGGCCAGCTGAGCCAGTGGATGGCCAAACAGCAGGTGCGGCTCCTGCGGGACATGGTGGCGCAACAGCAGGAGACCCAGGCCGCCCTCCTCCGCGGCCTGACTCAAGCTCTGGGAGCGGGGGTGACTGGGACCCCCCCGGGGCCCCATCGGGGCGCCCCCTTCCAACTAACGAAACTGGGAGACAGTGACGAGATCGATGCCTACTTGGAGGCGTTCGAACGCACCGCGGAAGCGGCTCAGTGGCCAAGGGACCAATGGGCTTTCGTTATAGGGCCCTACCTGACAGGGGAGGCCCAGGCGGCCTTGAAGGCCCTACCGAAGGAAGAGAGCGCCAGCTACCCGGTCCTGAAGGCCGCCATCCTCGACCGATACGAGGTGACCCTGGATTCCTATCGGCAGCGGTTCCAGGCTATCACCTACAAGAAGATCGAGCGGCCCCGGACCCTGGTCAACGCCCTCCGAGACTCAGCCTACCGGTGGCTACGACCCACAACAGACGGGGAGAAGAGAATTGTGGACCAGGTGATCCTCGAGCAGCTGCTCAATATCCTGCCCCCAAAGGCCCGGCATTGGGTCGCATGTAGCCATCCTGACAGCCTCAAGGAGGCCACCGCCCTCCTTGAAAATTTCTCCGCTGTGGCCGACCCCCAGGAGGCCGTCCGAGACTCCGGGGCGAACCCGCGAGCCGCAGGCCCCCCGCCTCGAATGGCGGAAGCCCCACGCCCGGGGCGCGCCAGGACGGGGCACCGGGACGGCTCAGGCACGTGGCTGGGGCCAACCCTGTTACCCCCTCCGGGATCCCGCAGGGAGGGGACGTGGAACCGCCCGCCGCTCACTCCGGCCCCGGAGGCCGGCACAAGGGGACCCCGGGACCCGGAAGACCGCGGCCCCTGTTTCAAGTGCGGCCAGCGGGGGCACTTCATCCAAGACTGCCCCCTCATGGAGTGTGATGCCGGCTGGGAAGAGTCATACCCCGCGACGTCACGACCCCCCCGACCGCCGCCGCTGCTAATAATGGTTGAGGTAGCTGGCCGGCGCCTCTCCGCCTTCCTCGACAGCGGCAGCTCAGTCTCGATGGTCCGCACCCGCCTGCTACCTCCGGACCTCCCGGTCCTCCGTTCAACGGCAGTGGCCTGCCTCCACGGGCACTCCGAGACCTACCCGGTAGTGAAGGTCCCACTGACGTGCCGCGGCCGAACCTGGGAGGTGGAACTGGCACGCGTCCCTGCCCTCCCGTATCCGGTTTTGCTGGGACGCGATGCCCCAAACTTCCACCAACATCTGCGAGACGCCCGAGGCTCCGACGAGGCACTGCCGGCGGAGTCCGCCCCCGGCGATCGACCCCCCGCCGCTCAGACCGGGCCCGGCCCGGCAGGACTGGACCATGGACCCGGAGTTCTTGGCCCGCCAAGCTGACGACCCCTCCCTCGGGGGCCTCCGAGACACGGTGGCGGTGAGTGACGGGGTGGTGAGGGATGCAAGGCAGGCGGGTCGAACACCCCGGATCATCCAGGAGGGGGGCGTGTGGTTCCGCATCACAATGACAAGGGGCAGCGAGGCCCGACAGCTTCTGGTCCCGCAGGCCTACCGACAGACCATCTTGGCCCACGCGCACGACCACAGCTGGGCCGGCCACCAGGGCCCCAGCAACACCTTGGCCCGGGTCCTCACCCGCTTTTTCTGGCCGTCCGTGTCCCAGGACGTGAAAAACTACTGCCGGACCTGCGACGTGTGTCAGCGGACCTCCTATCGACCTCCGCCCCGAGCCCCTCTGGCCCCCCTTCCCGTGATTCACACGCCCTTCGAACGGGTAGCCATGGACTTCATCGGCCCCTTGCCTCGGACGGCACGAGGGTGCCGGTTCCTGCTCGTCCTGGTGGATTACGCCACCCGGTACCCGGAAGCGGTGCCCCTGCGTACCATGCAAGCGCCCAGAGTGGCCAGAACCCTGGTCCGGTTCTTCGCCCAGGTCGGCATCCCGCGAGAACTGATCTCGGACTGTGGCACCCCATTTACAGCCTCCGTCACCCGGCAACTCTGTCGCACCATGGGGGTGCGGCAGATCTTCACATCAATATACCACCCGCAGACTGACGGTTTGGTCGAGCGCTTTAACCAAACCCTCAAACAGATGCTACGACGACTGGCCCACGACCGCCCAGCCCAATGGGACCTCTTCGTTGACCCTCTGCTGTTTGCGGTCCGCGAATCGCCCCAGGCGTCAACCGGCTTCACCCTGTTTGAATTGCTGTACGGACGCAACCCCCGAGGGATCCTGGGGGTAATGGATGGACAACAGGCCACCCCACCACCTCAGCCAGGGCAGCCTGCTCCGGAGTATGTCCAGGACCTTCGGGAGCGGCTCGAGACGGCTCGGGCCCTGGCGGGCCAGAACCTGGAGAAGGCCCGCACTGCGCAGAAGGGCCGCTACGATCGGGGAACCCGGCTGAGAACGTTCCAAGAGGGGGACCGGGTCCTAGTCAGCCGAAGGGTGTTTGGGCCACACCACCCCGGCGACCCTTGGCAAGGGCCCTTCCCCATCAAAAGAGTACTCAGTCCCCAGTCCTACGAGGTCCAGTGCGGCCCGTCCTCCTGCCAGGTCAAACGCCTGCACGTGAACGACCTGAAGGGGTGGCAAGACTGCCCCCCAGGGGAATGCCGGCTGGCCGATGACCCCTTCGACCCCCCGGCGGGGGATCTCCCGTGGACAGACCGCCGGCCCGAAGAGACCGCTCCCGGGCTCGACGAGGCCCTGCAGCTGGAGCAACAGCGACAGCTGCAAGAACTGCTGGCCAGCCTACCGGGATGCTTTTCTACCCGGCCGGGGCGCACGACGCTGGCGGAGCACGCCATCCCCACGGCCCCGGGCCAGGTGGCCCAATCGACATGGAGGCCCCTCCCGCGAAAACAGTGGGACGCGGTGGCCCGAGAGGTGGAAGAAATGCTGAGACTGGGCGTGATCCGACCATCCCGCAGCGAGTGGCGGAGCCCCATCGTACTGGTCCCGAAACCGGATGGCTCCGTGCGCTTCTGCGTTGATTACCGGGAGGTGAACAAGGTTGCAAAGTTCGATGCGTACCCTATGCCCCGAGCCGACGTGCTCATTGACCAGCTGGGGGCAGCCCGCTACCTCTCGGCCCTGGACCTGACCAAAGGCTATTGGCAGGTCCCGATGGTCCCCGGAGACCGGGAGAAGACAGCATTCGCCACCCCGCAGGGCCTATTCGAATTCCAGGTCATGCCGTTCGGCCTACACGGAGCGGCGGCTACGTTCCAGCGGCTGGTCGATCAGGCCCTCGCCCAGTGCCAAGGGTTTGCCACGGCCTACATAGATGACATCCTCGTCTACAGCCCTGATTGGCCATCCCACCTTCAACACCTCAGGCGGGTGCTGCAAGCCCTCCGAGACGCCGGACTGAAGGCCAACCCGACCAAGAGCCACCTCGGCTTCCAGGAATTGAAGTACCTCGGCTTCCTGGTCAGGCGGGGGCAACTACAACCCCTCCCGGACAAAGTGGCTACGCTGGAGGCGTGCCCACAGCCAAGGACTAAGAAGCAGCTGCGAGGTTTCCTAGGGTTAGTGGGCTATTATAGTATGTTTATCGCCCGGTACGCCAGTCGCGCCAGCCCCTTGACCGATTGCCTCCAGAAGGGTCAGCCCAACCAGGTCCAGTGGACCCCCGCGCGGCAGGCGGCCTTCGCCGACCTCAAGGCCGCCCTGTCCGGGTCTCCGGTACTGCACAACCCAGACTTCGAGCGTCCCTTCATACTCCAAACAGACGCGTCGGACACCGGCCTGGGCGCCGTCCTCGCCCAGGAACAAGAGGGGCAGGAGCGCCCGGTCCTTTTTATCAGTCGGAAGCTCCAGCCGGTGGAACGGAAGTATGCCGTCATCGAGAAAGAGGCCCTGGTCGTAAAGTGGGCTGTCGGGGCCCTGCAGTATTACCTCGTGAACAACCCCTTCACCCTGGTGACGGACCACGCCCCCCTTGTCTGGATGTCCCGGCTGAAAGACCACAACACGAGGGTACTCAGATGGTACTTATCCCTTCTCCCTTTCAGTTTCTCCATCCGACACCGGCCCGGGAGGTTACACGCCAACGCCGACTTCCTGTCACGGATGTTCGCCGACGAGGGACACCCCAACGCAACGCAAAGAGGGGGGGTGTCCGAGGCCCGGCCTGGAGGCCTCGGACTCGCCGTGGGCGCCCCCCCGCCTCCACAGACTCACCGCGATGGCCCCCCCGCCCCCGCAGCAACTCCCGCCCGGCCCTCGCAGGCCCCCACCGTTGCTTACCTGGAGGGCGGCGGCGGCGGTGCAGAGGAGGAAGACGCAGGGCGCGGCGGCCCGCGAGGCGGCCCGCCCCCCCCGAAGCGCCCACCCGGCCGCCGGCCGAGAACTCGGGCAGACGGCCGCTCGCTGGCGCAATGCCCCGGCGGCGGCGGCGGCTGGCGCCGCGGCGACGTCGGCAAGACCCGGGCCGCAGGAAAGCCAGGGGCGGGCCAGCCCAGGCCGCACCGGGCGACCGGATGCCGGCGCAGGCGCTCTCAGCCAGACGGGAGCCCGCCCCGCACTGGCAGGGAAGGGGAAGGGAGGAGGCCAGCCAGGCTCGACCCAGCCCCCAGGCGGGAACCAAACGGGCCGAGCACGGCCAGGAGAGGCCCGGCCCGCTGCCAGTCAGGGGGAGGGAGGGCAGTCGGGTCAGGGAGGCGGGAGGGACCCACAGGGCCCGCCAATGGGCTAGGACCGGGTGGGGCCGGCAGGTATGGCCGCACCTGGCCCAGGTGGTGGGGATGGCCGTGGGTGGAGGAGCATGGGAGAGGGGGTGGGGCTGAAAGGAGCCGAAGGGTATTTAAGAGGGCTCCCCTGGCAAGCCGAGGAGGAGAAGCGAAGCCAGACTGCCCTGAAGTTAAGGTGCAGCTGACTGGGTGGAGCCAAGTGCTGTCCGGGGCCTCCCCCGGTACAGACAGGGGCCGCCCTTTCTGAGGCAGCCAGGGGAGGGGACTCGCTTACCCCTACCTCCACCGAGCCAACCCGTCGCCCCAGGACGGACCCGCCGGAGCCGCCCCGCCGGGACCCGCCATCACCACCACCAGGGGGCGCTGCTGGGCCTGACAGATTTATATTCCGCCCTCCCCGCATCAGCAGGCTCATGTTATGGTTTACAGCAATGGTTCTCAAGTTGTGGGTGAGGAAGCCTAAAAGTGGGTCACGACTCAATCTCTCACAGTAAGGCCCAGAAGGAGGAAGAAGAACAAGACGAGCTGGGAGAGCAAGTTTTGAGAGGTCTGATGACAAATGTGGGTTTGCCTCTGCACTGTAAATGAAACGGCTGCAAATATAGCCCTCTGCTCAGTACTGCTATTCATTTATAAATACTAAAAAATGGAAAATATAAACTTGTTCAGTTTTAACTAACGCAAGAGACTTGCATTTAGTTTAGGGATCCCAGGTCCCCCGATGGGGGTGGGGGATGGGGGTGGGGGGGATCCTCCGCTCCCACGCTTCATCCCCCGTCCCCACTTACCTGGCTGGCAGGAGGGAAAGGCAGGAGAACAGACCTCCTGCAGCAGCGCAATGACATCATGCTGCCCTGGGGGTGCTCCCGTGCTTCGCAGTGGGCCGATTGGAGCCCCAAATGTGAAGATACAATAAATGGTGAGTGCTGCCCCCCCCCCGCCGACCCCCACTGGATCCTCCAAACCTAGAGGAAGTTTAGAAGTAGGTCTCACTTCAAACGATGTGAGAAGCACTGCATTAGAGTAAAAAAAAACATCATAACTAGCATTTCTTTCTAGGTAGGAATATGCCAGAGTGAGATCAGATTAGCTTATGGTTGCCAGCCTCCAGGAGGGACTTGGGGTTCTCCTGGAATTAAAACTGTTCTCCAGACTCTTAAGATCAATTGCCCTGGCGAAAATGGCTGCTTTGGCGGGTGGACTCTATGGTATCATACCCTGTGGAGGTTTCATGCGCTCAAGGTATCAAAGCCCACAAGACAACTGCCATGCTGAAGCTAAGTAAATATGTAATATAATCATTCTGAAAAGTTCCTTTCAACAAAAGCTTGTGAAAGCCAACCATCTTTTGCTAGTTCTCTATCATCATCTGCTTAGGCTAAAAATAAGTCTTCTTCCGAATAGTCCATCTAATCTTAAATATGCCATTTGATTACTTTCCAAATATGCTTTTCTGCATATGCTTTTCTTTATGGTGCCACAGACTTTCTGCTATTTCTGGTAATCAGTGACTGCAACTGAGTAATTTGGATCTGCTTGTCTTACACATACTTTTCTCTTTGTTGGGCCACACAGCACCATTGGAGTGCTCACCTATGGTGGTGGTGGAGAGTGCCCTCAAGTCATAGCTGATGTATGGTGACTCCTCCCCACCCCCAGCAGGGTTTTCATGGCAAGAGACTAACAGGAGTGGTTTGCCATTGCCTGCCTCTGCAACCCTGGTCTTCATTGGAGGTCTCCCATCCAATTACTAACCAAAGCCGGACCTGCTTAGCTTCTGAGATCTGACAAGATCAGGCTCACCTGGGCTATCCAGATCAGGGCATGCCCACCTATGAGTAGCTGCAAAATTGGCATCTTCTGGAGGGAATAGACTGGAAGAGAAACAAGATTCTAGCAGGGGTAAACGGAAAGATATTTCAATCGAAGTCAGAAATTAGGAATATATGTGGGCAAGTTCTATATAGGTATATATTTAATTAATGACAATTCGATTTAGTTGATAAGTTTCTCTGTTATAGGATGTAGATGTTGTTTTTAGATTCATATGTGAGCCAGATAATTATTGATGATTGAAGTAGTGGATGACTTTATGATCATATGATATAGTTATGCTTTTGTGTACATGTTTTGAGTTTAACTATCTGAAATAATTTTTTTTTAAAAAATTAGCTGGGGTTAAATGCAACACTTCCTTATTTATATCCTTTCACCCCATTGGGGATACAGACTGTCTTACCACATTGTGTATTTATTTATTCATTTACAAAATTTATACCCTGCCTTTCTTTCCTCATAAAATAAAAAGACATCTTAAAAACCATTAAAACCAAACCAAATTACATCATTAAAACAATTAAAACTAAAGCTAAAATGCACATACAAAAACAGCAATTAGAACACAGGGAAGTAAGGTTCTCCCCTCCTTTTCCCTCACAACAACAAATCTGGAGGTAGGTGATGGGTTCAAGGTCACCCAGTGAGTTTCCATGGAAGAACGGGGAGTCAAGCCCAACACTCTTGCCACTACACAAGCAACACAGTGGGAGATGCCAGATAAATAAATAGACCACCAAGTAAATTATTTATTTTGTTTAAATGTATTTTAAACAAATGTATTCATTTGTTTAAAATAAATAAATAAATGTTGGGCTTCCCACCCCAAAATGGGTCCCCAAGGTGGCAAACAAATATGAAAACATTTAAAACATTAAAATAACATTTCCAATCTATATATATATAAAGACAAGTGTCCTGACTGACTCATCAACACCCAGCCCAAACACCTGGACCTAGAAACCTGAAATCTGGGGAGAACGTTCCTTTTGTGATGTAGAGGCTCACTAAAAAGGGATTTTAAGAAATTCGCCCACTAAGGGGGTAAAAAGGGGTCAAATGTGTTTTCCCATTGAGATACAGCTAACCTGTGTAGCTAGCAGGGTGCTCCTCCACCCCCCTGCCAACTGCCACTCTTCCCTGAGGTCATTTGCATAAATGGCTTTGATTGGTCACCATCCCAACATTCTAAACAGTATGCAGGACACATGAAGTACCTCAGGACACATTCAATGACTGCCAGTTATTGAGGTAAAAATACACCTCCCAATCTGCCCCTCTAGGGTTGCCAATCTCCCTGTGGGGCTTGACTTTCCTGTGTGGCTGGCAGCCTGATGGGTCAGTTGTGGAACTCTATGTTCTGAGGTAAAAATTAGGTCAAGGGAACTGCAGACAGTTGAAGAAAGACAGTACAAGTCTCCTGAAAAGGGATTTTATATAAAAGTCAGTATGGCAACTAAGTTTCTAAATGTTCATGGGGAGATGGTGCACGACTTTTCTAGGTGCCATTTCAATGTGAACCTCTCACATGAACCTGCCAAAGTGCCCACCACACCACCCCTCCCTCAGTCCAACTCCAACTCCACCTCACACCTCTTGCAGCCATCACCTCTTACTGCCCCCAAGAAGCCTCCTGGCAGACATTGTGTAAGATATACTGATGCTAAAAGGAGGAAGCAACTTAGAGATGCAGCAAAAGAAATATGCACATCATACTCCTGTGGTGCACTGAGCAGCAGTGGCCAAGTACCAGCAAGTCCTGAGTCCAAGGGAAAGGTGACCATCCCTGCAGGCCTGGGCACAGTAGTGACGACCCTAGCAGATCTAACAGCCACAGTACACCCTGATGTTGTCACTATCACGGAGAAGTCCATGGACAGGCTGTGCAAGCATGCCATTCTGACCCCCAAGAATGACAAGGCTGCCATCATTAATGAAACACAACTTAACTCCCTCGAAGGGGCAGAAATGGAGTACAGATCTGTGGACTCGGTGCAAATGGATGATGCAGTCCACTACCCTGTGGAGTTCCTCAACATGTTCAGCCCTCCTTGCTTCCCAGCCCACAAGCTTTTCTTCTAAGTGGGGGCTCCAAAGTGGGGGGAAACCACAAATGAGGTCTACAAAGATGTCCTTCAGTAGAAAAAAAAAGGTTGTACGTATTTTTCACTTTATTTCTTGCACTACAATCTTTTCCTTTTAAAAATCTCTTCAATAAATGTTACATTTCAAAATTCACTTCATCAGTTTTAGGCATCAACATGCTTCGCTTTATTCAAATACTTTTGTGAAGCTCGGGTACTATGCTATTATACTACAAAACCAACTGAACCCCCCAACCAAAAAAATGTTACATACCCATAAATATTATAACTGGATTTAAAGTAGTTAAATACCGTAGCGAAGTACGGGCATCAAGCTAGTGTATATATAAACACATGTAACCAAACACATACAAACCAGGAAGGAGGCTGGTAAGAATTTCCTGGATGTACCAAACTGAACAACAAATTCTTCACCCACTAATGGAAGACAATGACAGAGAGAAACAGACAAATCTCCCTGGGGTGGAATTTTAAAGTTTTGGTGCCACCACTTAGAAGGCCCTTTCTCAAGTTGCCATCCATCTAGCCTCAGATAGCAGGGGCACCCAAAGCAAGGCCTCCAAAAATGACCAGCATAGATGGGTAGGTTCATATGAGAGAAGACTGGTCTTAATGTATGCTGTTCCCAAGTTGTATAGGACTTTAAAGGCCAATATCAACACCCTGAATTGGGCCCAGAAGCACATTGGAAGCCAGCATAAATAGAACAAGACTAGAGTGATATGGACACTATGACCCCCTCAAATCAGTGCTTTGGCCACAGCATTCTATATGCATTATAGCTTCCAGCTAGTCTTCAAGGGCAGCCACACCTAGACCGCATTGCAGTAATCTAATCTAGATGTTACCAGGGCATGTACTCTTGTGGTAAGATCTTTCCTTCCCAGGAAAGGCCGGAGCTGGTGAAAGGCACTCCTCGCCACCACAGCCACGTGTTTATCCAACAGGAGGCTCAGGTCCAGAAGTACCCTAAACTGCAAACTGTTCTTTAGATGTAGTGCTATCCCATCCAGAACAGGAAATATCCCCATTCCTTGTTAAAACTTTCTCCCCTTGAGTAGCACCTCTGTTTTGTTGGGATTCAGTCAATTTTACCCCCCCCCCTCAAATTAATGATATACTGAAGACCTCAGATTAGAGGTACAGAATGGAAATTTTGCAGAAATTATTTCTGTGGCTTCTTTTTTTCCCCTAGCATGAACAATCATGATGCTCTAGGAAACCTATTACAGAAAGTATTGTTCATAACAAACAGTTTGACATCTTGTTCTAAAAGACAGTATAAAGTCCTAAGCTTACAAACTCGACTAAATAAACATACACATTAAAAATCTTTTAAATAGTCTCTCAAGATAAAAGCCTACCACAAGAGGCTTTATCTGGTTACATTTACCACTCTATGGGGCGAGGGGGAACACCATGCATTTCCAAGCGTACTTATGCAACATTACCAATGACAGCTTTATTTCAAGTGCGTTAAGTGTTTTCAAATGAAAGACAACTTGGGAGGGGGGAGCTCTTTGCCCACAAATGTTTGATCTTTCCCCACCCTGCTCCGAGTAGGATGTGTAGATAATACAAGGCAAAGAAAGGAGATCAAAGAAACTTCTTTTCAGAAACAGAAAGTGTAGATTTTGCTTTGAAAGGAATGGTTCCACCTGTCAGAGCAATTAGAGTCCTCGTTAGGAATGGAAGGAGGGGCTTGTTTTGATAGGGAGAGTCATCCAAGAAAAATATTACATTAAATCTTATGTTTATTACTGGTATTTTCAATTTTCAATGCTGCAAGCTCTGGACAAATGATATTATTTTAATTGCTAGGCAACTTCTTGCCGCAAAATGTTAGCATGAACACATCATTGCACTACACTGAACTGTTAGCATGAACGCTACGTTGCACCTTTGAAGAATGTCTGTCAATACCTTTCAAACAGTTATTGGAAAAGGTTTATGAGGTTTATGAGGGAGCTAAGATACTAGACATGGGAAAAAACAACCATATCTCTAGCGCACAAAGAAAATACAGAATCTAAAGAAGCAAAATGCCTTTCTATGTGAACGGGCTCAGGACCCCCCAAACTTAAGAAAATACTAAAAGGAAATCAGCTCTCACCAAAAAGAATGTCAGACGTCAACAAGAAACAACCGACTGGAGTAGAAATTACCTCATGAATTTTTACATTTTAGAACATTAGAAGAGCCCTGCTGGATCAGACCAGCGTCGAATCCACATTACTCATTCTAAGTCGCATGTTCCCCGCATTCCCCACACATTTTTCCCGAATATGTGGTCACAGGTTTTCAATGGGAGTTTTGCGGTGGCCGTGAACGGGCCAATGAGCAATTTACATGGTTTTTTTAAAAACCACCCCCCTTCCTGTCTCTCCGGCTGTTCCGAGAGTCCCTATTGGCTGATTCAACTTGCAAGTGCTCCGTAGTCTGCAAAAGACTGTTTTTGACTTCATAGCATTGGATTTATTGATTATGCTGTTTCTGAATCAAATCTGGTAGTTTGAAAAATCATTTTGGGGTGAATCCACCCTCAGAACGGACTCGCGAAACTTCCTTTTTAACTCTTTTTTATTTTTTTTATTTTATATTACTGTAATATCGAAATTATGAAATATCGAAATAATGACACTCCAAGGAAGTGAAACTTCAGTAAAATTCAGGCACTGAACTGTCCTGCATAGGAAATGCCCACGAAAGCTTCCCACATGCTTCCAAATTTCCAAAAAAGAAACGGGAGAGAGCCATCAGTGCTGTCAGTGGGGGAAAGAGAGGCACCATTATCTTCAATGATGTTTCTTTATAAGGCAAGATCGAAATAACAGAAAAGTGCGCTCAAAAAATTTTTAAAAAAATGGGCGGGAAAAAAAGGTCCCGCCCAAAAAAGCAGTTTTCGAGGGGCCGTGTGACCGGAGGGACGCGCGAGAAAGACGGATTGGAAGCAGGAATGTGAACAAAGAGGAAAAAATCGTGGATTGGAGGCAAACGGAAGATATCCGATAAACATGCGGGTAATGGGTGAATGTGGATTCGACCCAGCTGTCCATCCAGTCCCACACAGTGGCCTACTCTGGAAGGCCAACACCAGGGCATGGAGGCCGAGGCCTCCCCCTGATGTTGCCTCCTGGCACTGGGATTCAGAGGTTTACTACCTCCAAATGTGGAGGTTCCCTTTCAGTATAAAAAACAAAACTGTCTTCTTCATTACTTTGGCAGTTGTAATAGAAATGATCTTCAGACCAGAAAAGAAGGGGGAAATCATAACTGTAAGCATTTAAAAATAGCAACAAAATGGTAGGAAGATGCCATCTCAGAGCAAGAGACATGGCACGTAGACTATGCGAACAGCCCAAGAACTATGAATTCACCATTTCTTTTTATCTTTGTTCAGCCTGCTGTGTGAACAGACCAGGCATACTCTTTTCATTTCATTTCAAAGTTCATATAACTTTCTTATAATAATAATATTCGATTGATATACTGTCCTTCAGGGCAACTTAACACCCACTCAGAGCAGTTTACAAAGTGTGTTATTATTATCCCCACAACAATCACCCTGTGAGATGGATGGGGCTAAGAGCTCTGAGAGAGCTGTGACTGACCCAAGGTCACCCAGCTGGCTTCAAGTGGAGGAGTAGGGAATCAAACCCAGCTCTCCAGATTAGAGACCTGCCACTCTTAACCACTACACCAAACTGGCTCCACGTCTGATCTCTATAAATACACCACACCTATTCTGTCCCACTTTCCAAAGAGCAGTAAAGGTATGGTTGCCATCTGCAAGTTGGGAAATTCGTGATGATTTGGGGGTGCAGCCTGGGGAGGGCAGAGTTTGGGCAGGGGATGGACCTCAACTGGGTATAATGCCATAGAGTCCACCTTCCAAGATATCCATTTTCTCCAGGAGAACTGATCTCTGTCACCTGGAGATCAGTTGTAATTCTGGGAGTTCTCCAGCCACCACCTGGTGGTTGGAAGCCCTAAGTAAAGGGGAGTGGCAGGGAGTGAGCTTGTTCTTCCACAAGCATAATAATAATAATAATAACATTCGATTTATATACCGCCCTTCTGGACAACTTAATGCCCACTCAGAGCGGTTTACAAAGTGTTATTATTACCCCACAACAATCACCCTGTGAGGTGGGTGGGGCTAAGAGAGCTCAAGAGAACTGTGACTCTCCCAAGGTCACCCAGCTGGCTTTGTGGAGGAGTGGGGAATCAAACCCGGCTCTCCAGATTAGAGTCCCGTGCTCTTAACCACTACACCAAACTGGCATGATAGTTCAAAAGCGCAAAAATGTTATAGATAGATTTTTCCTGCACTAACTGGTATGCACAGAGCTAGAGACATGGCAAGTAGACAAGCCCTTTAAACAGCAACACAACAACAACAACATTAGATTTATATACCGCCCTTCAGGACAACTTAATGACCACTCAGAGTGGTTTACAAAGTATGTTGTTATTATCCCCACAACAAAGCACCCTGTGAGGTGGGTGGGGCTGAGAGAGCTCCAGAGACCTGTGAATAGCCCAAGGTCACCCAGCTGGCTTCAAGTGGAGGAATGGGGAATCAAACCTGGCTCTCCAAATTAGAGTCCTGTGCTCTTAACCACTACACCAAACTGGCTCTCAAGACAGAGTGAATAGGATTTTTACCAACTATATTAAAGATTTGGGTCCAGAGGCACCTTCAAGACAATTTTTCTGAGCTCCTAGAACCCAAGGGAACAGATCTTCATAGAATCATAGAGTTGGAAGGGGCCATACAGACCATCTAGTCCAACCCCCTGTCCAGTGCAGGATCAGCCTAAAGCATCTCTGACAAATATTCATCCAGCCTCTTCTTGAAAACTGTCAGTGAGGGGGAGCTCACCACCTCCCTAGGCAGCTGATTCCACTTTTGAACTACTCTGACTGTATAGAATCATAGAATGATCGTATAGAATCATAGAAGTCTGTTCTTGTGAGTCTGTTCTTCATAGAATTTTTTTAAAAAAAACTAGAAATGAGTTGCAACCTAGGATTAAAAATGGGTCAAACGTCCAAAAATGTTGGACAACTCAATTCTATGACCATGAGAAAATCATATATGTACAACTAAACTGTTGTCTAATTTTGCGCTCCAATGCCATACATTGGGAGTCAAAGCTCCTTTATTCAGATACAGGGAGGGGTGGAGATCCCTGAGCCTTATACAACAGCCAGGAGGTGGGTGGGGTGAAGCAAAGGAGAGAGTCAGGATGTAAAGGTATAATGCAGCATCGCTAGTGAGATTAGAATCCCGTGTCTCTGTTCAGCCCCGGGGGGTTCCATTGTTCTGAGCTTGTAAATGACCACAAGTTCAGCAGTCTCCCCTGGTGGTTTGCACTTGCTGTATTCTACTGCAAACCAACATGGCTACCCACCTGAAACTGGGACACAAATGCTGTCTTGTGTGGTTTGGAGGAACAACAGATGTACCACCTACAGTGCTAGGTGAAAACAGCCCACACGTAGATCGTTGGCATTCTGAAGAATCTTGTTGCTTACCAGAAAAACTCTTCCGTGCCCTAAAATGTAATGTAACTGTAGCCCAACCATTCACCTCCGACCAGGGCTTTTTTTCTGGGAAAAGAGGTGGTGGAACTCAGTGGGTTGCCAGCACAGGACCACACAATGATGTCACTTTGGGTCATCTGGAACAAGGGGGCAGTTTTTTAAAGTTTACATCACCCTCGGTGAAAATGGTCACATGGCTGGTGGCCCCGCCCCCTGATCTCCAGACAGGGGCGTTTAGATTGCCCTCTGCGCCACTGGAGCAGCATGGAGGGCAATCTAAACTCCCCTCTGTCTGGAGATCAGGGGGCAGGGCCGCCAGCCATGTGACCATTTTCAAGAGGTGCCGGAACTCCGTTCCACCGTGTTCCCGCTGAAAAAAAGCCCTGCCTCCAACTATTCTTAAAAGTCACTGCTTCCTCTTGGAATTCTATGGAGCAAGTTGCTGTCAGCCTCTCCTTTCTCCCTGCCTATGTCTTGAGTAAGTCCCTTGCCTGAGGAAGGAAAAGGGGGAAGAGAAAAAGTATAGCGTCTCCCATGGTGGCTGCCATAGTTCCCAGTGACAGATCTCAGCAGCGCTAACACAAAAGTAACCATTGTGTTCTGGGAACCCTGCTGCCCGGTCTTGTGAGCAGCTGTAAAAACCCTTTGGCTGCAATATATTTTCCTTTTTCCCCAAATGGAGAGAAGAAAGTCTAGGCCATCTGGCTTCGTATAGTATAATATATTTGGGGGGGATTTGATTATCCAACTCGCTGACCCCAGAGTCTATTCTCGTCCACTAATTCAATTAGCTAATCGTTTCCAGGGCACAGCGCTTCAGCCATACATCTGGCTATGCCTGTACCACCCATGAGAGAAATCAAATGTTTCCCCTTTGAAGAGTCTGTGATTTGATAAGAGAAAGTAATAATAGGCACAGCACTTAAACTACTGCGCCTTTGTTCTCTTCCATTAACCATCACAGTCACATCACAGTTCTTCCAATTTATTGGAAGATCTAAAGTTCTGTGGCAATAATGAAAGGAGTCACATAGAATTTCAAAGAGTTGGGGTGAGTCGTTTTTAAAGATTCTGCTGTCTGAGGTAACAGGGGCCAGGGGAATTCACACCCCATTCGGTGTCTCTGTAAATTTTTCTAATTTGTGCCAGGATCAAACTGGAACAAATGTTGTAGATCTGTGATCAAATCTTTTTACATTTATTTTGATAAAAGTTCAGAGGAGGCCGAGAAAACTAGATCAGGATTCTGCAGCTGGAAGGTGGTCGCAGAGCCAGTTTGGTTTAGCGGTTAAGAGCGGCAGGACTCTAATCTGGAGAACCGGGTTTGATTCCCCACTCCTCCTCTTGAAGCCAGCTGGGTGACCTTGGGTCAGACACAGCGCTCTCAGAGCTCTCTCAGCCCCACCCACCTGACAGAGTGATTGTTGTGGGGATAATAATTACATACTTTGTAAACCACTCTGAGTGTGCATAAAGTTGTCCTGAAGGGAGTCACATGCCCTTTAGGGGCCAATCCAAGGTCTGTTCCAAGAAGGCAAGGGGCTGCACGTCTAGGTGCAAGGCAAGCACAGGTCCTTGGTCAGGGAAGCAAACACTACTGGCTTCCATGGGAGTCCCAGATGGATTTGGATGTGGCCATGTGTAAGTGGGTAAACGCAGCTAGGAACAAGCATTGAGGTTCCAGCTTGCAGGTGGGACCCGAAGATCTCCCAGAATTGCAGCTGATCTCCACATGACAAATCTTTGTTCCCTTGGAGACAATGGCTGTTTGGAGGGGGGACCTTTTGGCATTATATCCTGCTGGAGTCCCCCCCCCCATGCAAACTTTGCTCTCTGCAAGCTCCAGTCCCAAAACACCAGGAATTTCCCAACTCAGAGCAGGCAACCCTAGCAGCCGATTTGTTGTGTGATGAAAGTGGTTAATGTTGGGGGGTGACAGGCTGAGAGGTGTTTTTCATTGATAACTTTCTCCTATTCCCAGGGTGGACCTTTAGACCAGGTACCCTCATCCACTGGAAAAGATAGATCTGGAAACGGATGGGCAGAAGTTTAATTTGGAGGATCTCCGTAGTTATGGAACAGGTATACAACTCACATGCCTTTTATTAAGAGCAACTAAAATGACACAAAACAGCATGCAAGTTTTTGAGTTCTCCAGAGCTCTTTAACAAGCTGAATCTTGGGAGGTGGGAGGGAGGAAACACAGACGTCTCAGGCCCGACACAGCTGAACAGCAGACTCAAAATGGCTACAGCCCGGACTTTAACTCCAGATTTGGAGGCAACGGTTCAGAGGAAGAGGTGCCCGTTATCAAAGGCTTAAATAAAGGAAATATTGTAAGAGTGTTAATGCTTCAAGCATGTTTGTATTTTGAGGGGGGGAATTATATTGTTAATTGGGTTCGCCTGTGTTCTTAATAAAGTTTATATCTCCAGTACTTGGCATTAGATTTTATGGTAGATATAGCGTAGCCTGACAAAGCGACACGTATGTCAGATCCAGCCCTCGTAACAAATGAGTTACACCCCTGCCTTAGAGTCTTTAATTTGGCAACAGCCCTCCACACAGCAATGGCTTCCTTCAGCAGAAGCCCAGCTATAAGAGCTCCTTCTCCGTAGATGGAATCAGCTGAATAATAACAACATTCGATTTATATACCACTCTTCAGGACAACTTAACGCCCACTCAGAGTGGTTTACAAAGTGTGTTGTTGTTATCTCCACAGCAGTCACCCAGTGAGGTGGGTGGGGCTGAGCGAGCTCTGAGAGAGCTGTGACTGAGCCAAGGTCACCTAGCTGGCTTCAAGCAGAGGAGTGGGGAATCAAACCCGGCTCTCCAGATTAGAGTCCTGCCGCTCTTAAACACTACACCAAACTGGCTCTCAATAATGATAACATTTGATTTATATATTGCCCTTCAGGACAACTTAATGCCCACTTGGAGTGGTTTACAAAGTGTGTTATTACCCCCACAACAGTCACCCAGTGAGGTGAATGGGGCTGAGAGAGCTGTGATTGACCTAAGGTCACCCAGCTGGCTTAAAGCGGAGGAGTGGGGAATCAAACCTGGTTCTCCAGATTAGAGTCCTGTCGCTCTTAACCACTACACAAAACTTCCTCCTGCATGCCAAAGGGTTTTATCATCTGTTTACCTACCACCCTGCAAGCTAAAGAAGCCTTTCCTTAAGTCTCCAAGAACTTCTAGCATCTTATGCCTTCCAAAACTCTCTTCCCTGCTAGGTATCAGCTTTCCTCCTGGAGGTGTGAGCTGACCATGTCATTGTCTCCAGCCAGGGAGCCTTTCTACAGTGCTGGGCTGAGTGAGGATGGAGAGTGATGGACCTACCTTCCCCTCTCCAGCCTGTACCCTGCTGAGAAAAACTTTTTAAAGCTAAACGTGGAGGTCTCCGAAGTGAAACTCCCTCATTATAACTCAGGCTCCTTTGCCTACCAGTGTCCATCACCATCACAACTGGTCCCAGAGGTTGAAACGGATTGGCAGGAAGCTCTCACCCAAAGCCTCTGGCAACACATAAGTCCTCAATAGTCCCTTCCATCACCCATCTGCAACCCACTGTCTCCTCCAAGACCCCGGGGAAAAGGAAGTGAGAAGCCTGGGCTGAAGCCTGAATCGTGTTTAGGAGTACACAGCAGGCAGCCTGGCACATTCCCCCTTCTATTTGTGTTAAGGAGGAAGATACCACTCCTTGAGTCTTGGCAGGGTCAGGGTCCTAAGTTTGCCTACAGTAATGGGTGGACTGAATTTCAGCAGCTTCTGGTACACCAGCCCTCCAGCCTAGCTTATGCCAAGCACTGGACAGCTCCTGGCACCAAGAATCCTGCTATCCATCTCCTACATTGAGGGTCAGCCCCAGTTCAGCCTGATCTTGGCTGCGTGCCTTCATCCTTGGCATCCTTGGCAGGCCGGGATACCCACCCTGGAACGGTTCGTCAGCCAATCACGCGTGGTGCATTCCACATTTCCCTCCACCCCTTTTCCCACCCTCCACATTCCTACCTGGTACGCAATGTGCAGCTTGACTGAAGATCACTTCTCATTTGAAAAATGCATGTTTTTACCTCTCACTGATAGGCTCTTATGAAGCAAGCTACCCAGGGCCCTGAGATACGGAGGGTGGGGGAAAGGCATAGGAGACATAGATATGCAGTCTATCTATCTACAGAGTAGATTGGTACATTTGTTTATTCAACTCCCTTTCTAACACAATTGGTTCACGTGACTGCAGAAGGAGAGGCACAGCTGAATGCCCATTGTCAAAAAGTCTCAGGAAGCAAAAACAGCCGATCAGTTGACCAGCGTAAATCCAGTCCCCTCCTGTTCAACTCACTCTTCTCCTGCAGTTACCAATTCTGGGTCTGGGGATTCCTGGAGATTTGGGGATGGGGGACATGATTTGGGGAGGTGAGTGGAGGGACCTCGGGAGTATAATGCCGTGGAGTCTGCCCTACAAAGCTGCCCTTTCCTGCAGCTTTGGTCTCTGTAATCTGGAGGTTTGGAGAGCTCCAGGCTCCTCCTGGAGGTTGGCAAAACTATCTTCTCTAGTCTCCCTTCTAGCAGCCATGTTGCAAAAAATCCACCAATGGGAGAGCCAGCTGCCTCAGACTCTTTCTTTTACAGTTAATGTCGTCTGCCAGGGCTGATTTTGAGGGGGAACATGCCGGAACACAGTTCCAGCAGTTCCCCAAAGAGGTCACGTGACAGGTGGCCCCGCCCACCTGACTCTCAGCCATTTTGGGCCCATTTCGGTCTGGATTGGAGCCAAAACGGCCCGGATCAGGCCTCTGATGGGTAGTGGATCACTCTCCCACTCAGCAGTGGACCTATCCTGACCATTTTGGGCCCCTTTTCAGCCATTTTCAGCCCCTTTTTGCCATTTTGGGCCCAAATTCAGTCCTGAATGGCCAGGATTGGGTCCAAAACGGCCAGGATAGGTGATGTCAGGGGGTGGGGCATATGCAAATCAGTTCTGCCAATGACGCACTTCCGGTGATGGCAAGGGGTGTGGCACATGCTAATGAATTATGCTAATGAGTTATGCTAATGAGTTCCTCCAGCTCTTTTTCTGTGAAATGACCCGTCGTCTCCTAAATACTTTCATAGGTACAGGCTGGCTTGGTCTCTACTTAGGATTTCTTTTTTAAAAACTTCTCAATTACCCCTTTTCTAAACTACTGTAAAGTTGCTTTCGTATGTGTATATAATTGCTTTGAAGCTTTGTCACATACCCCTGTGAATGATCATTTTTGGCATGTCTCCAAAGGCAACACGGTTTTAATAAACAGTAAACAAGTAGAGCCAGCATGTTTTTTTAATATTATGTGAAATTCATTTTCAGTTCTGTGTCAAGATAAAAGAAAATATTGTTGCAAATTTGCCTCAAGGACCAGTAGTTGACATGAACCCTTCTCTCAAATCCAGGGCCTGTCACAAATCATCTTCATGCTCTCTCATCCAAAAGAAAACAGTGAGAAAGTTGGATTTTGTACACTGTGCCTAACTTTCCAGTACAAAAAGAGTTTCTACAGCAAACTGTCTCTACAGTGCATATTGCATTTGCTTAGTCTCACCCTTAAGTAGTTTACTTACAAATTTGGTTACGTTCAACAGGAGATAAACATGCATATAATTCTAACCTTAACCAATTTTATTTATTTTATTTACTTCATTTATACCCCACCTTTCTCTCTAACGAAACTCAAGTTAGCTTGCAATGTTCTCCTCTCCTCTGCTGTATCTTCACAACAAACCTGTGAGGTTGTACAACTGACCCAATGTCACCCAGCAAGATTCCATGGTAGAGTGAAGATTCGAACATGGCTGTCCCAGATTAACATGGGAATCCCAGATTCAAACATGGGTCTCCCAGATCCTAGCTTATTATTATTATTTATTATCATTTATTTAATTTCTAGCCCTCCCTGCCCCAATAGTCTTATTGCATACATGCTAACTGAATCCCAGTCTTCTGCATGGTTAGCTGATATAGTGGGGGGGGAATCTCTGTAATCGGGTTTTGCCTTGATTAATTAGTTTTTCTTTCCGAGAGGTCTGCATTTGCTTTGATTAAACAAAGACTTGTAGATATTGAGATGCAAGAACTTAGGCGCCTCGCCTCTGGTAGATGTTCCCCTATGAGATGGGGGATTTCCTCTAATGGTTCTTTGGCAGAGTATTTTTTTGGTTTGACTTCCCCTCACCTTCGGAGAGCATTTATGTTAGCGCGCTTCAATGTTCTTCCTTCTGCAGTTCTCCATGGGAGGTTTAAGAAAATTCCTTACTCCACAAGGCATTGTGCCTGTGGCTTGAGGGATATAGAAAGTACTGAACATGTTCTCCTGTACTGCTTATTGTATTGTGATATCCGCGCCATTTATCTAGAACCTTTGCTTCAAAATCATGAAGGTCAGTCGGACAACAGTAAGACGAGCCTTTTACTATCCACACATAACCCTGGGATCATTGAGTCTGTGGCTAAATTTCTTTGTTGTGTATTGAAGAGGAGAAGAATGGTTTAAGTGATGGGGCAAGGGATTTTGGGGGGGGGGGTGTCTCCTTGCTGACTGTGTGTATGTCCTGTTATGCAAATAAAGATATTCGATTCGATTTGATTTAATTTCTAGCCCTCCCTTCCTGCTAGTAGGCTCAGGGCAGGTTACAACAAAAATCAAAACACAGGCATATTCTAACCTGATACTCTAACCACTACACCACATCCTTGACGTGGCCTCACTGGATTCAATAAGAGCACTCCAAACCCCTCTGCAGCAGCAAATATCAAAGAGCCAAGCCACAAGTGACGCCTGACACAGGTTGGACACTTGTCAGCTTCCCTCAAGTTTTGATGGGAAATGTAGGCATCCTGGTTTTGCAGCTGTAATGGAGAGCCAAGCTGTAAGACCAGGACGCCTACATTTCCCATCAAAACTTGCAGTAAGTTGACAAGTGTCCAACCTGTGTCAGGCGTCACTTGTGGCTTGGCTCTTAGTGATACAGTAGGAAACTCCATCAGTGCAATAATACCTTTTACACACACAGGCAGCAGGAAATTCCATCAGTATAATACCATCTTTGCACCAGTGGGAAGCAACGGATGGCAGAGCACTTCTGCTGGTGTTACATCACCAGCACACGGGGAGGAACTTGGCAGCCTTGAGGAGAGGTGGAATTTGGAGCCCTCTAAGGGATTAATCGGTCGAAACATACCAACAATAATATTGCCAACCGCAGCTTGGGAAATTCCTGGGGATTTGGAAGTGGAACCTGGGAGAGGAGGAACTTCAGTAAGATCTAGCACGATAGAGTTCAACCTCCAAAGCAGCCATTTTCTCCAGGCAAACTCATCTCTGTAGACTTGAGATCAGTTGTAATTCCTGGAAATCTCCAGGCCCCACCTGGAGGGTGGAAACCATAACTAACAGGAATATACAAGCCCAAAGAAAGGAATATGTGTCTCTTTCCTTAAGATGTATGGCACAGAGTAGGTTGCCCTGCCATGTGGATCATGGCTTCACGTGAGATCCTTTGACCTTTGGCTATATGAACATTCTGCAGTGACTGGTGTGCTATTGTCTGCAGTCTGAACAGAGGATCACAACTCTGTCACATTAGCCCTAGGAGTGGCATAGCAGCTCCCAGGCACACTGAATCCCCGGGATCACCCTGCCCATGAGTTAACAACTTGGTGTCATTTTGCAGCAGTTTATATAGTTCTCATAATTTTAGTAACCTTCATAATTTTCCCCAAAGCTCCAGATTTGGAGTCATGAATTTATGCAGTCCTTTCAAGTCTCATTACATGGAGCCTGGTTTTCAAGCATCTATGCTATTATTGCTTATGTTACGTGAATGGCTTGCCTAATACTTAAAGAAATTCAAGAACCAAATTAGACATTTAAATATTATTTCTCACCCAGTGACACTGTGAAGTCAATGGACAACTACTAACCCCGCTAGGCTGGTAAGAAAGGCACCTAGGAGTATTTTAACTAGCTCAGATGAGGTTTGCCGAGTCTGGAAAAAGAAATGTTCATTTTTCTCATTTTATAAAAATCGAGCTTTATTTATTTACTTCATCTATACCATCTTTCTGCCCAGTAGGAACCCAAAAAATACAGGTGAACCTCCAGGGAATAAGATCAATAAACAGCCATGAATATAACCGAATTAATCAATATAATTAAAATACAAAAGTGCTCAATGATCGGTGGCGAAACTGCCCTAATATCCTCTATACAATCAATAAATACAATAAATATATTAATAGAGATGTGGACAACCATTTGAAGTTCAAAATTGGTGTCGGTATTAGCTAAAGGCAGGGCTTTTTTCAGGTGGAACAGAGTTCTGGAACCTCTTGAAAATGGTCACATGGCTGGTGGCCCCGCCCCCTGATCTCCAGACAGAGGGGAGTTTAGATTGCCTTCCACACCACTTGGAGGCGTGGAGGACAATCTAAACTCCCCTCTGCCTGGAGATCAGGGGGCGGGGCCACCAGCCATGTGACCATTTTCTCCAAGGGCAACCCAATGAGTTCTACCACCTCATTTCCCAGAAAAAAGCCATGGCAAAGGTCTTCAATATACATCTGCCCCGGACTTCCGGTTTGGGATTCATGGAGGTCTAACGCAGCTCCATTTGCGGAGCTGACCGGACTGCCGTTTTAACCGGCCAGAGGGGTGAAAATAACCCGCGGCCGACTGCTCTCAGGCGGGGAGCAGGCAAAGAACGCTCAAGACCCTAGGGTGAGCTAGATCTCGGACGAGGGGGGGCTCTACTCAAGGAGTCTCCCCCCGATCCTTGAGGTCCCACCTTGCGACGGGTCGGCTATAATCTCTGCGGCAGTTTTGGGGCCAATTCGGCTGGCATAAGACCTACATACCCAAGCTTCGATCGGGGAGGGAAGTCGAGAGGAGAATTTAAGATCGAAACAGCGATTACAACCCGAGAAAGTTGAAGAGAAGGTAAAGATCGCTATCTCTTGAAACGGGACAGATTGATAAAAACAGAGAGGAAAGAAAGTAGATTTTTAAACTGCAACAGACTAGTGAAAAGGAGGTGAAGACTCGGCAGGAGTTGTATTTTAAAAGAGACTAAATTTAAAGAAGTTATTGCAAGAATCGGACTATTGTTTTGAATACCTGTGGTTTTGGAGCTGTGGGGAAAAGACACCATCGCGAGACCTGCTGTGGGAAGACGGGAGACAGGAAGTGCGTAACAACAATAGAGTGGCTGGAGGGAAGTGGCCCTTGCCAACGGACAGGAAGTAGGGAATCGCCATTTTTGAAAGGGGAAGGGTCGCGGCTTCAGCGGAAGAGGAAGTAGGCCATCTTGGATTACAATAACATAGAGAAACCATAGAGAAAAGACGCCCGACATTTTGGATACAAAAAAATTAATTTTGGCAAAGATTGGGACATTTGAAAAAAAGGAAAACGTTTAAATATACGCCACGGAGCTAAGGAAGAGAGCAGATTCGTGGGAGCGAGCTAAAGCAAGCCCCACGATGTCGAAAAAAGAGTGGCAATCGGCAATAGAAAATTTGGACAAAAAACTTATAGACATGATGAAAGAACTTAAGGACACGAAATTGGAGCTTATTAAAGAGGTCAAAGAAGTTACACAGACAGTAAAGTCGGAGCTGTCAGAAGTGAAAAAAGGCGTGGAAACGATTAGTAGTGAATTACAAGGAACGCAGCAGAGAGTTAAAACAGTAGAAGACGCGATGGAGAATTTAATAGATACGCAACAAACAGAGATGAGACTGGTGAAGGGGAGGATGTCAGTTGCAGAAACTAAACACATGGAGAAGCAGCTTCGTTTTCGTGGTCTGCCAGAGGTGGAAGGGAAGTCAGCGCAAGAACAGATGACTGAGGTGTTGGCTGATTACCTGGGGAAGGAGGAGGAGGAAATTGTGGCTATCCTAGATGTGGCGTACCGTGTGAACTCGAGAATTGCAACCCAGAGGAAACTGCCAAGGGATGTGATTGTGCAGTTTACAACTAGAAACATGAAAGAGAGGATTGTGACAAAACAATTTCAAGATCCATTGGAGATTGATGGCAAGACGATTATCATAATGAAGGAACTGCCCAGATCAGTGTTACTGGACAGGAAAAAATATAGAGTGCTAATTCAGACTTTGAAGGACATGAATATTAGATACAGATGGGAGTTACCGGAAGGAGTGTCCTTTGAGTTTGGAGGGGCAAAAAAACGCATCAGATCTGAGCGGGAGATGGAGAGATTTATCAAGGACAATGAAAAAGACTTACCAACAAAACCATGAATATGGAGTGTAAAGTATTATCTTGGAATGTAAATGGACTAAACTCACCGAATAAGAGGAAAAATATTTTTCATTGGCTACTAAAACAAAAATGTGATATTGTTTGTTTGCAGGAGACCCATATTAGAAAACAGGATGTAAAATATTTAAAATCTGGAAAATTGGGCAAAGAATTTGTAGCGGCCTCAAACACGAAAAAAAGAGGAGTGGTGTTGTACATAAAAGAGGAGCTGCAGCCAAAATTTGTTATGAGAGATGTTGAAGCTAGATTTGTAGCAGTGGAATGTAATTGGAATTTAAAGAGAGTGTTGGTAGTCGGACTTTATGCACCTAACGGTGCAAAGGAAAGCTTCTTTGAGGATTTAAGGAAGCATTTAGACGATCTTGTATATGACCAGATAATTCTTGCTGGAGACTTCAATGGAGTGACAGATTTGGAACTAGACAAAAAGACTACAACAGCACAAAAGAAAAGAGGACTATTGCCAAAGCTTTTTTTTGAGTTGATTCAACAAGAGACTCTCGAAGACGTATGGAGGAGAGAATATCCTAAAACCAAACAGTTTACTTTTTATTCTGCAAGGCATCTTACATTATCAAGAATTGATATGATCTGGGCCTCAAAGGACTTAGCGTTATGGACTAAGGAGGTAGAAATAATGCCGATGGTAGGCTCAGATCACAATCCAATTATGTGGAAATTTGGAAAAAGGAGAAAAAGGAAAGCCTGGAGAATAAATGAGGACTTGTTACAGGAAAGTGAGAATATGGAAATATTGAGAAGAGAGACAAAGTTTTTTATACAATACAACGTGAATAAAGAAGTACCAACCAGTAAAGTTTGGGACGCGTACAAGGCGGTTGTAAGGGGCATACTAATGGACTTAAATGGCAGAGCAAGGAAAAAGAAAGAGGAGAAAAGACAAGAGATTGAGGAGAAAATAAAGGCCAAAGAAGCACAGTTAAAAAAGAGACCAGGGAAAAAGAAAATACATCAGGAAATCAAAATTCTTCAAGAACAGTTAACAGCAATGAGTAATAAAGAATTGGAGTGGAACCTTAAAAGACTGAATCAAAAAGCTTTTGAGGGTGCTAATAAACCTGGGAAATATTTGGCATGGCAATTGAAGAAGAAAAGGGAAAAGAAAATAATAAATAAAATCTGTGAAGAAAATAAAACGTACCTGGAGCAGACTACCATTAGTAGAGCCTTTTATAAATTCTATGCTAAGCTGTATAATAAAAAAGAAGTAACCAAAGAATCAATAGCATCATATTTGGAGAAAACCAAATTTCCAGAGATCTCGGAAGCTTGGAGAAATAAGTTGAACAGTGAAGTAACTGATGAGGAAATAAGTAAGGCAATACAATCCGCAAATCTAGGAAAGGCGCCAGGGCCAGATGGACTTACGGCTAAATTTTATAAGACAATGGCCAACGAACTGGCACCATTCCTAAAAGAGGTGATGAACGGAGTTTTCAGGGATCAAAGAATTCCAGACACTTGGAGCGAAGCGAATATATCATTGATCCCAAAAGAGGGCCAAGATCTGACTAACGTGAAAAATTACAGGCCTATATCATTACTTAACAATGATTATAAAATTTTTGCGAAGATATTGGCGGAGAGACTGAAGGGGTGGCTCTCGGAAGTCATAGAGGAAGAACAAGCAGGCTTTTTGCCGGACAGACAAATAAGAGACAATTTAAGGACAGTGATCAATGCTATTGAATACTATGACAAGCGTTGTGATAAAGAGGTTGGTTTCTTCTTTGTAGACGCTGAAAAAGCGTTTGACAATTTAAACTGGGATTTTTTGTTTGCCACTATGGAAAAGCTACAACTGGGAGAAAGATTCATCAGAGCAATTAAAGAAATTTATAGAGACCAGACTGCAGCAATTGTAGTGAATGATGAACTGACCAAGAAATTGACGATTAGTAAAGGAACAAGACAAGGTTGCCCGTTATCTCCATTGTTGTTCATTTTAGTATTGGAGATTCTGATGATACAAATACGACAAGATGAGGAAATACGAGGAATAAAAATAAAGGACTATTCATACAAGGTTAGAGCATTTGCAGATGACATAATGTTAATTGTAGAAGATCCATTGGAGAACATGCCAAAAGTGATAGATAAGATCAAGGAGTTTGGTGACTTGGCAGGTTTCTTTATTAACAAAAAGAAGTCAAAGATATTATGCAAAAACATGACTAAGCAGAAACAACAATTGTTAATGGAAATAACGGACTGTGAAGTAACTAGTAAGGTGAAATATTTGGGAGTTGAGCTGACTGCAAAAAATATAGATTTGTTCAAGAACAATTATGAAAAATTATGGACTCAGATAGAGAGAGACTTGATCAAATGGAATAGACTGAATTTGTCATGGTTGGGCAGGATTGCAGCAGTTAAGATGAATGTGTTACCAAGAGTAATGTTTTTGCTACAGACAATACCAATCATCAGAGACTCTAAACAATTTGAAAAATGGCAGAGGAAAATATCAGATTTTGTTTGGGCAGGCAAGAAGCCTCGAGTGAAAGTAAAAGTTCTACAAGATGCAAAGGAAAGAGGCGGAATGCAACTGCCCAACCTGAGACTTTATCATGATGCAATCTGCCTAGTTTGGTTAAAAGAGTGGATGACATTAAAGAATAAGAAACTATTAGCCCTAGAGGGATATAAAAAAATTTTTGGATGGCACGCATACCTATGGCATGACAAAGTAAAGGTCAACTCGATGTTCCTGCATCATTTTGTAAGGAGAAGTTTATATACAATCTGGAAGAAGTACAGAATTTACCTACAAGAAGGAACCCCCTGGTGGGTGGTTCCATACGAGGTGATAGATCCGAGAGCTGTTGATAATGAACAACAATGTTTAACGTACAAAGAAATAACCAAAACTGAAGCATCTAAACTTAGAATAAAGACGCAAGAGGAACTATCACCTAACTATGATTGGTTCCAGTACAGACAGATTAGAGACTTATACAATTCGGACTCTGCAAAAGGGGGCATACGAACAGAGAACTCGGAACTAGAGCAGACCCTTCTTAAAGAAGACAAGAAAAGAATATCCAAGGTATACCAAGTACTGTTGAAATGGTATACCGAGGATGAGATAGTTAAAACACAAATGGTGAAATGGGCTATAAACTTTAATAAAGAAATAACAATGGAGGCATGGGAATACTTGTGGAAAACTACAATGAAGACAACGACATGTATTAATATTAAAGAGAACATTTTCAAAATGATTTATCGTTGGTACATGACACCAAAGAAGATTGCGCTAGTGCCAACTATTGAAGATTGGATCTACAAAAACTGAGAGATCTGGACTCAGGGCAGTTTAACACAGACTGGGAGAAGCTGAAACAATATCTGGAGAAGAAGTGGGAGGTGGGAGGAAAACTGTGGCAGTTTGAGAACTACTGAAGTACAATAAAAGTATAAAAGAGAGGGGTGACTTTACCGGGGGAGGAAGAGAAATGTGAATTTATAAGCAGTTAGATTAATTAATTGATTGAGATATATATAGATATGTAAAGGTTAATTGATAGAATATTGATAGAGAATAATTAACGGTTTAAACATGAGGATTGAGTAATTAACAATATTTTTTTTTTACTTGATAAGACTTATATGCACCAAACTGAATGTATAGAAGAGTTAAAACGACTGATTATGTGATGAGTTATATAGAAATACTATAAAAAGAAGAAATGATTAATATATAGAGAACAAATCAAATTGTTTGATTTAAATGTGGGAAATTTTTATGGTTTATGATATATAGAAATATTCAAAACTGGAAAATGGGATAAATTGTTTATCTAAAGAAGTATAGTTTGGATGTATAATAAGTAAAAGAGTTAAAGATGTACTGCTTAATATAATGGAGAATATATATTTGTTTTAGACAGAGGAAGTTAATAGAAGTAAGGGAAAAGGGACAGAGGGTGGGAAAGCTGTTGGAAGTCAACAAAAGGGGGGGAAAGGGAGGGGGTTAGAAACGAAAAATTAGGGGAAAATTGAATGTAATGTAATGTAAAAATATTAATGTTCTAACCCAATAAAAATTTTTTTTTAAAAAAAAAAAAATTTTAAAAAAAATATATACATCTGCCCAACGGGTCTGCCAGCATGTAATTGGCCCATTTCACTAAGTACTCAAGAGACCGTCATTTCCAGACCAACTAAATTTTGGTGACTGAAGTAATGGTACAACATCAAGTGTATATCAATTTGTGCCCATGAAAAAGTGTTTGAATGGTTGTCCACTTCTTTTAAAGGTCAATTTCTGTAATAATATATAGAAGACAATGGATAACAATTCTGTATGGTTAATACTTGCTGATATATGAACTATTATATTGCATTTAAGCACTTCATATACTTACCAGTTGGTGTGGAAGATTTTTGTTCCTTTATAATATAGTGTATTCTGATGGATTGATGCTTTTTGAATGGATTCATATTGTTGCGTTATTTATTGATATACTTATTGTATTTATTGATTGTACAGAGGGTATTAGGGTGGTTTCCGCCACCAATCACTTTGAGCACTTTTGCATTTTAATTACATTGATTAATTCAGATATATTCATTGATGTTTATTGGTCTTATTCCCAGGAGGGTCGCCTGTATTTTGTAGCTTCTGAGTACCCAGGAAAGCCTGTTTGTATGCAGTAGGAATTCAAAGCAGCCTACATCTTTCTCTTTTTTTATGAAGAATTTTAATAAGAATTTTTAAACAGAATATTAAAAAGCTAAAAAAGAAAAAGGAAAAAAGGAAACACGAATATTAAGAAAGATATAGGAATAATCTCCAGTTTTCTCTGTGAAAGATTTATAATTACATATTATACGCTCACTCTAAAATTACCATGAACAAAACTTCTCCTTTCCCTACATTTTTTTTAAACCTTTTAATCTTCAAAAGCACGAATCATCCATTCATTTCTTTCCATTTCCCGCAAAAAGTCTATAAGGGACTTCCAGGTAACAATCAATTTAGATAACATCTTTTCCCTCATCAAGGAAGTAAGTTTGGCCATCTCTGCTTACATCTTTCTCGTTGCCTCCATTTTATCCCCACAACCACCCTTGGAGATAGGTTAGGCTGAGAGGGAGTTACCGGCCCAAGTTCACGCACCAAGCTTCCATAACAGAGTGGCAATTCAATGGCTTTCCCGGATAGAGCGCTCTAACAACTACAGCACATTGGCTTTCACACAGGCTGAGCTGTCAGATGTGTGGGGGGGATCTACCAGAAGTTTCATGAGAGTGTTGTAACCCCACTCAATGGGACTGTTAGCTTCCACCTAGCAAAAATAACGCCAGCTTAACTATGGTAATGTACCATTTTCTTCCTTCCACTGCTCCCCCTCATCTGTGCTTTCTCCTCCAAATAATCCATGCCATTAGAATGACCTAACTGCCCAAAAACAATGCTGCCCCTTATTGTCCAACGAACAATACAGTGTGATGTGAGCACAGCTTGGGAACACCGCCACTCAAACAGCTATGGGCCCACTTTGTTATGAAAAGGTCTGGCTACTTTGAGGGTTTGTCATGCCTTGAGAATACACAAAGAGACATGCTTGGAAATTATCAGATCAACAGTTGAGAATTCTGACATGTTGCTAAAGAAGTATAATTTAGAGAGTAAGGTTCAGTTCAGCTGAGGGAATTCAACAACGCCAAGCTTTGACATTACTGAAAGAGTACAAATATGCCTAGGGCTGCTCAGTCAGAATTTTAAAAGTATATATCATTGTGGAAGTTTGTATTTGAAATTAGTTACATGCAGAGCTGATCTGCTTTTTCACTGGGGAATCTGTATGTGTGAATTTAGGTGTTGGTTCACTTCACCACACCCGATTGGCCTTCTCCCCTGGTCACAGAAGGGGAATACGCCTCCAAGGTGGTGTCAGGCCTGAACACCACAGACTAAGGACCAAACTACAAGTGACGAATGACACAGGTTGGACACTTGTCAGCTTCCCTCAAGTTTTGATGGGAAATGTAGGCAGCTTGGCGTAATGTTGGACAAGTAACTGTTGAAAAGTTCATTGGACAGCAGTCGGAGAGCCCAGCTGCAAGACCAGGATGCCTACATTTCCCATCAAAACTTGAGGGAAGCTGACAAGTGTCCAACCTGTGTCATTTGTCACTTGTAGCTTGGCCCAGAGTCTCCTCAACTTCCATTTCCAAATTGGTCAAGATGGCATGTATCTTAAAAGTGGGGCTGCAAGGTCTTCTAAAGTATTTGGATATATTTCTTCTGACTCTAGGATATTCCACAAGTTACTGGTGTCCATTATGTCCTGGAAGCTGCAGCCTTCTCAAATGGTGAGGCCATCTTTACTGAAAAGACAGTGCCCCAGCTACAGCCTGTTCTAAGTTTATACATTCTTGAAAGACAAAATGGCACCCACTCTTGTAATCTTAATCCCACCATGCAGATCACAAATGGCTCGAGGCATATATTCCCAAGTGATGAATGGCATCCCTTCCCTTACATTGTATCACAATTGCCATGGTCACCAAAAGAGGCTTTGTGCCGATCCCTCACACAAACAGCAAAAAAAAGGTGGAGAGAACCAAAACTTGGCAACTCCCCATCAAAGATCTGCAAGAAACTAAGACTGAGTCTCTTTCAGGAGTGCAAGGTACTCTCTTTGGGCAAAGATAAATTTGTATTTAGTACCATTTTGTTATATTTTTTAAAATCTGGGGCATATATTCATAAGTATTCAGCATGGTATAGCGGTTGGAGTGCCAGACTAACATTTGGGAGACTCCGATTAGAATCCAGCCTCTGCCATGGAAGCTTGCTGGGCATCTTTGGGCCAGTTACAATCCCACAAACTAACCTACCTCTCTGGACTGTGAGGATAAAAATGGAGAAGAGGAGAATGTTTTCTTAATTATTTTTCATTTTTAAAGAAGGAGAGAATGTTGTGCACTGCTTTTAGTGTCACTAGGGATAAAAGTAGGGTATAAATATCTAAATTTTTTAACAAACAATCCTGATTTCTCCCCAGAGAAGAAAACTAGGAGAGTTCTGAAAGAACTTTATGTTGGAGCACTGGTATAGGCTCAGCTTCATGCGACTGAAGAACAACTTTTGGACGAAGAACTTAGTTTTGCAAAACTCTACAGTATTTACACATACTGCCCAGCTACAGAAACAAGACAAAATAATTTCTAATTTGCTACAATAAACCAGCCTTAGCGGTGAGAAGCAACAAGATCCTCACTAAGAAAAATTACAAGGAGAGATACGCAAGAATTGCCTCGTGTTCTCACAAATGCATGTTCAGAGTTAATTAATTACAAAGCCTGATGTGCCTCTGATGTGATATATTCCCCCTCCCCAGACTGAATTTATGTCTTATGTCAATAACCCACCTGCTGTGCCCATCATTCCTTCTACACATCCTAACCTACACACATGCACACCCTGGTGGGGAAAACAAAGCACTGAGCTGTTGCTAGGGAACTGAATGGACTTCCCAAGGGACTGGTATTAGGAGCGTTTGGGGCATCATGTCTGGGGTCTTCTAAACTGCACCCCTTCCTCAGCTGGTGAGTGGAGAACCATACATGGCTGTATAGGGTTGTTGTGAGAATAACTTGGAGAGAGGGGAAATGTTATAAGACAATTTGGATCCCCATTGGGGGTGGGGGGAAGTAGGATATAAATGAAGTAAATAAATATACCACAAACCTTGAGGATGGGGTATATAAGCTCAGACTGAGATAGTCTGGCATTTGTTCATGCTTTACATTTCAGAGTTTGATACCAAAGGGGGGCAGAGGATGTAATTGATTTGATTTATTCAGCTTCTATCTTGCCCTCCCTGCAAGCAGGCTCAAGTTGGGTTACAACAGCATAGATAGATAGATAGATAGATAGATAGATAGATAGATAGATAGATAGATAGATAGATAGATAGATAGATAGATAGATAGATAGATAGATAGATAGATAGATAGATAGATAGATAGATAGATAGATAGATAGATAGATAGACAGATAGATAGATAGATAGATAGATAAGTATAATATAAAATACAGTATAGGTATAATTAAACAAAAGTCTACACGATGCGGCGTTCAGCACATCAACAATCATTACCATGGGGCCAGAAACAACAGATCCACCCAGATCTGGACAGTGGAAACAGAACAGAAACCAGAATATCACAGCAAGAGGCCGGTAAGGTGGCCCGCCTGCCCCTCAGCCACACTCATAGACCCGGTGGAACATCTCTGTTTTATAGGCCTGAGCCAAAAAGGCTCTGGTCCTGGTCGAGGTCAAGCAAATCTCCTTGGACCAGGGATTACCAGCAAATGTTGGTCAGCTGAGAGCGGGACCACAAGTGACGCCTGACACAGGTTGGACACTTGTCAGCTTCCCTCAAGTTTTGATGGGAAATGTAGGCATCCTGGTCTTGCAGCTTGGCTCTCTGACTGCTGTCCAATGGACTTTTCAACTGTCACTTGTCCAACATTCCGCCAAGCTGCCTACATTTCCCATCAAAACTTGAGGGAAGCTGGCAAGTGTCCAACCTGTGTCAGGCGTCACTTGTGGTCCCGCTCTGAGTGTTAACACCTTCTGGGGAAATTATGTTGAGAGATGATCCCACAGATACGATGGTCCCAGTCCATCATGAACTTGATCTGGAATTCAACTGGAACCCAGTTGCCAGCTAAACTGACCTGTGCGCCTTAATCAACAGAAAAAAGCAGGAGATATTTTTCATAAGATGGAAGTGTCTCCACATGATATTACCTGCCAATGTATTCAAATCACACAGGAGCAGGCCGGACAGTGATGGGTTTGCTTCTAAGGTTGACATCATTTTTTGCTTCTAGGGTTTGCTTCTAGGGCTGACATCGTAATCGTAACAGCCATTTGGCACTACAGAAATTTAGTAGGCAGCCTTTTATACGGAGAGGCAGAGAATAAATGTTTTAGATAAATAACAAACGTCTCTCCATGCCAAGAAATTCACTTGATGACGTCTCTGTGTGCCAAAGTGCTGTTAGAAGTTACAGAGGTTAAGGAGGTGGTAATTTCATCTGTCTTCATCCTAATTATTATTGAGAAATACAAAGTAGCCGTAAGTTGCTCTTTCCTATCATTAACAAGTGTAACTTGTTACCTTTGCAAGGCCCTGCAGTGGACTCTTGGAACCTTAACAATCTGTGCAGACCGGATCAGTCAGGTTCTGCCCTTTCCAGTCCCCTCAATCAGTAAGAAAGCAAAATCTTACTCGTGTCATAACATTACCAGCATTTTATTAGAATATACTATTCCCCTTGGTGCATCGTCAGTTGCTTTTTACAGTTATGGTCTCTGTTTTCTTTGAAATTAAGAAAATAAAGAACCTCGTAAAATAAGGAACGTGGTAAACCTACTTCTGCTGCACTTAATTACCTTTTTTCTAAAGGAAGGCAGCGATGAGCTACTTTGCAAGAATGTTGTGAGGAGAAATAAAGAAATGTCCCACACGGGTTATTGGCCCAGGCTCAGTACAGCTGCTGGGAAATGGGATTTTCCTCCCACATACCTATGGCATCATGATTTGTGCACCTCCTAGCTTTTCACGGACTTTCCTCTGCTCTTTTCCAAAACTGTTTCACTGGGTGGTGGTGGAGAGTGTCCTGTCCTCAAGTCATAGCTGACTTACGGTGACCCCTGGTGGGGTTTTCATAAGAGACTAACTGAGGTGGTTTGCCATTGCCTGCCTCTCCAACTCTGGTCCTTGTTGGAGGTCTCCCATCCAGTTACTAACCAAGGCTGACCCTGCTTAGCTTCTGAGATCTGACAAAATCAGGCTCACCTGGGCTATCCAGGTCAGGAAGCTCCACTGGGTAAGATAGCAGAAAAGACTGGATAGCTGCCATGTTTGTAGGAAAATCTAGATTTCCCTGGTCCTGATAGCAGCCGTTTTTCACTTTCCTAGTCCCTGGCTTGGCCACACAACTCTTGGGAGGGGCATTTTTGAGGGTTTTGTTAAAGCTGGAAATTGACATATCAATGAAATGATATACTGCAATGTCAATCACTGTTTGTAAAAAAATCCTTGAAAAGGCCCCTCCCTGAGCATGAGGGGGTGGGAATGGCTGCAGCAGAAACTGGAGGAGGGAAATGCAGGGAAACCTGCCCTCTGGACGCCCCCCTGGTGGTACGCTGCATTGGCAGCTGCAGGAACAATGGGACTTCCAAAGAAAGACGTCACCATGTGGGCCAGGCCTACAAAGAAGACTGTAATGCAGTTTCAAAATTGTGGTATGTAAAAAGCAGCTAGATATGTAACAGTATAAACGACAGACCACACAAATTAACATGTTGGCTTATTAGCAACCCCCTCTATTCTTTTTAGAAGAACAGAGTGCAATAACAGCCCTGACCTGGATAACCTAGGTGAGCCTGATCTCATCAGATCTCAGAAGCTAAGCAGGGTCAGCTTTGGATGGGAGACCTCCAACAAAGACCAGAGTTGGAGAGGCAGGCAATGGCAAACCACCTCTGTTAGTCGCTTGCCATGAAAACCCCATCAGGGGTCCCCATAAGTCAGCTATGACTTGACAGCACCCTCCACCATCAGCGTAATAGAAATTCTGTGCCAAAATAGCCAAAGCTCTGGACCAAGAAAAAACTGGATTCTCTTGCTTCCAACAATCATGCAAATTAAGCACATTTTCATACATTATTTTGTATTTCCTAGACGTGAGATATATTCAAGGAGTTCCTCAGGGGACTGAAATTCGGGATGCTGGATTCTGTGCCCAACCTCTGTAGTTTTGCTGCTATTCCAAATAATTACCTATTACATACTACACAAATAATATAAAAATGCAAAAATACACATTACACAGTATACAAAAATATAATATACAAAAAGCCCGGAATAGTACTTAACAGCAGGTCAAAGTAAAATTGGAATTAAAAGATCAGGGATGCTTTCAAACCATTTCCTATTATATGTTTTCTACAGTACAGAATTTTAATGTGCAAAGTGACAGAGAGAAAAATACATACAATACATACTGACAAAGGGAACTTTGACTCTTGAAAGCTTATACTCCAGAAATCTAGGCCGTTTCTACACAGCTCCCCGCTGCTCGTAACAACCCGGAAGATTGCACAAAAAATGCGGAAGGTCGCATTTTCTCGTGCAAGATTTGAGCAACGTCATGTGAAGTCGCGCAAATCTCACGTGAGAAAACGCGATCTTCCGCGTTTTTTGCACGATCTTCCGGGTTGTTACGAGCAGCGGGGGGGCCGTGTGAAAACGGCCCTAGTTGGTCTTTAAGGTGTTACTGGACTCAAATCTTGTTCTTCTATTGCAAATCTCTTCAAAATACGTATCATTTAAATTTCCTATACTAAAATTGATTTTAAAATACATTAAAAATAACATTTTAAAATATATTTTCCATCATTGTTCACCCTTCATGTTACCCAAATGCACAACTATTGTCAGAGCTACCAGGGAGAAAAGTGAGAAACTGGGGTGGGGGGAGTCCACCTTAACTGACAAATATTTTTCTTTTCACTGCCCACAAGCTTTCTGCACATTTGAATAATGGACTTCCCCTTGACACCATTGAACACATTCACATCTTCACCCTCTATATCAAAGTCCATTTCGGCTTCATTCAGAAGCTGTTAGCATGTAGATCCCAGTGATAATTTGGTGAATGAACTTGTCAAACAAGTTGCCTTTATTATAGGATGATTAAATGCAATCTAGGCAAGGGCCCCTCTCTCCTTAGCCCTATTCCCCTTTAAGTCAAACAACCACAGCAAACTAATTAGCAGGTAGATAACAAAGGGGGCTTACATTTTAAACCAAGCCATTCTTTGTGGGCGGGATGCCTTAAAATAGTGAATTCCGCGTGCTAAAATCACAAAAGCTAGCTGACAGTGGCTGGTTCACAGAGGGTGAGTGACATGTGCTTTGACTTGATGCACCTTTAGCTAACATTTCAATACATGCATTTTAAACAAAGCACGATCCAAGTTTTGGTCTCACTATTAGCTCTCTAGCAGGCAAGGAGCAAGATGCTGAGTAATGTGTAAGCATAGAGTCTCTCTACACGAGACATCTTACGAGAGGGCGCTCAAGTGAAGAGAGACGCAATGTTAGCCAGGAAGCATAGTTTTAAAAGACAGCCGAAGGCTCTATCAATTTCATCTCTCTACACAAGGGTAGTTTAAAAAGATAGAGCCAGCAGAGATCACTCCTCAGAGGGTTTGTTAATTTCATCTTAGCCTCTAGGCAAAACTACACTTCCTGGCTAACACTTTATGTGTTAGCCAGGAACTTTATGCTACAGTAAAGTTGGTTAGTCTTATAGGTGCTACTGGACTCTTTTCGATTTTGCTACTACAGACTAACACGGCTAACTCCTCTGGCTCTATGGCTAACACTGCATCTTCCTTCACTTGAGCAGCCGTGTGTGAGACGTCCTCGTGTAAGATATCTCATGTAGAGAGACTGTTAGGCCCACCATTGTTTCAGTTGAGCTCCCATCTTTTAAAAAGATCTTTCTCCTTCATACCATGAGCCTCACCTGGTTTATCCAGATCACATAGCTACCATGAAGAAGGGAACTCCCTTCAACATTTCTTGCAAAGGCTCAAGACAGAATCAAACTCCTTTAGTATTCATTTTTCAAATGTTCTGCTGCCATAAATTGCTACTGAAGGTAAAACATCCTTTATTACAACCAGGTATAAACTGGTGCCTGATAAGCAGACACTGGCACCATAGAATGACACAAAACAAAAATACAATTTTTTTAAAAAAAAATGTTGCTACATACAGATAATACAGTTACTGTAGTGATAGAATTTACAATTTAGAAACATTCCTTTATATTTAATATTAAGGAATTAACAATTGTAGACTCACCTCAAGATCACGTGACCATATTTAGTTATAGAGCAAGCTTAGAGATGACTATACAAAGTGTTGTTTCAGCCATTCCAGTTCGTTATTATCGGTGAATCCAGAAATATTAGAGGAAAACTACACAAGACTCTCGACACGTGTTCTTCACATGTCAGTTTCCTGCACATTTCCATGGGAAGTCTAGTGAGAAAGAACAACCGCTTGATGTGATTCTCAGCCAGGGAGAAGAGGGAGAGACTCTCTCCCACCACTAGAGGATCATATTGAGGAGAGCAAGCCAGCAGCCAGCCCCCCACATGCCTGCCTTGCTATGTGGCAGGGGTGTCCTGCACTCCCGCCTCTTCCCACCTCAGCCAGGAACACTTGCGGCAGTCCAGCCACCAGCTCCTGCTCGGAGACCAAGTGAATGCCATGCACACTTCACCACCTCCTGGACTAGAACACAGTCTGCAGAGCTCCCTGTGGCAGCCGCTGGTGTGCTCAGCTCCCTCTGACCGCTGCCAGCATGCTTGGCCCCCTCTGGCCATGGAGTGCATTTAGGGGAGCAAGGAGACTGCACCAGCAGCAGCCAGCGGGAGCTGAGCGGAATACGCTCCAGCCCTCGGTCCTAGGGAGGTGGTGGGGCATGCTTCCTTGGCTGCCCTCCTCAATATCGTCCTCGAACAGTGGGAGGAATTCTCTCCTTCTCCCTGGCAGAGAATCGCATCAAGCAGCCATTCTTTCTCACTCCGCTTCTCATGGAAACTTGCAGGAAACCAACACGCAAAGAACACGTGTCAGGCGTCTCGTGTAAATTCCCTCTGAATTACCTAGCTGGATATTTGAAATATATGTATGCTTACTTGTTTTTTTCTTTAATGTTACTGTAATCAGACACTCTTCCAGTATACTATAATTAAGGGAAATGGCAATCGCTGTTCTAGTACACTAATTAAACCCTAATTAAATTTAAACAGGCAATTTTGACTCAATTTCGCTTCCACTCCAAGTTAGCGCAGAGCACCAATTTACTTAGTTCTGAAGTGGGATTTTTTCCTAGTCAGGTTCTTTCCTACTTGCTCTGGATAACTGAAATAACCGTCACTGCTTCTGCAGCCAGTACCATCATTTTGGGGGTCAGAACCTCTCTCTGAAGACACGGGAACTAGGAGTCTCTCTACACAAGACATCTTACTAGCACAAGTGACTTACTTTCTGTGTGGCAAGGGGCCACACTTCTGGTGATGGCAAGGGGCGGGGCATATGCTAATGAGTTATGCTAATGAGTTATGCTAATAAGTTCCTCCAGCTCTTTTTCTGTGAAATGACCCCTGAGCACAGCAAAAAGGTTTCTGGGGCACAGTGGAGCAGGGACACAACTCCTTGATTTTTTATTTTTATTTTTATTTTTCTGTTTTTTTGGTTTGGAACAATTACATCATAATAATCAACCAGAGCTTTCAGTGGAGAGAGAATACTATTACTTACAAGCGTGTTCTCGTGCACTAAGTAGTAGCTCTGTGTTCTGTGGCTTGCAGCAGCTGTCTTTGTAGGGGAAGATTATATATGTCAGGATTTCACTGACACACAAAAACCCAGTCTGACCTGGCCCAGGAACTACCTTCTCTAAGACATCAGCCATGAGAAAAGCTGAAACACTCACTCAGTGATTGCGTTCTGACTTTCAAAACAAACCCCATATTTCTGAAACAGCCTGGCAAATCTTCCTGGATCAGCACGAATAGTTTGATTCCTTCTTCTCTTCCTTCCTCTTTCTTGAAACGCTCCCCCCGCCCCACAACCGCCCACTTCTTTTTTTTCCTACCTACATAGGAAAAACTGAGTTTTTAAAAAAAAGATGATGATGATGATGATGATCAAAGTTGCTGCAAATGCAAAATCAGGGCTCTCATAAAGGAACTAGGAAAGAGCCTTGAGAGTAAGGAAGCATCACTAGAGACCAAGAGCAAGATAATTCATACTATGGTATTTCCCGTTCTGTGTATAGATGTGAAAATTGTACAAAGAAGAAAAGCTGAGAGGAAGAACATTGATTCATTTGAAATGTGCTGTTGGAAGAGAGGTCTATGGATACCATGGATCGCCAAAAAGACTGCCAAAAAGACAGATGAGTGAGTTCTTGATCAAATCAAGCCTGAATTCTCCCTAGAAGCTAAAAGGATTAAACTGAGGCTATCATACTTTGATCACATCATGAAAAGACAAGTTATATTTTATTTTATTTACGTTGTTTATAATCCGCCTTTCTCGCTGAGACTCAAGGCAGCTTGTACAATATATGTCAATATGATCAATTGCAAGAACATCCAATAAACAGTCCAATCAGGTTTGGACAACAGACATTTGAAAACAAGCTAAAATCTGATACAAAGTTGAAACAATGTTGAAACAAGCCATAAGCAATTAAACATGACCTTTTAACAAACCAGAAATTACCCGGTAGGAGCATATTTACAGCAACAGACAGCACGAAGTAGTATAGTCTACAGTTCCTATCCCTTTATCAAAGCGTGTCCCTGAACTGTTTACTTACAGTACAGCCCTATTGTGTGCATAAAGTGCTGTCAAGTTGCAACTGACTTATGGCAGTCTTTGCTGAGGTTTTTAAGGCAAGAGATGTTCAAGAGGTTGTTTGCCATTGTCTGCCTCCCTGTGTAAAAATACCCTCCTGAATAATTCAGTTTTGCATAGTTTGTGGAAAGCCAGGAGTGGGAGCTTTCCCAACTTAATCAGGCAGGCAATTCCATAAGATGGGAGCAACCAAAGAGAATCCACATGTACAAGTGGTTGTTAATGTTGCCCATTTGCCCAGCGGCACATGCAGAAAGCTCTTCTCAGACTATTGAAGGTGCTGTGGCTGAGCATAGGGAGAGAGGTGGTCCCGTAGATATGAGCGGTCAAAGCTATGAAGAGCTTTGTATGTGATTGCCAAAACCTTGAACTGAGCCTGGTAACTGACGGGTAATCAACGGAGTGACTAAAGAATGGGGAAAATATGCATGCTTCTCTCCGTTTCTGATAATAACCAAGCTGCTGTGTTCGGCACCAACTGGAATCTCCACGTTGACTTTGGAGTTGACTCAAGTTGACAAAAATGCCAGGAAAGGATGGATGCAGTAGGAAGAGAAGAACACCCAGTATGAGATGGATTGACTTATGGAGGCCATGGCCTTCATCTTGCGAGTCCTAAGCAAGGCTGTCAGTTATAGGATTTTTTGGAGGACATTAACTCAAAGGGTCGCCGTAAGTCAGAAGCGATTTGACAGTACATAACACCATAAGGGATACATCCTAACCCTGGATTCACCACTCATTCCAGAAATATTGTGTAGGGGAAGAAATCTACTTGTTTTTTGTAATATAATTTTCCTGGGGATGTGGCTATGGAATATCAATCTCCTGCACTTCAACTTTCCCCGCTATATTACAGTAGACCCTCACCATTCACAGATTCGTGATCTGTGGTTTCACTCATTCGTGATCTTCAATTTGATCATGTGACATGGTTCCCATTTGTTCCCTCTACAAATCATGACATCATTACATCTTGTGGGAAATTTGGATTCTTTTCCTACTGGGAAGCAGCAGACCCAAATCAGCCCGGTGCAAAGCACAGGAGTGCTCTAGGGCTCGGCGCGATGACATCACTCCTGGGAGTCATGTCGTTGCGTCATGCTGGGAGTGCATGCAGGATGCTTGGTCCACCACCTCCCCCCCCATTGGCCAGGTGAGTGACGGTGGTGGGGGCGGAGGGTGGGAGCGAGAGATCCCCTGCCCCCACTAGGACCCCGGTAGCCCTAAGTTCAGACTTTTTAATCTTCCCCAGGGCTTTTTTTCAGCTGGAAGGTGGTGGAATGGAGTTCCGGAAACTCTTGAAAATGGTCACATGGCTGGCAGCCCCGCCCCCTGATCTCCAGCTCCAGTGGCGCCAAGGACAATCTAAACTCCCCTTTGTCTGGAGATCAGGAGGTGGGGCCACCAGCCATGTGACCATTTTTGCCGAGGGCAATTTAAGCTTTTAAAAACTCCCCCCCTCCTTGTTCCAGCTTACCCAAAGTGACGTCATTGGCCCTGGGAGCATGCGTGCACTTTGCGCGCGCACATGTGGTACCAGGGGCACCACCTCCCACCAAGAGTTGCCCCCTGTGCTGGCAACCCTCTGAGTTCCACCACCCTATAAAAATCTCTATGGATGTAGCAAACTAGCCCAGAGAGAAAGAGTTGAGCCATTTCTCCAATGCACTACTGTACTATTATGCCCAGAAGTGTTTGGGGTTTTTTTTGCTGTAGAAGAAGCATTTAAAGAAATTGGACCCCTCCCCCTTCCCTAATATACACTTGCAGTCTGAGCAGTAATTCTCAAGTTTTACTAGCTCATTCTTTGCAATGTGAATGTGGATCAGTCCTCACGGCCCACCAGAAACCAGTAAGTTAGGAAAATGGAACTCTCATTTGCCCGTGGTTTCTAACACCAACCCTACCTTCTCTTTTCAGGCACCAAGTACTAAAACTGTTTAAGGCATTTTCTTTATTCAGAGAAATCTATTTAGAACATAGGCTTTTAGACACATTACCAGCAATAAAATAAGGCAGTTTATAAATCACTGCCATGCCTTATGTTGGAGGGTACTACAATTATCTCAGAAGACAGAAATGGCTTACAGATGAGGTATTACTAGTACAGCTCTCTGACTATTGAGCATCCATACAACCTCAGACTTCTTTATTCTCTGCTAAAAGGCTACATGCTACATGCAGAGAATTTTACACAGAGAGTTTTATGCATGCGATGGACCTCCTAGATCAAAGCACCTTCATTATTAAATCTACACTTAACATTTAGAATTTGGATGATGTAACAAGTCTTAAGATCCAAGTGTAAACATTCAGGTCCCGATGACACAGTTCACACATCATTCAAAGAGGTTATAATGCTATGCCAAGGTGGTTTTTTTCCCCCTAATGGCAGTTTTAACATACATTATGTTTTAAAAGCTTTTAGAATACTTCAAAAGTGCTCCTGTGGTTGAAATACTTCACGTAAAAGGAATTTTTATTCATACATCTCAAATTACAACTCAGCCTTTAGTATGACACACATTTTAAAAGGTTTGTTTTCATGACATTCCCATTGATCTAACAACAGGAGTGAAGCTGAAATATAATATACATTGGTGATGCATCATTTGGAGAATTTTGCCTGTTCCAACGCTGGCAGAAGACCATAGGCAAATGACTCATGTTTCCCCATTCTTTGCACTTTGCATATTCTTGCTTGCAGAGATTCATCCTGTTGGTACAACTTGCCTGCTAATGCTGATGCAGGAGTATACAAGATATTTCTAAAAACTAGCAACAAAGCCCGTTGTGGGGGGGAAATACAACAGGCTCTAGAAAGGGGATGGGAGGTGGGCAGGCATTCCTTCCTCCTCCATCACTGATCCCAGCTGGATAAAGGTGGGGAGGGCATGGCCACCTGCTCTGCACCTGATGCCAGCCAAGTGAAGTGGGGGCAGATACTGCCACCTGCTCTGTGCCTGTTCCTGGCCAGGTGAATGGGGGGCAGGCCTTACCTCCTGCTCTGCTTCTGATCCCAGCTGGGTAAAGGGGGTGGGCAGGCATTGTCACCTGCTCCACTCCTGATTTCAGCCAGGTGAAAGGGTGGGACTTGCAGCCTGCTCCGCGCCTGATCCCGGCCGGGTAATGGGGGGGTGGGCATTGCCACCCACTCTGCTCCTGATCCCGGCTGGGTGAAGAAGGGATGGGCATTGCCTCCTACTCTGCACCTGATTCCAGCTGGGTGAAGGGGGCATTGCCACCTTCTCCATGCCCGATTCCGGCAGGTTGAATGGGTGGGTGGGCATTGTCACCTTATCCTTGCCACCTGATCCCTGCCAGGTGAAGGGGAGTGGGTATTGCCACCTGCTCTGCTCCTGATCTTGGCCATGTGAAGGGCAGGCAAGCATTGATTGAAAATCAGCTGGCATAAGACCCGTAGGCTGTTATTGAAGATTGATTACAGCTCCTTTTCCATCTGGAGAATGGTCTGCTCTTTGAAAAGAGCATATGGAAAACAATTTCTAAAAATTTCTAAAAGCCTGAAATATACATAAAAAATTTATATAAGTACTTAAATAATTACAGAAACACTGATGCAAAGATTTTCATTGTCCATGGATTCATATGGGAAGGGCAGTCTTGTAAGTATGAGGGTTCCAGGGCATGAAAGGCTTTAGGTTAAAACCATCTTCATGAACTGAACCCAAAACCAAGAGTCTCTCTACACAAGATTTCTTACATGGGGACACTCAAGTGTACGGGGATTCAATGTTAGCCGGGAAGCAAAGTTTGCATCTCTACACCAGGGTAGTTTCTATATCAGGGTAGTTTAAAAAGATAAGAGCTATCAGAGATCACTCCTCAGAGGATTTGTTAATTTCATCTTTGCCTTCCAGAAGGCTCTGTCAATTTCACCTCCTATTAAATAGTGGGTTCAGACTTGAAGTAAACCAACAGCTCTTTATTCAGTATAACCACACACAACAACAACAACTGACAGAAACCCTCAATATATATACATACCAGTTTTCCCTCCCAAAGAGTTATAGCCAATGAGAACACGTACTTTAGAATACCCTCGTTTGCATAACTCACATACATTGTAACTTATTTACAGCTCAGTGATTGGTCTTTATCTGGCTCTCCTGATTCGCTGCCACCCGTACTTAGTGGCCACTGATAGCAAAGCCTTGAGTTCTCTATCAGCTACAGTTCGACCAATACATTACACTCCTCCCCCCTAAGTCAGAACTGACCTCCTAACAAATATAATCTTTCAGGTGGCTGGGAGTAGTCCGAGTCCGCTGGGACCTTCGTAAGGTCACTTGAGGCGAGGGACAAAGTGCGTCCGACAATTGAGCCGGTGTTTGGGCAGTTGGTAGCCCGTTACTTAGTTCCGCTTGGTTCTCGGGGGTAGTACTTGCCTCTGCAGCCGGTGAGCTGACCGTTGGTGCCTGCTGTGGTATAGCTTCACTGTCCGTTTCTGGAGGGATGGTATCCTGTTCACTGGGCGTTGGTAAGCTCTCGGCTCCCGTTGTCCTGGTCGGCCATCTGCGTCGTAGCTGGTCCACGTGTCTTCGTAGTTTCCTGCCATCCGCAGCGATAACGGCGTATGACACTGGTCCCGTTGTGGTGTCCACGGTCGCAGGCACCCATGGCAGACGTCCGCTGTAGTCGCGGGCATATACGAGATCCCCCGGCTGGAAGGTCCTTACCTCTCCTTCCGGCATGGGCCTTTCCTCATCCGCTAGGTCGGGGTGCAGCCTGTCGAGAGTCACGGTGAGCTTCCTGTTCATTAGTAGTTCAGCGGGGCTACGCCCTGTCGCAGAATGCGGCGTGACGTGTTGCTGTAACAGGAACGCAGCCAATCGCGATTGCCAGTCTCCTTGGCTGATTCGCCGAAGGCTGTCCTTTGTTGTCCGCACCATCCGTTCTGCCTGCCCATTGGTGGAAGGGTGGAACGGAGCAGACGTGACTTGCCTGATGCCGTTGTTGGCCAGGAACTGCCGGAACTCCGCTGACGTGAATTGTGTTCCGTTATCTGACACTACCGTGTCAGCCAAACCGTGTGTTGCAAACAGCTGACGTAGGGCCCTAATGACCACAGCAGTAGTCATTGTGGAGACGGGAACAACTTCTAGCCATTTTGAATAAGAGTCCACAACTATTAGGAAGGTTTGTCCCTGAAATGGCCCTGCAAAATCAATGTGGAGTCTCGACCAGGGTGCTCTCGCTGACTCCCAAGGATGTACTGGGGCTTGCGCTGGAGCTGGGCGTGTTTCTTGGCACGGCTGACAGGTACGGACCCATTCCTCGATAGCCCTATCCATGCCTGGCCACCAAACATAGCTGCGTGCCATTGCCTTCATGCGGACTATGCCTGGGTGTCCGCTGTGTAGTGCCTCCAGCACCTGTTGTCTCAGTTTGCTGGGGATTACAACTCTATTTCCCCATAGCAGACAGCCCTTGTGCACTGAGAGTTCGTGCTGCCTAATGAGGAACGGCCGAAACTCTTCGGCCAGCTGGCCTGATGGCCACCCCCTCCACGCCCAGTTGAGAACGCGGCTGAGGGTGTGATCCTTAGCAGTGTGTGACGCCACGTCGGAGGCTCTAAGTGGTGGACTCGGCAAGTCTTCCAGCAGCATGATGTGATGAGCTGGAGATGGGTCGGTCCCCTGGTCAGCAAGTGGCAGGCGGCTCAGGGCGTCGGCATGTCCCATTGCTTTGCCGGGGCGGTGCTGTAAGTCGTAGGAGTAGGCAGACATGAACACCGTCCACCGCAGCATTCTGGGCGAAAGGATTTGAGGCGTTTGCTTGTCTGGAGAAAGTAGTCCCAGGAGTGGTTTGTGGTCGGTTGCGATGAGGAACTTCCGGCCATAGAGGTAATCATGGAATTTTTTCACTCCAGCAACGATTGCCAGAGCTTCCTTGTCTATTTGGGCATAGTTCCGTTCCGCGGCCGACAAGGTTCTTGAAAAATAGGCGATGGGCGCTTCATGCCCGGTATGCATTCTGTGGCTTAAGACGGCTCCGATACCATATGGGGAGGCGTCGCAGGCGAGTACTAGTGGTCTTTTCTCATCAAAGTGTGTCAGCACGCTCTCTGACGACAGTAGTTTTTTTACTGCTTCAAACGCCGCGGCTTCTCTTCTGCCCCACCCCCAGGGGGCGGAGGAATCTAGAAGGCGGTGCAGGGGTTCTGCAATTGAGGCCTTATGTGGCAAGAATGCGTGGTAGAAGTTTAATAGGCCCAGGAAGGATTGTAGTTCCTTCTTTGATCCTGGAGGAGGTGCACTTTTAATGGCCCGTACCTTTGCTGGTGTGGGATGAATACCGGCTGCGTCAATGAGGAATCCCAAGAACTCCACACTCTCAACAGCGAATTGGCATTTCTCTCTCTTTACCTTTAAGCCGGCGTCCTGTAGTTTGCGAAGGACACAGCGAAGCCTCTCTGCAAGTGCGCTTTCTGACTCCCCCGCGATTAGGACGTCATCAAAGTACGGAATGACGCCTGGAATTCCGCGTAGAAGTCCTTCCATGATGCCTTGGAAAATTCCTGGGGCGACGTTGACGCCGAATTGTAGTCTCTTAACCTTGAACGCCCCTCGGTGTGTCACGATCGTTTGGGCTTCTGCCGTCGCCTCGTCCACAGGTAGTTGTTGGTAAGCCTGTGCCAGATCAAGCTTGGCAAAAATCTTTCCCCCTTGAAGCGATGCCAGGAGATGGCTCACGACTGGTACTGGGTAGGCATGTTGCTGTAGTGCTTTGTTGATTGTGCATTTATAATCTGCGCAAATTCGGACCGCTCCATTGGGTTTCAGTGGGGTTACTATGGGAGTTTCCCATTTAGCGTGAGAAACTGGCTCCAGGATCCCCTGTTCGATCAGACGATCCAGTTCCTCATCTATCTTTGGCTTGAGCGCAAATGGAACCCTGCGAGGCTTCAGGCAGATGGGGGCCACGGCTGGGTCTAAGTCAAACGAGACAGGCGGTCCTGTGTAATTACCAAGGGCCCCGTCGAAGACTGCTGAGAACTCTCTGCATACTGATGCTACCTCATCACGATGCAGCCGCTGCACGCCTGCGATTTGGATGCCGAGAGGACGGAACCAGTCGAGGCCGAGTAAGCTAGGTTGGCGGCCTTGAACTATCACTAATCGTAGTGGGCCAATAAAGTCCTTGTACTTTACTTGGAATGTGCCGATGCCCATGATCGGCACGCGGCGGCCTTGGAAGTCTTTCAGCACCATGTTTGCTGATTCAAGATGAGGTGTGGATGACTTTCTGCGTATCAGCTTGAGGGTGTGTGAAGAGATGATGGATAACGCGGACCCTGAGTCGACTTCCATTTCACAGGGCATGTTTTGGATTTTCACGGTTACTTTTATTTTGTTGCTGCTTGGAGGTCGTAATGCTTGCACCGATGACTCACTAGTCTGGGCTACATTAGCGTGGCGTATAGTGACTGTATGGCAGTCGCTTTTGCGGTTGGATGCCTTGTTGTAGCCCAGTGCTGACTTGTGGCTGGACTGGGGCGATCCGACTTGGTTCTTTGTAGAGCGACAGGCTCGAGCGATGTGTCCCATTTTTCCGCAGTTTCGGCATTGTGCTTCCCGGAACCGGCAGGACTTCCTCCAGTGAGGTCCTCCACAGCTTGCGCAAGGGGTGCCCTGAATTGTTGCGCCCCCCCCGGTTGCTTGCCGTGGAACTTAGTTCTCAGGACCTCTTCTTCGTCATCCTCTGATGATGACACATCCTCTACACACCCCTGATGTACCTGTTCGGCCCTGCGGGAGGACAGGGGAGTGTGCGACTGCCGGACCTCTTTTGCGGATTGTTCTGCTGCTTCAGCAGCGAGTGCCTCCTCATGCGCTGTTGTGAAAGTCAGCTCTTTCTTCGCAAAGAGTCGTCTTTGGAGTTTTTCATTTCGCAGCCCACACACCAATCTGTCCCGAAGTGCCATCTCTAGGTCAGGGAAATTGCAATGCCGGGCTGCCTGCCGGAGGGCTGTGACGAATGCCGCTATGGATTCCCCTTGGGCTTGGTTGCGGTTGTAGAACGCGTGTCTGCTGGCTATTTCTGATGGCTGTGGTGAGAAGTGTTCTTTGAGTCTGTTCTTTATTGTGTCAAACGGTGTAGTTTGAAGCTGGGCTGGCGCCACTAGTGCCCGCGCTATATCAAACGTGGAACGCCCACACATGCTGAAGAACGTTGCTCTCGCGAGATCTGTGTCTTCAATCTTGTTCGCTTCAAGGTAGAAGTCGAAGCGGGTAATGTAGGATTCCCAGTCCTCGGCTGTTGAGTCAAACGAGTCAAAGTGGCCCTTAGTGGCCATGTCTGCCTTCTGGACGACACGAGCGTATGTCGGATGGCGGAGGTGACAATTCCTCACGCTTAAGATTTCAGCTTAGGTCTTGGGGCTGCCTACCCAAGCACCTTGTTAGTGATATCGCTCTGGTATTGGGGCTGCATACCCAATCAGAAATCCCATCCTCGTCGCCAGTATTAAATAGTGGGTTCAGACTTGAAGTAAACCAACAGCTCTTTATTCAGTATAACCACACACAACAACAACAACTGACAGAAACCCTCAATATATATACATACCAGTTTTCCCTCCCAAAGAGTTATAGCCAATGAGAACACGTACTTTAGAATACCCTTGTTTGCATAACTCACATACATTGTAACTTATTTACAGCTCAGTGATTGGTCTTTATCTGGCTCTCCTGATTCGCTGCCACCCGTACTTAGTGGCCACTGATAGCAAAGCCTCGAGTTCTCTATCAGCTACAGTTCGACCAATACATTACACCTCCCCTTGGGAAGGCAAAGATGAAATTAACAACCCCTCTGCGGAGGGATTTCAGAAGACTTTGTCTTTTTAAACTACCCTCCTGTAGAGAGCCTTTGGCTCTGTCTTTTTAAACTAAGTTTCCCGGCTAATATTGCATCCCCGTACACTGAGTGTCCCCATGTAAGATGTCTCATGTAGAGAGATTCTTACTTTCTGCGTCGTCTTATATTCAAGTGTACTCTGTCCCCATAGCAGTGCGCGTGTATTCACGATGGGAGAACAACTGTAAGATCTTTCACTTGAGCATCCCCGTGTAAGATGTCTTTTGTAGAGAGACTCCAAGGCAGTGAGGATAAGCACTTTAAAAGAGGCGTATTGTAGTTGAAAAAGCTGGCCCTCAACAGCAATAAGGTTGCCATATTTTGAACCAGTTGCAGTTTCTTAATTGTCAGTCTTGTCTCATCTTGAGATTACTATATAGCATGGATCAGTGTAGCAGGGGGCAGTCAAGTCCAAGAAGAGGTAGAGGGGTGTGTGTGAAGAAACAGCTAAATTCCTGTGTCCGCTATTATTGAATGAATATATATATATATATATATATATAAACAATACTATATATATAAACAATAGTATATATATAAACAATAGTATAAAAAGTAATGTATAATGTTAAAGAAATTGTAAAGGTATGAGGTAAATGTAAAGCAATTTTACTTCTGCAACGGAAATTAAGATATAAAGTATGTAGGCCTCTGGGCAGCCTGCCAAAAGTGGATCTGATGCATAGTTACTGTTGCCAAGGGAGTGGTTCTCTGTTTGAGGTTCTCAGCAAATCTTGTATCTATATGAGACAGAATGACTGAAAATGTGTCACTTCTACTTGGTCAAGTTTATGACTGGTCAGTTAGCGGGCAATTTGGCCTAGTGGGCAATTTAGGCACTTTTCATTGCCCTGGAGGTTAGAACTAGAGTTCCCAGACTTCAGGTGGGCCTGGAGATCTCCCAAAATTGCAACTGATGTGCAGACTACAGAGATCAATTCTCCTGGAGAAATTGCCCGGCTAACATTCCCGGCTAACATTGAGAAATTTCTCACCTCCAAATCTCCAAGAATTTCTCAGTCCAGAGTTGACAACCCTAGATAAAACCAATGAGATGAGGTCCTGAAACACCGTGTTAAAGTGTTTGGTGGAAGATAATAAAAGGCCAGCCTCAGCCCCAACAGCTGGAGTGATTAAACAGTTGCTGGCAGAAGCAGGGCTTTTTTTCTGGGATAAGAGGTGGTGGAACTCAATGGTGCAACTCAGGACCGCACAATGACATCACTTTGGGTCAGCTGGAACAAGGGGGGAGTTTTTTAAAGTTTAAATTGCCCTCGGCGAAAATGGTTACTTGGCCAGTGGCCCCGCCCCCTGATCTCCAGACAGAGGGGAGTTTAGATTGCCCTCTGCACTGAGCAGTGCGGAGGGCAATCTAAACTCCCCTCCATCTGGAGATCAGAGGGTGGGGCCACCGGCCATGTGACCATTTTCAAAAGGTATGGAACTCCATTCCACCACGTTCCCACTGAAAAAAAGCCCTGGGTTGAAGCAAAAGAAAAAGCAGAAGGACAGGGTAGCAGAGAAAGAAATATCTAAAAGAAGAAGCCTGTGGCTGAGCAGGGGGAACTGAGAATAACAACAACAACAACAACAACCACAACATTTGATTTATATACCGCCCTTCAGGACAACTTAACGCCCACTCAGAGAGGTTTACAGAGTATGTTATTATTATCCCCACAACAACAATCACCCTGTGAGGTGGGTGGGGCTGATAGAGCTCTGAGAGAGCTGTGATTGACCCAAGGTCACCCAGCTGGCTTCAAGTGGAGGAGTGGGGAATCAAACCTGGTGCTCCATATTAGAGTCCTGCCGCTCTTAACCACTATACCAAGAAAATGCAAGCTTAGGAAGACAAGCCTGAGAGCTGAGAAAGAGATCAATACTGTCAAGAGATCCATACTTACAAGTATTTATTGTTCCAGTGTTTTCAGTAACAGGGGTGAACTGTGAAGAAAAAATGGCCCTGGCAAAGTCCTCACCGCCACCGCCACCATCTTACACAGCTCTGCTAGCTGCTTCCCTCCATGTGCTACATGCAACTCAGCCAAGCCAGGCATACCCATCCACATGAGACTGAGCCAGGCAGCACCTTCCCCGGCTGTGCCATGTGTGGATCACCCAGGTCATTCAACAGCTTGGTACTAGTTCTCCTCAGCCTCAGAGTTTGTCTAGTGTAAACCAAGCTAACCAGGTATTAATAAAAAGTGTTTTTTACCTTTAAAGGTAAAGAGTGGCAGTGGAAAACAAAGTAACCTATACAAATACGTAAGACCCTATTCTCCCTAAAGTTGTAAGTGTGGCCAAAGACTGGGCAGGTAAAAATTCAAAAGGAAAAAGGATTCCCCCAATAGTTTCACAGTCAAACACAGCTAAGGAAACAGCATTCTTGGCCATCTGTACTCACCTATTTCCTCTAATAAAAGGACAGGATCAAATAACACTCCAAAGCTTTTCACCAAGTCCATTACCCAAAGACCCACCCCTATCTAGAGTAGGCAATCCAAACACCACTAGGTCATCAGCCCTATTACTGGCCAGAATTACCTCTGTCATGTCTGGATTGAATTTCTGCCTGTTCCCCTTAGCCTGTTAACTATAAGATCAAGACGATGGCCTTACACTGAGCCGAAAGCTTCTGGGGCTTATTCAAAGAAATACAGAACTGGTGTCACTCACATGCAGGGCTTTTTTTCAGCTGGAACGCGGTGGAACGGAGTTCCGGGACCTCTTGAAAATGGTCACATGGCTGGTGGCCCCGCCCCCTGATCTCCAGACAGAGGGGAGTTTAGATTGCCCTCCGCGCCGCTGAGCGGCACGGAGGGCAATCTCAACTCCCCTCTGTCTGGAGATCAGGGGGCGGGGCCACCAGCCATGTGACCATTTTCTCCGAGGGCAACCCACTGAATTCTACCTCCTCTTTTCCCAGAAAAAAATCCCTGCTCACATGTTTGTTAGGTTGTTTTGGTTGTTTTGTTTGTTTGGATGATTTCTAAGCCACCTATCCATTGAGCCTACTTGACATGACTTACAAAGGAAAACATAACACCATAAGTCATAACAATTGAAACAGTATTAAAAATCCAGCAAAAACATAAAAACAGCCTAAAGCATACAGCACCTTAAAATGAGTCTCATAAAACACTTCTCAGACAAACTAAGCTAAAGCAAGTTTTAAAAGATTAATCCTTTAATTAAAGCCTGGGTAAAAAGAAACATTTTACCCTACCCCCTAAAAACAGCAGGGTAGATGCCAGGTGAGGCTCAAAGAGAAGGACATTCCACAAGTGAGGTGCTACCACCACCACCACCCCAGTTTTGGTTACCACCTGCTTCATGTCTGGTACTGTTAAGATCAGGGCTCATTTTGAGGGGGAACGCATAGGAATGCAGTTCTGGTAGTTCCCCAAAGAGGTCACATGTCAGGTGGCCCCGCCCACTTGACTCTCGGCCATTTTGTTGTATTCCTGTATAGTGAAGCCAGCTAACAATTTGAGCCCGTTTCGGCCTATATCGGGGCCAAAACAGCCTGGATCGGGCCTCTGATGGGTGGTGGATCACTCTCCTGCTCAGCAGCGGCCCGATCCTGACCATTTTGGGCCCCTTCTTGGCCATTTTCAGCCCATTTTTGCCATTTGGGGCCCAATTTTGGCCCTGAATGACCAGGATTGGGTCTAAAACAGCCAGGATAGGTGATGTCAGGGGGTGTGGCATATGCTAATGAGTTATGCTAATGAGTTCCTCCAGCTCTTTTTTCTACTAAATGACCCGTGGTTAAGATAAAATACAAAGTCACAGCCTATTTTTTTAAAAAAAACTCTAAGCCATAGCCATGATAATCAACAACATTCAAGGCCAACAAATGAGTCTTTAGATGTTTAATAAATAAACAAATGACTCTACAACAGACATCCTTCAGTACGTCACTTAAATCCAACTAGATCAGTTTGACAGCATCAAAATTCTCACCCTCTAAGGATATCTGCCTTCCCCACCCAGCATCACTTCTGCTTTACTTTATCGTATCCTTGGGAGCTGACCTCAGTGAAAACTTATTTCTTACAATTGTTTGATTCACAAGTCAGGCTGCGCACATCCTGGTGCACTCACATTCAGTATCTACTGCTATGGTTTGGCATAACATCAGAGCTGGTGCAAAGATGCTCTGTATTGTAAATGCCGCCAATCGTTTGGGGGCTGAAACTCAAATAGAAGGGGGGAAAGACCAGGAAGTCAATTTGTTAGAGAGAGAGAGAGATTCATTTTGACCGAGTAAACTTTCATTAGTGAACGGAGAGCGCCCAAAGAAAAAAGAGGGGGGGGAATATGAAGAATTGTAAGTGCTGCAGCTCTTTCAGTTCACAGGCACGTCAGCGCTGGATGGAAGCCAGAGGACTCATCTACCCTCAGTGGGACTGAATCCAACAGGCACTCGGGGCAAAAGGAATTAAAGTTGCAACCCTGTGTGTGTATAGGAATAGACTTGCAAGGCCCATTGCCTCCTTCATTCTGTGCATGCTTACGGTAAGAATAACCTCCATTGAACTCTGTGGGACTGACTTCTGAGTAAACATGCATCTGGAGGAACAGCCTATGCCGCGCACAGCCTTTAAGGTACTATAAGACTTTTTTTGCGATTATACAAAAGGTCAGGTAACCTGGTTGCTGTAGTCTGATCCCCCCCAGCTCAACAACAAGCCAACGCTTTTTCCTTTGTGACACGCCGTTCTCTTCCAAAAGGCACATTTGCACGCTCTTGAAAATAAAATTGCAATACTGTAATATTTTGACAATGCAGTTGTATAACTTTATAGGAGGTTCATCGGGCAAAGAAAAGCACGGACAAAACACAGATCAGAGAATCTAGAGATTATGTTGCTCCCTCCCCCTTTTTAACGGCATCTAATTGTTTAGGTTGAATGCCTGGTTTCATCTCCAATATTGTTTGGTGGGTCATATTCAAAGATCTACCATTAAGAGTGACGACCACGTTATGCATTACAGCCAAGCAGTCCCAAATCGCAGTATTTCACATCTTCCAAATATAGCTTAGTTTTGCAACCGCGTAATGCAAAGCTTGTACAAAATAGTCATTCAACAGCTTCAACAAGGCTTTGCAATTGAGAATTATCTACAATAGCACCATCCTGACCTGGCATTTAGTAAAAGAAGTAAAACACTTTCAACAGTTAACTACTTCGTATTCAACACCACTAAAGAATCAGCCCAAAGTGGGGCATTAGGATCTTCCTATACTAGTTTTAACACGTGTTTAGCAGAAGTCTTTGGCTTTTCAGGCTGTGCTTTTCAATCAAAATTTACATCAGCTCTCACTGCTGCCTTCTTATCACACTGCATAGCAATTCAGACAAACTCCCTCCCCACTTTTCAACTAAAAAATGTTTTAAAACCAAACTATCCCCTCTTCTCAAGAAACCAAGACTGTATATTTCTTTCCAAAGTGGTTTTGTTGATCCATATGCAGCTGTCCTCAGAGCTAACTTGGATCAGCTTTCCCCTAGACAGTTTGCGAGCGTTTACCCCCTTCTCAGCTCCAAACAAACACCATATTGCATTTCAAAGGATTAGGATGCTGTTCACTTACCTGAGAAGTCTGAAGAAGTTTTAGCAAACTTGCCGGAAACTGTCAAGCACATGATTCCTAGGAAAAAGACAGAGGAGAATGCCACACATGGGCTCATCCTCAGCTATCCTCTATCTGTTGTTTTCCAGAGATTTATTTTTATAAAATGTTTTTCTCCCCTGCAACCTAATCCTTTTCATTGCAGGAAGATCACAGTTGCTCCCATTGCAGTGACTGATCACAGGCAAAACGTTGGGAAATAGAGCCCCTGGCTTCGCACAGAAATCTCTCTGGCTAGGAGTGAAAAGATCCCAGAGTGAGTGAAACTAAGGAGACAAACCTACCTGGATCCTGTTGGTGTTCCCAGGGTCCTAAAGCCCAATCTTTCCAATCCAGCTCAAGCAACCAAGAGGAAAAGTTTTGCCCAAATTCTCCACTGAGAGCTAACGATTGGCCAACGGGGGAAAGGCCTATTTCTAACCAAGAAAGTTTGGTTAGAATAAGATCCATACTTAACTAAATAAACAGCTTCAGGTGGGTAGCCATGTTGGTCTGCAGTAGAAAAGCAAGACTCGAGTCCGACAGCACCGTAAAGACCAACTAGACTTCCAGGATATAAATAAATGTTTCATATAAAAAGTGGATAATAAACTTCACAATTGTATAGAAGTAGCTGTTTCAGTCTATTGGAGCAAAACAAATCCAGAAGTCCAGCGGCGCCCTAAAGACTAACATTTATGACCCAGGATAAGCTTTCCTAGCTCATCTCTTTAGATGCTGTGGGAAGGAAATCCTTTTGGAGATTTTTCATAAGAAAAATCAAAGATGGTGGGTCGAGAAAAAGAGAAAATCAGAGAAGAGAGAGGGGCTTGGTGTGAACCCCATCACTTCGCAGCCGTTACACTGTGCACTTTGAAATACTCCCAGAGACTTTTTTTCTGTTAGGGTTTCGGCGCCCATTAGATGGGATAGGCACAGCTTTTCTGAACACAAATTTCTGATTGTTGTACAGCTGTCAAAGGCGGCATAGCCCTGCCAGAGGAAACCAATAACGGCAATCTTACATCTACCATCCACCCCCCCCCCCAATGCATACAACAAAACTATGAACTACGTTTACAAGCCTTTAGGAACTACTAGACACTTGAGAGATTTTCAAGAATGGACTTGAAAGGATTGCTTTTCCCCTCCCAAGCTGTGGTCCTATGTACAGTTATTTTGGAGTAAGTCTTACTGAACGTAGCTATTTTAGATTCCTTTCCGCTCCCCCAAGCCGTGGGAAGTTCAGGGCTGCCTTGACAGGGCCAATTTCTTTGGGAGAAGAGCAGACGTGGAGGTACATGCTGTTCCTAAAGCAAGGTAAGTCATGTTAGTGGGCATGTAGTGAGTTATCTGGGGACGGTGGTGGAGAATGCCCTCAAGTCATAGCTGACTTGTGGCACCCCCTGGTGGGGTTTTCATGGCAAGAGACTAATAGAGGTGGTTTACCATTGCCTGCCTCTGCAACCTCGTCTTTGTTGGAAGTCTCCCATCCAATTACTAACCAAGGCCGACCCTGCTTAGCTTCTGAGATCGGATGAGATCAGGCTCACCTGGGCTATCCAGGTCAGGGTGGCTATCTGGATGGAGAAAGGATAATACTTACTAGACACTCCACACGTCCTGTTTTCACCAAAATCTACCTTCCAACTGTCTGTCTGTCTTATATCCCGCTTGTCTCCTCATTGGGGATCCAAAGTTGCTTACGACAGTTTCCTCATCACCATTTGATCCTTACAACAACCCTGTGAGGTGGGTTAGGCTGAGAGTATGTGACTCTTACAGGGTCACCCAGCAAACAGAGCGGGGATTCAAATTTGGGTCTTCCAAATCCTATGCTAACCACTGCACCCACAGTCGATCTCATATTTAGCTCTTCTTGGACACAAGAGATTTTTATCCTGAGTCTTCTTCCAAATAGCTCAGACCGGGATACACGTTTCTCCCTTCCTCATTTTCTCTCTCCAAAAACCCAGTGAAGTCGGTTAGGTCAAAAGGCAAAGAGAGGGAAACTGGCCCAAGGAGACCAATAAGCTTCATAGCAGCGGAGTAGGGATTTGAATCTGGGTCTTCCAGCTCCCAGCTAGTCCAACCGTAATCTTTACGCTGCATTGGTCCCCGTAGCGGGTAAATCAGTCTCCCAAATGTAGCTCAAAGTACATTCCAAGGTGAATTTGAGAAAATATTTCATTCGCATTTAACCCCAATTAAGTTAGCTAAAATGTCCTTAAATATGTCAAATAAATGCTGGAGATGTGAGAATATCCCGGGTTCATATTATCATATGTGGTAGACATGTAAAAAAGCAGCAGAGTTCTGGAAGATGGTCCATAAGACGATTCAACAGATGCTTGAGATTTCTTTGCCTCTGAAACCAGAACTCTTTTTATTAAACCACATATTGATTCCAGTTAATAAAAAACAAAAACATTTGATGTTGAATATAATTACAACAGCCAGGGTACCATATGCGAAACTTTGGAAGTTTCCAAAGCCATTCTAACGCAAGAAAACTTGATCGAAAGAACTCTTGAGACAGCTGAAATGGATAAATCATCACGTTTATTGAAAGATGTGGACAATACAATGCATAATGACATTTGGGACCCATTTTACAGTTGGATACAAAAGAAGACTGAAGAAATTTAGCTGCTACTAAAGATGAAGACTTTTATGGACGTTATTTAAAATGAATGGAAAAATTTGTAAACAAATTGCTGATCTGTAGAATATATTGAGGTGATACGAAATATATTAAATTGAACGATGCAATGTATTAGAATGATTAAATTTGAAATCTTTTTTTTCCCCATCCCTTCTTATTCTGTATCCCCATTTGAATTTGACATAATTACATTTCATGCTATACTTCCTACATTTCATGACCCCACAAAGCAGCCAGATTCTGTGCAGCTGTTAAAGCCTGTTTAGTTAGTGGGTTTCACTTGCTCTTTTTAATGCAATTTATGTAAACTTCTATGTATTAATGGTGCAATTTGAAGTATTTTAGGACTGATCTTTGACTAATAAATCATTCATTCATTCATGACCCCTTGACCCTTCTGGATTTTCTACATACCCATTAAATAAATGTCTGCATAGTGAAGATCTGTAACATGCATTTGACAAAGGGAATTCTAGTTCACCCTTATGCTGGTAAAAAATCGTCTTAGATACTACCAGACAGAAGACAAGTCCTCAAAACAAGTCTAACACTGGAGCTGTTTCTATAGACTGTGGCATGGTCTAGATTAATAGACATGTAAAGCATATTTCTAGGTAAGGTTGCCAACAGGCATGGAGAAAAATGTCTCGCCCCTTTGTGTGTGTGTGTGTGCACGCGCGTGCATGCGTGCATGCATGCGCCATCAAGTCACAATTGACTTATGGTGACCCCAGCAAGGGGCTTCAAGGCAAGTCAAAAGCAAAAGTTTTTTTCAGTGCCTTCCTCTGCAAAGTCTTCTTTGGTGGTCACCCATCCAAGTTCCAACCCTGCTTAGCTTCCAAGATCATGTTATACTATGCCACCTTCCCTCCCTCCACCCCTTTAATAGATGCTTAATATATGGAAATGGGCAACTGAATCTGTCTGTCTGTCTGTCTGTCTGTCTGTCTGTGACCAGCCATGCTGTCTCCCAGGGACCAGCCATGCAAAGTTCCTATACCCCTGTTTTCCCTGTTAATCGTTGGCAAACCTACTTCTAGGATAGGGTTGCCAGTCCCCCACTGGGCCGGTGGGGGGAAAGGTGGGAGAACGCGCCTCCCAGGGTCCGTTCTCAGGCGGTGTGGCATGCTCTCACACTCTGCATTGGGTCAATTTGGGCCCCAAACAGGCCAAATCAGGCCCCTTTGGGGCCTAAATTTGCCTGCTGTGAAACACTGGAGCACTCCAGGGCCCATTGCACTGCCCCAGCAGCACTCCTGCGCTCCACAGCAGGCCACTTTTGGCCCCAAATGGGCCTGATTCGGCCCCAAATGGGCTAAAATCAGCCCGCTGCAGGGCACGAGAGTGCTCCCAGGGACAGCATGAGGCCCTGTGCGATGACATCACTTCCTGGAAGTGGCATCATTACGCAGCTGGGAGCACACGGGCGCAAAGCATGCACACAAAGACATTAAGAAAGCTAAGTGCCAGTCTCCTGCCTCCCACCTGGAGGGTAAGGGGACCTGGCAACTCTATTCTAGGATTTGTTTGCTTTTAACCGAAATCAGCAAGGAGCAGGTCGTAAATAGTAGGGAATGGGCTAGAGGTTGCATGGCACTTAATCCTTTTGCCTCTTGCTGTTTTTTGCCCATGAGAGAAAACTACAAGATATCCACTCTCCTACAGGTGAAAAAGAAACCCAGGAAAGAAGATTTCAAAATGGAAAATTACTGGAAGCAAAACAGTTAAGTGGCCTCTCTGGCAGCATGCCCACCCCAGGCTGTTTTGGGTTAAAAAAGAGGAAGAATGGATCACAAAACTCCACACAACATGTCATTCAAGCTTTAGCTGTGTTTGTTCAAAAATAGCTATAAAGACCCTCTACAATCAACTATATCTGGGCAGACTTAAGCTAGACAGGGTTCATGGGCTGCTTCCGTGCCATTGGCTGGCCTGTCGTCAAGCTAACACGTCTTCTTCAGATGTATATTTAAGGCAGTGGGCAGACAAGATTCATTGACAACTCAGGCAAAGGTCTCGGGGCCACAACCTGTGTGAACTGAAAGGGGACTTGGGGAGTCTAGGAAGGAAAAACATCTGATGAATTTACTGCTGGGTCACCTGCCTTAATTCCTTTGAACTCTGCATACTGGAAATGAAATTTAAACCTAGTTGGAAAAACAGGAAAAAATAGGCTGGCCTAATAACGACTAGTGGGGTCAGCCTTGGTTAGTAATCGAATGGGAGACCTCCAACAAAGACCAGGTTGCAGAGGCAGCCAAACCACCTCTGTTAGTCTCTTGCCATGAAAACCCCACCAGAGGTCACCATAAGTCAGCTATGACTTGACAGGACTCTCCACCACACTTGATTTATAGTCTGCTTTTCTCACTGAGACTCAAGGCAGATTACAATGTGTAAGTCTGTCACAAATTGAGACAGACAGAACAGGCACCGGCTCCACCCTTCCTGAGAGTCCCAGAAGGGGAGGCAAAACTGACAGAGCCTTCGGGGAGGCGCAGAGGAAATAAACAAACCCTCTAAGAAGCAATCTCTGTGGCTCTGTAGAGAGGGGGAATGAACAGGGCCTTCTGAGCTGTCTTTTAAAACTTGGCTTCCCAGCTATCACTGCATCTCCCTTCACTTGAGCATCCTCATGTAACTCATCCCTTCACAGGTTTCGGGTCTCCCAGGCAGGTAAAGGGTTGGGTCACCACACGCCACCTGTCTAGCCTCCACTTTAGCAGACAGAGAGAGCTGACCCCGAATCCTCACAGGGTCCACACTCTCTCCCCTTCCAGAGGCTTCACCACACAGGCAGCCTGTTCCCTATATGTACCTCCTCTCACCCAGCTACAGCCCAGGGCTATTGGGGAAAAGGGAACTTAGAGGTTACTTTCTCTATATATACGTTGCCACCATTTAAACTTGGCCCATTGGTTGTGACCAGAGCATTTGAGGCCTGTGTGTGTCTTATTTCCCCTCACATAATGATTTCAAGCAGCCAGCCAGGGTTGAAAAAAAAAAACGTCATTTACAAGATGGAACATTGGAGTGAATGGGGTTTAAACTAATAAGTTGGAGTTAAAATGAGAATGTTTTGATGTAACAGAATGGGTTAGAATCATCCAGCAATGTCTTTGCTGCCTCAGCAGTCAAAATTTTTCCCTCAGCAGCTCTCAAAAGCCTTCTTTCCCTCCAACAGACACTAACTCTCTTTGGCCCAGCGTCTCTACTGCTTTGCCCTGACCTCAGTGGTCCAGGTAGCCCAATCTCATCAGATATTGGCTACTAAGCAGGGTTGGCCTTGGTAAGTATTCAGATGCGAGATCACCCAAGAAGGTCAGAGTTGCTAAGCAGAGGTCGGCAATGGCAAACCACCTCTGTTCATCTCTTGCCTGGAAAACCCTATGGGGTTGCTGTGATTTGGCTGTGACTTGACAGCATGAAAACAAATAAAAGATATCACGTGGTTTTTGTGTTTGGGTTTAACCATACAGGTGCAAAGGACAGCCAACTGGATTGAGGAGATTCAAGATGTGTCTGCCAGTCATTTAAGAAGCACTGTTATCAGGAGTGAGCAGGAGCATGAACATTACATCACTCCCATTCTACAGTCACTCCATTGGCTACCTATCAGTTACCATGCTCAGTTCAAGGTATTGGTTATTACACACAAAGCTCTTCACAGCCTTGGCCCAGCATACCTACAGGACCACTCCCTTACCTATGTTCCTCCACGGCAGCTTCGCTCATCTGAACAGGGTCTCTTGCAGGTGCCAGCCTGCACTTGGGTGAAATCAACAGCAGCCCATACACGGGCTTTCTATGTGGTGGCCCCTACCCTATGAAACGGCCTGCCTGAGGTCAGGAGAGCCCCCACTCTCCTTGCTTTCCACAAATGATGCAAAACCAAATGATTCAAAAAGGCTTTTTACTCAGATAGGAGGGCTGTATGGTAGGGATGGGGTCTCAGATGCTTCACTAATGAGTTAGGGACCATAGACTTCACCACTATGTTGCCTTACATATTATCTGTTGCTTTAAATATATACTCCTATGTACTACCTCTGCTTCATGTTGTCTAATGTCAGTCCTAGAATTGAGTATCTTCTGTTTCAGCATTTCTTCTGTATTAGACTCTTGCTAATGATATGTCTTTGTAAACTTGTATCTATTTACCCTACGGCATTGTTTACAGAAATGTCCTCGACACTGTATGGAAATGTACTTGATACTGATTGTACTAATCTCATACTGAGTAATCAGTGGTGGTCCCTGGCCTCGACCACAGCCAGATCCTTTTCGGTCTCCTGGCTCCAAACTGGTGGAACTCTCTGTCTGGTGAGATCAGGGCCAGCAGCATTTACTATCCTTCCGCCAGGCCTGTAAGACAGAGATGTTCCGCCAGGCGTATGGTTGGAGCTAGGCTAGACCTCGACTGGCCTAATGAAGGAGGAGAAGGAAGATCGAATCCTTCCCATTAGAGGTATCCGCCATCTAGTTTTTTAAATGGCAGGCTTCAGTGGCAAACTGACTGCCTCCGACGAGCTGATTGCTGCTAACCGTTTATTTTAAATTGACATTTTATTGTAGTGTTCCGGCGGGTTTTAATTTTAATCTGTTTTAAGGTATAAGTTTTATTAGAACTGTTTTTATAAATGTAATCTGCCCTGAGCCTGCTTGTGCTGGGAGGGCAGAATACAAATCGAAAGAAAGAAAGAATCTGCCTTGAGTCTCAGTGAGAAAGGTGGACTATAAACAAACAAACAAACGAGAAGACCAGGCTTTTGTGCTGTTTCTTGCTCTTCTCTGAATTAAACATATGTCTGAGAATCCGCTGTGATGGTTCTGGGCAGGACATCCCATTCTCTGCCTCCCATGCCAGTAAAGATCTTCGAGTTGGCCCCGACTGAGACCAAAGGCCCCCACAGAGGCACCTCATTATGTGCAAAATTGCAAAACTGAATTCCAGAAATGTCTTAGATCTCTGTAGACCTTGGATTTAAATCTGTGAATGAACTGTACGTGCTTTGTTATATGTCTTGGTTCTCTCTATTCTTCTTTTTACACACAAAAAAACAGAAAGCCTTTGCACCTGAAAACTACATGCAAGCGAAAAACCACATTTGTTTCATACTCCTCTCTTATATTGAGCCAAATGGAATAAAGCCAAACGTTCCAGAAACATTCATCTTGGAGCGAAGAACAAACATAAGAAATCTCAGCCCCAACGGGCAAGATTCCTTTCTCCCCATGAAATGATATACACCTGAAAGCAAGTGCCTATGATAAAATGCTGCGACATTTTAAATTCTTGTGTCATAAAGCAATAGCTTAAAGAGTTGATGCAAAGTCCCTGGGTGAAATATTGTCAGGTTTACACATAATGGCTCTGTCCACCCCTGGATCTGCATTTTTCTTCTGCTATGCAAAGAGCCCACCTGAAGTGTAGTTGGACATTCACCAAGTAACTGGAAACGACGGCATGCTCCTTTACAAGATTACCACTCGGAGCAGATTGCCAAATGGGCAAGTGGCCCTGAAGTTGGAGACACGTAAGACACACTGCCAAAACAATAAAACATCCAAAACCAAAGAAATGTCTTCCTGCCTCTCCCACGAACAGAGAGTACCCAGTCTCACTACAAAAGCTTTGTGCAGAGATTTCATACAGAAATTAGCCTACCAAGGGGAGATTGGAGTTGCGCTGTCCCAGCCTCTGTACATTCAAGGTGTTGCTCACAAGGACCTTAAGGATATACACCTCCCGTTATCGGGTCCCCTTGGAAGGAAGACGAACCACAGTAACGCTGGCAACACCTGGGAGCTTGACTTGAACAAGGTCGATGTTAGTGCAGGTCTTAGAGTCTACAACAGGTATACATGACATCTGTTGCCCCCCACCATTGCCGGCTGGGAGCAAGTTGAGTTCCAGCAGTGCCGGCAGCAGCTCAGAGTCTCAGGTCAGACTCAGTTGGCAGCAGCAATAGTCTAGAAGTTGAACAGAGGTGTATGCTGCACTCATCACTTCCACCTACAAAGTCAGTCACCAGGAGCAAGCCAAACCACAGCTCCATGGTTATGCACTTCAGAGGCCTGGCAGCAGCGCAGGTCTGGGAGACTTGCCGGCGCCCTCCTCATTGTGGCTCCCCAAGGAGCAGGTCAGATGGTCTTGGGCAGGGAATCAGCCCTGTTTGTTTGTACAGCAGCCAACATGCAGGCACCCAAATGCATGAAGGCCCCCTTACAGGTGAGGTTATTAATCACATATAGTCTGTGAACGTTTGCGGTTTCTGTACAAACGCTGCCTTGAATGCTGCTGTTCTCTGACCTGAATATTACCAAAAACAAGGATAACTGGGCCAGTTTTGTTTCTCCAGGAAGGACTACAGTTGGCAAAGGAAGCTTATTAAAGGGCCTTCATGCCTTGATGACATTCGTATGTTCTATCTGCAAGGACAGCAGTAAGAACACCCTTCAAGCTATGAAGAAGATCCTTTGAGGACGAGTATAATGTGGGCCAAGGCAGGCAAAATTCCAGTTCTTTGTTCTCAACAAGCAACAGATCCTCGGTCTTATTACTGGGATAAAGGCAGGTTAAAAATGCAAAAAAGGAAAGATATGAATCTGGACTACCTATTTCCCCCGTCCCTTCTCTTATACTGACTCGAGAACAAGTTCAGAATGTCCGTAGCCTTTGCTTAGACTGGACGAAAAGGAGAAATAAATCAGGCGATCAGGGTACTGAGGGCCACCAATGGAGGGGATGGTTTAGGGACACAAAATTCCCCAAACATGGGTCGCTTTGGAAGATCAAGAAACCAGGGCCGTTTCCAGACGGCTTACCTGCCTCTGGAATGTCGCTCCATGTTGTGGGGAAAACACGAAATATCACGTTTTCTCGCGTGAGTTTTGCGTGACGTCGCGCAAAACTCGCGTGAGAAAATGCGATATTTCGCGTTTTCCCCGCAACATGGCGCGACGTTCCAGAGGCAGGTAAGCCGTCTGGAAATGGCCCAGGACTGCTCATCTAAGCATAAGACCACCCACCATCTAGATTTCTTTGCTATAATGGCTCAATATAAATTTTAACAACGTAACAACAACATTCGATGACAACAACATGCTAAAAAAGCCTGTAGTTCAATATTGTCTTTAAGGTTACTATTCAAATGTGGTATAAATGTGGTATAGATTATCTGTCGACTATATTGCATTTGAAATTAATCGTGGGGAGTGAGGAGAGATGGCATTTGTGGACCCATGAATACTAGCCCTGGAAGAAAAAGAACCGAAACGGGAATTGAGAACAACAGCTGATGCCCGTCGGCTAGTTTTGTCTTATTAATTCCATTTCTGGACACATGGACTGCCTTTCCCCTGATTGTGCACTCTCCATTCTTGATTGTGTATTTATATGAATCAGTGACTGTTTTTTGCGACAGACTTCCTTGGTTTGGAGTAAATTCTGTGAATTATCTAGCATAACTGAATGAATCTTGTATAGCATCTTGCACAATTTTGCACTTTTGCACTTTAATTAAATAATTCTATATATATTACGATTTTCATTGCTCTCCGGTTTGTGTTTTTTCTCGTGTTGTTCCGGGAGCTTCCCTTTCGTTGTTGTCATGTCAATAAACAATACAAGATCATCTGTCTCCCTAAAAGTACCATTTTGAAGTTATAAGGAATATCTTGACTTGCATCTCTTAATTATTCCCAGTATCCGTCTCCAAAAGTAAATGCATGATACTAGAAAAATTCAATGTTTTCTTCATGAATAGATATATATTTATAGAAATAAACAACCAAGTCATTTTTATACTAGAGCATAGGCAAAGATAGTTACAGATTCAGATAGCAACTTACATTGCCAGTTGTTTTAAAGCCAAATATTTGCACAGATATTCCAGTTAACCGGTTGTACAGCTCATGAATAATCGTATGATTATTCATTCAACTGAAGTCTTTCTCAATAATCAATTACAACTGATCATCTATTTATGACGTGAGAGTTATTAATAGCCAGCCCTGCTCAAATCCAAACACGTCCACATATCTAGTTCCTAAACACTTCAGCATGTTTCTGACATACTCATCCTCCAAAATAATAATAATAAAATGATAACATTTGATTTATATACTGCCCTTCAGGACAACTTAACGCCCACTCAGAGCAGTTTACAAAGTATGTTATTATTATCCCCACAACAAAGCACCCTGTGGGGTGGGTGGGGCTGAGACAACTTTTAGAAGCTGTGACTGACCCAAGGTCACCCAGCTAGCTTCAGGTGGAGGAGTGGGGAATCAAACCCGGTTCTCCAGAGTCCCGCACTCTTAACTGCTATACCAAACTGGCTCTCACACCAAACCGGCTCTCACACCAAACTGGCTCTCACACCAAACCGGCTCTCACACCAAACCATGTGTGTCTTTGGAAGTGCTAATGGATATGGGACAAATTGTAACAAAATGAAATTAGACAAAAAGGACAAAACAATCTTTAAAATGCATCTAGGCTACAAGTGGCTCCTAATAATTTTTTTAAAAAATAACCCTAAACTTAAAAAAAAAGGTAAAGGTAGTCCCCCGTGCAAGCACCGAGTCATTACTGACCCATGGGGGACGTCGCATCACGACGTTTTCTTGGCAGACTTTTTTACGGGGTGGTTTGCCATTGCCTTCTCCAGTCATCTACACTTTATCCCCAGGAAACTGGGTACTCGTTTTACCGTCCTCGGAAGGATGGAAGACTGAGTCAACCACTTACAAAAAGAAAGAACAAAGTTAAAAGAATGCTGTATTACAAATACAAAAATACATTTAGAGCTTAACTCCGTGATATCCTTTGACGCAACTTCAAGGCAGAATGGAGAAACTCAGCCACCTTCTCGGTTACATCATGAAAGGAATATGCCAATAAAGGCTAACTTGACTTGACTTGACTGAGTCAACCTTGAGCCGGCTACTTGAACCTGGCTTCTGCCAGGATCAAACTCAGGTCATGGACAGAGCTTGGGCTGCAGTACTGCAGCTTACCACTCTGTGCCACGGGGCTCTTGGAACCCTAAACTAAAACACAATAAAACAACATATCAACATCCAAAATGACATTATATCATGAAAACGAAAAACCAACTCATAACTGCAGAATGGCTACCAATAAAAAATAAACAAAAACAACATGTCACCTAGAGGTGTGCAAAACAAAAGAAATGAGCTGAAAATACACCTGGAAATCACCTTTTGTTTTGTTAAAGCAGTTTCTGGAACAGTGAACTGAATCTGGGAAACCAAGTTATAATGGCATACCCCAACCAAAAAGGTTGTGTATTTCATTTTGTTTCTTACCTTGCAGAGACTGGGCCCACATGGCAGCATGGTCTTGTCTTTAACAGTATTCACCAATCAGATGCCAAGGGGAGAAAGCCCTTACATTATTAATTAACTCTGTGGGTAGGAAAAGGGAATGTGCTCAATGCACATGAGTGAATCTTGTTTTCCCCGTTGCTAATTGGGGAATGGCATTGTCTCCCTGCCAATCGGGTGAGTCCTTGCAAGGGGACACCCCTCCCTGTCCATCGGCTTTGGAAATGTTTGGAAGGTTAAATGGGCAGACTTCAATCATAAGCTGCAATTCTAAAAATACTTCTCTGGGAGTAAGCACTGTTGAATAACATGGGACTTACATCTGAGTAGACCAGTTTAGGAGTTTCATCTTGGTTTATTTTGCATGCTTCCCAAACCCTGGTCTGTCTCCCCTACCCCCTTCAGGGCACTTGGAGGAAAAGTGCTGCCTGGGGAGTGCAAGTAGTCTGCTCAATTAATCAAACTTGATAAAAGGACTTCAGTCATAGGCTGCAATTCTAAAGACGCTTCCATAGGAATAAACACAAGGAAACATGGCACCGAAGGTAATCATTTATTGGCCCTATAGAAAAAGAAAAAGGGTCCATAAAGCAGGCTTGTTTTTAATGCTGCCACCTCCGCCTCCTTGCCAGCCAGTTTCTCGCCATAGTGTGCACCCACCGGCACTTGCTTTCTGTGTGTGTGTGTAGTGTAACAGAGGAAAAACTTGGGAGATCAATGCTTTAGAGGGAGGAGTGTATTCTGTATTATTTTGGTGCTGTTAAGTGCCAAAACAGCTGCCCCAAAGAACCTGGAAGCCCGCATTGTGAAGAATGGGGGCAAAACTCAGGATAATGAAAAAAAACAAACATTAGGTCCCAGCCCCCCCCCCCAATCAGTAATGGTACATACTTGGTTCGGAACCCCCGGATGTGAAACTGAAATTGAATTTTTTTCCAGGCACATCCCTAATGTCACCATCTAAAATCAGCATCATATCATAAAAATGAAGAATTCATAAATGCAGAGAAATGTAACACAGCAACATATTATTCACTGGGAAGGAAGGAAGGAGCCCTAGGCCATTTCCACGTCCATGTAGGGATGGCCCACTCATTTATTTATTTATTTATTTATTTATTTATTTATATTCAATTTATATTCCACCCTCCCCACATCAGCAGGCTCAGGGCAGATTACAACCAAGTTTAAAATCATTTTCACAGTATATACAATTTAAAACCATAAAACATCTTAAATACACAGATTAAAATACATGTGTGTGTATGGTTTAGTAGTAGTAGGTTTAATTGTATATGGCCAAAGGCTGTCACAATATAGAGTTAAGAACAGTAAAAATAGAAATTTATCATACAAGCATAAAATACAGTTATTAAAATAACGAAAATAAAATACAATTCAAATGGAACCTTAATAAATACCAGATAGTTATGAAAAAAGTTAGTTTTCTGAGGAAGCAATCTTGGCCCTAATCTTTTTTGCAGCTAAGGCAAACAGGGATACTCTGCTAGTGACAAATGAATCAGTATCAGATAACAAAAAAACTAGTTTGTCAATATCAGAGGTAAAGTTACGCCCCACTAACAAGTTAGCAAGAAATTTAGCTCTAACCTCTGCGTACATGGGACAAAATAAAGTATAATGTAGAAGATCCTCAGGAACTGAGGCACCGCATATACAGAGACAGAGAGCCATTGGGGTTTGATGATATCTTCCATGTGTGTGTGTGTAAACACAGTGGCACATAGTCTAGACGACCACCTTTTCCCCCATCTCCGGAGCATTTTGGCAGAGAAATATGAGAAGTGGAGGTATCACTAGTAGGGAGGGCATATGTTGTACTCCCCCAGCTTGGGGGTACTGCCTTGCATCAACCATATGCCTGGTGACACAGCTCTGTCTTACAGGCCCTGTGAAAAGCTAACAAGTCTTGCCGGGCCCTGGTCTCACTGGACAGAGCATTCCACCAGGCTGGGGCCAGGGCCAAAAAAGCCCTGGCCCTGGTCAATGTAAGGCGGGCCTCCCTAGGGCCAGGGATCTTTAGTAGATGTTTATCGCTAGAGTGAAGAGTCCTCTGGGGTTCATATGGGGGAGAGGTGGTCCCGCACAGGCAGTCCCGCAACCTTTCCCCACAGTTCTAGACTTCTTCATTTGCAAAATGCTTGTAGGCTGCTTGGTTTCCGTTTTCTCAGCGCCTTTCCTGGGACTGCACTTTCCCTGGTCTTTTCTTTCCACAGGCTGACAGAGCGCTTCTTCTACATTCTTGGGCATGTGAATAGCTAAAGCACTCTGAGGAATCATCCAATCACAGCCCAGTTCCCTCCCTCAAAGCTCTCAGCATGCAATCGCACATGTGCAGAACAAAAAAAACTTTTTAAAGGAAGGTGGGCAACAATGACGAAAGTGCCCAACCTCTCCTCCCAAACCACAAGGTAAGCGCTTTTGGGGAGTGTGTGTAGAGGCTGAGTTTTTGGAGCAACTCAGCAAGCACACACAAAAAGCAGGCAAAGGGTGTGAACAATCAGCTGTGGTGAATAGAGATGGGCACGAACAGAAAAAAAAATGAACATGATGTTCGTTGTTCGTTGCCATCCACGAACAGGGACTCACGAACAACCACAAACATGGCCCTGTTCATGAACATGTTCGTGGTTGGCTGTTCGTAGGGACCAGCAGGCTTTCCTCCAGCCATCATCCAAGTTTGGTCAAGATCCCTACTGCACCACTTCCAGAAACCTGACCTGAGCAGGCAACCAGGAAAGGTACCAATAATAAATAATAGCTTGGCCCCAGAGCCTGGGAGCAGCCTTGGAACCTGAAGGGGTAGATCCGTATCCCACCACACAAAGAAAATTCAAGCTCCAATGCACTCTCTCTATCAAAATGCCAACAGCAGCTATCTCTCCCTCTCCACTGTCTGCAAACTAAGCCAGAGCTGGGAGCCCCCCTCCCCCCTGCTCTTTGCTCCCTTGTTGTAACAAATTTGGAGCTCCACACTTGAAAGGAAGACCTGCCTATCAAGCTAAATTGGGCTTAGATTGGGGTTTTCAGGGCAACAGCAGGAGTTCAGACAGAGTTCAGACAATCCCTGCCTACGTTGCCAAGGGAATTAATTGCAGGTGCCAGACTGTCTGGCTTGATGAACAGCAACGAACGAGGCTTGCAACGACCACCTGTTCATTTAGAATGGGGCCTCACAAACAGCTTGTTGAACACCAGATTGGGCTGTTCGTGGCTTTTTTTTGTTCGTATTGCTGTTCGTGCCCATCTCTAGTGGTGAAACGGCCTTAACCCAGTTTGAGCCCTGGCACCTTTCGTCCTTTCATTATCGAAATTAACCATTCTATCACACCATGACTTTTGCATCTGCTTTCCCAAGTCCATGAATCACCAAAAACTTGAGTAGAAATCTGCAGGAAGTAGAGTTGCCCAGCTTCTTGGGGGAAACCAAGATGATTATACCTCTCCTCCCCACCCACACCCTCCTTCATACAATATTGCCTTTTGTTTCCTACAGTTGATTTCCTTATTTTGTTATTTGCTTTCTTCCCTACTAAACAGATCAGCTTTCACGGCTCTGACATGGGCTCCATTAAGCCATCATCTGTCATTAGGCCATTGAATACTGAAGTATGCTCCCTTATTTATATTCTCAAAGATCACATTTATGCAGTTTCCGCTAACCTAACGTCTCTTGTTTAGACGTATGGTGCTTTAACACAGGCCTGAAAGTTTAGAAAGGGAGTCTGAAAAGGAAATGGAAACAAGGGGGAGGGGGGGATCGAAAGATTAACATCTCAAGCCATTCCCTGGCATACTCTGTCGGCTTTCAGTGGCATTTGTGCCAGAAGAACAAGTTAAAGGCTATGATCCGTCTGAGATGGCTGCCAAAACCATTACGAGAATGCCAGCCTCAGGACATCTACTTTGATTTCTAATTGGAAATGTCCTATTCAGGAGAGGTCCTTAAAAAAAACACATCCTGAAAATTCTTAGGATGGAAATGTGTTAGTCAAACGACAAGCACATTTGCATGCTTGCATATTCTTCTCGACAAGTGCGGGACTCCCGGGGGGATCCAGTCTTCCTCTTTCGCACTAACCCACTCCCCCACTCCACTCACTGCTGGGGCATCCATCCCCCTCCTGGTCCCCTCAGAGACCATGAGCCAAATTTCTAGATGGGTGCCTCCGCATGCTTGCAGTTGCTATGGCAATTGACAATGTCAATCAAACTCTGACCATGGATTTGTGTCAGGGCTGTTTTTCTGGGAAAAGAGGTGATGGAACTCAGTGGGTTGCCCTCGGAAAAAATGGTCACATGGCTGGTGGCCCCGCCCCCTGATCTTCAGACAGAGGGGAGTTGAGATTGCCCTCCGCGCTGCTGGCACGGAGGGCAATCTCAACTCCCCTCTGTCTGGAGATCAGGGAGCGGGGCCACCAGCCATGTGACCATTTTCAAGAGGTTCCGGAACTCCGTTCCCCTCCATTCCAGCTGAAAAAAAGCCCTGGATTTGTGTGTGTGTATTTTCTCCAAACTAAGCTTGGAGGGATTGCCCCCTCCCCATTATTATTTCAGACTTTTCTGCAAATGTCCCTAGATTTCCCTGGATTTACAGAGCTCTAAACAATAGTGTGGGTGGCCCCATAGGTTTCATTATATCCACCCGGGGCCAGTTCTTCGCTATTATATATATTGTGACTGTTTGAACAAGATCGTACCTGTAAGTGGCATCTCCCATGAAATCTGGCCTCCTGACTCCTAAGAAATTGCAATGTTCATTGTTTAAAAAAAAACAAGATACTAATCCAGTTGATTCCGAAGAATGCATGATGAATTGCATAGGCATGAAGCTCAGGGGTAGTTATGTTAAAATCATGTATTGTTCAGCAGCCTACATAATTCTCTCTTTGAGACCCAGAGATGGTCCCTACCCCAATCCTTCCAACTATGGAATCCCTCCTTCCTACCTTTCCCTCCCTCCTGGCCCTCTCCTCATCTTAACTGGCAAGCAGGACAGTATGAAAGGAGGCATTCCTTTAGGTCCCCTGTCCCCAAACCATTTGGGGACTTACAGATATGAACCAGCAGTTGAATTATGCCTGGAAAGAAACTGGCTGCCAGTGCAGAGGAGTTGATATAATCCCTGTATTCAGCCCTGATGATAGCCTGGCTGCCGCATTTTGGATCAACTGAAACTCCAGGAAGCCTTGAAGATGATGGACAGGGGTTCTGCAAGTTCTCCGGAAAGTTCTTTCAGCACTCTTGGGTGCACCCCATCCGGCCCAGGGGATTTGTATTCATCCAGTGCAGCCAGATGCCTCTCCACTACCTCTCTGTCAATGTCAATTAGCCACTCAGGTGTCCTGCCACATTTCCTACTCTCTCTAGATGTGCCTGAGTTCTTCAGGGAGAAAACAGAGGCAAAAAAGTCATTAAGCCTGTCTGCTTTTTCTCTGTCCTGCATCAGAGTTTCTCAATCTACTCCCAACAGCAGTCCAGTTGCCTCTTTTACCTTGCGTGTGCTTCTCACATATCTGTAGAAGTTTTTCTTGTTGTAGCGAGCCCTCCTGGCCAGACCCAGCTCGTACTGAGCTTTGGCCTCTCTGATGGCTGATCTGCAGTACCTAGTAACCCTCATATACTCCTCTTTAGAGGTCTGCCCTTCTCTCCATTTCCTGAACATTTCCTTTTTCTCCCTTAGCTTATTCTGGAGCTCTCTGTGCATCCACATCGGTTTCTTGGAGCCCTTACCATGTTCCCATCTTGCTGGGATTGTGAGGGCTTGAGCTTGCAAAAGCTCGTGTTTGAGAATGGCCCACCCTGAGTTGCCCCAGGAGAGAGTTCCCTCACCTCTTTCCCCAGAAAAAAAGCCCTGGCAAGGGCCGTAGGTGGCATTATCATCCCAAGCTGACAATAGATGCTCCGTGTCACACAGGAGACCTGAGCTTCCAGAGGTAGGCTAAGATTCAGTGGCACTTCCAAGCTATCAACGTGTTCCGTTGGGAGTTGATTTGAGGTTCTGGTGGGGAGAAAAGGGGATATGAATAACTAAATACATATTTAAGTATCTTATTTTGAGCTGACCCTTAGCTAGGATTGCCAGGTCCCTGGGGCTCAAACCAGGGTACAGGGGATTTGGGGGGGGGGGTTGTGCTGGGAGTACTTACCTCATGTCTGTGCACAGCGCTTGCTCTGGATTGCTTTTGTGTCACACCGGGAATGACATCATTCCGTGTGCAAAGCAGAAGCGATAGGTCGCACCAGGGGCCAATTGGGTAAAAATCAGCCCCCATCTAGCGAAATGCAGAAGCGTTCCAGAACCCATGATAGCACATTCCAGGGGGTGCTTGCCCCTTTCCCGCACCTTTCCCTAAACCAACCTGGTGAGAGACGGTGGGGGGCCGAGACTAGGACCAGGTCATCCCCCACCCCCACTAGGGGAAGTGAGATCCCTACCCTTAGCCAATATCTACTCTTGATCACAAAGGGCCCCATCACATATGACTTTCCCCTGTATGGATATATGGTTAACCAAAGGAGGGAAGCCCATCATAAATTGCTGTATTTGAAGAACACTAAAGTGTCTGTTTTGTCCCATGTACATTGAATCTGGCAGATTTCCAGTGAATACACACTTCCCAGAATAAACACAATGCAAGCTTTAAATATGATGGCATACACACAGTTTTCCCCCTACACAAAATGTAGATTTGGGGGTGGGGTGCGATGTTAAAACAACTCAAAAGGGAAATATTCAAGCTTTTGGCTAACACTTTGCAGAAATATGATGCTTCGCACGTGCATGGAGGTTTGCATTGTATTCAATACCGTTCCCTTTGCCAGTGAAACATGAGACGGAAAATACACGTTTAGTTTTATACGGAAATAGCACCCTCTGTTGGTATATTGCTTGGGAATAGAAATCCATTTAGGCTTATAGCTAAATGTTTTTCATACGCTGTGAAGCAGAGAGCTGCATTTTGAATTCTGTGGCTGCCACTCCAGTCTTCTCATCAGAGATAGGTTAGCAAGCAAGCAAAGTCCTCTTCTAAAACTCAGAATCACAATGCCAGACAGATTCACAATTCCTTCGACTCTGTTTTTCATCTTCAGATACTTAACAGGGAAGCCCAGCTGATGTTTTGGTGCTCACAGAGTCTGCATGCATTCAGGGGGATGAAAGCTGTTCAAGCAGAAATTCTGTGATATTTCATAACAGAGCGCAGGATGACATGTTTATGTTTAGAAAAAGGGAGACATGTTTTTGCCTGCAGCAGTTAACAGGCAAATTGATTTACGCTCACTTCACCAGGCCTTTCCAGCCCAATGCTTACCTGTCAACATCCAGGCCTGATGATATAACCTGAAAAATCAAAACATGTTTATTCTTCAAAAAGAGAACAATGCAAATTCCATGTCCTGAACGGGAGGGAAGGGTGGATATTTTACTGATCTGAACTGCCAACATAAGCAAAATCAAAGAAATACAAAGTGAAATTCTGAAGAGGCAGAACTGACGTTTATGTGTTCCAGTCTGTCACCCACCCTATGTTTCAGAAAGGTGGGTAAGGACGTTGCCAAAGGTGCTTGTAATGGACAGATGGTTCCCATCTTGAAACACCTGCCACTGGAGGAATGGGTGAGTTGCAATCTTCTGTGAGGTACAGGCCTCATGCCAGGGACAGAAGTAAATGTGGCTCATTTGGTTGATGGTAATAGTGACTGTGACTCTCTGTGAGCTGCAGAGTGAGTACCAACATTCTTGATAGTCCAGCCATCTCTGACTATGTTCAATGGCTTGCAACATAAGCCACCCGCAACAGCCTCCTGCCATCTTATCAAAGAAGTTCTGTGCAAGGCATCATAGAACAGAGGACTCAAGACTGAATCATGCTGCTTGTTCCATGTAGATGAAACCAATTCACAGCTGAGAGAGCAGCTCTCGGTAAATTCAGATTCAGTAAATTGGTAAATTCAGATTCGGTAATACCGAACCGGAAAAAACATTTGATATTTTTAAAAGAATACAGAACCCAAATATAGAACCCTTGCTTTCATTCTCCAGTCTTTACATAATTCTTGGTTCCAAATATGCACTTACTGTTTGGCCTTGCTGACATCAACTAGCCAGAAAACCAACTCAGAACCATGTCTTGTTTGGGAAAGAGGCATGCTCTGGCCAGCCCACCCAGTCTGCAACAAGCAACAGGAGCAAGCCACACAGGCACAGCAGACTGATTCATATAATTCTTCTCCAGTGAAGTGTCAAAAGTTTCTTCCTATCTTCTAGTAGCAATAGATTCAGTTATTATTCTGAAGAGACGTCCTTCGGGGGGAGGGGGGCTGCAAAAAGTAGCTGCGAAAAGCTTTGATTCTCCTCTCCCAGCTACAGGAATCCAAGCACATCTTTACAATCTAGTGTCCTTCTGCAAGTCTCAAATCTCAGAATCAAAGACCAGGAGTAAGAAGACACACACAGGTAAGCTTTAAACTGCAATCCTAGCAAGATACACTCCTTGCTTTTGCTTGACCTAACATGGCCACCCTCGCACCAAAGTGAGCTCAGGGAAATGATTCTCCTCCCCTGCAGTGGAAAAATAAACTAGATGGATTACAGAATAAAGTCATCCAAAATGATGTTAATATTTACTAATTTACTTTATTTATACCCTACCTCCCCAGTGGGGACCCAAGGTGGCTTACATAATTCTCCTCTCCTCCACATTATCCCCACAACAACCCTGTAAGGTAGGTTAGGCTGAGAGTGTATGACTGGCCCAAGGTCACTCAGCAAGCTTCCATGGCAGAGCGGGGATTCGAACCTGGGACTCCCACATCCTAGTCTGTCACTAACCACATTGGAAACATTGAACACAGTCAGAGATCTGAGCTATCAAGAATGTTGGTATTCACTTTGCAGCTCGCAGAGAGCCACATTCACAATTGCATCAACCAAATGAGCCACATTTACTTCTGTCCCTGGTATGAGGCCTGCGCCTTGCAGAGGATTACAGCTCACCTATTCCTCCAGTGGTGGGTGTTTCGAGTTGGGAACCACCTGCCTATCACAAGCCCCATCGGGCAAGCTTCCGTGGCAGAGTGGGGATTCGAACCTGGGACTCCCAGATCGTAGTCTGGCACTAACCACTATGCCACACTGGCTGAGATAACAGCACAACTCAATCTAAGACTTGCCCCCTTTAAAGGAGCCACCCATTGGGAGTGGAACAATTTACCAAAACAGTATTTAATGTGGCCTGACAGGCATGCCAGTTTCCCGCGTGCCGCATGCAACCTCTCGCTCCCACTCCTATTGCCCAATTTATTGAGCAGTGGGAGATAACCCAGGAGTGATGTTACACATTTCCGCTCCCCAGGTTCCTCCCTCGAAAGCTCCTGGTGGTTGTCCCTGCAGTGCTGACGACCCGACAGCCAGAGCTCTAGAAACAAATTGGAGATCGATGAAAAACCATGAGAACTCTGGAGAAAATTGGATTATTAGGGGAATCACTGCAGAAACAATCTGCATTTCTGTGGCTCCCAGAACAGGCAGAAGAATCTAATTCAGAGGCATTTTTCACAACGCCGGCTCTTGAAGCCGCTTCGAGAGATTCCCCTGGATATACTTGTGACTAAATGCGCACGCAGAATGCAGCTGTCGCTTGCCATTAAGATTGCTAAAGCCCGAGTCCTCGGTGCAAGGTTCTTATCCTTGAGAGCAGGCGATGCTACCTATAAACAAGCCCAAAGTAAGCAGAACCTTGTGTTCCATATGAAAACAAGATGGCACTTTTCAAGATCAATCTGCAGAGACTATACAGCTCCGTGCAAAACTGCACCCTATAACTAACACCCTTCAAGAAGAAGACCTGAAATTAAGACCACAAGAGGGAGGATCGGTCCCTGAATGACTATTAACCACGGTGTCTAAAGGGAACCTCCACGTTCAACTTCTGAATACCAGTGCTAGGACGTAACATTCGAGGGAGTCTTCAGCCTCTATGCTCTGTTGTTGACCATCCAGCGTAACTGGTTGTCCACTGTGTGAGACAGGATGCTGGACTAGATCTATCTCTGGTATGACCCAGCAGGGCTCATTTGATGATCAATGCTTTTCATAAGAGTCTCTCTACACGAGACATCTGACATGTGAAGAACACGTCGGGAGATGCGATGTTAGCCGGGAAGGGTAGTTTAAAAAGACAGAGCCAACGGCATGGCAAAGGCCTTGGTATACACTGGAGCTGTGTGAAGGGGCTGTGAAATGCCAGCAGGGAAACTTCAGCCCATTATAACCTCTCCAGGTCCAAGCCCGGCTCTGGAAGGCAGCTCCAGCCCATTTCCATTCCTCGCTGCCCTCTGGTTGCAATCCCACACAGTTTTAGACTGGAGAGGTGAAATTGACAGAGCCTTTGGAGAGGCAAAGATGAAATTAATAAACCCTCTGAGGAGTGATCTCTGCTAGCTCTGTGTTTTTAAATAGGGGTGTGCAAGCCAAAAATTTTCGGCTATAGCCGAAAGTAGAAAGCCGAAAGAAGATTCTCTATCGTTAAAGCCGAAAGCCGAAACAAGAATCTCTTTCGGCTTTCGACTTTCGGGATTCTTTCGGCATTATTTCGGCATTCTTTCGGCTTTTTTCTATGGGAAAATGCCTCCGTCTTCCAGGACGCCTGGAGGAGGCATTTTCCCACCGAATAAGCCCAAAATTGGTGGGGACCTTCCTCTAACCCTTCTCTAACAACCACCCAAGTTTCAGACAGATTGGACTTTGGGGGGCCATGTTATGGCCCCCCAAAGCAGGTCCCCCCATCCTCCCATAAGAAAGCGAAGGAGCAGCATATTGTTAGCATGCTGCTGCTCATCTTCCTTCATTATTTCCTATGGGGAAAAAATGAAGAAGCAGGCTTCCTTTGCCAGGGGTGGCATTTTGCATGCAAAATGCCCCCCAGCCCTCTGGGGCCCTTCTCCCACCCTTCCTCCCACCCCCCACCAAGGCTCAGACTGCTCCCACTTGGGGGGGGGCATTTCATGGCCTCCCCAAGTAGGTGCTCTAATCTCTACCACTGACAGCTGGGGGAGGCTTGTGTTGCCAGGGGTGGCATTTTGCATGCAAAATGCCCCCCAACCCTCTGGGGCCCTTCTCCCACCCCTCCTCCCACCCCCCACCAAGGCTCAGCCTGCTCCCACTTGGGGGGGCATTTCATGGCCTCCCCAAGTAGGTGCTCTGCTCTCATCTCTACCACTGACAGCTGGGGGAGGCTTGTGTTGCCAGGGGTGGCATTTTGCATGCAAAATGCCCCCCAGCCCTCTGGGGCCCTTCTCCCACCCTTCCTCCCACCCCCCACCAAGGCTCAGACTGCTCCCACTTGGGGGGGGCATTTCATGGCCTCCCCAAGTAGGTCCTCTCAGCCCCTAAAGTCCACCCCTTACAGCCCCACACAAACCCAATTCCCCCCCAGCTGCCACACGCAGACCCAAATTCCCACATTAGCCCCTCACAGACCCAAATCCACCCCCACCTGCCCCACACCCATAACCCCAGGAACAGGCTGGCAAAGGCCAGCCCTCTCCCTTTGTTCCCTATGCTGGGAACTTCTAAACTCTCTTTCCCTGGGCAATTCTGCACAGCCCAGGGGTGCCACAATGGTGGGCACACTTCTGAGTGCCAGCTGGTCCCTGTGAAAGAGCACCTGAACCACAGACACCCTCCCTCAAATTCCCCCACCACCTACAGAGATGGCTGGCCAGCCAGCCCCATTGTTCCCTATGATGGGAACCAACTGCACAACAAAGAATAAAACAAGAACAACACAAAATAAAGTTTTTAAAAAATTATTTTCTCCCTTCCAAAGTACAAGTAGGCAAAGCATTATGAAACATTACACCAGCAGTCCCCCACACAGAAAAATTAAAACAAAACTCACTTAACATCAGAGAATCACAAAACACGATTCCTGTCAAAAACACTTTATTTCTTGAACAGCTTTAGGTTACACAGCAGGGGGGAACACCAAAGGGCATGGCAGCACTATCTTACACAAAAATAACACAACTCACTTAACATCAGAGAATCACAAAAGCACAATTCCTGTCAAAAACACTTTATTTCTTGAACAGCTTTAGGCTACACAGCAGGGGGGGAACACCAAAGGGCATGGAAGCAGTATCTTACACAAAAATAACACAACTCACTTCACATTAAAGAATCACCCCAAAAATTGCTGTCAAAAGCACTTTATTTCTGTAACTGCTTTAGGTTACACAGTAGGAAGGCACCACAGAGCAGGAAAGCAGTGTACTACACAAAAATAACACAACTCACTTCACATCAGAGAATCACACAAACACAATTGCTGTCAAAAACGGTGAAGTGGGTTATATTATTTTTTGTAGTACATTGCTATCATGTCCTGTTGTGCCCTCCTACTGTGTAACCTAAAGCTGTTCAAGAAATAAAGTGTTTTTGCCAGGAATTGTGTTTTTGTGATTCTCTGATGTTAAGTGAGTTGTGTTATTTTTGTGTAAGATAGTGCTGCCATGCCCTTTGGTGTTCCCCCCTGCTGTGTAACCTAAAGCTGTTCAAGAAATAAAGTGTTTTTGACAGGAATTGTGCTTTGTGATTCTCTGATGTTAAGTGAGTTGTGTTATTTTTCTGTGTGGGGGACTGCTGGTGTAATGTGTCATAATGCTTTGCCTACTTGTACTTTGGAAGGGAGAAAAAAAAATTTAAAACTTTATTTTGTGTTGTTCTTGTTTTATTCTTTGTTGTGCAGTTGGTTCCCATCATAGGGAACAATGGGGCTGGCTGGCCAGCCATCTCTGTAGGTGGTGGGGGAATTTGAGGGAGGGTGTCTGTGGTTCAGGTGCTCTTTCACAGGGACCAGCTGGCACTCAGAAGTGTGCCCACCATTGTGGCACCCCTGGGCTGTGCAGAATTGCCCAGGGAAAGAGAGTTTAGAAGTTCCCAGCATAGGGAACAAAGGGAGAGGGCTGGCCTTTGCCAGCCTGTTCCTGGGGTTATGGGTGTGGGGCAGGTGGGGGTGGATTTGGGTCTGTGAGGGGCTAATGTGGGGATTTGGGTCTGTGTGTGGCAGCTGGGGGGGAATTGGGTTTGTGTGGGGCTGTAAGGGGTGGACTTTAGGGGTTGAGAGGATCTACTTGGGGAGGCCATGAAATGCCCCCCCCAAGTGGGAGCAGTCTGAGCCTTGGTGGGGGGTGGGAGGAAGGGTGGGAGAAGGGCCCCAGAGGGCTGGGGGGCATTTTGCATGCAAAATGCCACCCCTGGCAAGACAAGCCTTCCCCAGCTGTCAGTGGTAGAGAAAAGAGCACCTACTTGGGGAGGCCATGAAATGGCCCCCCCAAGTGGGAGCAGTCTGAGCCTGGGTGGGGGGTGGGGGGAAGGGTGGTAGAAGGGCCCCTGAGGGCTTGGGGGCATTTTGCATGCAAAATGCCACCCCTGGCAACACAAGCCTCCCCCAGCTGTCAGTGGTAGAGATTAGAGCACCTACTTGGGGAGGCCATGAAATGGCCCCCCCAAGTGGGAGCAGGCTGAGACTTGGTGGGGGGTGGGAGGAGGGGTGGGAGAAGGGCCCCTGAGGGTAAGGGGGCATTTTGCATGCAAAATGCCACCCCTGGCAAAGGAAGCCTGCCTCTTCATTTTTTCCCCATAGGAAATAATGAAGAAAGATGAGCAGCAGCATGCTAACAATATGCTGCTCTTTCGCTTTCTTATGGGAGGATGGGGGGACCTGCTTTGGGGGGCCATAACATGGCCCCCCAAAGTCCAATCTGTCTGAAACTTGGATGGTTGTTAGAGAAGGGTTAGAGGAAGGTCCCCACCAATTTTGGGCTTATTCGGTGGGAAAATGCCTCCCCCAGACGTCCGGGAAGACGGAGGCATTTTCCCATTGAAAAGCCGAAAGAAAGCCGAAAGAATCCCGAAACGTTTCGGCTTTTTTCTTTCGGCTACCCGAAACGTTTCGGCATTCCCCGAAACGTTTCGGCATTCCCCGAAAGAAGCCGAAACACTTTTGTTTCGGCATTCTTTCGGCATTCTGAATGCCGAAACGCACATCCCTATTTTTAAACTATGCTTCTCGACTAACATTGTGTCTCCCTACACTTGAAAAACACGCCCCAAAGTGTCTTGTGTAGAGAGACTCTAAGGCATCAAAAATGCCACAAGAAACACTAATTTCTCCTAAACTTTTGAATGGGATAGTAGCAATGATTTTTTTTTTAAAAAAACTGCTAAATAAACTAACAAATTAATGTTGGGCCAGAGATGTTCACCGTTTTTCATTTTTTAAAAAAATTATATTATTTATTCAAAGCAATAAGATTTTCCTGGTTACACAATATGTGCAGTGCTGGAAATTACCTAATGAAGAAAGAGCAGAGGTTATTAGGACTTCAATACTCTGCCCCTTGAATCTTTCGTGTTTCCTTCTTGACTAAGCTTTACCAGTAATTACCAGTAATTAGTTTTTTGTCGGCTCTTTCAGTGGGTTATGTAGGAAATTAAAAAGTGGCATATTTAAATGTGAGAAAGCCTTTAACTGTAATTCTCTGATAAGTAATGGGGACCATAAAGTGCTGATTCATTTGCAAGAATTTGTGGTTTATAACTCATTATCCACATTACTTAATATAAAATTTACTGTGTTAAAAGGACTTGTGTTACTTATTAAAACGGATAAAATGAAACACTGCATTTTTTAAAATTCCCCAAAGACTGCCAAGCTCAGCACTGCGGTCATTTTTCCAAAGTCTCTGAGTGAGCATTTTTATGATTAACGCATTTCTGGAAAAGTGAATCCAAGAAGTCACTGAGATTCTCTAATGTGAATTTGAGGATTCTCTAATGTGATATAGTTTTGAATGTCACATGGGAGAGTCACAGTCAGAAATAATCGAGTGTGATATTAAAACTCTCTGTAGATAGTCTCCAAAAATGTAAACTGTTGAAATTTTGGAACAACTAAGTAAACATAGATTAGTAACAGGAAGATTTTCTCAAATTTTTATGCCTTGGGTATGTTTTTCTGGTCTGTCCACAAAAAATCTGTATATACTAAGGCCCAAATCTCATATTATATCTAACATGAGTCACATCAGGGTTCCCTTGACCCAATGGTATCTTTTCACAGTAAGATGTGATATCAGAGAATTAATGTTCCCAGATACAACTGAGCCTGAGTCCCTCTCACATCATTTCCCAAGTCCCTGCAGCCCTTTCAGCTCAGAAAATGGTGCAGGAGGGGAAAGGAGAAGCTCCCAATGCCATGCGGCCATGCCAGATTCAGAGTATTAGTTCTCCAACATCATGCCTGACAGTAAAAAAGACGGAGTTAATGTCTATCTTGGATCTAACAGTCATTCCTGATAAGACTGGCCTTGCTCAAGACAGTGGGCAGCCAGACAATTCTGAATCACACAAGCATGTGATAGTCTTTACCAGCGGTCATTTTGTAGAAAAAGAGCTGGAGGAACTCGTTAGCATAACTCATTAGCATATGCCATGCCCCTTCACATCACTGGAAATATGTCATTGGCATAACTGATTTGCATATGCCACACCCCTTGACATCACCTATTCTGGCTGTTTTGGACCCAATCCTGGCCATTCAGGGCCGAAATTGGGCCCAAAATGGCAAAAACAGGCTGAAAATGGCCAAAAAGGGGCCAAAAATGGTCAAGATCGGGCCGCTGCTGAGCAAGAGAGTGACCCACCATCCGTCAGAGGCCCAATCCAGGCCATTTCGGCCCCAATCCAGGATGAAACGGGCCCAAAATGGCTGAGTCAGGTGGGTGGGGCCACCTGACATATGACCTCTTTGGGGAACTGCCGGAACTGTGTTCCGGCACATTCCCCCTCGAAATGAGCCCTGGTCTTTACCTGTCCTTTGTCACCAGCACCTAGCATTGAGGTACACTGCTATTGTACATGGAGGTTTTATTTAGTCATCATGGCTAATAGGCACTGATCAATATAACCCCCCCCACACACACACACACACACACACTCACACACACACCTTTCTCAGTATTCTCAGGCTGGTATGGTCTGTGACAATATTTTAATTTTGCAATTAGAAGTTTATTAGAAATTTATAATAAAGATGCAATACAGCTGGAGTCTGAAGCAGAGCAAGAAGAGGTGTTTGCTGTAAGTGGATGAGGAGTTGCGTCCCTCCGTGATGTCATTAAATGGAAGGTCAAACCGAGCCAGCCTATGGGCCATCATAAACTTGTCTGTGTCAAAACTTAATAGATGCAAAACCTACATCCCTCTTGCATTCAACTGGAGGTACGTTTGCTATGCAAATTATTCTTCCTCCATTGACCAAGCAAGCCATTAATAGAGAGCCTCACCTCTGCTTCAGGCTCTTGGCTTGCTTTTGACAATGAGTATGATTTCATATTATGTAACAAGCTTCTTACGTATGCAAATAGAGAAGGGAAAATATCTTCCATTTCCTACATATCCAAGCAGGGGGACTGAACAGCCTAGCAACATTCAACCAGATAGCTCCATGTTGCAGATAAAGTGCTCTCAAGTAAATACATCTTTGTGCTGCAGCGTTCCCGCCCCTGTTTGTGAAACTTGTCTTTATTTCTTAATGCTTATAACTTTTAGCAATACGACATTACATACATTCAGATTACACCAGAGAAGTACAGCGTAACTATCAATACTCAAGTGTCTCATGACAATAATTTAAGAAAGGTTGTCAACACTTTAAAAAGAGGGTTCTTGTTGTCTTCAGTTGCTCAAGTATACCCGCAAGATTCAGGTCCAGTAGCACTTTAAAGACCAACTAGATGTTCAGAGTAGGAGCTTTCAAGGGTCAGAACTCAGAACTCCCTTTATCAGAAGCATGAAGTGATGGAGGCCTTAGAAATCTTTAAAAACCTGACTAACATTATAACATTGCCAGAAACCTTTATCAAGTGGATCGTTCTCAGCAGGGCTTTTTTTCTGGGGAAAGAGGTGGTGGAACTCAGTGGGTTGCCGTCGGAGAAAATGGTCACATGGGTGGTGGCCCCGCCCCCTGATCTCCAGACAGAGGGGAGTTTAGATTGCCCTCCATGCCGAGAGGTGCAGAGGGCAATCTAAACTCCCCTCTGTCTGGAGATCAGGGGGCGGGGCCACCACCTATGTGACCATTTTCACGAGGTTCTAGAACCCCGTTCCACTGCGTTCCTGCTGAAAAAAAGCCCCGGTTCTCAGAAAGGTAGAGAAGCCCTTATGCCAGCACCAATGTCCATGACGGTATGTTCAGATAGATAATCTCCAGCTCCAAATTTTACCCTGGCGTAAACTATTTGAAAGGGACTGTGCCAGAACCTCCTGTCTGACAAGCATCACTTTCCATAATCTCAGAATAACACCTGTTTCAAACCATGCCATCAGCTTTATTAGATGGTCGCTTTTCTCGAAAACCCTTTGTGTCACACTTTTGTATATGCGATGCTTCCGTTCCGGAGGATTCACCCCATTATATTTTGTTCTGTCCATTCTACGCAGAGCCTAAAGCCAAATTTCTCACAGTGCTTTCGAAGGGTATAAACTCTTCCTCAGAAGCAGAAAAGCTGACCTCTTCTTTCAGACACTGACCTGTTCATATCACACACGTTGTTTGCTTTAGCGGCTAGGAAAATATGAGCAAGTCACACCTGAAGGGTGTCACTTTAGCATTTTTAGGCTTGGTTATTTTAGCAGCCACTTGGTAAAATTCCAGTGGCCAAAAGAGGATCCCTCACTTTCCAATTACCTCAGTGATTAGCTTGCCAACATCCAACCAAAACAAACAAACAAAAATTAATCGTCATTGAAAATGCAGGTAAAATCAGTCTTCTCAAATATCACCCAAGCGCTTATATACAGGATTCTTATGGTTAGGGTTCCCTCTGCTGGTAGTTTTATGATATAACCACTGAATTTAAAACGAGCAGTATAAATTAATTCTCTATTCAGCGGCACAATCATTTTTACTCAGGAATCTCTTTTGTTTGAACGGAACTTACGCCTGGGAAAGCACAAAAAAGTACTGCAGAGCTTAACACCTATTAATATAAAGCTAACAATTTAGAAGTTTTGAAAATAAAATAATAATAATGTTTACCTGTTTTGTGGTTCCTTTTAGCTATTCTCTGAAGAGCAAACCAAGTCAAAAATGTCCTCAGCTCTTAAGACAGCTATGCTGAAGTGAAGAGACCAAGTGTGACTTCTTTAAGAAACCAGACGGGGGGGGGGGGCGAATAAACTAAAGACAAGTCACCACTCAAAAATGGACAGAAAGCATCAGAGAAGCTAACCGACCATAAAAGTATCTGTTGGGGGTAGTGTATGATTTTTATATTGAAACAAAACAAAAAGGCCATCATATTATAGAGCATATCCTAGTCTACAGACAGCACCGAAATAATAATGCACTCACCACTCCGTGGCACCGCCAGGAGACAAAAATGTTATATGATAGCACGATCCTCATGGATCCTCTAGATTTTTACACGGGGTCAGCTAAAACTCACAATACAATACAATGTCATGCCCATAGTCACAGTTTGCAGCAAAAAAAATGAATCCACTGCTTTGTGGCACTGCCTCTGCGCAAAAATGTGGTTCAAAAGCACAGATCCTTACGGATCCTCTAGATTTTTATATGAGGTTACCCCAAACTCACCATGCACTCTCAAGTCCATAGCCACAGAATGAACCAAAAATATCATGCACCCACCGCTTTATGGTGCAGCCACAGGGCACAAACCTGGTTTCAAGGCATGGATCTTGATGGATCCTCAGGATGAGGATCCTCAGGATCCTCATCCACTGCTTCATGGCACTGCCATGGCGCAAAAACCTGGTTCAAAAGCATGCATTCTCATAGTTTCTCTGGATTTTTACATGGGACCACCCAAAACTCACGATGCAATCAAATATCATGGCTATTATCACAGACTGCACCAATAAAATAACGTAACCACCTCTTTGTGGCACCGCCGTGGAGCAAAAACATGTTTCAAAAGTACAGATCCTCATTGATCCCCTGGAGTTTTACAGTGTGTCACCAAAATTCACTGTACACTCTCATGTCATATCCATAGCCACAGAAAAGACCACAAAAATCACACACCCACCACTTTGTGGCACCACCTCTAAGTCACATCCGGAGATCTCCTTCCATTTCAACTGAACTCCATACGATCAATTTTACCTAAATTGGAGACAATTGCGGCATTGGCTATAGGCATCTGTAGGGTCTAAAATACTTCTTTTCCGTGATTGCCAACCCACCTGGACATCTCTCAGAATTACAAATGGTACCTAAGTGGGATATAATTTCACACAGACCAACTCAAAAGCCTCCATATCTCTAAGAATGTTAAAATCTGTCGTTTTGAGATCATCTATAATTTGTGTAGATCTCCGGAAGGGTTGGCAACCACAGTAAGAAGGGGCTTTGGAAGGATATAATGCCCCAGGCACTGACCTCCAATGGCATCATCTCTCCAAGAGAGATAACATAGATCATATGGAGTTCAGTTCTAATGGAAAGTGATCTCCAGGAACCGCCTGGAGGTGTTGGCAACCTTACTATGGATTGGCCTCTGGGGGTATAGTGAGAAAGAGGCTGCTTACCAAATAATCCACCATCACTGAGATGATTAGACTCTCTCCTTTGGAGATAGATGCAGAGAAGTTAGCCGTGTTAGTCTGTGGTAGCAAAATCAAAAAGAGTCCAGTAGCACCTTTAAGACTAACCAATTTTATTTTAGCATAAGAACTTGATTCTCGAAAGCTTATGCTAAAATAAAATTGGTTAGTCTTAAAGGTGCTACTGGACTCTTTTTGATTCTCCTTTGGAGGTCATTCATAATTTTCGAAGATCTCTAGCCCAGTTGGCAATGTAAGATTGCTGAGATTCAGTCTGTGGTGATGGACACGATATGTGCTGGGATGGTGAGTTTGGAGTTACCCCATGTAAAAATCCTAAGGATCCATGAGGATCCACCCCTTGGAACCATGTTTTTGCACTGTGGTAGAACCATGAAACGTGGGATGCACAATGGTTTTGCTGCTGTCTATTGCGTAAGACATGATCTACAATATGAGAGTCTTTCTATTTTGTTTAAATGTAAAAATCATATGAATTCATGAGGATTAATGCCTCAGATTCATGTTTTTGTGCCGTGCAACTGCCATGAATTTCTGTGTCTGTGTTTTTTATGGTTCCGTTTGTGAAACTGGCAGTGATATATGATCCGACTCTAGAAAACTGACTCCAGAGGGCTGGGCTGCCACACCAGGCCTTCCCGCTGCCGCACTGTGGCCTCCCAGGCCTCCAGAGGGCCAGGCCAATGTATCAGGCCTTCCAGCCGCCACGCTGGGCCTCCAGAAGCCCCAAGGAGGCTGCCATGGCAGCAGGAAGGCAAGCCATGTTGCCGACAACTCACTTCCTATTTCCATGAAGGGGCCTGCGAGTGTGCCTGCATGGGGATAAAAGGTGAGTCATCATCACCAATACGGTTTGCCTTTTATATGCTAGATTTGTGGGTGTTCTATTTTTAAAAATATATAGGATCTGCTAGGATACATGCCTTTGAACCACGTTTTTGTCCCATGGCAGTGCAACAAAGTGGTGGGTGTGTTGGCGGTCGGTCTGGCCTCCACCATTTTATAGCCATTTTACTATGGCTGCTCGTGTTATCAAAAATATCACCAGGCCTCTGGATTTAAAATGGCCGTTGTATTGCCACCAGAGAGCCTCCAACAGTTGCTGAGTCCCGCCCGGGAGAACACGGCATGAATGGAATGCTGGACAAGAATGCAGAGTGATTAAGAGGTGATTGGATTTGCAGTCCCTCCAGCCCCAAACGAATCCAGTGCAACAAAGGTCTCGCAGAGTCGTCTCCGCTTAACACATTCCTTTCCCTTCTTCCGTGATGAGATCTCCTGTCCATGATTGAGGAGCTAATCAAATGACATTCATACATATATACAGTTGTTCCTGGGAAAGTACAGTCCCTACCTAAATCCATCAACTTAGCTCTGGTGGAATTCACTAACAAACTATCCCTTTTGTGCACCGCTAGAACATGTTTTGCATTTGCTTTCACACACCCTGGCAGCCACCGATCAAGGCGCTCAAACCTTTTGTCAGACCCAGGAACTGACCATTGGAACCTTTGTTCTAACAGCTAGGTGGGCTCTCCCACCTCAGGGCACATTTTACCTATAAAGGTAGAGCCCTGGCCTCATTCAAATTGTGCACACTTACCGGATCCAAAGTGCTGTTCCCTTGAGGTTTACCCTAAGCCTCTTGCTCCCTTGGCCAAGAATGCTGGACGTTTAAAGCGCTCCCTCTGTGAACTTCCCTGCTCGTTGGATAGGTAGATATATTTGCTCCCTCTGTCTATTCCCAACCTCTGGCTAAACTTCCTAGGACTCTGTGTGTGTATGTGTAGCCATTTTACCCCGTAAACTCTGTGCATGAAATCTTGCTCTTTAATAAAAATGGTTGTTTGATTTTAAGCACCAGCCTCATTTGTTATAACAGAAGGGATCCCATAGAAATTGGTGATAGATCCCTGTGGTTACTCGCTTCTTGCATAGGTGTCTTCCTTGCTTGCTAATTCCCCCCACAAATTCTTTTATTGCAAGGAGACCAATTCCAGTAACAGGTGCATAAATTTTTCTTTGGTGCAGTCTGTGGCAACGGACATGTTATGGGATCGGAAGATGAGTTTTAGGTGGCCCTGTGTAAAAATACAGAGGATCTGTGAGGATCCATGCCTTGAAATTACATTTTTGAGCCGCAGCGGTGCCACAAAGTGGTGTGTCTGATTTTTCTTGTCTCCTCTGTGGCTATGAAAATAATATGGGAATTTATGGTGAATTTTGGGTGACCCCATGTAAAAATCTGGATAAACCATGAGGATCCGTGCTTTGGAAGCAGTTTTTAGCTCTGTGGCAGTGCCAAAAAGCACTGGATGCATGATTTTTTTTGCCGCAAACTATGGGCGTGACATGGGATTGTACAGTGATTTTTGGGTGACTCCAAGTAAAAATCCATAGGATCCGTTAGGATCCATATCTTTGAAGCACATTTTTGCACCGAAGTGGTGCATTATACACTGCTGAGGTCACGCCCCTTGCCAAATCCCACCCTCCCCAGACTCCACCCCCAAATCTCTACAAGTTTCCCAGCCTGGAGTTGGCAACCCCACTTCCCACCACCAGCTATTGCAGTCTCCCTCTCCATACCACATGGTATGTTCAAGAGGGTCTCTTGACTCTCAAAAAGGACTTTTAAGGGACACACAGGGGGGTGCTGGAGAAGAAGAGGAAGACCCTTTTCCACAAACCCCTTCTACTCCAGGAAAGCAGAGTGGAAAGAGGGCTAAAAATATTTAAATAAATAAAATAGAAACATGCTTTGGTTTAATTCTGTACCCTTTGATGTTCAATAATGTAGCCTTTTCCATGGCTCGTTCGCTAACTTCAATGTATCTTATAAGAAGGTTTCTAAAGCTTTTAAAGTGCAAATCGCAGGCTTTGATGACGCCATCAAAGAGGTACATGATTAGAGAAACTACACATGGGCCTTTCGAGGGCTTTGTACCATCTCTGATCTTGACTTCTGGGATGCTGCAATGCCTCATCAAAATTGCAACATTAACTTTTGAACTAGGAATTATATACTTGCGAAATTTTGGTTGCTTGGCCTGAAGAGGAAGCAAGCTAGGTGTGAAACTTTCCTCCAGACAATGAATTATTGAGGCTTCTAGGAGCGAAGCTTTTATATCTCAGACTTCTTATTTTGAAATTTCTGACCTGCCTTAGTTCCAGAGTTATCGCAAAAACAGAACTGATTTCCAAATGGAGACCAGTTCTCCCGGGGGCAACGGCTGCTTAGGAAGGTGGACTATACGGCATTATACCACGCTGAGGTTCCAGCCCCCCCTCCACAAACCCTGCCGTCTCCAGGACTCACTCTGAAATCTCCAGGAATTTCCCAACCTGGAGTTGGCAACCTTAGGTAGGGGGAGATTAAGCGAGATTTGTAAAAAGCCAGCCTTGGAGAAGTTCAAAGAGAAAATTAGGGTTGTGGGAAGGGGAGGGACCTAACTGGGGCACAGTGGCTGAGTCCGCCTGATCTCTGTGGTTTGGAGATCAGTTTTGATTCCGGGAGATCTCCAGCTGCCACCGGGAGGTTGGCAACTCTAGCTACTCTGTGGTGTGGGGGTGGGGTGTGTGTTTATAGCATGCACTGCAATGAGCGCAGCCCGTTCCTCCTTCCCTCCGCGTTTCATCGCCCCTGAAGCGCCCTCTGTTTTACACGCTCCCTTTGCGAACAGCCTGCGTTCGATTAAGTTTGACTCTTCCGGGCCACCGTGCCGAGAAGAGCATTTCACGCATGTGTACTTGCTGTTGAAGAAGCGGCTGCCCTTCATTGTCATGGCGGCTTCCTGCAGGAAGGTCTGGGAAATGCGAGGCGCCTGCCGTAGTAAGTCCGGGGCGGGGGGGGGCGGGGGCGCGGCGTCTGCAGTGCCCCCCACCCCGTTTGTGTCGTTTTTGTTCTCCCTGGGCAGTTCCTAAACGCGCCTCTTCTCCTTAAGAGGGGCTGTGCTTTGGCTTCTCTCCAGAGCAATGATGGAGAATGGCAGCCTCTCTTTCTGGGAGAGAAGGTGGGCAGAGGTTGCCAACTCCAGGGTGAGGAATTCCTGGAGATTTTGGAGGTGGAGTGTGGAGACATCAGGGTTTGAGGAATGGAGGGTCCTCAGCAGGAAATACTATCATAGAGTCCACTCTCCAAAGCAGCCATTTTCTCCAGGAGATCTCCAGCCACCGGCAGGTAGTGGGGCGGACTCTCTAGCCCGCTGTCTTTGCATATACTAGGGCCTGATTTATTCATAGCAGGGGTGCCAAAGGCCTGATTTGTGCATGCAAGACAACCGAGTCTCTAAAGTGCTGCACCCTTTGGTCTATGTCGGGCTGCCAACCGCCAGATGGTGGCTGGAGAGCTCCTGGAATTACAACTGATTTCTAGATCACAGAGATCAGTTCCCATAGAGAAAGCAACTGCTTTGGTGGGTTCACCAAAATATGTGACCCTGCGTTATAAACTACCTGCAAGTAGAAAGCCAGCAAAGGGAGCAGGTAGAAGCTTTTCCTGTGCTGAGCTGATTTTCTAGTCGCATGGAGTTTGGGGGGTTGTTTTAGTTTTAATGAAAAGGAACGTTCCAATGGAATCTGCCACCTGCATTTTGAAGTGGAGTAGTCAGTGCTTGTAGTTAGATACTTTCATGCTTTTCCCAAGACAAAGAGCTACAGTAGAAAAAGACTATGTCACGTTGTATGTGGGACCTATAGCGGGAGACCTCTTGCCTCCCCTCTGGCCCACCCCGATGCAGCTGCAGGAGAAATAAGGGGACAGGGATGCTGTTGCAGCAGGGCACAATCAGAAGCGATTCTGCAGCACCACACAACACAAAGTCCCGTCCCAGAAAGCTCTTGCATTGCCAGCCCTCAGCTGGCAATCCTGAGGACTGTAACCTTTATTTGGAGGGTGGTTATATCAATTGCTGTAATTCTGTGTACCTGTTTGAAATGAAACCTCACGGAAGTTGATGGGATTTATTTTCAGGCCATTTTAAAATTCATTTATACCAAACCTTTCTTCCCAAAGAGAACCCAGAGCAGCTTACATTGTTCTCTCCTCCTCTATTTTGCCCTCACAACAACCCTGAGGGGTAGGTTAGGCTGAGCGGAAGTGACTGGCCCAAGGTCACCTGCTATGCTTCCATGGCAGAGCTGGGATTTGAACCTGGGAAGCCACGTTCAATTCCCTGCTCTGCCATGATGTTTGCTGTATGACCGTGGACCAGTCAGCCTAACCTACCTCATAGAGGAGGAGAGGAGAATGCGGTAAGCTGCATTGTACCTTTACATCCTGATGCCGTCCCTTGTAACACCCCAAGTTCATCTTCCTACTTGTGTCTGCAGAAGGGTGCTTTGACTCATGAAGGCTTATGTGTGTGTTATGTGCCGTCAAGTCATTTCCGACCTATGGCGACCTTATGAATGAAAGACCTCCAAAACGTTCTATCTCTAACAGACCTACGCAGATCCTGCAAACTGGAGGATGTGGCCTCTTTTATTGAGTCAAGCCACCTCGTTTTAGGTCTTCCTCTTTTCCTGCTGCCTTCCACTTTTCCTAGCATTATTGACTTTTCCAGAGAATCTTGTCTTCTCATGATGTGACCAAAGTACAATAGCCTCAGTTTTGTCATTTTATCTTCTAGGGAGGATTCAAGCTTGATTTGATCTAGTACCCACTTATTGGTCTTTTTGGCTGTCCATGGTATCTGCAAAACTCTCCTCCAACACCACATTTCAAATGAATCAATTTTTTTCCTGTCAGCTTTCTTTACCGTCCAACTTTCACATCCATACATGGCAATGGGGAATACCATAGTTTGGATTATCTTGATCTTGGTTCCCAGAGAGACATCTTTATCATTAAGGATCTTCTCTAGCTCCCTCACGGCTGCTCTTCCGAGTTTCAGTCTTCTGATTTCTTCATTGCAGTCTCCCTGTTGGTTGATGATTGAGCCAAGGAATAGAAAATCTTGAACAACTTCAATTTCCTCATTGTCAACAATTGTGTAGTTCCTCGGTAGTCATTACTTTTGTCTTCTTGATGTTCAGTTGTAATCCTGCTTTGGTGCTTTCCCTTTTAACCTTCATCAGTAGTCGTTTCAGGTCTTCACTATTTTCTGCTAGTAGTGTGGTGTCATCTGCATATCTCAAATGAAAGCTTATACTCTGCTGAAAATCTTGTTGGTCTCTAAGGTGCTATTGGACTCAAATCCTGCTGTTCTCCTACAGACCAACATGGCTAGCTAGCTAAAACTATAGTAAAGCCATTAAATCAACTAAACACCATTAAAACCAGTCAAGAGAAGACAGAACAGTAGAGCCTTCCTTTGCCACCTGAACTGGATGAAAGAAGAGGCAGGCCTGAGTTTGGCTGGCAGCCCCTTCCAGCTAGGTCAGAAAACATTCTTTTCCTGGCAGTGACAGATCTCGCATTCTTTAAGGATGGAAAAGAGAGCAGACCGTGTGAGGATCTTAGGGTCCATCCAGGCTCATGGGAAAGCACAATATGAATGTACAATACAAGGTCAAGGCTTTGGGAAGCGTGTGTGTATGTGTTTAAGAACAGATTGTGAAGTTTGGAAGACGCTAAAGCATTCATTTTCTGGCAGCATTTTGTACAGATTTTCCTAAGTGTGTTTCATGTAATGAGATGCCCCCAGGTAGCTCTCTATTGTAATACCTTTTTAAAAACTTTTTACTGCATTTACTGTTACATTATATATCATTTGCTATCTTTTCTGAGACTGCATGTCTTTAAAAGCAGCATGCTATATGAAATGTTGCAAGAGCCCCGTGGCGCAGAGTGGTAAGCTGCAGTACTGCAGCCCAAGCTCTGCTCACGACCTGAGTTCGACCATATAGTTCATTCACATAGCTGGCTCAAGGTTGACTCAGCCTTCCATCCTTCTGAGGTCGGTAAAATGAGTACCCGGTTTCCTGGGGGTAAAGTGTAGATGACTGGGGAAGGCAATGGCAAACCACCCCGTAACAAAAAGTCTGCCAAGAAAATGTCATGGTGCGACGTCCCCCCATGGGTCAGCAATGACTCGGTGCTTGCACAGGGGACTACCTTTACCTTTTTTATATGAAATGTAAAGGATGTTGTTTTTCCTTGGGTAACTTTCGAAGCAGCCCTGGAGGTACAAAAAGTACAGTTTCAAGATGTGGCAGGAAAAAGGATCTTACCTGAACAGGTTCCAGCCTCAGGTTTTTGTTATGTGCAAGGCTGCACCCCTGAGCACACTTACTTGGGAGTCCTGTAGAACTTGTGAAGCGGGAGGCTGTGTGGCTGTGCCAGAAAGCCAAAATGAAGAAATATTGAAACTTATTTGTATATCAATTGCATGAAGCGTCAAGGAGAGGGAGGATGTTTTTTAGTTACCATTTAGCTTGAAACTGACTCTGTTTTGTCTCTTGAAGGGTTCTTTTCTGTCTCCGGCTTTCTCAACTGTAAAGATGGACAACCGGCAAAATTTAAGCCGCCTCCAAAGCCGGTCATTATTGATGAAACAAAACCTCTTGCAGCAGAAAGACGGTAAAAATTTTTGCCTGCTTTTCCTTTATCGTGCAAAGCCCTAGTATGAAGGGTCACTAGTAGTAAAGAGTACTCTGAACAAAAAACTCACATAAATCCAAGGGTTGGAGGGTGCTGACTGTGCAGTTCTATGCAGACTCTAGTCTAAGCCCATTGAAGTCAAGATTCTCCTTTCCTACCATTCAGTTGCCATCTGTTTCCAGGCACAATTCATTGTGCTGGTTCTGACCTTTAAAGCCTGAAATGGTTTGAGGCCATGGTACTTGAAGGACTGCCTCCTCCCATACTGTCCAGCCTGCTAGTTAAGATCTGCCTCGCAGGCCTTGTTCTTCATGCCCCTGCAGGTGAGGCAGGTGGCAACCTGGGACGGGGCTTTTACAGTAGTGGCACCTCACCTAGGAGAAATTCTTTCCCTTGAGGCTTACCTGGCACTTACGTTATTCTCTTTTTCAAACACGCAGGCTTTTAATTTCTTATTTATTTATTTTAAACATTTCTACGCCACCTTTCCACCCAATTAGGGTCCCTAAGGCAGTGAACATCAAAGCAGTGAAACATCTAATAACAACAACAACATTCAGGACAGTTTAACACCCACTCAGAGCAGTTTACAAAGTGTTATTATTATCCTCATGACAGTCAGCCTGTGAGGTGGGTGGGGCTGAGAGAGCTCTGGAAAAGCTGTGACTGACCCAAGGTCACCCAGCTGGCTTCAAGCAGAGGAGTGGGGAATCAAACCTGGCTCTCCAGATTAGAATCCTACCGTTCTTAATTAGGGTCCTACTGCTCTTAACTTGAAGAAGTTAATACAGCGTTTAAAATATAAAACATTTAAACAATTCAGTAAAAACATTTAAACACATAACAACACGATCAGGAAGGAGGGCCAATAACAGTTATTGGGGGTAAGCCAAACCAAAAAAAAAAAGTCATTATCCACTGGCAGAAGACAGTTATAAAGAGAGACAGATGAATCTCCCAGGGGAAGGAGTTTCAAAGTTTTGGCACTTAAAACCCTTTATCAGGGTTGACCTTTTCACTTAATTTTTCTAGTGTGCTTTCAGCCTGAAAACTGTTTAAAAAAATTTTAAGCCATTGAGTGTTTTATTGTCTGTCTGGGTTTTTAATGCTGGTTTTGTAATTAACAACTTTTAATGTTTTATTATGTAAGCTCCTCGGGCAGGCAGGTTCCCAGGAGAGGTGGCACGAACATTTTCTAAATAAATAAACAGGTCATCTGCTTTCTAAGATACAGAATGGCAAGGCACCATTGCTTAGTTGCTTTTCTGTTATTTGTCTGACAGGTTCTTAAGTCCTGAATTTATTCCTCCCCGAGAAAGAACACATCCTTTTAAATTCTACCTTGAAAGAAGAGATATGATACAGAGGAGGAAAGTTCTGAACATTCCCGAGTTCTATGTTGGTCAGTAAGAGGTCTCGGAATGCAAACAGCATAATGTGGTGTTGGGTACTGAACAAAGATTGTCCTGAAAATTCATAACTGTGGCATTGTATGTTCAGTTTAAGAGACATTAACGCACACAGGTGGTGTATCTCATGGCATTCTAGATATTGACAGTAGAGATGTTCCACTAGAGATGGAGATGTTCCACCAGGCCTAGAGAGTGGTTGAGGAGCTGGTGAACTATCCTGCTCGTCGCCTGTTTTGTTTTGTTCCACTCCACTGTCCAATGAGATCTGTTGATTTTATTATTTTGTTATTTATTGTATTTTAAACAGTGGTTTTATGATGTTGTGACTCGCCCTGAGCCCACTTGCGGGGAGGGCGGGATATAAATCCAACAAATAAAACAAAGGCAGCTGCAGGTATGTGTGTGGTTGGGCTGGGTTTCATTGACAGGCCTGGAGACGTGGCCTCTGAGGTACTGCTGAGTCTGCACCTGTTGTCTGTGTTGTTGTGTAGAGATGGGCACGAACCAGAAAAAAAAAGAACCGTGCAGTTCATGGTTCGTTGCGTTTCACAAACCACAAACTTTCACGAACCTGCTCTGGTTCATGAACTGGTTTGTTTGGTTCGTGAAAATGTCACTTTCCAGTCAGCAGAAGGTCACTTCTGGGTCAACAGAAGGTCTGCAGAAAGCCCGTCCCCCGTTGCCTGGGAGACTGATTGATTGGTGCCAGGCTGTCTGCAGTGATGAACTGAAAAGCAAACCAAACGAACCAGCCTAAAGTTCGTGGCGGTTTGTCAGAAATGGGCTCTGACAAACTGCCGGCCTGATTTGTGCCAAACTTTGGTTCGTATTTTGGATCATGCCCGTCTCTAATTGACAGTAATAAATTACTATAGTAAAGACTCCAGTAGCACCTTTAAGACTAACCAACTTTATTGTAGCATAAGCTTTCGAGAACCACAGTTCTCTTCATGGTTCTCGAAAGCTTATGATACAATAAAGTTGGATAGTCTTAAAAATGCTGCTGGAGTCTACTATTTTGTGACTACAGACTAACGCGTCTAACTCCTCTAGATCTATAAATTACAATATTATCCAACTAGCTATTGAGGGTTAGTTTGGAAAATTACTGGCTAAAGGCCTGCAGGGAGTTTTCATGGGTTTGATCAATGTGAATGTATCAAATCGTATGACTGAGTTGACAATGAAATAAATGAATAGAACTGCGCCTTTGCAGAAAAAGAAAACAATTATAAAATACCAGCATAAGTAATAAAACCATGTTGGCTGCTGTAGACCACTTAACACCTGAGTGTCTGTTAAGAACATATTAAGCGACACATTATGGTATTAGCATCACAAAACAAACATCAGTTGTTGTGAAAAACAAGTTGCAGTTTTAGAGAAAACAAATCTTTCACACATTTCCTCAAAAGGAAACAAGAAATCCATAAGCAGCAGCTGTCCTGAAACCATAGCTTCACCCTTCAGATGTTTATGGCCTGTATGCATTTCAGGCAGTCCTTGAAAAGCTGGAAACAATCTTTACCTTACTGCTAGATTTGACTGCTAGATTTGCTAGATTGCTAGTTTCGCTCCTAAATTTTCTTTAAATGCTGTTTTTTATATAGTGCTTCAGAAGAAATAGTTACCAGCCAGTGTGTGTGCTGTTAAAGAGTTGCTTGAATGATTGGACGGATTCTATTATTTGTTCATTATTATACATAGAGTACCTCCGGCATGGTGTCCAATGGAGGGCAAATTATTAGATACCTTTAAGACCACAAAAATTGGCATTACTATATTTAATTATCTGAGATTGTGCTCCTTGTAGTAACATCTTTTTTAAGGACCTGTTTGAAGGATTCTCTTCTTCCATATGTCCCTATAGTATTTAGCTATCCACCTGTTGGCAATCCCACCTTTTAGGGTGGTCTGTCTGGCAGGGACCAGAACCAGGGCCTTCTCCATTGTGGTTCCTGCTGTGTGGAATGGGCTCCCCAAAGAGGTGAAGGGAGCTACCACCTTGAAGGCGCTGCAAGGTTTGCCTGTTTGCCAGGGGTGTTGAACAGCAGGCATCTTTTTAGAAGAGGAAGGAGGTATTTGAGGGTTGTTGTTTTATTTTGGTTTTAACTGTAAACGGTTTTCATCCACTATAATAAGCCGCTTTGAATCACACGGAAAAGCAGGGTTAGAATGTTTTAATAAATAAATATTTAGAATTGTATGATTGTGTCCAGTTGGGCGTTGGCTTTCCCTCTGCCGAATGCACAAAGGGAACATGCAGGCAAATCGCCATCATTTCAGTTTCTGATGCTCAGCAGCATTTGACACAGACCGCTTCAGTGGCATAAACCTCAAAAGGCTGATAGTATTGCTATATCTTCTCTTCCTTCATCCATGCTTGTTTGCCCAACAAGACTGGCAGTGTGGGCACTAAATTGTTCCTCCTTATTTCTGGCAGGGAGCATCCTTTCCGTTACTACAGCAGATCCCTATGCCAGTGGAAAGAGGAGCACTTTCGTAGGCCTCTGCATTCAGCGCTCAGGAAAAGGGCTCGGCGCAACCTTCATATTACGGAACATAATAGAAGGACAAGGTAGGTGCATGTCTGAATGTGTCTCTGGGAAGGGTGGGAGGATCTGGCAAAAAGAAACTTTGACTCAACCTGCTCTCGAGATAGCTATGGTGAAAATAAATGCCAGTAGTAATTTCCAGTACAACTTTATTGGAGTGTAGTCCTCAAGACATTCAGGTGAAATCAAAAAATCGAAATATTTCTCTGAGTTCCATTAACATGAAAGTGCGTGTTGGTAATTAAGTTATGTTGAAGGGTACGTTGCATAGCAGATCTAGTATAAGAAAAGATGCAGGTTGTTATCTGAAGAGATGTCATCTTTTATGTCTCTGACTACATGCATCTTTTTTTCTGTCTAGCCGATTAGTTCATTCTGCTTGCAACCTATGTGATGCCAGATGTCTTATTTTTTCATGAATCAAAGTTGGACCCTACAAGGTGCTACAGTATATATTGTCAGATAAGCCCTGCATATCTGCCGTGTATCTAATTGTACACAATCAGGCTAACAGAATGCTCACCAACCCAGAATAGCCAAGGAATACAAATGAGCAATGCTACAATGCACTAAATTATTCACACAATGTTTACAAAAATATTTTATATGTAAACTTGAGAAAGATGTACAAAAGTGAAATACAAATGTGAAATTCTAAAGCGTCATCACCGTAGTATCATCACAATAAATTAATCACAGCAAGGTAATGCAACACTAAGTAGCGTGTGTATCCTCAGAAAAGGGGAAAATCCCATGAGTTCTCTTATGAATAATCTTCAATATGTACACTGAGGATTCCCGCTGAAACCGCGGGGGCAGATGGAAAGTCCCTCCGGAGATGGTGGAGAGGAGCTGGAAGACTGGGAGGAGAAGGTGGAATGTGCAGGTGGAGAAAAGCAACTGGACTCCCGTACATATTGAAGATTATTCATAAGAGAACTCGTGGGATTTTCCCCTTTTCTGAGGATACACACGCTACTTAGTGTTGCATTACCTTGCTGTGATTAATTTATCGTGATGATACTACGGTGATGACGCTTTAGAATTTCACATTTGTATTTCACTTTTGTACATCTTTCTCAAGTTTACACATAAAATATTTTTGTAAACGTGTGAATAATTTAGTGCATTGTAGCATTGCTCATTTGTATTCCTTGGTGTATCTAATTGTATCTAATTGTATCTGTCTTGCTGTTGTAATGGGTCTCTGAGTACGTGCAGAGTGAAGCCTGATTTCTAATGTGCTATGGCTAATTGCTTATCTTAGAGGGGAGGTGTTTTCCTTTGAGTTCCTGCAGAGCTTGAGAACTCAACCTTGAAGAAGCTGAGCTCCCTTTTCCCCTCCTCCCTTCTTCCCAGGCCTTGCCCACCAAGACTCTTCATGAACTGTTTTTCTATTGGGGGTGGGGAGGGGACGACCCTATAACTTTAGGCATTCCAGCCAATTCCACTATCGTAGCAGCTTGATATTGGTATTCATCCTTCATAAAAACATATTTAACTCATCCACCTGAGTGATACAGTGAAGTGTTTGGGAAAATACCTGGCAAGCCCCGACATATATGCCCTGATCTGGATCGCCCATGCTAACCTAGTCTCATCAGATCATGGAAGCTAAGCAGAGTCAGGTCTGATTGGTACTTGGATGGGAGACCTCTAAGGAAATGCAGGATCGCTGCACAGAGGCAGGCAATGGCAAACTACCTCTGAACACCTCTTGCCTTGAAAACCCTATGCTGTGACTTGATGGCACTACACACACACACATACAGAGGCTGACGCATCCATAATTATATAAACCTGACCGGATGAAAGGTGTGATTTTCCATTTCAGGAGTTGAAGTGTGCTTTGAACTATACAGTCCTCTAGTCCAAGAGATCAAGCTTCTGAAGCTGGAGAAGAGATTGGATGACAACCTGATGTATTTACGAGATGCCCTTCCTGAATATAGCACCGTTGACGTTAACATGATGCCTGTGCCGATCCCAGCTGATGAGGTTCCTGTCAACAAGGTAACAGAAGCTGAAACGCAGCTAATGTTTGTGCTGCACACTCTTTGGAATGACATGAAATGGTTGTATGGCACTGATTCTGCATTGGTTCAGTGCTTTCAGAGTCATCTTACTGGCAGAAGCCCTGGATAGCTGCCTATTCAAAAGGAGCTGCTCTCCTAGTCATGGCCAACACTTTCCACTGTAGATAACTAGCCACATCAGAGTCTCTTCCTAGCAACAGATAAACATGCTTCCTTACTATTGATAATCATGGCCAGGCAGAGCCTTTCCTAGCACTGGAGCAGATTTTCATGGCAAGGCTTACAAAGGGGAAAGCTTAGGAGGGGATGGTTGGGCTACTCTGTGCAACTAAACATATCCTACTATATAAAAGGCTAAGCGTATTCAAGACAACTCACTTCCTGCCTTGGTGCACCACCACAGAGCGCTGCTGCGGAGGGAAGCCCAGATGAGGCAGCCAGACCTCCAGAGAGGGCACAACAGCAGAAAGCCCAGAACAGGATCAGGCATGGAACAGGCGGCAGTGCCTGCCCCCCGCCTTCAGCTAGATGGAATCAAGAGCAGAGCAGGTGGCAATGCCTGCCCCCCGCCTTCACCCAGCTGGAATCAGGAGAAGGTGGCAATGCCCTTCACCCAGCTGGGATCAGGAGTGGAGCAAGTGGCAATGCCCACCTGCCCTTCACCCAGCTGGGTTCAGGAGGGGAGCAGGTGGCAATGCCCGCTCCCCATCTTCACCCAGCTGGGTTCAGGAGCAAAGTAGATGGCAATGCTCACCCTCCGCCTTCACCCAGCTGGGATCAGGAGCGAAGCAGGTGGTAATACCTGCTCCCTGTCTTCACACAACTGGGATCAGGAGCAGAGAGAGAGCAATGCCTATCCCCTGCCTTCACCCAGTAGGGATCAGGAGCAGAGCAGGTGGCAATGCACGACCTCTGCCTTTACCCAGCTGGGATCAGGAGCAAAGTAGATGGCAATGCCCATCCTCGGCCTTCACCCAGCTGAGATCAGAAGTGGAGCAGGTGGCAATGCCTGCCCACTCTTTACCCAGCTGGGATCAGAAAGGGAGCAGGTAGCAATGCCTGCTGCCCGCATTCATCCAGCTGGGATCAGGCACAGAGCAGGTGGCAATAACTACCCTCTGCCTTCACTCAGCTGGGATCAGGAGTGGAGTAGGTGCAATGCCGCCGCGCCCCCCCCCCCTGCCATCACCCAGCTGGGTTCAGGAGCAGAGCAGGTGGAAATGCCCGTCCCCTCTTCATTCAGCTTGGATCGGGAGCAAAGCAGGTGGCAATGCCCACTCACCCCTTCACCTGGCCGAGATCAGGAGCGAAGCAAGTGGCAATGCCCGTCTGAGAGCCAATTTGGTGTAGTGGTTAAGAGTGCAGGACTCTAAATCTAGAGAACTGGGTTTGATTCCCCACTCCTCCATTTGAAGCCAGCTGGGTGACCTTGGGTCAGTCACAGCTTTTAGCTCTCTCAGCCCCACCCACCTCACAGGTGTTTTGTTGTGGGGATAATAATGGCATAGGTTGTAAACCACTCTGAGTGGGTGTTGTCATCCTGAAGGGTGATATATAAATTGAATGTTGTTGTTATTATTCACCCAGCTGGGATCAGGAGTGGAGCAGGTGGTAATGTCTGCCCCCCATTTTCACACTGCTGGGATCAGGAGCGGAGCAGGTAGCAGTGCCCGCCCCTGCCTTCACCCAGCTAGGATGAGAAGCAAAGCATGTGGCAATGCCCACCTGCCCTTCATCCAGCTGAAATCAGAAGCGGAGCAAATGGCAATGCCCACACCCTGCCTTCACCCAGCTGGGATTAGGCATGGAGCATGAGGCAATGCCCATCCCCCTTCACCCAGCCTGGATCAGGCACAGGAGGTAATGCCCACACCCAGCTTCACCCGGTAGGGATCAGGAGCGGAATAGGAGGCAATGCCCACTCATTCTCCCAGCTGGGATCAGGTGCAGAGCAGGTGGCAATGCCCGCCCCCCCTTTCACTCAGCCGGGATCAGGCGCGGAGGAGGTGGCCACATCCACGTTCCCCACCCACCCACCCACCCACCCCTTCATCCGGCCAGGATCCGTGAATGAGGGAATGCCCCCCTGCCCCCACTTTCTAGAGCCCATTGTATTTTTCCCAATAGACTTTGTTGCTAGTTATAATCATAAGAGCAAAAAGGTGCTAGTCCTCAGTGTTCTTCTCTCTCTGCCGCAGTCCCAAATGTTCAAGGGGTGCTGGTACTCCATACCAGCACAACCCCCTGAAAAAAGCCCTGACAATAGTAGCATAAAGCCTGCTGTCTATCTGATGTGAAGGGGCTATAGCTCAGTGGTAGAGCATCCGTTTGGCGTGCAGATGGTCCCAGGTTTATATTCTGGAAATCTAGTTGGCCTCTGCTACTGGACCCAAATCTTGCTTTTCTGCTTTTAAGTGACCTAGTCTACAATCCAAAGAACACTTTTGGGAGTATGCCGCACTGAATAAAATGAGACTCACCTCTGAGTAAACATGCATATTAATGTTGGTCACCACCTTTGATGGGAGTATCGGGGATGGTTGTTGTAGGAAAGCTGTACAGATAGGAAAGCACGCAAGTACGTGTGGTGAAACACTCTCCGAGCCAGTATATTGCAAGAGATGAAACTTACTTTTATTGAAGCCAATTCACATTCACTTGCATTCTTGTAGTAGCAGAAGAAAAGCATATAAACCTAATCTAAACACAATTCCCTGTTAAAAGTGGCCAGCTAATCTGGCTGCATGTGAGTGAAAGTACAGGTGTGCCTCGCGGCACACTTGCCCAGGAAAGCTCTCTGCAGGAATCATCTTGCTTCTTGTGAGACCAGCAGGAGAGAGACAACAGAGGCACAGAAAGAGAAGTCAGAAGCTTCCAAGTGAGACAAAAAGAGACATCACACAAATACACAGTCTGGTAAAAGGGAAAATATAGTGCCCCTCAATGTCCAGGCATGCGGAGTTGCTTCTGTTCGAACAGGGAGATCACTGGGAGCCAAGGAAGAGGTAGATAGGTATAACAAAAAATTTTAAAAGCCAGCAGAATAGATGTTCTAACATAACTTTCTTTACTTCTAATTGTACTAGATGAAGGTCAAAATGAAACCTAGACCTTGGTCCAAACACTGGGAACATCCAAAATTTAACATCCAGGGCATCAACTTTGACTTCTTTCTTACCGACGAAGACAAAAAGAAAGTGGAAGAATGGAGTATGCCTTGGAGAGAATTTGATATGATGATAGAATATGATACATCAAAAATTGAGAAGGAAATCTGGGAAGAAGTGAACGCCGAACTAAAAAAATAAGTTACAGAAATCACGGGGGACTTTATCCAGAAAGATCGATTCCATCCATTTTAGTATACTGTTTATTTGATGTAGGCCTCTTAAATAAATATGCACATGAAATTTACACAGACGTCTTGAGTATCCATTGCCTTTCTCATCTTGTATCTACATATTCAAGGAACCAAGGAGCTTTTTGCTTATTTAATATTCTTCTGTGTTCGTTTTGTGTATTGATCAGACTGGGCTGACCATCATCTTGGAAGGCATGCAAAATGTTTACTGTAAAGGGTGGATATTTCAGAGCTGGGGAACAGATGTAGTATTAGACTGTGAGCTCTAGTTTAGCTGTGGAAGATGGACACTTGCTTCTGTTATTTTCTCTGAGCCACTGAACGAAATATGGGGGGTAGGGCGGAATTGGTACAATTAAAAGTTGATTATTATGAAGCACTGGCATTCAAAACAAAGAGGATGAGTTTCAGGTGGGTAGGCATGTTTGTACTAGTGGAACAAAATTTGAGTCCAGTAGCACCTTGGAGACCAACAAAATTTTCAGAGTATTTGTAAGTCAAAGCGCACTGTATCAGAGTCTCTCTACACAAGACGGCTTGGTGAGCGTTTGTCAGATGCCAGGAGATGCAATGTTAGCCGGGAAGCATAGTTTTAAATGACAGAGCTGGCGGAGATCGCCCTGGAGAGGATGGATTCTCTCACAGCCCTCCGCTGCCTCTGGTGTGCTGGACTGTCTCCCCTTCCGGAGCCTTTATGCTGCCACCCTTGCTGCATAAAACTCTGAATTAACCAAGCCTCGGCAGGGCAAAGGCTCCAGAAGGGGTGACAGTCCAGCACATCAGAGGTAGTGGAGGGCTATGAGAGAACCCGCCCCCTTTGAAGCGATCTCTGCCGGCTCTATCATTTAAAACTATGCTTCCCAGCCAACACAGCATCTCCCAACACGTGAAGAACACGTGTCAGAAGTCTTGTGTAGGGAGACTCTCAAATAGCAAGAGAACTAAGGTTATGTGATTCGCTTCCTAATTAAGGAAAGAGATTAAGGCCGAGTTCTGTAAGAATACTTTCCTACGGGTAAGGCCCATCAAACAGGACCTATTTGAGTGGACTTGCTTAGATTGCTCCCTAAGTTGTGAACAAAGAGGTAAAAGGTAAGCAGTCTTTATGCAGCACACAGGAAAACTTGGGACAGGACTTGCTACAAAATTTCAAAGCAGAACTCTCTATATTCTCCTTCCCCTAAACTCATATAATTAAGACGATGATGAAACTTGTTCCCATTTCCTACTATGACACATTTCACAGCCTTCCTGTAGATCCGCTATTGCCTGTTGTGTCATGCCTCAGGCCTATCTATCCCCCAGGCTGCTTTGTCCTGCCATAGTCCCACCCCGCTACTAATACCCAGACATTTCTTTTTATCCAAGAAATGTTGGGGGGGCGGGTATCCGCCTGCTTTCTTAATAAAGTCCAGCATCTCATTCTGCTTGCCTGTATGTGGCTGGCCTGTAAGGAGACTCTCTAATTTGCATCAGGCACAGCAATAGCATGGCTTAATTGCAAACTCTTTAAGAATCCTCATAAAGGTTCAGGCAACACTGATGTTTCAAAGAGAAAAGACTTTGAAAATTAGTCAGTGGCAATGTTGCAGACAGAGAGCCAGCGTGGTGTCATGGTTAGGGTGTTGAGACTAGGATCTGAAGTTTGCTGGGTGACTTCGGGCCAGTCACACACACCGCCCAACCTACCTCACAGGGTTGTTGTGAGGATAAAATGAAAGAGAACATCATCATTTTGGGTTCCCGTTGAGTAGAAAGGCAGGGTATAAATGAGGCAAGTAAATAAATCAGTTCGCCATTAAAAGCTGCAAATTCTACAGTTCTGAGAGCAGCTAAGCAGATCCGTGGGTCTAGTAGAGCCAGGAAGTAATTCTGCTGCTACAGGCTAACACGGGCTGATTCCGCACCCGTTGGATAATGCACTTTAAATGCACTTTATCAACCGTTTGAGGTGGATTTTTTGTTCCGCACACGAAAAAATCCATTCCAAATGATCTATAAAGAGGATTGGAAGTGCAGTATCCAACATGTGCGGAATCACTCACTGGCAGTTAGGGTGTTTCTAGTGTACTGTCATATAACTGTCCCCAGCCAGGGTGGAGGGGTGTATGGAATTGAAGAGTAAAAGATTTGCAAGTTTCCTTTTTGCCTCTGGGGGCAGGGCCTTTGAAAATGCACTCTTTCCCATCCAGATGAGATGTGACAATGTACTCAGATTGCATTTTTCCAGAAAAGACCGGAGCTCAGCAAGCTTGGGACAGAGTGTACTGAGAACAGAGAGAGGGCGAGTTGAGTGTGATATCATTTGGAATCTCCCGCCTCCCCAAAAAAACCCTGCTGCACTTTGGAAGCCAAATGTGAGAGGGGGGCCTCTGTGAAGAAGCAACCTCTCTTTGCTTCCATCTGAAAAGACTACTAGACACTTCTTGCATTGAAAAGATAGTCGCCTGGACACTCAAGTAATAGTTACGGGTCACACACATTTCTAAAATTCTGTTTTGGGATGCTAAAATGCTTTGGTTATTCATTTCTGTATTTTTACCCTGCTTTTCCTCCTCAGTGGGGACACAAAGAGACTCACAAAAATATTTAAATGTACAGAGTATAATAAACTACATCATGGGATGGTTCTGGATCCACTGGGCCAGCTCACTAAAGGCTGTAAGTCAAGAATCTTGGCTCATGCCACAGGCTTTATCCAGGCTTAAATACCTGCTAACAGAAAGGCAAACACAAGCTCTGCTAGCAGAGATGCTCCCAAGAATTCCCCTCGCTTGTTCATAGAGCCTCCTGTTATGCCTAGGCTTAAATACCTGCAAGGGGGAAAGGAAAGATGCTCAGGGTAAATGTTATACAGTCGGCAGAGATGTTCACAAGAAATCCCCTTCCCTGTTTCATTTTATGAATCAACCCTGAAACTGCAGGAGACAGAATTGGGCTGTCAACCAGATGCTATGGACTATTACATTCTGTATGCTCTTCTCTAGAACGCAACGAATTAAAATAAGCAAAATGAAACAGGAGATCTAGTGGCACCTTCAAGACTAACAAAATTCATTCTGGGATAAGCATCCATTCAGGCATACATATGACCAGGGCTTTTTTTCAGCTGGAACGCAGCGGAACAGAGTTCTGGATCCTCTTGAAAACGGTCACATGGCCCCGCCCCCTGATCTCCAGACAGAGGGAGATCAGGGGGCGGGGCCACCAGCCATGTGACCATTTTCGCCGAGGGCAACCCACTGAGTTCCACCACCTCTTTTCCCAGAAAAAAAGCCCTGCGTATGATGAAATTAGTTCTGAGTCGTGAAAGCTTATTGCAGAATGTTTTGTTAGTCTTTAAGGTGCCACCGGATTCTTTGTTTTGTTGGGATAAGCTAACATGCCTACCCATCCCGAGTTACGAAAAAAAGGTGTGTTACTGATGGCCTCTAATCATAGACTGGTTTAAGGGGCTACCCCATAATTATTTTGGGAAGTCATGTCACTTAAGAAAGGATGAGATAATACTATACCTGTTAACTTATCTTTTGGAAACACTAGAAATTCTTCTTAGAACCTTCTAACAGAATGGTTGGGGAGATACCAAAAATTAGTAAAATTCACATATGTCGAAAACACTGTTTAAATTACAAGATGTGAATCCTGTTTGTAGACTAATACAATAAGCAAAAGCGTACAAACTGGATAACGAATTCTTTGCAATAGTCTTATTTACTGTAATTTTACTCAAAACGTTCCAAAGTTATTGAAATATACTGATTCCTTCTGAATGACTCTCAGGAATTCACTGCCCATTGGAAAGCATTAAAGGATGATTCTTATTAATACTGGAGTTATCGGCTATGAACTGCCTACTTTCTGTAATTTAACTCAGAACTGTACAAAAATGGTTTGTGAAAATAACAAAGTAAGTAAAACAAAAGTTCAGAAAACACTGTGCTTCAACTACAAAATGTGGATCTTGTTTGAAGATCAATGATGTAATAGATTTTTTTTGCCATAGCTTTTTTAAAAAAGATCCTTAACAGTAATTGTGCTGAATGTTGCATGTACTCTTTTGTTTGCAAGTCGGGCATAGGGTACTTACTCAGGTTCCTGTTCTCAGTTCACACAGCAGAGATGGGTGTGTTGAACGCAACATCCGTTTATCAGCAAGAAAATACAGGGCTGGGAGGAACTAGTTTCAGGACAAGGGAGCCCAGGCAGTCTACAATTCTAACTAACAAACAGAACTATAACTGAGCAGGGACTCCATCCCAGGAGGCTAAACCGACATGCACAAATGTTCTTTCCTTTTACTAATAAGTTCTTTTGACCAGAGAGGTCTTAATCATTAAAACATAAATACAATAAAATAGAATAAAATACATAACAATAAATATTTCAATATTCATATCCATTTTTTTCCAGGAAGTATTACATTAAAACTCATCTTGATCACTCCTTAAAGAAATCACCCTTTCCCCAAATGTGGCAAAGCGATAGACTTTGGCAACATATATTTTATCAGTTTGGCAATCCGTTGTACAGTACAGTCCACTGATCTCAAAATAACATGAGATGTTATTTCTATCGCATCAGACTCACAACAGCAAAAACTATCCGAGCCTGCGAAGTGTGAAAATCTAGCTGTGAGGAGGGAATGTTAGGAAATTCAGGCATGAGGGGAGTGTTGGAGAGGACAGCCCCCAATGAGGTAGGAGCCGCCTCATTTTGATCATGTTCAACTCTTCCTGACTGCCCATATTCCTAGTAACAATGAAGGAAAGGTCAGGGGACTCAGTCTATTATCCACTGGGTGCCCCCAAGCACTTCTGAAAGCATCGCCCTTCATTGGAGGAGGGGGAAACAGCCTATTCTATTGTACTGTATACAATAAATACACCACAGTATTATGCATAATTACCATTAAAGGTGGGGAGCACATTATGGGATGGCAGGTTGGGCCCTGGGGGAAACTGAGCTGCGTGACCCCCTGTGGCACCGGTAGCTACTACAGGGCCGCTAGTACAGGGCCAGTCATGTTTGCCTAGCCAATAGGCCCCATGGTTTTATAAGTACCATAGAGGCCTTTCGGGAGCTTTCCTGGTAGAGTCACCCCAACCTTCAGGTAGGGCTTGGAGTTCTCCTGGAATGACAACTGTTCTTTTAGAGTTCAGTTCTCCTAGAGGAAATGAGAGCTTTGGAGGGTGGGCTGTATGGCGTTATACCCCCATGCTCCACCCCCAAATCTCCAGGAACTGAGATGGCAACCCTGCTTCCTGGTGATTGACTGGCCAGTCCATCCCTGGCATTGCAGCGTGTCAAAGCATTTCTGTTGGCCATCGGGTATCACTCCCTACAGATTGCCTTGAGAGCCACCAACTACCCTCCACCAAGGGTTACCAGCCTCCAGGTAGTGGCTGGAGATCTCCCGGAATTACAACTGGTCTCCAGGCCATAGAGATCAGTTCACCTGGAGAAAATGGCTACTTTGGGAGGTGGACTCTATGGAATTATGCCATGCCAAGGTTCTTTCCCTCCCCGAACCCCACTTTCTCCGGGTTTCACCCCCCAGATCTCCAGGAATCTCCCAACTTGGAGCTGGCAACCCTACCTCCACCTGTCCAACGTCGCCATTATTTGGATTGCGAATTTCAGGCTGTGAGCGGGTTCAGAACATAGGACTGGCCGAGGGGGAAGCAGGTAGGGTTGCCAACTCCGGGTTGCGATATTCCTGCAGATTTGGGGATGGAGCCTGGGGAAGGTAGAAGCCTCGACAGAGTATAGCGCCGTAGAGTCCTGCCTGCATTTTTTCCAGGGGGCTGTCGTCTGGAGACCGGCTGGAATTGCGGGAGGTCGCCAGGCCCCACCTGGAGGTTGGCAACCCGTGCGAATTCCCACGCTCCGCCGGCACCGCCAAGCCACGCGCGGCCCAAGAGACGGCGCCAGGCTTCTCCTCCGGGCTCTCCTCCCCGCGCCCTGCGAGCAGCCAGGCCGGGAGGCCCGACCGCCAGCCGAGCGGGAGGCGGCGGTGCGTCCACGGGCGCCGGGGCTTGGCCGCGCTCCGGGGCGCGATGCGGTGCGCGGCGCGGCAGTTGCTGCTCCTTCCGTGCCAAAGGGGCCGCCCCCGCCATGTTCTGCCTCTGACCGACTGCAGCAGGAGGAGGAGGAGCGAGCCGCGGGAGGAAGGAAGCCAGGCGGCGAGGAAGGCCAGCCTGCGCGCTCCGAGGCGGAGAGGCCGCGGCGGGCGGGCGGCGCGCAACAGGTAGGCGCGCTTGGGACGCCGCGGGGGTCCCCTCCGGGCCCCTGGGAAGCCGCCGGCCGGGGACGGAGGCCGGGGTCGGGAGGCAGCCCCGGCGGCGCCCCTGGGCCTGTGGGTCGGGAAGGGCGGCGCGCCTGCCTGGGCGCCTGGGGGGGTGGGGGGCGGGCGCAGCGCCCTTCCCCTGGGACGGGATCGCCCCTTTGGTGTGCGTCGCGCGGTGTGGTGCGGTGATGCGGCCGGGCTTGGGCGAGGTCTCCTGGGCCGCCCTGGAGAAGGACGCCGGGGGCGGAGAGGGCTCTGGCGGCCTCGCTGGGGCTGGGGGGCGGGCGAGGGGGAGCGTCCCCCTGCAGTGGAATCCGACGCAGAGTTACTCCACTCCGAGCCCATTGGTTTCAATTACGCCAGTCTGGAGGAACTCTGCTTCGGATTCCGCTGTTAGAGTGGGAAGGGGGCTTCTCAGCCCTCGAGACGAACTCTGCTCCACTGCGAGGGCATGCCTAGAGAGGGGACACGCGTCGCAGAGAACGTGTGTACACACCACGTGCGTAGGTGAACCCTAAACAGACTCACCCCGGTTTAAACTCATTGAGTTCAGCGGAATTATACTGGCATAACTCTGTTTAGGATTGCGAGGAAAGAAAAAGCAGAATTACCCCAGTCTAAGCCCATGGGTTTAGACTAGAGTAACTCTGGTTGGGATTGAGATGGGTAGCGGTGTAATTTTTTTTGCGCCTGTAAGACTAACAAAATTTGTGGTAGGGTATGAGCTTTCATGAGTCACAGTTCGCTTCACTCATGCCCAGCCACAAATTTTGTTAGTCTAGTAGGTGCTGTTGGATTCTTGCTCTTTTCTTCTGCTAAGGAATGCAGCGTACATCTCTTTGCAAGAAAGAGCCAACAGGCCTTCTCTATATAAAGAAAAGGGGGACCAGTGCCTAGATGAATGTGCGATATGTGTTTGGTTGTACACATGTTGAATGTCACCATTACTCAGCACAGGTGGCAAAGAAAAATCAGGTGTGTGCTGAACAGGCAGCTGGAGTCGGAGGGATGCAGGTGCAATATGGAAAGCGTGCCAGAATGTGTTACCCTGTTGTAGAAAAAGTAAGCAGGGCTTTTGAAAGACACTTCCTACATAAAAAAGGCTGTTTAGCAGGTGCTGTGTGTTGCTTTTGCAGAAGAAGTGGGCTGCAGCCCACGCAACTGTAAACTAATACTGTTAGTCTTTAAGGTGCAGCAAGACTCCTGTTTGTTTGTACAATTAGGAAGTTGCCACGCGGTCCCCACCAGCTGCTTATCTGCCCTGTGCATCAGACCTGAAAACCCCAATACATTCTTTTTCACATTGAGTCCTTTTACTTTCCCCTTTTGGCCCAAAATGGTACCTGGAGTGGCCTGCCTTGATCTTGGAGGAAGCAATAACAGCAATGGCTTATTTGATACATTTTTGGTGCGAGTAATTTATCAGTTCTCCTAAGCAGCTGGGTGCTACGTAGAAGATTTAAAAATATGTTTGCGAGTGTTCCTTGGGGCAGGAAATAGTTAACATTTCTGTGTCTAAAAAAATAAATTGACGGCTGTATTATTCTTTTTATAAGTTCATTGTTAAATATTGATGTGTGGGTATTTGATGCTTCTCAAGAATGTGCTAGGATATTTTTGTCTCTCTCGGAGCCCTGTTGAAAGTTGAACTCTGGGTTTGGGTTGTGTGTGTGTGTGTTTCGTTTTAAATGAAATCAGTGAGTCAGATTTGTTTATGAAATCTCCCATGTACATTAATCCATGATCTTGAAGGATGGAGGAGTAGAGGAATGACAGGTTCTCCTGAAAAACCTCCACATGTTTCTATGGGAACTGTAGTTCTTTTCCCAAGGGGAAGTATTGCAGCTTGGATTATAAAATGAGAGCGGGTGAATGTCAACACGTGCATTTCTTATAGGCAGCATGTGCAATTTCTTAAGTACAGAAGAATGAAGGGGATGTTGCCATATTCACTGTTAAAGTGCCTGTGTTCTTAGCAGAGATCCCCCTAAAGAAAGCAAAACCGTGGGAAGTGTAAAAGTGCGCTGGAATGTAAAGCAAGAGAATAATTAGGTCTCTGACATTTAAAACCTGGGTGGGAGCGTAGTATTTAACTAAAGTTGTCATTTAGATTAGGTTTTAATTCATGAACCAGTTTTTGGATGAGAAGCAGGATTGATGCATCCTAAATAAAAATTAAATCCTTTTGATCATAGAAATTCTCTCAGTGGAGGAAGAGGAGACTCCTGTGAGCAAAGTCCACGTTTTCCCTGGCCTTGGTTTGCATTTTGCTCTAGAGCAGTCACCTTCTGGAGAAGATTGTCAAGTTTTCATTTTGATCATAGGACTATTTATAGCTGTGTCTCAGTTGGAGAGGGCTCCCTTTCTCACTACAGTTCAAAATAATAATGATCAGGGCTCATTTCGAGGGAACGCGCAGGAACGCAGTTCCAGCAGTTCCCCAAAGAGGTCACATGCCAGGTGGCCCCGCCCACCTGACCCTCGGCCATTTTGGGCCCGTTTCTGCCTGGATTGGGGCCGAAATGGCCCGGATCAGGCCTCTGACGGGTGGTGGATCACTCTCCTGCTCAGCAGCACCCCGATCCTGACCATTTTGGGCCCCTTTTCGGCCATTTTCAGCCCCTTTTTGCCATTTTGGGCCCAATTTCGGCCCTGAATGGCCAGGATTGGGTCCAAAACAGCCAGGATCGGTGATGGCAGAGGGTGTGGCATATGCAAATCAGTTATGCCAATGACATTTCTGGTGATATCAAGGGGCGTGGCATATTCTAATATGTTATGCTAATGAGTTATGCTGATGAGTTCCTCCAGCTCTTTTTCTACGAAATGACTCCTGATAATGATCTTTTAAAACGCAATTAGATGTTTAAAAAGCTGTTATAGATGGAATATGACTTTTCCAGCGGCAGTGTAAGGTTTTGTTTTTTTCCTAATAAAAAGGCCTAGAACATGATTCTGAGAAAATGAAAACTTGCAGAGATCATGGAATGCATTATGGTTTGCATGCCATATGTTGCTAACATAAGGAGATTATGTAAGCTTTTTAGTATCTTTTCTAAATAATATGGGTAGCGCTAATGGGCAGACACTGCAGATTAGTTGAGTGACACCTGTTACATACACACTTTTGTAGGTAACATTTGTGCTTGTACCAGATTTTAGAAGTGAAGTCTAGGTATTATGTTTCTTAAGCAAGACTGGTATTATTCTACAGTCTCTGTAGAATATTTGCTTTTAGCTTTGCATAGTCTTAGAAATCATTATTCTTTATGTGAAATATATGTTCTGCTATATTGTCTGTTTCAGAATAATACAAAGTTAAAACATTTGTTCAAACTATTTTTTTAAGTATTACATGCTTTAGAACTGTTTGAAAACTGAAGGCACCAAAAAAAGAGAGAAGAAACTAAAAATTGATGGGCTCTTCCCATTTTAATTAGTCTTGGCAAAGTAAGCTATTCTTAAAAAATGAATATAAACTTTTCTTGGAATTTTTTTCCAAGCCCAATTCCAAGCACAGACCCCATTGTGTTCCCATTGTTGTCATAGAGAGTGCAATGAGCAACCCCATCCTTCAGCTCCCTTCCCCTTCCTTCCCACTTATTACTTGGTGGTAACACTTATTACTTGGTGGTAATGGGAGGTCTGATTTGGAGGCCTTTCTGAGAAGCAGAGAAGTCCTTTATCTTTTTTCCAGCGTGTCTGAGTCTTTAGTACAAGCATCAGTAATAGAGTCTTGTCCTGAAACAATCTTGGCTGGATTGAGAGAACAACATATTGAAGTTGAAAAAGCCAACTGCATTTTGACAAATTAATTTTCCATGCTTTGATAACGTCAGCAATATTTTAATATACTGTGTTGCAAAGATAGTAAGATAGTTTAATGAAGGAAGTGGTGTCATGGCCTCGTGCCTTTTGGCTAATCTGCCGTTGATGTATTCTTAGTCTACAGGTTATTGCCAAATTGTTGAGTAAAGTGGTGTTGTAACTAGCCACTCTGCTACTAGGTTGCCTGGACCGCATAGGTCACTCCTAGTCTTGATTCAAGTAGGCAACTAACCAGAGTGGATTTCCTGCTGTTTTAGCCTTTTAATATTGCCAGAGCCCACTACAAAACACTGCATTTTAACTGCTGGAAAAGTACAATTTCCTTTTAAAAGGGCTGCCTTAAAGGAAGATTTATAGACTGTGCAGAGCAAACAGAGAACTGAATGTGCATTTTCTGTGCCAAAACATTGCTCTCTGGAATTTCTTTGTCGGCTGTTATCATTCACCTTGATCCCAAGGGCTGTCAGTTGAACATCCCGTTGAGGACATGTCGATTGACCAGAGTATTTTAAACATTCCTCAAGATGCCCTCTGCAGCTATTCAGAACGATTGGTCAGTGTTGTAGGTAAACTGTTTAATTGTTAAAAGCAAACACAATTATTTTAAATCGAGAAGGTGCAGAGGAGAGCAACGAGGATGATCAGGGGTCTGGAGACTGAGCCCTACGAGGAAAGGCTGAGGGCCTTGGGAATGTTTAGTTTGGAGAAGAGGAGGTTGAGGGGGGACATGATTGCTCTCTTTAAATATTTGAAAGGCTGTCATTTGGAGGAGGGCAAGGAGCTGTTCCAGTTGGCAGCAGAGGGTAGGACGCGAAGCAATGGGCTAAAACTACATGCACAAAGGTACCGACTGGATATTAGGAAAAACTTTTTCACGGTCAGAGTAGTTCAAAAGTGGAATCAGCTGCCTAGGGAGGTGGTGTGCTCCCCCTCACTGGCAGTTTTCAAGAAGAGGCTGGATGAATATTTGTCAGAGATGCTTTAGGCTGATCCTGCACTGGGCAGGGGGTTGGACTAGATGGTCTGTATGGCCCCTTCCAACTCTATGATTCTAAATAGTCCCAGTTAAAAATAATCCCTTGTTTTTCTAAGGGGCTGTTTATGTGATTGGAGATACTGAGATTGTGTTCAGTCTTGTTATCCTGAATTATCAACATGAACATGGATTGTTTATATGGGTAGAATGCGCTTTCGTTCCTCCCACCTCTTTGCAATTCTCTTGGGTCACGTGGCATTGGCTCTTACTTGTGAATTAATGCAGGCCTTGACAAATTTTCTTTTGCTTTAGAAGCCAGACTAATCTTTCAAGCGTTAGGATTTTATATTTTAAAGACCATTCTTTCTAATTGTTGCTGCTACAAAATCGAATCCTCCTAAAGACTTCACAATTGATTGTGTTATTTTTAAAAGCCATGCCAAAAGTGTTGAAGTGTATAAATATATATGGGGTAAGCCTGGTGGTTATCTCAACAGTTAATCTCTATCCATCACTTTAATAAGCTTTGTAGGTCTAATGAGAACCAACCAGGGGCAATTGCAATAAATGGCTGATAAAAATATCAGGTGCCAAAATGAAATCTCTAGGTGCTCTGACCCCTGTGATTTGATGAGACCTGAATTAAGGGCCACGGAATTATCTGGTGATTATTCTATGTTACAACAGAAATGGGGAAAGTATATATCCCTAGGACCGTTTCTCATTTTGAATAGATAAGACTGCTAGCCACTCTGCTCCTTGTGCATGAGAATAAATTAGAAGCTGAAACAGGATAACTATTTGTCAAAATACTTTGTTTTTTGTAATAAACCAAACAGAATGTGAAACATCCACCTCTCCCTATGGAAAGTTCTTTCTGGTAGTGGTCCGTTGTCAAGATGTATCACAAATCTTTAGCTTCATGTAGTCTTCCATTCCTTCTCTGCCCTTCAGAGGGTCTTAGCTATAAAAGTCCAGGTCTTTATCACCTAAGTTGCGATAAATGCAGTCTTCGCCCTTGATTTGTCATATTCGTTGTGTTTTTGTTCTGTCCCCACTTATTGTTTGCTTTTCTTTAACCGTTTCAACGACACATTTTATTCATTCTTTCCCAGAATTTCTACAGATGAGCAATGAATGCAACATACAAATACAAGCCGGTGATTTCTACTTCAGTACAAAAGAATGTAGAAGTCTAAACTTTATCATCACTATTAAATCCCACTAAACATTAATAAATATATAAAATTAGAACATTAATAATGGGTTTGAAATATGGTGCCATATATTAGGTCCAAAATAGTAAAGAGTCCAGTAACACCTTTAAGACTACCCAACTTTATTGTAGCATAAGCTTTCGAGAGCCACAGCTCTCTTTGTCAGACGCATCTGACGAAGAGAGCTGTGGCTCTCGAAAGCTTATGCTACAATAAAGTTGGGTAGTCTTAAAGGTGCTACTGGACTCTTTACTATTTTGCTACTACAGACTAACATGACTAACTCCTCTGGATATATTAGGTGGGATTCTGCCAGCTTTTTTGCTCAAACTTGTCCAGTCCCCCAACCCACCCAACCTTACAGGATTGTTGTGAAGATAAACTGGAGGAGGGGAGAGTGATGTTGTAAGACATTTTTGGTCCTCATTGAGGAGAAAACGGGGGAACGAACGGACAAATCCTTCAACATACATGAAAGAATTAACTTTCTTACAGCTTCTTGCAGCTCTGACTTCAGCCATTTAAACTTGGCGCGTTGTAATAGTTGTCGTTTTATTTCTTTGACATAATGAAAACATAATGCATTGCAGAACAAGCAAGATCTACAGCAGGAGCTGCCGTTGTCCAGCCCCTATCACGGGTGTCACGGTTCCCCTCTAAAAAAATTAGTCAGATCTAGAAATCCACATACTGTGGTGGGTGACCTCGACTGAAGTTCTTGTGAATGCCCTCTGTGACCTTCTCCTTGCTAGTGAAAGCAGTTTTCCCTGAAGCCTGAGTTTGTATCTGACAATCCAGACGTGGTCCAGTTCCCCAAAAACTAAATGAATAGATGTTTCTAGCGAGTGCTTCCTGCTCCTGGCTGTGGCTCAGTGGTAGAATATCTGTTTGGCATGCAGAAAGTCTCAGGTTCAGTCCCCACTAGCATCCCCAGTTAAAAGGTTCAGGTGGGAGGTGATGTGAAGGACCTCTGCCGGAGAGCCGCTGCCGGTCTGAGCAGACAACACCGATCTTTGATGGACCAACAGTCTGATCAGTATAAAGCAGCTTCACGTGTCTTCCGATGTTGCTGTGGATCTGAGAATCACATGGAAAGGGGGGAAGCATTTAATTATTTTTATTTCATTTCATATAGACCCTGTCTTTCTCCCCTAATGAAGACCCAAGTGGCTTATAACATTCTCCCCTTCTCCGTTTTATCCTTACAACAACCCTGTGAGGTAAGCTAGGCTCAACGTCACCCACCAGCTTCCATGCCAGAGTGGGGATTAGAACCTAGTCCTCCCTAGTTTGACAGTCTAACCACTACACCACATTGTCTCTGCAAGTAGTGCGTGTAGATACAGGGTTCCCCCTCAGTACACTAATGTACGTACCTGGGCAGTGTCTGTGGGCCAGTTTTTATTTAGAGTTGGAGGGGAATAGAAAAACCACAGACGTTGGTTTCAGAACATGCAGTCCTCTGACCTCTCTCATCCTCTTTAATTCTCTAAGCATGATGTATGCATGCACATCTCTCTCACTCTCCATAAAACCAAGTCTCTTCTCTTTGTAGAATAATTTAGGCTGTATAATGAAACAGCCTTCCTACTTCTGCTATTTAAGTTCTCCCTTGTTTCCAAGATAGCAGAGGTAGTCCGTGGTCACGTTGTTTAGTTTTCTCATTATGCAACCTTCCAAGGGTGTTGGCAGTTTCACTCCTCTGCAAGCACAGATGCAGGAATATTTGGATTAGGCAATTTTGTACGAGTTAATTAATGGGAGAAAAATCAGTCAACTCTCTTGACTTTTTTTTTTAAGTTATTTATCTCTCTCTCAGCCTTTTCAAATTATACAAAAGCTTGGCCTTGGTGTGAAATCAGCTCAGATGCAGTGCTAGTAGCGCATTAACCTGTTAATGTTATGTTATGTAACATGCTAGCTGACCAGTCGTTGGTTCTTTTTTGCCTTTTATTAAGGAGGATGGTGGTGGAGAGTGCTGTCAAGTCATAGCTGACATATGGCAACCCCTGCTGGGGTTTTCAAGGCAAGAGACTAACAGAGGTGGGTGGCCATTGCTTGCCTCTGCATGTTGACCCTGGTCTTCCTTAGAGATCTCCCATCCCATGCTAACCCAGGCCAACCCTACTTCACTTCCGAGATTTGACAAGATTGGGCTGGTTTAGGCTATCCAGGTAAGGGCATTAAAGAGGGCAGGTGGGAAGACAATAAAACCTATTGTAAGTGACTTTCTTTCTGTTGGGATTTTTACAAGTGTCATTCTCTTCAGTCATGAAAGAGTTAATTTGTTTGTGTTTAGTTAGAGACAACTAGTCTGCATAAGACCAGTTAGATGTCTGAGTTGTTCTTCCCCCAGGGTAAAGGGGAGTTGCATGCTTAATGAACGGATCTAGGATTGATTATTGGCTGACCAGGTTTATTGGGGGACAATTGACATTCTTTCCTTTACTCGGGACTCCATTGCTCTCCAGTTAGTTAGACCAGGATGTAAGGATGTAGGAACTAAGTTAGCTCTTCTTTATTTTATCTCCAGTGTACTTTATTATTTTTCCCCATATGCAGTAAACATTTATTTTAGAAGCTGAACACACGTGTCTGTGATTCTTTATCTGCTGTGCAAATTTTCTACTCTGCAACAATACTTATCCAACACTTACTTACTTACTTACTTACTTACTCTTTCTTTCTTTCTTTCTTTCTTTCTTTCTTTCTTTCTTTCTTTCTTTCTTTCTTTCTTTCTTTCTTTCTTTCTTTCTTTCTTTCTTTGAGTTCAGTTTTGGTTTCTCCTTTGAAACATTCTTTGAAAGAAAAAAAATCAACGTTGCTCACGTGCTTGAGAAAGAATTCTTTGTGGTATTTGCATGTCTCTTTAATTCTTACTTGTTGCATGAACTGCGAATGGACAGCTAAGCAGAATTGTTCTCTGCTAGAATGATAGCTTCTTTTCACGGGTATGAGTATTATGTCAGTTAAAGGACATCCAACGTTTCCTGTTTTTCTTCGTGTGGCAATATTTTAGAGGTTGGGATGCTATAAACACTGAAGTCAAGAAGCATGGAAAATGCGTGAGTTGGATTTCAGTTTTATGCCGAGGGAAACTTGAGAGATGTGATTATTTTATTTATTATTCTTTAAGGATTATGATCTTTCTCTCTGCCTCCTCCTAATGCTTGGCAGAGCTTGGCAGTTAGTTTTTAAACGTCACTGATTTAAGAAGTGGCTTACGTAACACCATACAAACAGTAACCCTAAAATCGATTATTAAAACAACAGCCCACAATTGCAGAAGTGTACACACTGAGCACTGTTCATTTGCCATTCTCTATCAAAAATCAATCTTACTCCTTTAGCAGTGTTTAAATATCCCAGTGCTTTTGCTTTGTGTCCTGTGCATGGAGAGTATGTTCTTCCGACTTGTTCTAAATTATTTTTGTTTGGTAATAGCTCGAATAATTCTCTGTAAGATATTGGGGTGACAAATATTTATATTTGTTATATATCTTGGATCATTTGTAGCTCGGTGGGATAAAGCAGTTCTAACTGTGAGTAAAATGTTCATAGTTGGAGGGGGACCCTTGAGGCCTTGCATCGGAAGGAAAATTGCATCTTCCACCATCCTGTCACCATTTTTTGCCTCTGTTTTCTCCAACCCACCCAATCATCTAGTTCTCTTCCTCCACCTTCCTAAACCTGCCCAGTTGTCTGGTTCCCCACCCATGCCTCAGTCCATTGATAACTTCCCCCACAACTGATCTATACTTTTGTTGTTGTTGGCCAGCTATTTTCACTTGGGGGGTGTTTAACTCCAAATCTATTTCGTCGTCCCACTTCTGATACTTTGCGCAAACCTGGAAATTATCCCAAGTGTGTAGCAAGATACACCTAGCTACATCCCATCACAGATTTTTTGAACTGAACAGCGGAGGCACGCATTCCTATTAGGTATATGATTGATCATGCAGGAATTTACAAGCGAATACAGAAGTAAATATGCTTGGTGGGAATAAAGATGCTGTCTCTCTTTTCCTACCATGTATACTGGAAAGCCATTATGATATTTTCATGCCTAGGTCTGACTTATTCATTGAGCCGAAGAACGTCATTGACTTCTGGGGTCCTGGAATGGACTTGTACCTCTTCGTTCTTTAGTTGGGAATGTTGGATGTTCCACCACATTAAAAAAATGTCCTGTAAGTAAATAATGCCCTGACCTGGATAGCCCAAGAGAGCCTGATCTCATCAGATCTCAGAAGCTAAGCAGGGTCAGCCTTGGTTAGTAATTGGATGGGAGACCTCCGACAAAGACCAGGGTTGCAGAGGCAGGCAACGGCAAACCGCCTCTGTTAGTTTCTTGCCATGTAAACATCGCCAGGGGTCACCATAAGTCTGATATGGCTTGAGGACAGGATTTCATTTCAAGTAAACAAAAGTTAACCCACAATGAAGAAAAATTAAAGTACAACCTACCCCTGAGTATGATAGTGTTCTGTTTTGTATTTTTGCTGAGAGGGTTTTTTTTTAATGTGAGGGGAATATTAAAAATTGATATCCCCTGAAGTCTGAAATAATGTAGATTCTTCTACCACTTTGGAGCGCTGCCTCTTCAGTCTGATGCCTGCATACAACAGGACTGACATAGTAACATTTGAGAGGACTCTAATTTGTGTTCTCATTGTTAATAGAGAACATTGGTTTAGTAGTAAGCTATCCTCCGCCACCATGGCTCCAGCGTGTCTGTCAGGAGAACACAAAAGAAAAAAAGTTTGAAAAACCGTCAATGACAGCGCTGTAGTTCCATATGAGTTGTTATGAAGTTTGCATGTGCTTCTAAATGTAGTTTATTAATACTCAAGTAAAAACATTCATTTGTCTTATTCAAAACCGTTCCACTGTGTTGGACAATGTGTACTGGGTTTCTTCATATCTTCCTCTTCAAAGGGTGTCGTTTTCTGCTGTGGGTTAAATGTGAGAGTGAAGTATTTCATTTTCTTTATTGCTTGTATTATAACTTAAACAGGCAGCTGCTGTTTGTTTAGACGTGGGGGCTGGCACAGACATATAACCATTTAAGTCTTCAACCAGGCTTCTGGTGGGCACCAGTTCAGTAGTAATCTGATGCAGTTCAGGTGTCTGTCCGACTGTGCAGTTCCAAACTTTTCCATGTGTGCGCTAGTCCCCGTGTTGCCTTTGTTTTCAGTCTAATAGCCATCTTCCATTTCCCCTGTCATAGCCGCTGCTGGTGTTTCACCTCCCCTCAGGCTGTGGAACTGTGTCAGTCTGGGCCTCTGATGAAGGGAGCTTTGATTCTCAAAAGCTTGTATCTTGGAAATCTTGTTGGTCACTGAGGGGCTACTGGAGTCAAGTTGCTCTTCTACTGCAGACTAACCTGAAAAGGTCTGGGCCTCCGTCTCCCTCTTTTGGCAACCACTGTCCTCCTTTCTGAGAAGAAAAGCAACTCTCTTTTCCAGACCACAGACGAATGGCATGGGCTTTTGGGAGATTAAGTCTGTACTCTTAGCGTTCCCATTAATGGAATTTACAGAGCAGTTCTAAAGAGAATTACTCTTCCAAGCCCCTTCACTTCAGTGGACTTAGAAGGGTGTAACTGTTTAGGATTGCATTCTTAGAATATCATCTTAATACCAAACCAGTGCTTATCAGAACTGCTTCTCAGAAGAGGTCAAGGGAGCTTTCTACGTTCCTGGCTTTCTGGCAAGGCTATAAGACAGAGTGTCTCTACACAAGATGGCTCCTTGGAGAGTTTGTTAATTTCATCTTGGCCTCCAGGAAGGCTCTGTCAGTTTCACCTCTCCAGTCTAAAACTGTGGAGGATCGCAGCCAGAGGGCAGCGAGGAATGGAAATGGGTTGGAGCTGCCTTCCAGAGCCAGATTTGGACCCGGAGAGGTTATAATGGGTTGAAGTTTCCCTTCTGGCATTTCACACAGCTCCAGTGTATAGCAAAGCCTTTGCCCTGCTGCCGGCTCTGTCTTTTTAAACTACCCTTCCCAGCTACCATTGCACCTCCCGACACGTGTTCTTCACGTGTCAAATGTCTTGCGTGGAGAGACTGAAGAGTTATTCTGGACACCTTTGGGGGCAACCTGGGCAAAAGGAGAATACACTTCTGGTGGGGGCATAATTTTTATTTAGATTTTTAAAATATTTATTGTTTCATTTCAAATTGTGTTTGTTTTGCATTGTCATTATATTGTCACCTTGGGCCCTGAGATTCTTAGGAGGAAAGCAAATAGATAAATATTTTAAGTAAAATGAAGAAATGTTTATTGTACAACAGTATAAGCACATGCTGTTAAAACCAGTGGGAAAGTGCCAATATGAAACAGAAGAGCATAATTTCTTCTCATAGTCTACATAAGACCTTCTCTCTCTCCATAATGTTTAAGTTTTTGGTGCCTGAAAAGATAGTCCTTAAAGAGAGCATGAAGAATGCTCGCATTAGTATGTTTGCAAACTGATGTTTACTTATGCTTCCCCTATTCATGCAGATCTTGCTAGTAACCCCAGTGCAGCGTTCAGCCCATACCTGTTTCTCACAGTATTTTTGTGGAGAAGTTCAGGATAAGGTTATTTTTATTTGTTCTCAAATCGCTGATAAGTATTGTAAACGGACCAGAATGTTGAACGACAAGTCGGGAATAGAAATGGAAAACTAAACATATTATACTCTTAACTGTAGATCGACAAATTGAATATCTCAGTGGTTCAACACTTTATTAGTTAGGGTTACAGAAATGTCCAAAACAGACCATTTAAATAATATAATTTAGATAAACAAAGAAAACACATCATGGGTGGGTCCTGTATTACTGAGCTGGCTAGTGTAGGCCCCACCATGTAAGCCATGGGCTAAGAGCTCTTTGGCTCCTGCCCTTCGGCTTGTGCTTGTGGCCACACCCAAGATTAAGAGGGGGGAAAAACTAAAGTCAGTCTAGGTGATGCTCAGCTGCTGCTAGTAAGCTCTTCCCAGCTTCCCTTCCAGTAACTTGCAAGTGCTCTGACAGTAAATAAAAGCCAATTTTAATTGGGACATATCCTTGAACCTTTAAATTCCAAGAGTGGTTCTGCAGCGGACCTTCGCTATGGAATTGGCATAATCTGTTAACTCATGTTTTATGAAGAATCCAGACATCTTCATTGTCAGTTTCTTGTCAACTTTCGTACCTAATTGGTGATTATTATTTTTTTTACTTCAAACAAATCTCAGGGCCAGATATCCACATGTGGCCTCTCAAAAGGCACTGAAAAGGCTGAAATGGTGCATTTCTAATTGCACTTCCTCTACACGTCCTTTAATATCCCTCGGAGAGACCCAGGTTTGAATCCCCAACCTGCTGTAAAAGCTCACTGGGTGACATTCAGCCAGTCACACACACTCTACCTCACAGAAAAGAGCAAGAGTCCAGTAGCATCTATAAGACTAACAAAATTAGTGGTAGGTGTGAGCTTTCGTGAGTTACAGCTCACTTCTCTACCCTACCACAAATTGTGTGAGTCGTATAGGTGCTACTGGACACGTGCTCTTTTCTGCTGCTACAGACAGACTAACACGGCTATCCATCTTGATCTATCTACCTCACAGAGCGGTTGTGCGGATAAAATGAAGAAGGCGAGAACGATATAAGCCATTTTGGGTCCCCATTGGGGAGAAAAGCGAGGAATAAATGAAATACAAATAAAATTTTACACAGATTTGCCTTTTTATCTTTTTAAACTCTTATCTCAAAGAAGAAAGGAGAATGAAGAATTGATCTTTGAGCCCTCGCTCTCCTAGGCCTGGGCACACAGCTCTTTGGAGGAGTGAAGTGCTAGGCAAAGATAGAAGAAAAGGATAGCTGGAGGAGATGGAAGAGAAGAACCTGCTCGGTTGGAAATGTGCCAGCCAGACTAGGAGTCAGAAGTCTGGACTCAAGGCTGAGAGGTGGAAAGCAGGCTGTATCTTTGTACTTGAAGCATCTGCTAACATCTAAAGGGGGACCTCCATAGGACCATGAAGTCCACAGACTAGGGCTCTCATTCCCCCAGTGGGGATGGGGATCCCCCGCTTTCACCTTTTACCCCCCCACACACACACTACTTACCTGGCCGGTGGGAGGAGGGAACGGGCCTCTTGGGCATGCTCCTAGGGCGACGATGTCACTGATACCATTGTACCACCCTGAGAATGCTCCTGCACTTCACAGTGGGCTGATTTGGGGCCCAAAACTGGCCAGGGCCCAAATCAGCCCGCTGTGAAGCGCGCACACTCTCCTCAGCCTTGTGCGATGATGATCTCAGCAGCACGTGGAAGGTAAACTCTGGGTCCCCACCCTCCCACTGGGAGGGGAAGGAGACCAGGCAACCTTACCACAGACTAAAATTAACCGACCGCACCACTGAACTCATTGGCAGGGAATATGGAGTAGTGACGGGATAACAGCCGCCAAAATCCATCCTCAGCAGTATCAGAAGCCAAGTTGTGGCGAGCAGTGGTGAAAAGCTGTCCTGCATTTTGCTAAGGGGGCCACCAACCCCTGGAAGTGGCCCCCGGCATCCGTCTGTCATTCCACAAACAGCTTCTTCCTGTGTTTAATTATTTCAATAACTTCACAGTACGTGGTTTGAGGATTATGTCCTAAAGGTACAAACATGGATTAAGAAGTATTTTATTTTAAACGAAATTATTTTAAAAGAAAGAGTAAGGTTTGATAACGAGATAAATATAGTGGTTTGTTGGCCATGTCGGTGCGTCTGTTTTTAACTTTTGTGTTAGAGTGGCTGTTTTAAATGAGCCTTAATTGTGAAGAAATGATTAGATCTAGAAGAAAATACCACGTTGGTGTGGGAGATTTTCTGTAACTCTCAGAAGCCTCAGACAATTAGTTCCTCCTTTTATAACCTAGTTCCTTCCAAACAGATCCCGCCGCCCCCCCCCCCCCAATGATATCCGGTTAAGAAATTGAATGAGTCACATTTGGGGGGACAGTTACCAAACCATCTGTGAGCATCTTTGTCTCTGTTGGATAACAGAGCATTATGTAGATTTATATTGAAGCCTCTCTGCTGTCTGGTTCCATAAATCTCTGCTCCTTATGTTACTCTTAAGGTAAAATTTAAAGATAATTATTTTGATTGATGTAGTTCTATACGAATATAGTCGAAGCTGGAATTGGTTTTTACCATTTCTGGCATTTTTCACATATAATTTCATTAGTTATAGGTCAGAGATGGACTAATTTGCTAATTCCAGGTGGGCAGCTGTTACAGCAAAGACAAGTAGGCTCCCGCTGGTGCCTCTTACAGGTTAATAAGGTTTTATTCCAACATGCAATTAATTGCATGGACTACAGCATGCTTCCTCCGAGGCAATGTAGTTGCAGAAAAAAATAACGAACAGGCTTAAAGGGCTATAATGAAGTTGTGGTGACTATGCACTCTTTTGACTGTATCTTATTTTCATCTGTGCTCTGAAGTTTAATATCACACACCTATGTCTTGGGATGCTTTGCCTTCTATTAGTCTTTAAGGTGCCTCTGGACTCACATTGCCCTGGCTTGGATGGCTCCGGCTAGCCTGAGCTTGTCAGATCTTGGAAGCTAAGCAGGGTCAGCCCTGGTTAGTACTTAGGTAGAAGACCACCAAAGAAGACCAGGGTTGCTGTGCAGAGGCAGGCAATGGCAAACCACCTCTGTTCGTGTCTTGCCTTTAAAACCGTACAGGGTCACCACAAATCGGCTGCAAGTTGACAGCACTTACCACCACCAGGCTTCTACTAATTTGCTAGTCGAGGATGCATTGGACAGTGGGAGCTGCTATAATATTCTTGCTCCATGTTAACTCTGTTCATATTTTTGATGTTCAAGTACTATTGACGGTATAACCTTCCTCTAAAATATATTTATCTTCTTCCTTTATATCCCACCTTTCTCCTTGGTGGGAACTCAAGAGCAGCTTACGTTGTTCTCCTCTCCTGTATTCTAGAGTCAGGACCACTAAAGATCCTTCCTTCCCGCCCCCCCCCCGCCCGCTCCATATAAATCCATCCTCCACAGCAGAGATGTGACGCCTTACCTTATTTTCTTGTCAGAAGTCTGAGTGTAAAGGGATAGATGGGTTGTCCCCTTGCCCAACAAGAGCTGCAACGCTCTCTGCCCTTGTTGCATTATTAATTGCACTTTTCTTTTTCAGTTGCAGATGGCTAAAAGCTAGCGAGGAGTATTGAGGACCACGATGGCTCAGATTTCCACAACCTTGAATAGTAAGTAGCTTTTTTTATGGTATTCTCTGCAGACTGGGAGCTTTTTGTCTTTCTACAACCAAGTTACTTTTAATAATTCAAATAGATGCTCTGGGATTTTGGTCAGTTTGTGGAAGAACATCTACTGTGGCATCTTGGACATGCACTACATATAGCCTGCTGTATAAATTTGTATGAAGCGTCTGTTAATCTTACAATGTTTTAGAGGTGTGTTACGGTGTAACAGTATTTTGAATATTTGAATGGCAAACTAAATCAGCGTTAATTTATTTCAGCGTTAATTTATGTCACATAAATTGGCACCTCCAATTCAACACTGCGGCTTATGTTAAGATTAAAATGTAACACCAGAGAACATTTCAAAGTGCTCTTCAAATTTTTTCCTTCCAGGAATTTATTTATTATGGTTTCACACTAACTAATGAATCATTCTCTTCTAACTTATCTGAGGAACATTTTTAAAATGTCTGATACAAGTTTATTTTGTTTACTTTATTTATACACTGCCTTCTCCCCAATAGGGACTCAGTGTGGTTTACATAATTCTCTCCTCTATTTTATCCTCTCAACAACCCTGTGAGGTAGATTAGGTTGTGTGTGTGTGACTGGTCCAAGGTCACCTAGCAAGATTCATACCTGGGTCTCCTAGATCCTAGCTTAGGGTTGCCAGGTCCCCCTACCCCCTGGGCAGGAGGTTGGAGGCCCGGCAATTACCTTCTTTTCACTGGTCGCGTGTGCATGCGTGCTCCTAGCCTGAACAATGACATCACTTCCGGGAAGTGACATCATCACATAGGCCATGGGCCACCCTGGGAACATTCCCACGTTCTGCAGCACCCCAATTTGGGCTGTTTCAGGCCCAGATCAGGCTGCTGCAGCCGGTGGGAGCACGACCTAGGAGACACGTTCTCCCCTCCCCTCTGGCCCCTGTAAGCAGGGGTGGAGGGTGGGAGCGAGGGATCCCCCACCCCCAGCAGGGGACTGGCAACCTTATCCTAGCTCAACATTTTAGCTACTACACCACACTGGTTTGCGTATGTAAGTGACAGTCATTGTGTGTGTTGGTTTTAACTCATTGCTAATTTGGAAAACAGGTTTTATTTTGCATATTATTTTATTGTCCTTTCTTCCCCCTGTAAAGGAAGTTTGAACACTCACAGCAAGAGCTGTTACCGCTCTTGAATTTGCTTTCCTATTCCAGTAAATAGTGAGTTCAGAGGAGGGGGCCATACCTCAGTGATAGAGCATGGATCTCTATCTTTGATTCAGTCTCCATCAGTTCTGTTGCAGTTAGCAGATGCTTGAAAACACCTGCACCCGAGTTCCTGAGACTTGCTTCCTGTCATAGGTGTACCAGATGGGCAGTTGTGCTTGCGTGACTTGCATTTCTGCGAAAATGCTGTGAATGTTTAGGACTGAGAAGTCACTATAAGTACATAAAGTTCCTACTTCATAACAAAACTTTACCTCTCTGCCACTTAAGCCCGTCGCCCTGCAAAATAGTTAGTCTGATCATTAGCTTGCACTGAGTTTAGCAGGAATGGCTACCTGAAAGGCTGCTGCACTCCTTTAAATAAAGGGTGTGAAACATTCTCACATTCTTTCCACACAAACTTAATCTCTAGGTACGTGATTGTCCAGCTCAGCAGTTTATGGGGATGTTGGCACTTGGACTGTAAAACCAATCAGCTGTCTTTGTTTGGGGTTGGATAAAATGATGCCTGAATGTTGTAGGAAGTGAACATGGTGCTTAGTATAGTACCGGTCTTACCTGCTTGGCCTGGCAGTAACTCTCCAGATAACTCTGTGTACAGATCACGGGCTCTGCCCCTGAACGGTGGCCCTATTCCCTGTATTTTGGTATGAATGCTGTAAAAACTGGTTTGAATATTTCTTTTCTTATAAATACCTTTTGAGTTTTAATTTATTCCAGATTCTAATGAACTTAATATGTACACATTTCCGAGAATATTAAAACAGGAGGTTTTATCACATACCTTAAATATGCTTTTTTTTTAAAAAACTAGAATATTTGTACACGGAGGTGTTGCTCCAAAGAACCAAGTGTAATGGTTTCTGCAAACCTACCAGGGTTTTTCCCTGTTGCTGACCTTCCAGAATGGTATGGAGGATTTGGCAGACATTATCATCCCTGTATCTGAATGAACAAAGAATTGCCTTCTGCTCACACACTGAGTACTCCCTGTTGTACCACACAGAAGCTGTTTTAAGATCATACTAATAGTAAAAATAAGTATCTGTTTGAGAGTGCTTTCATCTCTTTGCCGGCTGTGTTAACTATTCATGCCCAAATTAATTCTGGCTTTGGGCTTGTGTTTGTAGCCTAGTTTTCTCAGTTGGGGTATTAAAAAACGCATTTGGACTGTAGTGGATAGAGGTTCCCTCCTTTTTTTTTCTTGATAGAAATGTGGCCTGCCTGAGGAGGTCAAGAGAGCCCCCCATGCTCCTGGCTTTCCGCAGATGATGCAAAACCAAATTATTTAAAGTCTGTTTACTCAGATAGGAGATGCTTCAGTAATGAGTTAGGGATCATAGACTTCACCGCTATGTTGCTTTTTCATATCATCTATTGCTTTAAATATGTATTCCTATGTACTACCTGTGCTTTATGTTGTCTAAAGTCAGTCCTCGAACTGATTATGTTCTGTTTCATCATTTCTTCAACTCTGTATTGGATCCTTGCTAATGATATGTCTTTGTAAACTTGTATTTAGTTAACCTGTGGCATTGTTTGTGGAAATGTCCTTGATACTGTATGGAAATGTCCTTGATATTTATTTATTTATTTATTTATTTATTTATTTATTTATTTATTTATTTATTTATTTCAAATTTGTATTACGACCTCCCCGCAAGCGGGCTCAGGGCGGATACCAACATATTAAAAATACAATTAAAATACAATTAAAAATTCATATTCATTAAAAACAACACATTTAAAACAAGATGGTGGACATCCTTCACAGGGAGGGTTTTATACACCGCTTTTTTCCAGGCCGGCAGAGGCCCAGCCTCAGCCACATGCCTGGCAGAACAACTCTGTCTTGCAGGCCCGGTGAAATACTGATTGTACTACTCTCACACTGTGTAATCTGCCTTGAGTCCCAGTGAGAAAGGCGGACTATAAATTACATAAATAAAGTGTGTGTGTCTCTGTGTGGTTATTATCACTATTAATAAACCAACACTCTGGCCTACCCTGTATGCATTGTGGGCCACAGTACAATCCAGCTTGTTGCCATGTTAACCTGAACCACCTTCTTAAGACTAGACTTTCTGTTAGTTAAAGTGACTAGTCATATTTCTGAAAAGATCCCTTTGATCAGTCCATGACTCAAGGAAAACTTTGTGGTTTCTTCGCAACAGTAGCTTCTGTAAGTACAGCTAGCTCAATTACCTTTCAGCAAACATTATGCCTTACTAAGGTAAAGGTAGATTACACCGAAAAAAAGAGTCTTGTGTGCTGTGAGAAAACCAGTTTCAGCATCTTTCAAGCTTTTTCTGACAGGCTTGTGCAGATTTTAGGTCACGTTGCAGGCAGTGGAGCAGAAGATCGCTGACCTTCAATAGCAAATGTGTGTCAAAAGGATATAAGCCCAGATCCGTACTCCTACAATGGCCATGTAGTCTGAATACATAATAAACCCAGAAATCATCAACAAGAAGACTTTTTTTTTTTTAGGGATCCCAGCTCCCGGTAGGGAAATTCTTGGAAATTTGGGGGTTAGTGCCTGGGGAGGGCAGGGTTTGGGGAGGGACCTTAGGTATAAAGCCCTCCAGTCCACCTTCCAAAGCAGCCATTTTCTCTAGGGGAACTAACCTGTGTCATCTGGAGATCAGTTGTAATTCTGGGAGATCTCCAGCCACCACCTGGAGGTGGGCAGTCCTAATGGGGACACAAGAATAGGGAAGGCTGTGCTTTTTGAATCCTGCTTATTAGAGGTACAGGGCCAGGAAAAGGTGGCACCAGCATCTTACGCTGAGATTCAAGATGCGTAACCGTGTTTATCCTCTCCATACCGCCTGCAACCACTAGGGAAGATGAAAACTGACCATAAGGCTAGGGTTGGTGGATGGTGAGAAGAAAGGCCTGAAACGGTAACATTGCATTGCCTGCCCCCAATTTTCTGTATGGAATGCTCAACGAGTATCACTTGTTTTAAAAATTCAGACATTGTCCTAGAGGGAATTGTTTGTTAACATTTTCCCTGAGTTAAAGCTGCAACATAAAAAAGGAATCAGCTTTTCAAGTCCGTGTCTTGAAGTTTCTTGGGGGTTTTACTAAGCGCTATTTTGTATATTAAAAAATTCCTACCTGCAGAGTTCTTTATGAGCAAGGCTTATTTGCAGGCCATCGTGAATGACATTCTGGCATATGCTTTGTTTCAGATTTCTGCAATCCTAATCCTATTGCATTGCTATTCGATGTCTCTTCCTATTGATTGCATTGATTTACATTGTGCGATCCACCTTGAGTCTCAACAAGAAAGGTGGACTATAAATAAAGAAAATGGATTAAACATCGGTTTTCTGAAGTGGGGAAACTGTACTTTATCTGTGACACTTCTGAATTGTAATCCATACAACGTACCACTGCTTCATTCTGTGCTCTATGCTGATAATGCTTAGCTGAAAGAAGCAAATGCCATAGTGAAGGTTCATAGTTTTTTATCATCCCCAGTTTTTAGTACAATTCAATTTATCAATTTGGGGTTAGGGACTATACTGTCTAAGCTGTACCGTTTGGGTACTGTCTGCTGCTGTAGATATGCTCCTACTGGATAGTTCCATGTTACTAAACTGTCATGTTAATTAATTACACTTTAATTCAGAAAAGTGTCACTACTGTGTTCGGCTTTATGCTAATTTTTAAATGTGCTGTTACCATACCCTATTGCATCTATTTTCATTGAATGTTGTGTTGATCATATTGTATTTTGCACTGTTCATGTGATAATTATTAATTTATATTGTATTCACTTGCAGTGTGTAATTTGCCTTGGATCTCAGTGAGAAAGACAGATTATAAATAATAATAATAGTGCTTAGTTTGTTTCTTATGTACTGCAGCTAGCAAGTATGGGGTTTAAAGAGTTCTCTACACTGTATTTTTTTTAGTCAAAAGCCAACAGAATAGATGGTCATACTACAACATATGCTATGAGTCATGTTTCCTGCGTATTCTGTGAAAAGTCAGCAGCAGCAGGAATCTCTCTGTGCACGAATGTTGAAAAGTACTTATAACAATATATGTTACAGATGAAGTTTTTTTAAGGGGGAGGAGGGCAATATTGGAAAATAACAGATTTTTGAAGTAAGATTCTATGAATCATAGAACAGCAAGAGTTCTGCGGACTCACCAGTCAATGTATAGTGGCACAATTGTGACCTAGACTCTGTTTAATTATGGGTATTAAATATTGTGTTTATTTGGTAGCTTATATATGCACTAGCAACAAAGCCCATTGTGGGGGAAAATACAATGGATTCTAGAAAGGGGAGGGCAGGCAGACGGGCATTCCCTCCTCCTCCTCCATCACTGATCCTGGCTGAATGAAGGCAGAGGGTCAGACATGGCCACCTCCTCTGCGCCTGATCCTGGCCGAGTCAAGGGGGACAGCCATTGCCACCTGCTCCACGCCTGACCCTGGCTGGGTGTAAGAGGGGGAGGCATTGCCTCCTCCACCTCCACACCTGATCCCAGCTCGGTGAAGGGGGGCAGGCATTGTCACCTGCTCCACTCCTGATTCCGGACAGGTGAAGGGGCTGGCATTGCCACTAGCTCTGCGCCTGATCCCAGCTCAGTGAATGGGGGCCGGACATTGTCACCTACTCCACTCCTGATCCTAGCTGGTTGAAGGCGGGGGGGGCAGGCATTGCCACCTGCTCCACTCCTGATCCCAGCTGGTGAAGATGGGGAGCAGGCAGTGCCACCTGCTCCACTCATCCCATCTAGATGAAGGTAGGGGGTAGGCATTGCCGCCTGCTCAGCTACTGATCCCAGATGGGTGAATGCGGGGGCAGGCATTGCTGTCTTCTCCGCTCCTGATCCCGGCCTGGGCTTCCCGCCATAGCGCACTCTCTGGAGGTCTGGCTGCCTTATCTGGGCTTCCCTCCACAGCAGCACCCTCTGGTGGTGCACCAGGGTAGGAAGTGAGTTGTCTTGAATCCGCTTAGCCTTTTATATATCAGGATACCTGCCCAAAGGTACAAAGAGAATGGGGTGGGGCCGGAGGAAAGATGGAGGGAGATGTGTTACATAATTCTTCAGAGCACAGATAAAAATAAGATCCGTTCTGAGTGCACTCTTAAAAATCCCATTGGAATGGGTGAGGATAATTCCCAGCTGCTGATGAATTGGTGTACATAAACCTGTACGGGGGACAAGTTACATTCTGTAATGTACAAAGCACTCCAGTTCTTATTAAGTCCAAGCTCAGATCTGCATATGAATTCCAAATTGAGAGCTTCATGCTGGTGCCCCCTTGCTACGATATGGCTACTTATAAATCTGTGCTTGAAATGCTCTCCATTTGGGTTTTGAGTGTTTGCTTTTTTAGTGTCTGGTTTGTGTACATTTAATTCTCTTGGTGCAGGGATCCCCAGTGTGGTACTCGCGGGCACCATGGTGCCTACTGACATCTTTCTGGCACCTGCCAAGTGTTTTTAGAAAGTGGGTGGGAGCAGGTGGGACTTGTGCCCAGCAGGAGTTCTGATTGGCTGTTAGCAGTTTGATTGGCTGTACAGATTTTTTAAAAGTTGCTTCAGCAGCAGCTGTCTCCACAGCACAAGATTTTCACTGCATTACTGTGTGTATGTAAAAAAAATAATAAATAATATGTTCATTTTAAAATGCATCCTAAAAAATTCAAGTTTCTGCCTGAAATATTGAAGTTACTATTAGAATTGTACATAATCTCCCTCCTTGATATTTTTTATGTGGCTCCGCCTCCAGAGGCAGCCATTTTGTGGTTGTGTCCATCCCCATGTATCCAGAGGTGCCTGCAGGCTTAGAGACAGTCCAACTGAGTCTGCATAAATGGTAAAAGGGCTTTGGGGTGCGCCATGCATGTGACAAGGTGGTCTCTGGCATTCACATTATATTGGTTATTCTTTTGTTTGTTTTGGCTGCAAGAAATTGTTCAAGGCTATCCCTGTGGAGTGTGTTATATAAGTACTCCTCTGAAACCGGTGAGGGCACTTTTATGAAGTGAAGGTTGATTTTTTTCCCCCTTCTCTAATTAAACATATATGTGTTACGCATTCTTGAGGAGGCATTTTCCTTTTGCGTTTCAGGAGGTCCAAACGTTTGGGCCATCACCTCTGAAGAAAGAACAAAGCATGACAGGCAGTTTGATAACCTGAAGCCAGTTGGAGGATATGTTACAGGTTGGTGTGTGTTCTTCAGCAGTAAACTGTTGTCTTCTCCCTTACAAATGGAAAACTTAATTCACAAATTTGCCCTGTACATTGTCATTCTGCCTTTCCTCCAGGGAGTTGAGAGCTACACACGTGGTTCTCCCTTCCACACTTCGTCCTATGAGATAGGTGAGGTTGAAAGAGAACAGTTGGCCCAAAATCATCCACTGAACTTTGTGGCTGAGAATATGGCAGCGAGGTTAAAAGAGCTAGCTTATTTCATCTGTACTTGAAAGATCTTTCACTCATGGAAATCCAAGAACCGCAGCCTCAGTTGCAAAATTTTGCACAACAGCCTATAAAATCCATCAGCTGCTTTGGTTATCAGGATACATGTAAACACCACCCATTTATATTATTGCCTATTTATATTATTGCCTATTTTAATTTTTGCTATTTTTTTACTAATAATTTTAGTAATGCTTGTGTTAGTACCTCCTTTATGCTGGTCTTTGACCGCACAATAAATTTGATTTGATTTGATTCACTCACTCCCTGTTATTTTCCAGGCCCATTTCAAGGTTTGGGTTTTAATGCTCAGTCCTAAATGAGCTTGGGCTGAAGTATTTTAAGAACCACCTTCTTTTATATGAACCTGCCTATCCGCTTGTGTTCTCATTGGAAGTCCACTTCTGGAGGATCAGTGGGTGGGAGCTGGAAATTAGGCCTCTTTCTTAACTGTACCAAAATTTTGAAATTCCTTCCTCCTTGCTTCTTAGGCATCAGGTAGTCCATCTTGTTTGCCTTTGCTTTTAAAGATGCTTTTTTTAATTATTACCCCTCGTTTTATCTGCCGGTGAAACCACTAATATAGAATGGCAGATTTACTACATGGACCTTATGACTGAGCTTGTCCAATGCCTCCTGGCTATTCATATGGATTATTTTTAAATGCTGTTTGATCCTCATTTATTGATTTTATTGTCCGCTTCCCTCAGGTTTTCTGTTTGTTTGTTTTTTGTTTATTTTGGGCACACTTGGGAAGATTTCAGCAATTATAATCTTTGATTCGGGAGATTCTCTCACTGAGAACTTCTGAGACTCCCTCTCTGGAATGGTTGTCCTTAATGGGTCAAGCAAATGGTAGGTGGTTGGGGCAGTAAACACAGATTGTGATTTTCTTTGGTGTTTCTGTGTTGGTGTGTCTAACTAGACTTACCACATATCAGAGTTGGCTTCGCTTCCCTCAAGTTTTGATGGGAAATGTAGGCATCCTGGTCTTGCAGCTGTAATGGAGAGCCAAGCTGTAAAACCAGGATGCCTACATTTCCCATCAAAACTTGAGGGAAGCTGACAAGTGTCCAACCTGTGTCAGGCGTCACTTGTAGCTTGACTCTCAGGCTGTTGTGGTATCAGGTCTCTTTAGAGACGACATGCAGTCTGACCAGCAGCCATTGTTGCCACTACTGGCTGTGGAACTTCTTGTGGCAACACCTTTTTCATTTCCTCTCTTCAGGAAATGAGTCTCTTTTATAGAACTTCTGTAAAAGGAAAAGGGCTGTTGTAATGTCTGTAATGGCCTTGTTCATTGTGTATTGTATACTGCTAGAGGTTTGGTCCACTTTGCGTCTTGGTAAGAAATAAAGTCCATAATAACTTAAATTGTGGCACTTCTGTAGGCAGCATTCCCTCACATTTTTCTCGCAAGCTTCTCTTCTCCCACATTGTACAGTGGTATTAGCTTGCTGATCCAAGAGTTTGCAAACGCATGCATACAGCTATGCCTATATAACACTTTCTCATTGTATCAGAATAACAATTAGAGAAGTCGGTCTTTGCTAAATGCATTTTTATATGCCATTGCAAATGGTTGCACTATTTTGATTCCAAGGTCGTCATTATTCATTATTATTTACTATTAGTGCATGGCAGCTAGACCTTGCTTATTAATATTACTGGGGAGATTCTTTACTACCTCTCCTGAGGTCCTGCTCCAAACATTAAAACAATAAATTATCCCTATAAAAACAAGCATACCTTTAAAACAAGCCGTATCGAATTGCCTTCTGACTTCTTCCTTTTTCTTCTGTTCTTTTTACACAGGTGATCAAGCCCGTACGTTTTTTTTACAGTCAGGTCTGCCGCCACAAGTCTTGGCTGAAATATGGTAATATTCTGGGCTTTTTTTAATATTGGAGGGAAAAAATCTCTTATGTACCACTTTGTCGAATGTTTCCATAAATAATGTTGTTCTTTATGATGGTTTCTTTTTCCTGTCAGATTCTTGTCACCGTTTGCCTTGGGTCTCAGAGAGAAAGGCAGACTATGAATGAAATAAATAATGTTTTAATATTTATAATGTTAGGAGTATTTACAGTAAATATTGTGTAGTATAAAAGATAAATAGAATTCATTGTTATTTCTAATGAAACAAAACTGAACGAATGGAGCTAAAAATCTGGCCCATTGATTTGTGTATTTCTAAGGACAGAAAGCAGGAGGAGAGAAAAGTTAATTTATAGGATAGGTTGGCAACCTGTCCTGTAAAAACCGTGACTTGTATTTCAAACATGGAAACAAGCCAGCCCTGTTACCGCTGGCCAGCTACCCCACGGGATGAGACTATTTAAGTAATATTGTATTCAGTGGGCAAAGAAAGAGAGTAGAATAATACCTCTTCCTCAAAAGTATAAAAACGTGGATAACAAAACTTTTCCTCCACAAAATCATCTCCTTCCATGAGTAGATACTGCAAAACGTGAAGCATTATAGCTGTGTGGTGTACTGCAACTCCTAGGGTCTGCAAACAGACATTGAGCAATTGCTGCAACCGAGATGTTTCAACATAACACTAAAGTGCTTAGATGGGAAGATAGCGAGGAGTTGGGTGGGGATTAGAGAATGATTGCACGCGTGTTTAGATTTCCAGTCTCTGTACCTGGATGTTGCATCAGTGGCCAAGGACCTTTATAAAGGAGATGCTTTAGAAAGGCACTGGGGTGAAGTTGGGGGGTGGGGCAGAGCAGTAATTGTGCCATTTTGCTTTAAGTCATTTAAGTGGTGTTCTAGAAACTTGGTGTAGGCTTGCATTCTCCTCCCAGAAATGTCTGTCCTTCCCCCCCACCCACCCCAATACCATTTCTGTAGGAGCTGGCAGGTTTTTCTCCTGGGTAAAGCGGCCTAAGGATAAAATGTGAAGTTTGTTTTGGTTAAGAGTGACCTTGGTTTTGGCTGTAGGGATCATTGTCGGTGCAGCCCGTGCCCCGTTGTAGTTTGTGCCTCAACATTTGGCTGAAGCAGGAGGAAGAGTGCAAGTGCAGGGGGGGCAGGCAGTTTCTCTGGCAAAGTTAACCAGAGGAGATTCAGTAACGGGAGAGGGAAAACAGGCCACAGAAGATCTCTGCTATTGAGAGGAGTGCAGACTTCCTTCGATTGGGAAGAAGAAGAAGAAGAAAGGAGAGCATAGGGGAACCACGGAAAGGGTTTCTTGCCTTTATACTGACAAGAGTCTCAACAGAAAGCAAACAACTTCTAAGTATGAGAACTCTGATTCTGGAAAGCTCATACCCTGAAAATCGTGTTGGGTCTCCAAGGTGCCGCTGGACTCAAATCCTGCTGTTCTACTGCAAACACAACAACCCACCTAAAACTAACTTCTAGGTCTGTCCAGGGCTTTTTTTCTGGGAAAAGAGGTGGTGGAACTCAGTGGGTTGCCCGCGGAGAAAATGGTCACATGGCTGGTGGCCCCGCCCCCTGATCTCCAGACAGAGGGGAGTTGAGATTGCCCTCCGCACCGCTTGGCGGTGCGGAGGGCAATCTCAACTCCCCTCTGTCTGGAGATCAGGGGGCGGGGCCACCAGCCATGTGACCATTTCCAAGAGGTTCCGGAACTCCGTTCCACCGCGTTCCAGCTGAAAAAAAGCCCTGGGTCTGTCCATACAAGGAAGAAGTATTAGTAGGCCATGATTGACTGAGAAGAGGAGAGGAGAGAAGAGAATGAGACAATCCCTGGGGAAAGGATCGAGAGTAAAAACATCTGAGCGGAAAACTGCATAAAAGAAACCCAAGGGGAATTGATGCCCTGTGGGACACAAGCCACAGTATTAGGTAAACATGTCAGGTGACTCCAAGGACCTGGTTGCAGCTCATACTGTTTGAGAAGAGCAACATTTGAAGTCCAGTAGCACCTTAAAGAATAATAAAATTTCCAGGGCATAAGCATTCAAGAAACAAATGTCCTTTCATCAAATACAAAGTATCTGAAAGTTACCTAACGAAGGGTGCTTTCACTCACAAAAACTTATTCCCTGGAATTCTTTTTGGTCTTTAAAGTGTTACCGGACTTATATCTTGCTCTTCTACTGCGCACCAACATGGCTACACACCTGAAGCTAACTTGAGAAGGGTCCTTAGTAGCTTATGGTGCCACTGGAGTCCTGGTCTAACAGCTCTAATCATTGTTTTTGTGACCTCTTCAGAGACACAGACTGGGGGCTTTCGTCCTCCCACCAGCATTTCAGTTCAATGCTAGTTTGGTGTAGTGGTTAAGAGCGCAGGACTCTCATCTGGAGAGCCGAGTTTGATTCCCCACTCCTCCACTTGAAGCCAGCTGGGTGACCTTGGGTCAGTCACAGCTTCTCAGAGCACTCTCAGCCCCACCCACCTCACAGGGTAATTGTTGTTGCGGGGATAATAATGGCATACTTTGTAAACCACTCTGAGTGGGCATTAAGTTGTCCTGAAGGGTGGTATATAAATCGAATATTGTTGTTGTAGTTATATCAACTTGCTCCAGCTCCTTGGACACATTAGGTTCTGCCCTTGTCATTTCAGTGGCTGATTCTGTAGCATGGGGAAGATAATTCTGAGGTGAACTCCTTTTTCTGCTGTGGCACCCTCCACTGATTCTATGAAACTGAGGAACTGTTTGGAAGGTTCAGATGGAATGGTTCTACTTCAGAACCTTAGCAGGAGTCACTGCTTTTTATCATTCGTCTGCACTAACTTCAGGGGTGTGGTTGTATAAAACGTATGGAGCTTCCGTGTACAGAGTCGGGCCGTTGACCCATATGTTGTTGTTCAGCTCGCAACAATGACCCAAGTTCTCAAGAAGAGAATCGTCTTTGCCAGGGCTTTGGTGGAACTCCGTGGGTTGCCCTCGGAGAAAATGGTCACATGGCTGGTGGCCCCGCCCCCTGATCTCCAGACAGAGGGGAGTTTAGATTGCCCTCTGTCTGGAGATCAGGGGGCGGGGCCACCAGCCATGTGACCATTTCCAAGAGATTCCGGAACTCCGTTCCACCACCTTCCAGCTGAAAAAAAGCCCTGTCCTTCTCACATCCCCATTTTAAATCCTTGCAAGAGCCCCTTTGAAGTCTATTAGGCTGAATATGCCGAAGATCAGCCTGCAAGTTGCATGGCAGTGTGGGGATTCAAACCTGGGTCTCCCAGATTCCCTTTTTGACACTCCTGCGCCACCTTGGCCACCAGGTTGTGGTTGGTCTGCAGTCTCACAGTACAGGGTGTCTCCTGCAAAGCCCTTGTTCTGAATCAGCAGAAGCTTAAGGCACTTGGCCTAGCCAGATTAGTCCCATAGCTGACAATCTTCTGGCAATGATAGCTGGAAATGCTGTTCTAGTGTCTGCACAGCTTGTTGGAACAAGCCTTTGGTGGGCTGGTGTATGCTTTTGATTCGCCTCAGGTGACCGATGCTTCATTGAGGGGCACATCTGTTTCTGTTGCTAGGTTTTATTTATTTTAGATATCTTTATCCCACTTTCTCCTACAAAGCAAAACTCAAAAGTGGCTTACAAAACAGAGCGCAAACAGTGCTATAAAGTCTGGGGGGGGGGGAGCCGGGTAGACTGAGCAGGTGGAAAAAGTCGGTTCTTGGTGGAACGTTCTCCCCTGACAAACAACAGCAGTTCCACCCTCTGTTTCCATAGCGAGCCTTTTATCTGAACCATGGGGTCCATGGTTCAATGGATACTCTAGCTCCCAAATGTTTATCTGGCTGCAGTATCCCACGGCCACCAGTGTTCCCATGAAATGCATCTCACCTGTCTGTGGGGGCAGGAATCGGCTTGTCCTGAATTGTCATAGTTACACCTTGCCTCCGTGCTGTCCCACATTAGGAGCTGCCCAGGCGAGCCACAGAAGCTTTTAGAAACTCTGGGAAGCTGTTTTCCTGTTCTCAAGTAATGGTTTTACCTGCAGTTTTCCACACCAGTGGGGTGGCTGAGGGTAGGTGTGGGTGTGCCCATGCACCTTGAAAACAGTTACCCAAGGGAGCTATATAGGGGTTCATTTTATTATAATAGTAATAATAACAACATTTGATTTATATACTGCCCTTCAGGACAACTTAACGCCCACTCAGAGTGGTTTACAAAGTGTGTTATTATCATCCCCACAACAATCACCCTGTGAGGTGGGTGGAGCTGAGAGAGCTCTGAGAGAGCTGTGACTGACCCAAGGTCATCCCGCTGGCTTCAAGTGGAGGAGTGGGGAATCAAACTCAGTTCTCCAGATTAGAGTCCCTCCACTCTTAACCACTTCACCAAACTGACTGTCATTAATTACATTACACTAATTGTTGCTCTGTGAGATTTTGATTTTCCTGGCTTTAATATAAATATATAAACGTATAAGTATATAAATGTAAGACTGTTTGGTTTTTGATTTTATATTTGATGGTATCTTGTTGCCTGTTGCTTCTTGAATGTCATCATTGTAGAAAACACCACGTATAAACATCTAAATAAGCGTGCATATCTCTTCCCTTTATATTGGTTTGAACTGGGTCATCCTAGCCCCCTTGCCGCCTGATGTTTGTCCTTAGGAATTCTTGCTTCAATAGGAAAGGGCTCATGGATAGAAACCAGTGTGTGCCTGCTCATCAGTACACCACCAAATCAAGGTGTACGGGGCTTACGTATATGAGATTCTGCATATGTTGGGCCCTGTGTAAATATAAAGTCCCGATACACAGACATCAGATGAGTCAAGGTGGTACAATCCCAATTCAGGTCTTGAATATGGTTGTGGAATGTATGCATGAGGCCTAAAATGAGCTAAAGAAATTGATTTGATCAGACTTTCTGGTTACTCTTCATGGCATAATTATTTATCGCATCAGGGGTGTACGTGTCTAAAATTATTGCACCTGCTTATTCCTCCGCCCCAAAACAAACTTCTTAAAATCCCTTCTTTGATTTGGATTTTGTGCACCATGTTTCTTTTTGTTATACGCAAAAAACATTTTTATTATTGGATATAATTGTAACTTGTATACAAATGTAAACCTCCCCCCCCCCAATGGCATACCTGTGGGGGGGCACATTGTCTTGCATTTGAGTAAATCCTGTCGTTCTTAAACTCTCGACTTCAGTGTCTTTGTAGCAGAAAAATATTGATAGTGGTGGCCAGCAATCAGTGACTTGCGGGCTGGATTTGGTTGTCTGCTTCATGAGCATCCATGGCTTTCAGCCCTTACTCTGCTTCTGCATACATGAGACTTGTATAGAAAGCTGGCATGAAACCTGGTTAGACTTCTGGGACAGAAGAGCAACTGCGGTGATCATAAACAGCAATCGCTGCATGGGGGAAGATGAGGAACTCCCTCCCAAACGTGCGTGAGGATCCACTGTCCGTGAACTACAGAACGCATACAAATGTAGAGATGCTAAGTTGGAGTTGGTGTGTGTGTTTTGTTTAAAGGGCTCTTTCAGACCTGAACAAGGACGGGAAAATGGATCAACAGGAATTCTCCATTGCGATGAAACTCATCAAGCTAAGACTGCAGGGCCAGCCCCTGCCAGTGATTCTCCCTCCTGTGATGAAGCAGCCGCCGGTTTTCTCTCCCTTGATGTCTGCTCGCTTTGGTAATCGTGGATATTTAATAAACATACGGTTTGGCGACTCCCTTGCTGAGCTTCCTCCTCAGATAGTTATTAATGAGGGCAAAAATGCAATCGCTTCCTAGGTGGTTTAGTAAGGATATGTGCAGAAAGATATCGCTAAAGATCGCTTTGACTTATGAAGGTTGTGCATATAGTAAGAAAAGCTGTCAAAATGATTGTTCTGCACCTTCATGACCTAAAAATAGACTTTTAAAATCTTTCTCTGCCATGTTCATGTAAAGAAATGAAGTTACAACATCTGGTAGTTAACAAAACATACGAGGAAGCACATTTGCAGCCAGTTCTTTGCATGTCTGCTCAGGGAAAATCTTACTTCCAGATAAGCGTGCATAGGGTGGCTTTGAGTTTATTACTTGTTCTCCGCCACCGCACCCCGGCTATCTATACTTGATTGCCTAAAGCATTTGCGGGAAAACTAGCTGTGTACCGCTGTGGTGGTGAGATGTCATGTTGTTGGTGCAGAGTTGTCGTCTAAATTTAGTTTGTGTGTTGAGAAGTGAATCCTCAGAACTTGTGGCTGTTGAGTACAAGGTGATAAAATGTCAATTCTTGAATTCCTTTTCTAGGCATGGGCAGCATGCCAAATCTGTCTATTCCAGCGCCTCTGCCTGCAATGACACCCCTCGCTCCCATATCTTTTCCTTCGGTGACATCCATCCCGCCCTTAGTTGTTTCTGCTCCCCTGATGCCTTCCACCAGCACCGCCTCATTGCCAAATGGAATATCCAGCCTTCTTCAGCCGTTGCCCGTGTCATACTCCTCAAGTGAGTCTAATAATTTCTGCTGCCTTCCAATTTTTTGAAGGTTTGACAGCTTGAGTCAGGTGTCAGCCACTGTTGAATACAAAAAACGGTATGGATTGCTCTCTCCTCTCAAATTGCCAGCGTCTTAGAAGCAGCCATGGAGGCTGTGACTCAAAAGGTGTGTGTGTGTAACCTTTTGCCTTCCTGATACTTGGTCATTAGTCACATATCCTCTTGAGCTGCATTCCCACCCCTGGAGGAAAAATATAGAGAGTTTACATCCTTCCATCTGTATACAGCCAAGTTGAAGGGGACACTTTTGATCAACAAGGGCAAAGGTCAAATATTGTCTCTTTCTGCTCATAATTGCAGCCTTCAAGGGTGTTTTTAATTTAAAAAAAAACTTGTCTCCCAGCTAAGTGCCCACTGGTAGAGTTGAGGCTTTGGAAATGATACCTTCTTAGTTTCTCCTCTTACCTCATCCAGGGAAATTATTAGGGTTGCCAGGTCCCTAATCTCTCCCAGCAGGAGAGGGAGGGGGGACCTGGCGCTTGCGTTGTGGATTGCTATTTTCTTATGTGAGCTCCTGGCACTTGCACATTGATGTCACTTCCTGGAAGTGACATCATCACGCTAGTGACAGACATGCTCCCACGCTTTGTGCGGGGCAAATGCAGCCTGTTTGGGTCCAAAATTAGCCCCAGCGAAGTGCGAGAACTGGTCCATGACCAGCATGACAGTGTCACTTCAGGAAGTGATGTCATTGCGCCCCACCTGGAGCGCACCCAGTGCACGCTTTCCTGAGTTGCCTTCCAGTGGCCCAGGGGGCTTGCCACCTTCAGCTAATTGCCAGCAATCAGCGGGCAACAGAGCAAACTCCTGGGAGATTGCCCACCTTCAGCGGGCTACTGGAAAGCCTACAAATGATGCTTCTTTCTTTTCAGAGTTTCCAAGAAGTGTCATCCTCTTTTTTTTGTTGTTGGTTTTTTTCTGAATGCTGTCATCACCTTGTCCTCTAGATGGTTTCACCCTCCATCTCCCTGATGCCTTTTCTCTCCTCTCCAAAGCACTGCTGCTAAACCTCTCTTCATCTCTTGTTGCGTGAGATCCTGTCACCCTTCCTGAAGCTCTTTCTTGTCATGCTTTAAATTGTTTTTTAAGGTTCTGTTGATTTTTATGAATCACTCCAGTCCCTTTGTTATCGTCTTACGTTCCCATCTGTTGTCCCTGACTGATCTTCCAATCCAGCCACACCATTCATACCAAATAAATACAGAGGGCGTTGCTAAAAAAAATAAGCAAGCGTTTTGAATTGACCGTTGGTCTGAGCCATCATAGTTCTTACGTTAGCAGAAAACTTTGGATTCATCCCTTCGCAGTATTTCTGTTACGCTTTAAATCATTGTGTCCTGGTTTTTTATAATGCATATATCCCTTGGGCCCCAGAAGAATCTAAGTAAGCTAGAAAGTTCATTATCTGTCCATCATATTGCAGTAGCCCATGTTCTTCCCCCGACCTGCGTAGCCCATGTTGCCTTCACTAGGCAATTCACTCCGCAGTTCACTCAGAGGTAATCATTCTGGAACGTGAAGAACCTCGGTGCTTGGCTGTGGCCTGCAAGCCTTAACATTTGCCTCCTCTGGTCTAGATTTTTTTGCTATTTACTGAGGCTTTCGCCCAATTAAAAAAAACACAGAGATCTTAGTTGTTTAATCATATCCATTTTAGCTTACTAAATTAATTGATGGCACTAATCAAAAGATTTAAAATCAATTAATGAGGTAACCCTAAACTCATGTATCTACTTTTTTTTTCTTGCTTCAGCTTTGCCTCATTCTAGTTCGCACAGTCCCATGATGGGAGGATTTGGTGTCGCCAATATCCAGAAAACGCAGTCCCTGATAGATTTAGCATCTAGTAGGTATGGAACTTCAGGTATAAAACACTCATGTCGCAATTGTAGACTTTTTTTTTCCAACAGAGGCCTCTCTTTTGGAGACTTTCCCAATTTAATTGCTCCCTATAAAAGTGCATACTGGCATCATTAGCACCTAATCTGTTTAAAGCTGTAGGAAGAGAAGATTTCAGATTTGAGTGGTATTTAATATTATACTAAGCTGCTTTTCTTTTAAACTGTTCCTATTGCAGTTCAAATTCTTCTTCTACCACATCACTAACTGGAAGTTCACCAAAGACTAAATCCTCTGATTGGGCAGTTCCTCAGGCTTCCAGATTAAAATACCGGCAGAAATTTAATAGCCTTGATAAAGGAATGAGTGGATACTTGTCAGGTTTGTATTATTTTTAAAGTTACGAAATGCAGATTGTCAAAAAAGAAGCAAACGATTGTTTGTTGTCTGAGAATTTATATCATTTCTGCACCACTACCACCACCCAGTCATAAGAAAGACCCCTCCTCCCCGCCCCGCCGTACATGCCTACCTTTTTGTCAGTCTTACTGAAGAACATAATAGTGGGATTCTCCCCCCCCCCCCCGCCGCCCTGGGGTAACATTTGTTGTGGTTTGTGAGCTAGTTTTCGCCCTGTAATTATGCCTTAGGTTCCAAGGAGGAATTTCATTTCAGAAGAATAGAAAATGCTGCTTTGAAGTGTTTTTGTTGCATATTGTATAATAAGTAATTTCCCCCCAATGAACGGTCATCCTTAGAGGCAGGAGATCAAAACGCTGTTGCAGCTGTAATATTTAAATGCCTTTGTACTTTGGAAGATTTTCATGTGTGTGTATACCACACCTTATCTTAGCAAACGTAGATCACTTCTGGTGAGATTTAAAGTTAAACCAGATCAATTAATGTTGGCTTATTTTTTAATCAGTTTGTGTCACTAGCTTTTTGGTTTACTAATATTACAGCGGCCATCTATTAAGGGGGGAGGGATTTGGGGGTTGTTATTTTACTTTGGTTTTAACTGTAAATGTTTTTAATCTACTGTTGTAACCTGTGTTGAACCACGAGGGAAAGTGGAGTAAAAATGTTTTAATAAATATGTTCATCCCCCCCCCCCTTTTTGGATTGAAACAATCTTATCACTGATATCTGTGACCCGATTCCACCCATGCTTGATTACTATACCATATTCTACATCAGATCTTGGAAGCTAAGCAGACTTGGTTTTGATTAGTACATGGATGAGAGACCACCAAGGAAATCCAGAATCACTACGCAGAGGCAGGCAATGACAAACTACCTCAGTTTCTTGCCCTACTGCGTCACCATAATTTGGCTGAGATTTGATGGCACTTTATGCATACACATTCTACACAGAGCTGCCTTTGAAAACCATGTCTGGTCCAGAATATGGCAGCTGGCTTGCGTCTAGCCATTGGAAACATCCTATCCAAATCTTGAAAGAACATCATAGGCTACCGCTTGTTTCCAAGCACAGTTGCGAAATGCAAGCATTGCTCTGTAAGTACTGACACCTTGGGCCTCTTGAACCTATACTTCAGCTATCTAGCAACGAAAATCACAGGTCTCTCTCCATTTTCCTGTCCTCAGAGGTTAGGCATAGATACAGGCATGAATCAAAATATGAATCAAATTTCATGATGAATCAGGCCGATTCGTGTTTTGCAAAACATGTTTCGTGGGGCTGCAGTTTTCACGAAATCCACAACTTTTGGGGCCGATTTGTGATGCCAGACAGGCTGGCGCCGATCCATTGATTCCCTAGGCAACATAGGCCTGGAATGTCTGCAGACCTTTTGTTGCCATTGGAAACCCCAATGTTAGCCCACATAACCTTGATAGCCCACATAACCTGCCAACTGGAGAGCTTCAATTCTGCCCTATACAGCAAGGAGCAGGGGGGTGTTAATCCCCGAGGCAACTGAGGAGATGGGCCTTCTGTAGCCATGGGTATACGAATTTCATCCCTCCAAACCCTGTTAGGCAGGTCTGTCTGCCAACCAGAGAGCTCCTGTTCTGCTCTATGTGAGCATTTCTTAATAAGGCACAGCTCTCTGCCTTGTGCTTTTCAGTTCCAGTAAACAGAGGGAGAGGGAGGACCTGTTGCTGGGATTTGGAGTGAGTGGAATTGGGAGCTTTGGGCTGGATTTGCTACTGCTTTAAAAGAGACTGAAAAGCTTCTTTCTTATTTTCAGCTCTTGGCCTTGCTGGGAAGGTCGTTGGGTGAGGGTACCTTCTTCCCCCCCCAACCAACCCCAGTCTCAAGGCATTGCCTGGCTCTGGGGCCTAGCCTGACTGAGGCCTACCTTTTTTTTCTTTAATTTTCTTTGCTTATATTCCCATTTAGAGCATTTGTTCTTGCTGGCTTATTGGGTGAGGGTGGGTGGAGGAGAGCCTGCTGAAGTCTCCCTGCAAGTTTGGCATCTCTGAGTATGAAGGGGGCCATTGAAGTGCCCTGGTTTCTGACGAATCACAAAACTAACAAATCATTTTGTGAAATGGGACAATTTTGTGAAAGTTCGTGATTCGTGGAATGCAACGAAACATGAAACATTCATTTCGGGTTTTTCCCATTTCGTGCCCATTTCTAGTTAGGCATGCAGTTACTCAAGACAGACTCTTTTCTGCTGTGGTTTCTGTTTATGAAACTCCTGCCTTTTTAAAATTTACCTGATGTTCCTGTTACGACCCTCTTTATTTTTCAGTTAGATTTTGCCTTTAACCCTGTTAAAGGCCTTTAACCCTCTGGGTAGATTGCTGCCACCAGGAATTATATTCCAAAATAATTTAAATTTCCCCTTTAATAACGTGCCCAGGCGTCAGGCTCCTTCATGGGACTATGTGGCCCTGAGGAAAGGAATGGGATATATAGATACTCTGGGATAAAAAAAACCAAAATAAACGTTTATTTTTACAAGAAGCGTTTCAGTTTCATACTATTACTTAAGCTTGATGGTTTCAAAGATAGTTCTCAGTTCATAAAGTTTCTTTACATAGGCTCAGTCACACAGATATACATAAACTTTCTCTCTCAGGTACACACACAGTTTGCCCGTCTAAACAAGAATCAGTATTTCTCTCAGAAATGCAGACACCCTCAGGCTGCACACAGCTTGTCTGTTGAAACCAGAATGAATCTTTTTTCTCCACTCAGTAACTAAAAGCTGCGGTTCACTCCGCCCACACACTGTCATCAGCCAATCATCTCACTCACTCATCCCGCTCTTTCAGCCCTACTTTTCATCTGTACCATGCCTAGCATTTAAAGACACATGCACTTGAAATCATCACAGTTCCCATTATGATAATGTAGGCATCTGGTGAGATCTAACCTGTCCACCCAAGCCTTGAACATCTAAACCTGGTGACACCTTTGACATAGAAACTGAATGGCTTGTTGCTAGTTTGCTTTTTTATTGTTATCTTCCTTGGTTTATATTTAGACTTTTGTCATAAGCAGCCCTGTAAGGTATTTTAACAAACATACTGGGTAGAAATAAAGATCTACTTAGTAAATGTTAATCTTTGTTTTATGAAGGTTTTCAAGCCAAAAATGTCCTCCTGAAATCAAATCTTTCTCAGACCCAGTTAGCCACTATTTGGTAAGTTTTCCAATGATTTTAATAATACCTTGAGACTTTTATGGCGCTCGAACTAGAAACACTAACAAGCACAGATGAATTTGAAGAAGTAACTTGGAATACTATATATATCAGTATATTTAATTTCGCTAAATCTGTGGGTAATCAAATCCGGAGACATGAAAAAACAAGACAAGTCTTTCTACAAACTGAAGTCTAAAAAAAATATGGTTGAGGGGAACCCTCCAAAGTATTAGAAGCAGTGCCTGTAGCTTTAAGAAATGAATACCTTCTCAGTGATCATTGTGGAGGTTGCTAGGCAACCATATCAGTATTTAAGCATCCCTTTGAGGGGATGACTTATCAGGGCCAGGCCCACCAGCAACCCCTAGGCAAAGATACGACTTGACTTGTTTGATTCACCCAGTACTGGCTGCTTGCTACTGTTCAGCTGCAGCCACCACATCAAATGCAGTGAAGTGCAGTGGTTAGAGTTTCAGACTAGGATCTGGGAGACCCTGGTTCGAATCACCACTCTGCTGTGGAAACTCACTGGGTGACATTGGGCTAATTACATATTCTCAGGCTAACCTACCTCACAGGGCTGTTTTGAGGATAGAATGGAAGAGAGGAGAATGATGTAAGCTGATTTGGATCCCCATTGGGGAGAAGAGTGGGGTATAAATGAAATAAATAATTAATAAAACTGAAGATGGGGGCTGATAAATGGTAGATTAGCTGATGGGTGGGAAAGGGGCGAAGATATGGAGGCTGCCAGGAGGAGGGAAAGAGGCAACAGCATGAGCAGTGGGATACACAGGGATATGAGGTTGACCCCTCCACAAGTCCTTGCAGGTTCCACTATTGTAATTACCTATATTAAGTAGTGAATATTTTACTACTGTTTTACTATATTGTTCAGTTGAAGACTAGTGAAGGCAGTGGGGGAAATTTGCTCCATTTCTTCCATCTTGGTATCTTTAATGTATACGTTTTGCCTTATTTGAGACTTGTGGCTGTGGTGTATCATTGACACAGAGATATCTCCCAGAGCAGGAAACGGTAAACTTAAGAGTGAGTGTTTCTGGTTCCAAAGAAAACGGTAATAAAGCTTCGTTTCTAAATTCCTTCCTTTTTGTTCCACTTGCCGTGTGTCGCTGTTCAAAGGAACTCTTGCCCTTCATAATCAAAAGTTAATTCTGTTTTTTTTTTTAATTCCCTCTGGATCTAAACCACATGACACAGTCTATCCAGTGAAGTACTTTAAAGCCCCTTTTATTGAATTGTGAGAGTTGAGCATGTGTTTTTTTAACTCTCAGATCAAAATCAGTGGCCTGTATTTCACTTTTTCTGCTAAGCCAAGTTGGAGCCCTTCCTCCAGTTTGAGTGGAAGAACCATTTAAGATGGAGGAAACCTGGTTAGATTGAAATGGCTTTTACCAGCCTCGGGTAGAGGTACCATTCAGTGGGTCCAAGGAGAGCTTTCCAAGGAAAATATAGAACTTTGCGGTGGTATGCGATCCTTGTTCATGCACGTCTTGCATGCCCTGCAATGCACCTGTGCGCTTCTCTTGTGGGTGCAGGTGGGCAGGCATGCCTTGTTGCTTAGAATCACAAATCATTTGAACCAAGTTGTCATTCATACGTTGGCTTTGACAAGCACAGTCTAAGCGATAAAAATGTATATTTAAAGGTGTAGTGTTGAAACAGTGAAGTTGTCATTCCTTATTCTCTCAGGTCCAGTAAATGCAGTTTTTCGCTTGCTTGTAGGTCACTCGCTGACGTTGATGGGGACGGGCAGCTGAAGGCAGAAGAGTTCATATTAGCTATGCATTTGACTGACATGGCCAGAGCTGGGCAGCCCCTTCCATTAACTCTGCCTCCTGAGCTAGTGCCGCCTTCCTTCAAGTGCGTAACACCAGTTAAGAACATGAGATGAGCCCTGCTAGATCAAACCAGTGGTCCATCCAGTCCAACACAGTGGCCAACCATTTACTCTGGAGGGCCAGCAACAGGGCATAAGGGCCGAGGCCTTCCCCTGGTGCTACTTCCTAGCCCTGTTATTCAGAGGTTTACTGTGCCTGCAGGTGGCGGTTCCCTTTAGTAGCCACTGGCTAGTAGCTGCTGATAGACCTGTCCTCCATGAACTTTTATAATCCCCTTTTAAAGCTATCTGTGCCAGCTGAGCTGTTACAAACAAGCAGGGCTTTTTTTCTGGGAAAAGAGGTGGTGGAACTCAGTGGGTTACCAGCACAGGGGGCAACTCCTGGCGGGAGGTGATGCCCCTGGTACCACATGCGCATGGGCAAAGTGCGCACACGCTCCCAGGACTGCACAGTGATGTCACTTTGGGTCAGCTGGAACAAGGAGGGAGTTTTTTAAAGTTTAAATTGCCCTAGGCGAAAATCGACACATGGCCGGTGGCCCCGCCCCCTGATCTCCAGGCAGAGGGGAGTTGAGATTGTCCTCCACTCCACTTAGCGGCGCGGAGGGCAATCTAAACTCCCCTCTGTCTGGAGATCAGGGGGCGGGGCCACCAGCCACGTGACCATTTTCAAGAGGTTCCGGAACTCCATTCCACCGCGTTCCAGCTGAAAAAAAGCCCTGCAAATAAGTAATAAATACCAAGTGAGCTAAATTTTAATAAATTATTTCTTCCTTCTAGAAATGGAAAGTATGTTGAAAATACAAATGGTGCTCTGTCTGCATACCAGAGAATGCAAGAGGAAGAACCCCAAAAAACTTTCCCCGGTAACTTTGGTTTTAGGTTGTGATGAGTAACTGTCTTGAAAAGCTATTAAATCAAAATAAAACCGGGGAATGCTGCTTGTTTGACGCAAGAGTGTTAGAACTCAGTTTGGTTTAGGAGAAAGTGTCTGTGCGTTGTCTGACTGGACCAAAGGGCCTCCAGTCTTTGTGTGTTTTTACTGTGGGTTGATATCAAAGCATAACGAATACAGAACAATGACGGCAATAGTAAAGATGCAGGCAGAAAGTCACAAGGCTATGAGTATCAGACCAGAACAGGCGGGGTATCTTGAGTCTTGAAAACAAATCAGATTCTATAATGAATGCTCCCCTGGTTTGCATTCCCTTAGCCAGTTATGGTTTTTTTTAATGCTCCTTGTCGCTGCAGCACCCCCACTTTGTGGTATTTGAGAGAAAAGCCCATGTTCATCGCTTGGTGCCATTCGCTGTTCTTTATTCTAGTTACCTTTGAGGATAAAAGGAAAGCAAACTACGAACAGGGCAATATGGAACTGGAGAAGCGTCGCCAAGTGCTGTTAGAGCAACAGCAGCGAGAGGCAGAACGCAAAGCTCAGAAGGAACGAGAAGAAAAGGAGCGGCGAGAGAGAGAGCAGCAGGAGCAAGAGCGGAAGAAGCAGCTGGAGCTGGAAAGGCAGCGGGAGAGACAGTGGGAAATGGAAAGGCAACGAGAGGAAGAGAGGAGGAAAGAAATCGAAAGGCGGGAGGTGGGTCTCTCAAGGATATAAATTAAACCTTGAGTTACAGCTACGGTGAAATTTATTCTCTGCTCTTGTTTTGAGGCCATTGACACTCTTCTAGACAAGAATTGCTTGTTGGTGTAGCAGCCACAGAATTCAGATTTGTCCCCCCCCCTCCCCAAGTTTTGTCTTTAAGTAGAATACTAGGGCAAGGAAGGGTAGAGGAGAGAGGAACTGGTTACCACTGACCATGCTGTCGTTGAAATAGTTTATCTTCAGCCCTTTTCAGAGTGTGATTATTCCCATTTATAGTAAAGCTAATATTTGTTACACTTGTAATAACTAAGAAAGGACCAATCAATTTTACAGGTCCCTTTGATATGCAGAAGAATGGAAGCTATAGAGACGGAGAGAGACAGCTCAAAAGAAGATTTAATGCAATAAAAGAGTCCTTAGAACTTGTTCTGTCATGCTTTAGTCTTGCGAAATACACAGTGCCACCTCCTCTGGTGATTTCAGTTTACCGTAGCAAATGGCTCACAATTTAGGTGCCTCAAAAACAAGCAGGAGTCTTGAGGCAACTTATGGACCAACAAAAGTTTGTTCTGCTTTTTGTGGACTTCAGCCCATTTCCTCAGATGCAGTTTTTGCTACAATGAATTTACACAACTATTCCTCTGGAACTAGATGAGCATTGTAGAAAATGTTTTATTAAATGTACTGATATTGGGAAGTGCAGGAGAATATCTACTTCATGCATTTGTAACATTTATGTGGCAATTTATTTAACAAGACATAAATATATGCTAGTCACATCTTCTTAGCCTAATTTACCTCACAGAGTTGTTGTGAGGAAAAAAATGTAGGTGAGAGGAATGATGTAAGCCACTTTAGGTCCCTGTTGGGGATAAAGACAGGGTATAAATGAAGTAAAATAAAATAAAAATAGAAGTTTAGGGTTTGGGTTTTTCTTTTTTAATCTTCAGGCAGCAAAGCAAGAACTTGAGCGCCAACGGCGCCTGGAATGGGAAAGAATTCGCCGTCAAGATCTTCTTAATCAGCGTAACCGAGAACAAGAAGAAATTGTTAAGCTGACATCTAAGAAGAAGAGCCTTAATCTTGAACTGGATGCACTGGTGAGTCATATGTTGCAAAGAACAAGTGTTATATTGGTGAGTGGTGCATCAAAATGGGTAGAATATTTTCTCAAGCGTATTTGCACATCCATTCTTGTTGGGATAACTGTTTTGTCCACTTAGTTACCTTTTTCCTGGCATATTTATTTTTCTATTTATTTCCATCAGTGAAAAACTAGCAGTTTTTTCTAGTACCTCAGTGGGCTGCTAAAATTTTAAACCTCCCCCTCTTCCTTCTTAGAAGTGCAGTCAGCATTACTGTGAGAACAGTATATATTTTGGGCAACTAGTATGGGCTTCCATTCCGTGGGCAGAGATGTGAACGCTGAACAAAATTCCTCCCCCCCATCCTTTGGAATGAGTGAAATGGAAGACATTTAACTCAGTGTGCAATGTGAAGTTTTTTTCTATAAGAGAATCTACACAACAGTTTTAAGAATTTTTCTTTTTAAACTATAAATAATTTTGCTATTATGTATTTAATGATAATATATTATTGAAGAGTTCAGTGTTATAAAGCTTAAGTTAATATTCAAATATGCTAATAGTCCTATTGTCACCTATTGTGACTGTATGAGAGTGTTTCTGTCCAAATAATACTTTTTCTTTTGTTTACTACAGACCTTGTTTTCTACTTTCCACTTTTATTTTTCCTGCTATTCAGATGACAGGGAACTAAGATACATATGCTGTGGTAGCTTTGGAAGCTTGGTTGATGACCTTGGACCACTAACACAGCTTAACTGACCTCGCAGGGTGGTTGTGAGGATAAAATGGAGGAGGCAGAACAACATAAGCTGCTTTTGACGCCCAATGGGGAGATAAAAGTGGGGTATAAATGAAGTAAATTAATACAAGCCTGCTTCATGTATATGAATGTGAAATTCTAACAGCCTAACACTCTGTGGGTTGGACTGTTCCAAGAACAAAGGCACCTTCTCCAGTTGCAAGGCACCAATTGCTAACAGAGTAGATCTTTGGTGTAATGTCCACTGAAACAGCGGCCTCAGTAATGAGGGAGATGACCCATTCCCTTTTCCGTTTTTTTGCTAATAATCTAGGTGTATTGGGGTCAAACTAGATGCGAGAGTCAACATTTGTGTTTATGATCTCCCATGTGGTTTTAAAACTTACTAACAGTACTATGTAGCTACTATCGGAAGTGGTTCTGGAGGGGAGAGAGTGTGTTTTTAACTTTTTATTCTTGAATTTGAAACTATAAAAGATTTACAGCAGCAAGTCCTGGGAAAAAAAAGATTTTTTTGCATAGATTTATATGGATCTTCTTGCCTAATTATAAAAATGGAGACCAGACCTTAAAATTAAGACTTTGCAATGAAGTTCTTCTCAATGGTACACTGTGTGGTCATACTTCACAATACATAGAACCAGGGCTTTCTTTCTGGGAAAAGAGGTGGTGGAACTTAGTGGGTTGCCCTAGTTGAAAATGGTCACATGGCTGGTGGCCCCGCCCCCAGATCTCCAGACAGAGGGGTGTTCAGATGGCTGGGCAATCTAAACTCCTCTCTGTCTGGAGATCAGGGGGCGGGGCCACCAGCCATGTGACCATTTTCAAGAGGTTCCGGAACTCTGTTCCCCCGCGTTCCCCCTGAAAAAAAGCCCTGCATAGAACTATCTCTTTGACTTTCTTCAAGTGTCTGTCTATCTTGCCTTAAAGTTAAATGGTCATACCATATATGTTGAAAAAATTTCTAAAGAAATTTCGAGCATAGTTGGGATTTTTCATACATGTACTGAGACCTTTATCACAATTTCCCAGATTTTATTACACCAACCGTGCTGCTTCCCTGTTATAAATCACTCTCTGTCATTGCATTTAGCTGAAGCTTTTGTTCCAAGAATACAGCAAGGAAGCAGAGTGTTTAACTCCACCCACTCTACAAGCCCTGTGTAGGAGATCCTTATCACAGAATTCCTGATACATACCTATTAGAATGATCTAAGTCTTGACTTCCGGTTTGGGATTCATGGAGGTCTAACGCAGCTCCATTTGCGGAGCTGACCGGACTGCCGTTTTAACCGGCCGGAGGGGTGAAAATAACCCGCGGCCGACTGCTCTCAGGCGGGGAGCAGGCAAAGAACGCTCAAGACCCTAGGGTGAGCTAGATCTCGGATGAGGGGGGGCTCTACTCAAGGAGTCTCCCCCCCAATCCTTGAGGTCCCACCTTGCGACGGGTCGGCTATAATCTCTGCGGCAGTTCTGGGGCCAATTCGGCTGGCATAAGACCTACATACCCAAGCTTCGATCGGGGAGGGAAGTCGAGAGGAGAATTTAAGATCGAAACAGCGATTACAACCCGAGAAAGTTGAAGAGAAGGTAAAGATCGCTATCTCTTGAAACGGGACAGATTGATAAAAACAGAGAGGAAAGAAAGTAGATTTTTAAACTGCAACAGACTAGTGAAAAGGAGGTGAAGACTCGGCAGGAGTTGTATTTTAAAAGAGACTAAATTTAAAGAAGTTATTGCAAAAATCGGACTATTGTTTTGAATACCTGTGGTTTTGGAGCTGTGGGAAAAAGACACCATCGCGAGACCTGCTGTGGGAAGACGGGAGACAGGAAGTGCGTAACAACAATAGAGTGGCTGGAAGGAAGCGGCCCTTGCCGACGGACAGGAAGTAGGGAATCGCCATTTTTGAAAAGGGAAGGGTCGCGGCTTCAGCGGAAGAGGAAGTAGGCCATCTTGGATTACAATAACATAGAGAAACCATAGAGAAAAGACGCCCGACATTTTGGATACAAAAAATTAATTTTGGCAAAGATTGGGACATTTGAAAAAAAGGAAAACGTTTAAACATACGCCACGGAGCTAAGGAAGAGAGCAGATTCGTGGGAGCGAGCTAAAGCAAGCCCCACGATGTCGAAAAAAGAGTGGCAATCGGCAATAGAAAATTTGGACAAAAAGCTTATAGACATGATGAAAGAACTTAAGGACACGAAATTGGAGCTTATTAAAGAGGTCAAAGAAGTTACACAGACAGTAAAGTCGGAGCTGTCAGAAGTGAAAAAAGGCGTGGAAACGATTAGTAGTGAATTACAAGGAACGCAGCAGAGAGTTAAAACAGTAGAAGACGCGATGGAGAATTTAATAGAAACGCAACAAACAGAGATGAGACTGGTGAAGGGGAGGATGTCAGTTGCAGAAACTAAACACATGGAGAAGCAGCTTCGTTTTCGTGGTCTGCCAGAAGTGGAAGGGAAGTCAGCGCAAGAACAGATGACTGAGGTGTTGGCTGATTACCTGGGGAAGGAGGAGGAGGAAATTGTGGCTATCCTAGATGTGGCGTACCGTGTGAACTCGAGAATTGCAACCCAGAGGAAACTACCAAGGGATGTGATTGTGCAGTTTACAACTAGAAACATGAAAGAGAGGATTGTGACAAAACAATTTCAAGATCCATTGGAGATTGATGGCAAGACGATTATCATAATGAAGGAACTGCCCAGATCAGTGTTACTGGACAGGAAAAAATATAGAGTGCTAATTCAAACTTTGAAGGACATGAATATCAGATACAGATGGGAGTTACCGGAAGGAGTGTCCTTTGAGTTTGGAGGGGCAAAAAAACGCATCAGATCTGAGCGGGAGATGGAGAGATTTATCAAGGACAATGAAAAAGACTTACCAACAAAACCATGAATATGGAGTGTAAAGTATTATCTTGGAATGTAAATGGACTAAACTCACCGAATAAGAGGAAAAATATTTTTCATTGGCTACTAAAACAAAAATGTGATATTGTTTGTTTGCAGGAGACCCATATTAGAAAACAGGATGTAAAATATTTAAAATCTGGAAAATTGGGCAAAGAATTTGTAGCGGCCTCTAACAAGAAAAAAAGAGGAGTGGTGTTGTACATAAAAGAGGAGCTGCAGCCAAAATTTGTTATGAGAGATGTGGAAGCTAGATTTGTAGCAGTGGAATGTAATTGGAATTTAAAGAGAGTGTTGGTAGTCGGACTTTATGCACCTAACGGTGCAAAGGAAAGCTTCTTTGAGGATTTAAGGAAGCATTTAGACGATCTTGTATATGACCAGATAATTCTTGCTGGAGATTTTAATGGAGTGACAGATTTGGAACTAGACAAAAAGACTACAACAGCACAAAAGAAAAGAGGACTATTGCCAAAGCTTTTTTTTGAGTTGATTCAACAAGAGACTCTCGAAGATGTATGGAGGAGAGAATATCCTAAAACCAAACAGTTTACTTTTTATTCTGCAAGGCATCTTACATTATCAAGAATTGATATGATCTGGGCCTCAAAGGACTTAGCGTTATGGACTAAGGAGGTAGAAATAATGCCGATGGTAGGCTCAGATCACAATCCAATTATGTGGAAATTTGGAAAAAGGAGAAAAAGGAAAGCCTGGAGAATAAATGAGGACTTGCTACAGGAAAGTGAAAATATGGAAATATTGAGAAGAGAGACAAAGTTTTTTATACAATATAACGTGAATAAAGAAGTACCAACCAGTAAAGTTTGGGACGCGTACAAGGCGGTTGTAAGGGGCATACTAATGGACTTAAATGGCAGAGCAAGGAAAAAGAAAGAGGAGAAAAGACAAGAGATTGAGGAGAAAATAAAGGCCAAAGAAATACAGTTAAAAAAGAGACCAGGGAAAAAGAAAATACATCAGGAAATTAAAATTCTTCAAGAACAGTTAACAGCAATGAGTAATAAAGAATTGGAGTGGAACCTTAAAAGACTGAATCAAAAAGCTTTTGAGGGTGCTAATAAACCTGGGAAATATTTGGCATGGCAATTGAAGAAGAAAAGGGAAAAGAAAATAATAAATAAAATCTGTGAAGAAAATAAAACGTACCTGGAGCAGACTACCATTAGTAGAGCCTTTTATAAATTTTATGCTAAGCTGTATAATAAAAAAGAAGTAACCAAAGAATCAATAGCATCATATTTGGAGAAAACCAAACTTCCAGAGATCTCGGAAGCTTGGAGAAATAAGTTGAATAGTGAAGTAACTGATGAGGAAATAAGTAAGGCAATACAATCTGCAAATCTAGGAAAGGCGCCAGGGCCAGATGGACTTACGGCTAAATTTTATAAGACAATGGCCAACGAACTGGCACCATTCCTAAAAGAGGTGATGAACGGAGTTTTTAGGGATCAAAGAATTCCAGACACTTGGAGCGAAGCGAATATATCATTGATCCCAAAAGAGGGCCAAGATTTGACTAACGTGAAAAATTACAGACCTATATCACTACTTAACAATGATTATAAAATTTTTACGAAGATATTGGCGGAGAGACTGAAGGGGTGGCTCTCGGAAGTCATAGAGGAGGAACAAGCAGGCTTTTTGCCAGACAGACAAATAAGAGACAATTTAAGGACAGTGATCAATGCTATTGAATATTATGATAAGCGTTGTGACAAAGAGGTTGGTTTCTTCTTTGTAGACGCTGAAAAAGCGTTTGACAATTTAAACTGGGATTTTTTGTTTGCCACTATGGAAAAGCTACAATTGGGAGAAAGATTCATCAGAGCAATTAAAGAAATTTATAGAGACCAGACTGCAGCAATTGTAGTGAATGATGAACTGACCAAGAAATTGACGATTAGTAAAGGAACAAGACAAGGTTGCCCGTTATCTCCATTGTTGTTCATTTTAGTATTGGAGATTCTGATGATACAAATACGACAAGACGAGGAAATACGAGGAATAAAAATAAAGGACTATTCATACAAGGTTAGAGCATTTGCAGATGACATAATGTTAATTGTAGAAGATCCATTGGAGAACATGCCAAAAGTGATAGACAAGATCAAGGAGTTTGGTGACTTGGCAGGTTTCTTCATTAACAAAAAGAAGTCAAAGATATTATGTAAAAACATGACTAAGCAGAAACAACAATTGTTAATGGAAACAACGGACTGTGAAGTAACTAGTAAGGTGAAATATTTGGGAGTTGAGCTGACTGCAAAAAATATAGATTTGTTCAAGAATAATTATGAAAAATTATGGACTCAGATAGAGAGAGACTTGATCAAATGGAATAGACTGAATTTGTCATGGTTGGGCAGGATTGCAGCAGTTAAGATGAATGTGTTACCAAGAGTAATGTTTTTGCTACAGACAATACCAATCATCAGAGACTCTAAACAATTTGAAAAATGGCAGAGGAAAATATCAGATTTTGTTTGGGCAGGCAAGAAGCCTCGAGTGAAAGTAAAAGTTCTACAAGATGCAAAGGAAAGAGGCGGAATGCAACTGCCCAACCTGAGACTTTACCATGATGCAATCTGCCTAGTTTGGTTAAAAGAGTGGATGACATTAAAGAATAAGAAACTATTAGCCCTAGAGGGATATAAAAAATTTTTTGGATGGCACGCATACCTATGGCATGACAAAGTAAAGGTCAACTCGATGTTCCTGCATCATTTTGTAAGGAGAAGTTTATATACAATCTGGAAGAAGTACAGAATTTACCTACAAGAAGGAACCCCTTTGTGGGTGGTTCCATACGAGGTGATAGATCCGAGAGCTGTTGATAATGAACAACAATGTTTAACGTACAAAGAAATAACTAAAACTGAAGTGTCTAAACTTAGAATAAAGACGCAAGAGGAACTATCACCGAACTACGATTGGTTCCAGTATAGACAGATCAGAGATTTGTATAACTCGGACTCTGTAAAGGGAGGTATACGAACAGAGAATTCGGAACTAGAGCAGACCCTTTTTAAAGAGGACAAGAAAAGAATATCCAAGGTATACCAAGTACTGTTGAAATGGTATACCGAGGATGAGACAGTTAAAACACAAATGGTGAAATGGGCTATAAATTTTAATAAAGAAATAACAATGGAGGCATGGGAATACTTGTGGAAAACTACAATGAAGACAACGACATGTATTAATATTAAAGAGAACATTTTCAAAATGATCTATCGTTGGTACATGACACCAAAGAAGATTGCGCTAGGAAACTTGAACACTTCTAATAAATGCTGGAAATGTAGAAAGCATGAGGGCTCCCTCTATCATATGTGGTGGTCGTGTGAGGTAGCTAGGCAGTTCTGGGGGGAAATAATAAGAGAAATGAGTGAAATTTTACAGTTTCAAATAAATAAGAACCCAGAACTCCTGCTGCTAAACTTGGGAATGGAGGGAATCCCAGCCCACCATAGGACGTTGATATTTTATATGACTTTTGTATGCGCAGAAATGGAAAGTACAAGAAGTGCCAACTATTGAAGATTGGATCTACAAATTGCTGTATATGGCTGAAATGGACAAGATGACAAGAAAACTGAGAGATCTGGACTCAGGGCAGTTTAACACAGACTGGGAGAAGCTGAAACAATATCTGGAGAAGAAGTGGGAGGTGGGAGGAAAACTGTGGCAGTTTGAGAACTACTGAAGTACAATAAAAGTATAAAAGAGAGGGGTGACTTTACCGGGGGAGGAAGAGAAATGTGAATTTATAAGCAGTTAGATTAATTAATTGATTGAGATATATATAGATATGTAAAGGTTAATTGATAGAATATTGATAGAGAATAATTAACGGTTTAAACATGAGGATTGAGTAATTAACAATATTTTTTTTTACTTGATAAGACTTATATGCACCAAACTGAATGTATAGAAGAGTTAAAATGACTGACTATGTGATGAGTTATATAGAAATACTATAAAAAGAAGAAATGATTAATATAGAGAGAACAAATCAAATTGTTTGATTTAAATGTGGGAAATTTTTATGGTTTATGACATACAGAAATATTCAAAACTGGAAAATGGGATAAATTGTTTATCTAAAGAAGTATAGTTTGGATGTTTAGTAAGTAAAAGAGTTAAAGATGTACTGCTTAATATAATGGAGAATATATATTTGTTTTAGATAGAGGAAATTAATAGAAGTAAGGGAAAAGGGACAGAGGGTGGGAAAGCTGTTGGAAGTCAACAAAAGGGGGGGAAAGGGAGGGGGTTAGAAACGAAAAATTAGGGGATAATTGAATGCAATGTAATGTAAAAATATTAATGTTCTAACCCAATAAAAATTTTACAAAAAAAAAAAAGAATGATCTAAGTCTTGGCTTTCTGTTATTAAATAAGGTGACACGTTTTGGACTGTGGACAGTGATTAAGCTGGTGGGATAAAGAGTGAGGACTCACATAGCCCTTCTAAAGGGAGGAGGAGGCACAGAGCTACCCCTTCTTCCCCACCACCAATAATGCACAATCTTCTAAATCAACATTTAGTGTTGGTATAGTGATTCAGAGCGGCAGGACAGTAATCTGGAGAACCAGGTTTGATTCCCCACTCCTCCACTTGAAGCCAGCTGGGTGACCTTAGGTCACTCACAGCTCTCCCAGAGCTCTCTCAGCCCCACCCACCTCACAGGGGGATTGTTGTGGGGGTAATAATGACATACTTTATAAACCACTCTGAGTGGGTGTTAAGTCATCCTGAAGGGTGGTATATAAATCAAATGTTGTTGTTGTACTTCCCAACCTGTTGCTCCTGATCCAAAAGTGGATCCCAGGCTTTTGCAGTTTTGTTAATTTGTGTATGCCCTGTTGTTGTTGTTTTTTAAGTGAGTCACCATAGCAAGAAAATTTGGACTTGTGGATTACTATACTAAATTACTTTACTATACTAAATTACTATACTATACATTACACTGCAAACATGCTTGTTTCACTGAAAGCCTGTCCCTACTGCAGCAAGTCTCTTCTCTTGCCACCGACCTGCTTTATATCGTAATAGTTAGTATACTGGAATTCTAGGACTGTGGTTTGCATTATGGTAGCAACTCTGGAAAGTGATCATCTGTTTATGGTGCAAGACACTGTTTCCTCTTTGTTCTGAAGAGCTGTTTGGTTGACTGAGAGCACTCCACGTCTTTTAAGTCAAGGCAGCAAAGATTCATAGAGGCACTCTCTCACTACGTGCTTACAACTTACTTGCCCAAACCCAGGGCTTTTTTTCAGCTGGAACATGGTAGAACGGAGTTCCGGAACCTCTTGAAAATGGTCACATGGCTGGTGGCCCCGCCCCCTGATTTCCAGACAGAGGGGAGTTGAGATTGCCGGCGTGGAGGGCAATCTAAACTCCCCTCTGTCTGGAGATCAGGGGGCGAGGCCACCAGCCATGTGACCCTTTTCTCCGAGGGCAACCCACTGAGTTCCACCACCTCTTTCCCCAGAAAAAAAACCCTGCCCAAACCTCATTATTTTGGAAGAGTGTTATAGTTTGGCTTTTGCTTATTGGAGACTTACTGAATTTCAGCACTTCAGGGAGGATCAGGACACTACAAATCTTTTTTTTTTTTAATGGACATGGAAGAGTATATTGGGGATGAAGGCAGTGTTTCTTTCCTGTGTACTGGACAAATGCTTTCGTATGTTCAGAAGAGGTGTTTCTCTAACCCCGACTACAGAACGGCAAACACCAGCAGATCTCTGGGAGATTGCAAGACATTCGAAACAGAAAGCAAATTCAAAAGAATGAGCTAGATCTGGTGGACAAGAAGTGTGACTTGGGACTGATAGAAATCAAACAGCTGCAGCAACAGCTTCAGGTGTGTAAGAAGCAGGTTGTCGTAAATCCAGCAAATTGGGGACAAAGTGGGTAAATGGATTCTCTCTGTTTAAAATAATTTTTTTAAAAAAATTCTGCAAATCTATGGCAGTGCTTCATTTCTCTACCAATGGAAAGCTTACTATTATTTAAATGTAGTCGACCAGGTTAAACAGATTCTACCTTGTGTTTCCCTCGAACGACCTTGTGAAAAGTAAATATGTGGATGATAAAGATTAAATCAATATTTTCCCAAGTGGACATTTGTGAGAGAAATAAATCATAAAAGGCAATCTGATAGTGTAGTATAGCAGGATTTAAGTCCAATGGCACCTTAGAGACCAACAAGATGTTTAAACCCCATGTTGACTAGGGCAACTATAGGTGCTACGATCCAGAGGAGTTAGCCGTGTTAGTCTGTAGTAGCAAAATAGAAAAGAGTCCAGTAGCACCTTTAAGACTAACCCACTTTACTATAGCATAAGCTTTCGAGAATCACAGTTCTCTTTGTCAGATAGGTGCTACTGGACTCTTGCTTTTTTCTACTGCTACAGACAGACTAACACGGCTACCCGTCTTGATCTAGGGCAAGTACAGTCATTCAGTTTTCTGCAGAGTGCTTCCATCACAAAACTGGGCCAGTTCCCACAGGTCCATTGCGCTAACAGGTTCTTTCCTCTGGTAGAAGCTTCCGTCTAGCAGAGGAAAGAATCTCTGCTAGCACAATGGAAGAGGAGGCCACATCCTGTTGTATGTTGTTTTTAAATTCTAACAAATAGAACAAAAAGTATAATACACGTTTCAGGAGTCATAGAACTAGTTGAAAACCATCACTGGTGGACTAATGTTATGAAATACATGCTTTAGTTGGGTAGTTTTTTCCTTTGATTTATACATTGGACAGTATTTATTTTGAAAACTTTAAAAATGGAGTCTTCCCCCACCCATACACTTTTATTGTGGGGCAGAAGAGCTGTTGTCAGATGAAATGAATTGGCCCAGCCAATGTTAAGCATTTTTGTAGGTGATGCCATGGAGAAATGATGGCGGTACCTTTCTAAAAAGACACCTCTCTCCTCTGCAGGAATATCAGAACAAGCTGATGCTCCTGGTTCCAGAAAAACAGCAGCTAAGTGAGAGGATAAACCATATGCAACTGGACAACTCGCCTAGTAAGCTTCTTAAAAGAAAACGTACCTTTCTCTTTTCTCAGCTTCTTGCTCACTGGAATGAAGAACCATAAGTTTTGAGGTAGGGGTGTGCGATCCAAGATTCATGATTCGGATAAATGGCCGGATATATGCTGATCCGGCATAATCCAGCTATGCCAGATCTCACTGGAGAATCCTAAACTGGATCCGGGACGTGGGACTCTGATGGGCCGGATTATTCGGCTGCAGAGGCAGCCGCGGTAGAGGTGGAGTAGCAGTGGCAAGCAAGAGGGTTGCAGGCAGCAAGAAGTGGATGCAAGCTCTGTGCCTTAGGAGAGCGGTGCGAGGCTGGCAAGCGGGAGGAGAGTGGCACAAAAATGGCAGGGGAGAGTGGATTCCCATCACACCCACCCGACTTCCAAAAGAGCCTTCAAACCACCGCTGGCTACCTTTTAAACTCCGTGGCTCTGGCAAGCCCCCCCCCCCTTGCTGCAGGTTGGGAGGATTCTCAGGTTTGACCTTGCGGTTCTCGGGTTTGACCTTGGGGTTCTCGGGTTTGACATTGGTTCCCTTGCTTCACTTTGGTTCTGTTGGCTTTGCATTTGAGCCTTTGCCTGGAAATCCTTGGAAATGTTTCCTTCGAGGGAACAATGGAGAGTGGCTGGGGGCAACTTGTTCAGGGGCCCATAGAACTGGACCCTGGAGTTCAGTCTTCCTGGAACTTGAGGGGGGGTCATCTTTAGGGGATAGAAAGGAGTAGATTCCTTGCAAATTTGGTGGAGTTTGCTTGAAATTGATTCCCCTAGCGCTCACTCACACACCCTGAATAGCTTTCGCCATTATTCCCAATGGCCAGATAAATTCTCAGTTCTCTGACTTATTTTTTTTTGGTGTCCCTGAAACCCAGATCTGGATCACACAGTTTGGGGGGGGGGTGTACATCCCTACTTTAAGGGTACTGGCATGGGGTCCTGCATCAAGAAGGGGTATTTGGCAGAACTCCATCTCTCCTTACACCTTTCTACTGCCATACAGACAGGTTTGGCTCCAGAACATTGAGTTCCAAAGACCTTATTCTGCCACCAAAAGGTCACCTCTACAAATGCAACAATAATTTTCTTCTTCCTATGGCCAACCCACTAGGGTTACCAGGCCATGCCTGGCAACAAGCGGGAAGGTTGTGGGGGGGGGGGGTCAGTGTCCCAAGAGAGAAATTTAAAAGGAAACAAAGGCTCTTTATCTCCTTACAGGATGTTCTTACGGAGTTCTGGCGATTCCTATAGCTTCCTGGAAAGTACTTCCAGCATTACCACAGAGCATTTCCTATAGCTATTCTTGGTTATTTCCGGGAAGCTCTAGGAATTGCGAGAACTCCGTGGAACTATTTTTCAGGGAATACAGGAGCTGCAGTGGGAAGAAGAGATGGAAAGATATATTCCGTCAATGAAGCTTCATTTGTAGTCCTTTGCATCTGTCCCATAGTGTGTGGGATAGAGTTTTATGGACTGGTAAAATATTTTCAGTTTGCAGGACTTGCTGTGCAAACTTTAGTCTGATCCGTTTCCAGCTATCCTAGCTGAATTGTCATACAATAACTGCTATTAATAATAACCGCGCCTGTATACGGCTCTTCTAGACAGGTTAGTGCTTCACTCCGAGCAGTGAACAAAGTCAGTGTTGTTATTATCCCCACAATACAGCTGGGGCTGAGGAGAGTGGCTTACCCAAGGCCCCCTGCTGAGCTTATGGCAGTGGTGGGATTCAAACCAGCAGAGTGCTGATTCGCAGCCCAGTCGCTCAACCACTACGCTAGGTAAAAAAAGTTAAAGGTAGTCCCCCTGTGCAAGCACCGAGTCATTACTGACCCATGGGAGGACATCACATCATGACGTTTTCTTGGCAGACTTTTTACAGGGTGGTTTGCCATTGCTTTCCCCAGTCATCTGCACTTTACCCCCAGGAAACTGGGTACTCATTTTACCGACCTCGGAAGGATGGAAGGCTGAGTCAACCTTGAGCCGGCCACCTGAACCCAGCTTCCACCAGGATCGAACTCAGGTCGTGAACAGAGCTTGGACTGCAGTACAGCAGCTTTACCACTCTGTGCCATGGGGCTCTTTTTAACCACTACGCTACAGCATTCAAAATAGGAGATGTGTGAAGGTGCACTCACAAATGAATGGTGCTACCATCATGAGCTAAGGTCTTAAAGTAAATGCTGGGCTGAATTCTCTGCACTGCAATGGATTCGTGTCTTTGGGCAATCCTCTTGCTTTCAATCCCAACTCCCTTATTCCAGAGAAGGAATAACATTGACTTAGCTGACAGGTCCATCGCAGACTAAGTGAGTTAGTGAGCTACACATTAAGAGCAGCTGTGGAAACGAAGCAAAAAGATGAAGCAGAAAAAGTTTTGCCAGTGAAGATTCATATTCACTGTTTGGTCTTTCTTCTACAGATGCAGAACTTAATTCACTGCAAAAGAAGTCCTCAGAAAAGGAGGGAATATGCCAAAGACTTAGGGAACAGCTAGACGCACTTGAAAAAGAAACGGCTTCCAAGCTCTCTGAAATGGACGCTTTTAATGCTCAGCTCAAGGTACCACTTATCACTGTGAAGCTGGGGTGTTGGCTGATTTCCTGCTGTTAAAGGGCAGCCGCTCCACCTGATTGTGTTGGGCGTCTCCTTGGAAAGGTTTTTCTTCATTCTAATTTGTGTCTGAACTCACCAGCCTTTGCTTGGTGTTCTCAGCCAGCGGCACGCTACACAAGAGCGTTTCTCCAGTTCTTTCCGTGTCTGCCATTCAGGTGATGAGTCCGATATCAGCGTGTTGCATTTTCTGTCCCCCACCCCTTGCGGGAATAGATCGACATGTTGAAACAACCCTGGAGCAAGCTCAGCCAAGTGTGCAACACGCCCCCCCTCAGCTCACCAGAGGTTTCCCTAGGAAAAAAAGCCGCTCTGCCCCAGCCTCTCTGGCAGTAAGATGCCCTTTTGCACCCTGTAGGATGAACAGTCATTCCTGGACATGGTTTTCACCATGAAGACTTGCAAAATAATTTTTTTTAATATCCCCGTGACTAATAAAAGCTTGATCGCATAACATAATAAGATAGGACTGCCATCTATTTCTGTCTGCTTTTTCACCATCTAACAAAAGTCAGGACATCTCTTGCTCTGTATAATTTTTTTCTAGCTTGCAGCAGGGTTGATGTGAACCATTCATGCTATGGCGAGTGCTGGATAGATGCTCCGTGTGTGTAATACTGTCTGTGATGGCAGCTTAATGCGGAAGAATAAAATTGGGTGAACTTTTTCAAAAACAGAGATGACACAATTACTATCTGACATGCTTATTGGGAGAGGTTCAGATAGATCCCGTTACAATGCTAAAAGTTCCCTACCTATCTAGCAAACCCCGTGCAAAGTGTAATGGCTTTTTATTATCTGCCTTATCTTGCAGTGTGAGGCTATGGATGATTCTGTTCTTCAATGCCTTTTGTGTCTGCTAAGCTGTCTCAACAACCTCTTCCTCTTACTTAAGGTTATTTTCTAATCTTTTGCTTTTTTGCTTTTGATAATTTTACAGTTCCCTCTGATTTTTATTTGTTAAAATACGTTGCCTTTCCTGAGCAATTAACTGAAAATCTTGCTTATGCAACTATCTGTGCTGCAGTGTGAACAGAGCTTCTCCTACCCCACCTTTGACTTTCTGCTTGCTTATAAACACTTGCTGCAAATGGAATGCTTGAAACTATAACAAGTAAAACTCGCTAGCTAACTGGCTCTAATATTGTCCGATAGTTAATGTAAAATGTCTTCAGGTTTTTAGGTAGGTGAGATTGAAAAAGTCCACTTTGTGTATTGTACGCTGCTTTCCATCTGCCCTCCTTAGTAGAAGTTAAAAAGTTATCTGTAATAGAATCGAGGCTTAGTTGGGCAAGATTGTCTTCCCCCCAAAGGCCGGAATTTCAGTAGTCCAGTCATCACTTCTGACCACTTCCATTGGACGTTAAAAAAACAGCCGATGGAGAGGGTTTATTAATTTTTATTCACTTAAAACATTTATTAGCCGCCTTTCTACCTTTTGGCACCTTTTGTTCAGTCCTCTCTCTGCAGAGCCGTCAAAGATCACTCCTCAGAGGGTTTGTTAATTTCCTCTTTCCCTCCCCAAAGACTCTGAGAATCTTCTGAGGAGTGATCTTTGCTGGCTCTGTAGAGACAGGTGAAATTCAAACTACGCTTCCCGGCTAACATTGCGTGTCCCTTCACTTGAGCTTCCTCATGTAATTCGTCACGTGTAGTTTAGCTCTTAAGAGAAGAGTTTTTTTTAAAAAAACCACAGATGTCAACACCAGAAGAGCTGGCAAGTCTGCTAATTTTGATAGATAGAAAGTTGTTCATTTTTAGAGCTTCCTTGCTGGTTTGTATATCAAGACTTGGATTGTGACACATTAAATCCATTTTCCGTTTTCAAAGTCCCCCGATTTTGTGTTTGCTCATTTGTATTTTGTGTTTCCTTATTAGGATTTAAGGGAGACCTGCAACACCCAGCAGTTAGCCCTAGAGCAGCTGCACAGGATCAAGCAAGAGAAAGTCAGAGAGCTAGAGAAAAAAAGAGCAGAGCTTGTGCAGAAAAAGAGATTGGAGGAGGAAGCTTCACGGTAAACACGATAAACCAAACGATTCCTGTTTTCTCTCAGACTCTCTGCTTCCACCTCACCCCACCCCTGCACTCTCTTAGGTGACCGGTTAAAATAGATTGGAGTTTTAAGGACAAGGGTATTTATGTGGTAACTCGTACTTTAATTTACCCTGGTTTTAGTGTTGTTTTTTTTTTGGTATTTGATGCTTTGTATTTAATGTTGTCTTGGAGAGTGCCCTCAAGTCATAGTTGACTTATGGCGACCCCTGGTGGGGTTTTCATGGCAAGAGGCTAACAGGGGTGGTTTGCCATTGCCTGCCTCTGCAACCTTGGTCTTCGTTGGAGATCTCCCCTCCAATTACTAACCCAGGCCAGCCCAGCGTAGTTTCTAAGATCTAACGCAATCAGGCTCACCTGGGCTATCCAAGTCAGGGATATTTAATATTGCAATTGCACAAAGGGAGACCTGGGAGACTCATGGGGGCGGGGGGTTGCATTCCACCTCTTCAACCACTTGCCAGACAGCATACCACTCCCACTCCCTTCAATCACCAAGAGACTTGTGAGGGGAATGTTACTGTCCCATCCCCCGCAACAGGGGGGGTCCCCCAAGTTTAGAGAGAGAAAAAAACTCCCTTCTGTCAACATGACCTATCTAAAGATTTAAGTATTCGCAGATTTGGCCATGTTGAGAATTAGGTATATTAATGAATTCTGTTGATCGTATTGTTAGCCATCTTGATTGATGGTACCAGTAGAAAACTGATAACCTATTTTTAAAACAATGCCAGTATTGCTTTAGTATTCACAGCCAAGCTACAAGAGACAAATTACACGAAGAGGAACATGTGAAGGGAGTCACGCTGTGGGCTGGGAAGCTGAATTTTAAAAGAGAACGGAAGGCTTTGTTAATTTCCCCTCTCTACAGAGCCAGGGAGATTGCTGCTCAGAGAGTTTGTTAAATTTCCTCTTTGCCTCCAGAAGGCTCTGTCAGTTTCACCTCCCCTTCTAAGAGGCAAAGAGGAAATAAACTTTCTGAGCAGGAATCTCTGTGGCTCTGTAGAGTGCGGAAACTAACAAAGCCTTCCAATCTCTTTTAAAACTCAGCTTCCCGGTTCACATTGCGACTCCCTTCACATGCTCCTCCTTGAGTAATTCATCTCTTGTAGCTTAGCTCTCATTCTCACATAGATACACACAAAGCTATAAGGATTGTTATGGTCCAAGCCAAGGAGAACACATTCCATGCAAGACCAGCTATGCTTCTGTGTCATCACTTTTTAAAGTGCGGGCCACAGCATGCAGGCATGAAAAGACCAGCAGACATTTCAGTGGTTAGCATATGTCCATCAGCGTTGTTACCAACACTATTTTTGTTCAGTCCTTCCAAATTACAGAAAGACTATATGGCCTAGCCCCAGAGCATCTGCATTAGAAATCCGCACTAATGCTTGCTCTTCTGTGAAAGCACAATAAAGCTTATTTCATTGATGGTGTTTTCCCTACTTTTTCTTTAAGGAAAGCAAAACGGGAAAAGGAGAATTTGTGGCAGGAGAATATCCGGAGGGAGGAAGAAGAGAGAAGAAAGCGACTACAGGAAGAGCGGATGCAGGAAAAAATCCAAGAGGAAAAGCAGAAAGCCATGGAGGCCGTCGCACAAGAGAAGGAGGCCCAGCAGCAAAAACTAGCGGAGGAGAAGCTTGGACAGGAAAAGAAAGCCAAGCAAGCAGAGATGCTAAGAGAGGCTGAATTGCAGAAGCAGCAAGAAGACGACAGAAGAAGGCAGGAGCAGATTGCAAAAGAGGCTGAGGAGAGACGCAAACAGCTGGAGGAAGAGAAGCGAAGAAAAGATGCAGCCCGCCTGCAAGAGCCAGAGAAACCCATTTCCCAGCTCCACCTCAGTGAGAAATTTGCAAACCTCCTGAAACAGACGGAAGGTCGAAACCTCAAGTCAACATTGAAACATGAAGGTATCTTCATGCCTTGCGTAGAGATGATTTACTTTGTACCCTGAAACTTTGCATTTTGGTAGCTTACTAAATTGGATCTTCTGGTGCTTCCAGTCAATTAATAGATGCCATGTTAGCTCTGGAAAGTTGCACTGATATACTTTTTGTCGGTGTTGGATTCCCCCTCCTTTTTTTTTAACCATAGTTTGAGCGCGAAGCTCATCTAGTTCCTGTTTTGCAAAACCTAAACAAGGGTAGCTGTGCTTGCTGTTTTGGAAAACACGCAGATTGAACAGCCTCTAATGATTCTCCCTCGACTTCTCAGGTCGTACTGTGAGTTCCTCTGATTCTAGGAAATCAGTTGCCTTTGTGAACTACAGAGCTCTATATCCCTTTGAAGCCAGGAATCACGATGAGATGAGTTTCAACGCTGGAGACATAATTCAGGTAAGAAATGCAATTTAAATACCATGGACTTGGGCTGTGGCATATAATTTCCTGAATTCCAAACAAGAAACCTATTTCTAACACAAAATGGATTGTTTGCGTCTCTGCAAAATGCATATCACAGCAACAACAACAAATTAAAACAACTCGCCTGGTCATTAAACTGGTGGGAAGGTCTAATATTTTGGTGACATCCCCAGGGTTCTTTGTTGACTGTGTGGCTTGGGATCAGCATATTTCAGGGCAATCTTATGGCCTATGAACCAGCCCCTCCACTGCGGCCATCTTCAGAGGCCTTGCTTGGGGTGCCCCCACCATTCGGGTGGGTCTAGATGAGTGGCTGCCCAAGAAAGGGCCTCTGGGTCATAGCACTGAAACCTTGAAACTCCGTCCCTGGGGGTTCACCCATCTCTGCCTCATTGTCTTCACCAGCGGGTGAAGATTTTTCTGTTTCATTTGGCTTACAACTAGTGAATGCTTATTGACCTTCCTCGTAGTTATGTTTGTATGTCTATATGCTTTTATTGTATTGTTAAATTATATATATATATATAATTATTATTGTTTTTATGTTCTCATGCCTGAAGTTTGCCGCTTTGGGGATCCTGTTTGGGTGGAAAGGCGGCATATAAATATTTTAAGTAGTAGTAGTAGTAGTAATAATAATAATAAACCTTTCCTCAGGTTGATGAGAAAACTGAGGGAGAGCCTGGCTGGTTATATGGGAGCTTCCAGGGGCATCTTGGGTGGTTTCCTTGCAATTATGTAGAAAAAATACCCGAAAATGAAAAAGCGTTTCCATCTCCAAAGAAAGCCTTACTTCCTCCGACAATATCGTTGCCAGCTGCCTCAGTTCCTGCAGAGTAAGTATAACATCACTCTATCCTGGCAGATAAAACATTCAGATCTTGGCAGAATTTTACAGACATCTACATATTACTTATTTTTTTTAAAAAAAATGTATCCCATTTGTCCCTGTGACATCCACATTCGGAGGCTGTCTCTTCCTCTGGAATGCCAGAGCTGGTAAGCAACATCCTCTTTGTTGACCCTCCAGAGCAACTGGCCACTGTGTGAACCCAAGGGCTAGACTTAGATGAACTGGCCTGATTTGGCAGGGCATCTGATACGTTCTTAAGAGTCTATTGAATCGTAACCTGATGCATTTCAGAGACCTTGGGGCAGGAGTCATTTTGTAGAAAAAGAGCTGGAGGAACTCATTAGCATAACTCATTAGCATAACTCATCAGCATTTGCCATGCCTCTTGGAATTAGCGTTAATTGCGAAGGGAAAGTGTCGGTATGATCCGGTTCATTAAATGATTTTGACTGCTATAGGCCGAGAAGAAGGGTTACTGAAACGAGCAATTGTAGCTGGCGGGCTCGTTGCCACCTGTCGGGAGACCCCCGTTGGGGGCTCCGATTTACATCACATTGCATCAGCCGCTTAATTTTTCATCGGGATACCCCATTGTGAGCTCCGGCGTGGACTACATATATTCAGCTGTCTGTGATATTTTTACTGTAATTCACAGATATATTGAATTGTATTTTTTGTCTACTACGGCAGGACATACATGGACCATTGGGTCCTTCTTGGTTTAAAAATTTCTGAAGTAGATGGAATCTAGTGTTTGGTATATGCATATTTATTGTATTGTGCAACTTCGTATTATGACTTTTATGGAGAATGATTACAAAACAAAATTGTTATTATGATTAAAGCTTTTGATATTGTATTACTGCTAGTGTGAGGTTCCTGGGTTTTCCCCTTGGTGATCATTTGCCATGCCTCTTGCCATCACCGGAAGTGTGTCATTAGTATAACTGATTTGCATATGCCACACACCCTGGCATCACCTATCCTGGCTGTTTTGGACCCAATCCTGGCCATTCAGGGCCGAAATTGGGCCCAAAATGGCAAAAGGGCTGAAAATGGCTGAAAAGGGTCCCAAAATGGTCAGGATCGGGCCACTGATGGGATCCACCACCCATCAGAGGCCCAATGCAGGCTGTTTTGGCACCAATCCAGGCAGAAACGGACCCAAAATGGCCGAGAGTCAGGTGGGTGGGGCCACCTGACATGTGACCTCTTTGGGGAACTGCCGGAACTGCATTCCTATGCATTCCCCCTCGAAATGAGCCCTGTCTTGGGGCATGACCATGACTAATTCCAGCTGCTGGAGTGGTTAAACAATACTTCTTTTATGTTCTTATGTCAAACTTGCAGGCCCGTTTCGCCAAGTAAACCTGCAGACGAATCGGATTACCAAAATATATCTGTCTCAAGCCTAAATGTTAACACGTGGCAGAAGAAATCTGCTTTTACTCGCACGGTATCCCCAGGATCTGTTTCTCCCATCCGTGGACAGGTATGTTTTATTAACAAAAGAGCCGCTTTATGTACCTTTTTTTTTGCACTGGTTAGAGGGTTGGACTAGGATTGGGGAGATCTGGGTTCGAATTTCCACTCCGCCATGGAGTTTACTTGCTGGGTGACCTTGGGCCAGTCACAGACTCTCAGTCTACCTCACAGGGCTGTTGTCTGGTTGAACTGGAGGAGAAGTAAGCCCTTTTGGGTCCCCATTTGGGGAGAAATGAGGGCTATAAATGAAATAGATCAATAAATGTATCTTCACTATAATAGTAGGAAAGTATTACATAAGTCCTAGCTTGAGTCATTGCATTTCAAGCAATGTAACAGAAAAGTAACGTAACAAGAAAGCAAAATAACAGAAAATATACATGTACATTTAGCGAACTTTTAAAAAATCTTTTTTTGAAGACTTAATTGGAATCTGTCTTGAGATCCAGTGAACAAGGCAAACTATAAATGAAATAAATAAATAAATTTTCCCTATGGTTCTATCAGTTGACGGCAAAATTTACATTAATTATTTGAATGAGATCCAGGTGAGCAAAAATCTAATGTGTGTAGCTGGGGAAACCAAAGCTTGAGTTATCCTTAGTGGCGAATGTAAATAGACCTCAGTATGTTGTAATTTTATAACCCTTTTAACACTAAGTATTCTGTATTTAGGGGATGCTCTGTAAACTACTTTATATCAAATTATCAAGCTCAGGTATTTGCATCACAGAGATTCTGTCATTTCTACAGTTTCAAGAAGTTGTGTGCGTTTTTGACACTGACGCATTGTATTTGACAGGGGCAAGTTGTCGAGAACTTGAGAGCCCAAGCCCTCTGCTCCTGGACGGCCAAAAAAGAGAACCACCTGAATTTCTCCAAAAACGACATCATTACAATATTGGAGCAGCAAGAAAATTGGTGGTTTGGAGAAGTGGGCGGAGGAAGAGGATGGTTTCCCAAATCCTATGTCAAGATCTTGCCGGGGAATGAATACCAAAAAGAAGAGTAAGTGAGGCTCTTGGGAGTTTTGAAACAGACAAGTTTGAAAACGCGTGTCCAGTAAAGGGAATTGAAGGCTTGGAGAGGGCATGCGGGGTCCTCGTTTTTTTTCTAGGGTTTTCTATTCCAAAGGGGTCCCTGACATGCCCAAAGCAATATATAAACAACTCTGGATAGAAATGCCAATTTTGAGGATTAGGCATGAGGACAGTTGTAAGATTTTGTCTGTTTTGTCTTCTACATTCCCCTTTTTGGCTGTCGTTGCATTTCCTCTGCAAGCTGTTTTTTGAACTCTCACTGTTTAAACAACAGTTTAAGGTGGAGGGTGTGCGCGCGCATACACGCACATGCATGCCATGGTTTCTTCAGTTCCTTTTGTTCCCTTTTTTATGTTAAATTAAATTTCGTCTTAGCTTTAAGGCTTCAGCAGATAATATATACATATTCCAAGTGCGTGGTTGTTGTTTTTTTTAAGGTAACAGGATTCATATATATGGTTGCACTGATACTAGCCGGCATTCCATCACTGTTGGGTTTTTGTATATATATTGCTGTGTTGTTGGTGCTTTACCATGAAGGTTGAGTTTGTTGCAAATTCAGTATTTTACCATGTTGCTGAGTTTGTGTGCATGAACTGCTGTGGTTTCAGTACAATATTAGCAATGTCCTTGTACATTTTCCACTGTTTTTCTGTGTAATACTTTCAGTGTTTGTATCACACTCCGCTCTTATGTATATTTGCAGTAATTGATCATTGTTTTATAAACATTTACAATCTCTGGTGCTCAGCACATTTTTTTTCTCTTCTCCATTCAGAGCTTCTTTCTTTCTTTCTTTCTTTCTTTCTTTCTTTCTTTCTTTCTTTCTTTCTTTCTTTCTTTCTTTCTTTCTTTCTTTCTTTCTTTCTTTCTTTCTTTCTTTCTTTCTTTCTTTCTTTCTTTCTTTCTTTCTTTCTTTCTTTCTTTGCACTGATTTCCACCAATTCCCCTTTTAGTACTTGGGACCCCCCCCCCCCAAAAGGTGCCGGTACTCAGTACCAGCAAAAAACCACGTGACGTGTCTGACAACAATGGAACCAGTGTATTTAATATATAAAACACATTACACAGTAAAACACATAATTCTAAAATAGCAATTCATAAAACAAATACTACACTCCACATATACAAGACCATTAAAAAAGTTGCTAAACTACAGGTACCATAAATTGATATAGTGCTGGTGCTACAAACTGCTACAAAAATTCATTGCACATGTATATTGTTAAAGTGCAAGTGCATTGTAACAACTCAGCATATTCTTTTTTCACAGCTCCTTGTATGCAACAGTTTAACAACGAGTGGAGAGTTCCAGCAAAACAAAATCAATCGCTTGTTGTATATTGTTTTTGCTGTTATACCTTGGTACTCAGTACCAGGCATGTGCGGTTCAGGAATCTGATTTGGAAAAAATGCCTGAATCGGTCCCGATCAGTAAAGTTGCAGGATTTCTGAAGCATTTGTAATGCTTTGGAAAGCTTCGGGGCTGAGTTTAAAGGGCCCCGCCGCTGCTTGCAAGCAGGAGCGGAGCCCTTTAAACATCACCCCAGCCCCCGAGCCCCACTTACCTTTGCAGCCGGCGTTGGCAGTAGCATTGGCTCCAGCCCTCCCCTCTGCCCGCGTGGCCGTGGAGCAGCAGAGAAGGCAGAGAAAGCCCTTCCTGCCCCTCAAATGGCTGCTTCGGCCATTTGAGGGGCAGGAAGGGCCAGAGGAGGTGGTTCCGGCCTTCCCCACCGCCCTGCAGGCTCAGGAGGCGGTGCGGAGGCAGAGGAGCCGGCTGGCTCCAGGCCGTTGCAGCCTCGTGCTGCTGCGTGGCTGCTGCCACCGCCGCTGACACCGTGGCAGCCCGCCACCCAGCTGATCACCCCCCCCTCTCCCTTTGGCCAGGTAAGTGGGTGGGGGGTGGAGGGGTCACCCCAGGGAGGTGGTGGGGGAGTTGCTCCCCCTCACTTCAGTATGCTCCGAATATTTACAGAGCGTACCGAAGCGAGTAAAATTCAGTATTTTCACATTTTCCTCCTGCTTCGGGGAAACCCGAATCTATTCGTGATGCACACCCCTACTCAGTACTAGAGAATACTGCCATCCCACAAGCCCTGCATATTCACATCCTACATTTTTGCCTTGCAAGTGCCTACAGTTGTGTTAGTTCTTTGGCTTAATACATGCATATTTGAAAGTATCGAAGGAACAAGGATAGAGGCCTAGGTAAGAATATCTTGTGGCTGGTAGATGTCATAATAGATGAGTTGTTATGATGGAGACTGTGCATTCCCAAAATGAAATTCCTTTGCGATTCCCAGCTTTTATATCATGCTGAATAAAAAGAAAACTGTTTGCAGCGCTGGCCAAAATAATGAAGTTCCTTTTGGTCCATAGATCAGAAGCGGTTTATGCAGCTGTAAATAAGAAGCTTGCCACACCATCTTATACACCGGGAGAGGGTAAGACTTGCATTTAAACAATCTTTGTCTTATAAACAATGAGAAACTTGCCATATTTTGCACTGACTCCTGTCATAAATTGATAGCCAGCTCCCTGGGCTACTGACCCTGGCTTGTCTTTCTCGGCAGTATTATTAGGAAAATGTACAAGGATCAAACTGAAGTACATAGTTAGTAGCAGATTTGTTCTAAGTCTGCTTATATTTTATTAGAAGAGATTGAATCCAGTTTTCAAAAGACTTTTAAAATTAATTTGAGGCAAAGAAGGACAACGCAAGCTGATGTGGAAAGGGGTTAAGGAAAGTGTGTAGAAGATTTGGATTAGATATCCATTGGTAGAAAATTGAGGGATTCATTGCCATGGGAGGGAGTTGTGTGGCATTTATAGCCCCACTAGAAACAAAGCCCGTTGTGGGGGGAAAAATACAATGGGCTCTAGAAAGTGGAGGGCAGGCAGGCGGGCATTCCCTCTTCCTCTGTCACTGATCCCAGCCAGATGAAGGAGGGGGGTGGGCATGGCCACCTCCTCTGCACTTGATCCCAGTCGAGTGAAGGGGGGGGGCTGCCACCTGCTCCACGCCTGATCCCAGCTGGGTAAAGCGGGGGTGGGCATTGCCACTTCCTCTGCTCCTGATCCCAGCTGAGTGAAGAAGGGATGGGCATTGCCTCATACTCTGTGCCTGATTCTGGCTGGGTGAAATGGGGGGACATTGCCACCTGCTCCATGCTTGATCCCACCTGGGTAAAGGGTGGGCGAGCATTGCCACCTGCTCCATTCCTAATCCCACAGGAAACAGGTTAACAATTAGTAGAAAATTTGTAATTATTAAGTGCAATTGAAAGTGCAAAGTGCTACTAATTCATAAATACTTCCATAAATCCATTCATAAATACAGGAGACAATAGTACATTCTTAACAGTCATACAAAAAGACCTTATCAAATAACTAATTCCGGGTACCGTGCGAAAGAGTATCGCCGCCTTTACCGGGCCATTTGATTCAAGTGTTTATGATGCCTTCTTTCAACAATTATAGCATACGCTCCTGAAGAAGCCAAGCAGGTGCGAAATCTGCTTGTAGCCGGCGTCAGATTGAGCATTTGCTGTATTATGCTCTACTGCCGCTGACATAATTGCACCTTGATGGGAAGGACGCTATGTGGAAATATACTTTACTGCAGCTATTAACACCTTATTAGGCTGAAGGATCGTCAAGGACTGAATAGTTTAACCCTTACAAGAACGTTAAGTTGAGACATGCCTCATTGCAGCTGTGATAATCCTACCGTGTTGAAGGACTGAAAAAAATAGAAGACTTCTGCGTTAATGTATTGGAATTGGTTTGATGAATGGAGGTATTTGTATAAAGACTGCTAGGTACCCGGAGGTGTACCTAGGTACTTCAGAGGTGTAGCACCAAAAGACAGAGATCTCTCAGTGTCACTTGTTCCGAAGTGTTTCCAATCTCCAGGTCTGTTGGAATGTTTCCTCCCCGTAGAGGTGTTCGATGTATTGTCGAAGGCTTTCATGGCCGGAGAACGATGGTTGTTGTGGGTTTTCCGGGCTGTATTGCCGTGGTCTTGGCATTGTAGTTCCTGACGTTTCGCCAGCAGCTGTGGCTGGCATCTTCAGAGGTGTAGCACCAAAAGACAGAGATCTCTCAGTGACACCTCTGAAGATGCCAGCCACAGCTGCTGGCGAAACGTCAGGAACTACAATGCCAAGACCACGGCAATACAGCCCGGAAAACCCACAACAACCAACAATTAAAGGAACTGTCTGTGTAAATGCTAGAAAATGCAACCTAATCATGTATCGTTGAAGTTTGCTTTTCTTTTCCAGAATATATAGCACTGTATCCTTACGCAAGTTCTGAACCTGGTGATTTAACGTTCATGGAAGGTGAAGAGATATTAGTTACTCAGAAAGACGGAGAATGGTGGACCGGAAACGTTGGCGAAAGAACCGGCATCTTTCCTTCAAACTATGTCAAACCAAAGGATTATGATGTAAGGCTCTCTGCCCAACATGGTTTTTTTTGGCAGCGGGCTGGGGGTGTTCCAAGAAAACCACAGAGGCTCTGATCCAGAGACGCTCATCTGCAGCTCCAGGCATTGCAAAGGCAAGCCCCTCTACTCCCTGATCAGCCCTTTCAGCTCTGACAGTACTGATCTGTGGGAGAGGGATAGTCCATGTGCTCAAATTTGGAAGTATCTGAACAGCAGTGCGTGGTCAGCTGCACAGCTGTGCCAGCACAACTCACTGCTCCTAGACGGTTACATCAGATTTCTTTATTACAGCACTTAGCCAATACATTTATCATAAAAATTAAAATATATATTTTACGACCGTTGAAATATGGATATGTACAATTTAAAAACATAATTTCCTACGGTTACATCAGCAAAGAAGGTCTAGTGACAGGGACAGCCGCACAAAAATTTCAAAAAAGCAATATGAAACATTGAAAGCATGTCCACCCTAGAAAGTAAAACCCCGAACAGGCTTTAGTTAAATCCGAGCTGTGTCCAAATGTCAATGAAGTGGCACATTATTTGTTGCTCTGTAGGTACAGGTACAGGTAGTCCCCTGTGCAAGCACCGAGTCATTACTGACCCATGGGGGGATGTCGCATCACAACGTTTTCTTGGCAGACTTTTGTTACGGGGTGGTTTGCCATTGCCTTCCCCAGTCATCTACACTTTACCCCCAGGAAACTGGGTACTCATTTTACCGACCTCGGAAGGATGGAAGGCTGAGTCAACCTTGAGCTGGCTGCTTGAACCCAGCTTCCACCAGGATCGAACTCAGGTCATGAGCAGAGCTTAGACTGCAGTACTGCAGCTTACCACTCTGCGCCACGGCGCTCTTTGTTGCTCTGTAGAAGTCCTGTATGATTGATTTTGCCTGTGTAGCTGAGCCAGTCCAGTTGACAGCCAGTATGGTGTAGAGGTTAGAATGTCGGACTAGAATCTGGGAGGCCCGGGTTCGAATCCCCACTCTGCCGTGGGAGCTCGCTGAGTGGCCTTGGGCCAGTCACACAATCACAGATTAATCTAGCTCACAGGGTTGTTGTGACGATAGAATGGAGCCAAAGATAACAATGTAAGCTTGGGTCCCAAATGGGGAGAAGGATGGGGTATGAATACTGTAAATAAATAAACGCTCTGCCATAACAGTCGCAGCATATCTGGCTCTCTGTTGCTGCAGCCCAGTTGAGTTAAGCCGTGCCGCTGCTACAAATTTAAGTAGAGTGTCCTCATTTATGTGTGTCTGTTTAATTCAGTTTTCTCTTTCTTTTTATTGTAGAGTTCTGCTACTACGAGCAAAGCAGGAACATTAAATAAGAAACCTGGTGCGTTGCCATCTGTTTTGCCAGCTGCCTTGGTTTTATTATGGTGGTTAGTTGGTGAGTGATCACTGAATGTGTCTCTCCTTTCAGAAATCGCGCAGGTGACCACAGCCTATACTGCATCAGGAGCAGAACAGCTCAGTTTGGCCCCGGGACAGCTAATCCTCATTTTGAAGAAGAATTCCAGTGGATGGTGGCAGGGAGAGCTGCAGGTAAGAGAAGAGGAGTGATTCTGCACACGTTGGATAATGCACTTCCAATCCTCTTTATAGATCATTTGGAACGGATTTTGTTGTGCGCGTAACAAAAAATCCACCTCAAACGATTGATAAAGTGTATTGAAAGTGCATTATCCAACGTGTGCGGAATCAGCCGAGGGGGGCATCCCTGCACAACTTCTGTTGGAGAAAAATGTGACTTTTTCCTGCAGCCTAGCCGAACACATCTTTCCTCAAAAAGAATGCACGGACTCAGGTTTAGTCTATAATTGCTTCAGTGATTATATGTTCAATCCTATAACCTCTGTTGTAGAGGCCAGGCTTAGAGTCAGAAGAGCCACTTAGCAAAGGATTCTAGTTTTAAGATGTTAAATTGTTTTATATCTTTAAACTGACTTTGGAAGAAAGAGAGAAGTGTTCTTAAAAATCAAAAGAAAACTCTGTTGTTCTTTAAAAATATTTTTTCCGTCTGGAAATTAGTCCACTTGTCCGAACAACATGTTCAAGCTGGCAACATATTCATCTCATATGTTGCTCAGTTACACCAAATTGAAGGCTGGGAGAATAAAAGAGGAGTCCAGCTGCAACTTAAAGACCAACAAAATCTATCCCAGCATGAGCTTTCATGAGTCAGAGCTCACTTCATCAGATGCTAGTTGGAGAGAATGCCATATAGTAGTATACTATCAAGCTGTAATGGCATAAAAACTTACATAAACTATATTTACACTACATCTTTTCCTTGTTCAACAGTGTCTGGCCTCAGGATGCTCTTAGAACGTTTGACTTTTAGAGAGTTTGAATCAGTTTTAATATCCAAGTTCCTCTTCCTGTATCTCGCGCCTTTTTTTAACAATGTGTGCAAATTTACTTGTAATGTGTTGCTTCTTTCTTTGTTCACTGAACCTGGAAAGAATTGTGTGGCAGTTGATCAGAGCTTAAATTTCTTTCTGCAGGCAAGAGGGAAAAAGAGGCAGAAAGGATGGTTCCCTGCTACCCATGTGAAACTTCTGGGTCCAAGCAACGAAAGGACCACCCCAGCTGCTATCTCAAGTGGGTGACTAAATCTTATTTGCACTTTGCTGAGATTTCATACCAAACTGCACATGGTTTCACATACCTAAATGTGTATTTAAAAACAATAGCATGTAATTCTCTTATTACAAAGTATGCTGTTAAATGTATCTCAGCTTGAGCGGAGTCCATTGACATCCTAAAGAAATTATATTACTACACTTGTTAATTAAAAAGAGTTCAGTTTGTCCCAGAGAAAGCACTGATATGGAGATACCTGGGATTGAACCCAAGACTAGAGGTGGGCACGAACCAGAAAAAAACCCGAAACATGTGGTTCGTGGTTTGTCACATTTCACGAACCATGAACTTTCACGAACCTGCCCCAGCTCATGAACCAGATCGTTTGGTTTGTGAAAATGTCACATCCAGGTCAGCAAATCGTCACTTCCTGGTCAGCAGAAGGTCATTTCTGGTCCAGTAAAAGGCCACTTCCGGGTCAGCAGAAGGTCTGCAGGAAGTCCATCCCCTGTTGCCTAAGACACTCAATGATCGGCACAAGGCTGTCTGCAGTGACGAACCAAAAAAACAAAACAAACGAACCAGCCTAAAGTTCATGGCAGTTTGTCAGAAATGAGCTCTGACAAACCACTGGTTCACGAACCACGAACCAACCTGGTTCGTCACGAACTTTGGTTCGTATTTCGATTCGTGCCCATCTCTACCCAAGACCCTTCTGCATGTAAAGCAGGTGCTCTGCTACTGAGCTATGAGCCTTCCCAATTGCCTTTCTGTGTTAAAAATGCCTGTAAAACAGCAGGCAGGCAATCCCTTGATTGTTTTCAATTGTAGGTCCCTTCATCAATTGAATGAGACCAATCAATTATAGCACAGGAGTGGGTGGAGAGCTAATTTATCCCTAGAAATCACTATTTTCTCACCCGGAAAGTCCTTAGAATGCCAAATCACTGCTTGATATATTTGCTGCTAGAGAATAACTCAGCTATTTTCATTGATTTTTTAAAATAATAGTAACAGTGTGCTTTCCCCCCACTCTCCTAGTTTTTCAGGTGATAGCTATGTATGATTACTTGGCAAACAATGAAGACGAGCTCAGTTTCTCTAAGGGGCAGCTTATTAACGTATTGAACAAAGATGATGCAGATTGGTGGCAAGGGGAGATCAATGGCGTGTCGGGCCTCTTTCCTTCCAATTACGTGAAGATGACCACAGACTCTGATCCAAGTCAGCAATGTAAGTGAAATTTAACAACTGGCAGAACTCTCGGTTCATGAGGCTGTGCCTGGCCCTTTACGTTGCTTAGAGGGTTTTTTTATCCTTTACCTTCTGAGCAATGGTAGCCTACGCCGGGGTCCCCATCCTTTTCCAGCCTGTGGACACTTTTGGAATTCTGACACGGTGCTGGCTCAACCACAAAATGGCTGCCACAGGCGGCAGAGCCAACCACAAAATGGCTTCTACAGAGGAGAAGAGGGGAAATTTAAAAAAAAAATAGGGAAGAGGAGAGAGAATAAAACAAATGCTGTAGTAGAAGCTGTGCACTGGAAAAAATGGTATTTTAATCTGCATTGCCAAGCAGATTTTCATTGGCAAATCAGAAGCCGTGTTGGGCAAGAGCCCCACCTACTTTCTAAAAACACTTGGGTGGCACCAAGAAAGGTGACAATGGGCACCATGGCATCAGATTGAGGACCCCTGCCCTCTGCTTTAAAAAAAACTTTTAAAAAAGTGATCTTCAGCTTTTTCCTTAAATGGTGAAAGCATTTTCTGAATTACAGTGTGTGTACATTCCTCTTGAAGGGCACCAGTAGGGAAGGGAGACTTGTCAAATTTACCGAGCCCCAACTATCAACAGTGTTAACTGCTAAACTAGATGTGACACAGAAGACTGGTGGTTCTTTTATCCCAGTTGTAGGCTTTTTATTAACAACCTCATGTAGCTGCTATGAAGATCAAGGAAGTGGGGATGTGTTAGGAGGGGTCTGTAACCCTTTCATCCCATGTCATTTCCTGATGTAAATTGTTCCTGCTGACACTTCCACGGAGCCAAATCCAGAGGCAGCAGTCAACTCTGTGAAGGGAGAAAAAATGTATTTTTAAATACATTACCCCTTGAGGGACCACCTTTGAATGGGGTCTCAAAAAACAAGTTGCAGAAACCTGCAAACTCTTAAAATAAATACATGCACTATCAAGATTTTCTCCTTTTCATTCAGTGGGGTGGGTGGAGGGGAACAACCGTTGGGAATGGGTTATCTACTGTGTTTCTATCTTCACAAGACAGGGATGAAAAACGGTGGTTATCAGGAGGCAAGTTGCTGCCCCCTCGGTCAGTTATTCCTGTCATAGTACAACCACACAGGGCTCTGGCCTAGGAGGCAACACGGTTTTTTTCTCTCTATTTTTCTTTACTGGAGACAACTAGAAAGGTTTCACATTGCCTTTTGGGAGAGATCGTAGAATGTACCCGCTCTCTTCAGTGGCAGTTGCGCATAGGTTTCTTTGGGAGTGTCTGTTCCCTGTGAAAGGGTGGGAATTTTTCCCTTTCCTCTCACTGATTAAATCATCCCTCCTAAATTCAGAGATTTTACTCTTTGGGTACATGCCACAAATATGGAGTGGCGATAGAAATGATTTGTTAAAAAACAGCCAACTTGGTTTCTTGCCTGTGAGGAGTCCTCCTTGAGTTACAGCAGACGATAATTCTCCCCATGGCTTTTTTTCTGGGAAATGAGGTGGTGGAACTCAGTGGTGGAACTCAACACCGCACAATGATGTCACTTTGGGTCAGCTGGAACAAGGGGGGAGTTTTTTAAAGTTTAAATTGCCCTCAGTGAAAATGGTCGCGTGGCCGGTGGCCCTACCTCCTGATCTCCAGAGGGGAGTTTAGCTTGCCCTCTGTCTGGAGATCAGGGGGCGGGGCCACCAGCCATGTGACCATTTTTAAGAGATGCCGGAACTCCGTTCCACTGCGTTCCCACTGAAAAAAAGCCCTGATTCTCTCAGTTCAAACCAAAGGCCAAATCAAAAACCATACCTCAAGGGACATGTTCCTCCTAAATACTGGAAAAGAAGGGGGATTTTACAAGGACTTTGTTTCCTCTGCCTTTGATCTCTGGGTAATATGAGATACCAAGAACACTGAAGAAGACTAAGAGCTTCTTTCCTGTGAACTAATTTTGGTTTGTGTCTTACTGTTTGGAGTTAAAGTGTTGCCTTAAAAAAAAAGTTATATTTTTAGAGGAGTGTGGGCGAGGCTGCTTGCTGTTTTGGAATTTCTCAACTGCAAGACAAGGGTGGGCTGTTCCCAGAGGTGGCTTTTATCCAAGCCTGCCTCTTGCCCCGTGAGTTTAGAGAGTCACGGGAAATAGCACAAGGGAGGACAGCTCCCAGGTAAGAACTGCAGGTCTCAACCATTCCCAGACTCTGATAAAATGCATTTCTAGTTTTATCTCTTGGCGTTTATGATTCTTGTTAGTGACTGCCTGTTGGTTGGCAGTGGCATAGATCCAACCTTCCGTGGACCTCAATGAGTGGAATTTTCTCACTTCCCCCTCCTGGGGCAGTCCAATGAACTGCCTAAATGTTTTCTTTTCTGATGGTCAGCAGATCCTTAGGAACAGCAAATCCTTAGGAACAGTGAGCCAGTTTGGTATAGTGGTTAAGAACGGCGGGACTAATCTGGCGAGCCGGGTTTGATTCCCCACTCCTCTGCTTGAAGCCAGCTGAGCTGGGTGACCTTCACAGCTTATAGGAACTCTCTCAGCTCCACCCACCTCACAGGGTGATTGTTGTGGGGATGATAATAATAATATCACACTTTGTAAACTGCTGAGTGGGTGCTAAGTTGCCCTGAAGGGCAGAATATAAATCGAATTTTATTATTTATTCAGCATAGCAAGAGCCCCGTGGCACAGAGTGCTAAGCTGCAGTACTGCAGCCCAAGCTCTGTTCACGGCTTGAGTTCAATCCCGGCAGAAGCTGGGTTCAGGTAGCCGGCTCAAGGTTGACTCAGCCTTCCATCCTTCTGAGGTCGGTAAAATGAGTACCCAGTTTCCTGGGGGTAAAGTGTAGATGACTGGGGAAGGCAATGGCAAACCACCCCGTAACAAAAGTCTGCCAAGAAAACGTCGTGATGCGACGTCCCCCATGGGTCAGTAATGACTCGGTGCTTGCACAGGGGACTACCTTTACCTTTATATTAGCATAGGAGGGGCAAGTGAGGATCAGCAGAAGATGGGGACAGAAAATAGCAGAAATTGCCACCACTGCTTCCTCAAATGAAAATGCTGTTTGGTCAGAGAAAATGTGTGGTTGGGTATATGCTAGTCCATTTGAGTCACAAATGAAATAATTCCCCATTCCTCTAATACAGTTATTCCAACAGATGGTGAAGGGTAAGGCATCACCCAAATAAAGAGGCTGCAGCTGTGTTTTGTGTGATGTATACAGAACTCTGCTAATTGAGAAAACAGCCTGCACACTCTTGCTCAGCCCTGGCAGGTTCTCCACTTTCAATGTTTTCTTTAGCCTGAACGTTAATAAACAGATTTTGATATTCAATTGATCTTCCCAGTGTCGGTCCATTTTCCTACTGATCTTCAACATCAAGTTGTTTAAAACAAATGCCAAATACATATATTTCTACCCATTCATGATCTCCCTCCACCATTTCTTTCCCTGACATTGCAGAGTGCTGTCTGCTTCTCAGTCTAAAAGAGACAGCGCCCCTCTTTCTTCCTTTTGAACTCCAGCGCAGTCAAGAGTTTGTATTTAAGGAAGCACAGCTGACTTGGCAAACATTTAGTCAGTTAATTCGGAGAACTATGCATGAGTCATGGAAGACACTCATATGGACGGGACACTTATAACAAGCAGTGAAGGGATCTCTGGGTAAAAGCAAAATATGTGAAGTGCTGAAAAGGGGAGGGTATATGATAAAGACAATCTGTTAAAAGAGGAAAATGGTAATTCCTCCACCCTAATGTGCCTTATGAGTCACCATTCCTGCTGCTTATTGACTCTTATATTTACATTATACTTTTCACAAAGTTCTCAAAGCAGCTTACTGCCCTTTAAAAATGCAGTCTTAACTCTTTTTTCCTTTCTCCTGAGTGCCAAGGTATCATAGAAAATATGTGTGCAAGGAGTTGCAGCCAGAACGGAGAATCAGCAGAAATGGTGGGGGGAGGGCCTCGGACCTTTTTTATGATTCTCAATTAAAACTTACCTAATTGTTTTGGGAACTTTGCTTTTCTTGGCCATCTTCCAGGATTCCTTGAAGAAGAACAATATTTTCAGGGTATAAGCTTTTAAAGAGTCAAAGCTCCCTTCATAAGCAACGTAAAAGAGGGAGCTTTGACTCTTGAACACTTATACCTTGGAAATCTTGTCGGTCTTGAAGGTGCTACTGGATTTGAACCTTGGTGTTCTTCTGCAGACCAACATGGCTACCCACCTGAAACGTAGAGTCATCTTGTGACGAGAAACAGTTTGACAGGGTTGTTTGGAGGAAGCACTACCCAAACAGGGCAGCGAATATGAGGATCAGTCTGAAAGCACACAGAAGGGAGAAGGGCAGACTTAGATATCCACAAGAGTACTATCGTTTTCCCTCTGCTCCAGATTCCCATCTCTGTGGCTTGTGAAAGTGGAGGAGAAGGCCATTCCATGGCTTGCCGATTCGAGGAGAAACCATGATCACGAAGGTGTTTTTCCCAGGGTGAGGCTCATCCATTGCCCCCTGAAGTTGTGGCAAACCACAACTGTTGCGAACCACCTCAAAGCACTTCTGGTTTTCCTCATAATAGCAAAACTTTGCAGGCCATGGTCCAGGCTGTCCTAGTCTCATCAGATCTTGGAAGCTAAGCAGGGCCTGGCCTGGTTAGTACTTGGATGGGTGATCACCAAGGAAGGTGAGGGTTGTTGTGCAGAGGCAGGCAATGGCAAAACCACCTCCGTTAGTCTCTTGCCTTGAAAACCCCAGCAGAGATTGCCATAAGACAGCCAAGACTTGACAGTACTGTATATACGCACATCTATCTATCTGTAGCAGCACTGTACAAATAAATGTTCTTGACAGTAATTTAGCAGTAACTGAATTGCGCTCCCCACCATCAGCTTTTTCCGGACTGTAAACGTTTTCATAGGTAGGGGTTCTTCGGAATACGAAAAATTAATTTGGGGTTTCCTCCATGGAAAAAAGGTTGGGAAACACTGCTATAAGCTTTGAAGCCCCCTTGTCAGATGAAGTCTCACTGGACTTGAATCTTGCTCTCATAAAAATATGTAATTGAAGGTGTAAAAGTCATCCTTATAGCCCGGACTTTTTTTCTGGGAAAAGAGGTGGTGGAACTCAGTGAGTTGCCCTCGGAGAAAATGGTCACATGGCTGGTGGCCCCGCCCCCCGATCTCCAGACAGAGGGGAGTTTAGATTGCCTTCTGCGAGAGCAATCTCAACTCCCCTCTGTCTGGAGATCAGGGGGCGGGGCCACCAGCCATGTGACCATTTTCAAGAGGTTCCGGAACTCCGTTCTACCGCGTTCCAGCTGGAAAAAAGCCCTGCTTATAGCTAATAAGCAAGGGCTGACCCCCTTGCAGATTAAAAAAAATCCGGACAGTGGGGCTGGACAGGGCTGACAAAAAAAATTGAGTTCGGACAACATTTTAGGTTGCAGTACCACCCTTAAAAGGCAGCAGCAGCAGCAACCCACCGCCAAGAGGAAGATGTAATGGTGTTGGGGAAGGGGAAGCAGAGGGAGGAAGAGAAAGCAGATCCTAGAGGGGAAGTAGAAGCAGGGATGCAAACCTTCCCTGGTTCCCCTGCTGTATAAATCCATTGCACAAATAGTAATAAAATTTTGATGTAGTTATAAATTTATGTTTTGTTACTATTGTTGTATATTGTTCTTTAAAAATTAAAAAAAAATTAAAAAGAATACAATTTGTAATATAGAGAATAATCCCAAAGTTGTCAGATGTAACAAACAGAGTTTCAACAGGCCTCTCTGAGTATGTTGGTGTTAATGTCTTTTGTTCTTCAAGTTGACACCTTATCACCTTTTCCTTATTTGCTGTTGGGCAGACACTTAACATCTCAATAAGGCTGCTTCACTATTTTTTTCCCTGTGCAGAAGTAATTTTTGTATAGGAAAATCTTGTCTGTTGTCACGAGTGAAGTGCTGTGTATGTTTCTTTTTGCTCTGAGTATGAGGTTGGCAGAATCCAAGATCTCTCTGTTTGGTTTAATAACTGCGTCTATATTCTCTCTCTGGAATTGGCAGTTTTGTTAGGCCTGGGAGAGTGGTGGAGAAATTGGCACTGCAGTAGCTTCAAAGATGAGAGTCCTGAAGGAGGGGCAGGCTGTGTTTTGTGTTCCAGTGTCCGTTATGGCTGTTGGATGGCACCTGCACTCTCCTTCTTTTGGCAAGAAAGAGGGTGGAGGGCCTGGACGGGGCAAAGTTCTGACAAATGTTGAAATAATGGGGGACCGTTGAGATCCCAACATCAACCCGTCGTTGCCAAATTTGGTTTTCATGCCTCAAGCAGCTTCTTAGAGCCACTTCTGATAGCATGCTTGAAAAAGAAAATATAAATAATACTGGAGAATGGGCGGACTTTTTAACATTAAGAAACCATAAACCTAAGAGCCAGTTTGGTGTGGTTAAGAGCACAGGACTCTAATCTGGAGAGCCGGGTTTGATTCCCCACTCCTCCACTTGAAGCCAGCTGGGTGACCTTGGGTCAGTCACAGCTCTTTGGAGCTCTCTCAGCCCCACCCACCTTACAGGGTGATTGTTGTGGTGAGGATAATAATGGCATATAATGGCATACTTTGTAAACTGCTGAGTGGGCATTCAGTTGTCCTGAAGGGTGGTATATAAATTGAATGTTGTTGTTGTTGTTGTTATTTGAATCAAAAGGATGATTGAATCAAACTATTACAAATCCAGTGTACAGACTTAGAAATTACCCCTGCTTCCCCTCTTAGTTGGCCCTGCATTGGATCCAGACTAAATTTGTTGCTTTCACAAAGCACTTTCACCAAAACACAGCTTTCCTTTCCTGCCCCCCTTTCCTGCTCCAGTCCACTGATCTCTCCAAATTGCTGCATGGGAGGGGGGACAGCATGAGAGGCAAGTCAGAGGTCTGCAACAGGAAGGGGGAATTGGTCAAAATGACCCCTTCCTAGGATTGCCAGGCCTAGCTGGCAACTGGCAGGAGAGTTGGGAGCGGAGATATGGGGTCATGGCATCAGCTACATTGTTACATCATTTCTGGGGGAAACCTGGAAGTGATGTAGGGTAGCTCTAGGAATCACTGTAAACTCTGTGGAAAAACCATGTAGTGATGCAGCTGAGGCCACTATTTTTTTTCTTCTCCCACAGCTACTCTGAATGGCACCAGGCAAATAGGGCTGCCAAAGCAGGAGGCTTCTTGCCGTACCATGATGCCTGGCAGACCTACCCCTTTCCCTTCTGTTAGTGGAAAAATCATACAGGATCCAAGTTTTAACAGTGAGCCTGTATGATAGTAGCACCAGTGGTGAAAATCTAGAGTGCACCATTTGCCCACATAATTTCTTAAAATGGCAAAAAGGTATATAGTTGGATAGTGCAGATCTTTTCTACTTACTGAGATCTGAGTGCAGAACTTTTCTACTTATCTGTTCTGAGAGCCAAGCTTACAAGTGACACCTAACACAGGTTGGACACTTGTCAGCTTCCCTCAAGTTTTGATGGGAAATGTAGGCATCGTGGTCTTGCAGCTGTAATGGAGAGCCAAGCTGTAAGACCAGGACGCCTACATTTCCCATCAAAACTGGAGGGAAGCTGACAAGTGTCCAACCTGTGTAAGGCATCACTTGTAGCTTGGCTCTCAGCCCGTGGTACCTTCCCCTAGGTAAGAGTCTCTAGTGTCAGGGGAAGGTGTCATCGTTAGCAGACAAGATCTGCAGGATGGAGGATCACAGAATTTACTGCTAAGTTAATTTTTGTCTGTCTTTGACTGTACTCGCTTCATGTTTCATTCTGTGTGTGGCCATTTATCCCTAATTTCTTTCTTTCTTTTTTTTTTAAGGACCCAATGTTGTCTTCCAGTGTGAAAGCAAAGCACCTCAGAGACCCACTATCCAAGTTTGAACTATAGCAGGGTGGACAGCCTGCTCAGATCTCTCTGAAACGATTCATTTGCCTCGCTTCAGTATTAGATCCTCTCAAGACTTCAAATTTCATTCTGTGCTGTACAGTTACAGTTAATTTGTACCAACTGATTTAGATAGTGGGTCTTTGTGTGGCTTTCTACACTGTCCAATCTGGCTTCGCCTGTCCCCTTTATTTAGGAACCATCACGAATCATTAGCATGCTTGTCGAGTTATCTCTTGGCATAGTGGAATTTTAGGCACACAAAGACCTACTATTTGCACAAATTATTTGTACTGTTTCACATCATTAGTTGTATTCTTGTAATGTTGCACCATGTGCCTCTTACGCTGAGCTGGTATTTGCTGATCTGTCCTCAAGACACACTTCACGTATGATTTTGTACACAGTGCCTTCTCCCTCCCTCTCACCCCCTCTCTCTTTCTCTCCCCCTCCCCCCCTCTCTCCCCCCTCCCCCCCTCCTCTCAATCAAGAGCAAGAGGTGTTTCATCCTGGAATAAAACCTTGTGTGTTTTTTTTCTGTAGTCTTTTGCCACTGTCTGTCTGCTGGTTTTAGATCTTGGAACTGTAAGATGGCTGCCTAGGGTTGTTAGCCTCCAGATGGTGCCTGGAGATCTCCTGGAATTACAACTGATCTCCAAACTACAGAGATCAGTTCCCCTGGAGAAAATGGCTGGTTCAGATCCTACTACTGACTGCCATGTAGGGATGCCTGACCCCCAGCAGGGGTGGGGGAATCCCCCGCTCCCCACACCCCGCCCCCACTTACCTAACCAGCGGGGGGCGCACCTTCCCTGCACGCTCCCCTGCGGCGTTGCGCACTCCCGTGTGCAGTAGTTGCCGGGATCGGGCCTATTTTGGCCTGGATCGGGGCTGCTGTAAGTGCGGGAGTGCTCCTGTGCTCTGCAGTGCCTCAAAACAGGCCCGATAAGCAGCAAAATGGGGCCGTTTTTGGGTGCTGCGGAGCACAGGAGCGCTTCTGCACTCTGCAGTGCCTCAAAATGGGCCCGTTTCGGCACAGATTGGGCGCATTTTGAGGCGCTACAGAGCACAGGAAGGCTCCTGTGCTCAGCAGCGCCTCAAAACGGGCCCAATTCATGGCAAAACGGGCCCGATCTGTGCTGAAAGGGCCCATTTTCAGGCGCTGCAGCGCACACAAGCAGTGCCTCAAAAGGGGCCCATTTTGACGTGGATTCGGCCTGTTTTGAGCCCCTGCGGAGCCTGGGTGCGCTCCCAGGGGCCACGCGATGAAGTCACTCCTGAAGTAATGTCATCACGCTTGTGGGGGGGGCGCATGTGCGCACACACCCCTTTCCCCCAAGGTAAGTGCCAGGCCCCTATCCCCCGCCAGGAGGTTCAGGGGGCCTGGCAACCCTGTTGCCATGAGTTGTGCAGGTAGCCTTGGGTAAGACAGTCCTCTCAGCCCAGCCCCCCAGCTGTATTGTGGGGGTAATAATACTTTTTTCAATACTTTGAGTGGGCTGTAGGGTTGCCAGGTCCCCCCAACCCTCCAGGCGGGAGATAGGAGGCCTGGCACCTACCTTGTCTTTTCTGGGTTGGGTGAGCTCCCGGCCCACACGATGATATCACTTCCAGGAAGTGATGTCATTGCATGGGCCGAGGGCCACCCTAGGATCACTCCTGCGCTCCACAGGTGGCCAATTCAGACCAGTTCAGCTCGGATCGGGCTGCTGGGGAGCATGCCGCGGGGCCCAGGAGCACATCTCAGGAGGCACGTTCCCCACCCCCTGCCACTGGCCAGGTAAGTGGGAGCAGGGGAAGGGTAGGATCCCCTGCCCTCAGTGGGGAACTCGCAACTCTAGTGGGGCACTAATCTGTCTAGACGAGTGGTATATAAGCACAGTTATAATAATAATTATTAGAGGGTGGACTTTCTAGAATTATAGCCCACTGATGTCCCACCCTGCCCTCCCTCCCAAATATCCAGGAATTTCTCATCCTGGAATTGGCAGCCCTTGTTCTTTCTAAAGCCAGATGTAGAGAAAAACAAGACAGTCAGGGTTACCACAACTTTATATTGTGTGTTAAGGCAGAGTAAGGGATGGAACAGATCCAGACTGGGTCTGTTTGGCGGGGGGAGGGGTCCCTATCATAATAAAACAAAGCAGCAGTCTACTGGCATCTGACTCAACCCTACTTTGGAGGCCACAAAGCTATGCATTTCCAAAGAGAATAAAAAAAAATAGGTACAGAAGGCCTCTTAACTCCTGTGGAGTTTTCAACACTAAAAGTTTCCTGGCTTTCTGTGCCTCTTCTATCTACAGGCCCTTCCCACTGGCCCTGCTTCATCTGGTGTGGCTCGGTAGGGTTGGCGGGGGGTGGAGTGGATCATGGAGAGCCCAGGCAGCTCTAGGACAATTCTGGAAGCTTCTAGACCCCATCATGTTTCCCAGAGATGTCATCGGGCATGTGACGAAGTGCACAGGCCTTTCTCCGCAACCTGCCTTCTTTCCAGAGCTGCACATGTTCCCACCCATGTGCCGTGTAAGACAATCATGCCGCTGGAGCAATGCTGGAAGGGACATTAGGGGGAAGGCTGAGTTAGGAGGCAGGGAAAGGGTTAAGCTCCTTCTCCAGTCTTAATCACTTCCTCCCTTGGTGGCTGTTCCTGGATTGAAGAAAGGCGCCACCTGGTGTTCAATTACATGCCTGCGGTGTGTACTTAGGGCCAAGGAAGCCAGTTCCCTTGTATCATTCTGTATTACAATGATCAAGTATTTGTCTTCGGTAATGTTATGACTTCCATGGCCCTAATCAATGTTTCCACCATCTGAATGGGTTGGGCATACTATTGGGAGGCGGCAAGTTTAGCAAGCTGTGTGCTGACTCAATAATAATCTCTGACGAGCTGATGTCTGCAGTGTTTATGTCTGGCTCTGCCTTCGGAAGTTCCTAAATTGATTTGCAAGATTGTTTGGGAACTTGCTGTCAGTGCAGCTGTCCCGGACTTCTTTTGGCAGCCCATTTTGGTCTGCAGAGATTTGACTTTGGCTGTTGCTGGGTGCATTTGATAGGGTTGCCAACCTCCAGGTAGGACTTGGAGACCTCCTGGAATTACAACAGATCTCCAGACTGCAGAGATCAGTGTATGTGGAGAGAACAGGTGCTTTGGATGGTAGACTCCATGGCATTATACCCCTCTGATGTCCCAAACCCTGCCCTTCCCAGGTTCCGCTTCCAAATCTCCAAGAATTTTCCTATCTCAAAGCTGGCAACCCTAACATCTAATCAGGTGCATCTTGCTATGGCATCATCCTCCATCCAAACGTGATGCACCCTGATAAGAGAGCAGAGCCTCAGCTTATGGGGGACCTTCCTTTAGGAAGGACCAGGGCTTTTTTTCAGCAGGAACTCAGTGGAACAGAGTTCCGGCGCCTCTAGAAAATGATCATGTGGCTGTGGCCCCGCCCCCTGATCTCCAGACAGAGGGGAGTTTAGATCGCCCTCCGCGCTGCAGTCCTGCGTTCCATCACTGAGTTCCACCACCTCTTTTCCCAGCAAAAAAGCCCTGGGAAGGACACTTTGAGGCAACATTAAAGAGGAGTAGGTAGCTAGCACAATGCTTGCAGCTGCTGGGGACAGTTCTTTTGTGATGTAAGAATGTACACGATACCTGTCGCAATAATCTAACCTGCTTCAAGAGAAGTTGCTATAGGGGGAGAGGTTGTATTTTTATACGGGGGGATATTCTACGGGGGGGAAATAGTTCTACGACGGACACATTCTCATGTCAGGTTCTCAGGATTTGGGGATGCAGGCAGCCGTTCCAGTGTATGCAATCTGAAATGTTTACAGTAGATTTACAGAACGTGTGAATGTCATGCGGTACTATACAAAGTGTTAATATTGTTTCATTCGTTCAAAAGCCTTTTGTCCAGCATTCTGTCTAAAAAAACAAAAAGTGGGATGTTGTTTACTCTTAATAAGCTTTGGCCAAGTAATGCTCCATTGCTGTGTTGGGGGATCTTTTTGTGAAATACAGAATAGGTGTGGTGCCTGCATTAAATTTAAAGTCCTGTTTATATTTTACTGCGATAAGCTTGTCGCAGAGTGAAGTGATCCTTCTTGCCGGAAGCATAGGTGCGTATTGCTCAGTGTTCACCTGATGGTATCCACTCTGCAAATTTTTTTCAAACTAACGTTACTAACCGTATGTGAACTGTGGCCTCTTCTAGCAGACTGAAAGTGGTCACGGTGATTTGGCATTTGTAAATCAGTAGTTATCTCTAATGAGCTATGTGGCTCTCTGCCCATGGAATTTCCTAAAGTGATTTGCACAAGCATCAGAAATGTTCGAAGAAAAAGTGAGAAGGTCCTGTAGGTGTGCCCAAATTTCTGGCATACCTAAGGCAGCTCTCTAAATTAAGGATGCCTTTATCAATAAATATGAATGGTGGTTTCCATTTTTTTAAAAAAACCTTGTATTTGCCCCCATTCCCGAAATGGGGTTGAGATAATACTCCAAAGGTATGGAATATGGTGGCCTGACGGAGGAGAAATGCCAGTGTGTCTGTGTGTGTATTTTTTTATAAGCTTAGAAGATATAAGAAAAGAGCCCTGGTGGATCAAACCAGTGTTCCCTCCAGTCCAGCAGGTTCTAAATGTTCTGGAACGCCGTTTCTAAAGAATCTGAGAGCCTGTGGGGTTTTTTGGTACATGATTCAGAAAGACCTTGGAATCGTGTTAGCGTATAATGCATGTTGAAAGACGTATGAAGAGCTAAAAATAGTAATTATTACTTTGTTTACAGTAGGGATGTAAACCTTAAGAGGTATTGATTTAAAAAAGAAAATCTGAAAATGAATTAAATTACATCACCAAATTGAGATTTGCTAACAGTAAACAGTATTTGCCAAACTATTTCCTGCTGGCTTGTATTATTTTTTTAATTGGTCCAAACATAAGCCGTTACCAAGCTCTGTTACAAGAATGCTGACAGACTTCTGCTTATAGTAGTTTTTTGGGCTGCTGCTGCAGCATAGCGCTGCCTTAATGTAATTAACTATATTGAACTCATACGGATATATTGATGTGTGCTGCTTTAAAACATTTCTTTTTCTTCTTTTGGGGGGAGCTTTCTAGTATCGAATTTCACCGTGAAAACACAACATACTCTGTGCATGAGATAACTGTTCTCTGTTTGAAAACTGGAAATAACTATGCAAAATTATTTTATTAAAGGGATACATAAAAGAATATACATTGTGTGCGATTTCTTTTTCATCGGAACCTAAAAAAATTGCTCTCCGGGCTTGATCTAGATACTAAATCTTTCTGAACTTGTAATCAGTTTGGTAGGTCAGTTGCAGAGAGGCAAACCCAAATCTAGATTATGGTCTAATTTATTAGTACTGTAGATTATTTGTTAGCTGTTTTTCCTCCCAAATAGTGCTCAAAGTGTGGGGGGGCGGGGGGTGAGATTAGAGGAAGTCTACTTCCGTCAGAGGAAAGCCCTTCCTCCAGCTGCATGTCTACACAGAATCCGAACCATGACCTAAAGTAAACTAGATCCATCAGGTTTTCAGTGTTACGAAATGAAGATCCTATTCGCTTTCTCCCTTCCCTCCCCACATGGTAGGTTTCCAGTGTTAGAGTTTGTTACACAGATGCCTTGGCAGCTCTTCTGCATGATTTATTTTATTTAATCATTTATACCCTGCCTTTCTTCTAGTGGAGAGTCCAAAGCAGCTTACATCGCTCTCCTCTCCTCCATTCCATGCTCACATCCACCCTTTGATGTAGGTTAGGCTGAGACACTGTGACTGGCCCAAAGTCACCTAGCAAGATTCCATAGCAGAGTGAGGATTCGAACCTGGGTCTCTCGGATCCTGACGTGATATTCATTGCGATGTCTTCAGAACCACTCCTGTAGCTTAAAGAAACGTAACAATTCTTGTGCTTTTCCATACCAGCGCTAGCCCCAGCAGCTAGAAAGTATGCTTTGGATCCAAAGGGGCTCTTCCGCTGGCATTGACGCTGGTACAATGGCATCTCTGTTGGCATTCTCCACTCTCTCTGTTCATGGGGTCCATCACAGGCAGCAGAATGGGGCAGGGGGGTTGATCTGTGGGCTGTATTTGGTGGAGAAAGGCAGGAAAATCCACTTGTGCTACTTCTGATCCAGCCTTCCAGGTTTTATGAAGCTCACTGAATTATAGGGAATTAAACTACATCAGTTAGGAGGTATCTTGTGTGGTACATTCATTTCACAGTCAGCTTTCTTAATCCCCTCTGAGATTCTCATTGTCAGTTTGATGTTTGTTATAAAACCAATAATTAGACTAAGAACGGCCGGGCATGTTTCTTTTCATAGGGTGCGCTGATCTCCAGAGCCTTGACACAATGCAGCCGATGGAGCGGAAAAGGCAGGGTTATATCCATGAGTTGATTCAAACAGAAGAAAAGTACATGGACGATCTGCAGCTTGTGGTAGAGGTGAGGTTTACTTGGAATGCGGGGAAAAAACCAGTTCTCCAAGTAGAATCTTCAATGCCTTACAAGACAGCCATGAAGATGGGTTGTTTAAATAAGAATTACGGAAAGGTGAGGTCTGACAGTATAATTAATAAAAGCCCTGATACAAGAAGTACATCAGAACACGTCTCCGTACAACAAGTTCAGGAGCGGATTGGGACGTTCGGATGGGCCAGGAGTGAACCCAGATGAGTGGCCCTTGTCGGGCTGTGGCAAGGGGCCCCATTTAGCTCAGATCCAGCCCGCAGTGCCCCCAACCAGTAGTAGTGTGGGAGAAAATAACCGGTGAGCCAACAGGCATCCTTGGTGCCCCAGGCTACGTCTGAGCGGAGTGGTCCCTGAAGCCCTGGCTGGGCTGCTGTGGTTTTTTGCTTCCTTAAGGTCGGTCCACCCCGCATTAAGCTTCATCAGTAGTTAAAACTGACACATTTTCAAAAGTAAAGACACTTCATGTAAGAACATCCTTTTGCCGTCAGCTGGTGTTCTCTGCCGTTTATTTAGAACATTTTTTGCTGCTTCTCCCCAAGGACCCACCGAAGCAGACTAATATTTTTTTTCTGTTACTGTTCCTTCAACCCAGCGGTCTCGAACAGCCGCTGAGAGTTATGTTCAGGCAATTCATAAAAGCTACCCACATAATATTAAAGTTTATGCAGTTGCTTTAGGATGTTTCTGTATCTCTGCAACGGCAGCCAAAAATCTAGCGACTTTATATGTTTACCCATCTGTCCTTATTGCTCAGTAGCCTAGAAGTCTCGGCAGTTGAAGAAGCAAAATCCTTACTAATTAGGGGGAAAATCAGCTCCTGTCTAAATTTTAAAAATTCAGGGCAACTTAAAGAGTACGTGGTCAATAGATTCAATGCAATTAAGGTCACAATTACATCGCTGAGTATGGAATACCAGCTTATCTACCTGACAACACTGCAGACAGTAATGCATTAAGACGTGCCAACATAAACGCACATCTATATTTAGGAAATGTTAAATCATGAAAATACAGAGAGCCAGTTGGGTGTAGTGGTTAAGAGCAGCAGGACTCTAATCTGGAGAACCGGGTTTGATTCCTCACTCCTTCACTTGAAGCCAGCTGGGTGACCTCGGGTCAGTCACAGCTTCTAGCTCTCTCAGCCCCACCCACCTCACAGGGTGTTTTGTTGTGGGGATAATAATGGCATACTTTGTAAACCGCTCTGAGTGGGTGTTAAGTCATCCTGAAGGGCAGTATATAAATCGAATGTTGTTGTTGTTGTTATACATTGGGATACAAATTGGTAGGGGAATGCCTAACCCTCCTATCTTCCCTCCCTGCTGAGCAAGGTTTAAAACCTTCCTCCAGTCAAAGGAGCTTTTCTCCAACTTAACGGGCTTTTTTGTTAGATGAAGAGGCATCTAAGTGGGTGGAAGGCTCCTTGAAGGATGGTTGGGTCCACCCCCTATACAGTAAAATCATAAAAACAACAACAAAAGGATTATGAATAATAAAGACATAAAAACAGCATAAAACAATATTCAGCAGCCAGGGGTAGACTTTGACGAATGAGGAACAAGGTCCACTGGCAACGAGTCCCCATGCTGGGGGGTTGTTCTAGATCCAGCAGCAACATCACCACCCCGGGACAAGCTGATTTCTCCACTTTTGAGTAGACCATGAAGACTGAGCTTCAGTTTATTCGCCCTCATCCATCCTATTACTTTCTTTAGGTGCCTGTTCGGGACCTTCCACACCCTCATCTGTCTCAGCTGTTCAGGAGAAATAGCATACCCTATCCTTCAACATGACAATTTTTATAAGAACTCTTCTTTGCCCTTACACTGAGAATATCAGAATGCAACCTTCTCAGTGCTCAAGCCAGCCAAAGTTGCAATTACCGTTTTCAGAATTTTAAAACGTTTATCGGAACCAGACCTTTACTCTGTCACTAGTTCCTTTACACTTCACTTTTTTGAAAGTTGCTGCAGAGGTTAGAATGTCAGACTAGGGTCTGGGAAATATAGGTTCAAATCCCCACCTTGCTGTGTAGATCACTGGATAACCTTGGACGGGTCATATCCGCTCAGCCTAGCCTACCTCACAGGGTTGCTGTGAGGATACATTTGGAAGGGAAAATTGCATACACTGTCTTGATCTCTTCGGAAGGCATTATGGGATTGTTCACTGCTGTTTTTCTCTGTTTCCAGGTTTTCCAAAAACGAATGGCTGAAGCAGGCTGTCTCTCAGAAGCAGAAATGGGATTGATCTTTGTCAACTGGAAGGAGCTCATTGTGTCCAATACAAAGTTGCTAAAGTAAGAGCTGTTAGCGTTGTGATTTTGAGCTGTCTCAACTCATAATGGTGTCATTAAAGCATCAAATAGGTAAACATTAAAAGAAATGCACCAGTTGCGCCCACTTTATTTAAAATATTTCTAAGTCACCTTCCCACTCAATTTAGGGTCCCGAAGACAGCATGGTATAGCCCAATCTTGCTAGATCTTAGATACTAAGCAGGGTCAGCCCCGGTCAATACTTGGATGGGAGACCACCGAGGAAGACTAGGGTCAAGACACCGAGCCAAGCAGTGAGAAACCACCCCTGCGCCTCGCTTGCCTTGAAATCCTCTTGCTGGGATTGCCACAAGTCAGTTGCAATTTAATATACAGAAGGCAGCAAACAATAAAAACGTTGAACACAAGATTACAAACACACATAAATATATAAAAACAATTAAAACAAAACACATGAATGGGAGGAAGGATCAATGAAAACCAGGGAGGAAATTCCAGACCAAAGGTAAGGCTTCAGTTGCTGGCAGAAAGTAAAGGTTAGAAGTAGGCAGATGAATCAGAGGAAGGTGGAAGCTTCTTCCATTAGAGAAGATGTTAAACGTGGCTGAGTGGAGCCGTCAGATGCAAGCCTGATAACTTTTTCTCATCATTCTCAAGACATTGATCATTTTTTCTTTAGGGGTCGCTTAGTGTGTTGTGTCTGACCAGATCCAAAAGCCGCTCTGAAAATCAGAACAAACTACTTCGATCATACTGTATGCTTATGTCCCCCACTGGCCTCTAATTTCCAGGGTGGATGGTCCTGCCAGAGAAGAAGGCTTCCGCATAAGATGCAAGAATGTGCAAGCCCTTGTGCCCCCCCCCTTTCTTGCAGTTGGAAGCTGTCGAGTCAATTCGTTCACGCTTTCATTTTCCCTCCTTCCAGAGCGTTGCGTGTGCGTAAGAAGACGGGGGGAGAAAAGATGCCCGTGCAGATGATTGGCGACATCTTGGCTGCTGAACTCTCTCACATGCAGGCCTACATCCGGTTCTGCAGCTGCCAGCTGAACGGAGCAGCCCTCTTGCAGCAGAAAACGGATGAGGAGTCAGACTTCAAGGATTTTTTGAAGGTAGGGTATCCAGTAACTTCTTATGCTGGTTAAATTTCCCCTGTCTCCATGGAACCAGTGCAGACCGACCACTGGCTCTGTGTTAACTTTGGTTAGCTGATCAGCAGCCTGTCTCGGGAACGTGTGTTCCCTCACCACAATGAATGGCCTGTGTTTCATCACACTTACCAGAGCCTATGAGATTGGTGGCTTCCAGGACCTTTCCAAGTGCCCTTTTTAGCTGCAGTCTAGCCTTGGCCTGAACATCTTACTTTGATGTTGCTCGTTCCTCAGATGGTGGTTACATTCTTTTTCAGCTTACCAGTTTTGCATAGCCCTTAGACTGCCCAGCTCTCTCGTTGGGGCACTGAGAGCGAAACTACAAGTGACGAAGGACACAGGTTGGACACTTGTCAGCTTCCCTCAAGTTTTGATGGGAAATGTAGGGCCAAGCTACAAGTGACGAATGACACTTGAACGGCAAGTGGATCGAGTGGAGGGCAAGTGAACAGGGAGGAATACACTTGCCGTTCAAGTGTCATTCGTCACTTGTAGTTTGGCCCGTAGGCAGCTTGGTGGACTGTTGGACAAGTGACAGTTGAAAAGTCCGTTGGACAGCAGTCGGAGAGCCAAGCTGCAAGACCAGGAGGCCTACATTTCCCATCAGAACTTGAGGGAAGCTGACAAGTGTCCAACCTGTGTCATTCGTCACTTGTAGCTTGGCTCTCAGTTTGAATCCCTGGTGGGTTTGGGATGTTCTAGAACCCATGAATGTGTACAGACAGGTGCCATGATCAACTTTGGTAGAGGGCATATTTCTTGTCTAGGTCTTATAAGAGAAAACCAAACAAACTCTGCCTTTCTTGGTCTTGAGCAAGCCAAGCCTTGATGTGGCAGACAGATGATTCCTCTTTTACACAGGTTGGACACTTGTCAGCTTCCCTCAAGTTTTGATGGGAAATGTAGGGCCAAGCTACAAGTGACGAATGACACTTGAACAGCAAGTGGATCGAGTGGAGGGCCTCTGGAATAGTTTCATAGCGATTCATGTTAACGGGTTCCTTGTGAATACCAGGGTTTCCTCAAGTGAATATATGCTGGCTCCATCTGCGGAGCGCACATTCTGTTTTTCAGGATTTTTTTTATAATGAAGGGGTCTCAGGTCTGCTGCTCTCTCTCTTGAATCTGAATCTTTATATTATAAAATAGGAATGCACACAACATTCCCTTTGCAAAAGACGGCCAATTAAAATGTGCAAAGTTTTCAGATGTTTTTAAACAGGTCTGTGAACATGGATCAGTGGTACCAGGGCTTTTTTTCTGGGAAAAGAGGTGGTGGAACTCAGTGGGTTGCCCTTGGAGAAAATGGCATGGAGGGCAATCTAGACTCCCCTCTGTCTGGAGATCAGGGGGCGGGGCCACCAGCCATGTGACCATTTTCAAGAGGTTCCGGAACTCCGTTCCCCCGCGTTCCAGCTGAAAAAAAGCCCTGAGTGGTACTAATACTTAAGTGGTTAATGAAGTCTATCAACATTCTGATTTGACCTATAGAAACTGGCTTCGGACCCTCGCTGCAAAGGAATGCCCCTCTCCAGCTTCCTGTTGAAACCTATGCAGAGAATTACGCGTTACCCTCTTCTCATAAAAAGCGTAAGTACCCATTTCTTTGCAGTCCAGAAGCAACTTGATTGGCAGCACTGGGTGAGGATCAGCTGGGATTCAGAAGCGGATCATCCTTTGACACAATTTTGCACATTTGATGACATGAACGATGTGCCCCTCTTTTTCCAACCAGATTTTGGAGAACACCCCAGAAACGCACCCAGATTACAATAATCTGAAATTGGCCCTTGAGCGTGCAGAGGAGCTATGTTCCCAGGTTAATGAGGGCGTGCGCGAAAAAGAAAATTCAGACCGACTTGAGTGGATACAATCCCATGTGCAGTGTGAAGGGCTTGCCGAGGTAACCGAGGCTTGGGCTGTGCTGTGGGGCCTGGAGAAGCAAAACTGTATTTGGTTGTAGTTGATTGAAATATCAGACTGAGGGACATGGGCCAGCATTCTGTAGAACCATCTGATGGAAGAGTACGTCCTTTGCATTGGGAAATGTTCATGTTTTCCATCAAAGCCACCCTCTTCCGCCATTTTTTTCTAAACAAATTATATGAGTAGAGTAACTCCTTAGCTTATTTTTTACTTTTCTTCTTTCAAGATCCAGGTTTTCAAAAAATATGGCTTATGTCAGCAAGTACTAAAAGAATGACAGTGCAATCCTGTGCAGCGTATTGTGTGTGAGAGAGCTAAACCACACAAGATGAATTACACGAGGACGTTCAAGTGAAGGGCGACGCAATATTAGCAGGGAATCGTAGTTTGAATTTCACCTCTCTCTCTACAGCGCGGCAAAGATCGCTTTTCAGAGGGTTTGTTAATAATTGACAGAGCCTTCTGGGAGGCAAAGAGGAAATTAACAAACCCTCTAAGGAGCAATCTTTGCCAGCTCTGTAAAGAGAGGTGAAATTCAAACTACGATTCCCAGCGAATATTGCATCTCCCTACACTTGAGCGTCCTCATGTAACTCATCTCGTGTAGTTTAGCTCTGAGAGTGTTACATGCTGTGTGGAAGACCAAGGCTTCCTTTATCGAGTCAGTCCATCTCATGTTTGGTCTTCCTTTTTTCCTACTGCCTTCAACTTTTCCTAGCATCATTGTCTTTTCTAGACAGCCTTATCTTCTCATAATGTGGCACAAAGAGCAGAATTGATGGAAATCTTGGGAGGGGTCTGCAGAATTCTTGGGATGAAGAAAGCACTGAGATGCCACATTCTATTGATCTATAGCCAGGGCTTTTTTTCTGGGAAAAGAGGTGGTGGAACTCAGTGGGTTGCCCTCGGAGAAATTGGTCATGTGGCTGGTGGCCCCGCCCCCTGATCTCCAGACAGGGGGAGGTTAGATTGCCCTCCGCACTGCCAAGCGGAGGGCATTCTAAACTCCCCCCTATCTGGAGATCAGGGGGCGGGGCCACCAGCCACGTGACCATTTTCAAGAGGTTCCAGAGCTCCGTTCCTCTGCGTTCCCCATGAAAAAAAGCCCTGTCTACAGCATTCTATTGCTCTGCAATTGAGCCCAACAAAGACTTGCAGGTTTTCCCATTCCTCCGAAACAGCCAGTTGTATGGCAATGGAGCAAAGAGTGGCAGAAGGGATTGGCACTTGGGCAGCCAACTCGCTTGCAAGAGTAACAGTGATCCGCTGTGGCAGTGGAAGGAATGTTTGCTGGCCGTAAGAGCATTGAAATAGCTGATGTTGTTTTGCTGACTGGCAAGAGTTAGAGCAGGTTTAAATGGGCAGAGGAGGAGCTGGCTTGGGCTGGAGGCTTAACACAGACTTGCCTGATGGTAGTGCCACAGGTATAGAGTAGACCCACCACCTCCATTGAGGCTCGCAAGCTGGCTTTAGTTGCAAGTCAAATGTGGCATACAGCAGCTTCCAGTTTGCTTGCAATACTCTTTTCTTTCACAGCAACTGATTTTCAACTCTTTGACTAACTGCCTGGGCCCGCGAAAACTTTTGCACAGTGGCAAACTGTACAAAGCAAAGAGCAACAAGGAACTCCACGGCTTTCTCTTCAGCGACTTCCTGCTTCTCACTTACATGGTCAAGCAGTTCGTCTCCACGGGGTCTGATAAACTGTTCAGCCCCAAATCGACTTCTCAGTTCAAAATGTACAAAACGGTGAGCGGATTAACAACATGCCTGAATACCTGGGTTTTAGGAGATGGGAAGGGGGACAGGAATCTTTTCTGTTCACATCAGCTACACTCCCTCTTGCAACTGGATTGATCTTTTATTAGTGCCAGTGAGGCAAAGTTTGTGTGTTATGTGCTGTCAAGTCGCTTCTGATTTATGGAGACCCTATGGATGAATGAACGAGCTCCAAAACATCCTGTCATTAACAGCCTTGCTCAGAGCTTGCGAACTGGAGACCATGGCTTTCTTTGTTGAGTCAAGCCATCTCATTTTAGGTCTGTGTCTTCCTTTTTCCCTACCGCCTTCCATCTTTCCTAGCATTATTGTCTTTTCCACTGAGTCTTCTCTTCTCATGATGTGAGCATAATACAATAGCCTCAGGTTTTTCATTTTATCTTCTATGGCAAATTCAGGCTTCATTTGACCTAGAACTTTTCATTTTGGCCATCCGTGGTATCCATAAAACTCTTCTCCGGCATCACATTTTAAAATAATCAATTTTCTTCCTGCTGGATTTATGCATCTTAAAAATGGTTAAATGAACCTTTCCTTCTGGGAGGAAGGAAATGGCAACTCATAGGAGCTTTGTATGCTACCAAATAGACCTCAGTACTCCTCAGTTTGTATTGATTTAATTGATGTGACTTTAATTGATCTAATTGATAACCCTAAGGACTGGTTCACACCTGTACGTTCATTGTTTGATAAGTTACAAGTGCACTGAGTGATTTGGAAGTTCTGTCTCTGTTATCTCTTTGGTGGCTCATTCCCACATAGTCCTAGGAAGAGCTAGAATGTGCGTGTGGAAACTTGAGCCATTTCTTAAACACCTAGGCGTCTCCACTAGTAGCTATGCCAGTGGTTGACCAGGATGCTAGGCAAAGTGGACCACTGGTCTGATTATTTATTTATATTTGTTTATAATTTTGATTTATAAACCCTACACATGGCTCAGGGGAGTGAACAACATAAAACAGTCATAAAAAGGAAGCAATTTAAATAATCTATGAGTAAGACGTTCTTAGATGGTGTTAATACTTCAGATTCTAAATTTTATCACTGGCTCCCATGAAGGTGGAAAAAAGGTGGGAAAAACAAGAGAAGGGGGGGACAAGTCAAAGGAGGGGGGACTGCCAGTAGGATGGCATCTGTCACTGTCCTCAGACAAAAGCCCAGCAGAACTTCTCTGCTTTACAAGCCCAGTGAAACTGCATTAAGTCACACAGGGCATGGATGTAACTCGGCAGAGAGTTCCCCCATATAGGACAGCTGGACTGCTTTTGGGATGGGGGTCACTAGCAGATTGTTCTCTGCAGAGCGTAATGCTCTTCGGAGAACATACCAGAGGACACGGTCCCGAAGATATGTGGGTTCCTGACCGCTCAAGGCCTTAAAGGTCAATACCAAGAACTTGATCCTGATTCGGTACTCCACCGGTAGCCAGTGCAGCTGACGTGAATGTGTACTGTCCACAGTATTCCAGTTAGGACTCTTGCCTTTGCATTCTGGACCAGTTGAAGTTTCTGGACCAGCCTCAAGAGTAGGCTAGCATAAAGCGAGTTACTGTAGTCCAATCTAGAGGTAATCATTACGTGGATCTATCAGGCTCTCTCATGTTACTCACTGCATTAGCCCATATATGTTTTCTTTTTATGGAGTTCTTTCAATGAAAATTTCTACATTTGAATTCCATATACACTGTACTGGAGACAGGAATCTATGTTCAGATCTTTTCTGAAAATCAATGTAGACTTTTTACTCCAATATGATTATTTCCTGTAGGTATTCCTCTGTTTCAAACAAATAGTGCATCAAATTCTGCCCTAAAGATTTGATAACGTTTCAGTTGATGGAAGCTACTTGATTAGTCCCAAAGGATGAGAAATACAGGCTGTTTATTGTCTTAAACTGTTTATCTTGCCTTCCTCCTGCTCTTATGCCTTTCAGAATTCTTTCCATTTCATCAGTTTATTTTCTTTGCTAAAATATTCCCATCTGCCTGGATGGTTGTAAGGATATGCAGGTGGCCATTTCCACGTGGACTGATTATATCCACTTGGTAAGCCAGTTGTCTGGGTAAAAACAGATGACTAATTGCCAAGAGTACCTTTCCACAGTCTGCATGTAAACAACTGGTAACTGGGATAGGGCCTTTCGGTGCCATCTTGCCAAGTCATGAGTCGCTTCCTTTTCTGGATTTTTAAGCAGGGACAGATGGACAGCCATTCTTTTTTCACCTTTTTGGCTTGTCATTGCAGCATACCAAGTGGTTTTGTTCCATATCCCTTGGTCAAACAGTATTCATTTTCTGTATCACCCTCCCAAGTGGTAAGAACAATTTCAACACCTCTCAGCTGTAATTCTGTGGGAAATGGTTGCCTGTGTTTTCTTGAAATAGCAGTGGGTTGAATCAGACACAATCAATTACCATTTTCGTTTATGTCAGAGTGGATCTTTTTCTATCACTAAAGTTCACTACCTGTTTGTTACAGCCTATTTTTCTTAACGAAGTCCTAGTGAAATTGCCAACCGACCCGTCCAGTGATGAGCCAGTTTTCCACATCTCTCACATCGACAGAGTGTACATCCTAAAAACAGACAATGTCAATGAGAGGTGAGCTCAGAGAGTCCTAATCTAAAAAGTAAACTTTTTAGTTTACTAGACAAATATTCTAGAGACCTCAGTCATCCTTGGGGCCCCATGGAGCTGGGCAGGTCAGGTGATTTCTTTTAATATTGTACTTGCATTGGATCTGGGTAGTTTGGGGGCACAAAGAAAACCTTTGCTTGGGTGCCCATAAAAACTCTTGGCAGCCTTGACAAGGATTTTGTGTGTAATTCATGCTTAAAGAAATACTTGATTTTTTAAAAAAATTCCAGTGAAGAGATCTTGTCTGATTTGAAAGATTGTGATTAGGTGTGAAACTGTGAGGTCAGATATCCTGAGCAATATTCAAAGAAATGCAAAACTGTTGGTGGATTATTTTACTTCCTTTTACAGAACTGCCTGGGTCCAGAAGATTAAAGGAGCTTCGGAGCATTACATTGAAACGGAAAAGAAGAAACACGAGAAAGCTTACCAAGGTGCAGAATTTTGCTTGAAACTTTAAGTAAAGGGCTGGGGCATAAAAATGGCTGGATTTTAGTGTACTTGGATGGACTTCAGTACCTCTGTAGAAGTATTTTGTGCATCTTAAATACCCCCCAGATTTTATTTTTGATATCAGCTTTTCCGCACACTTGACTTATTCCTGATTTTCTTAAATGTTGAGCCCTAAGCACTGGAATCATTGGTTTGGCTATGGTTCTTTCACACGTCTACTCTCCTTCAGCATTGTTACAGTTGTGGAATTGGTGTATTTTGTTCTACATGTGCCTTAAATAATCAGGATTTTCAGGGGAGGGTGCTGTTGTCATTGGTGACATCATCAGTGACCTCACAGCAAACAGAACCAATATAAACATTACAGAAAAAAGCAACTCAGAATTGGCTTCCAGAAAAAGATTGAGGTAAAAGTGGTCCCCGGAGGGAAACAAAAAAACCCAAAGTGAAAACTAAAGGCAAAAAAAAAATGTGAGCAGATAAATCGAAGCAGTATGGGGCCAGAACCACTGGGGGGAAAATGTGCAGAAAACCCCATTGTGCTTTCAGGAGTCTTATGATATGTACACTCAAAAAAGATGCTTCTGGTTTTAATAGCAATATGAAAGGCATACCTCAATTTGATTTGCAATCTGAGTAGTAACTACCACTGAACAATTTTAGGCCATTGTTATGTGGGGATGCTTTTGATTGTCACCTTTTTAAAATCTTCCTGGACGTACTATTGAAGATCTGAAAGCTACCGGTCTACAAAAAGAACTTTAAAGGGAACATACAACACAAAAGTGCTGAATTAGAACTCATCAAGGAAATAAACACTATGCATCCTGACTTAAACAGATAATTTGGGGTCCCTTACTATAATTTCTAATATCTTAACAAAACCCACTTTTTAAAGCTTTAATTGGCTCTTCTTCACATATTGTATCATACTATAACCCTTTACCGTTGTGTCATACTATAACCTTTTGCCAATGTCAGTTAATTTTCTCACACAAATAATGGGACTGGTTCCAATTCAAATAAATCAACAAGGGAAAACCCAGGAACCTCACACTAACAATAATGAAATATCAAAAAGCTTTAATCACAATGACAATCTCATTTTGTAAATATATTCCATAGAAAACATGGTACAAAATTGAACAATGCAATAAATATACATATGCCAAACGCTAATAAACAGCCAACCCAAAATATAAGCGTGGCTGAATTCCATCTACTTCGGAAAATTAGAACCAAAAAGGACCCAATAGTCCATATATGTCCTGCTGTAGTAGACGAAAAATAAGAATTTAATAGAATTTATTTTTCGTCTACTACAGCAGGACATATATGGACTATTGGGTCCTTTTTGGTTCTAATTTTCCGAAGTAGATGGAATTCAGCCACGCTTATATTTTGGGTTGGCTGTTTATTAGCGTTTGGCATATGTATATTTATTGCATTGTTCAATTTTGTACCATGTTTTCTATGGAATATATTTACAAAATGAGATTGCCATTGTGATTAAAGCTTTTTGATATTTCATTATTGTTAGTGTGAGGTTCCTGGGTTTTCCCTTGTTGATTTAGTTAATTTTCTCATGCTTCAGATTACATCTTCCTCAAGTAGTTGTTGTTTATCCTACTTAATTATGCTGCTTGGTGGTCTTTATTGAGAGGGGGGACTGGAACCTAAACCTCTCATATCGTCCATAACCTGTAACAACCTAATCCTTTTCCGTCCCTGACGCAGAGAATCACACCTGAAAGATTTATAATGGGATTGACACCAAGTCTCTAAGAGGGCAACAGACTTTTGTTTTTCAAAATGCAGGAAAGGCGGTGCATTAAAAAAAATGAATATTTTACATAAAGAAGTCCATATTGCTGAGCCAGTTCAAGTGCAAGAAGCAATATAGATGGTTTGTGATTTGCTAGACCAGCTTTGCTTTTGCACCCAAACTGGCTGCTAGTTCTGCTTTAATTTTCTTTTTTCAGCTCGATCACAGAAGAGTTCAGGAATAGGCCGCTTGATGGTGCATGTGATTGAAGCAACAGAACTGAAAGCATGTAAACCTAACGGTAATAATTGAGAGGCGGGTTTTTTTTATATGCTCGGCCGTATACTTTGATCCGCACAAGATAATGTGCTTTTCTCTGTTCTGTGTGAAGGGAAAAGCAACCCATATTGTGAAATCAGCCTGGGATCTCAGAGCTATACTACAAGGACACTTCTAGACACTTTGAATCCCAAGTGGAACTTTAACTGTCAGTTCTTCATCAAGGATCTTTATCAAGATGTGTTATGTATCACCTTGTATGACCGGGATCAGTTCTCTCCCGATGGTAAGCACAACTTTTTCTCATCTTGTTTTCCTTTAAAAGGAAATAATCTATTTTACCATTCTGCTGATTTAAAGTTCAACCCTTGTTGATAAGTGGGAGTTGGTAGGTTGTGCTGATAAGATTAGCAAAACCTACCAGTTCTGTTTGTCCAATCATGTAGAGGATCAGAATACTTGCTGGCAGGCTCTTCTTGACTTCCTTTATTTTATACTGATGTCCCTAACACAGCTGAGAGCAGCACCGTAAGATTTCTGGAAAAGTAGCTTATTGAAGGCAGCTATTGCTTAGGTCGGGGATAACTGATTACACAAAGGAGTATGTACACTAGACTGTTCTTGTGAATGATACACAAAGCTTGCCAAGATTTTGTCTTGGTACGAAGAGCCCCCTTTAACTAGTAACAGAGAATTCAAAAGGACAGTGACAAATATTTGAGCTTGTAGATGTGCATGGGGAACCCCACAAGGTGTTTCTGGGGAGGATGGGGTGATTTTAAAACAGTGTGGTGTAGTGGTTAGTTTCAGACTAGGATCTGGGAGACACAAGTTAGAATCCCCGCTGTGCTGTAGAAACATGCTGGGTGACCTTGGGCCAGTCACACACTCTCAGCCTAACCTACCTCACAGGGTGGTTGTGAGGATAAAATGAATGAATGATGTAAGCAGCTTTGGGTCTCCATTGGGGAAAAATATGGGGTGCAAATGAAGTAAATAAGCAAATAAAAATGGCAGGTGGGTTAATCTCTCCCCTCCCACATACTACTTTTCAATTTTATAATAATCTCTGCCTTGCTATTTGTTGTTTATTTTTTAAGGGGCACCAAGGGGTTGTTGCCCTGACCTGGATGGCCTAGGCTAGCCCGATCTCGTTGGATCTCAGAAGCTAAGCAGGGTCGGCCCTGGTTGGTACTTGGATGAGAGGCCACCAGCGAAGTCCAGGGTTGCTATGCAGAGGCAGGAAATGGCAAACCATCAGATGTGTTTTTATTTATGCAAGGATTTCTCTCCCAGCTACATACCATTATGCTAGGGAAACAAATGGGTCTATTCTACAAGAAAAGGCACTTAGGAGAGACTGCCTACTGCTCTGTTCATGCTCACTTCCACAGAACAGCTAGGACTTTGATAGGAGCACTGGCCACAGCCACAGGAAGACTCCCCCAAGGGCTGCTGGGAAACCATCTTGTTAATCAGCCTTCAGAGTGAACCACTCTCTTTTCAGCTAACATCAAAGGGATGTTCAGGTGCCACCCCTCCCTGAAGCCATGTGTGTATTTAACTTTTTGTATTAGAATATTTACTCAAGAGTAGCTTACGGTGTTAAAAACTTGATAGTCAGTGAAAAACAGATCAGCAGCAGGCACCAAGAACAAAAAATCTGCAGGAATCAAGGACAAGCATTTAACTAAAAAGGCCTTCCGGAATGAGTTTTCAAGAGACAATGGAAAGCTTCTGAAGATGGAGGCAGTCTACCAGCAGCCTTGGAATCCAGCCATATAGAGCTTTAAAGGTTAACACCTGCACTTGGTATTGGGCCCAGAAGTGCACTGGGGCAGCCAGTGTGATTGGGCTGAAACGGGAGTGGTGTGTTTGCTGTGGCCAGCCCATGCAGACACCCTGGCAGGTGTATTTTGAACCAGTCAAAGCTTCGTTGAAGGGCCATTCCACATAGAGCATGCTAGTAGTCCAACCTGGATGGTACTGAAGCATGTGTGACTCTGGCCATGGTAACATCTGTACTACAAGTAGGGCTTTTTTTCAGCTGGAACGCCATGGAATGGTGTTCCGGCACCTCTTGAAAATACTCGGCAACCCAGCCTTTTATCCCCTCCCCCCGGTCTGACTCTGCAAAGAGAATTCTTAGAGGCTGTAGCACACTGGACTACATTTCTCAGAAAGCTCAGCAGGCAAACTGACACCCCACTTAGGGCGGCGGAGCGAGCTGACTGCGTTGTTCACAATCAGCGGTTGCCCTTGTGTGGAAGAAGCCACTTGCTTCGCTGCAGGGGTGAGCAGATGCCGACCCAGGAAGGGCTCTAGGGTAGGGATCAGGAAAGTGGAGTGCTGCGGGTGCCACTCAGGGTTTAATTTCCATGTGTATTTGTCAATTGGAAGTTGCTGTTGGAAGTCTGTCTTCTTGTTTAAGGTCTGGTTGTGCTGGGAACGCTTGCTCAGCTATACTTCCTGCTGTTTTGTTGTTTCCCAAGTTGCATATATGAATGCAGGCAGAGGTTAAGTCCCCCGAGCGAGATCAATCATTTTTTTCCGTATCCAGTTAAGTGAATTCCTCATTGAATCTCATCCTTCTGAATGAGGGTGATAAACAATTGTAATACGTTTTTAAAAATACACACCGTTTTATTGTGGAATAATATTAGACTGGAGTAATTCCGCTTAGGATTTCATTGTTAGAGCAGGAAAAAATGCAAAGAGTGCCATGAGCAAATGTGTGATTGTTTTCTGTTGGCTGTGCACAGTCCTCATATCTGTCATCCAGAATGGGGGGGTGGGAGTGATAGCTAGTACTCCCCTCATTAAGTCTCTAGTAAAAGGACAGGATATATTTCTTCAGGCCTGTTGGCAACTCTGACTGGAATTAGGCATTCCCCATTCAAGCAAGCGGACATTTACTGTCAGAAAGAGCTCAACAACCAGTCTTTGAAGGGGCTGTGAAATGCGACTAGAAAATCCTCACTTCGCCTATATGCATGCACTGAAATGGGGGGGAGCTATCATGTGGAAGCCCCCTCCCAGTCTAAAACCAAAGAATAAATCCTTTGTGTCTTACCCTTCCCTCCTTTCCCTCGAGAGTTCCACCGCCTCTTTTCCCAGGAAAAAAGCTCTGACTACAAGAGTAAGATTTGAGTCCAGTAGCACCTTAAAGACCAACAGGATTTCCACGTCTGATGAAGGGAGCTTGGACTCTCAAAAATTTATACCCTGGAATTCTTGTCGGTCTTGAAAGTGCTGCTGGACTCGAAACACTGCTTCCCACCTGAAATTATATGTGCGACAAGATCCCAAGTTCAAATGTGGTATGTCCAGGGCTTTTTTTCTGGGAAGAGGTGGTAGAACTCAGTGGGTTGCCCTCGGAGCAAATGGTCACATGGCTGGTGGCCCTGCCCCCTGATCTCCAGACAGAGAGGAGTTTTGATTACCCTCCGCGCCGCAATCGAAACCCCCCTCTGTCTGGAGATCAGAGGGTGGGGCCACCAGCCATGTGACCATTTTCAAGAGGTTCCGGAACTCTGTTCCACCGTGTTCCAGCTGAAAAAAAGCCCTGGGTATGTCTCAGAACCCCAGGGGAGAAGTGTGTGCATCCAAGAACTACTTCTGATCTGGCTGAGCATATATGAGCAGCAGCAGTAGGATCTTAAACAATCCCTCTTAATGAGGTTTCATTCATTTTAAAAGTGTTTCATTGTTTTCCCCTCATTTATTCAACACACTTGGCAATTTCATTCATTTTTCGTCCAACAGATTTTTTAGGTCGCACTGAAGTTCCAGTAGCCAAAATCAGGACAGAGCAGGAAAACAAGGGACCGACAACGAAACGTTTACTGCTGCATGAGGTCCCAACAGGGGAAGTTTGGGTACGCTTTGATCTGCAGTTGTTTGACCAGAAAACTCTTATTTGAAAAAAACTACTATTTTGTAAACATAAAGGGACTAACAAAGGCAGGCAGAGCTTGTTCACATTACAGTGGAAAATGTTTTACAAACCATTCTTCACCCCAGGCGGGTGTCTCAAGGAAGCTGCAGTTCTTGCTGCAACATCGTCCCCTCTGTTTGTCCTCTGATGTAAATTATATCTTTACTGATGTGCTTGTTGGTAATCTATGCAATGTAAAATGTACTGTGTATATAAGATACTGTAGTACAGTGCCTTTATTCATGTTGAAACTTTGAAATGTACAAGCCAATCTTTCAATTTTCAGGGCTCTTCAAAGTGTTAATTAGGAATCTGCCGTTTTTTAAAAAAAAGATATTTAATGTGTTAGATTAATATATAGAGTGAGGAATGGTTTATTTGGGGGCAAGAATCATTCTGTCTCAAACCGAAAAATATATATTCAGTGCCCCAATCTCAGGATATTAATTACGGAGAAAATATGCTGAAGCCTTAGCACTTGAGGAATCTTTAAAGAATATATACTTTTAAAAACTGAGTTTGACTCTACTTGACTTAGTTCTGCATTGATAAGGAGATTACATTTGCTTTCTAATTCAGGTCTGCTAATCATTTTCTGCTGAGACAATGAGGTTATAAAAAGGAATAACTAGAAATGCTGTTTTTAATATGGTAACCCTGTGGATATTTTTGGCTACTGTTTAATATGCGTTGTTTATGTAAAAACTATTTGGATGGTTTTGCACAGATCCCTACACAATGTGCACCTTGAAGACTTGTCATAGAAAAAGGCCCCAAGCTAGAGGAACTGGTTATGTTTAAATCCCATTTGCTGCAGTGGGATTTCAGTGTAGCGAATCCCTGGATTGCAGCCAAGATGTGCATATTTTGAGTAATGTAAGCTTGTTAATATAATTTGTCTACAGCGATATACAGAAGCATATTGGTTTTCTAAAACATATTTTATTGTACTGCTGAATGTGAAAGAATACAGAAACTAAATTCAAGGGGAAAGTTATCAAAATGTAAATTACACTTTTTTATGGGAATTGCTCATAGGATTTTAAGGAATTAAAGTGGCAGCAAGCCAAAATTTTTGTTTTAAAGCTACAAGTTCCACCAGGAACTCCTCTGTTGCAAAAGCCCTGCTGAAAGAGCTCCAGCATAACTCGGACCCACTTCTGTGGGACTTGCAGAAGAAACAGTCCAGAGGAGCTGTGCTCATTACTGGGGTGCTAAAAAGGGGTGGGGGGTCTTAGGCATTTGGCAAACATTAAACCAAGGATGACTGCAACGGTCAGCATCTTGTGTACCATTACAAGCTGTATGTAACTTCCAATGGTGGCAGAATATATCCTTTTGAGTTCTAAACAGAATCGCAAAGCCAGTCCGGATATAATGGCTTTCCTTGTTTTAATGCTAAATTAAAGAGTTTTCTGAATGTATGTTTTTCAGTGAATCCGAACAACGTCCAATATTCTATAAACCATGTATGTGACAACTACTGTTACTAGACTGAAAAAAACTATTTCACAGTTTCTGAGCAATATCTCAGTACTCAAAAGATAACAAAACTAACACATTTCAGTGACAAATAAACAACAGAACCGATTATATTTACAATATTTACATTTTTAAAAGTAATAAAGGTTTTAGTGATACCATTTTTCCCCAGGATACAATTAATTCTTATAACTTTCCTATACACAGTGCAAGTAACCTGCAAGCGTTCTTGTGTGTGAAGAAAAAAGTCTCTCTGCAGAGACTTTGAGGGAAAATTAAACGCCGTTAGAGTTGTCAAATTACTCTCCTTGTTTGGATGTGGCACACCTTCATGACAACTCTCCTTGTTTAGATGTGACAACACACTTCATGACAAGGGCAACGTTCATCAGCGGAAGGGTAACGGCATAGATCTATACTGGAATCTCTGTCCATTACTTCCAGTCGCAGGCTGTTGGGGGAACAATGTGTAACGTTTTCTGCAGGTGGACCATTTGAATCCACTGTTGTTCTTCATCAGCATCAAGAAAGTTCAACAGGTTTACTTCAGACATTCTCCTGTGACCAGCCTCTCCTATCCAGGGTACAGAAGTTATCCTGCAAGTTCATCTGGCATTGTTAGATCAAGTGGTTCTGAGCCTGCAATAGTAACTTTCCCATTACAACTAAGTCATGGGTTTTATCATCTGCTTCAAATGGCGAGGATCATCCAGGACAACTGGTTGGGAAATTTGTTTTCAAGAGTTACAAACTCAGCCTAAACTTCCTTTAGTGGAAGAATTCTACAAGGTCCTTAATAACTTTGCCACCTGCTGACTGATCAGTGCCCTATCTCAGATTCCATCGGGTCGCTGTTCATCTCAGTTTGATGCCTGCACTCTCAACACTAGTCTAAAAAGATATCATGCAACTTATTAAGTAAAACCAGGGTTAGTAACTTATGAATGAATGCACAATCACCCTCTCCTTTCTGCAGCTCCCACTCACTTTGGAAAGGGGAGGAATTCGGTGAGCAGAATGTGTGTCTCCGTCCATTAATTTTTTTTCAAACCCACTTGTGTGATTGAGAGTACAGCCTCCTCCAACATGTATCATAACCCCAACACTAATGCAAACCATACAACAATGGCTTGGTTAATGAGTCTTTAGAAATGAACCAAGTAACTCTTTAGGCCACTTCCAGTGGGGATGAGTTGCACGCTTTGCACACGTACTAGCAAAGCAAGTAACTCCTGAGCCAGCTGAAAGCTCACACTGCTGTAAGAAAAGCTACACTGAGGCTTAACTCCAAAGTATTTTTTGCAGCATTCAATCTGTGTGTTCCTTGAGCATTATGTAGCAAGAAGTAACACAACTTTCTGATTCTCCATATGTAAAACCGTCTGGATTAAGGCCACCTGCTTAACTGCAATACAGACGCCTAATGTGAGGGTATAAAGTACCGGCGCAGCAGTGCTTCAAAAAGGCAATTCCCAGACCTTTGTGCTGTACTACTCTTTTATGCTCTTATCTGAGCTGAGGAGGCATCCTTGTTTTCACAATGCTTGCTGCTAGCGTGCCTTATGTTACTCATGTTGCTTCTGGTTTACAATCCTATACAACGAATCCAACAGAGTTTCGTTACGAAGCAGATTTTATTGCTGTTGATGATGATGAGCCGCTCAGTGTTTGTTTTGCCAGCAGGCTGGAACGAGAGGCCAAATCTGGTTTCTGGGCCGAGGAGAATCTCCTGTTTGGTAGAAGCCAGGACGGGTCACCCCAGCACGTGAAATCCATAGTAGTCTTGTTTCTAGTTGTGCTCATTTTTTGCCTTTAACAGAATGAAATTAGCATGATTAATGCTGCCTGCCATTGACTGGCGCCACTGCTTGCTCCTGCGGCTGTAGCAGTTGTCTACTGTGCCCGGGTGAGGCTCTTTGACACTCAGAATATTGGCCAGTTGTCCATATTAAATTTTCCTAACATTACCTTTGAATAGTAGTTAAAATAAAACAACTTATGGTCTATAAGATAAGGATTGAGGGACAACGTCAAATATTTGGTACGGGAACCAACACCCAACCATTCTGTTAAAGTGGGCAGGTAGGACAAACATCTTCAGTGGAAAGTCTCCCCTTGGAGTTAACAGGCAGAGGAACGCTGGTAGAAGGCAAGGGGCTACATGCTCAAGCCATCCCCTGCTTTGGAGAGAGAGGGTTCCTCTCAGCATTTCTGGCTTTCGTCTTTGGTGAGCCCCTACTCGCTAGGATTCTTTCCTTCTTTTCTGTTCTCTCTGGCTCTTTACCTTTCCTAGCTCTCATACATACGCTCCTACAAAAAAAAGAAGAAGCAGAACAGGAACCACTCGTCTTCCCCAAAAGGCAGCTACAAGGATCTGCTCTCTTCTCACCCCTCCCTCACTTCCCAGGAATGGGATTTCAAGCGCCGGATTGAGCTGCTTTGAATATTTGCTTAGGTATGTCCCCTGTCCCTACAAAGAGTGGTAAGTACCAGGGCTATGCAATTTATACAGTCAGAGCTTGGGGTGTGCACTCCAAAAACTTTGGAATTCATTTTGGATCCAGACATCATGGAAGGCACCATGTTAGCCTGATTTTTCAAGAGTATTATTTGGTCAGGATATTTTGGGGTCCTGAAAATTCGGGACCATTATTTTTGTCATTTCCCTGCCATCCCCAAGGCAGCAGGATCAGGGAAGGAAACAGAGGAAAACAGCTCCAGGCTTATCATTCAGGCATCAGCCCTACTAGAGGCATCATCTCCATGTTACCAGTTGCTGAATTTCCAGCTTTCGTTTTAACAAAAAGGTAAAGCCCTATGCTTCTTCCTTTCTTCCAAAAGAAGGAATAAGAGACTTTAAAAAATAAAAGCTAGGAATTCAGAAAACCTGATATACTATTCAACTACTTATTTTAAAAAATTGAAAGCCCTTCGGTGGTGGCAGCAGTAATGGAGGTGGTTGGGATTGCCGGCATGGTGGCCGTACCTTGTGGGAGTACAGGAACCCACTTGCTTGCCCACCGTTTTCTGGCAGGCTGTGCTGTCTTCAAGGCCAGCAGCTGCAAAAAGATTCTACTGTGAACAATACCGGCATGTCAAGTCTGGGGTCAGTTCAGTTTTTTTCCCTTTTAAAACTTTTAAGCGCCATGGGCAGAGGCCATATCTACGCCATCTTCTGGGAAGAGACTAATGGCTGTTTCCCTACCTCTCCTATCCTCACTCCTGCACTTCTCCGAAACACACTCAAATTTGCATTACTCCCAGAATTTCAAGAGTGTTTTAGGACATTTTGGGTCGAGTATACCCAAATGCACCCCCCTCCCCCTGGTCAAAGGCACCATTTTCCAAATGGACCAGGTGCTCATCACTTCAGCCTAAATGGCAGCACCCACTAGGAAGAAACCACTTTCCCAGAAGGCAAGGAACCAGGCCTCTCTCCTCCTTTGACAACAGAAACCGATACTTAGCATTTAACTAGCAGATAAGAGTGCTATTGAGAAAAGACAGTTGAGGTAAGAACTCCCCTAGCATCACTGCTGAACTAGATCTCTGTATAAGTTATGGGAAACAAGAGGAGCAACTGTGTTCCCATCATTCCCAGTTCTATTCTGTTACCATTTTTGCCGATGCCTGGGCCTGCTCATTCCCAATTCTTTGCCTTGGGAGAGGTTCAGGTTACTTGTCCAGGTTGCTCCTTCCTTTCCAATCCCCAGGCTACTTCTGTCGGCATACAGGTGACCGAGACCTTTAATGCTCTCTCGTTTTCTGAAACATTGCTGGGGATCTGGGAGTCCCAGCCCCTCAGTATAATGAGGGTTCTTACCTTTTTTCTTCATTTCCCTTTCCACAGAGAGAGGCTTTGAGCAAAAGTGGAGGCGGCAGAGCTGGCAGCAGAATAAATACCCGGCTGCCAGACCTATGTGAAGACTGCAGATCTGAGGTCCGCAGCTAAGCCCCACCCCCCCAGAGCTCCCTCCCAAGCCGCCTGTGATTGGTCGACCCAGGATTTTAAACTGATTGGCTGAGGGCCCGCCTGGGGAAAGCCGGGCGAGCCCTCCAACATGGCGGCTGCCATGCCCCGATCCCTCCCACCCACCGTCGGCAACCAGGCCCCCTGGTAAGTCTGGAGCCTCCGTTTCTCATCAGCAGCGGACAGTATTTTGAGCCTCAGAGGCCACCAGGTGATGCATGGAGGCATCAGGTAAGCGAGAGAATCCTTGCTATGGGAAGCTGCTAACTAAGTGTCGAGATCGCTCTTGGTCCCTGAGAAGTGACAACCATCTGTAAAGCCATCTGTTGTCGGTGTTTCCAGATGCCCTTTTCCATCTCTCATATAATACTACCTGTTCCATATTTCAAGGGAAAATATTTTCCTTTTCTCTTTGATAAATTTTTGCTGACTTTAAATGGAAAAAAGACCACTCCCGCACAAGGTTTCTTTCCTTCTTCTGGTCCTTTCCCTTGAAATGTCATCTGAAGAGAAGTGCATGGCCACTCCCAATATAATCCTAACATGCCCTGAAATAAAGGGAGGAGGAGGGGACTTTCCACTCCAGAATGATTGTCCTCCTTCCATTGGACACAAAATAATAAATTGTGTAAGGAGTTGCCAAGAATGGAGTCAGTGAGGAAGGAGTATTAAAGTGAACATAACAAAAAAGAATCAGGAAGTTGAAAGCAAATGTATGGTTTAAAGGTCTTTTTCATACTGGCTCTTTAACGTACTTTGGCTTCTAAGGGCAAACAGATTTCACATGCATTTAAGGGCAAGCAATGTTGTCTTATCATCTGTAGGGTTGGTCCACTTTTTAAAAACTTGTTTTCTTTCGAGCTTTTTTTTTAAGTTCTGAAATCTGGCAGACGTAAATTGAAACGTCTGCTGTGCTTTGAAATGCACTGCCTCTCCTTTCCCCACCTTTTTGCTTTGCCCCATTTTTCTGTCTTTAAAAAAAATCTAAGATTACTGGTGTATAGCTATTTCATCCATCACTGGAAAAGCAAGCATTTGAATCCCCCAAATAGCACGCACAGGCTGCGGCTGTTGGCTAATCAATGTTTAAACTTCAAGTAACTGACTTTTTTGCCTAAGTGTTTTTGTTATTTGGTTGGTCCACAAACTGAAGTCTTCCTCTCTGCTGGTTTCAGGGGCAGGCAAAGTTGTGAGCTAAAATGAGCACCTAATTGCCTGTTAGCAATTCACAGGGTACTTGGAGTGGTTTGTTCAGTTAGCTCCTCTGCTTCCCTTTAAAATGGCCATGAGTAGGCCCCCTTGCTTGTAGCAGGCCTCCTAAGGAGTCAGTCAGAATGCTGGAATTGCTATAATGGTATATCAGTATGGTATATAATTGAGAGGGGAAAGGCAGGTGCCACATAAAAACATAGCACAATCAGAAATACGTAACACATTTTATGTACATTTCACAAACAAACTAGATTACTGGCTGAAAGAAACAATCCTACCGCACTTTGAGGCAGAAACAGATACACAAATCAGGATAAAGTCAGAGTGAACTGGACAAGTTCACAACATATTTTCATAAATAAGCTGCAAGCTGGGCAACCAGCTAAAATTTCAGACAACAAGCTGGTTCCAACAATCTTGTCCATTATTTGTTTCAGACATTCCCTATCCTATCAATGCCCTTTTCTGGGATAGAAAGGGAATCTTGGATTTCTTCATATGAATATCCGTATCTACTGATCAATGAATGGGTAACATATTGCTGTTGCACAAACAAGGAAGCTTGTATCCTACCGCCATCCTCAACTTCTTCTAATGGAGGAGGCTGGGCTGAGTCGTTTGACATAAAGATAGCATTTGTTAATGGAGATTTCAGAGAACCTGAGAAGTTAGTAGTCACCAACAGAACCTACTGGGATGGAAAGGGAGCATATACATCATGCTCTTTTACAAGAAAATCCCTGGTTGCATCAATTAGCTCATGTTCCATGTTCAGTATGTAAATGTGTGCAGAACCTATTGAGTGAGACGCATGAAACTTTTTACACAGGTATATCATACTTTACCTGCTCTTTTGACGGATCTCGCTTTCAACATAACCTAAGGGAATTTTCACCCAATCTGCTGGATTCATAATTTGCCGGCTCAAAGGAAAAAGGGGCAGTCTGGCCTTAAGGAGCTCATTCATCTCTTTGTAAGAGTATATTCTTCCTGTACAGAATTTAAATAGCAAAAATAACATTTCCATCGGCTACAGTGGCTAATCTTGCAAATGAAGCAAAGATACAATTAAGACCCAAATTCACACCTTGACATTTACCACATCTACTTTACCACTGATTTGTCATGATCTTTTAGAGTGACCCCCACCATCCCTTACAACTGATTTGAGGCTAAAATACGATCTTGATGGAGGAGAGAAAGGCATACAATATAAGGCCCCTTACAAAAAGTTCTTCGGTTAGGGTTCTCAAAACTTTCAGGCATTATGTATGGATAGAATCTGCTCGTCGGAAACCAATAGTAAGCAAGACTGAATACCTGTGTCACACTGCTGGATGATCCCTTCCTCAACATATCTTCCTTGTACCTCCTTTAACAAAGGATCACGTAAAGGTGGCACTGAAACCTATGAAGATACAGTTAAGTTTGTAATTCTGCACTTTAAAAAACGTTTCCCATCACATCATCGAACGAGACTTATTTCCTTACACTGGGTTGGATGCAATGCAAAATTGCCACTTGTGCTAGAGCTACCGTGTGAGTAGAGACATAAGGAAAAGATAGTGGCAACCACTCGCACTAACTTAAACATATAATATTCCCACGTGTACATTTTTTGGGAACTTTAGTATATAGGGATAAGCACGCTAGGTGTTCCATGAGATCTGGCATGAGCAGAACTGCACTGAGGCAGTTCTTTCCACTTGCGCATTGCTGGATCCACGCCATAGCAGCGTTATACATTTTACGCACAGGGAATGTAACAGGAAACTCATCTGACCCAGCAGCTCCCACTGGTGTTCACCAAAGTCAATCTCATAGCGTAATACAAGTTTCAGTTATCTGTGAAACCAGTGCCTCAATTCAAGCAGTAACGTTATTCTCACAGCTCTTCATAGTGACCGTAGCGTAGCTACGGCGTACCCCATAACTCTGGGCCAGGCACTCTCGCAGGGTGACCTGCTTCACAGGGATTTTGTGAACTGAAGAAGGGAGACCCATGTACGCACCCTGAACGCCTTAGAGGAAGGGCATGATGCAATAGATAAAACCAAGAAGGACCACCTTGTGCTCACCGGGTGGCATATCTGCACATCAGGAGGGCATTACTGTGAGTAATGGAGTGGCATGTGGCAATAATAAGGGTGTTAAAAATCCTACGCTGACTTGTTGATCAGAGGTAGCCAACAAAATTATACATCAGACATTATTTATATCCTGATTGCTTTCAAGCAGGAAAGCCAGAGTTTGGTTTTATCTAGGATCCGGCAGAGATTAATCCAAGGCCTCTTTTTAAAACCAGGTATCAGCCCAAGAGCACTATCAACATCCTCAACTGAAGGGCGCTGAAACTAAATCCAAAAAGGAGTGAGGTTGGCACCGGCCGGCAGAGTTGATATTCCGGAAGGGAGTCCTCTCTCTATTTTAGATGATATCAAATTGTCTATCTGAGCAGGTAAAAAGCCATGACAGGTTTTTGGAAAAATAAAACAAAAATCTAGTGGGTCACTGCCAAATATTTTTGGCAGAGGGCAATTTTTAACTGGGGAAATGGAATGGGGGGCTGATGACCTTTTGATCTGAATCTTGCGCATACCCGCAAAACATGGAACCTTCCAGCAGACACATGAGCAGCCATGAGGACACTGTAAGATGCGACTGGGCCAGGGCTTTTTTTCAGGGGGAACGCGGGGGAACGGAGTTCCGGAACCTCTTGAAAATGGTCACATGGCTGGTGGCCCCGCCCCCTGATCTCCAGACAGAGGGGAGTTTAAATTGCCCTCCACGCCGCTTGGCGGCACAGAGTTTAGATGGCCCTCCACGCTTGGTGGCGCGCGGAGGGCCATCTAAACTCCCCTCTGTCTGGAGATCAGGGGGCGGGGCCACCAGCCATGCAACCCATTTTCTCCAAGGGCAACCTACTGAGTTCCACCACCTCTTTTCCCCGAAAAAAAGCCCTGGACTGGGCCCTAAGATGATTCCAGTATTCTCCTCCCCACATCTGTTTGTTAACACAGCCATTATTGGTGGATGCTCCTAAAGGAACATGCAATCCTAAATCTATTTTTCCCTAGTTACCAGGTAGTGAAAAAGTTTGTGTCCACAGCCACAGTCTTGTGGAGAGTTTACTTATGATTGCCCCAACAAGAAATGTGGATAGATATAAATACAAAGGGGAGGGAGAATGAAGGGCCCAGACAGGAGAAAGCAGAGCTAATTTGTAAATGGCCTCAGTGCTGGGCAACCTCCTGACACACCAAATAAGCCACTCTGTATTTTCCTCAGCGGAAAACAATCCGGAACTCAAAGTTGTCCCTAACTAACAGAATTGGTAACCATGCTTCTTGTAGTCAGGCTGGTTCTGAAACAACAGGAACCAGGCTGGCCATCTTACCTGCAAGATGTCTGTACATGTCTTCAAGAAGAAAGGATCATAAACAGAAGGACTGTAGCTCTCCAAATAAGCACTTTGCTGTAGAAGGGGAGGGGGGGGGAGGAAACACGGCTATAATATAACAGTACTTAGAGAACAGTTGATCAGTAGCTTTACATCTTAAGGTATCCCAAAGGGAATGTGCCAAACAATTCAAAGGTCTCCGTGCCTTTTGTTTCATTAATATTTAGGTAAAGGTAAAAGTGCAAGCAACGAGTCATTACTGACCCATAGGGGACATCGCATCACAACGTTTGCTTGGCAGATTTGGGGTGGTTTGCCATTGCTTTCCCCAGTCATCTACACTTTACCCCCAGGAAACTGGGTACTCATTTTACCGACCTCGGAAGGATGGAAGGCTGAGTCAACCTTGAGCCGGTTACCTGAACCCGGCTTCCGCCAGGATCGAACTCAGGTCGAGAGCAGAGCTTGGGCTGCAGTACTGCAGCTTACCAGTCTGTGCCACAGGGCTCCTTAGTATTTACTTAGTGTCTGCGTCAGCTTCACAACAGTATTCTGGAGTGAGACACATTACAGGGAGGGCATTCAGGACAAACATTAATTGGCCTCTTAAGCCAAAACAGAGACTTGCATTTCAGCTACCAGGATGAACTGATTTCTTAGTCAAGTCAAAACACTAGGTTTTTTACAACCTTCAGCATTATCGAGGATGAAATTTTTAGTGCAATGACTCCCAAATTTTGAGTTATGTAAGTATGATTAGGAGGGATCCATGTTTTTGTGGGCACTAAGATACAAGCATATTTAAGCCCATTTATCTGCCAGTGGCTTCATAATCAAGGAATCTAGTTCGATGGAAGGGCTAGAGCTATGTAACAAATCCTTAGTTTTCTCTCTATTTCCTCCATGTTCTTTAGTTCAAGATCATTATGTTGGAAAACACCTTGGAACCAGTTTCGTTTTTATATACAGATTACCAGGATGGCAGTTCACCATGCAAACAAATGATAAATGTACATTCCTGCTCCACAGAGCTTACAATCTTGTGTAGATTATACGTGTTACCAGGGCTTTTTTTCAGCTGGGACGCGGTGGAACGGAGTTCCGGAACCTCTTGAAAATGGTCACATGGCTGGTGGCTCCACCCCCTGATCTCCAGACAGAGGGGAGTTTAGATTGCCCTCCGCTTCACGCTGAGTGCAATTTTTCCCCCAAGTCCTCAACACCATCCACTGAACGCTTGACAAGTGCTGCACCTGAAAACTGGTTTACTGTCGCAGAAGCACCCCTTACTTATGGGCCAAGGCACTGAAGGAAAGCATCGTCTGGTCTTCAAAGGTATTTAACGCTGTCGCTATTCTTCTGCCGAGCTTGATATCTCCTGTGGGTTTGGATAGGAGGAGGTATGGGGAGGAAAAAAGGATTATGGGAATGGTAAGCGCTGAAGTCACGAGAAAGAGACTTTTTGGGAGGGGGAGGCTTTCGTGATGGTTCTTCAGAAGCTGCAGCAAGCGGGGACTGGGAAGCAGGGTGAGGAGGAGAGGGAGAAGGAAGAGGGGCTTGGTGGGAAGTTGGCAAACTGGTCAGCTCCAAAGGGGGCAGCGGTAAGAATGGTGAGTGAAAGAAGAGAGAGGGCGAGTAGAGGTAAGGGGGGAATGGAGGAAGAAACTGAAAGAAATAAGGTGGGACAGAGGGAGGAAGCAAGATGGAAGGAAGAACTATCACTGGTGGGGATGTGGAAGAGGAGACGGAAAGAAGGGAGAATGGAAATGGAGGAAGGAAAGAGGGGAAGTATGAACGTCCCAAAAGGTCAGAGGACTCAAAAAATGAGTGAAATGGAGGGAGGAGCACACAAACAGAAACGGGGGATCCAGGGGCACCGGAGGCCTAGTGGAAGAAAAATACAGGGAAGGTGGGGGAAACAAACAAATGAAAGGAAGGTAGAGAATGCAATCCAAAGAATGACAGTTAGCGACAAGTTACTGATTCAGTATAAATGTTTCTCTCTTTCTGGGAGAAAGGTGGTCAAATAAAATTAACAGAATATATAGCCTGTTCATAGCAGACAGCCCGCTGATTCATCTGCAGGCATTATTTTAAATTAATTGAGAGAGATGTTCCAGTTCTTCCTTGTTGACTGGCACCTGTTCCTGAAATCACTGGCCTTACTTTGGCCTTTCCAAAACACTGCTTGTGTGAATGGCCAGAACTGCCAATCTTCAGGTTTCTGCTCCCTGCCCAGGTTCACCAGAAATTAAAACTTTGTGTGAGGTGGAGATGCTTCTTCTCGTGCACGTACGTGAACCCAAAGGAGCATGAGCAGGCGCCCATTGCACACACTGCACCTGCAGAGGTCAGGTTCTGAACTCTTAACATGCTGTCAGGTCGCTATGTTTTTCCGATATATTGCTAAAAGACGAACACTAACAGGATTAGTTGTAAATCCATGGAGGATCACTGCTGTGTAAATTAATACAACATGCAGCAATCTTAGTAGAGTCATCAGCAGTGTGCAGTAACATGAGGAGCGGGTTCAAGCAGCTGCCTTTGGCCTGACAATGTTACTGTCTTATGGCTATCCGTGACACATTAAGTTTTGCTCCATCGACGGACCCTTCCCTACACCCAAAAACATGGAGTTAGAATACCACACAGTTTAAGATGCTAGTACTGCAAGTAAATACATTTTCAAACTAGAAACAGGGTGATTTGAAGACTCCCCCCCCCACTCTACTCCAGTGTTGTCAATAAGAACTAAACAAACACAATATATTGTTCTAAGCCATAGAGCTTTTTGAAGGATCGATGAAAATATAGAGGGGGGGTGTCCTCAAACTGGATGCGATGAAGGCATATCCTATAACAATTCATTTACAATGGCAAATTCATTCAGATTTTCCTGCAGCAGCACAATGCTTAGGATTATACTGGTAAAAACTAGTTTACAACAGGTTTATAGCAATCAACAGAGAAACAAAACCATTTCCCGCATAAACAATGTCCACTGCTCATATCAATTTGCTACATAAGGTTAATGTACATAGTGTAATTTACAGCATTTAATTTACAATCATTTTATAGCTGCCCTCACAACAACCCTGTGAGGTAGGTCACTGCCTCACTTTATTTATGGTGCTGTGGACTAGCAACTTACTCAAGGATACACAATGAGGCATATCTGAACCCAAGCTTTCCCATTTCCAGTCCACCTCTTTATCTGCTGGTCTGCATTCCAAGGCTGTATGGCTAGACCTCTTCCGTCCATCATCACCTACTCAGTCCCATGCATTTAACTGAAGGTAAGCCGTGCAAATTAGAGCTTTGTCTAACTCCTGTTTGCTCTGCATGAGCATTAAGCTTATTAACAACAACAACAACATTCAATTTATATACTGCCCTTCAGGACAACTTAACACCCACTCAGAGTGGTTTACAAAGTATGTCATTATTATCCCCACAACAAACACCCTGTGAGGTGTGTGGGGCTGAGGGCTCCAAGAAGCTGTGACTGAGCCAAGGTCACCCAGCTGGCTTCAAGCGGAGGAGTGAGGAATCAAACCCGGCTCTCCAGATTAGAGTTCCGCACTCTTAACCATTACACCAAACGTATGTAATTTTTCAGAAGCATGCAAGCTTGCCCTCAAATTATTCCCATGTTGCTTATTGCCTTTACACCCACCTTGTGATCATCTTTTCATAGTTCTATGTATAAAGTCCTTTGGTCCAGAAGAACGCTGATAGTGACAAAATGTATGCATCCAAGCAGACAAAACAAAGAATGCATTTGGCAAAGCTGTTAACAGATGATCAAATACACGTCGCTGGTAAAGCAATACTTTTTGTTTAAGATGGAGAAATTGTATGAATGAAAGGAAAAAATTCTCCATGTCCCTCTCTGCTCAGCCTACATGTTTTCATCCCCCCGCCCACCACCACACACATCTACAATAATGACAAGCATTGTGAATAGGCTTCCCCCACAGTTTGGTTAAAATATGGCCATTAGCAATAGACTGGCAGTGCTGGTATTAGAAATTGCCACTGGCAGGGAAGAAGCTGAGAGCTGCACTGTTCCAAGCGTGGCAGCAGGACACAGCTGTCAAGCTATTGTAATCAACTGATTTTGGGGACTAAATAAAGCCAAATCGCTCTTCTGTGCAGAAAAAGAAGTGTTTTAAAGCAGAAATACAGTCCTCAAGTTGTCTATTCAAACCTAGATAATGCTGAAGTATTGTTTTGTTAAAGTACAGAAAACAATGGTATCTAATCCCAGATTTATCCTCAGTGAAGGCAACCCTGCCTTGCTCATGAGCTGTGAACCTACCCACTCCTTTATTAACGTATTCAACCCCTATGGTCATCCTTCGATGCCCCTGGCCTTCTGAACTTAGGCAGGTGGCAGCCTGGGAGAGGGCTTTCTCGATCTGGGCATCAAAACTTGGAACTCCCCCCACCCCGAGAAATTCGTCTGTCCCTTCTGTTGCCATCTTCAGCCAGCAGGAGAAGACTTCTTTGTTGGGTGTGACATTCCCTTAGTGCTCCCTCCTACCTCCCCCATGTTTTTAATTGTTGCTTTTTGTATGTATTTTAGCTCAGGTTTTGTTTCAATATTTTTGTGTTGGTTTTAAAATGTGATTTTATTGCGTGTGTTTCAATCAGCTTTTTTTCAGCTGGAATGTGGTGGAACGGAGTTCCGGCACCTCTTGAAAATGGTCACATGGCTGGTGGCCCCGCCCCCTGATCTCCAGACAGAGGCGGCACGGAGGGCAATCTAAACTCCCCTCTGTCTGGAGATCAGGGGGCGGGGCCACTGGCCATGTGACCATTTTCACCAAGGGCGATTTAAACTTTAAAAAACTCCCCCCTTGTTCCAGATGACCCAAAGTGATGTCATTGTGCGGTCCTGAGTTCCACCACCTCTTTTCCCAGAAAAAAGCCCTGGTTTTAATCCATTAGCCATCTTGGTGGCCCTTGTAAGAAAGGTAAGAGATACATTTTGTAATAAATAAATAAATAAACAATCTGCTCTGAGAAACAGGCTTAGCCTCTATCGAGCTATTCAACCCTAAGCTTTGTTTTAATCATGAGCACTATACCAAGGATTGAGGTAAACATTTTTCTCATTATAGCAAATGAAAATCTAAATAATTTTATTTTCATCTGGCACAATGAACAACACATGCACAGAGGCACATGTATCCATATGTATGGGGACCTGCAATAGCTGATGGCTCATTTATGCGAGTCTCTTGCTACTACAATTACACACAACAGTCTTGCTAGCAAGCCTCCACATGCAATTTCCAATACTCATTTTTTTTCCTAATACCTTCTTATTACAGTAGTTTAAATAAAGGGAGAGTTGTTTTCGTTTTCTTTCCTCTATTTCTTCGCTTGACTGCTTGTCCACTTTGTCCTGAATTTTCTGCAGAAGCGGGCTTGAAACATTCTCAAACCATTTCTTGTACTGCATTTCCTTCCTCCTTAGTGCTAAGAACTCATTGTGCTTCAAATACCTGTCTACTTCCTGATTGACAGAGAGACGGTTATTAAACACAGCCTGGCAACTTACTAAGCAGTAAAGGAAATCAATTCTGCACCATACGCATGGAAGGCTTGAAAAAGACACCTACCTATAACTTAAGTGCTAGCTGATGAAGAAGAATACAATGATCTTAAAACACCCTTTTTGCCCAAGAATTTGGAAAACATAAAAATAGGACAGGCAAAACCTGTTAAAGGTGCAATAAGATTCATCAGCTACATTTCAAACCTCGGTCTCCTTTTCTAGGGAAGAAAGCAATCTGAAGACGGCATAGTGAGCTACAAACTAAGGGTAAGATGAAATCCACAAACTCCACATGTGATTACTACCAGCACAGATAGCAACGTCCACTCCAGCCATCCTTAGTGGACTAGGCACATGTGACCCAGGAGCCATACAAAACCTGCTGAGGTTGATGTGATTGGCTGTTGTTACTGCAGCCACTTGCAACTAATAACTACTGTGCCTCGTTTGTCCCATAACTGAATCCAGGCCACTAGCACCTGCTACAAAAATGATTTATAACAGAAATATTAGATAACATCTTCATTACAATGGGATTCATTTGCTACTGGATTTATATCATATTTATAAAGGATTGTATTCTATCATCCCGCTCAGCTAAGGGTGGCAGCAGTAGAACCGTAGCCTGCTGGGCTCTAGTAAAATAAACATTCTAGACAACCTTCTCATGTTCAAATTAAGTCTGTAGACGCAAACATATTTCAACAGCCATTCTTGAAAATGCAGGCAACATCAAATCTGGATGTCTTCCTTAACAATCAGAAAGACACACTGCAAATGGAAACGGTGTTTTGTTCCTTACCCTCACAAAGCAGTTTTCTCTTTCCAGCAGGGATGGGGCAGAACCAACTACATCATGTCGTCGACTAACTACAGCCTAGTTAAAAAACCAGCAACATCTGTGAAGTAATATTGCTAAATAAAAATGTCATTAATTAAAATTAGTTTTATGAATAGATGAGCAGAATAGATTCCATGATTAATGAAGAAGAATGGGAAAGGAAGCGAATTTCAAAGCTTTCTTTGGCACAAAATAGGGTATGAGATGCTACAATTATACGTATATATTGAAACGGAGGCAAACTGGAATAAAAAAGTCAAAGTAATAAGAGTGCTGAGAGCAGCTACCATTATTATTACATGCTCTGCCTAGAGGGTTAGAAGAAAATCAAACTATGGTGGGCAAGACAATCAATCTAATACATTTTAGGCATACTAAATACATTTAGTACAGCATGGAAAAGATCAAATGAGTCTTGATTTCAAATATTTAAAGTTTAAGTATAATTCCTAAATCTCACACAGAGCTATATTCATGTTTTTAAAATTAGTAGGTAACTTCCAACGTCATAAAAAGTGTACCCTGGTAAAACAGTGTTTCACTCACCTGTAACTGTTGTTCGTCTAGTTCATTCTGTGCAGACACACATTGGGACTGCGCTTGCGCAGGCCTGCCTCGGAGAGAGATTTATAGCTTTAAAAACTCCGAGAAGTGGGCGTCCCCGCCCATGGCGCATGCGCCGCTTTTGGCGCTCAAACACGCATATTAGGGCGGGGCGCCCATCTTGTCCCTCAGTTCTCCCATGCCGCCGGAAGCAGCTCATAGCATACCTCCTCACAGCGGGGTAGGAGGGAGGGAATGTGTGTCTGCACAGAATGAACTAGACGAACAACAGTTACAGGTGAGTGAAACACTGTTTTCGTCGTCGTTCTTCTGTGCAGCCCCACATTGGGAGTATAACAAGCTACTCTCCAATAGGGGCGGGTGTGAGGAGCTCCATCTCCCCCGGGTACCAAATAGCGGTACAAAGCACTACACGTCCTGAACCTTCTCACCGTGCATGAGGTCCTCTCCTTATACAAATAAAAAATGAAGCACTGCACTCCCCACAGCAGCATCCAACCTGGAACCCGCATCCACAGCATAGTGTCTGACAAACGTGTCTGATGAGGACCAGGTCGCCGCTTGACAGATATCTTGTAATGGTGTCCCCCGCAGGAAAGCAGCCGAGGAGGATTGTGAGCGAGTCAAATGAGCTTTGACCGTGCCAGGACATGGCGTGTTGGCTGTAGCGTAGCACCTTCTGATTGTCGCTACAATCCACCGAGACACGGACTGATTAGATGCTGGTGAACCCCTACGAGGGCCAGCATAGCAAATAAAAAGGGATTTGGACCTTCGAAATGATCGTGTTCTATCTAAATAATACAATAAAGCCCTCTTAACATCTAAACTGTGTAAAGCTTTCTCTGCCTCTGAGGTAGGACTGGGGAAGAATACCGGTAGTGAGAGCTTCTGATTCAAATGGAAAGCAGACACCACCTTAGGCGTAAACCCCAGGCTAGGGTGAAGCACCACTTTCAGGGGAAAAAACTGTAAAAAGGGGGAATCCATCCGTAGGGACGCTAATTCACCTACCCTCTTTAGCGATGTAATCGCAACCAGGAAGGCTACTTTCCAGGATAGCAGGGCCATCGGACAACATGCTAGAGGCTCAAAAGGGGGAAGCATCAACTGAGCCAGTACCAGAGACAAGCTCCATTGAGGTGTCGGAGCCCTCCTAGGGGGAAAAATATGAAACACCCCCTTAAGGAATTGTTTTGACGCATGATGTGAAAAAAGGGTCCTGTCATCTACCCTTTCGTGGAACGCTGATATGGCAGCCAAATGAACCTTAACTGACGTGGCTGCTAAGCCTCTATGTAGAAGGGAAAGTAAGTAATCAAATACCCTAGGCAAGGGGCAGGAGAAAGGTGAAAATCCCTGCTGTATCGCCCATCCTGCAAAAGCATCCCACTTGTAAGCATACGACTTTCTGGTGGAAGGTTTTCTAGCGTTTAGCAAGATCTCTGTAACCTCCGCAGAGAACCCCCTCGCTACGGGGATAGCAGCCAAGCTGCTAGACTGAGCAAGCTGACATCGTGGTGTCGAAGCCGCCCCCGGTGGAGTAGATCCGGGTTGTTTGGGAAGGGATAGCACCTGCCCTTTGCCAGCCGCCATAGGAGGGGGAACCACTCCCTGCGAGGCCAAAAAGGAGCTACAAGAATGTAATGGGTCTTGTAGTGCCTGGCCCTGCAAAGAACCTGGGGCAACATGGGTATTGGAGGGAACGCATAAAACAGTGCGTCGACCCAGGGAATTTGGAACGCATCTCCTAGTGAGTGGCTGTCCCACCCCGCCCTGGAACAGAACAGCTCCGCCTTGGCATTCTGGGAAGTTGCGAAGAGGTCCACCTCTGGGTGTCCCCAAAGCTCGAAAACCGGGCGAAGAAACATGTCGTTGATTGCCCATTCGTGATGCGGTCTGAAGAACCTGCTCAACTCGTCCGCCCTGGAGTTCGAGAGGCCGGCTATGTGGAGGGCCTGCGGGCAGGTGTTGTTGCAAATAGCCCAGAGCCACAGGCGTCTCGCCTCTCTGCAGAGTGTAAGGGAAGACGTTCCACCTTGTTTGTTGAGGTAATAGAGAGCGGTGGTATTGTCTGTCTGCACCTGCACTACCTTGTCCCGTACCAGGTCTGCAAAGGAAACAAGTGAATAACGTATGGCTCTCAATTCCAGGACATTAATATGCATGTGTGATTCAGACGGGGACCAAATATCCTGCACTGAACAGGATCCCAAATGTCCCCCCCACCCTTGGAGGGAGGCATCAGTGGTCAAAATGACCTCGGGCGCGGGAGTTCCGAAGGGAACCCCGAGAAGTAAATTGGAAGGGTCTCCCCACCATCGTAAGGATCTAACGATTGAACGTGGAATAGATAGATTTCGTAGTTGAGAATCCGTGACCGGGTTAAAAGCCCGGATGAACCAATTCTGCAATGGCCTCATAAAGAGGCGTGCAAAGGGAACAACCCCTGTCGAAGAAGCCATAAGGCCCAGCAATCTTTGAACGAGCCTTGCCGACTGGAACCGTTTGGACTCCACTCGTCTCACTAAGGATTGGATTACCCGTAGTCTTTCCAAGGGGAGGAAAGCTCTCGCTACAACCGCATCCAGGGAAGCCCCTATAAACTGAATGGATTGCGAGGGTTCTAGGGTAGACTTTTTCCAGTTAACTAAAAGGCCCAATTTGGAAATAGTAGTGATCGTGAGGTGTACATGTTGCAGCAGGACTTCCCTAGAATGGTCTACCAGGAGCCAATCATCTAGGTATGGGTAGATCGTGCAACCCTGAGCTCTCAGGAAGGCCATCACCACTGCCATGCATTTAGTGAACACCCTGGGGGCTGATGATAACCCAAAAGGTAACACCACATATTGGAACACCTCGTCCCCATAACAGAACCGCAGATATTTTCTATGGGTATGGTGGATCGATATGTGAAAGTAAGCGTCCTTGAGATCCAGGACCGCGAACCAGGAATTTTTCTCTAGATAATGAATGACACTAGAGAGTGTTAACATGCGAAACTTTTCAACTTTAATAAACAAATTCAGTTGTCGTAGGTCAAGGATCGGTCTGACTCCACCGTCCTTCTTCTCTACCAAGAAGTATCGAGAATAGAACCCAAACCGGGAGTCACTGGTAGGGACCCTTTGTATTGCACCCTTCTGTAGGAGTTCCGTGATAGCGAGTTGCAGTTCTTGTGAGGGCAATGGTGAACTCCCAGAAACAGACAACTGAGGCATATGTTCGAAACGTAAACGGTAGCCATATTGAACGATGGCCAGAACCCAGGAATCAGAGGTAATTTTTTCCCATTCATGAAGAAAGGGAGACAACCTGTCCAGAAACAAGGACGGTCGTTCCGAGGCTAGGTCGGTCAGTCAAAACCCAGGCTTTTGCGGCTGGGAGAATTTTGGTGACTGCGGTTGATTCTGCTTGGTTCTGGGGCGGGTAGAACGCCGAGAAGAACCCCTTTGATAAGCAGGATACGACTTATACTGATGGTAATGATGGTAAGGTTGGTAATTGTACCTTGTATTGCGTTGATATTGTTGACGGCCCTTATATCTGTATTGCTGCTGGTAGTGGGGCTGCTGCTGAGTAGAGATGACCCCTAACGAACGGGCTGTCTGCCGATTGGCTTTCATTTGGTTCAGGGACTCGTCAGTTTTTTCAGAGAATAATGAGGTGCCCTCGAATGGGAAGTCCTCGATCTTACTTCTCTTGTCGGGGGTCAATGCCGTTGATCTCAACCAGGAATGACGGCGAAGCACTACTGCAGAGGCCATAGCATGAGCCGAGCAATCAGCCTCGTGCTTAGCTGCAGTCATCTGCTGCTTGGCCAGTCTGGAGGCTTCCCCCTGGAGGATCCGGAATACAGCCTTCTTGTCTTCCGGGAGGTCTGCAATGTACGAGGAGAGTCTACTCCAAAGAAACAGGTTGTATGACCCCATAATGGCTTGATAGTTTGAGATGCGGAAGTTTAGGGCTGCGGAAGAGTATATCTTCCGTCCCAGCTGATCGAGTTTGCGCCCTTCCTTATCGTTGGGTGAAGAGTATGAACCGTACTTGTTCTTTGACTGGGTTTCTTCTGTTACAAGAGAGGAAGGTTTGGGATGGGTAAAAAGGAAGGCACAGTCAGATTGTTTCAGCTTGTAGTAGCCTTCCACCCTGCGAGAAGTCGCCGGAATCGAGGCCGGTTTCTCCCACACTCCATGCTCAATGTCCAGCAGATCCTCGACCGCCGGGAAGGCGACTGTTGAAGAATCAGAGTGTAGTGCTTGAAGCACCTTGCTCTTAGGTTTGGACGAAGAGCTGGAGACGTCTAATTCGAGGGCTCTAGCCATCCTCAACATTTGCTCAGTGAACAGTCTGTAATCCTCCGAAGGCGAGGATGAAGGAGGCTCACCCACGGTTTCTTCTGGGGGTGGGTCCGAAGCGATGTCGGATACCTTTCCATAATGAGACACAGATCCGATGTCCTCCTCCGAACCCGAGCCAGGTTCCATAATCACGGACAGCTGGTTCCTGGATGCGCTCGGTTCCGCAGACCGGTGGCTCTGATGTGAGACGGATCCGGGAGGAGGTTGGAACGCCGGTGTGGATTGGAGCCAGGTCAAAAAATCCTGCCAGTTTGGCTGTTGCCCCTGGTACGGAGGCTGGTGTGTCCAGAAGGATCCAGGAGCCTGATGTGCTGGGGGGGCCGGTGTCTGGGCCGGCCAAGCATAAGGGTACTGCACAGTCTGAAACTGCTGCATTTGCGGTGGGGCCAGCATGCCTGTGGTCAATGACGTCTGAGCCATAGACCTGCGATCTCCGTAACCTGGACTCGGATCCGTAGCGGAAAAAGCCGGTTCCGGTTCCCCCAAACACACCTCCCCTTCGGTATCCTGATGGAAAACAGGAGTAGGAGGAGGAGAAGGCGTCGAAGGCTGTTGTAGTACCTCCTCCTCGATTATAAGAGAAGGGGTAGAGGCCGTAGACCGGTGTCTCTTTTTATGAGGGGATGAATGGGAAGACTTCTTAATGTGCTTAGTCTTCGCCTTAGCCTTCTTCGGTATCGGTTCCGCGGAGGTACGGTTGTCAGCGGCCGGTTCCGGGGAGTGGCGCTTGGTAGGCCCCGCTTTATCCTTCGGTTTCGACTCGGAACCGACAGGGTCTGGAACGGCAGGCGCCGGTTCCGACTGTGTAACGGTTCGCTCGATCGAAGTGCTTTCTTGGCCCATCTTATCAGGTAAGGCTATCACTCTGGGCAGAGGGTTCGATCCAGCCCCTGGCGTTTGTATAGATGGTTTATTGGATCCCGAAAGGACCATCTCCCACAGGGCCGCCTTGAGCCTGGCTGCTCTATCACTACGTGCCTTCGGGGTGAACCGTTGGCAATGGCGGCAAGTTGAAACAATATGGGACTCACCCAGACAGAGTAGACACAGGGAATGCTCATCCGTATGGGGCATCTTAGTGTCGCACTGAGAGCACTTTTTAAACAATGCCTTGTGCGACATTTGGAAAAAACAGGTTGAAGAACTATATACAACTAACTATCTACGACTACAACAACTAACTATATACAACTAACGTTCTGAGGAAAAAAACCAGTTCGCAATCAAGGAGCGATAAAGCTAGCGATCTCTCCCACCGGCGGCGAAAAGAGAACTGAGGGACAAGATGGGCGCCCCGCCCTAATATGCGTGTTTGAGCGCCAAAAGCGGCGCATGCGCCATGGGCGGGGACGCCCACTTCTTGGAGTTTTTAAAGCTATAAATCTCTCTCCGAGGCAGGCCTGCGCAAGCGCAGTCCCAATGTGGGGCTGCACAGAAGAACGACGACGAACTAGGTAGATACACAAGAATCTACTGAATCACTGAGCTGAGAACAAGAGTTCAGTGACAAGCAACCATCACCAACCAAATGCCTGAACAAAGCCACAATCTGCATTGCGCAATATGCCAAACAGCCCCAAGAGTGGTAATTTGTCATTAATAATGCAGTCATAAGAAGGGTTACACTCTTCTAAGCCCACTGGCTTCAATGGACTTAGAACACTGTAACGTTTGCTTAGGTTTACACCAAACAAGCTGTTCAGAATCCTACTGAAGTCTACTCAATGGAGGTTACTCCCAGAAAAGTGCTTTTAGAACTGCACTGCACGTTATTTACAGTCTTACAGGCATGTATTACTTAGCCAAATTGTTACTACCCTGTAAAAAGTTACTTGAAATCGTACAAAATAAGTGCCATCTCCTCCTTATACGAGTAATCCCCAGGCAGAGCAGACATGATCTTAATTACACCTAATCTACATTCAATAAATTGCATGGAACTCAAAAAATAGATGATGTCTGAAGTAGCCGTTAGCCATTTTGACTTCTGGACCTTGTAGCAGTACCTTTCTTTCTTAGCCTCCTCCTTTGCCAGTATGCATTTCTGACTCATACCCCAAACTCATCTGTACCTGCAGAGCAGACAAATGCTTCTGTGTGAGCCAGCTCTCTGAAGTGTTCGCCCTTGCAGACAGGCTGCTTCTTCCAGTCTTGCTCTGCGTTGTACTCAAGGATGAGGAGACTTCTGGACGAGGCTTAAAAAGCGGGTGGGGAGGGTAACAGTGAAAGCATCACCTTCAGACCATTCTCAGAATCAAACGTGACTACGCAAAGACTGCAGTATCTTTCCTACCGAAAAGAACGTTAATATGGATTGCTGCGACTCTACATCCTGGAAATGCTTCCACTTCCAGTCGTACTCGAACAGCACTTAAATGAAACATACTCCTCCTTCATAGGCCCCTAGGGACACAAGAATCCTCTCCAAACATGTAAAGCGCCATGAGAGAATAATGTCATTGTCTGACTTGGAGTCTGACTACCATACCAGTATAGTATGCAGGGCTTTTTTTCAGGGGGAACGGAGTTCCGGAACCTCTTGGAAATGGTCACATGACTGGTGGCCCCGCCCCCTGATCTCCAGACAGAGGGGAGCTTAGATTGCTCTCCGCGCTGCTGAGCGGAGCGGAGAGCAATCTAAGCTCCCCTCTGTCTGGAGTTCAGGGGGCAGGGCCAGCAGCCATGTGACCATTTTCTCCGAGGGCAACCCACTGAGTTCCACCACCTCTTTTCCCAGAAAAAAAGCCCTGATAGTATGGTATCTAAATACAGTATAGTACAGTATAGTAATAGTTTCTAAATACAGCCATATCGTACCTGTCCTTTCCTCTGAGACAGCTGCAGTGAACCGATTTATTATTTCTTAAAGACATCCAAATAAATCTTAGACCAAATGAGACTACACTACCACTAGTTAAAAGCAACCATTTCTGTACTGAAAAGCAGTAGATAAATTTTTTAAATAAATAAAAATAAAACATTGCCAGTAAGGAAAATACTAGAAGCACCTTACTGAACTTCGTAAATTCTCAAACCTCTTTTTGGCAACTATAATTTTATTTGTTGCCTTAATGAAGATTCAAGACTTGAGCCATAAATAAAGTTGATGGCTCAATAACAGAAAAAACATTTAAATAAATAAACAAATATGTGTTTGCACAGTACTTTTGAGTATGTTTACATCAGATGTTTGATTCCCCACTCCTCCGTTTGAAACCAGCTGGTTGACCTTGGGTCAGTTACAGCTCTTTTAGAGCTCTCTCAGCCCCACCCACCTCACAGGGTGATTGTTGTGAGGATAATAATAACACACTTTGTAAACTGCTCTGAGTGGGTGTTAAGTTGTCCTGAAGGGCGTCTGGATTTTTATGCTGTTTATATTAATGTGTATTTATATTAGATTTTATGCTATTTGCAATAATGTGGAAGCCGCCCTGAGCCCACTTACAGGAAGGGCAAGGTTTAAGTCGAATAAAATAAAAATAAATGTTGTTGTTGTTGTTATAAATAGAACTCTGCACAAGTTTAAAAAACAAAAGCAAAAACTTGCTTAAACTAATTTGATATGCTGCTTTAACAGTGTTGCAAACATTAGCATCACAGCGCACTCTGGGACGCTCCACTGACATGGGCAGCACATATGTTCCCACCCTAAGCACCCTCACGAACGTCACTCACCTGTTTTGGACCTGGCTCCTGCTGCTCCATCTGGGCCCTCGGACAGCGAAGTCTTATGAGCCACTCTAACTCTGAACTCTCCTTCCTCGGCACTCGTGGGTAGCTCTAATGCAACATTGTTCAAATGCATTTAAAACACAGCCCACAGCAATGTGTTAGTTTCCACATAAAACATTTAGCCTAATGAATACAAATTCTTTAACGGACTATTAGTGATATCAGCTCACAGCTTCACAAGACATCAGCTTTCTGACTATACACTGTTGACACAACTCTCTCTCTCCCTCTCTCTCTCTTGCAGGCTATAAGATTACTAGGTAGAAGGAAGCAGCAGAATTTGGATTTTATCCAACAGAACTGTTCTGTTATGTCATAAGATGGCATCAGTTCTAAATTCCAATTGGATCAATCATTTCTAACTTCTGTTTCACTTTTTTATTTCTTAACCATTGTAAACTAATAATGTATTCCATCCAAAAGAAGATGGCACATTACAATAGAACTGCCATTAATACACAAGGTCAAACCAAGATATTCAAAGATGACTAAGCATGGTATTTGGGAACGGTAATGGTTTGCCATGTAAATATTTGTGTGTTATATTAATGTGGGGGTTTGAATATATGTTAACAGTGGTTAGAAATGAATGCCTCTGAAGTAAGAAGGAGGGGGACTGGATGGGTGAGTAAAGTGCATTATGATAGTATGATAGCCGTACCCTAGGGGGTGGAGTGAGCTGCAATATTTTAGAGAGCTGTTCGGAGGGAAATGGTTCAATGTTGTGGAGAGCTTTTCTGGGGAAAGAGGGAGGAGGACTGAAGTGGTGTAACTTGAGGCAAGTCTGTGTGTTCTTTTATTTGTGGATATTATTAGCCTAAGTGCTGCTGTAACACAGTGATTAAGTGGCTGGACTCCGCCACTTAATCAACACTGCTAGTTCAAATCCCACTACTGAATGCTATGAGCTCTGCAGGTGGCCTTAGATAAGCCACTCCTCTCAGCCCCAGTTCCCCGGCTGTATTGTGGGGATAATAATAACATCAACTTTGTTCACCATTCTGAATGGTGCACTAATCTGTTTAGAAGAGTGATATAGAAGCGTGATTATTATTATCATTATAAGTGGCAAAATGGGAAAAATAAGTCTTTGTGATTGAGACCGTTTAGAAATGTTTGAAGATCTGTACCAATCTCGAAACCATTACACTTATGAACTACTCTGAAACCAATAGACCCATGAACTACTCCGAAACCATTACACATGTACTTATAAATATATTGCTCTTTTAAGTAAATTGCCTGTTTTATTGATAATAAAGGATCCTTTTGCCTCACAACTAACTCCATGTGCTGACCATTCTGTCAATCTACCAAATATAACTAAGAGTTCCTACACTATAGATCAAATGAAAAGAGAACTATGGTGAAATTCTTTGGTGGCAGTGAAAATCTAATGGTACACTAAGAAGGACAGAGAGGCAGTATAACAGCAGCCTCATAAAGGGAGCAAAACTTTGCAGGAACTATTCTGTCTAAGAAGGCAATATTCTATCTACCACATTTCAATCCCACCCTTCCTTCAAGGAGTACATAGGATTCTCTCTTTGGGCTGGAGAGAAGGACAGCTTCCCACATTTCCTCTGTCACACTATTCCCTTTGTTCAAACAAGTTCTGCAGGTTGTTGAATCAATACAAACTCTGTAAAACCAGCTTCGAAAGTTAGATAAGCATACACAACTAGCAATCCCATTTCCAAGCCTGAAACTCTTTTAAAAAAAACCTATTGTCTGCTTCCAGCCCAGCTACAAACTCATTACAATTTCTCCTTCTCCTATTTGCCTTCACCTTTTTCCTTCTTTTCACAGGGCTCATGTGGGATAAAACAGTGGTCTTCAAGCATTCCAGACCTGGGACCCACTGACCATAAGACTCACATACATGACAAGAAGTCATGGGACACCAGAATAGTGCAACACGAAACAGAGCCACAATTATGCAGTTGGATCTACTGGAAGAGTTCATGGAAGATGTTGAAGGGACAGATCTTTCCCTACCTTCCCTAAGCAGTTTTTAATGTCAGAGTACATTCTATTTCATTTAGAAAATGTACTGATTGCCCTTCCACCAATAAGTACCCAGATGATTATGTTCATATGCTACTTCCTGAGCAGTTATACTTCTGGTTCTCAATTTAGTCTCTAAAGCATCATAAAACAGGAAGAATAAGAGTAAAATTTTATCCCCTGGAGGAATCTTAACTAAATATTTTCCCCTATGTCTGAAAATCTTTCTCCTGCATTCCTGGGACAATTAAACTCTCCTACTTGTCGTTGGAAAGGAGAACAACTTTGTTAATATTAATTTATTCATCCATACTCTGCCTTTCTCCCCATGTGGATCCAAAGTCGCTTATGTTATTCTCATCACCTCTATTTTATCCTCACAACAACTGAATGTGTATGACTGAGCCAAGGTCACCCAGCAAGCTTCCAAGGCCGCGTAGGGATTTGAACCAGGGTCTCCTAGATCCTAGTCTGACACTCCAACCACTATACTATGCTGTCTCTAGCACTGAAGAAAACATTTTAAAGTCAGAAAAAACAAGAGGTAAGATCTTATATACTACATAAATGTTAAATTCTTTGTCATATCCATTAATAATCATTTACAAATGTATATGCCTGATATTATACTGAAACTCTCAACTATAACCAGGGTGGTTTTCAACCTATGGGTCAGGAGCCACAGGTGGTTCATGGAGCTCCATTTGCTGTGTCACAAATCCCTACAGATTGCCATTTTTTACTTCTTTTTTATAAGGATCTGTTGCCAGGGTTTATACTTAGAAAGCAAGGAAAGACAAAAGCAGCAAAGTCACTTAGCAGTGGAGAGGAATACTTTTCAGCACAGGCAGATTCAAAAGAATGGGCTCCTCTTCTTCCTGTCTCATGAATGTGACATCAAGTTACATCTTGCCATGTGCTTGCTCCTTGCTGGATCCATGCTGCTGCCTAGGGTGATCAGATCTGGAGATGGTGAAGACTACTTTGCTACATTCATTGAAAAAAAATTGTCTTGGTTTACCTGAAAAGATGTACATTCAGGCGTATATTCAGCCAATGCATCTTCTTTATTCAATTTCTGCGGGAATCCAGTTTTGAAAGGCTGTGAGGAAGGTTGAAGCATAAATATGAAGTAAAAAAAACACCTATGTTTGCAATTCTATGCAAGTTACCAGGCAGTGCAACTCACTGAACTAAAAAACAAAAAAGAGCTTTGTGGCACCTTGCATATTAACAATTTTATTGTGGCATAAGCTTTCATATTTCCCATCACTGAACTCACGACTGAGACTGTCTTCTGGCAAAGGACTGTTGTTCAGAGCTCAAGCTCTTCAGCTTTAACAGTTGATGAAGAAGAATGTAATATGATCATATTTCAAAGACAAAAGTCACCCCAGATTATTTAGGCGGTTATGTAAATATACATCCGCAAGCAGCTGAAATTAAGAGTTGAATCAAGCTGGGTGGTAATAGGTGGAGCAAAGGTGACAGACACTAACCATGCAATCCTAAACATATCTACTCAGAAGTAAGTCCCACTACATTAAGTGGTGCTTACTCCAAGGTAAGTGTGCAAGGTTCTGTATCCTAAACAGAGTGGTACCCTTGAAGTCAAAGGTCTAACTCTGTTTCGGACACCATTGTTAGTGATACAGCACCAATTCAGTTTGCCTTACTCTGGACTTTTGCAGCTTGTATACTGCTGTGACTATGGAAATGGATTTAGGCTGCCTTCGCATACAGTCTGGTTTATACCGAAGTTTCTCCTTACGGTGCTATACATGGGATGAATAGCATAGAGGAAAGAAAGAGCTGTTCACATTTGTAATTCTCTCCCAGAAAAACTGGGGCAGGGGGAGGTAGCCATTTTTTTCATCAGGTGAACAAGTAGTCTACTTTATAAACACAAGCACAGGTCCATATCCAACATGCATAAGCAGAAACTAGGAAGAAGGCAGAACGGAAGGGAGTCAGGTCCAGAGACTATTCTGACTCCTCGTTGTGTGCTGAATATGTGTAGTATATGAAATAGGTTACATTTTTATGGTGAAAACTGAAAAACAGAGCTAGAATTTGATGAATTATGTGGGATTATTTCCCTAGGTCAGCTGAATATCATTCTGCTTTCAGAACTGCTGTATAACAGAGCGTAAGTGCAAACTCCTTTTATCAAGCCTTACCTTTATAGAGTGGACATTTCTACTGTATCGATGACGAGCTCCTGGACAGCAAACCTTTATAAGCCAATCCTCTTCTGAGCTTTCACTATTTAAGGATGATGATGAAACAACCTAGAAAACGGAAGTCAAATTAAAATGTACAAAGGAAAACTATTACACAGAAAGAAGGGGTCGTATCAACCAATTTGAACTGCTGTTGAACTGAAGAAACACAGAAAAGGTTTAGAAGACATTAAATAATAATATAAGGTTGAATGAGATGTTTCCAAATGTTAATTGCTAACTGTAAGAGACCTCCAAACAAAACAGCTAGACATAGCGGTTTTGTTTTTGTCAAAAGTCAAACGCGCAAACAGACAAGGCATCCTAAGACTCGCCATCCTGCAAGAACTTCCCGAAACAGAGCATCCCCAAGCAAGCCTACACTCCACAAACTCTCCCAAATACTGCAGAAAGTTTCTCCAAAAAGGAAGTGTCTCTACAAAGCACAACCAAACAACAGAACACAAGCCCAGCACCAGAATGTGCAATATGGAAAACAGGATGACCTCTAGAGGGCAGGATACCAACGGGCTTTTGAATATGTACAAAATAAAACCAAAATTGTCTTCAGTTTTCTTTGTCAAACTTTTAATCCTTTTTTTCTGTATCTGCATTAAAATGTGTTTGTTTTCCTTGTTTTTCATTTCAGTTGGCTTCAATAGGAAAGGAGAACACATCTCCACCTGCACCCTTTTCCCCTCTATAAAACTGAGATGACATACCTAGGAACTGTATACCTCCTTCTAGAGACATTCACTGCCAACTTTTAGGATGACAGGAGAAAGCATATCCCATTTTATGATCCATTAAAATTCTTGCGTGCGGACTTGTTGAGCGGTTGCCTGCCTTTTTGCTCTAATAAAGCTGCATAGTTTTTAAATCAGGAAAACAGCCTGCAGAAAAAGAGTAAACTTTTGTGGTCATCGCTCACTTCTTCAGATATGTGAAGGTCACCTTACCTTCACATATCTGAAGAATTGAGCTGTGACTCACAAAAGCTCATGTTGAAATACATGTTAGTCTTTCAAGTGCCAGTGGCCTTTTGATTAATCTTCCAGATGGCCTAACATCATCTCCCAAAACCTTCCATTTTTTTGCACAAGTTGCTCTGAAGAGTGATTCTTCACCACAGAGATTTATTTATTATTTATTTACTTCATTTATACTCCACCTTTATCCCCAATGGGGACCCAAAGAAATTTACATTGTTCTGCTTTCCTCCATTTATCTTTACAACAACCCTGTGGGGTAGGCTAGGCTGAGACTGTGTGACTGATCCAAGGTCACCCAGCAAGGCAGGAGCTCTTTCTTCCCTTGCAGTGGCGTTCTGAGGGCATTTGGATTCTTCTTTATTTTCTAACAGCCATTTCCCGTAGTTGCTGTGTGGTTGGAAGGACCCTGAGTTGGGTCTTTTAAAACCTGCACATCTAGCTAGACCCTGGGGATTCGAACCTCGGTTTCCCAGATCCTAGTCCAACACTTCAACATATTCTTTTCATGCCCTTACATTAATAGCCATGGGTGGCCTCACTGTGCCAATCAAAAACATCCACGGGCGGGGGGAGGAAGCATCCAAGGCTAAAATGTTTCTACAAACATGAAAGAAACGTGCGTTTATGTATGTTTTAAGTTGCAGTAACAGCACCACGTGCGTTTCAGTTGGCATTTTGAGTTGTCAGAGTACGTGAAAAACAGGTGTGGGGGGGGGGGTAAGCAGAAGGTAAATGAGGCAGAGTAGAAACGGGGAAAGAATGAGGATGGAGGTGTGAAAAAGACATTGCAGGAACTGCAAGAGATAAGGAAGGAATGTCAGCTGGGGGGGTCAGACAGCAGATGCGTCAAGTGGCCAGGGAGGGGGTTGGGGCCAAAAGATGGGAAGGGGGAAAGTTTAGGAGGGTGAATGTCGAGGGTGGGGATAGGACAGAGCAAAAGGGAAGATGGAGGATTCTCCCAGCTTCATGAGTCCTAGCAGGGGCTTCTGAATAAAGAATTCTGAATTTTGTACTGCAAAAATCTATGATTTGGGGTAGCTGAGTGTTTTGGGGGGGAGATAAAGAAGATATGTAGACTTCCATTCCTTATTCAGACTGCTCCATGTTCATATTGTGGTGAATAAAGAATTGGAAACCAGCAACCAACGGCAGCCTCATTCCTTCTCTGTGCGTGAGACTTCTAGTTCCTTCAGCTTTGTCTAGCTTGTTCCCGGGAAATCTTTTTCTTCTCCCAGTAAAACACCTTTAATGTGAATACATTTTTGTTACAAATTCATCATAAAGTTAATGTTTATATAAAGTTAGGGTCATCTTCTTACATGCTGATACACAGAAAACCAAAGCCAATACTCAGTCCCTCTTTTAACGTCTTTGCATCTGAACACATGCATAACATTTAGTATTTCTTCAGAAGTCTCAACAGGCAGAAATCTGACAGCCACAGTCAGATACTTGAGCGCATTACATAAAATCAGGGCCCCAGATCTCTGACTTGTACCCTGTTCAAACTACAGGTGGAAGCTAATGTTAAGTACTTGATGAGTACTTGGTGGAAGCATGACTTCCTTCCCTTTACTTTTCCTCTTGTCAGCACTTGCAATCGCAAGACATGGATATGGCATAGATCCAATTATTAATATATTGATGCTGATCTCTAAAGCGAGGGCACTTTTGTACATGCACATTACACAAAACGAAGGAGAGTATAGCACTGAATTGTACTACATTCAAGACATCAGGTGGAAGCTAAGATTTTTAAACGCTTCACAAAATTCACCTGCAGTGCTTTTTTAAGAAAACGGGAACCTGCGCGTGATTCTAATTTGTGCAACACACCTGTGCCTCTGCTTGGGGGATGCATCACCTTCCCTTGCCATGAGGATAGCTTTAGGTGTGTAACCATGTTGGTCAGCCGCAGAACAGCAAGACTGGAATTCAGTGGCCAGACCAACAAGAATTTGAGAAATCAAAAAGAGTCCAGTAGCACCTTTAAGACTAACCAATTTTATTTTAGCATAAGCTTTCGAGAATCAAGTTCTCTTCGTCAGACGTCTGACGAAGAGAACTTGATTCTCGAAAGCTTATGCTAAAATAAAATTGGTTAGTCTTAAAGGTGCTACTGGACTCTTTTTGATTTTGCTACCACAGACTAACACGGCTAACTTCTCTGCAAGAATTTGAGAGTATGAGCTTTCAAGAGTCACAGCTTCCTTCTTCAGATATGTGTTGCCATATTACCGATAACTGCAACGGGACTTGGCAAGAAAGGGCCCCCGTGTTCTAGAACGAGGTCCTTCATCGATGGAAGATCAGGAGACCCTCCCTGGAGACTCCAGAGGAGGAGAAACGGGACTGGGGCTCGCTTGTACTTTTCACAAAATTGTCACTTCTGACACCAGATAAACGCGACGCCGCTTGCTTTCATGCATAATGCGCTCTCGGTGCGCTTCAGCAATCGCTTGTCCCCCGGCATGGATCTCCGAACCACACCCAAGAGCTTTTCGCTAGGAAACCTCCGGGAGGGGGAGGGGGACTGGCACGCAAAAAGCGCTTTCACACGCGCGAGCGCAAACACGCGGAGCTCCCACCCCGCGGGCCAATCCAGGCTCCAACGTCTCCTTCTCTGCCTTCACGGACTCAGCTCGGAGATTTTCGACCCCGTCGGGTCCTCCCTCACAACGCCACTCACCCTTTCGGGGAGACCCGGCAGTGGAGGACGAGGAGGAACCGGCGCCGCGAGCGTGGATGACAAGGACCCCGAGCCGGGCGTAGCCAGGCCCTCCCGCGCCACCTCCATGGCCCTCCCCGGCTCCAGCCCGCGGGGGGCAGCTGTATCTTGCCCCGCGCGCTCCCTAGCAGTGGCTAAACCTGCGTTGCGCACGGCAAGCGCGCTGTATCCCTCCGCCCACCAACGGTTTTCCCAACGGCTACTTCCCCTCGCTTGCTCTTTTCGGAAATCCCCTGTGGCGTTTTGTAATCCCCAGAAAGGAGAAAGCGGGAAAGCCTGGGCTTAATGTTTTGAGGCGCTCTTATTTTTTCTACTGTGGAAGACGTTAAAAAAAAAACCCCACTCATATCCATCCGCGTTAGACAGCCTACCGTCCCTCGTCTCCATGACAATCACCAAGCTTCCCACCCCCACACTGTGAGGACAAGAAAGCCGCCAATCAGAAAAGAGAAACTTTTCCCACACCTCTGACGAAGAGAACTGAGGTTATCTCGAAAGCTTCTGCTACAGTAAAGTTGGTTAGTCTTAAAGGTGCTGCTACTGGACTCTTTTCTATTTTCCCACACAGCCAGTCATAATTTAAGGAGTCCCAGCTATTATTTACAGAGAAAGCGCCCTTAAGGCCGAGGGGGCGCTTCAAGTCCCAGAGATCACGTGCCTGAAGGTGAGAGGCTCCTATGGCCTTTTCCATCCCGCTTTAGACTTTTCCTCTCTGAAAACTGTGCCTCTGAGCTTGTGTAAAGTGTCTCATTCTCACCTTCCCTGAAGCTGGGCAGAGGCAAGACGGTGGGGCTTCAGAAGTGTTTTTAAGGTGGGGGAACAGAAACTCAAGATGGACAACCAGGCCATGATAAATGTTGCCTACTTTGCAGGTGCATTTTTGTATCTGCTTATTTGATAGGTGAATTAGTCTCACCCAGTGTACTCAAAATGAGCATCACAATCATAAGTACACGTGAATAAAAAAGAAAATCTAATTACTGTAATGGATCAAATTACACTTTATTTTATGTGGGCGTTTTTAGGCTGCCTTTCTCCCCAAAGTAGCTTACCCAAAAAAAAAAGATGAAAACGAACACACAACACACACAAACAAATCTGGGCTGGTCCAGATCTGCCAAGTTGGCTCTCACAGGTCCCAGACTGCAAGCCACAGATTGGGCCAAGAGCCCTTTGGCTCTTGCCCTTCAGCTCACACCTCTGCCCTCACTCGGGCTAAATACCTGCAAAAAGTGGAGCGGGGGAAGGATAACGGAACAGTCTTTGCACGCTATGGCCAACCCATATTATTGGCTTCAGAGAAAGAAAGCAATGCACGTCGTCTTGTAGAAAGCTAGAAGCTTTTAATGTATTATCGAAACTCTGGTTGTGATCTACAAAAAATACAAATTTTACATTTTTAGCTCTCTTTTCAAAATAAGCAGGGTGATACAAGAAACCTAACCAACATTACATGATTTATAACATAGATACAATGGGGAATTTGTACTATATTTCCTAACAATAATAAACCATAAACATTATTTGGGCACACTTCAGCCAAAGCTGGCTGAGCGTTCAGCAGTTTTGGTGGCAAATTCTATCATCATGCTTTGCAAAAGGAAGTTGGCCAGTTTTTTCCTTGCAGATATGCAGAAAGAGCAGGGCTTTTTTTCAGCGGGAACGCAGGGGAACGGAGTTCCGGAACCTCTTGAAAATGGTCACATGGCTGGTGGCCCCGCCCCCGGATCTCCAGACAGAGGGGAGTTTAGATTGCCCTCCACGCTGCTCAGCGGCATGGAGGGCAATCTCAACTCCCCCCTGTCTGGAGATCAGGGGGCGGGGCCACCAGCCATGTGACCATTTTCAAGAGGGCAACCCACTGAGTTCCACCACCTCTTTTCCCAGAAAAAAGCCCTGAGAAAGAGTAAAGCATTTCTGCAACAGGTGAAGCAGCTATCGCTCTCCTCAGTGCGATAGCTGGTAATGCAGGTACAGTGTCTTGAGAGAAAAGCAGGCTTATAAAAAGTTTCAAATCAGAATGAGCTTGGAAATTTCTTTGTTGACAACAAAATTACTAAGGAGCTTTATAAAATTAGCCACGGTGCAGAGAGACAGGATACAATGTTCTTTGTAATACTAAGCATTTCGCCAATTAAGTCAATCATCAAATTCAGAACACATTAAATCAACAGCACAGCATTATAGGATTCCTAGCTACAAGATGTTACAGCCACTAACTTAGCATTTTTTCAAACAGAAGCTCCAGAACAACAGCTATCAGCCACAACAGGTAACCTCCTAAATTCATAGCCAGTGTCCTTCTGATTACCATTTGGTTGGGGTCAATGGTCAGTATGGTCAGTATGGGTGCCAGCCTCCAGGTGGCGCTTGAAGATCTCCCAAAATTACAACAGATCTCCAAATGACAGTTTCAGGTGGGTAGCCTTGTTGGTCTACACCTGAAGAGCACGATCTGGATCCAACACCACCTTAAAGACCAGTTTTTATGCTGAAATCAGGCACTCAGAGAAAAACTTAAATCTTCTCTTGCATCTCTGCTGGTTTCCCATGACTCACTTTCAATTATATTTTTGTTAATTCCACTTGCTGGTGGTGGGAAAGTAAGGCTTGCCCGTTATCACGCAAGTCGTTTTGGGGTGAGGAATTTAATATTTTTTCCCTACTTGGAACTGACAGGATTGGATGCAGCCAGCTTTTTCTCTCAACCACACCTCATTCCCTTACCTATTCCAGCGCCATCTCACCCGTGCCTTTTGTCCTTGCAGGTCCCCAGCGTAGCCTTTTTGGTGGCTGAAGGGAAGCGTCTCCTTTTTTCACCCACAGAAAAGTTGGTTGGATCCAGCCCACAAACTATTTTCCAAGAACGCGGAAAAATAAGGAACGTGGATGTTCCTTAATATATACTACATATGTTATATAGTAATTTAGTTTAATATATAGTATTTAATTTAATATAATTCCTTTTGGAAAGTTCTGAGCAAAATTACACCTAATAAGACCACAGCAAATAGCACCAAGATGGTATTAAGAATCACCTTTGCTTTAATGCTTTCCAAAGGCCATTCAACAGACACACACAATGTGTTCCATCGGACACATGGAACACATTAAAAACCACAGTTTTATTTGTGGTAGTTGTGGTTGCTGCCATGCAACTGAAAGGTGTGACCAAAAGGAGATTTAAATAAATATAGTCCTCCCTGCTCTGGGGACTTATGTTGGGAGCTAAAAGATGATAAGGAACGCAATAACGGAGGAAGAATTCCAACCCCAGTGGGCTGGAGAGGACAGGAGGAACGTGCAAAAGTGACTCCAACAGCAATTATCAACTGGAGGGAATAGAATGAACCATTAAGACTGAAAGAAATGAAGCAATTATATACAGAGCAATTGAGTTTTAATTCCTGGCTTCTTCCCATCAGACCCGGCAAGAACTACAGTGACAGTCTCAGGTGTGAACGGGAACAGCAGAAACGTGAAACAAAGTTCGTGGACTTCTTCAACACAACCTGGATTGGTGAGGGAAGTAAAGGTAACCTTCTGTATTGCTAGAAGTCTTCTCCTCTCAAAGACCAAAGCGTTCGTGTTAAATAGATATCCTGATTCACGGGAGGAGGAGGAGGGGGGTGAGGGTGTCTACTTTCACACTGGCTGTCTGGCCTAGAAATCACTTGTCCACTGGGTTTTAAAAGAGAATTCAGACGACCTCACTGCCAATCCGCTGCACTCTAGATTTTCCACCACTGTTCTCCCTCCCTCCCTTCCCTAACAGAAAGGAACTTTCAGCTCAACTGCCAGTTGTCCAGAGAGGGAAGCTCTGAGCAGAAGGCTGGTCTAGCCGTTAGCACTGGGCACAAGTCCAAAAGCTATGGAGTAGGTCATTTTTAAAAGCTGCATTTTAATTTATTTGGAAAGAAGAAGACATTGATTTCAGGTGCTTCTATTCACCAAAGAACAAGGCATTTTCTTCCTGGAGAGATCTCAGGGTTAAGGACACATTTAAAGGCTCCCCTTGGAACAGATTGTCTGTTCCAGATCTCTTTCTGCTGCACTCCTTTCCTGGGGAAAGTTAACAAATTGTAGAAAGAAAGGGTAACTTGGCTGCTGTAACTGGAGAGGAAGGGGTTTGACCCTCAATAGTCTGCACAGGATGGAAGGATGGAGTATAAATAATTAGCCCTTACTTTGTAAGGGATGAATAAAAGGTCTCTGATCACTTTGGATATTTCTCCATTTGTCCAGGAGGCAGGAGTAAGGAATAATCTACATGATGAGCCATACAGATTAAGGAGCAGCAGGAAAGGTGCCTGAAGAAGTACAAGGCTCCTTGGCAATGAAAGGTAATGGTCATGTACATTTTCAATGAAATGCTGAGGACTGAGCCATGTCCTCAGAGGCACACAGCGAGCCCAAACTAGTTCTGCCGTCCTCACAAAGATCATCATCCATAGACCTAGCTGGTGTGTTATGGGCCCACAATGATTCCAGAGGAGGCATTGCGCTCATCTGTTGGTAAATAAGCAAACAGAGCACTTGTGGCGCCTTAACAACTAACAGGCTTTTATTCTGGCACAAGCGTCTGATGCCACCTCATCAGACACATGCTCGGGCTGAGGTTGCATCAGGCTGAGGTTATGTTAGTATAAACATTTCTCGGTGCCGAGGACTGCCAGAAGACTCCCATAGCATCAAGGACATTGGGGGAGAGATAAGGAGCAAATTTCTCACCTCCTCTCTAAACCAGGCTCTAAGGGGCAACAATTCATTTTCTCATTGGGCCCCACTTGATTTAAGTGGGACAGATTTAAGAAACAACACTTTTGATTTTAACCTCTCCTTTAAAACTAAATCATCAAACACACACATATTGAAAAACAAGTTTCAAAAGACAGTGGTAGCTGAGCATGTAAGAAATATAGTTGATACACTGACATCCCAACAGCCACGTATCAACTATGCTCAGCTACCACTGTCTTTTAAAAATGGTTTTTCAATGTGTTTTGTGTCATTCTTGAGACTTTTTAATATTTGCATATTTTGAAGGATTGCCCTAACAAAGCATGTTGAATAAATCATTTTTCCCACAACTTTTTTTTTTGCTTTTTCGTCTTTCATATTCACACACATTAAGGGTTTCTACATACTCAGAGAACTCTCTAAGTAGGTGGGGAAATATCAGTTCTTACGTTTAAGCAGGAGGAAAAATCCCAAATGGTCTAATAAGGATTCAACACGCGCTTTCCTTACTAGAAGCATGGAATGATGAGGGCCATTGAGTGTCAGCTAAAGGGCAACAGAAAGGGTCAAACCAGATATAACAGAGATCACATGTACCAGCCAGCTTTAAAAGAGAAAAAATCACAAGTGCTGAAAGGTCCAATTCAGATCATAGCGGATTGATCAACTTAATTTATAATTGATTGTGTATTAAATTATGTATATTTTATTAGAACTGTATTAAAAATGTCATACACTGCCCTGAGCTCAATTAAGGGAGAAGGTAGTTTAGAAATCCAGTTAAATAAATAAATAAACTCTTTCCACTTCCATGAGAATTTGCTGACATACCCCCACAGTATGGGGGGGTATGAGATTCAATGGGCTTAGACTGGAGTAACTCTGCTTAAGATTTCATTGATAGCCATATAGAAGGTGGGGGGCCACCAATTGCCCATCTATTTTCTTTTCCCCTCCCCACACCACCCTAATCTAAGTTAACCCCTAACCCACTTATAGCTGCAGTTACACTTTTAAAAGGTGCTGGAAAAATCAAGTCATGGACGTCACACTATTGTCTGTTTTGGCCCAAAGGAAAACAGAAGGCGGGAGGGAGGAACTGCCTGATGAAAAACATAAGAAGAGCCCTGCTGAGTCAGACCAGTGGTTCATCTAGTCCAGCATCCTGTCCCACACAGTGGTCAACCAGTTACTCCGAAGGGCCAACAACAGGCATAGAGGCCGAGGCCTTCCCCTGATGTTACCTCCTGGGACTGCTATTCAGAAGTTTACTGCCTCTGAATACGGAGGTTCCCTTTAGCAGACACTGATAGACACTGAGTATTAATAGTTTATGAGATTCTGGAGAGGAAAATTAGGGTTAGCGGCAGGGCTTTTTTTCAGCTGGAACACGGGGGAACGGAGTTCCGGAACCTCTTGAAAATGGTCACATGGCTGGTGGCCCCGCCCCCTGATCTCCAGACAGAGGAGAGTTTAGATTGCCCTCCATGCCGCTGGCAATCTAATCTCCCCTCTGTCTGGAGATCAGGGGGTAGAGCCACCAGCCATGTGAGCATTTTCGCCAAGGGCGATTTAAACTTTTAAAAACTCCTTGTTCCAGCTGACCCAAAGTAATGTCATTGGCCCTGGGAGCATACGTGCACTTTGCGCGCGTGCATGTGGTACCACCAGGGGCACCACCTCCCACCAAGAGTTGCCACCCACTGAGTTCCACCACCTCTTTTCCCAGAAAGAAAGCCCTGGTTAGGGGGAATGCATGCCAACAGGCACACCCCCAGGCCATAATTCCCTTCCTTCCAGTCCAGGATGCTTTAAGGTTTTTGAAAATGAAGAGGGAGGAGGGGTAATAAGGAATCGGAAGGACAATCAGGGATGCAATGAAGAGTACATCTAATTAAAGAATATCTAGAGCAAAACAAAAACAAACCACTAGGGATGCAGAGAGCCAATGTTAATATGATCAGTTAAACGGTACAACTCTGCTTAGGATAGCACTGCAAGAATCCAAGTATAAAAGTTTGACTTGATTTCCCTTTCAGTTTGAGCTGAAATGGAAATAATCCAGAAAATGTTTGACTTGAAACACAAACCTCAGAGGGCTTTAAAATGTAGTATTCAGTAATAAGAGTTCAATATGAGTAGCAAAATTGTTCCTCGTAGGAGATTAATCACCAGTTTAAAAACTTAAGGAAAGCTATAAACTCAGAAGACCCCATAAACAAAATACTGATTCCCATATTCTATGGGATTCTGAAAATTTTAAGAAGAGCAGAGTCTACCAGGAAAGCCCTGTAACAGAAAAAAAATCCCAGATTTAGAAATAAATATCCTAGACAATCCACAGGTCTAGATGGCCTACCAAGGGAGTTTTATAAACGATCAAGAGCGACACTAATGTCACAACAATTGGTGATACGATTCCATTCCATTATGGCATGCGCACGCAGAGTCACAGGACACCAAAGTGTCAGGACACCCGTCTCCTCTAGGGAAAACACCAAGTATGCTATCCTGAGCTCCTTGGAGAAAGAGTAGGATGTAAATCAAATCAAATATTTCAGTCAGTGAATTTCCTGCAATTAATACAATTCACCCCAAAATAACAAAAGACATAACATTCATTCAGATATGAAAGCAACTTTATCTATAGAGAGAGGTAAAATATTAGCATCCTTACAGTGGATGATGCTATTTATGTTCCACTCAGAACACAACAATGAATGAACCAAAGGGGATTATAGGATCTAGAGCAGTAATGACAGAGAACTTAGGCGATGATAACTGGTTTCTTTCTCTAAAGATTCACTAGTTCTTGCTTAATTTTTCTATTGACAATGTTTAACCAATTGCTGGAATCTAAAATGACACAGATAAAGGATTCGTATCAATCTATAATAAAATGTTACATGATATTCAGTATGGTTAATTAGATGTGCCTCTGGGAAGCTAGCAAGCTTAGCAGTAAATGCTTCATTACGGAAGCGAGTTTTACTTCTGGAGCCATGAAATCCACCCATAGGAAATGACAGCTTCTTTTAAGATGCTATCCCAATAGCATTAAACACCATAGGAATTAACTGACTTGTTGATCTAACAAAAGTAGACATCTTGTCAATACCAAAAGTTTAGAAAGTATCATATGTAGTGAAAGGAAGCAGTATGTAGGAGTAAACAGCTCTCAGTTCCCCATGGAATGGTAATAGGACCAATGCTATTTGATTTGTCCATCATAATCTAGAACTAGGAATAATTAGTGAAGTCGCCAAGTTTTCAGGTAATACCCAATTATTCAAGATAGTGAAAAACCAACATGGATTGTGAACAGCTCCAAGTAGATGAGTGGGCCATGAATGAGATTCAGTGCAAACAAATGTTAAGTGATGCCTACTGGACCAAAAAATCCTAACCAAATACTCAGCTGAGACCTGGACTGGCAGTAGCTATTGGGTAATGGGGTTGTTGTGATTGGGGACAGCTCAGTGAAAATATCAACTCAGTGTGTAGCAGGCAGCGGTGAAAAAAAGACAAATTCTATGTTAGGGATCGTAGCTTGAAAATAAGATGACCAGTATACTAATGCCCATGAGTAGATCTATGGAATGGTCACATTTGGAATCCTGTGTACAGTTCTGATCACCCCACTTCAAGAAGGATTCTAGCAGTGGAGAGAGTACAGGAAGGGTGACCAGTGATGAAGGAGCTGGAGTACATTCCCTATGAGAAAAGTTTTGAGAATTTGGACTTTTCAACTGAAAATAAATGACTAAGTAGGGGAATAATAGATACTACCTATCAATGTTATTAGGAACCCAATTACTATCTCTTCACTGTTTTAAAGTGGAGATATTGGGTTCCTATGAAATTGGTAGGCATTCGATTCAGGACAGAAAAAGGAAAATACTTCTTCATACAATATATAACTAACTTGTGGAACTCGACGGCCAGTAGCTTAGATAGCTTTAAAAAGCAATTCAACAAATGCATGGATCATCAATGACTGTAAGTCATGATGGGTAAATGAGACCACCATGCTGAGGGGCAGTATACCTGCTTGTGGGCATTCCAGGACATTTAGCTGGGAAATAAGATGCAGGACAACAAGGACCGAAAGTCTGATATAGCAGGGTTCTTCTTAGATTCGCCCCAGCATGATTTCTAGCCCAAAACTATGGACCAGTTTTGGGGCATCTTCTAAGGAATAATAATGAGCATGTATAACTTGGGATGCTCTCTCTTGAATATGAAGATGAGTAAACTTCTATTCCTTGTTCAGGCTGGTCATGAAGGTCTGTGGCAAATAAGTACATAAACCTTTAGTATCTACTTACCCTTTGGGTGCAAGAATCCGCAGACTGCTTCCTGTTCTATAATTCTTCACAGAGAAGCAAGTAACTGCACAGCAAAAACCGGTAGCTCCTCTCCAGTCAGTGAATTACAGCCATAATCTCTTTCCGTGGGTCTGCTCCTGTTTTGAATCAGACTACATCTGCAAAGGAGGGGAAAGGACTGGGGCGGACGACATGCAAAGTTTCAGACAGGTAGCCGTGTTGGCCTGAAATCCAGCGGCACCTTAGAGACCAACAAGATTTCCAAGGTAAGAGCATACCCTTAGCATCTTTCTATCCCTTCTATCTCTGAAGAAGGGAGCTCTGACTCTCAAAAGCAAATTCTCTGGTAACCTTATTGGTCTCTAAGGCGCCACTGCTCTCAAATAGCCATAAACAGGACAACAACCACACATCACCCTTGAATTCGGTTTGGGCACCAGCCTTTTCTTTAGGCACCTTCAGACGTGCGCTGGGAGATGCGTGTTCAGAGCGCTCAGAGATTGTTTTAAGCTTAATTCCCAGGCGTCCCGGGTCGCATTCGGAGCGCGGCCGCCGAGAGGGGGAATGTAAGCCTGTCCTGCTCCAGCGCCCCGCAGCGCCGCTCCCAATCGCGCCTGACAACTGAAAGAGAAGGGGGAAGCTCCGAAGGCGCGGCGCCAAGCGCGCGCCTGAGGTAAAACTTTCAAACTTCGTCCTTGTCCTCCTCCTTCTTGCCCCGCCACCTCCTCGGACCGGCTGTCCCAGGCGAAGGACCGAAAGCGGCTCCACCTCAGCGCGGCGGCTCGGCCCCCTTTTTCCCGGCATGCCGCAGCGCAGCGGGGCCGGCTGTGGCGAATTTGAATGAAGCGTCCGGGCTTTTCGGCGCCATTTTCGAGTCGGGCTGGCTGGGGCTGACGGCGGCCGCGGGGCTGACTGACCGACCCGACTGAGGGAAGCGCCAGCGGGAGAGAGCCGGTAGGAGAAGGGCGAGGGCAGCGGCGGCCGCTTCCGCGCGCGTCTCCCTTTCCCCCGCAGCCCCGCCGAGCTCGGCGCGCCCCCCACCCCCGGTGACCCCCTTCCCTCCGTGCGTTTGCCCTCCCGGCCGCCACGCCCGAACCGCCCTCCCGCCCAGCGCTTCTGGCCGGCGCCCGAAGCGCTGCCCCTTGCGCGTTTAGCGGAGGCGGAAAAAAGTGGCGGGACGTCACGTGAGAAAAGCCGTTCCCGTGTTCCCTCCAGACACGTGAAGGGCCTTCCTCACGTTACGTCCCCCCATCTCCCTTCGGTTGCCTCCCCTCCAGTCGGGGCAGCAACGGAAAAACCCGCCGGCTTCTGCCTGCCTGTCACCCGCTTGCCACTCGCCCGGCGGGGCCCTCCTCGCCTCGGGGGACTGCGCCGGGCTGTTTCTGGCGACGCGGGCCGCAGGCTCCGTCCCGGGCTGGTGGCGCAGCTCGACGTTGCTTCGTGGGGCGCTTCCCCCGAAGTGGCGCTCGGGCCGCGGAGCGTCTCTCGCGGGAAGGGTCTGCGAAGGGGAACTTGACAGCCGGGCGCTCGCCGCTGCCTCGGGCCAGGGAAGGCGCCCGGCGTGTGCCGGTCAGGGAAGCCGGAATGACGGGGACGGAATTCGCCTTTCCTCCCCGGAGTCTCGGGGATGATACGAAAAGGGGGGGAAGAGAGGGGTCCTCTTTCTTTCTTTCTTTCTTTCTTTCTTTCTCTCGATCCTAAACAGAGTTACACCAGTCTTAGCCTATTGAAATCAGAGGTCTTAGACTGGAGTAACTTTGTTTAGGATTGCACTCTTTTCCTTTTACCGCAGTTCTAAGCAGAGTTACTCCACTGATTTCAAAGGGCTTAGGCTGGAGTGACTTCGTTTAGGATTGCGCTCTTTCTTTCCTTCTTTATTCTTTTACTGCAATTTTAAACACAGTTACCTCACTGGTTTCAAAGGATTGCACTCTTTTTTTACTTCTTTCTTTCACTGCGATCCTAATCAGAGTTATTGATTTCAGAGGGCTTAGACAAGAGTGACTTTGTTAGGACTGCACTCTTTTCTTCTTTCACTGCAATCCTAAAGAGACTGACTCCCGCCTGAGCCCACTGAAATCAATGGCCTTAGACGGGAGTAACTTCGGTTAGGATAGTTTCAAGTGGGCAGCGGTGCTAGTCTAGTAAAACAGCTCCCTTCGTCCGTTTGCTCCCTTTCCCCCTTCCTTCTTTCTTTTCTCCTCCCTCACCCCGAACCGCCTTCAAAGCTGAGCGACTTGTCCTAGGGTAATTGGGGGAATCTTGCAACAGAAAATGAATTGAGCCAAGAAGCGTATGAAAAAAAGTTGGAGGTATAAAGAAAAGGGGTGGGAGGGAAGTTCCGTTTAGGGATCCGAAAGCTTTGCGTTTAAAGGAGGAGATATCCAGTGCGCGCTGCGAAGTGGCTGCGGCTAACTCCGTAGGATGTTTGACGGGTGAACTCTTTGCTTTGAAGCGGGTTCGGAATTCCGCACCGTCTTCGTCTTTCTATTTAGGGTTTAAGGCTTCCATCCTGTGCGCGCCGGGAGTATAGTTCGTATATCTCTTTCAGTGCGGCAGTCGGTGCGACCTGTGAGTTTCACTGAGCGTCCTTCTCCAACCGCTGCATCTCTCCAAAAGTTAGCTTGGCTTCTTAAACTGCAGCGCTAACCGAGCCGATGTCAGCATTTATATCTACCCCAATTCACAGCGGATTAAATGCAGGGGCGTGCGCAGAACTTTTTGTTCGCAACAGTGTATTTATATCTGCTCTCAGGGGGACTCTACTGTGTAAGTTAAATTATGCCCATCAACTTTCACTTTCACACATAACTCATATCTGGCATGGAAAATAAAATAGTTCAGTGCTTCGGATGCGCACCCTTTTTTTTCAGAGCTCTGAGTCCTCTCAGTATCTGTTTGAAATAAAATTTAAGCTGTTTAAATTTGTGCTCATTTCTTTCAGTTTCATAATTAATGTTAGGCAATCAACATCAAAGATCATGAGGTTTGAAATTTGGATTGTGGGCAGTTTTTCAGACTTGATCTTTAAATTATATTTTTTTTAGAAACATTTGCCTTCTCGGTGGTTGATACTTGCATTTCTAATCAAAGCTCACTCGTCCTGCCATCCTGAACTGGTAGTACACCTTATACACACTTATAAAACGAAACTTTTTGTTTCAGCTGTATTGCTATAACTGGCCATGTGTAATTTTTTTTTAGGTCACTAACAGTGCAGTCCTAAACAGAGTTACTCCACTCTGAGCCTATTGATTTCAGTGGGCTTAGACTGGTGTAGGATTGCACTGTAAAAACGTGTTTATGCAAACGTTTTTGTGTTAATTTAGCATAGCTCAGCCAAACAGTGGCCCTTCGGCCATGTTTGTATTTAATTTGTAAACATCTCAAATGCTGAAACTGCAGAAGTGTGGTACTTTTCAGAATTGGGTCTATGTGATATTAGACTGCTAAAATTATTAATTTAAGAATGGCTTATTTAGAGTGAATAACATCATAAATATAATACAGGCGTGTATTTTATTGATATTTGTTACACATTTCAGTGAGTTCCCTTTTTTTACTTGCAGAATAGTTTTGAGGAAACTGAAAAATGCAATTTTGTTTCTTGTTTTCTACAGTATCATTACTCATGGAGTAATGCCTTATTTAAAGGTGATATCTGCTCAGCCTGTCCTGGAGCAATTGGCTCCAACCTAAGAGACAGATGACACTCTTCTTTCATAGACTGTCCTAACAGGCCCATGTTTTTTAAGTGTATGAGCTTCCTATTGACACATGTGTAGATTATCCATGCAATCCTATGCAGAATTACTCCAATCTAAGGCTACTGATTTCAGCGGCCTTAAACCAGAGTAACTTTGCATAAAATTGCACTATATATCTCTTTTATTGAAGCTGAGCTTGTTGTTTAGCAAAACAACTTAAAGGCAAAGAGAAACTTCAAACTCCAATATTCTTAAGGCATTTATCCCTCTGTGTGTGGTGTGTGTGTGTGTACATATATGCCTCAGTCAAACTAAAATTAGTTGCAGCTAAATCCTGTTGAAATCAATGGAACAAGTTAATTTTGAATAATTTAAGATTGGGAGTGGTATACAAGAAGTTGCAATTTGCTGTCTGAATGCACATTTTTAATCCTCTGACTTTAATGTGAAAAAGTATTGGTTCTTATGTGCAAATAAATAATATATTGAGCTGCTTTATATTATCTGCAACAGCAGACTGTGTAAAAAGTAAAATTACAACTACTGTTTATCATTGGAAAGAAAAAAAGCATACCACCTTCCCATTGACACAAACATCTCAATACAGTTTTCAGAACTGTTGTTTTCTGTAGTTCTGTCTTCCTATTGCCTTATAGGGACATCATCTAACATTTTTGTGTACACTAGCAAAACCAGGAAACAGTAAAATATTTAAACATGGTTAGAAGGAGTAAGTGAACAGGATCTGACTTTGTACCATATGTAGAGTTGTTTAATTATTTATCTGTACCAATCTGAATATAGTGATACACAACCAGAAACAGTGGTCCTTGGGTAAGAACTGACATTCCCATCAAAAAAACGCATTTAGCTGCTTCATAGAAAACTGGCTGAATCTTGTTCTGCAGGTGAAATATGCTTTTAGGTGCACCTCTACATCCTTGTTGGCTGGAAGCTATTCCCATGCAGTTCTCCCTTACTGAACTGGTGCCTTTGACTGTATGTCTAAAATAAAATATTTTATCTTGCCCTTCCTTCATGGAGCTTAATATAGCATACATAGTATACCCTTCCTTCATTTTCTTTTCACAGCAATCTTATAAGGTAGTTCAGGCCGATAGATGTGCCTGACCCAATGAACTTCATTGCAGAGTGGAAATTTGAATTCGGTCCTTGTCTGACTGTTCATCCACCGCAGTATGCTAGATTAGTTTACCCATTCCTGTGTACCCCATTTAAGGAACATCTAAAACAGACTTGGCAAAAGAAGTCTGTTCAGCTAGAACTTTAACCCTGTAGTATAAGTAAACATTTGTGGAAACTAACTGGAGACCGAAGATGAACTCCTGCAACTGATGAATGCATTGCTTCTAGCTCTGCAGAGCCAGGATTTTATCCCTTTAAAGGGGACAGGTGCACTTAAAAAAAAATGTGACTTGTGTTCTGATATTTATGAACATTAGGATGGAATTCTTGTGCCATTTTGGTTCTCTCTCCCCCTCATTTTGCATGGCACCTGTGTCCAATGACATGTTCATGGACAATAAAAACAAATATAAATAAAATCTATAAAACACTGTACACTTATTTTGGAAATTGCTATATTTACTATTTTTTCTGTATTGATTGATTGAGTTTCCCTTAAAGGAAACTCAAACGAAACTTCAAATCTTAAGGTCTTATTTCAATTAGACATATACGGTGCTACCTTAATGTGTTTAAAGAAAAGTAATACTTGAACTTTAGACACAAGGAAGGTTAAACTTCAAGTTTAGGATTACCCCTCCCCCCCCCCGAAGTTAAGAATACTAAATCAGAAATATTAGCTTGTTCAGCTTCATCAAGAGCTTACCAAGATCCCCTGGAGGAGACAAGTGAGGAGAAGGGGTAACATATGGATATGTAATACTGAAAATGACTATTTAAGACCTACAGTAAATGTAATTTTAAAGCAAGTATTTGTTCCAAGGGTTGAGCTAAAATATAGCTTGACATATCTCCCAAGTTTTTATTCATAGTAGTCACCTGCAAACTATGGAGTCTGAATATGTATTGCCAATCTGTTTCTGGAGACAGTAGAACAACATAACCATCTTGTTAGCTTTTTTTTTATTTTGTACAGTTTGCACACATGAATTCCTAAATACACTTCATCAAGTCTGCAGTTCTAAAATGGTCTTATGGTTATATAGTTAAACTTTATATGATGGCTAGCTTCTTAAGTCTGATTTATTACATACATGTTTTTCTAATATTTTAAAATATGAATTGTTTTAATCTTGTAATAAACGATTTAATTTTAATAAAAATACAGATATTTTAGTGCAAATGTAAAACAGCACACTTTCCCCTGTTGTGCTCGGAAAAAGCATCAGTTTGTAACAAGCAGTGAAATGCACTGCTCAGGCTTTGCTTCAGGCGATCTTTGAAAGTGTATTACAGGCATTTTAATATCAAATAGCTTTTGGAAAAAATGAACCTTAAAGTAAAATCCTGTTTTAAGATAATCAGGAGGTTGGTTTAATTATTCAGAGCTATCTGAGAATCACCTCTTAAGATATTGGGTGTTGGCATTCTGTTAAACATGATTTTTTAAATTCAGGTTCAGACTTCTTAGTAATGAGCTGATTGTTAAAGACCTCTTATTCTACTTGTTGTTTGTGGAATGTTAACACTAGCAGCACAATTCTAAACAGTTTGGAAGGGTGTAACTCATTAGGATTGCACTGTTAATCATACTTTTTAAAAATGTGGAACTGCAATAGAACTACCTGGTTTCTATACTGGAAGGCCATACCAGTAATAGAAAGTTAGATTACATTTCAGTCTGGAGTTCAAGGTGGCTTTAAGGTACTAATATGGCTTATTTGCCAAACCATTATTGAACTTGCTTAATCTTGTCAAAGGTAGCATCAAACATATTTGGATATAAATGTTTCAGCTAGCGCAATAAATGTTTTTAATTGAAAATGAAACTTTTTGTACCAGTAATAGTGAAGGAGTGATCAGCAAAAGAAAGAAAGAAAGAAAGAAAGAAAGAAAGAAAGAAAGAAAGAAAGAAAGAAAGAAAGAAAGAAAGAAAGAAAGAAAGAAAGAAAGAAAGAAAAAGACATATGCAGTAACTTAGATCAAGAAACAGTGATCTGTGTTTTAAATTACAGTATGGTTTTATTAACTGGCTAGCAATACAGACTACAGAAATCTTAGCTGGAATTCATGTTCTATGCGCAGACTTCTGTTAAAAGTAGCTTTCTTTTGCAGGAAGTGCTTTACTATCTAGATAAAAAGTTGTCTTGTAGTAAAGAGTGAAAGTTTTATTTATTTCAGGCATATACATCTCCATTTGATTCCATGCAACTCCCAGTAAGTTCAAAGCAATGATACATAATGAAAATATCACAAATTATAAAGAAGGAAACAAATGACTGAAAGCAACAGCCCACCAAACTAGCAAAAAATAAATGTCAGCAATATGCAGTTTAAAATTTGTGTGATTAGCTTTAAAAATCACTCTTTTAGTGATTTTAAGGGTTCCACTTTGACTTGCTATCTAGAAGCTATTGACAATTACTCAGAATTGGTTAGCAACAGTGGCAACACCGATCTCTGAGTAAGAAATTTCATATTTTTATGTTGCTCACTGACTCACCATACGTCAGCTGATAGTGGGGGAGACATAGCAAGCCTTCAGAGGACAACCTTAATATGGAGGGGGTAGTTTGTATGGAAGAAGGCAGTCCTTTAAGTGACCTATGCCATTCAGGGCGTTTGGCATTGGTGGCTTAATATTCCTGCAGTTTCAGCTTAGAGATGGGAAAGTATATTGGCATTAAAATCTATATATTTGCTTCATGTAAACCCACACTTACACTTTTCTTGCCACACCCAGAGTGGCTTGGAACATTCTTCCCTTCTCCCTTTTATCCTCTCAAGAGCTGGGTGTGTGTCACTGGCCCAAGGTCACCAAGCAAGCTTCCATGGCAGAGGGGGATTTGAACCCGAGTCTCCCAGATCCTAGACCTACATTCTAACCCTTACACCACACTGGTTCTAGGTGAGTCTTGGGGCATATTTATGTCTGGTAGATTATTTTTTTTCCCCAGAAGAAGCTATCTTCTTTGTTTTGCTGACTCTTGGAAAGTTCTGTTGTTGCTCTTTGCTGTTAGAAGACTAGTTCATAATTCAGCTATTCTGCCTCCACGAGACTACCAGTTGGTTGGGAAGGGTCCCTCCTGTCCCATGAAATTGAGCCCTACATTACTGGCGGAACTGTTGCACAAGTAAACTGATTTTAAATCAAACTTATTTAAATAAAGACAATGGCCTGTTCTTAAATTCTTTTGAGCTTTTCCATTTTCTAATTGGTGTATTTCCTGAACAAGCGAGCATGCAGACAGAGCAATTGCTACAGTTAACTGTTTGCAAATAAATGATCTTTATATCACCCAAGAGTGTGATCCCAAACCTTTGCACATATTGTCTCATGCATTACAGAATTTGAATTACAGAATCTGCAACGCATACCCTATTGTACTGTTTATTGAATGCCCCCAGTTGTTGATCATTTTGACTTACACTGTGTAATCCTCCTTGAGTCTCAGTGAGAAAGGTGGACTATAAATGACATTAAATAAAATTTTACTTGGGAAGTAACTGAGAACAAACTAAGGTTTTATACATAGTTCTCTATACATACGTAAAAACATTAAGGAAGATGACTCACTTGAACACTTTCCAGAAGCAAGTTATTGCTTATGTTGTTATTATGTTGTTATTAACTAGGAGTTAAAAAAATACCCATGCTTTTTGGTTGAAATCCGTAACATTAAATACAGTTCATCCGGTTGGCATACCAACTGTGCATTGTGGCCTACTTTTTGCAGCCCTCGGCAAGCAGCAAAAGAAAGAAGCATATGGGTCCCTCGTACATGTTCAGTGGACTGTGTTTGGCTTGGTAGATTGTAAATTGTACAAGCCTGGGCCATATCTTTGTCCAGGTGAATCTTGTCAGAACGGCTCACCTTCTTTTAAAAAGGGATCCCAGTCCACTTTCTTGAAGGAGTTTATGTTTACATGCAACTTTTTAAAAATCTGGTTCTCACAGGTATCACAAAATTAATTTACAAATACACACCCCTAGTTTTTAAGCTTTCTTCTACATGATAATCAGCCTCTTACATATTTTTAAGAGAGACAGTAAAACTGAGTGTAGATCTGTTCCAGGATGTTGCAGACTCAGCTTTTTCCATACGTTCTGCTTTCTTCCTAGTTAAGCATGAAGTAAAGCTCTTACAAAAAAAGTAAAAATAAATTTTGCTAGTTATGTCAAAAGGTAGGTTAAGAAACTACTACATGGTGATGTTTATTGCCACTGTCCAGTGATATAGTTTGTCCAAAGGGTATCAACACTGTGAGCCCTAGAGTCACTTTCCTTTGGGCAAACAAGAATTTTGTCAAGTGCCTAAATGTGAAGTAGTTTATGGACTTCTACACTGAATCCCTTCTGAAAACTCAGTTATACAGACTTCCCAGCAAGCAGTCTTTGCAAAAGTCATCATAAGAATGGTTTTCTTAAGTCATCCAGAGAAAGAAAGGTATAATTCAGCATCATTTTATGTTTTGATATTTATTGCAAGGGGAGGGGCTGAAGTGAGAAAGAATATGAGCATACTGTTCTATTGATGATTAGTGTTCTTATTTTACTTTGCAGGTTTGGAGATTTGAAACTGAATCTGTGAACTCTGTTCAAATTTTATGAGCACAAGCATTGTGAAGACACACTGTCCAGGGTTGTTGTAAAGCTCTCAAGAATAAAAAGCATGCAAAGTATTTAGAACACTTGAAAGCACTGTACAAACTAGACTGTACTAGCCAGTTCTTTAAAGATGTCACAGCATTTCAGCCTCTGAAGAGGAGTGCTGTGAAACATGAAATCCTGCAACATTTTTAAATTATTGGTGCCTTTTTAAAAAAAAAAAAAACATTTTTTCCCCCTGAATTGTGCAAAGGCCAATGTGGAGAGCAGGATGAGGCAGCAGACAGAATTAGCTGCATCTGCCTTGCACATTCTTTGTTGTGTTAAAAAAAATCTATGGTATCAAGTGCAATGAAAACATTGTTCAGTCCAGCAGGATAGGGAATTTTTCGTTTTCTGCAGGTCTGACTGCTAAAGTGGATTGTGTGACCGAGGAGATTGAAACCGCTCAGTCTGAGAAATGGCACAAAATTGTCAAAAAGTACAACATATCAAGTGTAGAGAAGGAAAACATATTCACGAATGAGGCCAAAGCCAACGAAGGAAGCCAGAAAAAAAATATGACTGGCTTCTTAAACAGGAGTGTTAAGCGCAGACAATGATCTTTGCCTTTCCTGAAATTTAACAAAAGCCAAATTCCCACTTACTGCAGGTGTGGTCTTCAAAGATATTGCTGCGAAACTTGACTCGGCCTCTGTTCCTTTTCAAAGACAGCGCTGCAGTACAAAAACTGGCAAGAAGTACCTAGGATTTAGGCAACTCTAGAGCCAAGCCATCAAAGCAGCAGTAGATGCTTGCTTTGTCATCCTGACCTGTGATGAGAGCGCTGGTTGCAGTGACAAGAATCAGCTTGTGAATGTCAATTTGCTCAGAGTTTGGGGGCTTAGCTGAAATAACTGAGGGATATAATGCAGAGAATATGTCTAAAGCAATTGTAGAATTTTGGGGCAATGACTAGAATGAAAACCCCATTGAACAAATTAAAGGCCTTATTTAAATGGGCATCCGTAATGTTTCTAGTGACTGAAAGAGAGCTATGGCAGTTTAAACATAGCTGTGGCAGTTTATCCAGCACTCTATGACCTATTATCAAGCTTTAATGACAGACATTCCAGTGGAGCAATCAAAAAGTTTAGATTAGACCAGGGGTCATTTTGTAGAAAAAGATGCCACGCCTCTTGCCATCACCAGAAGTGTCATTAGTATAGCTTATTTGTATATGCCACACACCCCTGACGTCACCTATTCTGGCTGTTTTGGACCCAATCCTGGCCATTCAGGAACAAATTTGGGGCCAAAATGGCAAAAAGGGGCTGAGAAGGGCCCCAAAATGGTCAGGATTGGGCCACTGATGAGCGGGAGAGTGATCCACCACCCGTCAGAGGCCCAATCCGGGCCGTTTCAGCCCCAATTCAGGCCAAAATGGCCGAGAGTCAGGTAGGCGGGGCCACCTGACATGTGACCTCTTTGGGGAACTGCCGGAACTGCGCTCCTGTGCATTCCTTGAAATGAGCCCTGGATTAGACAAATAAATGAGATGTGTGAAATATATATGAACAAAGAAGAATATTCAAATACGATTAGCTATATTCAAATATGGTAGCTATAGAAAAAACCTCACTGGTTACGTGTGGCTACCAGTAGAGTTCTCTAGTGTGGAATTTCAGGGAGACATTTGGAAATGGGTCCCCAAATTACAGAACAAGCTGTCAGATTATTCATGACATGCTACAGATGAACTCAAGACAAATGTCCACATGGAATCGGCTTGAGGATTTTTGAGTTTATGCACACTGCAACTGCAGCAGTGAGCTCAAAGGAGTTTGATGTAGTAACGGTGAAGTGTATTGAATCTGTTACCGCTTAAAGGTGGGAAATGGCTCCACACTGTATTATAAGAATATTTCTGGTAATGGAGTATTTTCCTGATTAATGCTGTAAACTTTGATCAATTCCTGAATAAAGGACATGGAATTGCTTTAAAGCAGGATTGAAATGGATTGGTGAGCCATTGGGAGAAGGGGGGGGGTGATGTAAGGCAGGAAATGTACATTTAAAATTAGAATTTTGGCTGGAGCAAGTGACCTCATAGGATGTTGAGGTGTTGAACAGGTTGACTTTTGAAGGGGAAGTGACATTCTACTGGTCATTAGACCCCCTTTTCTGCCATTAAGCCTGCTATTTTTGACAAACGCCTCTCACCACAAATGTCTAGTTCCTATCCTTTCAATAAAGAAATTTTCTTTACTTTGACAAAACCTGGAAGCAAAGCACTGACTTACCAGATTTTGTGAAAAGTAGAATCAGGACACTCGAGGTAATAGTTTGTGGGAACATGCTTTAACCAACTGCCTCTTTCACTTAAGTGTGTAACTTCTGAAGCTGCCAGGCGTACCTGAACCCTCAGTTCATTTTCTTCCGTCCTCATTTTCATGTAAATATGAAATTGACCTTTCCCCCCTCCAATATGCCTCAGGCTTGCATTCAACAGCTGGAGAAAGCGTTGAGCCAGAAGCAAGCATTTGTTCAATGTTGATGGCTCTTCATGTCCCCCAAATCTGGCTTGCTGACATCTATTTGCTGTTTCCCCTGCACGCATCTCAAGGTAGCATTCAGTGCTTGGAGAAAATCATTCTGTTTGAAACAACAGCTTCCTCACTGCCAGTCTCTTCTGGGACAAATGTGAAAAGAAATTCTAATTTCTTCCTTTTGCCCTTCTGTAGTACTACTTGGGAAATTTGGTTGCTTCAAATAAAGTGTGTGTGTGCGCGCGCAGCACAATCGGTTTTATATGTGGACATATGGATGATACTCCTTTGTAGCAAGAGTTCGGCTCTCTGTCATTCTTTTTAGTGCAAGCTGTTGTGTGTTGTGAAATTTAATTAAATTGCTACACTTTGGTGATGAACTTAAGTATAGAAGGTATGTGGGTTGTTTAGAGATAACTAGCCGAGGTAAGCCAAGTCACAGTCCTAGAAGGAACTTTAGTTCCGTGCCAGAATTCTAGAACTTGTGATACAGTAATGGTGAACATAGGCAAATAATGGGGCTTGCTCCGTGCAAGTGAGGAAAACAGCACTTGTGCCTGACTAGCTTATTAATAAATAATTGTTCATTTAGCAATAAGAAAAGCATGCTAATTACAGCAATGTCTGTCTTCTAGATGACTTTGAATTCTAGCCATAAGAAATCCAACAGAATCTATAGGCACATGAAGAGGACCCCACATAGCAAGTGGATACAATGGCAGTTTAGGTGCTAGTATGGTAGCTTTGGATCTTTATTATATGCACTTTACCACTGATAATGCCCATTTATTTGAACATATTGTATGATGATAATACAAGCAAGGTTCCTGCTTAAAGAGAAAAGAAGTCCTCCCCCCCCACCCCCCAAAAAATTCTTTTGAATTGAATTTTTTCCTAACCTGATGAGAATCTAATATCTTTGTCCTTGGCTCCTCCATATGTAGGTCACACATGCAGCATTTTTAGAAATTCTGAGACCTAATGGGGAAAGAACAGAGTGTGTATGTCCCCCCCCCCAAGAAAAAATAGACAATTAGAAGGAAAGTGAAATATAAGCAATATTTATCCTATCAAATCTAAACTCCTGTTGCTGATTTAACAATATAAAATGCATCATTTATAACTTGGCATATAAAATATACTATTTGGCACATTTATAGATTTTAGAATTATAAATGACTTAGTTTTTTGTAAGAAAAATTGCAAGTATACCCAGTACTTGAGATACAGTTCCAGACTGTAGCCCATGCTCCCATAGCAAATGTATCTTAATTTTTGCCATCTGAAGAAAATAGAAGTAAATTAAAAAAACAAGAAAACGAAAGTAAACAAAAAAAGTGTATTTAGAAAAACGCTCATAAAGTCACAATAGGTGACAGTAGCATATTTGCACATTAAGACTTTATAACATTGGAAACACCAAACCTTTAAATAATGTATTATCATTAAACACACTGTAGCATATTAATTGTTGCCAAAACTATTTACATTTCTTAAAGTTCTTGAAAATCTTATGTCTGCAATTTATGTATGAATTATCATCTGATACTGCAGACTGCCTTGCGTACAAACTTTTATATTGTACATTTTGAGTAAAACCTTGTCTTTCATTTCACTCATTCCAAATTGTGGATGGTGGGGGGTAATCAGGAGTTTTTCAGTGCATTCCCAATTTTTTTCTATTGGAAAAATTGAAAAGTCAATGGGAGCTTCCCCCCACCAGGCCTTCAGATTTTTAGCGTTGCCCCCAAAAACATTTCAGCAGGTGAGATGGTAATTTGCCTTATATTATCAACTGATGGGGAGAAGTTCATGCTCCATTTGAATGGAATGGCTCATCTGTATCACAGCTGGAAAGCCAACCTATGCACGGAATTTTACCAAATGCACCCTGCATACACTTTATCTACCCCATCCTGTTAATAAGAAATAAGGGTAACTAATTGTTAGGAAAACAGAAAGTTGAAATATCCTTACAAAGCTGACCTGTATCAATCAGCACAAAGCCTTAGGAACCATATGTCTTGGGCACTGTGAATAGCTAGTCACTCTAGATGTTTGCCTTTGTGAGAGAAGTGTTTGCGCATGTTTGCTGCTTGCTTTCTCGAGTTTATAGTTCTGTTCAAAGATGGCTGCAGTTTAGAAAATGACCAGGAGGAGAGCTAGGCCAATAATCCTAAACTATATGTGCCTTAAGAAAACAGCTACTGAACAACAAGAAATTGGTTAAATAAAAAATATTCTGTGAGGTCCAAAGTCCATACCCGCAGAGAAAACTCCCTGCCTGCCATGCTCTGGCCTTGCCTCTAGCCAAGTGGGTAGTTCTGCCACAATTGTTGCCCGATCACACACAATGCAGAGAACAGTCTTTTCTCAAAGTGGTATGCCCTGTACAATGACACCCACCCACAGGGGTTAGATTTCTCTAAGGACATGTGATTATTATCCTTGCACACTAAAGTAGTTCCTTTATGGTGGAATAATGACATGTAACTCCAGTTTGAACTCTTTATTTACTTGTTTATGTCATTCGTTGTCCAGCTTTCATTTTTTAATTTCATTTTACAGACTTACAAACATAAAATTCATAATCTTTTATAATCAAATCATACAATATAGAACTTGCTTAAATTTACTTAATATTTCACTTCTATTTAAATACCTTTATCCTGTCTTTCCCATCTGTCTTCATATCTATTGATGTGCATTACCCAAGTCTGTCTTTCTGTCATTCTCTGTTTTAATTTAATTTTAATCTTGATTTTCAGCTATATATTTTTAAAAATTCTCTCCATTTTTCTTGAAATTCTGAATGCAGTCTATTGTGTATAAAATTTTAATTTTGCCATTGCCTTATATTGGTTCAGTTTATTTTTCCGTTCCTTCAGAGCTGAACATTTCACTGCCTTCCATTTTGCTGTGAATATTACTCTTTGTTGTCCAGCTTTCTTACTGAGACTCAAGGTGGATTACAGAGCTATAACAGACAATGTAATAAAGACAATATAATCCATGCCATGAACAATGCCATAAAATTACACAAATCAAAGAACCATTTAAAAAGTATGATACATCACATGAACTAGATTTCACAGTTAGAGAACCAAACTCCAATAACCTTGGATTTCACAATTGCAGGATGCTGAACTATATACAGTGTAGTACATTGAGTAAGCAATGCAGTAAAGACTTCTGATAACTGGAGCACACTTTGGTTTTGTTTTTTCCTTAAGTATCAGAAATACTGTTCTAGAAGCTGCGCTGCATAGATGGGAGGACAGGGGCAGAAGTTCTATGAGAGGAATGTGTGAGATCCCGACTCCTATAACGCTGGAGAACAAGCCTCTAGCACCTGCCACTGTTCATGCAGTTATTGTTGTTGTTGCACATGATGTAATAGGATACAGGTTGCCTTTATGGCAGAACTTCTGAACATGACTGGGGGCGGGCATACACTACAGATACCAAAGGCAAAAAAACCTGCAGAAACCCCAGCCGAAGACTGGTATCAGAGTCTAAAAATTGCAAAATCTATTTACATTGAAACCAGATAGCATTCTAAAAAATTTTTTTAAAATTCCTTCAATACAATGGTGTATCAGACTAGCAGCTTGATAAAGAAGAAAATCCCTTCAAGGTAGAAGCAGATACACTTTGATGTGTGTAATGTGCCAATTAAGAAGGACCATGTTGTCAGTTGCGATCTGCTGCATGATACTCCATTGTGTATTAGCAATTTAGTTCTGGTATTGAAAAAAGATGGATCTATGGAAAATAGCATATCTCTGCAATAAAAATATTAATAATAATAACAGGGTGCTTCTATGTCACCCTTTTGGACAGATTAATACCACTCGCAGAGCAGTGAATAAAGTCAGTATTGTTATTATCTGCACAATACAGCTAGGGAGCTGGGACTGAGAGGTGCGGCTTACCCAAAAAAGAAAGCTGAGAATCAAGAGAGCCTAATGTATATTTTAGTATAGCAGTATATCGATTTAATGCTATTACTATGCTGATTTTTAAAAAAAGGTCTACCATGGAAACCTTCAGTATGGAAACCCACAGCAGCCACAGGGAAAACTACACAAGCCTGTCTTGTATAAAAACACTAGTAACTCAATCCATACCCCTAGAATACTGCAAAGATTTTTTTCTCCCCTTGTCTGAACATGGAAATGAGCGCATGAAGATATCCAGCCACAGGACTAAGCAAACACTCTCCTGCTTTTTTTTAAAAAAGCATTGTCCTCAAATGTCAGCCTACTTTTTGGCAGGTTGTTCAACCAGTACTTTGCCCTGGCAAACGTTCCTTGAGCTAAACCGTAGCTTGCGATACTTCTAACATGGTAACTGTTACTTGATCAAAATTCGAGGCACAGTCGCACCTGGGGTTTATCTTTCATATGTTCTGCCAATTTTCATTTCATTTATTGGATTTCTAACCCGCTCCCCCCATAACCAGTCTCAGGGCGGAGTACAACATATTAATACAATTCAGTCATCATAATCAAATTTACATAATCAAGCGTAAAAATAGGTATAAATTAGATCAAATAATCAGGATTAAAACCATAAAAAACAGTCCACTGGTGATGTTAAGCAGTACATATTCTACACCCTATGGGTGCCAAATACAGTGGTAGGCAGCCCTGTCTTCAGCTGTAAGCCTGGCAGAACATCTGTTTTACATGCCCTGTGGAACTGTTAGGTCCCACAGGATGTAGATGTCACCAGGCAGGGAGTTCCACCTGCCAGACGCCAGGGCCAGGAATATTACTAAGTATATGACACTGTGTGTGTGTGTGTGTTGGCAATATTTCTAAGCATTGAAATTTGCATCTAAGTAAATGAGGTTGCAAGTCCCATTTATTTCAATGGAATTTACTTATTCATAAGTGTTCTTGGAGAAATTATCTTTGATTACAATTGTTAACTAGTGTTCAGAAAGAGTGCTATAAAAGCTGCATTCTATGTCAGTGCAAGGTACTTCACTGAAAAAACACCTGTGATTGAATGTTCAGCTTTTGTAAATAAAATTCTAGCTAATGTGAACTGTTAGTGAAATAGTGTGTGGTTTCCCATGAGAATTTTTTTGTACAATATTGGGATATGGTTTTTCTTGAAGATCTTTCCTGTAAAAATTGGAGTGCACATGTTGCTAGACCCACAAGTGCTGCCGAGGGGAGGTTGGGAAAATCAAAATGGCAGACTGCCTTTTCCCCAGTAAATTACAGAATGGTTGTACAGCAACCATTCACAGCTCAAAGTAAAAGGAATTTTGTGCTTTTCACACCTCAAAGTAAAGCTAATTTTATGCTCTTCAATGTTTATATATGGTAGGAAATGATTGTATAATTAGTTAATAGCCCATTAAAATATTTTAATGCACATGGTTACAGTTTAATATTTTAGATGAAGGGACAAGGGTTTTTATAAATTAAAGGACTGTTTTGAGTATACATTTATTGAATCTTTCTGAAATATTGCTGACATGAATTGTTTTCACTTTATTTCAGATACTGACCTATGAGTCACTCTGGAAGTGTGAACCCCCCAAGAATGGATATCAGCTACTTACTATGTATAATATGGCAAAGGGGAAATTTTGTAGAGTGCAACCGCATTGTGAGACCTGGTACAAGAGCATCGGCTGCTCTGGTAACAGTTGTACAGCAATTACAGTACAAGAAGACCGCCATGATCCCAATATGTTCCATATAGTAATAATGGTTTATTTTGCAACCGTTTTCACACACAACCAAAAACTTTAAGTCAGGATCACAGAGAAATATCTCAGTGAAGCTGTAAAGAAGAATTTTTAAAATGTGTAGTTTAGATTCAACACAGCAGTTTGGAAGATGGACATGTCATCAATAGTGTGTACCTCCTGTTATGCTCGGAAAGAACGTCACACATGGGCTTACAAAATCTACAGCCTCTGAAGCATCGGCAGAGGCTGTAGTTATCAATTTAATGAGTGACCAGACTCTTTAGGTATGGATATCATGCAAACGATTTATGAAAACATCTATGCCATGAATAATATGAATAGCTGTAAGCAAACTGCTGAAAAATGATACCCTTGGATGTTGATTTCCACCGACCTCCATGAAGACATGATCAAGAAGCTGGCAGTATAAAAGAAAGCATGAGTTCACATCATAGAGGTGTGACAGTTGAAAATGATGAACACAGTATTAAATGTACATGTAGACTTTGCGCAGGGTACCAATGGGCTTTGGAAGTCTCTTACTGCTTAGCAATAGGAAATCACCGAATGTAACAGAGGGTCATGTTCCACTAGTATATTCATTCTTCAGGTGGTTTGTTTTTGGTAGGGTAGAATATATCTTAAGAAAGAAAGTCTGAACAAGGCAGTTGTGAATATCTCACAATCTGTTATAGTCGTGCTCTACAATGAGGAGGATAGGTCAAGGGTGTTGCATCAGGCAGGATGTGAGGTCTACACATGCGCTTGCCTCAGCAGGTTGCTGTGGGGCTGCCAATTCAACAAGCAGCAGAAGCCAGTTACACCAATACTAATCTGGAGAGTTGGGAGATAAACAACAGTCATGTACCCCAGATCTGGTTTGGCCAGCATCCCAGGCTATTCCACAGTTAGAGAAATGGCAAGAGAGAGATTTTTTTTTTTAAAAGGTGTCACAACTGTTGCTACAATCCGTAGATTTCAATGCTCTGACATGTAGCTGATGGGAAGTGAAGGGTAGTGATTCCCAGAATTGCATGAATAAGGTGTTTGGAGACTCGTATACTTCAGATGATAAGGCAAGCAACTAACCGTGCGTCAAACCAGGAACAATGTAAAAATTGTTCTTGAAACTCTTTTTTTCTTGAACATTACTTAGATTCAGCTGGATTGTATTTACCTCTGTATTTTAGCTACTTTTCATTCCCAATTTTTTGATCTTGCTTCTCCCTGCTCATGTAAAATGACATGCTACAGGCCAAGAGAAGTGGCAGAACCCGGCTGATGTTCACAGTGGGAAGAAACATTTTATCTTGCAGAAGCTGAGAGAACTATATCTCCTAATGGCGCATCAGAGCTGCTGCTTCACGGCACTGGTTGTAATTTTAGATCAGTCACATCCAGTGCAGTGATCCAGATGTATGTAACAGCTGTGCTGTGAGTGGGTACTTGTGAATTCCTAACTAAACAATTAGTTTCCTACTAATACCTTTACTTCCCTCTATTTGGGAAACCTCAACTTAGAACTTCAAAAATCAACACCTTAACAGCTATTTAGACCAGTATAGGTGTACGCATTTGAAAGCAATTTGGCATTTCCCCCCAGTTCCACGTCATATCTATAGCATTAACTGGTGAACATACTGTCAAAGTTTTAACATTAGCACCAAAACAACTACCCAAATTAGTGTCACACTCAACTTTCACCTATTAACAAGATCATACATGTCGATCAGAAGTACATCAGGATTAGAGTCCAAAGGCACCTTAGAGACCAACAAGATTTTTCAAGGTACAAACTTTCACAAGCCAAAGCCCTCTTCTTCAGAACCTTGACTCTTGAAAGCTTGTACTCAGAAAAATCTTGTTAATCACTGGACCCAAATCCTGCTGTGCTACTGCTGTCCAACATGGCTACTTAAAAGTGGATCAAATGTGTAACAGTTTAAAAAGTCAACTAAGCTTTAGCAACTCCTAAATTCCAGAAGGCTGCATACAAAGTCACAGATTTTTCTTAAAACTTCCAAATATTATTGTCTTTCCCTTACACCAAAAATAAGACTTCATAGGTATAACCAACGAAAGGACACACTTAATCACGCATGAAAAATTTCGACAGGATGTCATGTTTCAGTGTAAACAGAGGGGTTTTCTAATCCTCTGAGACCACATATGTACCATGAAGCTTCGCATAACAGCTGTGGTGCAGCATGTCCTTCCTATACGGAGGAGTTTGTTTTTGCTGTCAAGTCTCAGCCAACACAGCGACCCCCCCCCCCATAGGGTTTTCAAGGCAAGAGATGAACACAGGTGGTTTGTCATTGTCTGCCTCTGTGTAGCCACCATAGACTTCCTTGGGGGGGTCTCCCTCCCAAGAACTAACCAGGACTAACCCAGTTTAGTTTACAAGATCTGGCTAGCTTAGGATATCCAGGCCAGAATACTGAAGATTATTCTCCGTTCTTCTAGAATAGTTGCTTTCAAACCTTATCAGGCCTAGGACCCCACTATTTACTCCCAACTTTGCAGCTTGGGTCCCCAAATGAAAGTAATTTCTGCTCATGTCAATTTATTTCTATCTCCTTGTGGGATGGCGGTGTAACTTTAACCCTTCCTGTGCTGCTGCATTACGCAACTAGTGTTTAATAGAGCTCAGTTGACCTGCAAACACAAAAGGGAACACTGGCGTCTGCTGCCCTGTTTTATGTGGAAACCTGTTGCATTACTAGTTTTATTACTGGGGGGGTGTATCATTTTTATAACAATTTGGAAGTTTGCGAAAGTCAACGTAAGTATTTCCTAATATTTCTCACTTTGGAATATTTTTTTGCCTGCCTTTTTATAACAGTCTTCAAAATGGGTACTGCCACATTTTAAAAATGCAGCTAATCAAAAACAACGTTGGTTTTATCTTCAGGCTATTAAGAGGAATATATTTCTGTTAATATATGTTGGTATTTAATATAAGCTAATATTTAATAACCTATATATTGTTTCTAAAATATTAATATCTGCTACTTGGTTCCTATTGCTGTTTCAAAACTACGTCTTCAGATGCTGGTTTTCAACCAGGTTCAGTTTATAACATGCTAAATCAATGCTTTAGCCTGTTTTCAGCTGAGCAGAGTGCTACTTGCCTTCTAATCTGTATTTATCCCCAAATGTTGGGGGTTCCAGGTTTGAATTTCTTTGTGGAGAAGCCGTAGTCCATCAGTTACTGACTGTGTTTTCTTCTGCATGGGACCATATCTGTTCACTGAGTAAATTGCAGGGCAAAAATTGTATGAGATTGCATACAGTTTGAAAAACTGCAATTAAAGCTGCTACTGAAAGGCCCTTCTGGACAAGAGTAAGTTTTTACTTTGAGGCCCTGGGAGTTTGTGATGCATAGGCTGTTCCTGTCTCTATTTTCTTGGAGGTTCATCCTACTAACTTTAGTAGGGCATTGCAGCCTTGAAAGTATGGGTCAGTAAATTGATTTATCTGTCTCATTACTGGGACAGATAGATTAATCTGTTACTGAGTTACTGAGAGCCAGATTGGTGTAGTGGTTAAGAGTGCGGGGCTCTCTTGGGGGAGCGCGGGGGTTTGATTCCCCACTCCTCCACTTGAAGCCCGCTGGGTGACCTTGGGTCAGTCACAGCTCTCTCAGAGCTCTCTCAGCCCCACCCACCTCACAGGGTGTTTGTTGTGGGGATAATAATAGCATACTTTGTAAACCACTCTGAGTGAGCATTAAGTTGTCCTGAAGGTATATAAATCGAAGGTATATAAATCGAATGTTATTTTTGTTTTGAGCTTTTATTTGCGTATTAGATAACATTTATGAGGCTCACCACTTTTGATGGGGTACAGTTGTCTCTTGCTTATTACATTAAGAGCCTAGGAATGATTCTGGGTGCCTGTAATCCACAGTGAGAAAGGGAACCTATACATTAAACTGAATTTTCTGAGGCAAACCCCAGCTACCTGCTGGCTCCTTGATGTGTCAAGTCTGATTAGGGTAGAAATTATCTTTCTGTTGCAGGCTGTTTCATGGTGGGATTGGTCCTAATCTACTGCATGCAAGTAGAAACTTATGGTTGCAGCCAGCTTGTCGGGCCTCTGAATATAAGAGGAAATGTCAGTATGCCCAGATCACTGTCCTGTTTTACTGCAATCCAGCATTTTCCCCCTCTGTAAACCAGCATATGTATTACGCGCATTTCCCATATAGTACATGGTCCCTGTTCCTTTCAAAGGTTTTCTTCATCTGTAGCTCCTTTCTTCTGTCAATTTATTAACCAGTTTTTAACTTAATACTTAATAGGAAGCAGTTAATATTTTCCCCCTTCCTTCAGCCTGCCTACCTTTGACACAACAACTCATCCCGAAAGCTATAATTACTACAAACCAGGAAGCAAAAGGATTCTGTGAAGAAGCAGAAAGGGGAGTGATCAGCTACAGAGTGTTCCCAACTACAGCTTGGCCATTTGAACGAAGCCTTTTCATAGGGTTTGATTACTGTTTTATATCCAGGTCTTGTAGTATTAAACCTGGACCATCTATTTCAAGGATCTAAAGGATGGAACATAACACCATAAAGTGCTGTTGGCGGGAATATACTCTAAAGCTGTTCATCACGTTCTGTCCATTCTGCCCTAAAAAAGAACATAGCTTAGATCAGTACGTTAAAACTAATCAAATAAGGCGCAGTTGAGTCTGCTCTGCTCTGCTTGTAATCCTCCTCCCCTGAAGTTTGTAGATACCTTGCGCTAACGTAGCAGCACATTATGGTTTGTGGATTTTGAAAGGTACGGGCCATATTGTGCTGCCTCAAAAATTCAAGGATTTCTTCCTCCTGAACAGAAGCGTCACCCATTGGACAGTTTTGTGTAGGTTGCTGGTGTCAGCTGTGCTGTAGCAGCACAAAAATATTGGAGTTATGATTAGTCAAGTACCTCCAATATTGACTGTGCTGCTGAAGTAAAGCTGATGATTCTTCCACAAGTTTCTTGGAGTACGTGGATATCTAGTGCCAGTGGCATTTTGATTCTGTAGCTTCCATCCATCAACGATGCTGATGTAATTCTGTTGACTGCAATAAACGTTCCAGTATTGTGTTGTCTGATAGTAAACCTCTACTATCCTTTGAGTTCTTAAATCTGCATGAATGTGTTCTCAGGTCACTGTGTAGCAGCTCCGCTGACTCACTGCAGCATACAGCGCGCTGTCGTGTGACCATTTTTCTCACTTTTAATGGATTATTAAGTCCATCTTTTTTTCCCGCCCTTCCTGTAAGGAGCTCAGGGCAACACACATCATTCTTCCCCTTCCTATTTTATCGTCATAAAAACCAGGGCTTTTTTCTGGGGAAAGAGGTGGTGGAACTCAGTGGGTTGCCCTCAGAGAAAATGGTCACATGGCTGGTGGCCCCGCCCCCTGATCTCTAGACAGAGGAGTTTAGATTGCCCTCCACACCGCAGCACGGAGGGCAATCTAAACTCCCCTCTGTCTGGAGATCAGGGGGCGGGACCACCAGCCATGTGACCATTTTCAAGAGGTTCCGGAACTCCGTTCCACCACGTTCCAGCTGAAAAAAAAGCCCTGATAAAAAACCCTCTGAGGTAGGGCAATTGCTGTATTATAATGATTAAGGGGTTGGGTTGCAATTCAGCACTTTGTTGGTTCCACTCCCACTACTGACTGCTATAAGCTCAGCAGGTGGCCTTGGGTAAGCCACTTCTCTCAGCCCCAGCTGTATTGTGGGGATAATAATAACACTTGACTTTTTTCACCACTCTGAGTGGGGCACTGTATTGCTCCTGTAGCAGTAAAATCTCTGATACTGGCCCTTGATGGGCCTGAAATGTGAATGGTTCTAAGTACCAAGGACTAAAATTTGCGTAATATGATGGCTGCTTATACTGTCATCTTCTTCCTTGTAGAAGCAGAGGTGGCTGGAGCCCAGAGGGGATCAGAGGGCAGAAAATGGCAAGAACCAGAGCGATTATCTCTGATTTTTGTCTCCATCCTTGCCTTTTGCAACACTAAGAACGCTCAAGCACAGTAATACGTTTCTTAACAGATAACATAGTTTCAGGTAGGTAGCCATGTTGGTCTTCAGTTGAACAGCAGGATCTGAGTCCAGTGGCACCTTAGAGACCGGCAGGATTTTCAGGATATAAGCTTTTGAGAGTCAAAGCTCTCTTTCTCAGATGCCTTGTTGGTCTCTAAGGTGCCACGGGATTCAAATCCTGCTGTTTAACGGATAACGTGTAAATGAACTTAAAGAGGTTTTTTTCACCTTGATTCACTAGTCTCGTGTGTTGTCATAGTTGATTCTCTTAAGAGGAAAGTGGTGTGGCCTCCACTTCCCCTTCCAGTCGCCTGATCCTCAATTAAGATTCATTCCAGATAAAAAACAGACCTGTGGATAGACTAGTACCGTGGACACGTATCTTGATCTCACATTCTCCACCCTCTCCCATATGTTAGCACAGAAAGGTGGATGCCTCCAAAATAGTTTTCTGAAAATGAGTATGTTTTTATTTTTGTAATGTATTAAAATACTTCACATTAAAATTATGCAACTTAGGTGGGTTACAAACAACTATACAAACATTTAAACATCAGTATAAGAAACATCAAACAAAAGGACCAAGTGGATGAATAATGTTGATGGACTGCTCTCTCTCCATTGTTTTGGGATGTGGACTGACGGCTTCTCCTGTCTTCTTTTTTCCTCCTTGACTCCCTTATGTAGTGAAGTTAGCCCAGTGTTCTTTCTGGTTTGCAAACAATCTGATTGTCTTATGATTAAAATCTGAATTGCTTTAATCAGCCATTTTTCTATGGACGGCACTGCTGACACAGTGAACATATCTTTGGACATAGTATTTCTCAGGATGGTCTTTATTGTTTTCAGAGCAGAGAATACAAACTGCTTCTGCAGTAGTCATTGGAGTGGTGACTCTCAATAACTTCAGTTTCTGCAGAGCGTGTCTCCAGGTTCTTGTCCAGAAGTGCATTCAGTAGTGTTGAAGCATCCTTGAGTTGGTGGGGCTCTTGCATCTTGTACAAGATGGAAAGGTATGTCTTCAACTTGTCTTTCTGTAGCATTGTATCAGCCTCTACTGCTTCTTGCACGGCTTGTGCTGGGAACTTCCAATTAACGTGCTTCGAACCAATTACTCTGTACCAGTGTTGCACTTAGTAGATGTTTAATGAATTCAAATTGGCCTGTGAAATTATGATACCGCGATCTGCTTCAAGTTGATCTAGGGTTTCCTCATTTTTGCTTCTAGGCAGCTGCGATTGCTCAGGTGGTTCAGCGAACAAGCCTTGAATAGAATCTCTGACTGCACTGATACTCCTAATTGCTACAGAATTCATGGCTCTTCCCTGGAGTTCACAGTAGACAATATTCACATTAGGCATTATTTTGTGGATCAAGGACAATTGATTGAATCCTCGGGCCTCACAGGCTCTTATTTCCTTAAAGCATTCCATGAGTTCTTGTCTCCTCAATGACCACGTTCACTGGGTCGGATATTAAAGTTCCAGCATGTCTGAGATGACCTCGGGAGTTGTCTTTTTGCAACTGTTTCCAGAACTTTGGTTCTTGTTGCTGAACATGCTGGAAAACCCGAAATGTCTGCAAAGAACACCCTCACCTCCTTTATTTGGGATGCTGCTTGTTGCATTATCAAGTTCAACTGGCAGAACAATAGATATAGTGGGCAATTTGGGTATACATTCTGGATCTTCTTTTGGACTCCTTCCTGCTGTTGACGCATCACACTTGCCCCGTCATAACTATGAGCAATAAGTTTTTGCTTGTCAGCCTCTGCAGAGGACATTTCTTTCAGATGCTGACATAAAAGGGCAATTGATTCAGCACAAGAATCCGTCAGCTGTGTGAACACACAGAACTATCCCCCTGATGAGACTTCACCACTGATGTAGCAGAAAATCAGTACAGATTGACAGTGCAGTGACGCACCTGTGGTGTCATCAGCCTCACTGGCCACAAATTGAGTGTTTTTCTCAACTGCCTAATGCAATCCCTGGCCACTCTGAGCAAGCAGTCAAGCAGCTCAATTCTGAATTGTCTTTGAAAGACCTCTAAATACAGCGGCACAGTGCAGGCGAAGCTCCATGGCAGAGCTGATGGAAGCAATCAGGTTCATGGCCTTTGAACACTCCTGGGTTTACTGAATTCTCAGTCTTATGGCCACGAAGCTCCAGTTCAAATGCAACACCAAATCTTACGCAATATTTTTATTTTTGAAAGTATGTTTTTGTTATTCTCCACTTCCAAGTAATGATTTCTGACATGTATGCAGTAGCCTGTGTCGCATTTGTTCAGCAATGTTGGCGCTGCCTAACACTGGCAGATAACTGTCCATATGTCTGTCTGTCTTTTTTCAGTGAGGTGGTTTGTGTCATTCATTCCAGTCTTGCTCCATGTCTTCTTCCCCCACCCCCAAGAGAAAACAGGGAAAGTGGAACAGATTTTTGGGGTGCACCCACACAGACACTTCTTTTTCCTCGTTCCAAGCTCTATTGAATCTCCCCATCAAATTCTTTCTTTTCACTCTCACAGTTTGTTCAATGTGTAGATCTGGACAGTCACGCCCAAGTTCTTTAACACAGCATTTCTCAGTTGCACTATCTTGAAAAAGGATTCCAGAGCAATGCATCTATAGTATTTGTCTTCCCAATTCACTCAGAATAAGCATCCAAAAACAAGATAGAAGGGAAGTAAAAAAACCAGTTCCAAACAACAAGCCCCACTGTGTTCAATAGGATCTAATAATAGAAAGCACTGCTACGCACAGTGAGATTTCTATGGAAACCTGTATAGAATTGTGTTGTAAGGGCCGTTCAGTGTGACTTTAATTCTATGTTTCTTAATTTTAATAAAAAAATATTTGCATACCCACAGCTGGTCAAGTTTGCAAAGGAATCTTAACAACCCCCTGCCTCTTTTTGCTAATGACAGTGGCGTACAGTTTGAGCAGTGTGCACTTTTGTTGAAAAGAAGCATGTTTTAAAAGAACACTTGTTTTCAGCAAAAAGGGATAATTATATTCCTTTGTCATCCTTGCATTGGCCTGTGGTATTTTGATCAGGTGTAAGTGCACAAATAGCATTTTATTGCTATTGAGAGACATGGAATTAAACGTCACATCTAGAAAGGCACTCAGAAAACATTCATGTATTAGGATTCTGTAATTATTCCAACAGTATGAGATGAAATGAGGTTCAAAATACATAAAAGAAGTTTCAGAAGAGACGTTTAAAGAACAGACATTTCCAATAACAATAATAAATAATGGCATTGCAATCTGCACAGTAAGGATCTTCTGGCCAAGTCCCAGCCAAAGAAATACATTTTGTAAAAAATAAAAATCCAGGTTGTATATTTTTGTGTACACTTTGCCTGCTTTTATAATTTTTTTAAATGAAGCCTACTATCTCATGGGTGGATGATAAATATTACTACTGCACCATAACTGCACGTGGTGCTTAGCAGTGTATACAATTCAGCAACATTACTTAAAAATTCAGGCTTCTGCCCCACAAAACAAAAAGAGTACATGAGAGAGTTCAGAATTGTGTGTGCACAAGAGAAATTTTAAAAACTAGTTTTTAAAATGAGATTTTTGTATTTTAAAAATGATTCAAAATGAGATGGCTTGACTCAAAGAAGCCATGGCCTTCAGTTTGCAAGATCTGAGCAAGGCTAAAAGACAGGACATTGTGGAGGTTGTTAATTCATAGGGTTGCCAAAGGTCAGAAGCAACTTGATGACACACAACACACTTTTTAAAAAATTTAAAACCAAAGCCATGCAATATTTTGTATTGCTACCAACAAAAATAATCCAGTACAGTATGCAAGCTTTCAACAGTTTCAGACTTTAACAGGCTGGATGATAAAAAGCAAATAGTTGGGTGGGAGGAGAGGCAGTGGACAGTCTTTTAGTTCTGCGACTTCTGCAGCTATCCAGGCCCAGCTTTCAATTCCTCATTCCATTTCTTCTCGCACAATACGGTGCCATTCCAGTAAGAGACTTTTCCAATTCAGTGTCGTTTAAACATCACAGGAGCTAGACCCACATCAGCTGGTCAAAGGGCAGTGGGCTGGAGACAAGTAGGTTTTGAGGTGGTCCAAAATCTCTTCCTGTCTGTGGGGTGTATCAGAGGACTCATCCTCTTCCAGATCACCCAGTGTGTCGGGGGGGGGGGGCGGTATCTGTTTCACTCTTTCACAAGCACGTATACAAGAGGGTAGTTCTGTACAGCAAATATGACAGATCACATAAAAAAAATACAGCAAGTATGAGGCCAAGGAGTACTTTGGTGCAATCATGTGTTAGAGCATCACATCTATCTTGGAGGAGGAGCTTTCTCTAGCTAAGCATGGATGTAGTCCAAGAATTAGTAATGTGACCCCCTCCCTGAAGGGAGAGTTTTGCCTTTCTGTACAAATGGTTCTCCTTAGAAGGGGCAAAGTCCTTGTTTCAGTGCAATGATCACAAGAACTGACTGATGTCTGCCTTGCTTGATGTTTATCAACTCTGTAGGCATCACACTTCATCTGAAAGGGTTGTGGGGAAGAGTGTCGCCCCATGTGCTGTGGATCAATCTTCCCCTTTGGTCTCTGCTACTGAGGTACTGCAACCTTGGATATGTAAATGTCTAAGCTGACCTTTTAGTCATACAACAAAGTTGAACCATTTGGAGGCTGAGGTTCTGTTATCAATAAGCCCCTCCTCTCAGAGCTAAACTGCAAGAGATGAATTACACGTGAATTACATGTGATGCTCACTTGAAGGGAATTGCAATGTTAGCTGGGAAGCTGAATTTTAAGGCAGTATGAAAGCTGAATTTTAAGGCTCTGTCAATTTCCCCTCTCTACAGAGCAAGCAAAGATAGCTCCTCAGAGAGTTTGTTTATTTCCCCTTTCCCTCATAAAGGCTCTGTCAGTTTCACTTCCCCTTCTGGGAGGCGAAGAGGAAATAAACCCTCTGGGGAACAATCTTGGCTGCCCTGAAGAGAGGGGAAATTGACAAAGCCTTCCCATCAGTCTTTTAAAACTTTGCTTCTCAGCTAACATTGCAACTCCCTTCTCGTGAGCGCCCTTATATAATTCATCTCTTGTAGTTTAGCTCTCAGAGGCAGGGCCCCTGCTGGTGACTCTGATCAATGATGCTCCATTGTTTACTTCAGTTGCCCAGATTTCTAAAGAGCCAGAACTGTAGAGGTTTCAATCCCTTTTTATATACACACACCGTTATGTTATAATCTGGCCCTCTCATCTTTGTACGCCTCTACATTTCCTAGCCCCCTCCCCTACAATCACTGAGAGAACTCACTCCAGCACAGGATAAAGGGCATAAAAGATACTGGTGTTATCCAACCACCCACAAACTTTGTGGAGTGATATTTTCCCACTTCTGTTCTGCTGTCGCTGAATCCCCTGAAATATTCCCAGGACAACAACCTCTCAGGAACAGCAAACGGAGGATAGGCAGTAGGAGAAAGAATTGGTGAAAATGTTCCCCTCACACACACACCGCAAGTGGAAAAATTCCATTCCATTGGAGTAAATCCATGCTAATGTAGGCATGAGAGCCAAGGCCTATCAGACTATGTAGTATATGGTACTGAAAGAAGGGAATTCTACTACTAGGTATATATTCTGCCCTGTGGTTTGGTTTGATGGTGGCCATTGGATCTGATACTCCTAGGGCTGGGAGAATTATTTTTCAAAGTCATGTGGCCTACCAGACAAGATATGAACTGATTTGTCTAAAGACCCATGGTGAAGTTACCACTCGTTTCAACATATCTCAACCAGCTGCACCTATAAGACAAACAATTTGTGGTAGGGTATGAGCTTTCATGAGCTGTGACAAAAGCTTATACCCTACCAGAGCCAGTTTGGTGTAGTGGTTAAGAGTGGCAGGATTCTAATCAAGAGAACTGGGTTTGATTCCCCACTCCTCCGCTTGAAGCTAGCTGGGTGACCTGGGGTCAGTTACAGCTCTTCCAGAGCTCCCAGCCACCTCACAGGGTGATTGTTCTTGTGGGGATAATAATGTACTTTGTAAACCACTCGAAGTGGGTGTTAAGTAGTCCTTAAGGGCGGTATGTAAATCGAATGTTATTATAAAATTTTATATTAGGCTTATTGGTCCTACTGGATTCTTGCTCTTTTCCACTGCTGCAGACAAACATGGCTACCCATCTTGATCTATCAACCAGCTGATATAAGTACTGGCTAGGACAATTTCTATATATAAAGACTTTGGCAATTTTCTAGGCCAATTTAATCTCCTGTGTCTCTTCGCTGTGCTGCACTAAGGAGTATTCCTGCATCTCTTGTAGCTCTAGATGCTTGCCTTCCCCTTTCAGCATGTTCATTCTTGACACTAGTATGGGCACCAGCCTTGGTACTAGCTGGCTCGAAGTATTCCCAAACATACAAAGCGCTATCCGTTGCTGGAAGACCAAGGAGACAACTTGTGAGGTATAAATAAATTAGTGTAAATAGAACTGAAAGGAGCCCAAGGGAATAACAGTAAACAACTGGATGTCCCAGGGTGGTGTATGTCATTGTTGCCAACCCCAGGGGAGAGTGCAGAGAGCAGAACATTCTAACAGAATAGAAGGCAGCCCCTGTCATAATGGGAACAGGGTGCTAGACATGTGTAGGGAGAGAATGAGTCCTACGCTCAATCCACAAGGATGCTGTTTAATTGAGCGCCTCCAGCAAAAAAATTACCCTGCAATGTAAATTAAGCAAATCAGAAAAGGAAATTTCTATACTCAGGACTTAGGTTCATTTCTGCATATTTCATGTAAGAAAACTGCTTTCCAACTATCCTCTTGGGTCAAATGGGCAGACTGCAACTCCCATACATGAATTTGTATATCAGTTTGTTTGCTCACAGAATCTTTCACTGGTCTCCCACATCAGTTGAGTGTGAGAGGGAGAACTGTGTATCACAACATTCCTGACACTGCCTTCCAAATCTCCCAATGATTTTGTCTCATGTAGATGTTAAATAGCATAAGTGACAAAATGGAACCCTGTGGCTGGTTAGGCCCACCACGCGCTCCCTGGACCCCTGCCCATCGTGGCTGGTGAAAACCAGCGTCGATAGGTTGGGGGCCCAACTGGAGGATATTATTAATACATCATTAAGCTCTGGGGTTTTTCCTGGGGCATTGAAGGAAGCCATGGTGAGGCCTCTTTTTAAAAAGCCATCTTTGGACCCTGCCGACCCATCCAGTTACCGTCCAGTATTTAACCTCCCGTTCCTGGGAAAGGTGATTGAGCGGGTGGTGGTCGAGCAGCTGCAGGTTTTCCTGGAAGAGACTTCTGTCCTGGACCCATACCAGTCCAGCTTCCGTCCAGGCCACAAGAAGGAGACAGTGTTGGTCACCCTCATGGATGATCTCTGCAAACACTTGGATCAAGGCAGGTCTGCACTGCTGATATTGCTAGATCTCTCAGCAGCATTCAACACAGTCGACCATGAGATGTTGGCCCACCGCCTTGCCGAAGTGGGGATTCAAGGGACGGCCTTGCAGTGGCTTGTCTCCTTTCTCCACAGTTGGGGACAGAGGGTAGCGCTGGGGGAGAGAGTGTCCATGCGCCAGCCATTGATGTGCGGCATCCCGCAGGGGACAATACTCTCTCCCCTGTTGTTCAACCTTTATATGTGCCCCCTTGCCCAGTTGGTGCAGAGTTTTGGACTGGGTTGTCACCAGTATGCGGATGACACCCAGTTAGATCTGTTGATGGGCGGCCAACCTGAATCAGCCCTGGACGTCCTGTTGAGAGCCTTGGAGGCGGTATCTGGTTGGGTGAAGCAGAGCAGACTGAAGCTGAAACCTGCGGAGACAGAGGTCCTGTATTTGGGCCGTGGGCTGCAGGATATGGGGATTTGTCTTCTGGCCTTTGAGGGGGCCCTGTTGGTACCTGTCTCATCAGTCAGGAGTCTTGGCCTGGTCCTGGATTCCTCCTTATCTATGGAGGTTCAGGTCACGTTTGCGGCCCGGACTGCTTTTTTCCAACTCCGGCAGGCTAGGCAACTTGCCCCCTATCTTTCAGTCCAGGACCTAACCACAGTGATCCACGCAATGGTCACCTCTGGGCTAGATTACTGTAACTCCCTCTACGCAGGGCTACCCTTGGGTCTGACCCAGAAACTACAGCGGGTCCAGAATGTTGCTGCTCAGGTCACGGTGGACGTTCTATTCAGGTCAGATATTACACCAGTTTTGCAGCAGCTTCACTGGCTTCCTGTGGAGTTCTGGGTCCGTTTCAAGGTGTTGGTGTTGACCTTTAAAGCCCTAAACAGACTGGGACCAGCATACCTGAGGGATTGTCTCTCCCCGTATGTACCCCGGAGAGTGCTTTGTTCAGCAGATAAGAACTTGCTGGTGATTCTTGGCCCCAGCGAGGCTCGTTTGGCCTCAACCAGGGCTTTTTTGGTCCTGGCCCCAACCTGGTAGAACTTTCTAAGTGAAAACACTCAGGCTCACCAAGATCTGGTATCATTTTGGTAGGCGTGCAAGACGGAGATGTTCCACCGGGCATATGGTTGAGGTCAGTATTAGGATCATCACTGAGCCTCCCGTCGCCTTCTCCTATCCAATGACATCCCGTCCGTCCGGGTGTCGTCCTCTTTGTATTTGAGGGCAGGAATGTACAATAGGTCATCTGAGTTATGATTTTATGATATGATTTTAATTGTTTATATAATTATGTATTTTATTAATGTTGTACCCCGTCCTGAGCCCGCTTGCGGGGAGGGCAGGCTAAATACCAAATAAAGTAAGTAAAGTATAGGCCATGGACTATGAATAGCAGTCTCAAGTACCATTTCCCAAACCTCACCCTTTAGGCCTCAGTAGAGCCACTAAAGAACAGTAACCCCCTCCCTAATCATACCTTGATGATATAGAAAGCTAATAAGTGTTCCAGGGTGACCAACAGAGGTGTATTTCCCTTAATCCAGCAGCAGTCCAAAGCAGAATCCAACCTAAAATCAGAATGGAATCCTAAGGCACAGAAGAGATAAAAATGAGGAAATAAGCAAAATTACCTGTCCTTTCCTCCTTGCCCAGAGGTAGGGAAACAAGTCTCTGAAGCACATCTGCAATCATAAAAAGCAGCAGAAGCTGCCATACCTTGAAACACTTGGAGCTTCAATGAAGCAATATGTTTCTTCTTGGTTAGCATTGTGTCTCCCCAACTTCTGTTCTCCATTTCATTGGCTAAGGATATTGAATCTTCCCAGTGGTTAGAAGAGATGGAAGGGAACATCTGGCACAAGAACAGGCACTGTTCCTATTTGGGCACTTGTAGGAACTGCCCTTGAATGTGATTGATGGTTGAGTGCACTTTTTGTGGCATGTGTACTGGGGGTTGTGCTCACACTTTGCAGGGATGGGGGAGTGTTTGGCCTGCCTTTTTGTTTTTGTTTTTTGCTTTAAGACATTTTAAACAGTAAGAAGATGAGCACCAAAAATACTTTTATCATCTGCACAATAGAAAAAATAATGTATAATAATAACATTCAATTTATATACTACCCAGGACAACTTAATGCCCACTCAGAGCAGTTTACAAAGTGTGTTGTTATTATGACAATCACCCTGTGAGGTGGGTGGGCTGAGAGAGCTGTGACTGACCCAAGGTCACCCGGCTGGCTTCAAGCAGAGGTGTAGGAAATCAAACCCGGTTCTCCAGATTAAGAGTTCTGCTGCTTAACTACTACATCAACTGCCCTTATATACCATTCTTCTAGACAGATTAGTGTTCCACTCAGTGGTGAACAAAGTCAGTGTCATTATTATCCCCACAATACAGCTGGGGAGCTGGGTTGACAGGAGTGGCTTAACTCAAGGCCACCTGCTGAACTCATGGTAGTAGCAGGATTTGAACCAACAGAGTGCTGATTTGCCACCCAACCACTTAACCACTATAAGAGTATTATACAACAGAAAGATTATGTCAGAAAGCAGTGAGAGGACCTTATCCAGGCCATGAGACAAAATAAGTACCCAGTTCTGGAGACTCATTAATGTGGGGAAGGGTAAAACCTCTTCCCCCCTAGATACACATATTGCTCCTGATAGATGGGCTTCTTTCTTTCAGAGTTTATATGACGATCATGTATAGATTAATTACCCTAAAATAACAGAGGATCTCCCATTATGGCCACCAGTTAGTTCCCAGGAAATAAAAGCTCATATAGCTCGCTTAAAAAACAGGAAGGCTCCGGGATCAGACGGTATCCCCCCTGAAGCCATAAAAGAAAACTCAGTATGGTGGGCACAATTTCTTGCAGCCCTGTTCACATGTATTGACCAATCTGACCATATTCCCAAGCAATGGGGGACAGCCATTGTAGTTCCAGTCTTTACAAAGGGCAACAAAAACGATCTAGCAAATTATAGACCTATTAGCCTTTTAAACATTAGCAAATTATATATGAGGCATCTACTCGATAAATTAGAAATCTGGATAGAAGGATGAGAGATTATTTCAATAGAGCAGGCAGGTTTTAGGGCAGAAAGATCTGCAATAGAGCACTGTTTAGTACTGCAACAACTAATAGAAAAATATTCGGCCAAAGGACCAACTTCTCTATATGCTGCCTTCATTGACTTGAAGGCAGCTTTTGATTCACTATCACAACAGGGACTATGGCAAAAATTGGAGTGGTCCACTATAGATAAACGATTATTGGCTCTTATTTGTGCCCTTCATGACGAATCTTTTCTTAGAGTGAGATATAACAGATGATGTAATGATTTCAAGTAAATGTGTTCACGTATCTTTAAATGCTTGGTGTGAGATAGGTGAAGAGTGGGGGTGAAGGAGAGGGATGAGTGAGTGATATGACTGGTTGATGACTGAGAGTGTGGGAGGAGTGAAGGCAGTTTAGACTGAGGGTGGAGAAAAAAAATAGTCAGAAGAAAGCAGGCTAGCTGTGTGCTGCCTGAGGAGTTTTAAGCATTTCTGTGAGAGAAATATTGAGTCAAGAAAAAGCAGGCAAGCTGTGTGCTGCCTGAGGAGTTTTAAGCATTTCTGTGAGAAAAATATCGAGTTAGAGAAGAAAGCAGGCTAGCTGTGTGCTGCCTGAGTACGTTGAAGTATTTATGAGAGAAATATAACCTGTGTGGAACCTGAACTGAGCATGTTTGTGAAAGGACACTTGGACAGGGCAAGAGAGGCCAGCTGTGTGCTGCCTGAGCAGGTTTCATATTTCTGTGAATAGGAGTCAGGGATAGGGAGGCTAGCTGCGTGCTGCCTGAGTAACTTTAAGCACGTCTGAGAGAAATATATTCAGTCAGAGAAAGAAGCTAACTGTGTGTGAAGCCTTAGAAGAGTTCTGTATGAATTAGTTTAAATGAAGTAACTTTAAGAACCGAGACCTACTTTTATGAAACCGATACGCTTCTTGAAAAAAATAAAAGTTTATTTTGTTTTTTTATATCCCAGAGTAGCTGTCATTGCTATATCCCATTCCTATCCTCAGGGCCACATAGAACCATGAAGGAGCCTGACACTTAGGCACGTTACCAAAGGGAAAATTTAAATAAAATATCTTGGAATATAATATTCCTGGTGGCAGCAATCTACCCAGAAGGTGTAAGGAAGAGATTAAAGGCAAAATCTACCCAAGAGAAGAAAGGGGTCATAACACAAGGGCATCTCAGTGACCCGATAAGAACCTATAAGGGAGTCAGACAAGGCTGTCTTTTGGCTCCCACTTTATTTAACTACTATATTAGTGACGTAGTTAAACATACATGAGATCTTAAATTTCATCCACCAAAACTCACCTCATGCCATCTACCAATTTTGTTGTATGCAGCTGATATAGTACTCTTATCAAGGACCCCTTTGGGGCTTCAGAGAGCATTGGACAGTTTTACCATCTACTGCCATAAAGAACACCTGACAATTAACTTCAAAAAGACCAAAGTGATGGCATTTGGCAGGCGCCCGAAAAAGAAGACTTGGTCAATGAGAGGGAATAATATTGAACAGGTTAACAGCTTTGTATATTTTGGGGTAGTCTTCCAGGAGAATGGATCCAAGACAGCCCATTGTAATTTGAGGGCAGAGTGGGCCAAGAAAGCTTTACTTGCAGTTTTGAGATTCTCCCGAACTAAAAGGTAGTTCTTATGTATCAGCAGCACTGAAACTTTTCCAAGCTAAAGTCATTAACCAACTCCTTTATAGCACCTTTTTGGGCATCTCAGATTGTGGTTTACATTCTCTGAAAAAATTCAATCTAAATTTCTCCGATCCATCTTACAAGTTCCATCTGGGGTGCCCAATTCCCTACTCCGATGAGAAACGGGACAAATGAGGTTCGCCTATGGCTTAGGACACATAAGAATCCAAAAGACCTTTTCCATTTAATAATCCAGGATGGCTATCAGCCAAAGTGGCTACATCTGAGAGTAAGTTAAAAAAGATGGGTTTCTCTCTTGAAGTTCTGTTGTCCCAAAGTTTTGATGCTGCAAAATCGCAAATAAAACAAAGGGTATGTGACACTGAGCATCAGCAAGACATAATTTAAAAAAAACTAAATTTAGGGCATCAGAGAAATTCAGATACCATATGAAGATGGCCCAATATCTAAAAAATTTAGAATTCCCTCCCTATAGGAGGGCTTTCACTCTAGCGAGATGTGATACCATGCCATCCAAGGTAATGGAAGGGAGATATAAGAAGATACCTTGTGCTCAAAGGATTTGCGGGTGTCCCCTTGGAGAGGTGGAAACACTGGAACATATGTTTTTTCACTGCCCCCTCCATAAAAGGATTAGAGACTTGACAATTCTTCCCTTGTTATCTGGATCGGAGGGGATAGCAGATAACATATCCTTGGCAAAGCTATTGGCTGACAAAAAGTCCAGCTGTCACTAGGATGTCAGCTAAGTTTTGCGCCCAGGTGATTGCGCAACGAAACAGACCATCAAATACTGGAATGGCCACGAGGGATTCCTCTCACCCTGATTAAGTTTTAAAGACTTCTGCCTAATACCGTTTTTATATCAGAGGAATACAGTGAAATAAAATTCAGTCAGGATTTCATTAAGCTTACCTCTATATTGGTGTATTAGGATATGTGTTTGGATATTTTATCTGAAATAGATGAATTCTAAACCATGTGTTTTATCTTGCTCTATGTTCTGATTGTATTATGTATAGCTGGTCTAATGACCGTTACAATAAATACTACTACTACTATGCTACATAGTGGTTAAGTGGTTGGGTGGCAAATAGTGGTACAAGTTCATAGTACCACGGGTCCTTTAGAGGTTGTCTGATGCTTACAACGCTACCTCTCCTTTTCTCTCCCACCCAGCTCCTACATGCACAGGCATTGTCATTTTTTGTATCTTCTAATGATTCGTTTCCACATTTCCAATCTTTCTTGGAGGCTCACGTGCTACAAACTCAGGCCCTGTGGAAAGGCTCCAAGTAGAAAGAGCGGATATTAAAAGAACTGGATCAAATAATTGAGGGACGGGTGTCACAGCGATCATCTACAGCTATCTCAGAAGGTTAGGGGGACATTGAAAAGAGGCAGAACAATGGCAAAACACCAAAACAAATACCTTAGTAAGATTCACATGAAAGGATTATTAGAGACTTAAGAATAAGAACAGAATTGGCAGTTAACATCAGTGGAGGAAAAAATAACACCAGGGCCCTTGATTCAATTCAGCAGAGGCTAAGTTGATAGCCAACCCAAGACAAATAAAGACAGAGTATTTCCAATTTATTTTACAGTTTTCCTTCTAAAACACTGGGATAAATCCCACCATCCTTTGTCCAGCCTAAAGAGCCTTCCTCCAATTAAAGCCGCTGTTCTGTTGGAAGAAGAGGCATATAAGTTGGAGAAAGGCTTCAAACTTGGCTCAGTGGAGTGGTAGGATAGGGGTAGGATCCACCCCAGTTGCACCACAACAAGTTACTTTTAATTTCCTCATAGTAGTAGAATAATTTAAGTTTTGGACCAGAGTTACTCAATTGGAGCAAAGTGGCTACCATACATGTCAATTGTCGGAGCAATTTCCTCAGTCACTCATATCATAAACTTGCTGATGTTTTCAGAAGACTACACAAGCACAATAAATGCCTTCCAAAGAGGTCAAAATTCAGTCCCGTTGCTAGCCATAAAGTTCATAGTACCACGGGTCCTTTAGAGATACCACAATTGCAGAGGTTGCCGGATGCTCTCCTCTCCTCTTTATAAGGGCGAGCATCACTGGACTGATTTCGTCCTAGGAGGTATAGCATCTCATAAGAACAATTTGATACAGTTGGTAGAAAACTAGATTTCCTGTGGATGCAGTATCAAATCGTATATTTGACATTTTAAATAATCGCAGATAAGCTTTAAATTGCAGCAACTGAGCCTAAATTTATTTCACTAAAAGGAACTTAACAAAAACATGGTAGCAAACAACTTGCCATTGCACCATATGAGCTACTTTTATACACCCATTACAATTTTGAGTACTGTGATTTCTACCATTTCTACAGTCTCACTGAAGACTTATGTTTTGTGTATCTGGACTGGTTTTCTTTGGGGCACAGCAGCATCCTGCGTGGCTTGGTTGATGGGGAGGGCATCCGGCTGCCTTGTTCTTTCAAAACAATAGCATTCAATTTTCTCTTCTGCGGAGATTGTCCTTGTGCTCACTAAACGGAATCCTTCTTTCAGTAGGACGTCAACCAGCAGGCCAAGAACATTAGTCCCATTGATCAGTTTCCTGTGATCAGGTTTAATAGAAACATACCTGGAAAATATGAGGAAATGTTTTTAATTAGTACTGATAAAGTTTATTTTACTGTATTTGCTTTGGGGTTGGGTTTTTAACTGTCCTGTTTCTGGAGCCTGAAAACAGCATTTAATGGCAAATAAAGACAAGGAAATATTTAAAAGTCAGCAACTAATTGTTTGATCCAGGGCTCATTTTGAGGGGTGATGCAGTTCCGGCAGTTCCCCAAAGAGATCACATGACAGGTGGCCCTGCCCACCTGACTCTCAGCCATTTGGGGCCCGTTTCAGCCTGGATTGGGGCCAAAACGGCCCAGATAGTGCCTCTGATGGGTGGTGGATCACTCTCCCGCTCAGCAACGGCCCAATCCTGACCATTTTGGGGCCCTTTTTGGCCATTTTCAGTCCCTTTTTTGCCATTTTGGGCCCAATTTTGGCCCTGAATGGCCAGGATTGGGTCCAAAACAGCCAGGATAGGTGATGTCAGGGGTGTGTGGCAAATGCAAATCACTTATGCTAATGACACACTTCTGGTGATGTCAAGGAGCATGGCATATGCTAATGAGTTGTGCTAATGAGGTATGCTAACGAGTTCCTCCGGCTCTTTTTCTACAAAATGACCCCTGGCTTGATCTAACAAAAAAGGTAGATGGATGCTCAGATATTCTGTTTCTGAAGGAAGCAGATTCCAATTCTGAGAAATGGCCGGTGAGAACAACTCTCTATGCCTTAGACACTTAAGCGAAGTTAGAGGAGATGCTGATGCGCTACTATTACACAAAGCCAGTAACTCATCTTTTGAATACTTCATAATATCAAAACTATTGTGATTGTATTTAGTGACTTATTCATAAGAGCCATTAAAGAGAGCAACTCCAGAAGAGCTAAGAGTCCAGAAGCACCTTTAAGACTAACCAACTTTATTATAGCATAAGCTTTCAAGAACCACAGTTCTCTTCGTCAGATGCAACTGTGGTTCTCAAAAGCTTATGCTACAATAAAGTTGGTTAGTCTTAAAGGTGCTACTGGACTGTTTACTGTTTTGCGACTACAAACTAACACAGCTAACTCCTCTGGATCCAGAAGAGCAAGAGAGTCATGTTAAAGCTAACTCTTCAGTCAGAATTATTCCTCACCGGCCGTTTTGTTAAATCATACAAGTCCATCATTAGCAGCCAGATTGCATTGTATATGTCCACTACAAATGCATCGTGTTAAACATACGTCATTATCACCTGAAGTAGAAATGCTGTCCCCAATGATGTGAGAACATATGTGGTTCCCAACCATAATTACACATGACTTCAGTAGGTATGTACTTGCACTGAGAAAGCAGGCCTGGAATTATTCTTTATTTATACCAAGTGCCACATGACAAAGGGTGGCTCCCAAGCCGAAAGCTTTGTTATACAAAAAAGTGCAGCCTGTGACGAATGATGCTGTGTAGGCATGACAATTTCTGTACCAAGATAACCTTTCCTCTTTACAGCTGTAGTGATACTCTGCCTCATCCAGCAGTAGTTTGTTTACACACTGCATTAGATGTGGAATGTTGCTATACGAGAGAGCGAGAGAAATTTTTTTTAACATTGAATAGCAGCTGCTGCTTCATGTCCCCTATACAAATTAGAATTGCTAAAATTGACTAGACTGGATTTTGTAAGCTCCCTGTAAGCTTTCCAATTTTATTCCTAAAGGAAACTTCAAACCATAAAAGATGTTCTTGAAAGTGCTGGTGATTGGAAAGCCTTCAAAGAAAAGTGGATTCAAAACTTTGTATATAACTCATGTTCTTTGTTATGAATATGACATGTAATATATTTAAGTTTTGTGCCTTTTTTAAATCCAAAACATTCTCCAATGAGGATAGATCAAGATGAGTAGCTGTGTTTGTCAGAAGAAGTGAGCCGTGGCTCACGAAAGCTCATACCCTACCACTAATTTTGTTAGTCTTATAGGTGCTACTGGACTCTTGCGCTTTTCCAATGAGAATGTTGTCCACTGTTTGTAAAGAGTACATGTTACTATAGAAACCTTCAGAAACGGATTCATATATAGGAGGGGAAGGGAGAGGCATTAGGTATCACTGTTGATGCCCCATGCTGCTCCCCATAGGTTCCTGTGACAGTTACATACAAGTTTATCGCAGTAGGGTGAAGAACACAGTTGGGAGCTTGTTTCTGAAATGCTCCAGAACTCTTTAAAATGAGTTTGCCCAGATCCCCTGGCTGAATAAAGAGAATGTGTATGGACGATGTGGGCAAGCATTGATAACTCTTTGATTCTACCCCCAAATCTCTGAAGTTAGCATCTGCACACAGTATTACAACCTGCTTCCAGGGAGAAAAACTGAGGACAGTTCATTCAGAAATTGGAAGGTGCAGGGATACTCTGAACTCCCAGCGGGGGGTGGGGTGGGGAGGGAATTATTTACAGTTCCATTTGTGCTTGGTGGTGGTGGTGAGTGCCCTCAAGTCATAGTTGACTTACAGCGGCCCCTGGTGGGGTTTTCATGGCAAGAGACTAACAGAGGAGGTTTGCCATTGCCTGCCTCTGCAACCCTGGTCTTCACTGGAGGTCTCCCATCCAATTACTAAGCAAGGCTGACCCTGCTTAGTTTCTGAGATCTGATGAGATCAGGCTCATCTGGGCTATCCAGGATCTCAGACGCTAAGCAGGGTCATCCTTGGTTCATAGCTATTTTGCCAACTCTGGTATGGGAATTTCGGGGAAATTTGGGGGCAGTGCCTATGGAGGGGGAAATTTGAGGAGGCATTTCACCTAGAATCTATTGTATACCATAGAGTGTGTGCTCTGGAGGTACCATTTTCTCCAGGGAAGCTGATCTTTGTAGGCGGGAGATCAGTTGTAATTCCAGGACAACTCCAGGTCCCACCTGGATGGTGGTCACAGCTGAACTGACTGAATTTGCCCAACCTTGTTCCTGCTTCAAACGAGCCTGCGACAGGTCACTTTTGATTTAATTGGTACCTGGTAAAACTACCGGTAAATATGAATATTATGCAAAGCTCATGAATATGTGCAGAGTCCAAGATGACTGTACTGGAATTATGGGGACAGGGCCAAGGGGAGAGCAGCATGTGATAGAAAGTTATCAGAGTCTGAAATCATTGTTAGGGTTACAGGTAACTACAACAGTCAGGTCACAGATACCTCGTTGCTGAAGAGTTTCTCTACTTGTTTGCAGTAACCTCTGTCCTTTCAGAAATAAGACTTTATGTGCAATTTGTATCGTCTAATCCAGAAATGGTTTGTTAAAAAAAATACCTTGCCCCAAGCCGATCACTATAGTCAGTGCCACACTGGAAAATAAAGTCATGATAGGAAGGCCTCTCCAAAGGAAGGGGGACCAGTGGCTTCTGTAATGGGATGTTGTTATTCCAAGTTGCCCCCCCAAGCTGTTCTGCAAAGACGGTGATTCGCCCAGCTAGCACATCAATCGTGGCGCTGCAAGAGCCAAATACCCGGAAAAAAGCCTGAGTCTCTTGGAGCAAGAATCGTATTTCCAGTATCTCCATCTTTGGCTTCAACAAACTTTCCTGACTCAGAAGGTCAGCCAGAGAATGGAGTTCATAGAAGTTAGCCTCTCTCTGCAGCCTCTGATAGTCGGTGAAATCACTGGGCAGAGAAAGCTGAAGCGTTCTTAAGAAGTCCAGAATATGGCCAAACAGAACTCCATCACGATCAACAAAGAACTGGCCATTCACCAGTCGAAATTCCCGGTCGCTGCCATTGAGCATCCTTGCCAACCTGGACTCAGGGAATTGCTGTAATGTCGAAGGCCAGGTTGTGAATTTCAATCCTCCCACATTCAACGTTACCACATTTTGATTGCTCATCTTCTCCTTAGGAAAACTGAGTGTCCAACTGATGTATAGCAAAATTGCACCCCTATAAGCCAAAAGGAAAACCTGCCGGTATGTTTTGTGTTGGTTTGTTGTCGAGGAGAAGGGCTGAGCAGCATAGAATACCCAAGCAACAAGAATTGTGAACACACATTAACCAGTTCTGTTGACAGAGCTTGTTGCTTGGGAACCAGATATTGCCAATGAAATAAAGGCCAACTTTTAAAGATGTTGAAAGACCAATGGATCAAATCCTGAAAGCTTACCAAAGAACCAGACTATTTCACACATGGTTTCTGGCAATTCACCAGCCTAAATTAATGGTCTACCAAAATAAACAGGGTAAAGTTCAGGTCTGAATTTCACATATTTGTGAACAAGAGAAATGTTTGATTGCTTTGGAAATGGAGGAGGTAGCATAGAAGACTTTTGAAACACTCACTCACCTGGAAAATGAAAAGTTGCTGAAAATATTCCTCAATTTTTCATACTTCTGCTTAAAATTTGCTAAACAACAGATTTCTACCCTTTGAAGTTGTGGAGGGGATTATAAATTGTGCTGTTAATATATGCAGAACTTCTGGACCCCAACAAGATGAACAGGGTAATCCTAAACAATGCCCAGGGCTTAGAACAGTGTAACGTTCCTTACTATTTCACAATAATTTCTCTACCTGTATATCACTTGGCTTGGAATGAAAATAAATGTGCATAATTTAGTACAGTGTGAGTTTTCTAGACTATGTGCATATATTCTCTAGAACTGTTGCAGCAATTTTTGTTTCCATCCGTTGCTAAACTGCAATGTATGTTAGGGTCCAGCCTTTTCACCCCATGTTACACAGAGTCAGCGTAGAAACCTGCCTGCACTTGATGGAGCTGTTTATCTGGGCATTAGGACGGACTCCAAACCCTCTTGAAGAGAAACGAACACTTGGAATTCTGAGGGCTTTTACACAAATGATTGTTGTCCTTGATTCTTTGGGTTCCTTTCTATACTGTTGACTGGTAACATAATGGAGCTCAAACAACAGATTTCATGGGTGCAGAAGGTTTTTAGAGTGTCCAGTCCTCTGGTTCTAAGGCAAGAGATATCATGTACCAGGAATAGGCAACCTCTTTGGCCAAAGTGCTAAAAAAAATGCCAAAGTGCTAAAAAAAAATGTGAAGGTCATAGTGTGGCAAGCAAACAAAAAGACAAGGGAGAGATGAGAGTTATATTTGGCCATAGTTCATATGTTGTAGAGCTTGGAAGGAAGGGCTAAAATAGAGCTGCTTTAGAAATGTCATTATGCAAGATTGGGGGGGGGGGAGGAGAGAGGTTTACTTTTCATGTACACACACTGCAATGTATGAAAATACCAGCTGGGTAATGTCCAGTCCTAAAAATGCAGCAAGCAGTCCTCGTGAGACTTACCGGCATCAAACTTTCTCTCCAAACTACCACATTCCAAATTCTAATTGTAAACCATTGCTGCTCTACGAGAAAGGGCTCCTTCCTCAAAGTCCTGCTAGCTTCCAGCCCACCCTTTTGTCTCAGCTGGGATCTGAGCCCACCCCAGCTTGACTACAGCAAAGGAGCTACTACTGCACTGAGCAAGATGGTCCTCGCATATCACTATATCCAAGACGTTCCCATTCCACATTTGCTCAAAAGCCTTCCGGCAAGAAGGTTCACGACTTGTCTCCCTGTTTCCTATTTTTAGCACTGTGTCCCTTGACAAAATGCTCACCATCCTCCGAAAACCAGTTAAACAAGCATGTCAACATGTTGAATTTGGTAGTTGGATGCTCTTGGTGCATAGTACAAATCCTGCACATAGTGCTGTGGGAAAGGTATTTGAGAGAAACAGTCCAGTTGGAAAAATGCCAATTTTAGTCTAGATCAGGGGTGGCCAAACTCGAGAGCCACATGTGGCTCTTCTAGACATATTGTGCAGCTCCCAGAGGTCTCTGAGTATTGCCGTGGCCATACATTTTCTTTTTAGTTTATTTCCCTCCCTTCCCTTCTTTCTTTGCATGCCTTTCTCTCCCACTCTTTCCTTCTTTCTTTCCCTCCCTTTTCCTTTTTCCTTCTTTCCATGACTTTCATATTTTCAATAAAAACATTGGGTTGCCAGGTCTGACTCAGAAAATACCTGGGGACTTTGGGGGTGAAGCCTCGCAAGGATGTGACATCATTCTTGTGATGTCACTTCCAGTATACTGCACCCAAACCCCACCCCTTCTTGTGATGTCACTTTCAGGACACTCCCCCAAATCTACCTCTTCATCTGAAGTCACTTCAATGCATCATGTCTTGCAGCTCTTAAACATCTGACGTTTATTCTATGTGGCTCTGACATTAAGCATGTTTGGCCACCCCTGGTCTTGATACTGGATGGACTAGTCTAACTTCTCTCTCCACCAGCACCAATATCCATTTATTTCAGCTTCCCTCAGTCATGCAAACACAACAGGCTCCGCTACAAATATAAATGTAGTTCTGAATGCCACAAATGTATAGCCTACTCTTCCCCATAAATAGATTATAATCATGAGGTGGTGGAGGTAACTTTTGTCTGCCAGTACACGCTATTTCCTTGCCTCAACATCTGTATTTTTAGTAAGCTGTAAATTGTTATGCAGGGACCATGAGTGTTGAGTATTTTTGCACAGAGGTTGCTCAGATTCAGCTGTCCACCAATGTCAGTTGTGACACCGAGCTATAATTTAAAAAGTCCTCAAAAACCAAGTTTCAAGTGTTACCTGAATCAGTCTCCTTGCAAGTAATAGAGAGTGAGGGAATTAGCAGCAAGGAAGATGGCTATGCGAGAGGCGGTAACTATGGGATCTTTTCCACCGATTTTTACGGGGCCCCTTCCAAGACAGCCAATGAGGCTGGTGCTTTAGGTTCCAAGAGCAGTATTTTATTCAAAGAGGAAAATGCACACACACATACAAGAGTAATTAATAAAATGGTTACACACACGCGCGGAGTCCTAGGAAGCTAATCAAAAGTTGGAATAGAGTGGGGACGGGAGCAAAGTATATCTACCTATCCTGAAGCGTAGTCCAGTCCACAGGGTTAGAGCAGCTTCTAATGCCAGCATTCTTGGCCAGAAGAGCAAGAGGCTTAGGGCAACTTCAAGGGAGCAGCACTTCAGATCCACTAAGTGTGCATGATTTGAATGGGGTAAAGGCACTACTCTTATAGGGAGAGCCCACCTAGCTATTGGAACAAAGACTCCAACAGTCAGTTCCTGGGAGTAACAAAAAGTTTGATTACCTTGATTGCTAGCTGCCAGGGTGTGTAAAAGAGAATGCAAAGTCTCTTCTGGAACTGCGCAAAAACAGGGCTTAATGGAGTCCACCAGAGCTAAGATCCAGAGGAGTTAGCCGTGTTAGTCTGTAGTAGCAAAATCAAAAAGAGTCCAGTAGCACCTTTAAGACTAACTTGATTCTCGAAAGCTTATGCTATAATAAAATTGGTTAGTCTTAAAGGTGCTACTGGACTCTTTTTGATTTCACCAGAGCTAAGTTGATGAATTAAGTTGTGTAATGTGCCTTCCCAGGAATGAATTATAAATACTTATGAACGCTAGTTGATTTTCTCCTCAATCATGAGCAGATCTCATCACGGAAGGAGGGAATGTGTTAAGTGGGATGACTCTGCAAGACCTTTGTTGCTCTGGATTCCTTTTGGGGCTGGAGAGCATGTAAACTAATCACCGCTGGTCTCTCCGCATTTACATGCAGCATTCCATTCATGCCTAGGTCTCCCAGGCAGGACTCAGAGCCAAGCTACAAGTGACGCCTTACACAGGTTGGACACTTGTCATCTTACTTCAAGTTTTGATGGGAAATGTAGGCATCCTGGTTTTACAGCTTGGCTCTCCATTACAGCTGCAAGACCAGGATGCCTACATTTCCCATCAAAACTTGAGGGAAGCTGACAAGTGTCCAACCTGTGTCAGGCGTCACTTGTAGCTTGGCTCTCAGCAACTGCTAGCTAGAATTCCCCTGGCTGCAATCCAAACTGCCATTTTAATCCAGGGGTCTTGTGATTTTCACAAGTAGGCATGTTGAATGGCTATTAAAAGATGGTGGAGGCCAGGCCGACTGCTTACACAAGGGGAAAGGACAAAGAACCACTGCATCATTCAAAGTTTCATTTCCCAGTGTTATAGCAACTATCCAGGGATAGCACTCACTCATGTTTGCCATACTGGGTCATTTCTACAATCAGGCTGTATAATAAGCTAAGAAATCTCTGCCTGCCTGTCATTGGGCATTGTGAGCTACCTCCTGTCTTTTGCAGAAGGATTCCAATCACAGAACAGGGGTTACCAATTACTATGTCTTAGATGCAAGACTGCACAGATGCAACTGCTGATAGACTTTTTCAATGGTTTATTCTCTTGACTGTGATTGCATCCTCCACCAGTTAAGCCCGTTTGCTGGTTTTCCACTTATGGGTCTGCACAGACAATATGAAAAGACCGCCCCCAAAAAGAACCACCTAGGTTACTTACTTGTAACAGATGCCCTTTAGCGGCCACCTATGTACACAAACCAGCCACTTTCCTGCTGCATCTACTCCACTGGTTACTTGTCTCTGCAGTGGCCCAGAAGAACAGAACAGGAAGGGACATGTACAGGTAGCAGGGCTATTGCAACAACTTCTAGCTCTGGGAAGCTCCAAATGTTGCCTTACACAGGAGTAGAAACCAAGTACTTAAAGGACCTCAGTTAAAGGTAAGAAACCTGTAGTTTTTTATATTTTGTCCCACACCAAGTGTGACCTCTAAAACCAGCTACAAAGTTTGATGCAAAATGAATATTCCTCCATTCTCCAAGCCCCCCAAACAACCAAATTAGGGATACATTATTTATCAAGGTGCTGCAAAGATTTCTTCCACCTTGTGACGGAGTACATGCTTATCTTCAGTACTTTCTTGTAAGTAAAATTCCTTTAAAGTTAATGAGACATACATTGTTTAGAATGAAAGTCTAATTAGAAACTGATTTTCAAAAGCAAATACTACACATTTTGTTCTTTGCTTTGGGCATACACACCCTACCAGGAGATTGTGACTTATTTTATGATAGGTACTTTATTTAATGATAGGTACTTTATTTTCAAAGCATGACCGGTGGTATACATGATTATAATTTATACAGTAGGCACTCCAATCTATTTCTTAAGATCATTATCAGTCATTACCAAAGGATCTCCTTGACTTTGAGATTAACTGAAGTTTATTGTATTTTATAAAAAGTTTTAGATATTCTGCTGTGTGAATTTCATTCACATTATACATACATCTACTGAGTCTTTCACATACAAAAGTCCCCCAAAGAATAGACGTATACTTGTTTCCATTAAAAGTCACCCCCCTTAGAATTAGAAGATATTAAATATTTCAACTTATGAACCTCGGAAAACCACATCTGTTCCTGAAAAACCAAGAGAGTTTCAAAAACCCACTCCAGCTTATCAATGCCCAGTGTACTTAGTTAAAAAAAGACAACAAACAATCACTTTTTCCAGGTCAGGTTTCTTGTGCACTAACGGCAGCTATAAAAGTTTGTATTTGCAGACAAATTGAGCAACGTTTTCCAACATCACAAGGGCGCAGTTTACACATTTTTCACTCATCACAGAAGCACCATCAGTCACTTTCTCCCAGTAGAACACAGCATGATCCACTACCTCTGTTAGGTAAACCAGATACCCCGAGCCAAATGCCGAGAAAAGAGCTTTCCAGTGCAGGAGAGCGTCGCGTACAGCTTCCATGAACGGCATTCTGATGGTAGCAAGGATAAGCACGGAAAGAAAAGCGGTCACAACAAACTTGCGTGAAAAGAGTGGCGGGATGAAAGCAGTTTTCTCCTGAGGTAAAGAAAGTTTGTCCACATCTGCTAGTTTAAACTGCTCCCAGTGGCTAGTATCAAAATCTTTCATCGTGGCGTCGATGTCTACGGTCGGACAAGGCAATCTGGTTTCTTTGATCACTTTGATTTTCTCTCGAAACTCCTGCATCTGCTGCAAAAACACAATGGGTTCAGACACATCCTTAAAGGCTTCCGCAATGTTAAAAGCCATTCGTTGCTCTCGTATGATAGTGTTCAGCTTGTTGATTTCTGGGTCGTAAGCCTGCATAACAGCTAGCTTCATCGTCTCAAAGTCTGAAAGTATCTCGTTCTTCTTCTGCTCCAGGGTATATTGTAATTTCTCAAAAAAATCTTTCACCCTGTCATAGTCTTTGGTCAGCATCTGGAGAGCTTTCCTCTTACTAGCTTCCAGGGTGTCCAGTCGAGAAAGCGCATCCCCGCAATGCCATATTTCAAACCCCTGGAACAGGGTCTCGAAAGCAAGTTTCTCCTGAAAGTAGGCATCTTCAATGGAGCAAAACATATGCTTGATATGATCTCCTCGAGTGGCACAGATACCACATATCAACTGTGTGTCTGTCTGGCAGAAAATGTTGAGAGGCTGGCCGCTGTGCACCTTACACACTGGCATTTTTGTTGTTCCCTTAATTTTGTTATATTTCTCCACAATGCCTTTTAGGGAATAGTTAACCTGCAGGCTGTTGACTCCTGTAACTGTAGTTTCCTTCCTGCAGGTGGGACATTTGAAGAGAGACTGCCTCCAAATCACATTTCGGGCATTTCCTTCTAGGATCCCTTCCAAACATTTCTTACAGAAGTTGTGTGAACATGGTAGTGCGCGTGGATCATCGAACAAGCTACAACAAATGGGACATGTCAGGTCTTCCTCAAGAAGCTCCATTGCAATCTATAACAACAAAGACAACGTTTCAGAGAATAATATGGGTATAGTTCAAGAAGTTCAACTTTCTTTTCATGCAGTCCTAGCAAGAAATTGAAAAAAATCTTTCAACTAAAACAGGATTTTTAGAATCTGTATTTCAGAAGAGTGCTGATAGGCATTTCTTAAGTTATCAGAATTCAAGTAATACTACTAATTCTTCCCTTGCCCAGACTCAGCAGTTGCAAAAACAATCACTATTTACTAAAAAAAACGATCAATGCTGTAATACTATTAAGATGTTATGTAACTACGATTTCAGATATTTTAGGAGAATATAGTCAGGGCCCTACTCAAAATGGGTATGTAAATTTTTTGCCTCAAGTTTCACCTTCTTGCCCAATATTAGTCATGCTTCTGTCCATAATATTGGGGGTGGGAGCTCATATTCAAACACATCCTACAAAGACGGACTACAAACCTTATTATCCTACAGCATATTTGGTCACCTTATTGTCCCTTATTATCCTACAGCATATTTGGTCACCTAGTTCCACCACTTTGTGGGTAAAATCATTACTTCAGATTTGGAAACCATTTGGCTCTTCATGACAACGGCACCGCCTTGAGTACGCACATGGCTTCAGAGTATACCAACACGTTCTTGGTTGACTAAGCATACTTCCTTAGTTTCTGCCTTCAGACACCTATCCTCTACCTGAGATAGATCAATGACAACTTCACCGGCTACAGCCACAGTAAGGAAACTCTTGAGCAATTCTACCATGAAATTAAAAACTTCCCCCCACCACCAACCTAACTCTGAACTAGTCCATACACAGCAAGTTCATGATCTCCACCTAGGGCAGTCTACTGGGAAGAAGGTTAGTGTTCATCAAAGGAACTCTGATGTGAAAGTACTAAATGAGAACTTATTTAGAAGTTTTATTGTTTGTTCAAACCTCCACTGTCAAGTTTCCTCTCACTTTAGGGGGCAAATGTAGCTTAGCAAAAACTAGGAAAGATGGTGTTATTGACCGTAACTGTTGCTGCGAGTGATCATTTATGTTTATACTATGTTCATCTAAGAACCCTCACAGACCTTTTACAGTTGCATTGAGTCACACTGCGTACCCCACTGCTTGTAGATAATCCTGGTCTTCATGGACTGATTCAACAGAATGCAGTACCATTATGCGTTCTCTTACACACACACACATATGTATATACATATACATTACACACACACACAGCAGCTCGCATATACAACATATCCCCAATATGGTCTTCTGCCAGCGGGTGAAGACTTTTCTGTTTCATTTGGTGTACCCCCAGTAAACTCTGGCTTATTTGGGTAGAAAGGTAGCATATAAATATTTTAAATTTTTAAAAAGTATCTACCATTTAAAGAGAGCACTTTGCACCACTGACCAAGTGAACTGTGGTCCACAAAAGCTTACACCAAGGCCGGACAAATCCCAAGTACCAGCTGGCCTAGAAATTTCATCGCAGCACCTAGTACTTTCAGCAGTTATTTTATTATGGTGACAAGCCAGGGTTACCCCCATAGCTATTTAAATACCTCAACACTTTTGTTATCTTATGTGTGTGTGTTATGTGCTGCCAAGTCGCTTCCAACTTATAATAAAAGTTATGCCGTCCCTATGAATGAAAGATCTTCAAAAAAAACATCCTGTTATTAACAGAGTTGCTCAGATTTTTCAAACTAGAGACAGTAGCTTCCTTTATCAAGTCCATCTCATTTTGGGTCTTCCTTTTCCCCACTTTCTCTAGCATTATTGTCCTTTCCACTCAATCTTGCCTCCTCCTGATGTAACCAAAATCCGAAGATCTCCCTTTATTCACTTTCGCTTCTAAGGAGAATCCACGCTCGATTTGATCTCGATGACTCATACAGCAGTAAGTTTGAATCCAATTACGAAAAACTGTGAAGCGTTTAGTGGTCGGTTTTGCGGTAGCCCTAATTAGAAAATAGGGGCAATCAAATACAATACCTTGAAGGCTGAAAAATTAGTCTGGCGCCTACATTGGGGGAGTAACTCCTAGAAAATTGATCAAGGCCTGGGTTGGGGAAAGAAAATACCACAAGGAAAGGGAAAAAAGACACACACTCTATTTTTGCTGTAATTCTGGGATATATCCAGGCTCCAACTGGAGGATGGCAACCCTAGGCCCTAAACTGGACTGCCTTCTATTGGTGCTTCTATGGATCTATCCCTGAATTAAAGCAAAAACAGAGCCCAGAAAGCAGCCCGGTTTCCCTCTCTTTCGCAGCCCACGCCCGCCTCCTTTGGCTCCCCGCGGCTGGTTCGCCGGCGCCAGGCCCCTCGGCACCCACCCTCTCCCCGCCAACCGGGGCCCGGAGCCGGTCGGAAGGCCGCGGCCCCCGTTCCTTCCTCTTCCCAGCCGACTGGCCTCCGCTCACCTGCCCGCCCGGCCGTTGCCCCGCAGTGGTTCAGTTTCGCCTCAGCGGCAGGCCTCGGCCGCCGCCGCCTCCGTTGCCATCCCTCGTGCGGCCGAGGCGAGCCAGGCTCCGCCCGCGGCTGAGAAAGCCGAGGGAGGAGCCGCGGCCGCCCAGGCCCCCTTTCCCGGCCGCGGCGGGGTCTTGAGGAGAAAAGAGGCCGGAGGGGTTCCACGGAGGGGCGGCTGAGGCGGCGTTTCCCCTCAAAGAGGCCCGGCCTTGTGGGGACTGGAGAGGCCTCTTCCTTGGCGGCGTCCTTTAGCCCCTTCCACAGCGACCCCAAGGGGTTCCCCTTCTCGGCTCAGGCGGCATGAGGGGCCGCGGCATCTACACAAACCTGAATGTGGCGTGGCTTGGAGCGGGGCCTCAGCAGGGCTGGATTATTCCTAAGGCTGACTAGGCCGAAGCCTAGGGGCCCCGCAGTTACTAGGGGGGGCCCTCAGTTTTTGGGGCTGAGGCACAACTCCACCTAAATTACGCTTAATTGATTCTCTTATATAACCTCTGTTAATAAGATAATTAACTGCTTCCTTATTGAAGTGGAACAAATTGCCTCTTATAGTAAAACTGTTATCAGTAAATTTATATATATATAATTTTATTCACTTCAAAGTATTACAGGACTGAACAATTATACCCCCATATGTGCTTTCCGGAAAAGTTCTACTCCCGCAATGAAAATATTTTTTAAATTGTGAATAGAATTCTTCAAAAGACCCTCAAAAGGGATACAGGGCTATGTACTGCGGTCTAGTACCTACTGTACCAGGGTCAGGCTGCCAGCTGTAGTGGGGTGAAAGATTGAAGTGCTGGAGGGGGCCTGAAATACCTGAAAGTCTCGGGCACGGCCATGGGTTAATACAGCCCTGGCCCTCGACTGCCTCTGAGTAGTTTGTGTGAAGCAGGCTTAGACCAAAAATTGGGACGAAGTCTTAAAATTTGGTCATAATAATTAACGTTTTTGAAAAAATGTTTTTAAAAAACCTGCCCTGGAGCTTGTGTGAAAGAGTTCCACAAAATCCATCTATATGTGCTTTCCTGAGTCACCGCTCACTTCCTCAGATATGGTATCACTGAAATAAATGTATTTATTAACTTACTTTATACCCCACTGGGGACCCAGGGAAGCTTACATAATTCTGCTTTCCTCTGTTCATCCTCACAACAACCCTGTACGGTAGCTTAGGTTGAGAGTGTAATTTATTATCCTTTCGCCAAGCCTGTAAGAGATGTTCCGCCAGGCATATGGCTGATGCTGGAACAGGGACAAGCCTCCTGGCCAGTCTCCTATGGGGGGGAGGGGGAGGCAACACAACCCCCTGTTCTGGTTCTCACTGGTTAATCTATCAGCTCACCCAGTTATTGCCACCCAGTGGAGTCTGTCGACTGGGGTCAAGAATGTATAGCTGCCATTTTGGGGTGCTGTTTTACTGAATTAAACTGGTTGTATTTATACTTTAATTGTGGTTTTAACTCTGTTGTATCCTCCCTGAGCCCACTTGTGGGGAGGGTGGAATATAAATCAAATCAGTCAGAGTACGGGACTGACCCACAGTCACCCAACAAGCTTTAATGGCAGAGCATGTATTTGAACCTGGTTTTCCCACTCTAACCAGTACCCACCCTGGCTCTTTAAGGTGCCACTGAACTTTTACAAAACAGTATTCTAGCTTTCAAGCTTATCAGGCTAGATGTTAGCTTGCACAATGTTTTGTGTCATGTTTGTTGGTTCTAAAAAAAGATTACATCGATTTTTTTTCTGTGTAGAGCTCTTTCAAACAGCTCCAATAGAAGTCAGTCCGGTGTAGGACCTAGGGTTGCCATCCCCCAGGTGGGGCCTGGATATAGCCCAGAATTACAACAGATCTCCTGGCTACAGAGATCAGTTGCCCAGAATAAAATTTCTGCTTTGGAGGGTGAGCTCTGTAGCATTATATTATACCCCTCTGAGGTACCCCCATTCCCCAAACCCTGCCCTCCCTAGGTTCTCTCCCCACAGCTCCAAGAAATTTGCAGCCCAGCATTGGCAGCTCTAGTAGGCCCTCCTCTTCCTGTTTCAGATCGCTTTCTAGAAATTTAATTATTACAATGAGATTTTGTGACTTCATCACTATTTTTGGTCTAAGCCCCCCGCCCCCGCTGCAGTCCCAATCCAAATTGGGTTCCTTTCTACCTTCTCTACTTACTCTACATATGGTGCTTTGGATCAGGGTGGAAGTTGGCAACTGTTGAACAAGAAGTGGTCCAATTACTGAAGCTTGTATATAACATGTAGAGGGGCTAAAGTGAATCCTTGCTGTGCTATATAAAGTCCATTGACATCACAGAGCTCAAATTTTCACCCACAAGGTTCTTATTTCTTCACTTGGTGGAAATACCAAAGTTAGCCGTACCAGAGTGTAGAAAATGGAATCTGCTTTCTTCACTTGGCAGCATTTGAGCACAACCTCTGCTGCTCTGCAATTCTTTGGCACTTCCTTCATTCTCTCTACCTCAAAACAATGAAGTAGATTGTATTGTTGAAGGCTTTCACTGCCGGAGAACGATGGTTGTTGTGCGTTTTCCAGGCTGTATTGCTGTGGTCTTGGCATTGTAGTTCCTGACGTTTCGCCAGCAGCTGTGGCTGGCATCTTCAGAGGTGTAGCACCAAAAGACAGAGATCTCTCAGTCTCACTGTGAGACTGAGAGATCTCTGTCTTTTGGTGCTACACCTCTGAAGATGCCAGCCACAGCTGCTGGCGAAACGTCAGGAACTACAATGCCAAGACCACGGCAATACAGCCTGGAAAACCCACAACAACCAATGAAGTAGATTAATAAAATAAGCAAGATGGGAAGTCCATTCACGTCAGCAGTTTTCACGCTGTATTCTGAGGAAATCCACATTTTCTCAAGGCATAACTAGACAGTCTAGCAGAGACCTCTGATCAGATCTCCACATGTCTTTTCTTTCAGACCAGCCGTAAGCCCTACAGCACCCATTGGGCCATGGTGCTAGGACAGTGAGTGGTTCAGACCTTTCCACATAATTTCCCAGAGAGAATTCACATACACACCAGCTGCTCTTAGCTCACGTGGTCAAAAAGACAGGTAACCTCTCTTTTTTCTCTGCCAAGCTGATTATGAGTGCAGTTCATTCACAGGGAGAAAGGGGTCAACACAGATTCAGTCCATCTTTACTAACGGCCTGAAAAAAATACACCTGAAGTTCCATTCATAGATATCCGGCATCCTCAGAATATTCTGTTGGGTTCCACATTAAGGATATTGGCAAATGGTAGAAGATGCCAAGAAAGGGGGGCTGTCATTACTGAGCTTTCAATCCGCAGATGCAGGGGATGTAGGCCACTGTGAAGCAGTGTCAAATTCAGACTGCAGCCTAGAACACATCTCAAAATACTGTGCCGTTTTCAGGGATTCTGTGACACATTCCCAGGAGTTTCTATGCAGACAAAATGGGTGTGAAGAGAGGTGGCTAACACTACGGTTCTAAGCAGAGTTACACCCTTCGAACCCTATTGTCTGGCCTTCCCCTGTTCAGGGTTTACCCACTTACAAAACATGCACAGTGCAAAAAGCCACTGCCCTTCTAGACTCCATCAGCCTACCTGGGTACGCTCTGTTGCAGGAGCATTTTGTTGTACTCCAGTTGCTTCGGGTTGGTTCTTTGTGCTGCAGATTATCCGGCATTCTTCAATAAGCATCACCTTGTTGTGTTAATGAATGCTCCTCTTTAAAAACAAAAAAAGGAAAAAAGGTCAGATCTGCAGCAGCAAGATTATAATATGAACAATCTGTCTTTCGCTTTTCTAGGCTGAAATGGTAGTTACGGTGCTTCAGCAGGAGACCCCAAAGGGCCTAATGTGATTTTTTGAAAAATGACTTGTAGATTTTAGGCTCTGTTAAATATTGAAATTTGCTTTGCAGTTGCCAGTAATTCGTTAAATATTGAAATTTGCTTTGCGGTTGCCAGTAATTCTTCTACCACCCTTTAAAAATATGCCTTCCGTCGTTTTTATCTATTTCCCTTACCATCTCCTGATGTTAAACCAGAATCTTATGTTGCTGGCAACTGGAGGATTCAAGGGCCATTTATATCTTGCCTACCATTGTGACAACAAGAGTGATCCAACTATCAACATGTACCACGATAAGAGAAAATGTGTATAAAATGATTTATAGATGGTATCTCACGCCAAAAAAGCTAGCCAATGGAAATAGTCAGATGTCAGATAAATGTTGGAAATGTGGAAAGCATGAGGGTTCCTTTTATCATATGTGGTGGACGTGTGAAAAAGCTAAGCATTTCTGGGGGGAAATAGTAGACGCTATGTCAGATATATTGAAGAAAAAGGTTGTTAGAAACCCAGAATTGTTATTGTTATGTATAAACCTAGAAGACTTTGACAAAATGGTCAGGATAATGGTATTTTATGATTACGGCGGCTAGGATAATTTATGCACAGCTGTGGAAGACAAAAGAGATACCATCGGTGGAAGATTGGATTTTAAAAACATTGAGCTTGGCTGAAATGGATAAACTTACGAGGAAACTTCGAGAGGAAGATATGGAAGAGTATATAATAAGTTGGGAGAAATTTAAGAACTATATAGAAAAAAAGTGGAACGTTAAAGGGAAGGTGTGGTCGTTGGATACTTTCTGAGGGGAGGACGGTGTTCTGTTACTTTGAATTAATATAGAGGTAGTAATTATAATATTTTATTAGAGGTAAAAAATCTAGTTTGAGATAATATACCATTTTATTGATATATGTAGGCAGGGCCGGCGCGCCCATGGAGGCCAGGTAGGCGGTGGCCTCGGGCGCGCGGGCACTGGAGGGGCGCTGGAAGGGGTGTTGGGGGGTGGAGACGCGCGCAGCGAAGCTGGCATGACTTGGTTGCAGCTACTGCTGCAGCCAGTCAGCCAGCCCCTTGCTGCCACGACCGCTGCCACACACCCCAGCCGGGCGCAGCCTCTGTGCGCTGCTTGAGCCCCGCTGCCGCCGCCACACTTCCCAGCCGGGCGCAGCCTCCACGCACCGCCCCAGCAGCGGCTCGCAGCTTCTGCTCCCGGCTGGGGTGTGTGGGGGCGGCGGCGGCGGCAGCACGGGGCTGGCTGGCTCCGTTGCGTGCTCCTCCGCCCCAGCCGGGCGCAGAAGCCGTGAGCTGCTGCTGGGGTGGCGCACGGAGCAGCCTCCGTGCGCCGCCCCAGCCCCGGCTCGCAGCTTCTGCGCTCGGCTGGGGCATGTGGCGGCGGCAGCACGGGGCTGGCTGGCTCCGTTGCGTGCTCCTCCGCCCCAGCCGGGCGCAGAAGCCGTGAGCTGCTGCTGGGGTGGCGCACGGAGCAGCCTCCGTGCGCCGCCCCAGCCCCGGCTCACAGCTTCTGCGCTCGGCTGGGGCATGTGGCGGCGGCAGCACGGGGCTGGCTGGCTCCGTTGCGTGCTCCTCCGCCCCAGCCGGGCGCAGAAGCCGTGAGCTGCTGCTGGGGTGGCGCACGGAGCAGCCTCCGTGCGCCGCCCCAGCCCCGGCTCACAGCTTCTGCGCTCGGCTGGGGCATGTGGCGGCGGCAGCACGGGGCTGGCTGGCTCCGTTGCGTGCTCCTCCGCCCCAGCCGGGCGCAGAAGCCGTGAGCTGCTGCTGGGGTGGCGCACGGAGCAGCCTCCGTGCGCCGCCCCAGCCCCGGCTCACAGCTTCTGCGCTCGGCTGGGGCATGTGGCGGCGGCAGCACGGGGCTGGCTGGCTCCGTTGCGTGCTCCTCCGCCCCAGCCGGGCGCAGAAGCCGTGAGCTGCTGCTGGGGCGGCGTACGGAGCAGCCTCCGCGCGCCGCCCCAGCCCCGGCTCACAGCTTCTGCGCTCGGCGGTCCTCCACACGCCGCCCAGCCCCCCTGCGGCGCGTAATGACGTCTGCAATGACGTCATCACGCAGTCCGTGGCGCGCCCGCGCGCACACGCCGCCGCGGGCGCCAAAACCTCTGGCACCGGCCCTGTATGTAGGTACAATATGTTATAATTTACTAGGTTATAATGTCATGAATTGGATAACAATATAAAGGATATTAATAATTTTGAACATTATAGATATGATAGATATGTGTAATAGTGCTATCTAAAGATATGCAATGGTTTAAAATATATTACTATGACCCATTCTTAGAATGTAGTATATAGCTATTAATATAAGGGGCATATTATATTGTAGGTTATTGGATACTATTGATAGATAGTACTAAAAGATATGGAATGTTAGATAATGGTATTTATCATTAGATAGGTATTATTATTTTATATAGAGTTTAGTTTGGTTAAGATTTTATCTAAGAGGTAATAAAGGGAATGGAAAAGTGTCGGAAGTCAACGGAAAGGGGGGGGGGAAAGGGTGGGGGTATTATAATATGATGGAAAGTTAACTGTGTATGTTTTTATATTTGTATAATGACCCATCCAATAAAATTTTAAAAAAAACAAACAAGAGTGATCCAACTAACAAGGAGGCAAATGAGGAAAATCCTGCTGGGTTACTGCAGCGGGCTAATGGCCACTGAGGTCCATCTAGGGTGACTCCCCCCCCCACTTCTTCTTTTTGCAGGTATTTAGCCTTTAGGGCAAGTGCCCAAGCTTGGCAGAGGAAGACTAGCCCAGTTAAGGTTGTGTATTATTTGCTTGTCTGTTATTTAAATGATTTTGTAGTTTGCACCTTTTTATTTTTTTGGTAAGCTGTTTCAGGTCCCTCGGAGAAGAAAAGTGGCCTCAAAATGCTTAAGAGCAAAATACTTGTGCCTAAGTCAATAAGGACTGTGTGAACCAAGAGGTAGCACCGAACTTGATCCCTGTTCCACCTTGAACTTCCTAGGGGATCCTGGGCACGGAAAAAAGAAACATCAGAAACATGGGCCAAATCCACACGCACTCACCATCCGCTTATCTTGCGCAGTCATGGCAGTTGGGTTCATTCCACTACCATGCTGGGCATCATCACATTCACCCTCCCAGTGCGTCTTCATGGCGCGATCAGTTCTCCACACGCCACTGAGTAAACCGTTATAGTGGGTGGTTCCCTCCTCTGTCATCAGCATTGACGGCGCACGTCACTTCCCTTTTTTTAAAAAAAGTTAATTTTGCACTATACCGATATTCTGACTCTTATGTAGGCAGAGCCAGGGAAAAGCCAGAGTATTTCTAGGGGGGAACCAGGTTCCATTCAAAGCCGAGAGCGGAAAGTAACTGATGGTAAGATAAAGGACCATCATCTGTTTCTTTTCTTGCGCAAACCGCTGCTCACTAAAGTAGGTTTTGCGGTATACTGATCTTTCTTTATTCTGGGCAAAAACAGATTTCCACCATTATCACGTGGTACGGAAAGGAGACGCAATTGTGGCGCAGTGATGGTGGGGAACACACGGAATGGGGAAGCGAGGGAGTATCTGCTTGAACAGCACCGCGGTTGTGAAAAAGGCACGGAAACAAAAAGGAAGTGTGGATTCGGCCATGATGTGGCACTTTGCTCTCTCTAGGAGATCTGTATTATACTGCCTTCCTGCCTTAGATTTTTGCTGCCATCAAAGGCTCTGGTCGTAGATTTCTCTCAGTTTGACCCTCAGGCTTAGTTATATTTGGTAGAATAACAGAATAGTCATCTGTGCAGTAAAAAGGCATCCTTTATACTTGATAAAATAGACATTTTACTTAAACAGAAATAAGAGTTTATTTAGAAGTAGATAAGCATGAAGGTTTCAAGGTTGTTCCAAAAAAGTAATGGTTTCATTAAGACTTCTAGCTTTATGATTGCAAGAGAAGTGCATGTTATTTTTGTATTTTTCTAAGGCCTTGCCACCAAGGCTTAATTCCCTCATGTGCCACTCAGGCTAATATTGTCCACAAGAAAGAACGCACAGATTTCTCTCAGACTACACCACCACACTGTGTCTGTCTCTCCGCCCCTGTCTGTCTGTCTGTCCAACTTTCTCTCCAAACCACTCTGTAAAACTACAGTTCACTGTGCTGCCTAGGGTACAGCTACCATCCAATCAGGATACACTTCACTCACCTATCTGGCATCCCTCTTTCTTCTCTCAGAGACCTGAATTTTAAACCTTAGTAAACATACATTCAAAACCCCACTTTAATTAGCAGAAATAGATAGAGTTGCCAAGTTCTCCCTGGGATGGCAGGGAGGGGGGGCACTTGCCAGTCCTCTTCTTGCATGTACACGCTCCTGCAATGCGCCCCAATGACATTACTTTCAGTGTGCTGTAACATCTTTGCTATGTTTTGGGCCCATTCTGGCTCTGGTGCAATGCCGTGTTGCTTCTGGTCACGCTAGAAGTGATGTCATCGGCCACTGCACAAGCCAGCACATGGAACTGTATGCATGGCCATTTCCCCGGCCTGTCTGCTAATGGCAGGCAACCTCCAGAGGCCTGCCTTCTCCAGCCAATTGCCAGCAATTGGCGGGCAGAGGCAAGTAATCCTTGGGAGATTGCCCGCCACTGGCGGGCACCTGGGAATCTTAGAAACGAAGCACACAAAAATATTTACACGGTAAAAACATTACAGAGCGCCTTTCAGTGTCCTTTGAAACTTTATAAAATGGCTGGGAAGTCTACAGCATTTTTTCTTTCGGAAAAGGCAAAGTAGGGTTTGTTCTCATCAAGTATGTTCCATGGATCCGTCTTACCCCTGGCTCTCTTGCTGCTGCTGTGCTGGGTGCATGGACAGAAAATAGGGCATGCATGTCAGATTAAGACCTTCCCATCAGGTCCAGTACAAGGGATTTAGGCAGGCACCTGTCGCTTCCTGGGCCTGTGCCACTGCCAGCAAGTTCTGAGCCAAGCCCCTGTATTATTGGCTTGAACCTGGATTAAGGGAGCCATTCTCCCACCTGGGGCGGAAGATCCCCTGCTCCCACCCTTCCCCCCCCCACTGCCCCCACTTACTTGGCTGGTGGGAGGGCACGCTCCCCAGAATGCCCCCCTAGGCAGCACAACGAGCTCCCATGCCCACAGTGGCCCAATTTGGCCTGAAATACTCCCCACAGCAGGCCCGTTTCAGGCCGAATTGTACCCCTCATCAGGCCTTGGTAAGCGCAGAAGTGCTCCCAGCCACCTTTTGATCTGCGTGATGACATCACTTCCCAGAAGAACCAAGACCCCGGGCATCAGCGAAGTAGGTGCCAGGCTCCCAATCTCCCACCGGGGGAGCCAAGGGATCTAGCAACCCTAATCTGGATGGTGGTAGCTCAGGCTAGGGTTACCAGCTCCAGTTTGGAAAATTCCTGGAGATTTGGGCATGGAGTCAGGGGAGGGTAGAACTTGAGGAGAGGAGGGACCATAGATTCATAGAGTCCACCTTCCATTATCTCCAGGGGAACTTATCTCTGTCATCTGAAGATCAGTTGTAATTCGGGGAGAACTTCAGGCCCCGCTAGGAAGTTGTCAAGCCTAGCTCATGCCGGTAAGCTCCGTTCCACCGCGTTCTGGCTGAAAAAAAGCCCTGGTGCTATCTTAAATGGACCTGGAAGTGACCTCCTTTCCCCTAAGACCCGTACCACTCTTCTTTTACAAGTGAAACTGTGCATGATACAATTAAGTATTAGCCTAAAAGAAAGTTTGGTTATCAGAACCAAAGTCGAAAACAAATGATTCCCTCCTAAACTATTACGACGGATTGAGGAGGAGGCTTTTAAAATCAGCTTCCAGACAGCTCTGTGACTTCACCTGAGGGCAGGAATTCTGTGGCTGTGAGGTAATGCTGAGGGCCTAACTTCTGAGATTATAGATAGGCAAGGGATCTGTGACTGGTTTTCTAACATCAGTTGCCTGAGATCTGTGGCACTCCAGGTCATGAACTGTTCTGCCAAGGCAACTATCAACCAAAGTGGGACCACAGTTCAGATGAGGACAAAGTGAACAGGAAGAAAGGTTTAATTCTTCTCCCCTGCACCCTTTTGCACATGGCAATGGATACTGGGCGGTTATTAGCCCAAGTGTCATGGGCCAGTCGGGCACAGCAGTGTCGAGGGCTCCTCGAGAGAAGAGGACTCTACAGAAGAAGAGGAGCTCTGGGTAGCCAGCCCTGAACCAGGAACCAGCAAGCAAGCTGATGAGCTGCAGGCTCATCTGGACCAACAACCAGCAGCTGAGGCAGAGCCACCAACTCCCTCCAGCCCTGAGGCAACAGGTGAATCTCAGGTGGTTGTTGCTAGACCTCCAGTATCACCCACACCCTTGGAGCGCTGGAAACGAAGGCGCAGAGCCAGCCTGCAGGAGAGACGGCAAAGCGCATGCCTCCTGGCCAGACGCCAGCTGCTGGCTGATAGCGATGAGGAGTAGCCCCAGGATCACTCCCGAACAGCTGACTGCCCTCTGGTACGGGCTATAAAAGCAAGGCCATCGGGTGTGAAAGCAACAAATGGCCACCCTTTGATTCTGGCTGTAGAGCTGCGACCTGCCAAGCCATGCCCTGATTTTGCTTTTGTCTAGTTCTTGAACTTGCTGGTAACTGGCCTTTGGACCCCCTGACTCTGCATTTTGGACTAGGCTACAACTGGCTTTTGGTACTTGGTGCTTTTGACCTAGGCCTGGGCCTGGCTATGCTAACTAGCCCCTTGCCTGAGCCCTTCACGCTCTGGGGATGTGGCCTGCGCCGGCCTGGCACAGATAAGATGCTTGTTTCTTTCCCTTTAGGGCTAATAGCTGGAGGGGTGTGTGTGTGTGTGTGTCAGTCAGCAAAACAGCTGACTACAGGGTGAAAAGTTTAACCTGCTCTTCCCTCTGCTCTGGGGTCCCAATCCAAACTGGGTATTTTCTTTTATATAAATGTAAAAAAGATGGGTTCACCATGTCTAATTTGGCCAAAATGATGCATTCCAATGTTTATCTTTAGTGCAGCTGTGGAGGGTTCTGAATTTGATCAGGTGGTTGGCACTGGGGGAGGAATTTTTATGCCTCCACCCACATTATTTCTCACTCTAAACAACTCTCTCTCCAAATCAGCTGTTAACTTGGAGGAGGGCAGGGTTGTGTGTCTGCCATATTCTAGATGTTCACTGTGATGGTGGTCTATGAGAAGCAAACCCATGGGTTCCTAAGGCACACAGCGGCTGCCTTGCAAGGGGGTAGCAATAGAGTGTGCAGGTGGACTCATGGCTAGCAGTACTAGGTTTAAATCTCCATGCAGTCATGAAGCCTGTTGGTTCAATCACTCATTCAGACTGACCTTCCTCACAGGATTGTTGTGGATCAAGGGAGAACCGTGTCTATCAGTCACCCTGAGCTCCTTAGAGAAAAGGTGGGAAATGAAAAACATAAGACAACATGTAGCAAAAGCTGGTGAAATTGTGGATTTTTGCCAATAGGTCTAGTTTCCCCCTCATTTTGCTTCCCTGCGGAAGAACAAAAAAATGTAAAGGCTGCCAGGAAATGTTTTTTTTTTTTAAATGTCAACTCCATTGCAGCATCCCTGGAGGTTATTAGAGGGTTGGTTGCCAGCGAGGGTGGAACAAAACCCAGAAAGAACACTTCACAACTAGCAATGCCGACCACTTTTATTAGAGAAATAAAGCTGTCTTGGAGTTAATCATGCACATAACAAGCACGTTTTGGAACACAAACAAAACATGGCATTTCTCTGGTCATTTTGCCTACTCGCTGAAGGAGAATACAATTTCTGGGACTTGTTTTTGGTCCGTTTCAGTGCCCAGACTCAAAGAGTGATTCCGCACGTTGGATAATGCACTTCCAATCCTCTTTATAGATCATTTGGAATGGATTTTTTTGTGTGCAGAACAAAAAATCCACCTCAAACGATTGATAAAGTGCATTGAAAGTGCATTATCCAACATGTGCAGAATCAGCCTTTTTGCGCCGAAAGACTTTGGCACTCTCCTCCAGAGACACCAGGGGGCGCTCCCGCCAGACAAGAAAGTGGGGAGAAAACCTACAAAGAGTTAGTGGAGCAACACCCCTCACTTCCGGGATCCCCCACCTGCGAGCCAGAGTGGGAAAAATACGGGAGAGTTAATTGCAAAAGCGCCCTCGCGTCCCAGGAAGCGTCTGCCGCAATAAAGTCCTTGAAGGTGCCCAAGGAGTCCTTTCCCGATGTGCAACCAGATGCAAAAAGCGCAGTTCCAAAAGAACATTTGTATAGTGTTTAAACCGACCGCTCGGCTGCATTAGTGCTACAAAACCCACAATCCCGAGACTTTTCTCCCATTCTCTGTGTGAGGTTTTTACCGCTTGCGATCCTGCGCAGAGTCACTCCATCTTTAAATCCAATGGAATTAATTGCCAGAGACCGGAGCAACTCCGCAGAGGAACTCGCCGCGACCTGGTCGGGTGGGTGGATGGACTAATAGTGTAATCCTATACAGAGTTGCTCCAGTCTGAGCCCATTGAAATCAGTGGGCTTTGGCATCACTGCATAGGATTGCATTGTGAGGCTGCAATCCCATTTTCTGGCTTTCGGCAAACGTTGCAAAACGGAACCCTTCAATAAAGGGACAGGGAAACTATAGGCTTTGCTACGATTGCTGTGTGATGCTGGGGACTTTACTGCTATGGCTATGAGTATGATCCTACTGGTAGATCCCACGTTGTTTAATATGTCCGTCTAAAAATTAATTCTGCTCTAGCGTTTCTTCAGCTCTGTGTTGGATTCTTGTTAGTTTTAAATCTCTGCAATTTTGCCTTTATACCCCCAATTGCATTGCTTACGGCAACGCCTTTGAAACTGACCGTATGAGAGACCAGTAGCACCTAGAAGACTAACACATTTGATTGCAGGGTAGGAGCTTTAGCGAGACACAGCTCACTTCTTCAGCAGGATTTCACTGTCACCCTCTGAAATCCGCCTCGAGTCTCGGCGAGAAAGGAAGACTATAAATAATGTAAAGAAAATCTTTTTCCCCCGGGAGTAAGCCCCCTCAAGGCGGCGTTGCTTCTGGGTAGACCCGACTGAGACTTGCTCCCCACGAGAGTGCCATTTGCAAGCGGCGGAGCGGATCCTGGCGGCGGGAGGCTGAAAGACTCCCGAGGGTTTTTTTTTGTAAATGGAGGCGAACGAGCGGCCGGGACAAAGCTGGCCACTCTTTCCCCCGCACATGGCGGCGCGCGCACGGGCGTCCCGACGGGGAACCGGCGCTGTGGGGGCGGGAACGGGGCGGCCGCGGCCCTTGGAGGCGGCGAGGGCGCCTCCCGCGGAAGGGAGCGCGGCGAGGCGGAGGCGGCCATGGCGGCGGCCTCGGGCTCGGTGTGGTGCTGCCTGCGCTGGGCCTGCTGCGGGGAAGGCGGCGGGGGGCACATCCCGCTGAAGGAGATGCTGGCCGTGCAGCTGGACACGCAGAAAATGGGTAAGCGACACCCCTGCCAGGTAGGGCGAGCAGGGTAGGAGGGGGAGGGGCCGGCTGCCCTCCCCTTTCGAGGAGCCTTGTGGGGCGCGGTTGCCAACCCCACCAGGTGGGAACTGGAGATCTCCCGGAGTTACAACTGATCTCCAGGCGGCACGGGGCTGCCCCCTGTTTTCTCCGTGCTCCACCCCCACCCCAAAGTCTCTAGGTATTTCCCAACCTGGACCTGGCAGCCCTATCCCAGCATCTCCTGAGATAGAGCCTCCTTTGTCCGGTGCAGTGGATCTTCACTTTAGGGTTGCCAATTTTTGGAGACTTTGGAGGTAGAGCCTGGAGAGGGCAGGAGCAATGTGATGCTACTCTATCTATCCATGCGAACTAGCCGCCAAAGCGGTAGGTGGGTGGCTGTGTGGGTCTGTCAGCAGGATTGGAGTCCAGTGGCACCTTCGAGACCAACCAAGTTCTCAGGGTATAAGATTTTGAGAGTCGGAGCTCCCTTCTTCAGACACCACCGGCCCCTAATCCTGCTTCCACTTTCCCCCGAGGAACTGATCTCCGTCGTCTGTCAGTCACTTGTAGTTCTGGAAGAACATCTGGCCCTCTGCCTGGAGGCTGGCAAGCATCTTTTTGTGTTTGTTTTATGTAGGAGAACAAAATTTTGACTCCAGCAGCCCCTTAGAGAGCGACAAAACTTTCCAGGGTGTAAGCTTTGGTTAGTCAAAGCTTGCTTTGTCAGTTGCCAGTAAGCAGTTGACTCATGAAACTGTTATGTTTTACTCAATAAAGCCTCCACTCAGCATCTAAGGATCCTTTTTATTAAAACAACAGCTTAAGAAAAAAACACTCCTACATCTGTGCTCACTCCCATTTTCTGCATCCATATCCTCCCATAACAATTCTTTTAAGCAACATTATCTTAAAGCAACAGACCTACCTTGCAGAAACTTGACATCTGGGCAAGCCTGTTTGGCCTTTAAGTCCTGGTGGTGGAGAGTGCCCTGAAGTCATAGGTGACTTGTGGCAACCCCTGGTGGAGTTTTCATGGCAAGAGATTAACAGAGGTGGCTTGCCTCTGCAGAGGTGGGCTGCCTCTGCAACCCTGGTATTTGTTGGAGGCCTCCCATCCCAGTTACTAACCAAGACTGACCCTGCTTAGCTTCTGAGATCCAATGAGATCAGGCTCACCTGAGGTATTCAGGTCTGGACTCAGATTTGTTGTACTGCTACTGACTAACGTGGCTGCCCCCCCCCCCCCCCCCGCGAAGCTTTTTATATAGGAGGTATGAAATTCAAGAAACATAAAACGAGTGCAGGGTGAAGGGGCTGTGGAATGCAGGAGTAGGAGATGTAGGAAATCTAATCAAATAAAACACAGACTGTCCACTAGTTAAGCTAGTTAATATCTATGACCAGTTTAACCATAAGCATATTCCCTTAAAATGCTGGTGTTCACACATCTCAAAGTTATACATGCATGGAAAATACGTGTGTTGCCCCTTTTCACACAACATGGCAACTACGCATATTGGGAGGATCACAGATACAGCTGACTGTCAAAATCTGAAGTCTGAACAGGGCTGATAATGAGCGTTTTAAACTGTCTACAGGCAATTTCCTATAAGTTACAACTTTGCAGGAAAACTGTTATGTCCAGAACAGCCTTATGAACCACCTCTCAAGAAAAATAACTTTTCTGATTGTTATAAAACCAGCTCTTTTTCTGCTTTTCATTACATCGTACCAGGAATTGGGATTAATTCGGTATTGATGTGTAAACATTTTAATCTTAAAGCCTTATAAAATAACTATGCATATTATATGAATGGTTTGCGTTATATAGCATTAGTGCAGTTTAAGTCTTCAATGGGAGCTGGACGCAGTTGCAAATGTTTTCAGCCTGTTGTCACTTTTAATTTTGCAGGCACTGATGTTGTCATTGTCAAAAACGGACGAAGGGTTTGTGGAACGGGAGGCTGCTTAGCCAATGCGCCTCTGCATCAAAACAAGAGCTATTTTGAGTTTAAAATCCAGTCTACAGGTCAGTGGGGAAAGCTTCACACATTTCTAAACTGTTTGCATCTTTCATCAATGACTCCTATATCAGTCCTTCCCCAGCAGCATTTATTGTTTTTTTAAAAAATTAACAATCAGAAAATTCAGGTTACATCTCTTACTGTAACCAGACTTTTTGCTACTTCTGAAACCTTTGCAAGTACAGAGTACTACAGAAATTTAGACAAAGCCAAAATTTATTTTAAAGATCCTCCTGAGAAAGGGAGACAAAATAACTTCTAAATAGAAAGCAAGCAATAATGATGACGTGAATTATTATAGTAAAATAAAGGACAAATACTTATATTTGTCAAAATTGTGTAACACCCTAAATATCACTTTGAGGGACGTGTGATAACAAAACGATCCAATATAATTGAACAAAATAAATAATAGAATCAACATCATAGAAACAGTGAATGGCCAAAACCCGTAAACATCAATATTTATGCTTGGAAAATAGCAATGGGAAGTAATAAAAGCAGCATGTTTGGTTGTAAAAATCCTCCTGGACTCTTAGCTTTAAGTGTTTTAGATTCACTATAGTTCAAAATGAGAATTCAACTAAAAAAAAAATCTCTTTGATTTTGAGGGTTCTGTTCCAGTTGAGAAATAAATAAAGCATCCGTGTTTTGCTGATATCCCCCATCTGGTATAGTCTTAATGTGGCTAAGTTTCTTGGTACTTTGCTGTGACTTTATGCACCCCTTTGGAATATTACTTTCTCCTCTGGTCGGGATTTAATTTGCGCCCTCCGTTTTGTGCCGTTCAGTTTTTTATTTTCCTCACTCTGCTTTCAGGAATCTGGGGTGTTGGAGTTGCGACTCAGAAAGTTCACTTGAATCAAATTCCTCTTGGGCGTGATACGAATAGTCTGGTATTGAGGAATGATGGAGCTCTTTACTACAACAACGACGAAAAGAACCGGTTGCCTGCCAACAGCCTTCCGCAGGAAGGTGATGTAGTGGTGAGTTTCTTTCAGTGTCATTTACGAGAATCTTACCAAAACGGTGTTTTACATTCTCTTTTTTATTAAAAGTATTTAAAGCTTCTTTAAGAGCAGACCTGGTCCTGAGTATAATATTCCTCTTATATTTGTGCCAGCCGAATCTTTTAAGCTGCATTAAAAAGGACAGCTTTCCACAGTCCTTTTAATGCAGAGTGTCAAGAAAGCCCTTCTGAAGTGGAACCGAAATGAAATCTGGGCTGTGCTATGCCTTGAGACTGTTGGATTATGGGATTTATTCATTTACATCACTTACAGTGAAATCCTAAGCAGAGTTACTCCAGTCTATTGGAGTTACTCCAGTCCATTGATTTCAGCGGGCTTAATCTAGAGTAACTCTGCTTAGGATTTCACTGTAAGAGTTAAATGTGTTAAGAGTTTGCCTTTTGCACTGAAACACAAGACAGATTACACAACTGAAACACTCCAGTCCATGCCAACAATTCTGCTTGCCGGTCTCTTCCCCCAGAAACCGTTTGCTTCACTTTTTCGTGTATGCAGAGCTTTGGTTCTAGACAGCCTCTCTCATTATATTCTGTCTTTCCCTCTCCATATAGCGCCTAGAACCAAATCTCTTGCAGCTTTGAAGGGCTTAATCTTTTCTTCAGAAGCAGAGAAGCTGTTTTTTCTTCCCTCGGACACAGACTTGCTCCTCTCAGACGAGTGTAGCTGTTTGCCCGAGCAGCCAAAAAAAACACGGGCCAAGGTTGTATCTGAGGGGTGAAAAGTTTTGTATCTGATAAGCTCCTTCCAGCTTGGCTATTTTAACGATGTTATTTATGATTTAAGTTTTATACTCAGTGTGATGGATTGTAACACCCTTTGGTTATGTAGAATAAGTGCCACCTTCAGAATTAAAACAAAGCAGACAGAGCAGTATAATACATATAGTCCACAATGCAGTAAAACAAAGTAACAAAATTGAAGAAACAGTGCAATGGTATAATGCGTACAAAGGAACAAAGCAAGAAAAGCTGCATTTCTAAAAAGCCCTTCCTGCTTGAAATTTTTTAATATTTCCAAAATATAAAGGGTACAGAAAAAAACAGGGGAGTTACAGGGTCGAAGGAGGGGTAGGATTTTGCACTATAAGAGTTATTAAAATACAGAGTATGCAAAAAGCCCTTCCTGAATGGTTCTGTTTTATACGTTCTGTGGAATTATAGAAGTGTTGGAGCTTTCCTGACCTTAACAGGCAGGCTGTTCCCCCAGGTGGGAGCCACAACTGAGAAGTTGACTGGCACGGTGGTATCTTCAGAACACTTCGATGTCCAAAGCTGTTGCAGTAGAGAATGGGGCCCGGAGGGGTAGAATTCAGATTCTCAGCATCTCCCCATAGCTTTGGGTTTTAAAAAGTAAGTTTTAAGCTCTTAGGGCAGTGAAAACATTCTTGAAAGTATGTGGGCAAAGTTGTGGAAATCCCAGAAGTAAGACATGCCGCTGAATGAGAGTGTTAAGAAGCTAGGAACTGGGCTTTTCTTGCCACAAAACTTGGTCCTGGAGTTGTGATGTTGTTAGTGATGGAGTACAGAAAGAAAACAGAAGTCCAGTGACACCTTAATGACTAACAGCATTTATTCCAGTATGAGCTTTCCCAAGTCAGAGCTCACTTCTTTCTTATATGTATATATATGTGTGTGTGTGAGTATGTGTGTATATGTATTTTTTATTTATTTGAGCAATAAACAATACATAGAAAATAAAAACAAAATCATCTAGCAAGCAAACCAAACTAATTATACATATAAACCTAAAAAAGGAAACGAGAAAAATGAGAAGAAAAAGAAGACATGGAGAAAGAAATAAAATAAAATCTAAATAAACTACAAGCGGGGCTCCGATTTTCTCTGTGACAAATAGGTATCATTTTCAAATTTTCACTTGCTCTATGTTAAGAATAAAAGCCCTCTTTTTTTCTGAAGTTCATATTCCCTAATCCATAAATCCACATACCATCAAATCATTATTTATTTCATGTAAAAAGTCCAAATCATTATTTCATGTAAAAAGTCTATAAAAGGTTTCCATTCAACTAAAAATGTAGATATTGTCTTCTCTCTAATCAACAAAATAAGTTTTGTCATTGATGCAAATTCTAAGACCTTTATCAACTATTCCTTCATTGTAGGCAATATTGGAGTTTTCCAGTTTTGAGCGTACAATAGTCTTGTGCGTACAATCATATATAAAAATAGAGTTCCAAAATTTCTTTCCAACTGAAAGAAAGAAGAGCTCACTTCTTTCAATACAGTGGGAAGAAAGAAACTCCTTTACTTCATTTTTATGGAAAATTATAGACAGGAAGGGGAAAGAAGATGAAGTTGAGTAGATAGAGACCTGGTATAATAAATCAGGTAAGATTCTCTGTGTGGGATTTGAACCACTTGAGTTGTTTAATGGGTCATAGGAGATACCAGATGTTTGGGCCTCTCTCCTATGTGGTGAAGATAAACCAAAGTGCAATAAAATAGAGTAAATAAACTAATTAAGGAGGAAGTTTGAAGCATGATACAATAGACCAACACCAGTAAAGGGTTATGTTATGATAGAACATGTTAGGAACAGTTTATTGAAGTTATTAAAAAGAGGATCCTCTGTTATTAGAAATTATAATGAATCAAGAAACTCCAGGCTCAGTTTAAGCTAGGACGGCAGATGTTTAGTTTCTAGGTGAGTTCTAATTTAGCCTTTTTGAGTCATACATTTGTTACGAAGTTTTTCTGTAGAACAATAATCAGTATATCCAAGAAGATTAAAATATTCACTCACTGTTTTCCAAGCGTTGTGATTTCTTTTGTTAGGTTTGTGTTCATTGATTCTTTCATGTAGGAAGTGACACATTTGTCCAGTGTGGCAGTAGAAGGGCACTGTTGGCATATGATGACATATATGAAATTGGATGATGTGCAAGTGGATGAGCCGGAGATGGCGTAGCTGATGCCATTATATTAAAATAAAATTATAATGAATTGTAATTTAAATTATCCTGGCTTAAACCAAGACTCGGGTTTTCTCACGCATTATAATTTCTAATTATCGCTTGCTACGGTCTTAGCTGCACAGAATGTCAGGCCTTCTCCAACCTGGAAAACCATTCTATCAAAGAGGCTGACAACAGCAAGGTGCTGTTGTTGTAATTCACAAATCGGATGACAAGTAGGAGGCTGCAGGCCCACCTTCCAGTGCGAAACAGACACATTCAACCTGCTGGAGAAACTTCCAATAGGATGGCAAGAGCGAAGGTTCATGGGAGTCACTCAGGAGCCATGACAAGAACCACATGGATTGCCTCGAGCATCAGGGGGCATGGCTCAGTGGCCAGGCCATCTGCTGTACCGCAGAGTTATTTCTAGCATAAAGTCAGAATTGCCACTCCCCAAACTAACCAAGGGCTAAAAAAACAGCCCTCAGTGATTCCTTCGTGAGCATAGTTGTTTCTTGAGCGACTAGAGGGTGCTCTGTCCTTTCCCTTATAAAAAGGGCAGAAGAAGAATGTACCCTTGAGTCACAACCAACTCACAATGACGCCTTCCATGGGGTGTTGCAAACGAGAGACAAGCAGGGATGCTTTGCCATTGCCTTCCTCTGCGTAGCAACCCTGGGCTTTCTTGGCGGTCTCCCATCCAAGCACTGACCGCAGCCATCCCTGCACAGCTCTCAAGCTCTGATGAGTCCAGTTAAGCTGGGCTATTTTGACTGCTGAAAGGACAAAAGAATCCCAGCGAAGGCCACAATCCTGTGCAGACTTAGCTGGGAGCAAGCCCCATCAACTGTGGCGTGGCTTACTTCTGAGTAAACAAACTTGATTGCATTGCATACATAGCACTGGCCGAGTGAGAATTCTCCTGCAGCTTAATGGCGCCAATTAAACGATTTTGTCGTCCTTGGAAGAATTTGCATCAAAATGCAGAGACCGTATTGAACTTTGTTTCCCATCAGTGGTGCCTGGCAAAAGTGAGGCTGTCATTTATAAACAGCATTTGACATCTCTGTCTTACAGGGCATTACGTATGACCACGTAGAACTGAATGTTTACCTAAACGGGAAAAATATGCACTGTCCAGCCTCAGGAATCAGAGGAACCGTATTCCCTGTGGTATATGGTAAGTTGGGCTTCTTAAACTTGGAAAGCATTCGGTCTTTTGATGAACATCTGTTAGCAATACAACTCTATTACCTGGCGTATAGGTTTCCTGTGCTCTAAGAGGCATTTTATTATAGATCAGAATTTGTAGCAAATTTGCAGCCCCGTGGTGCAGAGTGGTAAGTTGCAGTACTGCAGCCCAAGCTCTGCTCACAACCTGAGTTCGATCCTGGCGGAAACTGGGTTCAGGTAGCCAGGTCAAGGTTGACTCAGCCTTCCATCCTTCCGAGGTCGGTAAAATGAGTACCCAGTTTCCTGGGGGTAAAGCATAGAGGACTGGGGAAGGCAATGGCAAACCACCCCGTAAAAAGTCTGGCAAGAAAACGTCGTGGTGCAACGTCCCCCCATGGGTCAGCAATGACTCGGTGCTCGCACCTTTACCTTTACCTTACTTACATTAAATGGAAGTATATTAGGAATTTATTAATTTTAACATCTAAGCAGTTTAGGACCTATCGGAGTTGAAAATGTCATAGATTCTGGCCTGTTTGATGCCCAAAGGCCTCTTTTGGTTTTGAGATTAGCATTTGTCCTCCTATTACTTAATGCATTATGTGTGTAAGCGATCATTAAAATGGGAATGACGGTTAGTATCATGTTACAGTTTTCATGCAAATGTTCTTTGTTCAGAGTAATGTTAAAATCCTTTCTTCGGAATAACTCAGATGAGTAAGCGAAGATAAAACATATCGAATATGCCAGGGATGCCAAGATAGGGATGCGCCGAAACCCCAGAGCCTGCCACCTTTTGCCCACTTTCCAGAACCAAAAAGCATGAATAATAAAGCCCACATTGTGGCTTGATTGTTAAGCTTTGACCATTTTTCAGAGTTCTACACTTTCAAAGCACAATCTAATTCTTGAAAAAGCAATACGACCTGTCCCATTCATAATAAATTTAGCATAGAGAATCTTCTTGGTGGGTTGTACGTGTTGGTCTTTTAAGGTGCTACGGGACTTGCTCTTCTATTATAGACTAACTCACGAGTATCAAAGTGTACACGTGCAAGTTCTTCACTATTTTCTTCTCTGTTTTCTTCTCTCTGTTACAGTGGATGACAGCGCCATTTTGGATTGTCAGTTCAGTGACTTTTACCATTCGCCTCCAACAGGGTTTGAAAAGATACTCTTTGAACAACAGATTTTCTGAAGGTTCCCATTCAGTTTCCCGCACTTGTTATGAAACCTGTTCTCTGTTTCCAGAACATACCTGCATTGAGTAATTCTAATTGTTTGAAAAAATACCCGAGAATTGTGTTGCAAATGCTAGACCTGATATTGTTTTTGTGATGTTGACTATATTTGTATTTCATGTTACGGATACGGCTGACAGTATTCACTGACCCTGAAGCTCTAATGTCGCTGTACAGTAAACAGTTCTTCATATCATTTTGTTTCCACAAAACTATAGGGACGTATGTTTGTCCCATCATGTTTCTAGTATCTTTCTTATTCTCCATTCGTACATAGTTCAAGAAGCTACTCCAAGGCTTTATGGGTTACCGGTGTCTTGTACAGAGCTGCTCATAGTTGCAATGTAGGCAGCTGTGATTCGAGTTATTTTTTTAACTGTTGAGATTCCTATTTAATTTAATTCTGAGAGTTCTTTCGTTAAAATTAGGGCAACTTTCTCAATGTAAAAAAAAGCCAGCCCACGCCCTAGCTGAAGGTTATCTTGCTACGTTCTGCTGGCAAAAATAAAAATTGGTGGATAAGCTGGTGGTGATAATAAAGCTTTATTTCTGAACTGCATCGGATTGGGGGGGGGGATAATGTGTGTTTCCCAGAAAAGAAGTAATAAAAGTAAGTCGATTATTTCTGTGATTGCTGCAGAAGGCCCAGTTTTGATGAAGACGGCGTTGCAGCTATTTCAGAAACTATGATATGATGTTTCTGTGAGTATAAAGCAGATAGCATCTTCTGTAGTCAGTGTCTGTGAATAATTAACATAACGTGCACTTGTCTTCAGCCTTTTCTTCAGGCCATCAAAGCAAGTTCTTTTCCCCAACCCTTCTTCCCTCGTGTGCAGCCAACGAGTGAAACCTTTCCTGTCTCGTTGCACATCAGACTTTGCCATTCGTCCAAACCGCAAATTACGGCTTGCACTCTTCTTGGCAAATCAGGATCCAAACCCATATTGTAATCCTGGCTTTGCAGGAAGACCCTTAGCTTGTACTTTGGACGTAATCAGCCAGTATGGTTCGCAGCCAAGTGGAAGTCTTTCATTACATCCCCACACACAAAGGGAGGGGAGAAGAATCCACCATCATTCACCCAGCAAAAAAACCGTGGTTTGTCATCACATCGGAATTACTGCTTTTTAAATTTACATCTCACTTTTCTCCTCGATGAGGACCCAAAGTGGCTTTTCATATCATGCTCTCCTCTTTCATCCTATCTCCACAGTAATTACTTTGTCAGGAAGATTGGGGCTGAGAGATTGGGACAGGCCCAGGGTTATCCAGTGAGCTTCCAGGTCACAGCTTCTCTAACTGCAATGTGATGCGAGCCGTAAATGATGCCAAAGTTTCCAGTATTTCATTACATGTTTGTAAAATAAGATCTAAAGACTGAACAAAGTTTATGCAATCTTTAGTGATCGTTGTTGCTTTCACTGGAGGTGTGCTTTCTGAGGAAATGTACCCGTTTGGGAAAACAGGAATTCCAAATTTGAATTCTATAAGCGTTTTGGTTTTTTTTAACATGAAAAAAATCAAGAAACCTTTTGGCTGCAGATAACTGTATTTATTTATTTAAGAATGAATGCTTGCCCTGCCTTTTTGTTAAAGGCATAATCCAAAGCTATTTACAGATTTAAAAGCCAGTGTGAAATAATAAAATATCCAGTACTTTAAAAACAAACATAAAACACCCTTTCTCTGGTAACTATCCACCTCTAAAGACAGGAGTACTCGGAAGAAGAGTGGAATAAAAATACAACATATTTTTCTTTTTAAATTTTTATTGACTTGAAATTTACAGTATCAACAATGATAAGTTTAAGAAAACATTTACATTAACATTTACATTAAACTATAAACAGGATTTGTGTCTCTCCGTTTAATTAGAGGAAACCAGATTCATTCAAGATCTTTAACATTTCTCCCTTTTTGTTACGAGGTTAATTTTAATATCAAAAATAGATCTTTAATTTTCTGTACCCATAAGTGTAGACTTTGATATAATTCTCGTCTCCAAAATCTGGCAAAACCCAGATGTGCTGCACTTACTAAATTTAAGAGAATCGCCTGAAAAAGGGAGGGGGGGGAGAGAAGAAAATAATTGTGTTTGAAAGGAGATAGGTGGTAAGCCACGAATACCACTTGAGCATCCAATTTAAATGAATCCTCCGGCTATGTATCTTGTCTTTAAGAAGAAGTGCAGTACCATCTAAACAGGAAAGACTGTCAGCTTGCAAGTCGGTTCTGATCCAACATACAGGTAAAGCACTGATTGGGTCGAGCTGAGGCTCAGAATATTTAGGTGCTGACGGAGAAACCTGACAGCTAAAGAAAGTCAGAAGTGGATGGGTTTCTATGGAAGGAGGCGTTCTAGGGAAGGCAACCTGTGGAGCAGCAAGAAAGGCTGTGAAAGAATGGCCATCTTACAAAATTTATACCCTACCTTCCTGCCCTCATCAGGGCCACTCGGGTGGCTTTTGTTGTGTTTTTTATGTGGACCGCTGCTGTTGTTAAAGAAAAATGGCTTCTCAGAGCTGGTAAAGAGCAGCAACTGCCAAGGCACCAGCCCTCCCTGGAGAGTTTCATTCCCGAGACTTCTCCTTTCGCCCTGTATTTGGAACTCCTCAACGCATCTTATTCTCAGTATTTTGTTCAAAACTTCCACTTCTATATATCCCTGGTTCTTCCCACATTTCAGTAGGAGCTGAATTTGTTTAAGCCAACGGTTCAGGTTTTGAAAGGGGGCATATGTCATTCTGTTACCACTAACTCAGCCCTTGTAAGGCTGAATATGTGTGACGCACATCGTATTTCATCGCTTGGGACAATGTGCATAGAAAGCTGAAATTATGTTAATGTGGCCAGTGGATAGTGGGTGGACCTTCAAAGTGGACAATTCAGGCAAATGTGTTTTACAATTCAAGTTGTACCAGAATTGCAGCCAAGGAAAAAATACAGACGTGGATGGTGAAGACGAAGACTATGATGTGGAAATTCAAGAAAGAAATTGTCATGACTGCCACTGACAACTCAGAAGTGTCAGAGGAGGAGCCAGAAACTTGCTCTGGGGGAGAGCTGGAAACTCCAGGAGACATCCCCATGGTAGATGATTCTGGCCTATCTGTTCCAGAAGTTGCCCCTGAGGTTCCTCCACCAGAACTTCCCTCTGTCAGCTCAGATCCTGGGGCAACTAAGTGCCAGCCCAGAACCTGGCCCACAGACCCACCAGGATCTGCCTTCACCTGGCAGGAGCAAAGGGAGCAGTGAGGTGCTGAGAGGAGACACAGTAGCAGGTTAGCAGCCTGTGTGCTAGCTGCGGATGCAGACTCGACCTAGTTCTCTGTGGGATTCTGGCCCAATTAAAACCTCACTAGGAATGTTCTAGAAACTGCCTCTAGAACAGCTGGGAATGCATTTCCTCAGTCTCCTTGAGCTGAGGGTAAGGAAGGGAGGGCTGTTGGATCAACCAGTTCACAAGGCAACAAACCTTGGGGGAGAGATTCAGCTCTAGGTCCTACGAGATCATCTGCAGCGTAAGACCGGGCTCTCCAGCAGACCAGAGCACCAGAGGCCAGAACAGATTGTTTTAATGTGATGGTGATCAAGACTACTATTAAAACTGAGTCTGTAGCGTATTACTAGAGGTGTTATAAGTCTTTTGAGATTTGTTATAACAGTTCTAATATTTCATTGTGTCTCCGTAAAAGCTTTATAGATGGAACTAAGTATACTCGGTGACATGTTGCTACGTTGAATCTCCTTTTGTGGTAAGGAAGGCAGGCTAAAGAGAGCCAGTGCGGGATAGTGGTTAGAGGGTTAGACTAGGAGTTGGGTGACCCAGGTTCAAATCCTTACTATTTTTGGGCTGAGTTCTAGTGTGAAAGAAAATTTGTTAAGGCCTGATGTACGATCCAGTTACACAGGAAAGCCAGTTTTGTGAATGACATGTTCAGTGTGCTGTGATAGTTAAGTGTTGGAGTAGAATCTGGGAGACCCAGGTCCAAAATCCCCCTTTGCTACAGAACTGTGCTGGGTATCCTTGCGTAAGTCAGCAACTACCTTACAGGGATGTTGTGAAGGTAAAACAGAAGCGAGGAGAACAATGTAAACTGCTTCGGGAGCCCACTTCGGAGGAAAGTTGGATATAAATGAAGTAAAAAATTTTAAAAGTTGAATAAATCTTTAGTAATAACTTTTTCTTTCACAGCAAGAATACATTTTCCAAGTAAGCATACAAGTTTGCATACGTAAAAGTTGCAGTGTTTTGTTTCAAATTTAATATTTAAACTTTTAAGCAGGTGTCAATACCGTTCAGGCTCAGATGCCCAGAGAAATGGCCCTGGCTCCCGGTCAGTCGCAGAATAAATGAAGGCTGGAGGGTGGCAGCCCCACCTCTGAGTTAGGAAAGCGCATTCTGCTGCTGCTGGAATAAATGCAGCCATTCGTTTACTATGGTCAAAGACCAGCAAGAGGACTGGAATAAACGTTGCTGCGGGACTCCAAGCTGACTAGGACGGATACAATACTAGAATAAAAATGATTTATGCTTCTATGGGCGGGGGGAGCCCTTCTTAAAGCAAGATTCGGGTCCAGTAGCACCTTAAAGCCCAATTAGATTTCTACAGTAGGAAACTTCGAGAATCAGAGCTCCTTTGAAGTACGAACATCCCCCCCCCCAGTCCCTCGAGATGGGTAGCCGTGTTAAGTCTGTCTACAGCAGTAGAAAAGAACAAGAGTCCAGTAGCACCTAGTAGGGTTGCCAATCTCCAGGTAGGACCTGGAGATCTTCCGGAATAACAATTCATCTCCAGGCAACAGAGAACAGTTCCCCTGGAAAAAATGGCTACCTTGAAAAGTGGACTCTATGAGACTAACAAAATTTGTGGCAGGGTGTGAGCTGACACACGAAAGCTCGTACCCTTCCACAAATTTTGTTAAGTTTTATAGGTGCTACAACGGGACTCTTGCCTCTTTTCTACACATCCCTCAGAAATGCCATTTTCTGTCGCAAAGCACGTTGGGGAATGTAGGCCGGCGCTTGAGCCAATGAGTCTCGAGTCCGCGCGGCGCAAGCGCGGCAGTGGGGGAGAGGGGAAGCCCCGCTCCTCAAGCAGGGTCACGTGCCGCGGGCTTCGGCCTCCTCTTCCCTCCCCGCCCTCCCCGCTCAGCCCCGCTGTTCGCGGCCGGCCAGTGAGGCAGAGGCGCGCCTGCGCACAGCCGGCCCTTCCCCGCCTCCGTCGTCACGGAACGCGCCTCTCCCCCCTCGCTCTCTGCCGCTCGCGCGCACGCCGCCGCCGCCGCCCCAGTCCGGAGCCGGGAGACGCCGCCGCTGCCGCCATGGCCGACAACGCCGCCGCCGCCGCCGCTGCTGCTGCCGCCGCCGGCCTGGAGAACCACCGCCTGAAGAGCTTCAAGAACAAGGGCCGCGACGTGGAGGTCGGTGCCGGGCTCTGGCCGCGGGGCCTGGGGCGGGCGGAGGGAGGGGCTGCTTCCTTCCCGGCCGGCCGGCCTGCCTGCCTGCCTGCGGGCCCGGCACACCCCCACGCCCCCTCGCCCTCCCGCCTTCCTCCCAGGCCGCCGCCGCCGGGGGTCCCTCGACGCGGTGGGCGCCGCGGAGCCCTTTGTGCGCCTCTGGCCGGCAGCCGTGCCGCAGAGGGGAAGCGGAGGGCCGCCGGGCGCGGTGCGGTGGTCTCCCGGCTGCCGGGCGGCTGCTTGGAGGGCCCTCTCGGGGAGCGCGTTCTCGGAAGGGATAAAACGGCTCCTGAGTAGACCTATCGGCGGCCGCTCCCTTTGTGTCCGCCCCGAGGGCATCCCCAGAGCCCCTCTCCCCGAGGCCGGGGGGCTCTTTGTGCTCCTCTCGGCAGGCAGTTTGGCCTCTCCGCGGGACTGCCCTTCAGCCAGCGTGCTTTGCTTAAATTGGGTAAACAATTGGAGACAATTATTGCATTGGGTTAAATTTGCACACATCGGTTTGTTGGGCCTCATCTCCCCCCCCCCTTTTGACATTTTTCCTGTAGCAAATGTGGTTCGATGGATGATAACTAGAGAGACAGTGTGATGTAGTGGTTGGAGTATTGAGCAACAATTTGGGAAACCAAGGTTCGAATCCCCACTCTGCCACGGAAGCTCGCTGGGTGACCTTGGGCTAGTCTCAAACTCTCAGCTTAACCTGCCTCACAGGGCTGTTGTGAGGACAAAATGGAAGAGAGGCGAATGATGTAAGCCGCTTTGGGTCCTCCCTGGGGAGAAAAGTGAGGTATAAATGAAGTAAAAGTAAGGGTGTCGTTCAGTTGAACCGCATTTTGGAAGTGCATGACATTGCTGGGCTTCTCAAAGTACTTGTAGGGTGAATGGGCCATCTGTCATTATTATTAATTTATTTATAGTATGCTTTTCTCACTGAGATCCAACGTGGATAACACAGGACAAGTGAAAATACAATATAATCAACAACTTGGTCATTCACCCCCTGAATGCGAGAGAGGAAGGAACAACGGGACATTTTTTAAGAGTCTAAATAATAAAGAGTCCAGTAGCACCTTTAGGACTAACTAACTTTACTGTAGCATAAGCTTTTGAGAACCACAGTTCTCTTCATCAGAGGCATATGACAAAGAGAGCTGTGGTTCTCGAAAGCTTATGTTACAGTAAAGTTGGTTAGTCTTAAAGGTGCTACTGGACTCTTTACTATTTTGCTACTACAGACTAACACGGCTAACTCCTCTAGATTTAAGAGCCTAGTTTGTGGTGGGAGGGATGCATGTGTCCTGAGATGGAAGACCATTGGGTCTTCCATGTGGTTTATGATCTCTCCTATCTAGCAAAAGAACTCCCCTTTTAAGCTTTGTTATAGGCCTTCATCAAACTGCAGAACGGTGCATCAAAATGTAACTGGGACTCTGACCACTGAATAGGGAAGGCCCTTTGGCTTAATGTCAGAGCATCTGCAGAAGACCCCAGTTCAGTTCCTCATATTTCCAGTTTAAAAGGACCATATAGCAGGTGATGTAAGACTTCCACCTGAGGCTCGGGAGATGTGCCGCCTGTCAGAGTGGACAGCACTGACCCTCTGATAAATCGGTGATCTGGCTTAGCATAAGCTTGCTTCGTATGAGTAACACAAAACACAATTATAATTCATTAAAAGACCCTGACTAGCGTGCAACAGGACCACTTTGAGAAGGAACACACACACCCCATTGTGCAAAGTAGTCTTGTTGCCACAGATTCCAGTCCTTCCATATTATTTTCTTGCCTCTGGGGGCAACCACGATATGCCAAGTGGTATTCCACAAGTCACTTGATATGGCCCTGAGTCCTTCAATTTGCTGGCCCTTTCCTTTATAATGGAAGAACAGATTAGGAAATTGTAAGACTACAGACACGCTTTAGTTTATAATAAGGCAGGTAAATCCAAAAGAAACAGTAGCGCAATGCACGTTATGAGGATTAACCAAAACATCACAAAGTAGCAAAAAAGCATCTTTAGTTTCCCTGAGTTCTTTTTCAGGCTTAGACATTCAGTTAAAAAAGGAGAAGGGAAACGAGAAGAACATTTCAGGATATGGTAGGAAAGCCCCACCGTTCATGGTCTGTGACAGTCTTAGGAGGGTGTCCCTGAGATGTGATGCAGGTGCAATCGGCTATGCAGTTTGGGGGGCAAACATTTTGGGTTTCACGGAGAGGCAAGCAGTGGCAACTCTTCCTTTGGGAGCATAAAAACCAGCAGTAATGTGCATTTTCTCCACGTGCTAGTAGGAATACACATGTCCCTTGTAAAGCAGAGAACAGAAGTGAACAACATGGTTGTCCTTCTTGACAAAGCAAGAAGTTGCTTCTAGGTGGCATACTAGGCAATGAGTCAGAAGCCACATTGGGTAGTATTACTTAGTAGACTGAGAACATGTAACCCCTATAAGCAGACTGCATGTTCCGGGTGTAGCCAAAGGAAATCTCTAATTTTACAGATGGGTCTCCTCCTACTCATTTTATAAGCTAGCCTAGAAGTTACCTCTGAAATAAGATGCTGTCTCATGTCAGGGAAACCCTAAATACCGACAAGATGATTTCATTCACTTTGAGTTTTCTGAGCACATGGGGCTCAACTCTGCTGGAAATAAGGGTTTATCTTTGTGCTTTAGTAGTGATGACTCTTCCTCTCTTCCTCTGTGTGTGCTTTTATGTGAGTGTGTGTGTGTGAGAGAGAGAGTGTGAGTATTATCTGAAATGAAAGATTTGGGTCCAGTAACACCTTAAAGACCAACTAGATTTCCAGAATATGAGCTTTCCAGAGTCAAAGCTCCCTTCGTCAGGTATCTGAAATGTTTCTTTCTGGCAGTTAAACCAGCAGTAGTAGCTAGCTAAATTATTCTGCCCCCATATTCTTAATTTGTTTTATATCATGAGGTAAGGAAAATGAAAATTCTGCTATACTGTAATTTGTATGTAGTATGTATCTTGAATTTTCATACTGTGCCTTTTTAGCATGGTCAGATTATTCCAGTGAAACAAGGCAAATGTAATGTGACTGCTTAGATCTATTTTTTTATCATGAATTTGTATAAGCAGTAGTGTTAAATTCTGTTAACAGTTTTCATAGGTACGCAGAAGTAAATCTAATATACAGGGAATCTAATACATGTGGCTGTTACAGCGCTTTTTGTTTATTAAGCTGCCGGAACAGTCCAGCTTGGGAGCTAAGCAGGGTTGGCCAGAGTCCGTACTTGGATGGGAGACCACCTAGAAAGATACGTTGCTATGCAGAAGAAGGCCCCCTTTGCTCATCTCTTGCCTGGAGTGCCTCATGGATGGTGATCCCCATGAGTCGCTGCGACTGGGCAGCTTCTTTTTCTTTATTAAAGCTGAGGCTCTGCTCTGGAAATTTAACAAACAGGAGCACCTTGTCTGCAGCCTTGGGTTCAAAACACTCTTAATTTATTGTGAGTAGAGCAAGCTCTGAGCTGGAGAATAGTGGCGGTAAAGTGAAAAGATGTTCTTATGAAAGTGAAGGTCTGAGGCAGGTTGAACAAATATGCTCCAGCGGTTGCATTTGGTCACAATGCAGTAGTAGTCTACATAGATGCTGCTTTCAGCAATCATATAAATTATGAGCTATTCCATCAATAATGGGGTGTGTGAGCGGAAGAGGAGTTACGGTATATATGTTGGAACCTAGACATTGGAATGGATGGTTTTTAAAGGAAATTAGCTCAAATGTAGGCATCCCCGTAATAGAGAGTCAATAAATATTTCCAAATATGCCACAACCTGGGTGATTTGGATTTTTTTCTCGCTGGTCAAAGAAATTAGAATAATTCTGGACCCGAAGAGCTGCTTCACCATATTGCTAATGAAATTCAGTTGGGCAAGAAGGTTTCCATTCAGTCTTGCTCCCTACTTCGGCCGCAGCCTCCTTTGATTGTAAATGGGAGTTTCCTTATTCCAGAAGTTTTGGCTGCAGGATCCAGTTTCCTGAGAACCTCAATCACAGAATCTGTTTGACGGACAGATAAAGTATTGCCCTGGTACCTGCATTGCCTAAATGACCAATCCGCCCATGAAAACGTGATGCAGAGTGGAATGGGAAACAACGAAAGATTGATCTTACTCAGTAACGTATCGTTCTTGACTCAGCAAGAGGCCTCCCCCAGCCTTGCTAAATAAGACCCTTTTAATGGAAGCTCTTGGGGACTGAACCACGTAGCTCAGCTTGGGGTGGGATCTCGGTTTAGATGTTCTGGTGTGGTTTTCATTTTCTCCAAGACAAGGGCTTAAGGGCACCTACATGGCGGAGTCTGGGAATGTAAAACATGAGATGTTTAAACTATTAAGGATTTATTAATCATTTGCAAATTGTGTACATGTTTTCCAAGGATTGGAAAACTGGTAAAGGGGTTACCTGTGCGTGCCAGGAACGTGACCACGCTCTTTCCACCCTAAGCTTCCTTTCAGTTGTAATGGGCAATACTGAATTCTATTATTGTAAGAGAAGAGAAGTGAAAAGGTTTGTCCCGTTGCACTGTCAGTAGTCTTTTAAATTGGTATCATGTCCATCCTTACCTGGATTTTTCAAAAGGAAAAATGATAGCTTTTTATTTGTAAGGAAATTGCTCTGGCCCTTTGGGGTGTTTAGTTGTTTTCCCATACTCGTTACAGCTGTGTGATACTTACTAAGATTAGGTGACTGGAAATGTATGCAATATTCCAAAATACAGCATTTTGTAAATAGCATTTTGTCATAGTTGCTTTTTAGGGTTTTTTTTCCCCCATATTGCATAAGATTGAATTTACTTTCTTTACTAGCACTGTCCACAGTTTTTTAAATTTTATTTATTTTATTTATTAGTGAACTAACCATCCTGACCCACGCATCTCTTTCCTGGGTGGTCACACTCAGTTTAGACCTATCAGTTTATGTATGAAATTAACAGAGCGATCCTAAGAAGAGTTACTCCAGTCTAAGCCCATTGATTTCAGTGGGCTTAGACTGGAGTAACTCTTCTTGGGATTGCACTGTAAGACTTCTCTTTTTGTTTCTGCTTATAAACTTTTTTTGCCTCCCACTTTGCTCTATCAGTCAGTTTGGAGTCATCCTTTTCGGTGCTTCACTACTTCGGGTTTCACCAGTTCTCAACTGGCAAATTTTCCTCTTACATCTTTATTACAGGGCAGTGGTAATTACTAATCCCACCACCACCACCACCCCAGGTTCCCTCAGTTGCAATGAGGAAAGTGGAAAAGCCCCTAAGTACAGTTACTGCAGTTTGATAAGAGTTTGGGTTATTTGGATTATTTGGATTATTAACTCATTTTAAGTCGTCGTTTGTATATTGGATTTTAGTTCTTGTTTTTATCGATTTTAACTGTTCACCGCCCAGAGCCCCTGGGGGATGGGCGGTATATAAATTGAAATATAAAAAATAAATAAAGAGCATCTGTTGAGTGTATGCAAAAAGTAGACAACTAGTTTCCAAATCACATTTGGCCCATACATAGTGCTCTATGGCTTTCTCAGAGCCAAGCTACAAGTGACACCTTACACAGGTTGGACACTTGTCAGCTTCCCTCAAGTTTTGATGGGAAATGTAGGCGTCCTGGTTTTACAGCTTGGCTCTCCATTATAGCTGCCAGACCAGGATGCCTGCATTTCCCATCAAAACTTGAGGGAAGCTGACAAGTGTCCAACCTGTGTCAGGTGTCACTTGTAGCTTGGCTCTCACTTGCTAGTCCCTGAGGAGATAGGAGTATAAATAAGTTAGGGCGACGGAATTGAGCAACAGAAAGCTTTTGGGGCGGAAGGCTGGAACTTTAGCCCTCAGTGCACACACGACCATACTAACTGAATTTGGTATCATCTGTAAACTTTCCTACTTTACTTGGCATAAATTACTTTTGCGTCAGACCCAGTACAGGTTCTTAGGGGAAACGCCAATCTTCAATTGTGAAAAGATCATTTGCTTCCTATGTTCAGCTTTTTGATTGCCTTGCATTCCTCTGATAAGGAATATAGTTTTAGTGATGCTATACACCTTTATTAAAAGGTTAACAGTTTTGCTGCTGATTTTTGAAATTTTTTAGTGTGAACGTCATTCATCTTTGACTTGGTTGTTTAAGTTGTCAGTTTAGAAGTTCATCTGTAGTTGCTTCCCTTTAACGTATTCTTAGTTCACACTCACCGCAAATGACTCTGGACTCTGCCGCTTTAGATTGCAGGTAGGAAATGGCACGAACTGTACGTGGAAACCTAGTATGTCAGAGAGAAGACTAGTGAAGATTGCTTTACTGTTGATGTGTAGGATTTTTTTCATGCGGAAACATTCAATCAGGTGATGTCTCTCCAGCCCTCCCCCACCTGAAACATGTTTACTTACTTTATCAGCCATGTTTGTGAATTAAGCTATAGTTCTTTAGGTTTTACCCCCACCATCACCAATGCTTCAATTATTGTTATCTCTCCAACAAACTTCATTGCAGTTCCTGTGCAGTTTCCCAAGTCCTTCTGTGCCTCTATATTCCCATGCAGCACAATTGTGTATTTTTAAACATGTCAGTTATTAGTTAATTATATATTCCAAAATATATCTAATAGTTGATTTTCATAGAAATGTTGATATTTTTATTAGTGAAGTTCCATAGGGCTGTGCCAGAAATGACAGCACCTTGGGTCCTTGCGTTACTAGGCAGGTTGTGACAGTTTTTCATAAAGCGTATTGCAGAAGTGCTATTTTAAAGTATAGTGTGGGTGAGTGGGAGGGAGGGGATGTGCTTAACCCATCCCCTACCCACTGTCTTCCTGAAATAACTTTTTACCCCATCTCCCCATTTTGAAGAAAATCTGCCTGACCCGCATTGTGACAGGTGGTGAGGTGTGACTTTGGTACATTGGCCCACCATGAATCCTTAAGTACTCTGATTCTGTTTAACGAGTTTTGAAGTGAAGTATCTCCATATGCTGAGCTCTTCTTTAATTGGTTATGAAATTCTTAACGATTTTTCTCTTTTACAGACTATGCGAAGACACAGAAATGAAGTGACAATTGAACTTCGGAAGGTGAATATGCCCCTTTCATTTGTTTGGGTTTAAAGTAGCTGTGGGGAAGTGCCTCCTACTGAGTTAATGCTCATGAAGGGAATGCATGCCATTGCTCTATGGGGAAAACAGGGTCATGGAGTCCGGGGTACAAGCACATGATGGCGTCCAGTGATCCGATCGTCACCTAGCAGAGTAGTTTAAAAAGAGAGAGATTCCACCAAAACTCTGTTGTAGTGTAGTGACAGAGGTCTCCTAATATATAGTGCATCTTACATCCAGTGAGAGTCAAGAGCTGCCTGACTTATTCCTTGTTTGCTTTCTTAGTTTTTAACTCTCGCATGTACTCAGGCCTTGAGACCCTTATTTATTCCTTTAAACTGTGGTGTCAATGGACAGCAGTTCGCTGAATCAGCTTTATGAAGACAGCCAATATGGATATTTAGGCCCTTGAGTCTAATGGATGCAAGAACATCACAGACTGGGAAACGAAGAGCAGGATTTTAAAGGCACACCTGTTTGGGGCCATGCCATCAAGCCATTCTTGTGGAGCAATCTCCATTTGCCAGGCAGGTCAAGAATTTGGTGGTGCTCATAGACCCAGCCTTGCTGTGTGAAATGCAGGGTGGCGTGGTGACCCAGAGCGCCTCTGTTAAGCTGCATTTGGCCTGCCAGGTCTTTCTCCTTTTTTAGACTCCGCCTGGCCATGCTAACCCATGTTTTTGTAGCCTCATGGTTGGAGTATTGTAATGTGCTCTGTGTTGGACTGCCCTGGAAGACACTGAAAACTGCTACTGGTTCAGAATAAGCAGCAGCCTGATTATTGTTGGAAGCCAGTTTGTGAGAATATGTCTTTTAAAACAGCTAGGTTGGCTGCCGGTTTTTCTCATTTCAGTTCAGTGTGCTGGTTATGACCTGAAAGGCCTGCACAGCCTAGGACCCACGTATCTAAAGGACTGTCCCCATGCACCAGCGGCCATCCTTACGCTAACTCTTGCTGCCTGTTCCCTTCTTAACGTAGCCACCCTGGCATCTGCCAGAGCCCACCCTTCCCGTCTTGTAGTTCCCACCGTATGGAATGGGCTCCATGAGGAGGCCGCTGCATCTGGGGCAGGAAATTTCATTTAAATAGGAAGCATAAAAAGTCACACTTTGGAACAATAGCCTCTGTTTTTGCTTTTTTCACGAGCGGTATACAAATTGGTCAGATTAGCTCTTAGTAGTGATTGCGGTTGTTCAAGGGGAAGCCTGAATGTGTTTGCAAATTTTTCCGCTGGGGCTGTGGAGACAGTCGCAGGCAGAAAGTCCCAAGTTCAGTCCTCAGCCTCTCTCAGTTAAAAGGACCAAGTTCTAGATGACATGAAATCTCTTTTTCTACCCGAGATCCTGGAGAGCCGCTGCCAGGCAGAGTAGACAAGACTGACCTGATTGGACCCAGGGGTCTGGCTCTGTTATATGGCAACTTCATGTGTTCACGGCACAGCAGGAAACTTTTAAAACGTTCATGTATTGGTAAACAGTGGCACATTTATGTGCAAATAGAGATTCCCCCCCTTCCAATTTCACAGAAACATCAGTGTTGCATTCAGCTCTTAGTTTATATTTTGGAAAAACAGCTTCTGACCTCATAACTTAAAAACAGATGCAGTTAAAGCAAATACTGTCTTTTTGATGGTTAAAAAAGGGAACCACATTTAAATAGTGATAATTGCTGTAGTACTGTTTGTCCAAGTTTTTTTAAAAGAAGAGTGTCCACTGGAAGTTTCTATTCCAAATTCTGTTAGAAAAAAATGAGCGGAGGGGGGTGTAGGAGGATGGAGGAGAATCAATTGTAGTGTATCTAGGTATTGTACACAATGCCTTGTTTTGTTTCTTGTACTGTTGATAATGCCACAAAATAATGCTTGGCTACTTCATACTTTGTGTTAAGTAGAAGTTGTTGATAATGGTGTAGTGATTAGTGTGTGAGTTGAATGTCAGTATGTTAGAGCATACTTCCTTACACAGCATTAAAATAGATGCAGTCTTGCTGTCTGAATTTGAAATACTCATATTCATAAATGAAATCTATTAAATAAGTATCCGTCTTTCATTACCTAAAGTGGTTTTAATATCCATGTTTAAAGCCAGCAACAGCCCCCAAGCAAAATCTAGTCCCAGCTGAAAGCTGTATTTATAGTGGGAGTCCTCCATTGGCAATGCAGGTATCAAAAAGAGATACGGTATATAGTTAGTGTGGAGTTTGATCAGAGTACTGGAGTAGGAATATGGATACCTGGAGTCAGATCCTATTCTGGTATGCCATGTGAAGATAAAATATAGGCACTGAGAACTCTGTACACAGTACTAAGTTCTTGGCAGGATTGGTGGGCTCAAAACGTAATAGATGGAACTTGTCAGTCACTTGGCAGGTGGAATATAAGGGTCTTGGCCTTCCACAGTTAATTTCAGTCTCATATTTGCCCAAAAGAAAATTGGTTTACTGACCAGGAACTTATTTTGCAGACATTTAATGGGGAAAAAAAGAGTTTGTTAATTAGTGCAGTAGAATTTCTTTTGTATATGTTGCATGAATTTTAATGAACTTTAATCCAAAGGGCGGCGAATTAAAAATGCATTCCAACTAAATAATGTAATTGCAAGTTACTTTATATGAATACTATCAGTTTGTATACGGCATTTTTTTAAAAAATCTGTTTTTAAGAACTAATTACCATTCCGAAATATTAAGGATACTCTTTTGATTCATTATTGTTTTCAGAGCAAAAGAGACGAGCATCTGTTGAAAAAAAGAAATGTACCCCAGGAAGAAAGTTTAGAAGATTCAGATGTTGATGCCGATTTCAAAGCAGTAAGTTATTTTTAATGCAAACAAAAGTTAGAATAAGTAGAAGACTGTTCTTTTTTTGAACCTTCAATTTAATTACTGTGTGTTTGTGGGAAAAGTCAACTAGAAAACTGCATTATTTTAAAATGGTTGGGCTGTGCCTTACTTTGCAAAGAATATTGGAGTTGCAATGAGAATTATAGCTAAACCATCTCTCTCTCTTTGTTTCAAGCAAAATGTAACTCTAGAAGCTATATTGCAGGTAAGTTGCTGACTGAACTGTTTTTCCTTCAAATTAATTTTCTGAATTCCCCACTTACAAATTTGTGAAATCTCTTGTTAATCGCTGCAGAATGCTACAAGTGATAACCCTGTCATTCAACTCAGTGCGGTCCAGGCTGCCAGGTGAGCCGCTATTTAGACTTCATTTGAAAGGCCTGAGTGCAGTTGCTATTCTTTTTATTGACCTCTTTTGTTTTAATTTTACAGAAAGCTGTTATCAAGTGACAGAAATCCTCCTATTGATGACTTAATAAAATCTGGAATTTTACCAATTTTGGTGAAATGTTTAGAAAGGGATGATAAGTAAGTAATGGCTCCCTTTTCTCAGTGCTCCGTGTATAATCTAACAATGTTCTTGGTGTTGAATTATGAGCGGAAGGGTCGCCGTTAGGTATTTCTAAACATACAGGTTACTTAATTTGTATGAGTAAAGCGAATGCTTTGCCACAACCATATGAAAGATGTATTGTTATCAAAAATGTAATTCTGGACTTGGGTTCAGGGTACAAATCAAGAAATCGAGAAAACGCATCCAGGTACAGGAAGTGAAAGACTGTTTGTATACAAACTTGGAGCTTCCTGGTTTGCAGAAAAATCATGAAAGTTAAAAACATACACACTCTCCTCTTCCTTAGGTCTCTTGCATCTTTTCTGTTCCTGCAGGCTCCAAAAGGCCTCACTTACACACTAGAGTAAGCAGTATCATTGGACCAAAATAAATCTAATAGTTGATTTCATAGAAATGTTGATATTTTTACTAGTGAAATAATCTTTGGCTTAGAGATGGGCACAAAACAAACTAGGGAAAAAATTCCGTACAGAATGGCCGGTTCGTAGTCAAAGAACTATGCGTTCTGTGGGACTGCATTTTTCCGAACCAAATGAACTTTTCTTACCATTCCGTTGCCGGTTCGGACACTTTTGGTGCCAAATACTCCCTCACCCAGGCAACGGTGGCAGTCTTTAGCTTACTCCCAATCTGAGGCCTCCAGGCTTGATTGGCAGCTGTCCCTGCCAACTAGAGAGCTCCAACTCTGGCCTATCCAGCCAGGAAAAGAGGGGGGGGGGGTTAGAATCTCCAAGGCAACTGAGGAGATGGGCCTTCAGCAGCCATGGTAATACCCATCTCTTCCTTCCAAAACCATGTTAGTCAGGTTTTTCCGCCAACCAGAGTGCTCCTATGTTGTTCAATCTCTTGGCTTTTCCCATAAATAGGAGAAGTCGTGCGATTCCTGGTTTCAGTTTCTCTAGACTGGGAAAGGGAGGAAAGCTTGGTTGGCTGGCTGTGAGATTGGGATTGGAACTTGGATCTTTGGCCTGCATTTCTTGCTGCTGGAAAAGAGGCTGAAAAGCCTCTTTTCTCTTGCTCTCTTGTTTTTCTTACTGACTAGGGACTGGGAAGGTGTTTGGGAAAAGGGTGTTTTTTTCCTTTCTCCCCCCCATCCTAGTCCCCCCCCCCCCCTCAAACCGGTTTGAAAATTGGGTGAGTTCGTTAAGTTTGTGTTCCGTGGAAATTAACAAACCACGAACTGAGCAGTTTGGGTTTTTTCGTTCCGCGCCCATCTCTACTTTGGCTTCATTTTCATCTTTACAGAAAACTGTTTTAGATCAGTTAATAGCTTGCTAATACAAAACATGCAAATTATTATTGAGATTGTTCTTCTCCGTGCGGTCATCATGCTAGTTTTACATTGAGGTATGAGCTTTTCTGGCTTAGTTCCTATACTTGTTTACTCAGGAGATGATTAAGCATTTTATGTAGCCATTCTAACTTACTACATACCCCACCTTTATTCTTAGGACAACCCTATAAGGTAGGTCATCATTACAGAGGCAAAGAGTGAACTGCAGTTGAGACTCAACAGTGAAGCCATGCTTAAGCTATATTGCCCTCTGGCCACAGTACACACTTGTTATAAATATGGTGTTTTGTCTACATATAGGACCTGTTTTCATTGCTTGCTGAAATATACAGTCTCCGGGTTTTTCCCCTTACATTACTGAGCTTACCTGTTACCTTAAATTGCTACAGATATTCTTCATTCCCTTCTCCTTGCTGTAGCTAAAACTTACTTTTTGGAGTCCTAAACTTTGAATGTCTTGTGTTATTCTGTCCCAAGGAAATCTGGATAAGAGGCAGCTGCCATGAACGTTTCGTGGCCGAAGTGCTCTCTTTACATCTGTTTAAAAGGGCCCTGCTAGAAATCTGTAGAACAGTTTCTCCTTTCCAGTTTTCAAACACAATAATTAAATGTTGGTGTATATCTTGTAAGTACAGCCTGCAAAAGAGTAGGATTACAGAGTATGGTAGCGAATGCTGCGTGACGGTCTCAGCCTTTTTGTTGGCATTAGTTAGGGAAGGCAGTGCAAATATTAAGACTGCTTTGCCTCTTTGTTTTTCAACAGTCCTTCCTTACAATTTGAAGCTGCATGGGCCCTGACTAACATAGCATCAGGCACTTCTGCACAGACTCAAGCAGTTGTACAATCTAGTGAGTACTCTGAGCCTTTGTAACTTAGGGGGTGGGTGCGTATTTGCTGGTGAAATATATACTTGCTAACTTGAACGGGGAGAGAATTCTTTGGCAGTTCCCCATCTATTGCAGGTTTGTTTTCGAAGAAGGATGCGGTTTGCTTCAGAGGAGTAACATGGAGAGTGTTGAGATGTTTCATTGAGCGTGGGGTGGGGGGTGAGAGCGGAAAATCCTTTTCATTCTCACTGGCATATTGAGGCTGTGGGAGTGGTCTCCAGGCACCCTCGCCACCACTTTTATCTCTCCTGCGCAGGTTGTGCTGGTGAGGAGGAAGTGACCAAAATGCCTCTTAGGCTCTTCATCCGGCCCACTTCTCTTACCACCTCCATCCTGGACATTTCTAGGGCGGGACCCATTTAGGGAAAAACGGGTCTGATGCCTGCCTCAGCCAGGGCTCCTAGCAGTGGCCAGATGGTCATGTGGTACTGGGACAACTACCGTCCCAGCCATGCCTCGGATGCATCAGACAAAAACTGTAGCTTGTGGGTAGGGTTCCTTTCCACCCAAGTCGCTGGATTTCAGAGGAAGAGGGTGTAGGGATTTACTTTTCCCCTCCCATCAGAAGGTGAAGAGAAGCCCTGGAAATGCATCAGTATGTCTTTGCAACTTGGAAGCTGGCACTGGGTGGTGGGGAGTCGTCTTGTGATTGGGCAGTCACCATGTTTCTAGCACACGGGACCGAATACTCAAGCAGCTTCAGGAGGTGGCCTGAGGTGCACAGCACCCACTGTTGTTCCTTCCCCCAAAGCAAAGTCGTGGGTTGGGGTTTCCCCCGCCTACCAGCTTCCTGACTTCTATACCCTGCTTAAAGAGCCTCTCAGAGTATGTTGGAGAAGGGATGTTGTCGATAAAGGGATGTTGTCAGTAAGGCCTCTGGCAGAATCGGCTTTCTCTCTCAGTGAGTTTTCGTATTGTGAAAAGACACATTACATTAATTGTTCAGTTCCTTCTTTCCCAAACTTCCATTTTAGGTTGCATCTCTCCTCCCGCTTCCCAAACTAGCACCCCTTTCAAGGATATGCGTTACTTGCATAATTGTTCTAAAAGGGATTTCTAATCCAGCGTGGATTAATGTCACTCGGTTTCAGAACTCACAAGTACTGGAATTCTCGATAAAATGTAATGCTGTTCTGTACAGATACCGTATTTCGCTTATGTCAGACTAGTGTTCTCTTACAGATGCAGTGCCTCTCTTCTTAAGACTGCTCCATTCGCCACATCAGAATGTTTGCGAACAAGCCGTATGGGCTCTCGGGAATATTATTGGTAAGAATTAGCTTTATTTCTAGAAAATGAAAAAGCCACAGCCGCCTGAAGGCTTTTAAAACCTAATTATAAACATCGGCATTACTCCCATGAGACTATGTTTCCTCTAAGTTCTCTTCTTGGTGCAGTAGAGTTAAGTAATGTGAAACATCTTCGTTTTGATAACTTTGGTTAATTTACTTGCTATAAAAGTAGGACAAATTGTGTTGCTCAGATTTTCCCTGAACAGTAACATTTTTGTACTGTTCATAGGTTACTAATGGGGAAACATAGAACATCAGTGTCCCAACATAAGTCATTGCATACATTTCAGAGTTTCTCCATTGTGAATGTAATCTTTAAAAAAATTCTCATTTCTGTAGGTGATGGTCCCCAGTGTAGAGATTATGTCATATCACTGGGAGTTGTCAAACCTCTTCTCTCCTTCATCAACCCTTCCATTCCCATCACCTTCCTTCGGAACGTCACATGGGTCATTGTAAATCTCTGCAGGAATAAGGACCCCCCACCGCCTATGGAGACCGTTCAGGAGGTAAATAGAGAATTGCACCTCAGTCTCACCGCAAGTCATTTTTCCCCACGATGGCATGTGTGCTGTGCGCTTCCGTAATGCATGCTTCTCTGTCCAATTTTGGTTACTTGTTATTAAACACAGCAGTTTCTGAGGGATCTGTTTAACTTTTCTGACTTCAAAGTAAAACATCAAATCGTGCTAGGATACACCTGGTCTCGAGCCAAATTGTTGAAGGTTATAGGCAGATGGCAGTCTGAAGAGATGACAAGAGCCCGTTCACGTCAGTGAGAGACTAAAACCATGAGCAAGTCCACTGCACCAGGATGCGTTCGGAGTCAGTAGGAGACGCGCGTGTCAGGAGCGCGCAGTACTCTGGATAAAGGCAACAGTCTGCAAACTGAAGTAATTAGTGGTTCCATCGAGGGATGAACAAGATGTGATATGCAAGCACGTTTAATTTTTTTTTTCTTTTTAAAAACTAATTCTGAAATACGGCCCTAGGGATCTGCAAATGTATTTGGAGAAGCAGCCATGGCTGCATGTTCTGTGGTTCCCCACGGGCCATTTTTATAGTGCCTTTCTACTTCTATCTTTTCCCTAGCCTGGGGGAGAAGGGGAGGATTCTTTATCTTTTCCTCAGCAAGAAGATAGGGTAGGCAGTCTTGACTGGAAGAAATGGCTGGAGAAATAGACTTGAACATTTTCATTGCCACTGTTGCATTCAGTACATTGGCAATCGTCTTTAACTGCAAAAAAGGAGTTGTGAGTTTCATTAAGTTCATTTTTTTTTCATTTTAAGCTTTTGGGAGACTGTGCCCGTGTTGTATCTAGTTTGCCCCTAGGTAGGCACAGCAGTTGCCTTTCGAATCCAGTAGTTGTGTGGAACATTCCCTACCATCGCAACTGGTGTTAAACACATTTTAAAATGAATTTGTGCTCTTGACCTCTCTTTCTGGTGTAAGATAAAATTGCTATTAACAATTTTTGTCCTATATGATAAATATTAAATATGTGTACAGTATAGGGTAATCGGTAGTTAACCTGCTGTAGTTTTGGTCAGCCTGGCATAGTTTTCTTGCCATTTTACACAATGCATACTTACTTTTTCTCTAATATTAATGATTTACTATATTATTTTTTATCCCATCAGATTTTGCCAGCCTTGTGTGTTCTGATATACCACACAGATATAAATGTAAGTAAATATTGAAAGTCTAGTCTTTCTTTTTCTCTGAAGGTTTCTTTCTAGTATTTGAGTTGAGTTCCTATTAAAATTTTCCAGAATTGATACAAAAAAGTTGCCTAGAAATAATATCGAAATTCAGTGCTTTGTGTTTGTGTTGTACAGAAGAATGATAAGAAATAGTACCTGACCTGGCTTACCATATTTTATCTTGAATAGTAAATATTTTTATTTAAGCTTTTTGCATGCTAGGAGCTACTGCTTTTCAATCTTTAATCACAATGCAGGTCACACTATAAAATTGCCTGGGAATCTGGATCCATATCTTCTACTGACTTTACCTGTGCCTTGTACATTTCAGCAACTTCTGATTCTTGAAATAGCTATTACCGTAACTACTAACAAATGATGTTTAAAAGCAATCTACAAGCCACTCAAAAATTCTTGACCAGATAATTCAGCAATATAGTTAGCAGGTCTAAGTCATCTACTCTCTAGGTGGATAGCTTCCGGTGGGTAGCCATGAGGGTCTGCAAGTAGTAGAGGATTCAAGTCGAGTAGCACCTTAAAGACGAGTAAGAGTTCCAGGGAGTAGGCTTTCAGGTATACAAGCTCCCTTCATCAGGTACAAGTAAGAATGGAGACCTCTGAGCCCTTAATTCCCAGCTGGAAGGTTGGAAGGCTGTTGCAAAGAAGGGAGTCAGCGTGCAAAGGGATAGTACAAATACGCCTGTACACATTTTTTCAGAAAGTTGATGGGTTTCCTCTCCATGCAGCTGAATATGCTGCTATCCATGAATATAATTTCAGGTGGGTAGCCATTTTAGTCTGCAGTAGAGCAAGATGTGAGTCCAGTAGCACCTAAAATACCAACAAGATTTCTAGGGTATAAGTTTTCAAGGGTCAAAGCTCCCTTTGTCAGAGATCTCTGTTCCTTCTTGTATCTGATGAAGGGAGCCTTGACTCTTGAAATCCTATACTGTGAAACTGTTGTTGGTATTTGATGCTACTGGACTTCGAATCTTACTTATTGTAGGAGGAGACAGTCTTTTCAATTTGCTCATTTCTAGGGGGTTTCATTGGTTTAAAAGGTTTTAATTTGACTTAGCCTGGGTTAAATGCGACAGTACAATATTCAAGTTACAGTTCTCATTGAAACCAAAATGATACCCCACCCTGGAACTGCATCCCTATTGCATGTTGTACAAAAAAACCAGCCATTTTTCACAGTGCTCTTGGGCCTGGAATATTATGCTTTTTCCAGCTGTAAGAGAGCAAACTGAATTACATTTCATATCTGTCCACTGTAGGTAGGGAAATACCAAGACTTCTGATCTCACCCAAGTCTTCAATAATTGGAGCGGTATAACCAGCCAGGTGGCCTGTTTGATTGACAGGATATCCAAAGCGATTGATACTACTGCTTGTTCTAACGTACACCATATTTTGTTATATTAAACTCTCTTAATTTTAACAAAAAAGCCCCAAACTCCCACATAGGTTTGATTCAGTAGAGAGAGGCAGCATCATGGGATGGTTAAGAGTATTGACCTAGGATCATGGAGACCCCAGTTGGAATCACTAGTCCACCACGGAAGCTCACTTGAGTGACTTTGGGCCATACTCTCAGCCTGACCTACCTCAGAGGGTTGTTGTGAGGTTTAAATGGAGGAGGGAAGAACAATGTTTGGGTCCTAAAATGTCTAAAAAACAAGTGAGGTTGCTTCTGCAGCACAATATATATATTTTTTTCATCTTCTTCTAGTGGTAGCCCACTTACAAATGTGCTAGAAAGTTACATAAAGAAGGTATTGAATGCCTCTCCCAGGAGTTTTCTAAGTCTTGCATACGCGTTAATCTGGCTTGAATGTTTGCCGTAGTTTTATGCTGACAGGTGAAAGGTCTCTCCCCTGTAGATTCTTGTGGACACCGTTTGGGCTTTGTCCTACCTCACAGATGGTGGCAACGAACAAATACAGATGGTGATAGATTCGGGTGTTGTACCTTTTTTAGTTCCTCTTCTGAGTCATCAGGAGGTGAAAGTTCAGGTAAGCTCTCTTTTGGTGTGATGTTGCAATATAAATGAAACCTCTCATGTATTGCCCAAGCCCAATCAATTTGTTATGGTCTGTGCTAAATTTTGTAGTTCCTCTGCTGGGGCCCTCAAGGCCACTAAATTAAAGTTTGGCCATTGGCGTGACTGAACAATGTCAATATTATGGCCCTTAAGTCTGTTGCTTCACAGCTGAATGCTTTATCATGCCTGTCCCAGGAGGAAGAAGGAGTGTATGTAATGTCTTCACCCAAGGTGCCCTTGTGCCATAGCTAAGCTGGCCCTTGATGAGTTTACTTTGAAGAGTCTTCCGATTTAGGGCTTGTTCTTGCATGCCTTCTATATATGAGAAACCAAACCAAGCAAATAGCTCGTACAGTATCTTGCGGCAGGTCCGTTCATGTCATTAATCGGGTTTTATTGTTGGTTTTACTCAGGGCTTTTTTTCTGGGAAAAGAGGTGGTGGAACTCAGTGGGTTGCCCTTGGAGAAAATGGTCACATGGCTGGTGGCCCCACCCCCTGATCTCCAGACAGTGGGGAGTTTAGATTGCTGGCGCGGAGGGCAATCTCAACTCCCCTCTGTCTGGAGATCAGGGGGCAGGGCCACCAGCCATGTGACCATTTTCAAGAGGTTCCGGAACTCTGTTCCACCACGTTCCAGCTGAAAAAAGGCCTGGTTTTCCTTTTGTTTCCTGAAAACATAATCTTAACATTGTACATGAAAACTGAGGGAAGATATTATCATATGGTGTATATTATAGAAGCATTTAGGAGGCAGTTGAGTGACAACATTTATCACTGCTTGTTTTGATGCCAGTTCTGTTCCTGTGGGTCAGTCCCTGCCTATCTCGTGTAGGTTGTATATACGGTATAGGAGCCGGCTTTGGTTGAAGCTGGCCTTTGGTGCACATCCTCAACACCGTTGTGCCCAGAATCTTGGTTGTGAACCGGATCCGATGAGTGATCTCGCTGTGTGAAGACTGAACACATGTTGGTCACTGCATGCCTTTTGTGAATTTGCCCACGTCCCAACCCGCACGCAGTCACCTGAAAATCGCCGAGCAAAGAGAAATACACCTTTCCTTCATTGTCCCTCACTCTCATTCTAGCAGAAGCGGCTTCAGTTTGGGAGGACAGGTGGGCTGGTCCCAGGGTGGATAAAAATCAATGATTTTTTAAAAAAAAAATTGAAAAAATGATTTTTTAAAATTGAATTTTTTAAAAATAAAGTGTTTTTTGAGGAAAAAATCTACTTAAAGATAGTTTTCTATTTAAGATACATTATAGTCCAAAGGTTATCCTCATGAAATAAGGATTAGTTTTTAATTATGTAGCATGGGGCTGTATATTCATGCAGTGTTTACATTTTTGGTAAACAAACTCCATTAATCCATTCACAATGTCATGCTCTTTCAGAGGTTTCTGTAAGATTATTGGGCAGTTTTTCTGTCTAGAAGATATTCTCACAGATGCTTGGTTTTACAGTTCTCAAAATGGTGAATTTGTGTCAGCAAAAAGGTCATAAAATTCTTCATAGCAAAAAGGTTATAAAATAAACATACACAGTTGAGAAAAAGACCTTAATCCCATTGTTGCTTTGTAAATCTGTGTACACAGAAGCAATCTCTTACCTCTTTAAGTGCTAAGTTTCAAAAAAATTCATTGAATAGAAGATTATTGGGAGTAGAATAGACCTGCACAAGAAGCTAAACATGAGGAGTCTTTATGTAGAAAACTATTATTTAAATCTAGTCTTACTAACTAGTGATTTAAATCGATTTGATTTAAATCAAATCCACCCAGTCCTGAAAAAATGGAAGGCAAACAGTCATGGCAGCTGATCATAAATCCATGCAGAAGGCTCGGTTGAGTCATTTGTCTGTTGCAAAAAGGTAGAGGTGGATTTAGATTACCCCTGCTTTACCTGCGTAGGTCCAGTTCAGCCTGCGGTTGAGGAAGGTGTGCAAACTCGGTGCTTTCTCACCTGCTCCAGTTTGCATACAGCCCACGTGCCAGCACCCCATGTGGACCGGCTAGAGAAGTGATGCACAGGTGCCTTTTAAAACCATGTAGGTTTTTCATCATATTTCTTCACCCGTAGACGGCAGCTCTGAGAGCAGTCGGCAACATAGTCACTGGTACCGATGAGCAGACACAAGTGGTTCTCAACTGTGACGTCCTGTCGCATTTCCCAAATCTTCTGACACATCCGAAAGAGAAGATAAACAAGGTGAGTGCTGGGGTGTTTCCCGTGATTGAAAATCTTTTTGTCTCCTGTGTTCCATAGGCTAACAGAACAAAAATCCTTAATCTGTACTCTCTGTAGAAAGTGGAATTTCTTAGCACTGAAAAGGATGAACGCCTCTCCCCCTCCCCAGTTCCGAAGAGGGGAGAGGCTGGGGGGGGGGGAGTTTGCTGGAGTTGGGGCAGTTCTTTTCCATAGCTCTGTAACAGGATAATTTTTTTATACTGTAAATTTTTTTACTTTGGCGGTGTTACATTTTCGCCTTTCTGTTCAAAGACCACGTTACCCTCATGTTCAAAGATGCCATGGGAACTCCTTTTCCCAGGCTGTTTTGTGTTCCACTGTTCAGTACACAGTTGAGCAATCTCGTGAAATATTGGTATTTTGTTATAGCAAACTACGTTGAGCAGGGAAATGGCTGATCCCTCTTTTTTTTTAATGATAGCCAATGCGTTAAATTTCGAAGTTCATAAGAATCAAGGTTAGGTGGTGAAGAATCTCAGTCACTCTTTTTAGATAACTTTTTCTGTGTTATCTCAGAGGCAGAAAGTTACCTTACCTCTGGAATGTCCTTCCCCCTTGTGGCTTGACTGTTGCCAACTTTATTTTCTTTTAGGTGCCAGGTCAAAACATCTTTTTACTCAGTTTTTTTCATTACGGGGTATATCTTATCAGCATTTTAATAGTTTGCTTCTGTTGGATGACAGTTTTTATGCTGCTTAAAGTCTAGTGGCCTGTTTTTAATGGGTTATTTTTATATATTGCGATGTTTTAATTGTAAGGGGCCCTGGGCAAGCCTCTGAAGAAGCGGCATAGAAAATGTTCTAAATAAAAACCTGCCTAAGTACATGGGGCCCCATGTTTTAGCTCCTTATGTCTTTGCACTTAGGTTATCTTAGTATATTTCTCACAGTGTAAATCTCTTTATTACACAAAGAATGCTCTGGGGTGAGTTTCAGTGCATAAAGCTTTTATTAACCAGAAGCTGTGTCACTTCCAGTGGTCTTACAGAGTGACTTGTCTGTGATTTTTTTTTTGTCGTTACTTTGAAGAAACTGTTAAAGCAAAAAGTCAAGTAAAAAAACACCTCATAATTCAGCCTCTTGTTGCTGAGATACATCTTTCTTTTTCTGTTAAGAATACTATTCCAGTTTGAATATTGACACCCCCCCCCCAACATACAGAAAGAATGGGATAGAGTCTCATACTGCCACCCTGCTTCTGTACTCCTCTTACCAGGGCTTTTTTTCAGGGGGAACGCGGGGGAACGGGAGTTCCGGAACCTCTTGAAAATGGTCACGTGGCTGGTGGCCCCGCCCCCTGATCTCCAGGCAGAGGGGAGTTGAGATCGCCCTCTGCGCCGCTGAGCGGCGCAGAGGGCAATCTCAACTCCCCTCTGCCTGGAGATCAGGGGGCGGGGCCACCAGCCACGTGACCCTTTCCCCCGAGGGCAACCCACTGAGTTCCACCCCCTCTTTCCCCAGATAAAAAGCCCTGCCTCTTACCATGTACTGAAGTCAGCATGCAGATTATGACTCTTTGAACATGGCATGACCTTGGATATCGAGCCCACTTCAGACCCGCTTTTGTTGTGTAGGATGCCACTTACCCCTGGATAAGGGCCAGATACTAGAACGGAGCTTTGTTTCTGAAGTCTCGTTTTATTAACATGAAGTGTTTTTACCAGGTCTTGTTTTTGATTTATAGGAAGCTGTTTGGTTCCTTTCCAATATCACGGCAGGAAACCAGCAGCAAGTTCAGGCTGTAATAGATGCCGGACTTATACCGATGATCATTCATCAGCTGGCTAAGGTCAGTCAGACTGCCAGGCTTGCCTGTTCCTTGTTATTAAGTTAACACCAAAAGTCTGAAGGCGTTCTGTTGCTAATAAATCGTCTCCCTTGTGTCCTCCAGGGCGATTTCGGCACACAAAAGGAAGCCGCTTGGGCAATTAGCAACTTAACAATAAGTGGAAGAAAAGATCAGGTAGGGGTGTGCCTCCGACTTTAAGCGGTTCCCGTTGAGTACATTTTGGGAGCCCTTTATTTATGCTTATGTCCGTCTCGATGCTTCCTGCTGCTCTTTAGGTTGAGTACCTTGTACAGCAGAGCGTCATCCCGCCTTTCTGTAACTTGCTGTCAGTCAAAGATTCTCAGGTGGTGCAGGTGGTGCTGGATGGGCTGAAAAACATCCTAATAATGGCCGGCGACGAGGCAAGCACAATAGCAGAAATTATTGAAGAATGCGGAGGTAAGAGTTCTGCTGCGCGAGGCCTTTGCTGTGTGCCCCTTTATTCGTTTTTCTCTCTTGCCCGTACAGCGTGCCTCATTTACGCACATGATATTCCATGAATAATTCCTATATTTTACTGGGAAACTTCTGCCGGAGGAAGCCGAAAAGGGTGCAAAAATAAAGATCCGCGTATTTGATTTGCACCAGGGAAAAGCAGAATCAAAATGGGGAGTGTTCTTATTCGTTGATTGGTTGATTTAATTGTTGGTCTTTTTCACCAGGAACCAAGGCAGATTAGAATTTATCATTGTAAAAAAACTTTTCAGCCATCCAGTAAGTGGATTACAAGATACGACGTTTGAATCTAACAGCAGAGATTCCTAGTAAGACAAAATCCTGCTGTTGGGCTGAGATGATAGAACAGGGGAAAGAGGCTGCCAGCTTGTGAAATTGGATAGTGTCCCTTCTTCGCAAGCAGAGCATGGTGGCAGTAGCCCTGTTGCTGCTTCCCTGGATTTCCAGTAGAGCAGGCCTGTGGGATAGCAGGCCACCTTTCATTTGTATCCTGTTGCCCCATCTTTGCAGGAGCAGCTGCAGTCCACAACGCAGGCCCATAAACAACACTGAGCAAGAGAATGCCTGCAGTAGGCTCTGCTTTGCTGCTTCTCATCCTGAATTCAGAGTCACAATTGAGGACTGTTGCAATTGGCCAGATTTACTGCATAGCCCGCCTGCTCTGAAGAATCCTTCAGAGAGAGGATTCACGGTGTGAATTTTAAGTTTACACCAATGATTTTTAGTTAACCACATACTACATTGCTTGGTGCAGTCTTGTTTAGAAGCACGTGGTTGTGTGCTCATAAGAATGTTGCTGTTAGTTGCTGCTCTTTCTAAGATGGGCAGCTCCAAGCTTAGGGTTATTGGTCAGAGTGCAGTGCCTCTTCTCAGTCATAAGTTTAAGTCGCTGAGGGTGAGATCATTCTCTGCGGCTTCATGTTCAAGTTAGGACAGTAGAGTTTAATCCCAGGATTTTGGTCTCCAGGTTGTCTCCTTGGCGTCTGCTTCCGCACCAAATAGTTCCCTTCTTGGTTTATGTGATGGCGCAAACCTTTTAGTGCTCCGGCTGGTTCATTTTGTAGCCATTGACATTTCTGAACTGTTATCAAAGGCACATAGAGCAATCTTAGTAATAATTTAGCTCAGATATTCCTGAAGTATGTGTGACTGACTTGTCAGCTCTTTCCAGGCAATGTTCACAGCTGGTGAACTGCCTCTGAGGCTCTGCCATCTGGTTTGTCCAGAGAGACAGAGTTCAAGTATCAGTTTTAGCCCTCCCATCCATATTTAATTGTCTTTTCTAGATTAAGGCTTCAGTTCAGCACCACCCTTTGTAGAACGTCTGAGAAGCAGCGCAAGGCCAATGTTCCCTGGTCGAGCAGTTCAAAAGGGTCAAAGGTATCAAACTCGCTGAGGGATCAGGGGGAGCTAAAAGAGGATGACCTTCTTGATAACATTGTACAGGACTCTGCTCTGTTGTGCTGTTGGATTTTGGTGCCCCCGAGCTCTTCAGTCACATGAACTTAGCCTATCTATAAGCTACACTCTTTGCATTTATTCCTCTTTCTAAGTTGTCATAGGACTTGAAGCACTCGTCAAGCTGAAGCAAGTGCGATATATCGTCGAAGGCTTTCACGGCCGGAGAACGATGGTTGTTGTGGGTTTTCCGGGCTGTATCGCCGTGGTCTTGGAATTGACGTTCCTGATGTTTCGCCAGCAGCTGTGGCTGGCATCTTCAGAGGTGTAGCACCGAAAGACAGAGATCTCTGTCCTGAGAGATCTCTGTCTTTCGGTGCTACACCTCTGAAGATGCCAGCCACAGCTGCTGGCGAAACGTCAGGAACTACAATGCCAAGACCACGGCGATACAGCCCGGAAAATCCACAACAACCATGAGGCAAGTGCCTTCAAGCATGAACAGGTTTTTTAAAAAGCAGCTAATGTTTTTGCCTTTGTCTTTTCTCTTGCACCTCTCCTGACCAGGTTTAGAGAAAATTGAAGCACTGCAGCAACATGAGAATGAAGACATTTATAAACTAGCATTTGAAATAATAGATCAGTATTTCTCTGGCGATGATGTAAGTACCTACGTGACTATTACAAATACAGTGAGCTGTGGCTTAAAAGTGCTGTGTGGGGATGTTATTTTCTATCTTAGTAGTGCAGAAAGGGTGGCAGGAGAGCTGTGAACAGAAGTTATGTTGAATGTTAAGGCTTAAAAGCATCTGTGGGTGAGGGCAGGAGAGTTTGGTGTGGGGCCATGGTGAGAGGCTGCACAGGCACGTTTCCCCCACCATGGAGTAGATAGCTTGGGAGAGAAGAAGCAGTGTTGATTTGGGGATAAAAGGCCAACCCCCATCCCTGTGCCACAGTCCCATTTTGGATTGCCTCCCCCCCCCCCTGCATGCACGCACCTTGCAGTTCTAGTAACACTTCAAAAATCACAGGAGATCTGAGTACCGATCATTCTTTTTTTTTAAATTTATTTTCAGAACAAAGGGGTACAAAAAGGGTATGTGTCAGAGGAACAATAAGATTTTGCACTACAAGAGTTGTTATTAATAAAATACAGAGTGCACAAAGCATACCTTAATCAGAGTTCATCAATATTAACATCTCCTATTCCAACTCCTGTGTGTCTTCCCAAACTAAATACGATCTTTTTCCTACACAGTATTCAATTTTAGATCAACTAAAGGTCAAAACAAGCTGTCTCCATGTACATCCTTACTGCTACATCTTAATATGGTCTAATGCTTCTATACAGATTATTTCTATTTAACTTAACTATTTTGCCAAAGTCCATATCATGCATTCTACCTCAACACTAATATTTAACCGATTTCATCTTATCAGATCCTAACCTTATATCCAATCTATAACAATATATCAGTATACCATCCTATTCAGGTTTCTAAAATGAAGACATTTTATGCATTTTATCCTTTGTAAGCAAAATAATTCCCCCATTTCTCTTCGAAGTCTCTCATTGGTCTTCTGTTTAAATAGCTTGTTAGTTTTGCCATCGCTGCATATTCTGCCATCTTATCTCTCCAGATTTCCCTAGTTGGGCATTCATCATCCTTCCATCTGGTTGCAAATGCCACCCTTACTGCCGTCAATAAATATCTAAATAGTTCATGTAATTTTCTGTCTACATTTTCTGGTAGTATTCCCAACAGCATAGTTTGTGGATTCATGGTGAACTCAAATTTTAAAATCCTTTGCATCTCAGCATGTATTTCTTTCCAGAAGTTTTTACTTTTATGGCAAGTCCACCACATGTGATAGAAGGAACCATCTGCCTCTTTACATTTCCAACATAACCCCGCATATTTCTTGTCCATTTTCTCGATGTCTTTTGGTGTAATGTACCATCTAAAGAACATCTTGTACCAATTCTCTCTTAATGTTTGGCTTGCCGTAAATTTTATGCCCTTTGTCCAAAGATTCTCCCACTGTTGAAATGTTATTTCTTCGAAATCTTGCATCCACTTTATCATGCACGCTTTAACTTATTCTGAGAACAGATCGCATTCTTGATCTAACTTCTGTATCTAGTTTGGACCTTAGAGATCTTCACGTCCAGTTCTTTGTAAAGCTTCCATTTTTCTCTGTCTTTTGTATATTGAGTTGCTGTGCAAGGTTTTGCAAGTTAAAGTAGACAAGCTGGTGAGGGTCCTTACAAAGCTGTTTGATCATCTTGGTGTGGATGGGTGCTCTTCGAGATGCATGCATGCAATTAATGCCGCAGTACCAGGGGTTAAGAATGGGGAGGGGGGCTCTCCAGTGCTTCTCTAAGGCCTCCGTAGTCAGCTTATTCACGTACAACCTGCTGCCTCATTCCAAAATCTGAGGGCATGATGAATGCTGAAGGATTTCCCAGTAGCATTGCTGTTGTCGGTAGCTTGTTCCTTCTCATACAAAGCAAGAATCATCAAGCCAGAAGAACAACAACTCATAAAGTTGTTGTTTATTGGCATAAAGTAACAGAGCTGAGAGAGGGGAGAGGAATGTGCTGCGCAGAGCGTGCTGGCTCAGTAGGGTCATTCCTGGACTTAGCCTTTTTGGCCTTTCTAACTTGCTGCTGCTGTGTTGCATTTGAGGCAAAAATGTTGTGCGAGTGTGAGATTGTGTATCCATCTCTTCTATCTTTCCTCCATCTTTTAGCTTTCCTCCATCTCTTCTATCTTTCAGCTCTCTCTTGAAACAGGTTCTTTCCCTTAAAAATCTTCGAGAGCTTTGTGCTTGAGCAAAACAGAGGGGAAGTGCTATAGCTATCCCCAAACTTCAAGGTTGTTGCAGGAACCTCATATCTGCACACTTAAGAAATGTGTATCTGTAACATCCAAGCGTGGCTATGGCTGGGCCTTGGATGTCAGTGGGCCTCGCCATATCTTTATGAATTCTCGTTTTTCCTTTGTAGATTGATGAAGACCCCAGCCTCATTCCTGAAGCAACGCAAGGTGGTACTTACAATTTTGATCCAACGGCCAATCTTCAAACAAAAGAATTTAATTTTTAAGCTCAATACAAATGCAGTCTGTCTGTCCCACACCAATAAGATGTACCACCTGATGGCTACCATTGAAAAAAAGGTTCCAAGCATATGCCTCCTTGTCTGATGCTTCTAAAGCGAGTCATATATCGGTCACTTTGCAGTTGCCAAAAGTCACTATCACATGGACTGTAAATGCATATGCATGATCTCATAAACTGTTTTAGAATTTTTAACAGCCCCTGCTACTTTTCCTTTCCCCCTTTTTATTTTTTTTGGCTCTTTTTTTCTCCTGGTGCCACACGCTGAGAACCACCAACTGCATTTTTGTTCCGAGTATCCCTTTCGTGGCGGCACGCTGCCTTTCCACAGAGAAGAAGCTTTCTTTAGAAAAGACCGCACTGTGGATCAAGACTCCTTAGTACGATGCTTACATTTTGGAAGACTTTTGGGAGGCCCGATTTATTTTTTTATTTTTTTTTGAGCCTCCACCATTGTGCTCAACAAACATATTTTCATATATTTCATGTGGAAGAATAAATAAAGAAAATGCAAGTCAAAATTATTTTCATTGGTGAAACTGAAATTAAAAAAAAAACTACTTAAAAGAACTTGAGAATTGATTACAGGTTAAAAACCAGACGTCTCGACTGGTAATTGTGTTTTATTACTGCCTCAGAAACTTGGGATTGAAGAATGAACTTTAGATTTGGACTAGAAAAACATGGCCATTATACCTAATCTTTTGAGAACAGCAAGTTGTACTTGACCACTCTCCAGCCTGTGTGTTCCTGCTGTTTTTGAAGTAATGAAGTGCTGTGCATGGTATTTTACCTGAGCTACAACCTGTTACAGACTTGAACTTCTGTTTAAAGCTGAAAGCAAGGATCCCCGATTAAAGAAACGTGGCTATCCCAAATAAGCATTGGTTAACGAGAATCTTGCTTTCATCTTTCAGTAGTCAATATATTTTTTGGTTTAAATTTATAATTGAACAATGTTGATTTATATTTTGGGTTTCGACTGTGGAGCTTTCATGTTTACTGTAATTTAGTCTTAAAACTATTTTTACTTACCAGTGCTTTTGATGATGTGGTTGGCAACAAACTAGCAACTCTTTTAGAAGCATCATAAAAAGCTTCATTCTTGGAGTATTGGAAGAATAATAGAAAATTAGTCTATAAACCTATTCACATAGTTAAGATACATACTAGTTGTGTGAGGCTTTGTGGAAGCCGCTGTGGTTCAGCATAAGCATTAATATATGCAGTTCATGATGAATGAATTGACACAAGCTGGTAACATAGGAGCTTGGTAGTTACGGGGAAACTGTCCAGCCTGGCTATTTTTAGAGGGATTTGGGATTGCTGTGGGTAAAAATGAAATTTAAACTCTGTTCACTGTCACACAAAACTGGTATTGTTGTTGCTGTTCACTGGATGTACTTTCCCAATGCCTTGATGTGAAGGGATACAAAAATGTAAAACTAATGTAATTACTGGATGTGGGTTGTATTTACTGTGATGAAGATAAGGACAGATGCCATCGAAGCTTTGTTGATCAGCTGTTTTTTCCACTGATGAGCAAGACATTGCAGGTGTTCATTCATTAAATATATCTGCCAAGGTGGAGCCACTTTAAAGAGTGAGTTGTCTTGTATCGTAAAAAGATACAAGTATGTGTTTTAAACTGCAAGATTTTTACTTGCTAGATCTGTTTTAATATAGTGGTTTGGCCTCTATTTATAGGTTTTATAAATTTTGAAATCAATTTCTCTTTAAGGTGGCTCAGACTTTTCAACTCTTGTGCACATAAAATTGAGTTGAAGTTCATTGTGCCTTTTCTTTACCCAGATGTTAAGTTAATTTGGTAACTGTGTCCTCACATATCGTCTAAGATCCTGACATTTTGTTGTTTGCTAAAAAAAAAAAAAAAAACGCTATCAAAACAAAGTTAGATATGATCACCGTTTATTGGAATTTCAAAGGAGACGTGCAGCTGACGAGGTGAGCAGATCTCTTCCCCATTCCCTCCCTTTTAAATAGTAAGCCTATGCTCTATGTCCTAGATATTACATTCAGAACAAGAATAATGATTTTCCACTACAGTGGTGATGGGAGTTTTTCCCCCCTTGCATTTGGTGCATAAAGTTAGAGACAAACATAGGAAAAATGATTAAAGTCGTAGCATTTTTCTCAGTCCTTCTCAGCTCTTGATTGGGATTCAGCCATTTCATAGCTAATAAAGGAAGCAAACGCTTGGATGCAGAGATCCTGCTGCGGGTGAGTGGAAGGTCACTCCTGCTTGCAGAAGGTGCTGCCGTTTTGCTTCTCGATGCGACACCCCTGCAGTGTGGCTCAGGGGAATCCTCCAAAGCATTTGTTCAGGGGTTGCAGATGAGGGAATTGGTGGCACAAAAGCAATCCCGCCCCCCCTCCGGCCCTGTCCTCCCCTGCAAGCAGAATTCCTTCCACTCGTGCAGTAGGATCACGGGATCCAAGCCAAAAGTATATTTGCTGCACTTTTTGTTTTCAGAACAGTGTTTTAAAATTGCATTGTGTTTATTATTTTTTTAAACTTATCAGTTAATAGATTAAATCATTCTTTCAAAAGAGGCATCTAAATGTGTTCCTAATTTTGTATATGGGCTTAGGTTTTATAACCAATAAAAAGCTGCTATCGAATACTATCAATTGAATACCTTATTTTGAAGATAGTGAAGCCGCTTAATCTTCAGTGGACTGTATAGTTATTAATTTTTCTTTTGACCCTGTTTGATCTGGGAGATGTGCTCTGAGTTCTAAAGTGTTGCCAAGAAATAAGCTAGTGTGTTGTGATTCTCCTTTTACATTTCACGGGATGCAGTATTTTATGATCATGTACAAAAATATAGTCAAATGTCCCACATATGCAAGAATCTTAAAGAGTGGTAGGTGATAACTGCCATTTCCTGGACTCTGATCACTGCAGTGGCGCCAGTCCCTGGTTCAGTAACACTTTGAGTAAAACCTTGTCTCATAGTGGCCAGTTCTAAAAAGCAACATTCATGATTGCATTGATCAGTGGGCAACTGAGGGAATGCCAGACTGTATATAGTGATATTTCACAGGCTTGGCGGTAGTATTGTTAACTGTTGCAAACAGTATTCAGGTATATTTTTGCTGTTACATTGTTCTCTCTGGTTTTGTAGGTTCGAGCAATACCCAGAAAAAGTTGAATTGCCTCCCAACAAAAGTATCCCCTACTGAGAGTCACCTTGCAAAGCGCAGATATGATGGTTTGTGTGTGTGTCCACATATCTGAGTAGACTAGTAACTGCTTTCAGTCTATTACGGCAAATTTCACTGTTTCTGCTAGCCTTGAACAAAGTAAAGAGCTGCACCTAAGAATGGTACCCCCACCCCACCCCATCTTCTGTGCAGAAAAGCACCCTCTGGTGGGCCTATGGACCTCTTGACACAGCAGCTGTATGGAGGAAGTTGCTGCCATTGTTCTTTAGATGTACATAACTACAAAAGGTAAATTCTGTGGGTAAGTGGTGGGAAGCCCCATGGTGCAGAGTGGTAAGCTGCAGTACTGCAGCTCAAGCTCTGCTCACGGCCTGAGTTCGAACTTGGCGGACGCCGGGTTCAGGTAGCCTTCCGAGGTTGGTAAAATGAGTACCTAGTTTCCTGGGAGTAAAGCATAGATGTCTGAGGAAAGCAATGGCAAACCACCCCATAACAAAAAGTCTGCCAAGAAAACGTGATGCAACATCCCCCCATGGGTCAGTAATGACTTGGTGCTTGCATAGGGGACTACCTTTACCTACGTGGTTGGAAAAACCTGAGCCAGGCTTGTGTGAATTTTCTAGTTTTTTGTAAGGTCAGGAGGGGAGGGGAATTGTCCATCCTGTCTCTGAAAATAGGGTAGGGTGTGCAACTGTTTTAGTTATAGGAAAACAGCCTAGGAAGGTTGTAGAACTTCTGTCTGGGAAGCTTGTTGATAAAATATTTGCTCTGTCCTTCAGATAAGCCTCTCTGAATCTAGATTGTACTGGAGCAGGGTGGGTAAATAAATGATGTTAAGCTTCTAGATTTTTTTTTTGTTTGGTTTGGGCTGCCAGCCACATACAGATGCCAAAAAAGTGAAATCTCTCTAATAGGTTATTCACCTTTGAGCTTGGGCGTTTGGTAATTTGTATATGCCTTGATAGATGGTCCAGGTAACCTGATCTCATCAGATCTTAAAAGCTAAGCAGGGTCAGCCCTGGTCAGTATTCGTCTGGGAGACCAAGGAAAGAAAGCCAGAGTTGCTGTGCAGAAGCAGAAGCAGGCAATGGCAAACCACTTCTGAATGTCTCTTGCCTTGAAAGCAGTTGGCTGCCACGTGGGACGTGCCGGGCTGCAACTTAATGGTGCGTGAGCGCACACACATTAAATAACAGTTTGAGCTTCTGTCACTTGGCTGAAACAGATCATGGTCGTTATAAACAAGCCATGTCAGTGTAACAGTCTTCTGTGTAGTACTTCATCCTAAAAATACAATGAGTTAACTTTTGAAAAGGAAAATAATATGAATGGAATAAGCAGAACCACCCTCTTGAGTAAGTCAGCAATCAGAGATTTTCAGGCCTTCCTCCCCTGCTCAAATAAGGTTGTTTTTTTTCCTGTGCCCCAAGAGGGTAGCATGTGCTCCTATATTCTGGAGTGGTTCCAGAACTCTTGCTGGAGTTCTAGAGTACTCAATACACATCATAAGTCAAAGCCAGGTAGTATACTGGTCTAAAAGGCCAATATCCCTCCCTTCTTTGCCTATCCCACAATGTAGTAACACTGTAAAGAGGATAAAGATGAGAACAGGGAAAAGGCAGGCAAGAGAACAGATTCAAAGTGGAGAGGGAAAAAATAGTCTAACTACTGAATGAAAAACGAACTGGAGAACGTGAGGGTAAGCAAAGGTTCTGGCTGGGTTTGCAAGTCAGCTCTTTCCTGCCCCCTGCTGATTAAGAATTGCATCTAGGTGAGCAAGGAAAGGAGGATTTTGCTGGTGGCTTGGTTATTTCAGGTGAGCCATGCCTTACAAAAATAACATGCAGGGATGTATGAGCTAAGTAAGCAGGCTTATAAACACATTTCTCGATTTGTTGGTGAGACTACCTGAGGAATTTTAGTGTAATTTTTTTAAATTTTTGCTCTGAAGCTGATACACTTTTCTTGCCTCTGACACCGGGGTAGGGGCATAAGATTAGGGCAAATCCTTTAGCTACTGCAGTTTGTCTTAATAAAAGCAGTATTTATCTGGGGAGTACTAAAATTGATAAGAACCAAGTCCATTGCAAACAATGATAGTTCTCTCAAGAAATATATTGCAAAAACCAAGAGACGGGGGTCATCCACTGTTCCTGCAAATAAAAGGAGGTTGCAATCCTCTTTCTTTGCAGTAAGTCTAATTGACTACAATGGGACTCCTTTCTGTGGTAACCTGTTGAGGATTGCTCACTAGGTCTGGAATGTCAGCCCCTGGGAGCAGAATCAAAATTGTACAAGGATCCCAGAATTAACCCTGTATCCTCTGCGAGTATCTTTCTCACCCATTCTCTTAATTTATATTTGTGTGAACTGCCCTCCTGCGCATATATATCTTCTACCCCCTCAGTTTTCTTTATTTTTCCCCTACTTGTCCTCTCCACATTACCTGTTGTTCCCAGACTCTGCCCGCTTTCTATTTTCTTTACCATGTTGAACACTAGCCTGTAGGTCCCCCCCATTTGTGAAAATGTCCTAGCCCTTAATCTAGGTGATGTTTACTTTCATATGCAAGATCAGCATATATTACTTTCATTTATAGCCTTTCTCATTTAAGAATGAAGGCAGATGACAAAATAGGAAAGGCAAATCAAGCAGACAAGGACTTCCAATAAACAATGCAGTAGGACTAGAATTGCAGAATGGCAAAAACAATGCGAATGAAAACCTATTTAAGTCATGATATACCACGATGAAAAAAAGAGATTACAAATTTAGAGGTCATTGCAGGAAAAGAAGTGATACATACAATAAACAGTGCCATAAACGATGTTATTCTGTTTTACCGAAGTAACCTCAGCTGTTCCATTGTTACCATTCTGGCTCCTTATATGGAGTAAGGTCACTGGTTCATTTTTCCCAGTGGACTTTGTGCCAGTAGCTCTCTGTGTCTCAGCCTCTTCCTGACATCTTTCTCTTCCCTTGCCTCCCTGGACCACCTCCTGTGAATACATGCTCTTCCCTACCATTCTCTAGGGCAGTAACACATCTGTCAAGACTCTACGTAATATCTATTGAGCCAAACAAGTTTAATGTCTCAAATGTTCTTCCTTTTTGCAGATTAAATATGCTGGCACTTTTATGACAGCTGATGTGCCATGCAGTCTTCCAAAGGGAAGATGCTTCTCTGGAATGAATGTCCTGAGAATATTGACTCTCTGCTGCTATCTTTATTAGTTAGCGACAAAAGGTAGTGTAGAAAGTGGCTCTTTCTCTACAGCTGTAGCTTTGCCCCCCCCCCTCCAAATTATGAAGGCGCTGTACAGTTCCTGAAGGAACAAGAATATGCACAGGGAGGGAAATCAGTGTAGCTCACTCAGCCAGGGCAATGCTGACAATGCTTCCAGGACTTTTCCTATACAAGGGCTTGTGTCTTGGGGTGTGTGGAACTCAGGTATACCAGCTATTGCTTGGCAAGAGGAATACTGACATTTGGGGCAGCAACAAGGAAACATCATGACACCTTCATAAAAAAAAACTGCAAACACCTCCCCTTTTACAATTTGCTCATGTGTCAGGCTGGTGCTATGGTTTCAGATCCTGCCAAAAGGTGTGCTAACACTACAGGAACAACTTTGGCCGTCAACAGGCTGATTGTAACTCCAAAGGAATAGGCTGGATCAGGTGAGCCCTGGCTCGCAAACCTGGGAGTAGCCCTCTAATCCTGTGCCCAACCAAGTGCACAGGACAGTGCAGAGGGTATGAGCATCCCTGTCTTGGTGTCAATACCAGCCATATAGAGCTGGGGGCGGGGCATGCGGGTGTAGCATACCCAGCATCATTGGTTCAAGCCCAGGAATGAGACCCAGACGCAGCTGAGTGTTTGTTCCATCAATTATAATCTCTCAGGATACTGACTGGTTGCTCCACACACCAATTGTTTTGGCCAGGAAGCCTCCACCCCATGTACCATATCTCTGGGGCACTCAAGGGGGCTCATGTCTGTTGCCACCTCCCATTCACCCCAGCAGCCTTTGCACTCCGTCCCTCATGCAAATTGCACGTGTTATCAGATGCCAGCAATGATAGGGAAATAGGGAGCTTGGAGGTCCATCCTCTCCTTGTAACAGAAAACTGAGCACTCTGGAGACTATGCCCTCAGTCCTCTCCCAGTAAGAGAAGGTATGCTTTTTGCAGAAAGGGAGGATACCCAGTACTTCCATGAAAGAACATGAGCCGGTAAATACTATATGCTATATATTATCATTGGGTCATTGTACTGTAGCATACGTGTTTTCAGCGGTAGGCCTGCAAACCAGCATGCTGCTGGTTCGAATTCCACCATGGTCATGAGCTGAGCAGGTGGCTATGAGCAAGCCACTCCTCTCAGCCACAGCTCCCCGGCTGTATTATAGAAATAATAACACTGACTTTGTTCACTGCTCTGAGATGGTGCTAATTTGTCCAGAAGAACAGTATACCAATGAACTATTGTTGTTATGGTAATATAATATGGTGAGATATCTGACGAAAAGAGCTCAGATGCTGGAAATCTGCTTGTTCTTTAAGGAGCCAACGGACCCATATCTTGCTTTTCTATTACAGACCAACACAGCTACCCGCCTGAGTTTATGAAAGAGGACACCAATTTCTCAAGAGGGGTAATATCTCCCAAATGGGTAATAGATACAAAGGAGTCAGTCGTGTTAGTCTGCAGTAGCAAAATAGTAGATTCCGCCCCCGTTATTCTTTCCCCAATACATTTAATGATGCATTTGGTTCTCAAAAGCTACTGGTACAATAAAGTTGGCTAGTCTTAAAGGTGCTACTGAACTCTCTACTATTTTGTAACTGCACAGACTGACACGGTTACTCTTCTGGATCTTTTCCAATGGGATCTGAAGAGGCAGAAACCCCTTCTCAGAGTTCAGCGAGACTGCCTATCAGTCGTAGCTAAAACTGCGTCCAGCTAGGTCCAGGCCGCTGCCCCTCCCGTGCCCAGGAGCGGCCCACCCCCGGGGGCCGTCGCCCTGTCAGGCCGCCTCTGAAGCCGTCTCGGCCTTGCCAGAAACGCCTCCGGGCTCCGAGCGCGGAACGAGCCACGCGCGCGTCTGGAAAGGCCCTTCCGCGGGCGCCTCAGACGCGCGGGCCTCCCTCGCCGCTGGCCAATGGCAGGCCTAAAGGGGGGCGTTCTCGGCGCGTCCAAGCCAACCCAGCGAGGGGCGCCGCGCCCGGGCTGCCTGAGCGCGGAGCTTCGCAGATGGCGGCGGGAGGAGGCCGAGGCCTAGGCGCCCTCCTCCTCCTCCTCCTCCTCCTCGGGGTCACCGCTGCCGCCCAGCCGTCCCCGGAGGCCTTCCAGGCGGGCCTCGACACCCCGTTCTCCTCGCCGCCTGCCGCTGCTTCTGCGGCGCTTCACAGACGGTGAGAGGGAAGCGGGAAGGCCCGAGGAGAGCGGCGCCGCCCTCACGCGGGAAGGGACGGTTGCGGCTCGAAGGGGCGAGGCTGAGGGAAGGCGCAGCAGAAAAAGGAGGGCCCGGGCAGAAAACGGCCGCGCTCCCCTCCTCAGGCAGCCCTTTCTCTGGGGTGGGGGGAAAGGGGTGACCCTCCTCAGCTCCATTTAATGCTTTTTATTAGGGAAAAAAAACCGGTGAGCCTTTTCCTTTCATTTTTTCCTTTAAGTCTCTGCCCAGGTAGTTCACGTCGGCTGAATGTTTCTGAACCACACTTTTCCTGAGGTAAATACAGGTGGACTCGTTGGGAGAGCGACGTTATTGAAAACTCAGAAGCTCCCTTCTTCGGATGCTAAAGGTTGAAGGGCAAGATTCAGGTCCAGTGACAGCTTAGAGACCAACTAGAGTTCCAGGGGATAAGCTTTCAATATTCAAAACTTCCTTGAAGGTATCCGAAGAAGGGTGCTGTGATTCTCCAAAGCTTACACCCTGAAAATCTTGTTGGTCTCCAAGGTCCAACGGGACTCAGATCCTGCTGTTCTCCTGCAGAGCTGCCTGGAACTTAAAAACTCAATTTTTTAAAAGGCTCTCAAAATATTTAAGGTTCTCAGATTGTTTTGAAAGTGGGACCCACTGCTGAATCTCCCCTGCTTGTCATGATTCCTTAGGACACTGAAACTTGCAAAGAAACAGTGTCTTCCCATCCACCATAAAACAGGAGTTAACACCAAACAAGACTATTTTAATTTTTCTTGCTTCATATAGATAAGCCTTCCTCAGCAACAGGTTTGTTTTTTATTTAGTTACTCGTGTTATTTATAGTCTGCCTTTCTCACAGAGACTCTAGATGAATTAGAAAGAGTGAATCAGTACAGTGAATTTCAAAGACATTTCAATAAACTGTGTAATAAGGTATATAAATGCAAATTTGCAAAGATTTAAAACCAGCAGAAATCCAATGCAGAGTTGAAGAAATGCTGAAATAGACCATAAGTGATTCTGAAATATTAAACAACATAGGAACTACCAAGTAGAGTTGCATTTCTTGGGACTTAGGGTTGCCGGCTCTGGGTCAGGAAATTCTTGGAGAATTTGGAGGTGGAGCCTGGGAAGGGCGGACTTTAGGGAGGAGAGAAACCTTAGAAGTGTATAATACCATAGAGTCCACCCTTTAAAACAGCCATTTTCTCCAGGAGAACTGATCTCTATTTCTGGAATTCTATTGTGATTTTGGGAGATCTCCAGCTACCACCTGGAGGTTAGCAACCCTTTTTCTTGTCCATTTTTTGCCAACCAGCCTGTTGCCCTATGTTCCTCTTCCTCCTTTTCTCCCAACCCACTTGTGAGAGTGAGCTGACCCATTTTTGGGTCCCAGCTCATGGTTTGAGAATCTCTGCTTTCAGGGAACTGCCGTAGTTGATTTGCTAATGTACCCTGCTTCATTAGCCCATGGCAGGGCCAGCTCTTGAGAAAAAAATTAATACAGCCAATGGAGGCAAACCTTCGGTGGTTGCATACTCAGGCTGTGGTGTGAGGTCAGTGTGAGGTCAGGAGTATGCAGGTGTTCCTGTTTTCATTTGTGAAATGTGGGCAATAAATAATTATTTAAAAATACGTAATGCTATCTCTGGTACGTGTATCAGTGTTACGATAGTGTACATCAGCTCTCAAGATTAGGTAACGTAGATTGGTTCCACCCTGATTGCACATGTGGTCTGCAAGGTGGTAAACTTAGATTTTGCCCCAGTGGTCGTTGACTCCATTTTGGAGTCCCCTCTCTGTATGCAGCATCATGCAGCATCAAGGTTAGAAATATACTGATTTCAAATAAGGAATGATTCTGTAGATAAGCGAAGCCAAGTAATTTTATTTCTTTTGTTATTTCCAGGTATCTTCTGTATGATGTAAACCCACCTGAAGGTTTTAACCTTCGTAGAGATGTCTATATTCGAATTGCCTCACTCATAAAGACTTTGTCAAAAAGAGAAGCTTGGGTATTGGTTTTACCACCCTGGGGACGTCTCTATCACTGGCAGAGCCCTGATATACATCAGGTCCAAATCCCATGGTTCGAATTTTTTGATGTTCCAAGCCTCAATAAAAACATACCTGTAATTGAGTATGAACAGTTTCTTGCAGGTAAAATATACAATAAAATAATCTGCGTTATGAAATTTTGAAGGAATTTCACTCCAGGTTTATTTTTATATAGGCACATTGATTCATTGTATTAAGATAAAAAATGTACAGCGTTTCTAAATTCCTCTTAAGTAAATTTAACTTTCTTGCCTCCTCATCTCTTTTCAAGCACTTTTACTGGTATTTACCTGTCCTGCTTGAATGCACAACCTACTTAAAAGAATAAAGACATAGATTTCATTGTGCAATAATTTAACACATGCTAGTGTGCAACAATGACTAATGTTTAATAAGAAATGCATTTTAATTTATTAGCCAATCCAGTATGTGTTTATCCCACCCTTCTTCTGAGAAGCTCAGAGCAGCATATATTTCTCTTCCTTGCTCATTTTATCTGTGAATTAGGCCAGGCTGAGAGAGTGAGTGTCTGGCCAGAGATCCCCAAGTATGCTTCCCGGCAAAGTAGGGATTTGAACCTTAGCTTCCTTCATCTTAGTCTGATACCTACAACTGTCCCACACTGGCTCCTGACTGTGTTTCCGGTAGCATGCAGATTTCATTGAATACTGTCCAGATCAGGGATTTTTTTCTGGGAAAAGGTGATGGAACTCAGTGGGTTGCCCGCGGAGAAAATGGTCACGTGGCTGGTGGCCCCGCCCCCTGATCTCCAGACAGAGGGGAGTTGAGATTGCCCTCGGCGCTGCCAAGTGGCACGGAGGGCAATCTAAACTCCCCTCTGTCTGGAGATCAGGGGGCGGGGCCACCAGCCATGTGACCATTTTCAAGAGGTTCCAGAACTCCGTTCCACTGCGTTCCTGCTGAAAAAAAGCCCTGGTCTAGATTATTTGTTGCTTTTTTTCCTGGAAATACAGTGACTCTCCATTTAGAATACTGGCACTCCAGTGCTCTTTCAAATAGCAACCTTTCCAGTTTCTTTAGTTAAATAGTTTGAACTAGGTTAGAAATATTTATGTATTTTATTTCAATTCAGGTTATCCTCAGATATCTGTGGCACAGTGTGTGTGGGGGGATCTGAACCTGAGTCTCCCCACGCTGGCTGGCTGTACTTTCATTTACTATATCATTTTCATTTACTATATCACGTGTGTGTGTGTGCGCGCGCATGCATGTGGTTGTATATGTGTACATGTTCATATGTGTGTGTGTGGCATATATATATATATATGTTACAGCTGTTTGATTGTTCTTCAGAATCAGGTGGACCTTTTATCGAGCAGATATACGTCCTGCAAAGCTATGCTGAAGGATGGAAAGAGGGGACTTGGGAGGAGAAAATAGATGAAAGGCCATGTATCGACCCGCCCACATACTCAGTGGACAGACATAAATACTACAGGTAACCTCCTAAAATAGTAATTGCATTTAAATAATTCCTGTCATACTGAGTCAGTGAAACTTCCTTGTCTTGCCTTACGCACCCACCCCCCAAGAAGGATAGGGCAGTGAAGTACTAGGCAGTTAAAAATCAGTGGTAGCTGTTTAAATTATTAAAAAACCAGGTTTATTAAATGTCCAGATTTACCAGATGGGTCATACCTCCTTTAATGATCTCCAGAATGAGCCTTAAACAGATACTTTTTCATGCCTTGTTCATTCCTCCCTTCCCTCTTTTCAATAATCCTAGCCTAACTACATTTTTGTCTCACTAAGATTTTTTTGTAAGATTCAAACATTATCATACATTGTTATTAGAGTCGAATGTTATCATACATATAATACTTTTTTAATAATACTTGTAAAACGGCCTTGTGAGGAAGGTGGAGTACAAATGTTGTTGTTGTCTGTTTATTTAGTTGAGTATTTCTGTTGTTTTCCACAGAGGGTGGTTTTCCCCATTGCGGCTTCAGTGCAGTGGCAATGAGCCCTCCACATGGCAGAATTTCCCACATTTTCCCCATTCTGTTTCCTTTACACTGACGCTGAGGATGGTCTTTTGGGGGGCATTAAAATAAATAGTTGCTATATAGCATTATAACAATCCTTGTCATGTTCTCTGAACTTCTAAGTTTTCCAAGTCTCTAGCCCCTTTCATTGCAGAGATACAAGAGGAACAGCATATCTCTGCAATAAAAGTGGCTAAAGACTTATTCTTTTAACAAAAAGTTAAAACTGGGAGTTCGAAGAACCTGACAGATGCTTGTTACAACACTGAGTTGCAGGCAAGAGAGGTCATGTGAGTCTTGTCTATTATGAGCTTCCCCCCTCGGGTTCTTTAGGCCCCCACCCCACATACACATCCCTCTTTATCCTGCTCCCTTCAGCCCTGGAGCAGGCAAGGGCCTGACTGGCTGCCCCCACTCTGGTTTAGGAGTTCGACTAGGGAAGACCCAGAGTACCCCCCTTCACCCTTCCAAACAGCGCCCCTCGACTGGTGAGAGCGTTGACAGGTGACCAGTTGAGCTTAAGACAAAAGTCTTTTTTAAAAACTGCTTTATTTAACCAGATGGGCCAAACAGGTTGGAGTAGGGTAGGGGAGAATGCTTGTGAGCAGCAGTTTAACGGGATACATTTACAACAAGCAAGGCAAAATTAACACACAAAGGGGCAGGCAAAGCAATATTAAAGCTTCCTAGCGTGGCCACCTGACTCATCCCTACTGTACCTGTCCCTTCCTGGGTCCAAACTACCTTCCTTGGATGAGGGAACCTCTTCTGCTAGAGTGACTTCTCTGCCCATCAGTGCCTGGGAGAAGAACACCTCACTTTTATATGATTTCAACTATAGCCCAGCCTCCCTGGTGCCAATTGGCCTTCCTTTCCCTCCAATTTCACTGGGCTGTGTTCCAAGTTTAGAGAGTATCTGGGAACCGTAGGTCCAGAGATAAAATCCCAGGCCTGCAAGGTGGGGAGAGAGGCCACACCAAGGCTTGTAAGCCACTCCATCAGTTAGCCTTGGACCTAGGAGAAGGAAGGCAATGTCTGTGTTGTAGCATAGGGATCCAAATTCATGACATGCTGTAACATGAAAAGCAATGGGGGGGGGGTTAAGGAAAATACCTCTGATGTGGGTGGTACCAGGGAGTCTGGAATTTCCTGTCCACATGGGTGCCATTCTAGCTTTGCTCCAGTCTTTCCCAAAAACATCATAGTAAGATCAGTAAGAAATCTTTCCCAAAAACATCATAGTAAGATCAGTAAGGAGGTCAGGTAAACCACTCCAACCAACCATAATGTAAGCCACTTCTTTCTTGTTGGACAGGTAAACCATAATGCTGTGTGTATCAACAGCCCCACAAATTGTTTTAGTTGATACCATGTTATGTATGACAACTGATTTTCATCTTGTCTTGTAGGGGGTGGTTCTGGGGCTATGAGGAAACACGAGGCCTTAAACTGGCCTGCTTATCAGTCCAAGGTTCTGCTTCAGTCATAGCTCCTCTTCTTTTGAATACTTCATCTAGGTAAGACATGATCTATTAATTTTTGTCAGGAATGCCTGCAAATTCACTTTTTGATCTACAGAAAGGGAATATCATAATCTCTGATTATAACAAATTTGAATTATAATCTCCAATAACTGTGAATAATACGTTCTTGGTAAGATTACATTTTTCATGGTTTGAAATCCTTCCACGTGGGCTACACAGCAAGGGTTATACTTTGGCAATTAACTTTGCTGGTGGCAGGGCTTTTTTTCTGGGAAAAGAGGTGGTGGAACTCAGTGCCACGCAATGACGTCACTTTGGGTCAGCTGGAACAAGGGGGGAGTTTTTTAAAGTTTAAATCACCCTAGGCGAAAATGGTCACATGGCCGGTGGCCCCGCCCCCTTATCTCCAGACAGAGGGGAGTTCAGATTGTCTGGAGTGGCACAGAGGACAATATAAATTCCCCTCTGTCTGGAGATCAGGGGGCGGGGCCACCGGTCATGTGACCATTTTCAAGAGGTGCCGGAACTCCGTTCCACCACGTTCCCGCCGAAAAAAAGCCCTGGCTGGTGGCGATTATCTACCAACATGTTGCTGTGCATGTGTACTGAATATTGCAACACACAACTTTGGTCCCTTGGGGTACCATCCTAAGAAGAGTTAAGGCAAAATTTTACTATGAGTTAACTGGGAATGGATTGGCACGAGCACTCTGAATGACTGCACCTGCAAGGTGCCTTCTAATCTAGTCCAGCCAATTCTTTCTTGTTGGAAAAAAAAATACCCTACCTCTTAGTTGACAAAGAAGAGATCACCCTGTGGTCCGACCAACTGTCAGGAGGACAAGTGGAAGAATTTGCAGGCATCCACTTCAAGTCAGAGGCCGTATTGTTTATATGGTTTGCTGTCAGGATCAGTCAGTACCAGATTCAAGGAACTTTATTCTCATCTTCCCACTCCAGTTGTACTTTTACAAGCTTTTCATAGTTATGCCTGTCGCCTTTGCATGGAAAACGGACGGCTTTGCAAGAAGCAGCAGTCATTTTGCAAAGGAATATGCCCTCCGCTTTACCTTTTTCAACAGGTCAGTGATGCTAGACAGAGCAGAAAATCTTCTTCACGACCACTACGCTGGCAAAGAATACTGGGATGTGAGTCTTCATCTAGGGGTGCTTCTGGACTCTTGATCTGGTTTGCATAAAATTTATACCCGCTGTTTGTCCCTAGCAGCATTTCCCTCAGGAGTTGTGTGGCCCATTGTCATTTTGTCTAGCACAGTTGCCATTTCATTCAGTTTGGAATTCCACAAGAGACTTTGTAGTGATGGGAATGAGTCTTTTGTAGCAGTTCGTGTCATCTGAGACCACGGCCTCTTTGGCAGCAGTTTGTTGGTGACACCTGGCTTCAGTCCCCTTCTCTCTCAACACTCCTTTGTCATGGAGGACTTCCTTTCAACAGCATTTGAGAAAGTAGACAAAGACAAAAAGACAGCTGGAAACTATGGTGTCATCCAGTTCTTCTCTCACCTCGTTTGTGAGCAGTCTTGGAAAACAACAATTCATGGCTGACCTGTTGTTCTCCTGGCCAGCTGGCTACAAAGGCATGTGGATTGCAGGCAGGCAGCTGAACTAGAGATGTCTACCCATTAAGAAGCAGGAACCAGAGAAATGCACATGGAGGCAGGCAGGGGCTTGTAGAGTGGGAACAGGAGGAGCTATCCAGGCTGGCCTACAATCTGGTTCTTAGAAGGGGCTGAACCAGCAGAGGTTACAGCCCAATTGAGGAGTTGTAAAGGGAATTCAAAGGCCCAGAGTAGGGCACCTGATCCTGCCAAGATCTAAAGTGCTGTGCACTTCTCCTGAGTGAGGCCTGGGTATGGGATGCCTTGATCTGCCAAGTGTGGGCCCTGCACCTGTTCCCAAGGGGAGACTGTGGGGGTGCTAGAGGTGGACAGGTCCACTGTGGTTCCTTATCTTTCTATTCTAGTGTGCCTGGTTTCATAGAATTGGCAGAGGATCTCCCCCTAGAGATCCTAGGGTGCATGGAGCATTGGATAGAGCAGGGACCATGGGGACTTCCCTTCCCTTGAGGAATCTTCCTCTCCCTCGGTCATGCCTCAGGTGGGGTGAGCCACCTTATGCTGCCACCACTCTGGGATTTAGAGTCCCTTGGGAAGGCCCAGAGTACCCTCCCAACCCTTCTGACCTCCATAGCTTGGCCAATAAACAGGCGTGAGGACCCAGCAGAGTAACAACAAACAAAAGGGTTTATTTACAAGGAGGTCAGTTAGTATCAAGCAAGCAAGCAAGGTGCATTAGCAACAGTAGATGGGTGAAAGCAAAATAAACCAAAGGCCCTAGCGCGACTGAACTCCCTGTCCCTCTGTCTGCCAGGCCTGTCTTCTCACGCTACCTGGATGAGGGCCTCTCCCCCTAGCAGAAACCTCTGGCCTGCTCCCTGGGAGGAAGAACACAGGCGTTTCCCCTCCCAGTCTTATATAGTGCTAGCCCCCTGTGTTCTGATTGGCCAAAAAGGGCGCCCAAACTGCCCAGAGGCTCCTGGGAATTGTAGGCAGGCATACTCTTACTGCTAACAGGCTTCTGAGGCCTTGCTAGGCCTTCCTGGCACAGCCAGATCATGACACCCTCCCATGTCAAGGCTGGGTTAGGACACTTCCTGACAGTCGTGAACTTGACTAAATGGACTCCTGGTGAGGAGATACTGAGTCCTGATAGCTGGAGGAGGGGAATGCCGCCCTGTGACATGGGCTGCATCAGAGGGGAGATGTTGGGTGTTGTAGCTACAGAAACGTTTACATTTTGGCATATAAGATTTTCTGGTAGGCAGATTGCAGGAGCTGAGCAATGCATGCTGTTCTCACCTCAAGGCATACACAGAGGGATGGTGTTTTCCCTTGTGAAGGGATTTGAGACTCTTGAACTTCCTGGAGTTTCCTGCTGCCTATAGTGCAGAAACTCTGTTCCTGTACAGATCAGTTACAGCTCAACAACTTTCTGATCTCAAATTCAGTCTCTGGCATCTTTGACTTAAAAGGATTTTAGTAGCAGGGTTGGGAAGGGCCTTTGCCTGAGACCCTTGAAAGCTGCTGTTGGTCAGAGATGGGCTAGAGCAACCAGTGGTCTGACTTGGTGTGAGGCAGCTTTTGTATGGAGGAAGTCCAGCAAACCCCAGCATCTCCACCTCTATAAATCCATCAAAACATGGTTTTGTCTGATGTGATAAAACAGCCACCGCACAACAGTGCATTCACGTGTAGCATCTTAGGTTTGCTTGCTACTTTGTTCCGTAATACGAATTTTGTCACAAATCAGTCTCATGCTCTCAAAATATCTGTAGAGAAATGTTTCTTTAATCTATAACAGGGGTCCCAAACCCTTTTGAGTTTATAAGCACCTTTGGAATTCTGACAGAACGTTGTGGGCACAGGCACAAAATGGCTGCTGCAGGAGGCAGAACCAGCCACAAAATGGCTACCATGACTTATCTTCAGTCACACAGTGAAGATCCTTGGTACATGGTAGCAGCTGCCACCAAACAACAATTTTAAAATCTGCACAGCCAATTGAATCAAAACTTTGCTGGACAAAAATTCCACCTGGCCCTGCCCACTTTCAAAAAACACTTGGCAGGCACCAGGAAAGGTGCTAGCAGGTGCCATGGCACCCACAGGCACCATGTTGGGAACCCCCGATCTATAACATGTCGCAGCAGGTTCCCAAATGTAGAGTACTTCAGGCGATGAACATATTTCCTTGAGGTAGTGGTGTTCGTTCATTGTGACTAAACAAAAAGGCATCTTGTGGGAACTTTCGTATGTGATGAACAATCCTCCTATTCACTTTCCCCTCTGTGGCCTAATTTTCACTTCATGCCTCCGATGAACTGGGCTATTGGCCACAAAAGCTTACACTGTTAAATCAGTTAATCTTTAAGGTGCCCATAATAGTCAGATATATAAAGAAGTGACTAAAAATCGAAACACATGGCAAATGCCAAAACAGCTCTTGTGACTGCTTTTGCAATTTGACTGTGCTATTCTAGAACTGCCCTGTGTGTTTGTGTCCTTTCTCAAAGTTTTTTGGCATTCTGTTCAGTTAATCAACAGAAAGATTTCCCCCCCTCTAACAGACTCGTCGAAGTATGGTGTTTGCTAAGCACTTGCGTGTGGTGGGAGACATGTTTAGAACCAAATACCTTAATTCCACTGATGAGAGGGACAGGACACAGTACACTGAAGACTGGACAAAGATGAAGGTAAAGTGATCTGCAACCTGATCGTGGCTTGAACTGTGTTACAGGCATTCATTTCTCTTTGCTCTGATTGCCCCTCCGCTGGTGGCCCCTGTGCAGGGTCATCTGGACTCTGTCAGGGGCTTCTCTAATGGAATAGAGTTCACCTATCTATTTCAGAATGTGATACAGAAAATAAAGCTTTCATGCTTTTATTATACCATTTTGTCTGCTTCACTCAAGTAATTTTTCCTGTATCACACTGTGTAGAACAACTACACATAAACAGCAGCGTGTTACATCTGCACGTGTGGAGGAGGAGCCATATTTTGGTGACAAAAACACATGCTTTTCTTGTTCAATGAGAACTTGCTGTCATTGTCTCTTCCAGAAAGTATAATGCCTCTTCCTTGTGCATTTGCACATGGAACAAAGTCCCATATGTGTGTGTGTGTTGGGTAAGCAAAATTCCTTTAAAGAAAACCTGCTTGCTGTTAGCTGATTAAAACTTTGTACAATAGCAGTTAAATGTACACATTGATTGACGCGTTAACAATGAGTCATGCAAAGTTTAGCAAAATGCACTTTTCCTTGGTAGAGTGGAACTGTCATTCAGCCCTACTGGGCAATGTGTGTTCACATGCAGAGATCTCTTCCCACTGAACCAATGCCGTTTTATTTCAGTTTCAGCATGTGCTGGTTCTTCTGTGTTAGGTAAAACTGGGCACTGCTGTTGGTGGCCCATATCTGGGAGTTCATCTCAGGCGTAAAGACTTCATCTGGGGCCACAGAAATGATGTACCAAGCATCCAGGGAGCAGTTAAGAAAATCACCAGCCTGATGAAGACGCATAAACTTGAAAGAGTGTTTGTAGCTACGGATGCGGTCGCAGACGGTATGCAGATCACTTAAATAAAGAACAATAGAACTAAACAGCAGCAATAGACAAGTTTTTAAAAGTACAACAAATATCGGGGAGGGGGAGGGCTATCATTTTTCTATCACTAAATGTCTGGGAGAACTAACTGGGAGAGCCAGTTTGGTGTAGTGGTTAAAAATGCCAAGACTCTAATCTTGAGAACCAGGTTTGATTCCTCTTCTTGAAGCCAGCTGGGTCAGTCACAGCTCTCTGGAGCTCTCTTAGCCCCACCCACCTCACAGGGTGATTGTTGTGGGGATAATGATGACATACTTTGTAAACTGTGTTAAGTTGTTCTGAAGTGTGGTATATAAATTGAATGTTGTTGTTGTTGTAAAAATGTCTTCTGTGGACACCTACATCACAAAAGTGCAGGGAGGGATTCCCACAGATGAAACATCACCACACTCACACCCCTGAGAAAAAGTATCATAATGAATGGGAATGGGTAGCCATGTTTAGTTGGTTGTAGAAAAATCAAGCAAAAATCCAAGCGCATCTTAACTTTCTTTAAGATGCCACTGGACTTTTCTTTTAATCTGTCTCTCATAATCACTCATCTCATCTCAGGAAATGGAGGCGTGCTAAGGCAGGATCACATATGAAGGGCCTAACCAGTGGGCAGCTTCGGTTGCCTTTCACTGATGATCACCCATTTCTCTTCCCAGTCCTTTCCCCCAAAACTGAAAAATGGGTAGTCTCGTTGTCTTTTGTCTGGGTAATAGCTACAGCACTTGTCTGGTCATAAGCAGCTGGATGCTCTCTAGGCCCTGGATCTCAGGTCACTCTGGCTGCCCCTAAGCCACTTCTGACACCCTTTTATTGATTCTGGTTGTCACTTTGCCATAAAACCAAACGTGTTCCAGGGCCACTGTATGTTTCCTTGCTCTTGTCAATCAGTGCAGAGCTTTCACGGGACAGCCATTTTGTGTCGTTTGCAGAGATTGAAGAGTTGAATGGCCTGCTTCCAGGGATGGTGAGATTTGAGCCTTCTCAGGAGGAGGTGAAACTCTACCGGGATGGAGGAATAGCAGTCATTGATCAGTGGATATGTGCACATGCCAGGTAACTGTATTTGCTTTTTGTTAAGCATTTATTAAGAGCAACCACCAGACTCTAAAATGGCACCGCATCTCCGTGGTGGACTTGGAGGCATGGTATTGTCTAGTTTGGCCTTAGGAGAATGAGATATGATACAAGAGGTCTCCTGCCCAGTATTATGGTTGGCCACTGTCTTGTTACATTAGCAGCAACAAGCGTCATCTTTTCTGTCAAGATCATGGGTTATGGGTCAATAGAGACATGGCATATCAGTCTAAGAACTCGGCACTCTTAGAGAACATTACTACATTCTTCCTTAGGAAATGGCTTCCTCAGCAGCATACAGGAGTCTTCTCAGAAGGGTCTGTCAGTCACTTGAGAATGAGTTTGAGTCTTCTCTTGACATTTGGGTTTTGATAGCTTCCATGGATGCTGTTTCCTTGACTGAAAGATATCCCAACTGGGAACTATAGCTCAAATGACATTTGGTCCCACCTTGGGATTGATAGCTTTTCTGCATCCCAGAAGGTACAGGCTGCCCCATCCCTACCACCAGAAAAAGCAAAATTTGTTCACCTTCCTGTGAATTTCTAGTCTTGATGGTATAGGACACCCACCCTTATTTTTAGGACTGAAGTATCTTTGGCAAATGTGGCCAGTACAATAAGCTTAGTATGGCTTCTACAGAGATTATCCACATAGATGTGAATAGGTAGATGAAATTCAAGTTCCAGTGAGAGAGATCTCTCTCCCCCCTTTTCTTTGTTTGCTTGGGCCATTGAAGGCTCTTGGATTATATGCACAATGTGTAGTTTTACCCAGTAGGGGCCATAATCAGTGAGAAGATGTTTGCCTTGGAGAGCTGTGATATACACGTCTCCACGAACCCCACCATAAACTCTTGAGTTACATTCAGGAAGGGAACTAGCCAAAGATACAGTGATAGATTGGGGGAGGGGGCTGAAGGAAAGGGCTCCCCATTTGGCTGAGCTTGCGGGGTGGGGGAGGGGGCAGGATGGAAAGGTTTTACTATTCTAGCCCAGAGTTTTAAAAATCAGTAGCACCAGACCTGGGAGACTGGATAAAGCGGATCAGATGGGACGTGGGGAGCCAGCCCTACCCCCAGTTTATGATTGCCCAAATGGTCGTTCCAAGCTGGGGGACAGTGGGTTAAAATGGTCTGCTTGCTTGGGAGAGCACCCCAAAGGAGGAGGAGGAGGAGGAGGAGGAAAGGGGCCGTGCCAGGTTTGAAGAGCAGCCCTTGCTGTGTTCCTGCTGCTGCCTCTGAGCCCATTCCCTTGGAAGAGGCGAGTCAAAGCAAAGTGAACAGCAGTCGAGGTGAACCAGTTTTTTGGTTTACTTGTAGCGCTCGACTTCATCTTTAGCTGTGTTCTGATCAAATTGGCTCTTGTAAGATCAATGCTAGTTAATATCTAGGTGTTCAGTTCCCAGGCTGCCGTCCCAAGAGCTGCTCACAGCCTCTCAGACCCCTGATAGCCTTCCCTGGGGAGATTGAACCACCTCGCTTGTTTAATACTTTCCTGTTTCCAAGTTCTTTTCCTTTCTCTGGGTGGATTTTCACACAGCTGGTCAGGAACTCAAGATGCAGGCTTATATATGTTATTGTTTATTTACATAGATGTGTGTGTGCGAAGATGCAGGAACACCCATAAGGCAGCAGCAAAGGCAACAAAATAACAAACAACGGTTTCTTGTTCCAACTAGCAAACTAAACACAGAATAGGCTAACCTGCCTTTCCTCAGAAGCAGCTTACCTAGCTCCTCCCCTTTTTCTGCCATGAGGCGCCAACTTCCCTCATGCTGTCAGCCAATCGGGCCACTTCGCTATCCCTGTTGCTAGGCTACAGCAAGACCCCCCTTCCCCCAAAGGGCATCAAGCAGGAATAGGCCTTCAAGAATTTAGGAGCCTGAACAGTGCACTCAAAATAGGAATGTATGTGGTTGGCCTAGACAATTAATAAAATCCTTTTCTTACAAAGTGGTCTCGCTACACATCCAAGCCTGCCCCCCCCCTTCTGAGGCCTTAAGGTACTGGCAGGCAGAGGAGCAGCAGCATTTATGAGAGTCTTGAGCAGTGGCAGTTTCTGCCAGAGAAGAGAGACCTCAAAATCTTGGGGGGGGGGGGAGATTTGAGGAGGAGGGATTTCAAGAAAGGTGTTGGGATTGTGCTAAGTCTGTTTATGTTTCCACTTGCATATTGTTGAGTCCAAGCCATTGTGTCTTGATTAGAGGTATATAACCTGCCCTGGCTGAGCAAATTAGTGCACCAGAGCAAATAAGATAACACATGACGACTCAGAAGAACGGATGTGAAGTGGGAAGTGTGGGGAAAAGGCTCATTCACAGGCTGCTGGTATTAATGTTTATCCTAAACTTGGTGTTTCAAAATCATAAATATGCCCTGGAACTTTTCTCCTACTCATTTATTTTCTTTGAATTCCTTTACAGTTATTTTATAGGTACTTCAGTCTCAACGTTTTCCTTCCGCATTCATGAGGAAAGAGAGATTCTAGGCTTTGACCCCAAAATGACTTACAACAGATTTTGTGGTGATGAAGAGAGAACTTGTGAGCAACCAACTCACTGGAAAATTGTGTATTAACATAGATCGCAACAGAGAACAGTTAACTTGTGGGTTCACCAAAGCAACATCATTTTTATGGAAAAAAATTATTTTGGACTGTCTGTTGCTTTTGTATTTTTGGAATTATACATACACAAAGAATGGCAGTTTATTCTCTCAGCCAGGTACAGTATATTTTTTATTATTTTGACAGATTTTCCAACAGGATACCACAACATTCCCCTCTCTCTTAAAAACTTGATCAGGGTAATATTTGTAATATCAGTAAAACATTTGCAGAAGGTTCTGGAAACGTGTTATGTTTATAGCTGATGGTGGTACTTTCTTCATTAGAGAAAAGTTTTGGTTCTCTTTATGTTCTGTCTGTATACAAGAAAGTTTTTAGCTGTAGTTATTTTATAAGAGGTTATATACCGAACGTGAAGCTTTGTGGAGATATTTTTAAATCTTAATGGCTAAGAAAATACATTAAGAGATCTGGTGTATTTTGAGTTCAACCAAGCTCTACTATAGTAACCATCCACCTCTTTCTCTTCGTCAAGATGAAACATGTTCAAGAGAAATGTTTCACTGTCTGGGCTGTGGAATACTCTCTTGTTTGTGTTGTCTTTCTTTTCTTGCAGATGCACTAATTACTTGTTTACTTTTGCTTACACTTTCCAACAGTGCTCTTGTAAAACAAAACAATTGATTGTTAGCCCCTTATGAATAGGCCACAGGACTGTTGTGATGCCTCTTGGCCCAACGGTTAAGCACATAAGGGAGGTTCCTGCTTTGGGCACAGCTGACAGTATCTGGACACTGCAGGCCTTCCTGCTCGACCACGGCAGTTAGCCTTCGCCTCATTCATTCTGAAGAGGTTGCTTCTGATTAAGCAGCAGAGTAGAGGTTTTGCGAGATGTGGGGGAAATGAGAAGACGTGTTTTACTTTACTTCCGTGGGTGCTGGCCTGTGGCACTGTTGCATCCTGCTAAGTTCTTGAAGAGATCTTTCCTACAACTGAGCCCTGCCTAAAGGCCTCTGAAGGCTGGCTTGCATCCCTAGGCTGAGTTTAGTCTCTTGTCTCTCTCCTCCCCTACCTGCCCCACAACTCCTCGTTCCCAGGTTCTAAACCAAGATCGTTTCATTTCCCTCTCCTGAGAAGCCGTCTTTGGTTATGGCTGCAGCTGTGCTAATGCTGCTGTGGTGCTGGCTGTCCAGTCTGCTATTCTCTACTCTGTTTATTCTTGACAAAGCACTGTCAGCTCAGACCCAACATCATGTGGGGGGGAGGGATTTTGGGGAAGCACTAGAAAAAAACTATTTTCTTTTTTAATTAGTGGAATGCTTGTAAAGACAAAGGCAATTTGGACATAGGTTATATATTAACACAGCCCTTGATTCTGGCCCTTCTCTTGATATAGTATTTTGTACCTCTTTACCACTAACAAGTTCCTCAGCCTGGATAGTTGCACATCACCCACACCCTTCTTGTATTTATTTAACACATGGTTCACAGTCCGCTTTTAATGTTTGAGGTTGAAGTAGATTTGTTTCCAATTAGCGTGTCTATGTTGACCCTTAGAAAGGATTAATTAATCCTGTACCAGAGAGCATGTCACACATGAAAAAACAAACCTCTTTTCCTTGGGTCCTGCAGAAAGTATAGTGAGAACTCTGGGTTAAGGATCACACAGGAGTCTTAGAGAACACTAGCAAGTTTCTTCAGATTTAAGTGTGAATGAATGAATGAATGAATTTATTTGTGGTCAGAGACCATAACAACGACAATACATCCTTATCCTTATCAATCAATAAGATATATAACAATCAAAAAGACCTTCTCCCTCTAATAAACCAAGATCCTTACCAGCCTAGGTGGACGTGGATGGTTAAGAGCAACCTAGAAAGATTGGGACTCTCGCCTGCTGACCTACTGACTCAGGGCAGTGACCAGGCAAAAAGTATTGTTAAACAAAGGGTGAGAGACATAGAGCGCCAACGAGATCTAGCTCAAGCTCCTCATTTTATGGCCCCTAGGGAATCTAGATATGTTAGGGGTATGGCCAGATATCTCACTCATTTGGATGTCCCATCTCATAGAAGAGCTTTCATCCTGGCCCGATGTGAATTTATCCCTTCAGTGGTCATTGAAGGGAAATATAGAAAGATCCCATATGAGGATAGACGCTGCCGTTGCTCCATTGGTGAAGTGGAATCACTTATTCATATGTTCTTTCGTTGTCCTTTCCATCAAGTCTATAGGGACAAGTTTATTTCCCCACTCTTAGACACACCAATTGCAGAGGCAAATAAGGCCTGCCTGGAGAAACTCCTAATTGATGAAAATCTAACTATCCCCAGGCAAATAGCCAAATTCTGTCTCTATTTGGTTAAATTCCATAATAAAAAGAATAGCCATACATAGTCTCCTGCTCTTTTTATGACTTCAGCCCACTTCAGCCTGCTAGATGACACCATGAAGGAGCTGGAAGGTGCTATTTAACGTTTCAGTGTTTCCCCCCAAACCCAACTTTCCTTCTTGTGGTTGGCTGTTGACAGTCAAAAAAAGCCTGTCTAGGTTCCCCCCCCCCACTCATTTTAGAGATCCATTCACCTTTTGAATTTAATTGGTATGTTTTGATCCTGTCTGTCAGTTATCTGGTAGGAAGCTGTTTTCTTCCACCTGCTTCCACACAGCATTGTTGTGCATTTTGTGTCCCTCCCAGGGCTTCCTCAGCTTTCCTCTGAAGTTTTGGGAAAGATTGCAGCAAAGCCTGGATAGTTGTTGTGTGAATGCTAAACTGTATTTCCTGTACATGTGTCAGCCAATTTTCCTGATCCTGTCCCCGGTGATAGTCATTTCCTTCCCTCTGCTTCTGGTGGGGGATTTATTAAAAAAATAGAAATTGAATATTGTTGTATCCATACACTAATATAAAAATACATGTAGCAGATGTTTCTGAATCCCCACCTTTCGTTTAAAAAAAAGTAAGTCCATAATGGAAATGTAAAGGGAAAGGCATAGCTCTGCAATGGAAGTGGCTAGAGCAGGGATCCCCGACCTTTTTCAGTCTGTGAGGACCTTTGGAATTCTGACACGGTGGTAGCACAACCAAAGAATGGCTGCTGCAGGAGGCAGAGCCAACCACAAAATGTCAGAATAAGGTTATGCATAACTCTAGAAGTAACTCTTCACAATTTCAGGCAGAAGTTGGGTTTTCTTTCTGAACAGACACACGCACGTCAACCCAAACATGTCCAATATATAAGATGGTGCTCTTCAGGAACAGAGAATAGCTCAATGGTGGATGAAGGGTGGGCCCTCTAAGATGCCTGGCCTGAAATGCTGGAGAGCCGTTGCACAGCATCAAATCCAGTCCAGCAGCTTCACACATAAAGGATGGAGTTCTCAGCTTTCAAATCAGGGCTAACTGAGCACCCTTCACGTGAGCCACACCTCCCCCAAAGTAGCTGCCTGCCTGCCAAAGAGGAATCTCAAGAACACACTCTGGAGCAGAAGGGGTGGGGTACAGTTTTATTGACAGGTTATGATGTAGACTGTCACATTAAGAGGTTTTATGCAGAAGGATCAGAAGGACTCTGATTTTTTTCATTTATTGCTTTAAATATGGCCAGAGCACTTAATTACAGGAGCAGTATATGTTACTTGTCCTGTTTGTAACATCGTTTTTTTACAGACTGAGATGGATTATGTTGTAAAGCTAAGTGAAGAGGCTTGGTGAATGCATGTCTAGAGACCCATTAGTCATTTGGACAGCAGAAACAGTCTAAGGCAGAGGATGAAGCTGCTGAATGCCCTCCAGAATCGTACCACACTTAAGTATTGTAACTGCTTCAACTACCTCAGAATCAAAATTGAGAACTTCCTTGTGCATTTTAAATAAACACAACACCCAGACTCGTCATGTTTCTGTCCATTTTATTTTTGGACTTACTTAAGTATTTGAGTTCCCACCACATACTATCCTCCTCTCTCCTCAATTCTAAAAAGGTATGGGGAGATTTTTTCCCACAGCAGATTGTGCTTCAACAGTAGACACAAAACCTGAAGAACTTTCCTCATATTGCAAACTAAAAATAAATCTGCATTGCAGTTATGTGGCAACATCAATCATGTATTTCCAGTACTCCAGTCTTCTCTCTGTGAGGAAATGGGCTGGTTGAATGGGGAGGAGATGGAAAAAGTAGCCCAGCCTCTTCTACCCAGCATGCTGTTGCCCTGCTTGGTCACAAAGAATAGAAAATGCAAACTGAGTATAATGCTAGGAGTTCTGATCAATTTGTGCTGGTGTTAAATAGTTAATCAAGGAACTTTCTACCACATTACTCCGGCTCCACTGTGTTCTTTTCTTTCTAGACCTCAATCTTTAGTCCTGTACTAGAGTTGAGGAAGTGTACTGTTCACACTAATAAATATCATATAAACATCCCACTATGCAATCGAAGAAATGACTGCAGTATAATCCAGTTCTTGTGTAAAAGTGGTGTCTCAAGAGTAAAATTTACACATTTAATATCCGTTAATATGTAACACAGGAATAGTAACATTCAAGATTCGCTTGTTCTATGTATACTGGTCAATTTTTGATCTACCAAAGGAGGTTACTCACACAGGCCATGAAATAGGACACCGCAACTATGAGTTGCAATCTGCCAATGTCACAGTTATTGCTAATGACAGTGGAGCCATGAAGCAAAGGGGTGGAGAAGACGAAGAGATATACACAGCACACTTTTGAACAGGCAGAGACAAATGAAAAGCAGGTTGTCTTTCGAGCTGTGAATTGTAGGCAAGTGTGAAGACTTCACAATGTATTATGAAGACGTCTGTCTTTTAAAGCAACATTTAGAAGTTCCACAATTAGGGCTGCTAATAAAAATGGCCCAGCCATATTTTCTTGCCGTTAGGTTTTGGGACGTGGGGTTTATTTAAATTTGAAGAGGTAGCACTTTCAGGCCAAGAATGTCTCTTTTTCCCCTCCAGCAAATACTTTTTTCTTTAGCTGCACATACAGAGCTGGATTCAGCCCACAGAGCCATCAAAACCTTCTAGGCTCCCCCCCTGGACAACCTCTGGGATCTGTGTTGTGGGTCAGAGCGGTACTGGCTCCTAGGTCCTGCCCAGGCATCAGGATTTCCAGTTTCAAGGGCTGGCAGCCCCGTTTGCAACCTTGCTGATTTTACGGTTGTCCACAATATGGCCCTGATCCACTAGACTGGAATATGCTATAGTGGAACTACTTTAAGAATACGGATATATTTATCTCCTATTAAATTCAAACTGCAGTACTGCAAGAAGTTACCCATTAATGTTTTAAAATATCATATATATTATTTGATTTCATATAAATTAATTGTCTGATATATTCTATTAAAGACTATATTAGCATATTGCTATCATGCCTTTTAGTCATACTGTTTTAAAAACATACATACACTTCCCCCCCCCCTTTTTTTAACAAAGATGAATGCCACTGAACAGCACTGGGCATTCCTGGGCATGCACAACCACCTCATAAAGGTTTTGCATCAATTGACACACCACTATGAAGGCAGGAGTGCCTAGATAATATTGAGGTGAGGAGCTAGATCTACTACATAGACTCACATAAATCTTTAAAAATACTTTGACCTGATGTGATACCTTCAACATCTCATGTGGAGGCCAAGATATACACAATGTACGATGTACACCTTTAATTTCTGGCACTGGTTTAGCAAACGCATGTAAGCATTATTTAGTTGTAAGCAGATGAGCAGAACTACCTGAACCTGCAAAACATGCTTCGCTGGACTGGGCTGATGAGATCAGGCCCAAAGTATTTACTTTTACGAATTTCTTCTTACTTTTTTTACAAGGATTATTTACAGAAACAAGTTCTCTGCAATATTTCTTATTTACATCTAATACCTCTAGGCAGGCTTATCCATGAAGGCTGTTGCAAAGTGAGATATCAGCCTCGCAGCTGACCTGGTTCTGTGCCTCTCCCATCCTTGAGGCATCCTGTTATGCCCTTACCAGATGGAGGAATGTTAAATAGGGGGAAAGGGCTATGACTTTTTGAGAGGTCTTCTATGGAACTGCTGGCTTCACAGATTAGCTAACCACAACTCATGTTGTGGTCAGCTAATGCATGAAGACAAACAGGGGGAGCCATTACCAGGGACTCCGTCAGAGCATTCTATGCACAGATCCAGCCTTTGCGCTCAGCGTGGGCACTAACTCCTTCAGCCAGGTCTGCAGTCCTTCAGGGATATGGACCTGTACAAACATTGGTATAGATCAGAGATTTTATACATATACTAAAACATTCACAGAAAGAAAAACCAAGATCAAACAAAAGTAAATTTCAAAATAATTGGGGTTGAATTTTATATTCATGTGTGTAAAATCACAGGCAACGTAATCTCAGGGAGGTCTTAACAGTTCACCTGAAACTGTTACAACTCTGAACAACACACAAAGGCAGTTTAAAAACTTCTTTTGTCCTCAGAATAACCTCTTCTCCTTAACAACTGTGGAGTTTGTGCACCACTCAGTTGGTTTTTGGCAAGGCAGCATATTTCCTCACAAATGAACAAGTGTTCTGAAGTTGCCACATCACTGGTAATATTACTCTTGTACTCCACTGAGTTCCTGTGAAACACAAACCACCTACTTCTGGGTTTTTTTGTACATTAAAATCTATGTGTTAGCTTACAAATATTTTTCATTTCCAGTTTACAATGGTAAAAAAACGAGAAACTTCACAACGTATGTAAATGGGAAGTGAAGACAAGTATTTTTTTTTAAAAAAAACAATAAAAAGTGGCATGTTAAAAATTGAATCACAGACTAATAAATACATACATCAAAGACACAAAGTGTTCGGCAGCTGGTTTTTAAAGAGCAAGGAGAGGCAGAAAAAACTAACTATCCAAACTCCAGCCCAGTTTTATAAATTTCAATAGTTCAAAAATAATCTATAAGAAGCACATGTATTATCAGGCTCTAAAAGGACACTGAATTCAACCACATACTCAAAGGTGTACTGTAGAGCTCTATGTGATTTATGTTATTCCATGCACTTGGCTGTAATGCATTAAAATAATTTCTAATCTGTTCAGATGAGTCATTTTAAGAGCTGCACTGTATTTTTCCTGAAGCCAGATGTTCTTGAGAAAATAATCACATTAATTTTTATTCCAAACTAGTAATTATGTTACCAGTTTTCCATTACTTGGAATACTTCAGCAAAAAAAAAAACCTGATCACAAATTAGTTCCCTAAAAACCAAAAACGTAAAAGCTGCCATGAAAGCTGAATCAATGCAATGACGCTGGATGTTTCCACTGTAGCCCCTCTTGTAAGCGAAGTACCATCCGCTGGTCAGACTGCGAGGGAGAACTGATCCTGTTCGATTGGTTTCTCCACCCAGGCTCCAAGCCCTGCCTTGGAAAACGCTTTAAACAAACTCTCTTTGGCGGTTTGATACTCCGAAGCGGCCTGCTTAGTTTCATAGTACAGGTTTGGTTTGCTGACTTTTGAGCGAAGGCTGGAGGAAAGCTGGAGACCAAAACATGAGGGGGAAGCTCTTTTATACACAGAACAAATACTTGATTTTCCCCCAGCATTTGATTAATTTGCCCTACTACAAAAATACTTTGCCAACATGAAATATGTAAATTGTATTTCCATTAGAATCAAAATCCAAAAAATAGAAAACAAATTTCTTCTCTTCCCATACCCTTTCATTTTTGCTTAAGTTTTTTAAATACAGCAAATATCAGAAAAATCATTTGATCATACAAAACACATGCCAACACAGAAAAAAAATTCCGGATTTAAACCCCATCCAAGGAGCAGTCCTCATCAGTTTTGGGGGGAAAGGAAACTGCCTTTGGAAGAGTGCTGCTGAGCAAGGGGGCTGTTTGATTGGTGTGGGGCCCTGTCTCCCACTGAGTCCACTAACACTGAAGCCTGTATAGCAAATCTGTTAACTAAAACCTCAAATTCTCCATTAATCCAAAACTGAGTTAGACTCTACTAACCCTTCTTCACCTAACCAAGCCACTCTAGCATCATTGAGCTTATTTCCAACCCCCAGGTGGCTGCACCAGCTAAAGGAGGTTGAGGAGAAACTTAACCTTTCTTCAATCCAACCAGATCAACAGGATGGGTGAGGAAATCTACAGAAGGCGGGCTCTCAAGTGGGTGAAGAAATAACGTGCCCGTGGAAATAACTAGCTTTTCAAGTCAAGGGGGTAAGATTTGACATAGAAACAGGGATTCAGAGCTCCCATCAGGCCAGTTTTCAACTAGGCTATAAGTTAAGCCTCTCGTGCATTTTCACGTATCTGACCTGGGCATTTTCCCTTCCATGTTACTGAAGTCCTGCAGACAAGCAGCAGTGAACTTTCCACATCTCTTTGAAGTAACGTGAAGAAACGTTCTAGTCGATTAGTGCTTTGAGTGAAATTGTTTGAGCCTACTGACAGCCTATTTTCTTCCATTTATAGCAATACTAGCAGCCTTTTCACTTTCTTGTATGTGTAACTGCGACATTAACAGTTAAAATCACAGATGGGGACAGGGGAACTCCTGGATTTGCAATAACTATGAGAAGCCAGTCACACTGTCTACTCTTTTACACGCTTCTTTGGGATGCAAAAAGTTCTGATTGGATTTAGAGCTCCTGATACATTCAGTCCTGAAAGAGGAGGTACTGAAGAAAGAACTGAATGCTCAATGAAGGCCAGAATCCAAGTCCAAATGAGTCATTCCAACTGATTACAGCTAGTGCTGAACTGTTCACTTTCCCAGACATACCTTTGCATGAATGCGCATCCAGCGACTATACAGAGCGTGCTTGCAGAGTCGGGATGCTCGGCCCATCTCATCCTTGCCTGTTGTAGCATTAATCACTTCAAGGCCAGCATCCCCTATGGTCCAGTTTACACTGAAATTAGGTGCTTTTCCTGGTTGACGGGCTTCAGCATTGCTGATACCTGGAAGAAAAAACCATTCTCAATAAGAATAAAAATTTCTGTCCAAGCTTTATAACATCTCTTCATACAGGTATTAGAGACAGTATCATTCATGTCATGTTCAGAGATGTGAAGGCTCCAAAAAAGAGGAAAATTGGGGGGGGGGGGCACATTGCCTCCATTTTTCCCTCCAAGGACTCTTTCCCTCCACCCCCAATTTCTCCTACGGAAAAATAGGATCATCTCCTATGAGTTATTTTCTGTTTTAGCATGAGTAAAATGCTTCTTTAAGCAAGGTTTTTCACACTCAAAATGTATAGCAGGAAAACTGTAATTTGAAGACTTTTTTCAATTTTTCCAGTGGAAATTTGGGAAATTTGGGAGAGTACTGGAAAAAAGGTCCTATGAAATATTTTCTCTTTTTAATGAGAAAAACCTTGTCTTACAAAGCATTCCTCTCATTCCCAATGTATAGCATGGAAACATCTGAGGACTTGGAAGCATTTTTTTAAAAAAAAACACTTAGAAACAAAACAAAACAAAACACTTAGAAACAAAACAAAACCTTTAAAAAATAAAATAGTTTTGCCAACAATTAATATGCTATAATGTCCTTAATGATAATACAAAATAAAGTATTTTCAATGTTATAAATTTTAGCTTGACATCCAAATATGCTGGTAGTCCTACCTATTGTGACTCCATGAATTTCTGTCCACATAATACTTTCGTTTGCTCCCAAATTTGTTTTCTGATCTCAACTTTCATTTTTTTTCTACCTCAAAGCTAGCACAAATTAAAGCTAAATGTGCTATGGAACAGTGTAGCAGTTTGCAACTTTCTCAAATATTGGGTATACCTGCAACTTTTCTTATAGAAGATATTTATACTTAAAATGTATAAGCATACCAAATACTACAATTTTATATGCCAAGTTATAAACAGTGCATTTTATGTTATTAAATCAGTCAAAGTAGTTTCAGTTTGGTAGGAAAGTAAGTTCAGCATGTATTTCAATTTCCCCCAAAATTTCAGGTTTTTTCCCAGGGGAAAGGATCCCCCCCCTCCCCACCCCAGACTTCAAAATTAATGGAAATTTTACATCTCTAGTCAAATTACAGTTCTTTAAAACAACAGCTAAAAAACTTGATTACTCTTCTTGGGAATTCACATTCCAAGACAGATACTTTGCCACCATATTGTACTTCCATTAATGGTGAACATGTGGCTGTAAAATTTCCAAAAAGTGAGTGGTAAACCCCCGAGAGTCAAGGTCAGAACCCCGGCAGCCCTTCTGAACCCGCTGTAATACTGAGACATGTCTTTAGTGCATGAGCTTCCATGCTTAATGCATTCCTTGATTATTAAGAGATGATCCTGTTCTACAGAGATGTGGGTGAGGGTTGAGTATTTTATACTGCTGTATTTTATTTGTTGTCTACATGTTATGATTTTGTTGGTTTTATGTGATACTGACTTTAGTTAGTTTTTTGTTTTTGTATTGTTATGATTTGGGGGGATTGTCAGCCGTCCTAGATGCCTTTTTAAAGTGCACAGGTGAGAGTATATATGCTTTAAATGAAGTATTACACTTTTTAGAAGTGAGAAGAAGGAAGCATGAACAAACAGATCGCACCTAAAAGAACATTTACAAATGAACTTCCAAGTCTTCTGAAACCTCTTGTAAGAGTAGGGGGAGGGGGGGACCCCAAAAGCAGCCGTTTAGTGCTCAAGGATAGGGCCCGTGTAGATTCCACAACTGAGCTTCCCCAAAATACAGACAACAGTTTCAATCCAGAGGGATGTGTGGGAAATGCTCTACTTGCAATGGGACTTTCCCCTACCATTTTTGAAGAGCAGTAACCTTTGGAAGCTGAACATACACACACACAATTCTGGGAGTAGCTTTTACTACCCATTTCTAATACAGTGTTTCCAAAACAGAACAGAAAAACCCTACTGTATGAAGATAAGAACATGCACCCACATACGTGAGAGCATGTCTTGTGTAAGAGAGAGTGTGTGCATGCATGCATGCATGCATGCTGGAGTGGGAACCATGTTTGGAAAAGATGTTCAAGGAGTATTTGAACTCTGAAGTATTGCCAAACTGAACCATAAGGAAAACGTTAAAGAAAAGATCTTCTAGACAGGGCCTTAGTACGCAATGCTTGCCAATGGACAGCAAACAACGGCTCACATTCAATCCACTTAAGATAAGCTGGGAAACTGCACTGGGACTTCAGGTCTTCAGTTACATCCCCATCAGCCAATCAGATTTGTAGCTGAAGGCAAGGGAATAGTGAACTTCAAAGAAAAATGAAATAAAGGCTCCCTATACAGTCTGAAGAACCTCCTTCCTCTGCTACACCACTCTCAAGTCTCTCCTTTCTGGGTCACATACAATGAAGCTTACTGAATTAGAAAGTCAGCATGGTGTAGTGACTAGAGTGTTGGACTAGGATCTGGGAGGGGTTCAAATCCCCGCTCTGCCATGGAAGCTTGCTAGATGGCCTTGGGCCAGTCACACACACTCAGCCTAGCCTACCTTACAGGGCTGTTGTCAGGTTGAACTGGAGGAGAGAATGATGTAAGCAACCTTGAGTCCCCAAAGAGGAGAAAGGTGGGGTATAAATGAAGGTAAACAAACAAATAAATTTCCCAGTATGATTTGAGTTCTGCTACATGATGCCAAAGAAATACCATTGCTGGATGTAATTGCATCGCAACATTTATAGTTTCAGGGTGCACTAAACATACTGCTATATGAGGAAGGCACCAACACCATATACCTCTACACCCACTGCAAGGCCAACAGAAGGCAGGGGAATTTAGGAAACACTGAGAAAGCCTCCACATTGTATTCTATTCATAAATTGCACAACAGGAGGACCCAGATGCTGTCATTACGGCTGCTTTCTGAATTTACCATCGTTAGGATACAATGCCATCAGTTTTCACTTTTCTTTACCATCAGGATACTTGGGCTGGACTTACTACGAAGCTTCTCTCCATTTAGCGCAAGACTATGAGTAGGCCTGCCCTTGATGTCCCAAGCTGGCCTAATCTTGTCAGATCTCAGAAGCTGGTGTGTGTGTGTGTGTGTGTCAGCCCTGGGTGGTACTTGGATGGGAGACCATTGAAGAAGACCGGGGTCGCTATGCAGAGGCAGGCGATGGCAAACCACCTCTGAACGTCTCTTGCCTTGAAAACCCCAGCAGGGGTCGCCATAGGTCGGCTGCGACTTGACAGCACTTCCCACCACCAAGAGCAGGCAATCTCTTGGTCCAGAGTGCCAAAAATGTACAATGTTTTACCTATGAAGTGGTTTATATGCTGGTAAACAAAGCGGGGAAGGAGAAACGGGGGCTGCCAAGCCCCTGCACTGCTGCTGGAATCTCTAGGGTTCACCCCAGACCCAGCTACCTTCAGCACAGGTCCAGGTGACGAGTGAGGACAACAGGCATGAGCCTGAATCTCAGGGCCGCACCTTCAGTGCCGGTGGGGGGGGAGGGGGGCTGGCTCAGTGTACCAAGCTAAACTCCCCAGCATGCTGCTCTCCTGGCACACGTGCTAGGGCCCATCTACTCATTGCAGAAGCAGTCTGGCAAAAAGGAGTCTTTCCTCTACATGCTTAAAAGGCAAGGCCAACAGAATTTCTCACTCAGACCAGAAAGAAACATCCTCCCAATACTGGAGATCACTTTAAACAGCACCAAGAAACTGAGTTGCAATTAAGAAGACCAACCACAACCAGGAAGAAAGAGCAGAAACAGTAAAAAACAAGCCGGGGGGGGGGCGGGGGGGGAGATCCCTGCCCTAAAAGCTAAGGGGCGCTACGCATGCAAATGTAAACCTACCACTCCTCAATCTATCATCTGCTGGATTTCCTACCTAGTTTCACAGGATGTCCCACAGCTTTTCCCCATTTAGTAGTGAGAAATCCTGCAGAAAAGAGGTAAACTAAGTAAGGGGCTGCAAACCTTCTTGCCCAAATGAGCTGGTCGAGATAATAAGGCCCTTCAACCTGAGGGGCAGAGGGGCAAAAGAAGCCATTTTGCCTAGAGGTCTTGGAAGGTTACCAGTCTTTGTGGGCATGTGAAATGCCTCACCTTTAGGCTATGATCTAATAATAAGGTGGCACTCCCAAGAAAGAGGAAAGGATGTAAAAGCTCTAAGTCCATCAAGAAAACCAGAGCAGGTAAAAGACGTGTTGGGTCAGTAGCAGTCTAGGGCAGTCCAGAACTGACAATGGAGGCTTTAGGACCCAGACCGAGCAATGGCCACCTCCAGGACGGGGCTAGCATCTGTGGGGCTTAACTGGGGTACTACTCAGGTTTGGAGTGGCCAAATGAGCTGTCTGGCCTGGACACTGGCTGGAGCCAAAGGCCGCAGCATTCAGTTCACATACAGTGAGATTTAGAGGCAAGGCCAAAGCCACTGCCAGAGGCCAGGGAGCTTGACTGTGGTACGCAGTACTCTAGTATAGGCTGGAATTAGCACTAGGGGGGGGGGGGCTACACCAAAGTTTTGCCCAGTACAAAGGAAGAAAAGAAGACACATACCTCATGCTAGCACAGATTTTCTTAAGTCACCTGGCAGAAAAGGGGCGGGGAGCAAGATGGACAGTTATCACAGGGGTGGGTGGGCTATCCTTCCTATGCCTGCCTTCTACATCTGTGAGAGGGAAGAGTCTGCCCCCACGTTTTGTTATAATTTCTCCCACCCCTCACACAGTTTGGCTTGATTTGCTGGCCTAGAACCCAGATGGCTCCTCTTGCAAATGCGAGGGGCCTCCTCTCCCATCAGAGACATAATTTGGGTGGACACTCCCTCCTGCGTGGAATGAGGAAGGAACCTTTTCTTGCTGGATTTCTACCACTGAACAGGAGATGGATTCTTTAGGATGTATTATTAGGATAGTTGGAAGTGTTCAGATCCCCTGTTCCTTCTAGCTCCTTTTTTCTTTCTCAGAATTTCACAGGGCCTTTTCGTTTAAGCTGCCCACCCTAGAACAGAACCCTGGATTATATTTAGTGTAGTGGCTGCTGAAGAGAGCCTGCATGGGGGCCAATGCAGCACACTCCCTCCACCTCTCAGGCAAGTCACTCTGTCCTCATCTAGTTCCTACCCCCTTATAGCCATGGCTTTGGTCGGTGGGGGTCTGGGAACAGCAGAGGATGCAGAAGCAGCCGTCGCATGGGGACAGAATGGGGAGAGCTACCTTTCATACAGATCGTACTACGAAAAAGAGGATAGGAAATGCAATACAGTGGAGTCTCATCAAGGGCAGTGGAGTGGGGGGAAAGGCACTGGACCATCAAGAGCTTAAGGACACCTGTGCTCCCAGACACGGCACACACGCCTCAAACCACAGGAACAAACAAAATGAAATCTCACAGAAAAGCTCCTTTAGTATATTCACGTTGTCTCTGTTTGCACTGTCAGCAAGCTCTGGAAGACCACGTAAAAGAAACATCGCTATCTGGCCGGTCATTTAAGTCCTTACCGGTAACAGTTCTCTCATTTATGGTGCTGTGTAAAGTAAGCAATAGCCTGCAAATATGGAGTCTGCCCAGGCTTATCTACATCGATTGAATGATTCAGGAATGGTACCCCCTGCTTTCAGGGTGTGCTCCTCTGAACCTTGTAACATCATTTTTTCCTCATGCATGAAAATGTATTTCCAAACCCTCGACCATCTCTTCATGCATCTCATGAAGCAGGCTCATGACGCCAAAAATTCATGCACAATACATTTCTTAAGATTTAAGACACCACAAGGCTCTCATGTTTTAGGGCTATTTCATGTCAGGCACACAAAGAAGACCTCAGTGAACCATGAACAAATTGCACTGGGCCCTATTGAGTTTACAGGGTAAGTGACCATGAGATACATCGGCTCTCGATAGAACTATCTAACCAGTATCTTAACTAGAAAACAGGTTGTTGTGATAATTATGGTGTTCATTGTCCTGAGATCCTGCACTTCTTTATGAAAAAGATATAATTTGTAAAACATGCTTCCTTCCTCTTAAAAACTGAGAATCACATGCTAATAGCCAAGCGCTGCAAATCATAGCAATGCACACAGCCATGAAACACACACATTTCAGAAGAAAATCTTTTGCCGTAAACTTTCACTGGCACATCAATATTTTCATTTGATTTGGATTGTGGTCACCCTCCTCTGTGGGACTGTCTGCCTACATTCCTAAGAAGGCTCTACTGCAGCTCTCACCCAGACGTTTCTTTATGAACATTACAAAAACACGGACAAACAACTGTTACCTTGTATAATTGTTACCTTGTATTTATTATAGATTGTATTTATTATAGATTGTATTTATTGTTGACACTTTGCACTTTTGCACATTTTGCACCAATATATTGTTATAAAAATCCAAAAATTTTGACTGTATATTCCCGGTATTGTTTCCTGTAGCTTTTGACTATCCGGGGTTTCCCTGCTTTGTTTCAGTAAACTTTCAGGGAGCTATTCCTCTTTCGAAAATGTATTTCATAAAGTTTTAAAAAATATACTTCTGAAATATACTTTGTCTCAGTTCCATAAACTCAACTCCACCCAGCTGAATTTATTCAAATGTTCCATCAACTGCTTAGTTTTATCGCTGGCTTCCTTCTTAGTAAGCAGTTCCAACTGCAAAAAAACGACAGCCTATCTAAAATAAATGAAAAATACTTTGAGTGTCACCCAGACCCATTTCAGAATTTGGTTCAAGTAATCTTCAAGAATCTCAGAAAGCAGCCACCTGAGCAAGAAGGTGATTATCAACCCTCAAAAACTGCCCACCCCCATGCTCATGAGGCATAAAACCACTTGCTCAAATCCCCCGTGGAGTCTTCCTTCGACATGCAATCCAGCCCAACTTGCATTGTGGCTCCCCTCCCAGACACTTCTTTGCAGGGCTTTTTTTCAGGGGGAACACAGGGGAACGGAGTTCCGGAACCTCTTGAAAATGGTCACATGGCTGGTGGCCCCGCCCCCTGCTCTCCAGACAGAGGGGAGTTGAGATTGCCGTCCGTGAGGGCAATCTAAATTCCCCTCTGTCTGGAGATCAGGGCAGGGGCGGGGCCACCAGCCGTGTGATCATTTTCTCTGAGGGCAACCCACTGAGTTCTGCCACCTCTTTTCCCAGAAAAAAAGCCCTGCTTCTTTGGCTGAAAGGGACACAGATGACTGGGGGAGGGGCCTGTCTCCCCTCAGTGCCTTCGACTCCCATCAACCTGATCAACTTTCTACTCAAAAAGTAGAGTGATTTTCGAGGGTTGGGTATTTTATACTAAATCATGCAGGCTAAACTGGCTGCCATGCTAACTGAAGCCGAAGTTGCATACAAAAGAGTCTGATGATAAGAAGAAAATACAACCCAAGGCAGCTGGGAAGTTCTCTCCATCCATTTTACTGATATAGACATGGTGACTCAATTGCCACCCTGTTAAATGACGTGGGCTGCTCAAACATCTGCAACAGTAAGAAAAGTAACAGTGAGACCTAAGACACTAATTCTAGGGGTGGAAGGGGAAAGATTTCATCAAACCCACATGTTTAGATTTACACCTGAATAGCTAGGACGCCCGAGAGCGGAAGTCTGCTCAGAGCCTGAGCAGACTTCTGTTGTAACTTAAATGCTGGACAATGTGACAAGTCACTTTAGTTCCTGCAGCTAGTCAATATTTTCCATGCTGGGAAGCAATTTCCATGTTGCAGTAAAAAGACTCTTGGCCACTTCATATGTAATCGTTAAAATTAACTTTGTTAATACAGACCACTTTTATAGCATGGCTCGCTCATTCCTGAAGAATGTTTAACATCCTGGAGGATGATGGATCAGTTAATTTTCTCAGGGCTTTTTTTTCTTTTAACTATTACACTTTAATTTTGTTGTGACTGTGGGGGAGCTGAGGAGAAGGAAGAGAGGAGGTGTTAATCTACCCAGTATCAGGGCCACACGGACTTCCTGGCACTGCAGGGCCGCCACTCTTCAGTCACGGAGACAGTGCAAGTGAGCGGGACAACCAGCCTCTGGACTTTGTTGGATTCAGCCTGACCACCGTCAAAAGTCCTGTTTGCACCTCCAGACTTTCTGCAGATGTAGCCCAGGGCCCATTTTAATTCAAACGTTCATCATGCAGTAGACAGTTGTCTCTTGTATGAGAAAAACAGGGTTTCTCACCTGTAACTGTTGATCGTCGAGTCTCTTCTGTGCAGACACACATTGGGACTGCGCAGGCGCAGGCCAGCCGCGGAGAAGATTCTTTTAGCTTCTAGAAATGTGACGGGGACGTTCGGGCCCACCGCGCATGCGCGCCGGTGTTTCCGCCAATTTTGAAGTACAAGTACCCGAACGTCCCCGGCATTCCCTCAGTTCACCTGAGCCGCCGGAGAAACAATGGAGTAAACCAAGCACTCACAGCGGGGCAGGCGGGAGGGAATGTGTGTCTGCACAGAAGAGACTCGACGATCAACAGTTACAGGTGAGAAACCCTGTTTATCGTCGTCATCCTTCTGTGCAGCCCCACATTGGGAGAATAGCTAGCATCTCACCAATGGGGGCGGGTGTGAGTGTCTAGGTGAACAAAGAATGCAGAACAGCCGTGCCAACAGCGGATTCACGGTGTGCATTCACGTCTACAGAATAATGTTTAATGAAAGTGTCAGCGGTAGACCACGTTGCAGCTTGGCAGACGTCCTGGAGTGGCACTCCTCGCAGGAAGGCAGCAGAGGCAGCTTGTGCTCGAGTAGAATGAGCAGTAATCAACAACGGGCACCGGACTCCAGCTTGCTGATAACAAAGTTTAATTGCAGACACAATCCAGCGAGAGATGGACTGGGCAGAAGCTGGCGAGCCCTTGCGAGGGCCAGAGTAACACAAGAACAGGGCAGGAGACTTCCTGAAATACTTGGTGCGATGTAAATAAAACAATAAAGCACGTTTCACATCCAATGTGTGTAGAGTACGTTCCTCTGGGGAAGAGGGTGTAGGAAAAAAGGAAGGAAGGACCACCTTTTGACGCAGGTAAAATTTGGAAACCACCTTGGGCAGGAACTGCATACTAGTGTGGAGCATGACCGTACCGGGGAAGAACTGCAGGAAGGGGGGGTCACACCTCAGAGCAGACAACTCCCCTACCCGCCTGGAGGAAGTGACTGCTACCAAAAAGGCCACCTTCTGCGTGAGCAGAGGCAAGGGACAGGTAGACAGGGGCTCAAAAGGGGAGAGCATCAGACGGGAGAGCACCATGGTCAGGCTCCACTGAGGAATAGGATGGGCCCTAGGAGGAAAGGACTTTAGTAGGCCCTTCAGGAACTGTTTGGACAGCCAATGTGCAAACACAGTCCTCCCATCAATCTGCTCATGGAAGGCAGAGATAGCAGCCATGTGCACCTTAACACTGGAGAACGCCAGGCCTTGGGAGCACAGGTCCAGGAGGTAGTCCAGAATGACAGGCAGCGGGCAAGTGAAAGGGGAAACCCCTTTGGGGGCTAACCACCTAGACAAACGTGACCACTTCCTCTGGTAGGACAACCTGGTAGACGGTTTTCGGGCATTCAAGATCACGTTAAGCACCCTAGCAGAGAGGTCTAGTCTGGGGCGCAGAGGAGCCAGGCAGTCAGATTTAGCACTGCCACATCGTGATGCCACACCCCGTCCCTGAGTAGCAGGTCTGGGGCGTGTGGAAGCGGGAGACACCGCCCCTGTGACAGGGAGAGTAAAAGGGGGAACCAATCCTGGCGAGGCCACCGAGGGGCAATCAGGATACAATGGGTCCGGAAGGCTCTGATCCTGGACAGGACCTTGTGAAGGAGTGGGAAGGGCGGGAAGGCATAAAAGAGCCCTGGAGACCAGGGTATCTGGAAGGCATCCCCCAGTGAACGATGGCCAATCCCGGCCCGGGAGCAGAACAGGGGAACCTGTGTGTTGTGGGCGGTGGCGAAGAGGTCGACGAGCGGGGTGCCCCACATGCGGAAAACCACGTGGAGGTAAGCCCTGTTGAGGGACCACTCGTGTTGGGGCAAAAACACTCTGCTCAGCGCGTCTGCCGCTGTGTTGTTCTCCCCCGCAATATGAAGGGCCTTGGGCAGGACGTTGTTGGTAATGGCCCAGTTCCAGAGCGTAGTTGCTTCCCTGCAGAGCTTGAGCGAGACCGTTCCTCCCTGCTTGTTGAGATAGTAACAGGCCGTGGTATTGTCCGACAGGACCTGCACCCTCTTGTTCCGAATGACATCTGCAAAAGAAGCAAGGGAGTAACGGATCGCTCTAAGCTCTAAGAGGTTAAAGTGCATGTTTACCTCAAGGGAGGACCAAACACCCTGAGCAGACAGGCGCCCACAACGCCCTCCCCAGCCTAGATTGGAAGCGTCCGTAAAGACGGTGACCTCTGGCAGGAAGGGACCAAAAGGACAACCCTTGGACAAATTCTCAGGGACAGTCCACCACACCAAGGACCGCTGTATCACCCTCGGGATGGAAAACCCACGGTGTTGACTCATAGCGAGAGGGTTGAAAACCCGAACAAATCAGTTTTGCAGAGGCCGCATGTGCAGGCGTGCAAAACACACCACCCCTGTGGAGGAGGCCATGAGGCCCAACAAGGTTTGAATCAGGAGGGCAGTTTGGAACCGGTTATGCACGAAGTGGCGGGCCAGGCAGGACAGCCTGCGCAAGCGGTCCGGGGGTAGATAAGCCCGGCCCAGCAGAGAGTCAAAGTGGACCCCGATGAACCTAATGCTCGTACCTGGGGACAAAACAGACTTCCCCAAATTAACCACTAGCCCCAGGCCGTCTAGCACGGACAAGGTGAGGGCGATAGAGGCCCGGAGGGAATCAGAGGAGGGACCCACCAGGAGCCAATCATCCAAATATGGATAGACAAAACAGCCACTAGACCGTAAATGTGCCACCACGGTGGCCATACATTTAGTGAACACCCTGGGCGCCGAGGCCAGGCCAAAGGGCAAGGCTGTGTACTCATAGACAGCGCCCCCACAGGTAAAACGGAGATATTTCCTGTGGCCCTCAAAGATGGAAATGTGGAAGTAGGCGTCTTTGAGATCCAAAATGGCCATCCAGACGCCTGACTCCAAGAGCTCCAATACTCGCGACAGAGTAAGCATCCTAAACTTTTCCACCCTCAAGTAAGTATTAAGGGTCCGAAGGTCCAAAATGGGACGAGACCCCCCATCTTTCTTATCCACAAGAAAGTATCTCGAGTAAAACCCCCAAGGGGAAGTAGAGACATCGACCACCCGGACAGCACCTTTGTTAACCAGCTCCAAAACATTATTTTGTAAAACAACATTACAACAAGAAGCACAACGAGGGGGGAGCGAAAGAGGGGGTGCAGTGGTGAACGATAACTTATAACCACGGGCCACAATAGAGAGGACCCAGGTATCGGTAGTAATGAGTTGCCAACGGGGCAAGAAAGGCCGTAGCCTGTCCAAGAACAAGACAGCAACAGCGTCCTTGGAGGCCAACGGGGAAGCGTCCTGGCGTAGTCAGAAGATCGAGGGCTTCTGCGCCGAAGTCGAGGCCTTGGGCGAGGGAGGCTGTTGTCGTCCCTTGGACCAGCCGGAGCGTCTCGAAGACTGGCGCTGCTGGCCAGAGTAGGAACGGTGGCCATAGGATTGGCCCGAGAAGTACCTTCCCTGGCGCTGTTGGAACTGCTGGTAGGGGGACTGATAGGACCGGAACTTGCCGTACCGATATCTCGGACCCGACTGCGGAACCGAAGGCGCAACCCCGAGGGACTTGGCCGTCTGCTGGTTCTTCTTCATGAGGGAAAGGGACTCATCCGTTTTCTCTGAGAAGAGCTGGGGACCCTCAAACGGGAAATCCTCGACCTTGGCCTTCTTCTCGGGGGGCAGGGCCGTAGATCGAAGCCAGGCGTGCCGACGCAAGAGCACGGAGGATGCCATCGCACGTGCAGCAGAGTCGGCGGCGTCCTTGCCAGCTGTCATCTGTTGCTTTGACAACCGGAAAGCCTCAGCCTGGAGAGCCTTGACCAAGGTACGGCGATCGTCGGGAAGGTCAGAGAGGTAGGAGGATAGTCGCTTCCACAAGAAGAGATTGTAGGAGCCCATTATCACTTAGAAATTGGCGATACGGAACCCCAGGGAAGCCGAAGAATACACCTTCCGACCAACGCCATCTAGCTTTCTGCCCTCCCGATCCGACGGAGCCGAAGAGGAACCGCGTCGGAACCGAGCTTGACCCTCCTCGGCCACGATGGAAGAGGGTTTCGGATGGGTGAAGAGGTAAGGGCAATCCTCCTGCTTGAGCCGATAATATTTCTCGACCTTCTTGGCCGTAGGCGGAACGGAAGCAGGGGTCTGCCAGAGCGCGAGGGCATTGTCGACGAGATCCTCGACAGGGGGGAACGCCACCGAGGCAGGAGAGCCAGAGTACAGCGGCTCCAGCAGCTTGCTCTTGGGTTTTGAGGTGGAGGAGGCGACATCAAGCTCCAGTGCCGCGGCCATCCGGACCAGCTGCTCCGCGAACACTCTGTAGTCGTCATTAGGAGACGACGAACAGAGCTCCCCCACAGCATCATCAGGGGAAGGGTCGGAGGCCGCGTCCGAGGAGTACTCTGATGGAGACGCCAGGCCCTCTTCATCCTCGGAGTCGGAGAAAGTCTGCGTCGGAACCGAAGGGCGCTCCGTCGGAACCGAGGTACAAGGCTCGGGAGCGGAAAGATGGCAATGCGGCCGAGCGGCAGGCGGAGCAAGTGGCAGAGTCGACGGCGCCGGAACCGAGGTCAAGGGCGCCGATGGGCCAGGCAAGAAGGGGGCGGACTGTTGGATCCAAGCCACGAAATCTTGCCAGGAGGCCACGTTCCCAAAGCCCGGGACAGGCTGCCAAGGAGGTAGAGCAGCAGGCACCGGAACGGATCGGTGAAACGGCGCCGGAACCGACAAGACTGGCTGCACCGGAACGGAGACCTCCGACGGGACCGGAGCAGATGGCAGGGAGCGTTCAAACTCCTGGAACGGTTCCGAAAAACAAGGGAACGATTCATAGTCGTCCGGAACCACCGGAGGAGGCGTACGAGGAGGCGAAGGGGTGTGCAGGAGACTCCTGACGTCCTCAGCAGGAGGGGCCGATCTGGGAGGCGAACCAGCCAACGATGTCGGGGCTGGCGATAAAGCACGGCTCTTGGATTTCGACCTGGCCTTTGCCTTTTTTGGCGGGGGCTCCGAAGAAGCCTCAGTGGCCAAAGGTTTCGAAGATGGCTTCGAAGAAGCGCGTTTCTTCGCCTTCCGACTGGACGGAGCACTCACGGAACCGGAGGCAGTCGAGCCCTCCGGAACGGGCGGCCCCGTCGGATCCGAGGGGAGCGGTTCCGGCGACTTACGTGGAGCCGGCGAGGGAGCGACAGAGCTGGGCCTGCTCCCAGACGATCCAGAAGGTTTGGGCGGCAGAAGGTTGGCGTCCCAAAGGAAGGCTCGGAGCCTGGCCTCGCGGTCGTTCCGCGCCTTCGGGGTGAAGGCCATGCAGAACTTACAGCGCTCCACGACGTGCCCCTCGCCCAAACAGATAAGGCACAGGTCATGACCGTCTGAGTGGGTCATTTTAGTGCCACACTGCTGGCATTTTTTAAATAGAGAGGAATGGGACATGGTGGAGGCGTTTCCCAGAGATGAAGGAGGAAACGATAACTCACAAGCGAAGAAAAAGTCCGAAGACACGAGCGACAGCTAAAGAACCTTTTCGAACGGCGGCGAAAAAGGAACTGAGGGAATGCCGGGGACGTTCGGGTACTTGTACTTCAAAATTGGCGGGAACACCGGCGCGCATGTGCGGTGGGCCCGAACGTCCCCGTCACATTTCTAGAAGCTAAAAGAATCTTCTCCGTGGCTGGCCTGCGCCTGCGCAGTCCCAATGTGGGGCTGCACAGAAGGACAACGACGATCAAATAAGTAAATCAACCTCTCAATCAAATTTATCATAATTCCCTGTCAGAATCCAGTTGTTTTTAAAAAAGAAACCCGATGCAATCTTTCCTCCTCATATTCCTGCATTTATGCTGAAATTAGACAGACTTTCTATGAAATGTTCAGAAAACACTATATAGCAGCATTGAGATTTAGGATGGTTCTGTTAAACTGGCTATTTAAGAGTTCATTGCTGAGCCTTTATTACTTGAAGATTGCTGGCACACTTGCAGTTTAGACTTTTATTATATCTTCCATGGACCTGAATTTGCTATTATACAGTAGATCACCCCCATTCCAGCTTACTGGTAAATCTGAGAATCTTTGGGCATTAAAAACTATGAAAAAACATCAAATGTATTTATAGCAGAGGGGCGAGTGGTTTCCATGGGAACATTTGTGGTACAATATATCTGACCAGTTTCTTCTTACCCTCCATGCATCTGAAGAAGAGAGCTGTGATTCTCAAAAGCTTATGCTACAGTAAAGTTGGTTAGTCTTAAAGGTGCTACTGGACTCTTTTCTATTGTGGTACAATAGAAAGGTATGTTAAGAGAGCTTGACTCTCAAAAGCTTATACCTCGGAAATCTGGTTGGTCTTAAGGTGCTTGAATCTTGCTATTCCTCCCCGCCCCCTGCCCCCAAATTAGAATTCACATTTGCCAAGCCCCTGTGCTACTGGGAAGGAGGTATCAAAATGGCCCTCAACCTTAGTTCAGTAAATCAGCTGTAATTCAGTTCTGAATGGTAGTACAACCACCATTCACAGCTCAAATTAAAGATTTTATACTCTAATGTTTATATAAGGTATGAACCCCACTTAACGTAGTTTATTTATTTATTACATGTTTACTTTACCTTCTCCTATTTTATCTTCTTAACAATCCTGTAGGGTAGGGTAGGCTGATAGTGAGTGACTGGCCCAAGGTCACCCAGTTAGCTTCATAGCTCATGAACCTGAGTCTCCCAAATCCTAGTATGACCCTAACCAATATATCACACTGGCACACCTCATTAAAAACATGTTTTTATACATGTTGAGACACTTTATTGGCATACTTTAGGCGAGTCTGTATATCCCAGCACAACAACTGCAATTGTGTTGAAAGGACCATGACTATATTGTACCCAGAGTGGTCTATCTACTTGGTAGCTCTAGGCAATTGTCTAGGGCGCCAGAGGCCTGGAAGGGCACCACCCAGCTCTGTGCCCTCCCGTTCACTGGAGTCCAGGTCTGCTGCAGAATGTAGCAGTCCTAGAGGACCCCAGAGCTTCATTAGGCAGCTGTGGGGAGGCTGCTGATTTCCTTCCTCCCTATGAACACAAATGAAGCTGTCTTGTACTAAATCAGACCTTCGGTCCATCAAGCTCAGTCTTGGCTACTCAGACTGGCAGCGGCACTCCAGGGTCTCTGTCAGAGGCCTTTAACATTACCTGGTCAATTTAACTGGAGATGCCAAGGACTGAACCTGGGACCTTCTGCATGCAAAGCATAGGTTCTTCCAGTAAGCCACAGCCCCAGTGTTGGGAAGCAGGGAAGGCCCAGCTGGTCTTCTTTCTCCTTCTCCCATTGCTGCACTGGAGGAGGAAGGTGGGCAGTGGCTTCCTGTCCTACTCTGGGGAGGGAGGATTGAGGAGGGCAAAGAAGGCAGGCGGTACTGTATTATGCCTTCAGTAAATGGGGGAGGGGCAAGGAGGGCAGGCAGTTCCATGCTGTGCTCCTGGGAAGTGGGGGTGGGGGTGGGCACTGTCATGCTGCACCGCTGAGAAGTCGGGGGAGGGAAGGAAGGCAGTGCTGCCACACTTCTCTGGGCCTTGCTGAGGGGAGGGCAAGGAAGGCAGGTGGCAGCTTCCTGTCATGGGGGGGAGGGGAGGAGGGAGGATGAGCTCAACTAAGGCACTTTAAGCACTCGGCCTCCCCCTGATTATGCCTCAACCAGGGAACATCAAACGACAATGATGGTGTTGTGGTACAAAGGTTGGTCATTCTAGGCTAAATCAACAACATTTGGAACAGGAAGCCTGCATCAATCTCATAGACCTTGCTGAAGTTTTTCAGAATCTTTATGCATGTTGAAAACCAAGCAGGACCTAGTAATTCATATAATGAGACTGTATGACAGATTTGAAACAAGGGGTTGTCCCTGAACAACTTTAAGGGGCTTTATTGTATAGATACATTATTCAGTTTTCACTGTTTTCACTTGCACTTTACAAACAGAGTTTACTTTAATATTTATATAGTGACTTGTCAGAGTCTCCTTAGACTAGGTCCTGCTTGGTTTTTGCTTATCTGTTGGAGACTTCCTCTCTTGGTCTTCGGTTGAAATGTATCTACAACCAAAATAAAAATTCTGTCACCAAGGCAAGGCCACACCCCCCCAAAAGTTTGTTCAAGACCACATTTCCCATAAAACTCATGCTCACTCTTATTACTATAACAATGAGATATAGTCTACCCACAACATTCATTAAAGCCTCATTTTGAAGCCCAAAATCATTCAAAAGCATAGAACGTGTGCCATGAGTAGTAGAAATGGAGCAGTAATTGATAGTCAACAATCTGGTAAATCTTCCAATGACAGTTTCTGTACTGATTATCTCCTGTATCTAAGTAGGTATGGTAATAGATTTGGTTATATCAATTCACCTACTAAAAGATCATTTCCACCAGAACAATTCAATCTGCGTGCATGAAAATGCCAGGACTACAGTGCCAAATTTCTGAACAATCAAACTCCGTCCCCTCATCTGTTTGTGTTCAAGGTTCTGTAATGTTCAAAATGCATTTGGCTTGGCAAGTTATGGTCTATGTAGTAATTTCAAAAAATCATCTTGACACTCCAATCCACTATATTTTAAAATATTTTTAATATGGTTCAACATTAGGTATAATTGTGTATATTACAGTAGTAAGAGAGCCACAAATGTACATTTCAGGATAGCATTTAATTAAAAATATTAACAAATACATAAATTTGTGCAAATTTTATCCAAAAAGTACAATGAATAAAAAACAGCAGTGGCCTTTCAGATCAATGTCCTACAAATGCTGGAAATAAATTCATGTACAGATTCATTTATAGCTAAAAGAGTACACCTGTCAGTAGCATTCTCAAATTATTCAGTTAAACTAAGGCCTCTGTAGCCAAAAATACAGAGAGCTATGCTTGATTTTTAAGAAATAAAAATGAGCACATATTTTATGGGAAATATGACTTCAAGCAAAGTTTGGTAGAGGTGCATGTCTGGCCCCAGTGATTTTTAAAAATAAGTTGGCTGTAGATACATTTCAACATGTATAATGACTCTACAACATTTCAGTGTCCATGACAATGGCAAATGAATGACTGACCTGGCCAAACAAAGTACAACGTTGTCCAAATCCCAACCCATCTGCAAATGTTTTGCTGCATCTACAACTCCATAAAGTATGCAGAGCAGGATCAATGAATTCAAAAGTATGTTTTGATGAAGCTCTTTTATATATTCTATCTTAACTCATTTTAAATCAACGTACACTTTCGGTAAACATTGAAGAATGTGAAAGTGCCTTTAATTTGAGCCGTGAACAGTTGCTGTACGGCTACTCATAATGGAGTGCTATCCAATTTAATTAATAAAGGTTATGATCCATTTTGATTTCCCTACCCAATCACTATCCACAGCACTTGTACTCTTGGAAAAATGAGAATTCCAATGGGTCGGGGAGACATCTTCAAGAAAAAACATAGTCCAATTATTGTACTAAAATTTTCACAGGAAACCAAAATTTCATACCACTCGCTCTTCTGCAATTAATATAATATAATCTGGGTGGGGATTGCATATCAAAGATTCAGTTAACAAATTCAAACTGAAGAATATTACCAAACGTTCCCCAACAGGACACAGAACATCATAACCATGAGCCAGGAATGTGTTAGGGCTCTAGCTTGGTGTTGGATTGTAACTTGGCCACCTTCAGCAGTTTCTTCTGGAGGTATGGCATAGAAAAATTTAAAATAAATAAATAAATGAGCCAATAGCATTTACAGTACTTTCTCTAAGCCCCTTTTAATTCTACAATAATAATTTTAGGTGATCTTGTCTGAACAAGCTCATTCTGTGATTTGAAATACTTGCGAATATTCCAGCTCCAGAAGAGAGTTGGTTTCTGATTCATTATATACTTACCACTAAGTAAAGGTCTGTTAAGAATGTACAGTGCTGGTAATTCCTCTATCTCTGCTATCCGCTGGTATACTGCCCTGGACAGGTGATCTCCATGGTATAAACTTCCTAAGATGATGCTAGAGAAGTAAATTGGCTCGACAACAAGGCTAAGCAATGCTCCTTGAATACCAAGCACGTTCCACCTACAGGGAATAAAATAAAATGGAGCTATTTTGATTTCTGCTTGCGACCAAGCAAAGCATAACTAATTGCAGGAAAGTGCTGAAGAACAAGATTGTTTGTGATTGCCTCTTGCTGGTTTTTTTCTCCAACCACCAACTTCTTCCCTCTGGAATGTTAAAAAAGTACACACAAAACTGCCTTATCCCAAATCAGACCGCTTGTCTATCAAGGTCTACCACTGAGCCACAGCCCCACAAATAATTTCAGTATTTCATGCAGCACTTGGTTTGCAGCTTGTTATTGATGAAACAAATTATTGCGATTTTACATCCATTAGTTACAATAACAAGGAAATCAAGAAGGTGATTATGAATCTCAAGGTAAACAACATTATTATTCATTAATAATCATTTTTTATTTTGGATATTATTATTCCTTGATCTTCATGTCTGTCTATCCTAATACAAAGCTACCAGGTTGTGAAAGTATGTGTTTTATTTCTAAGGGAAAATAATAGCAGTGGACTATAAGGTTGAAACATATGATATGTAAGCCATTTCTAAGCTTAATACAGTCGTAGGAGTTTTCAAGTTGAAGAGGTTTTAAGAGAACCAAAACAACACCATGCATGGCAGAAATAGAAAGGATTCTTTCCCAAAGTAGGTGCTATCATTTCATCAATCTTCTCCAAAAGGTTTGCCTTGTTGCTATAGTGAAAGGTGACTGCAGCAAAGCTCTGCAAGATTTGAGTACATCATAACTTAACACACTGAAAGCTCACTTTATCCCCAGTGCAATTGTACAGAACCTGAACTGCAGTCTTTGTGTCCTGAATATAAACTCACAAAAGCTGAGAATCCCAAAATCCTCTCTTATAGTTTTATTCATTTGAGCACACCGTTTGTATTACTGCAGATTGTAAATTTTGGTTATACCCCAATTGCTCCACTTGATCTAGTAACAGCTACTGCCCTCAAGTCACCAACAGAGAAGCTATAAAGAAGTGTTAGAATGAATCCTCAAAAAAAAGTCCCCAAAATCTGTGAAACTGGAAGAAGCTGATAAAGCCAAGATGCACAGTGGAAAGAAAAACAGGGTTTCTCACCTGTAACTGTTGATCGTCGAGTCTCTTCTGTGCAGACACACATTGGGACTGCGCAGGCGCAGGCCAGCCGCGGAGAAGATTCTTTTAGCTTCTAGAAATGTGACGGGGACGTTCGGGCCCACCGCACATGCGTGCCGGTGTTCCCGCCAATTTTGAAGTACAAGTACCCGAACGTCCCCGGCATTCCCTCAGTTCACCTGAGCCGCCGGAGAAACAATGGAGTAAACCAAGCACTCACAGCGGGGCAGGCGGGAGGGAATGTGTGTCTGCACAGAAGAGACTCGACGATCAACAGTTACAGGTGAAAAACCCTGTTTATCGTCGTCGTCCTTCTGTGCAGCCCCACATTGGGAGAATAGCTAGCATCTCACCAATGGGGGCGGGTGTGAGTGTCTATGTGAACAAAGAATGCAGAACAGCCGTGCCAACAGCGGATTCACGGCGTGCATTCACGTCTACAGAATAATGTTTAATGAAAGTGTCAGCGGTAGACCACGTTGCAGCTTGGCAGACGTCCTGGAGTGGCACTCCTCGCAGGAAGGCAGCAGAGGCAGCTTGTGCTCGAGTAGAATGAGCAGTAATCAACAACGGGCACCGGACTCCAGCTTGCTGATAACAAAGTTTAATTGCAGACACAATCCAGCGAGAGATGGACTGGGCAGAAGCTGGCGAGCCCTTGCGAGGGCCAGAGTAACACAAGAACAGGGCAGGAGACTTCCTGAAACACTTGGTGCGATGTAAATAAAACAATAAAGCACGTTTCACATCCAATGTGTGTAGAGTACGTTCCTCTGGGGAAGAGGGTGTAGGAAAAAAGGAAGGAAGGACCACCTTTTGACGCAGGTGAAATTTGGAAACCACCTTGGGCAGGAACTGCATAATAGTGTGGAGCATGACCGTACCGGGGAAGAACTGCAGGAAGGGGGGGTCACACCTCAGAGCAGACAACTCCCCAACCTGCCTGGAGGAAGTGATTGCAACCAAAAAGGCCACCTTCTGCGTGAGCAGAGGCAAGGGACAGGTAGACAGGGGCTCAAAAGGGGAGAGCATCAGACGGGAGAGCACCAGGGTCAGGCTCCACTGAGGAATAGGATGGGCCCTAGGAGGAAAGGACTTTAGTAGGCCCTTCAGGAACTGTTTGGACAGCCAATGTGCAAACACAGTCCTCCCATCAATCTGCTCATGGAAGGCAGAGATAGCAGCCATGTGCACCTTAACACTGGAGAACGCCAGGCCTTGGGAGCACAGGTCCAGGAGGTAGTCCAGAATGACAGGCAGCGGGCAAGTGAAAGGGGAAACCCCTTTGGGGGCTAACCACCTAGACAAACGTGACCACTTCCTCTGGTAGGACAACCTGGTAGACGGTTTTCGGGCATTCAAGATCACGTTAAGCACCCTAGCAGAGAGGCCTAGTCTGGGGCGCAGAGGAGCCAGGCAGTCAGATTTAGCACTGCCACATTGTGATGCCACACCCCGTCCCTGAGTAGCAGGTCTGGGGCGTGTGGAAGCGGGAGACACCGCCCCTGTGACAGGGAGAGTAAAAGGGGGAACCAATCCTGGCGAGGCCACCGAGGGGCAATCAGGATACAATGGGTCCGGAAGGCTCTGATCCTGGACAGGACCTTGTGAAGGAGTGGGAAGGGCGGGAAGGCATAAAAGAGCCCTGGAGACCAGGGTATCTGGAAGGCATCCCCCAGTGAACGATGGCCAATCCCGGCCCGGGAGCAGAACAGGGGAACCTGTCTGTTGTGGGCTGTGGCGAAGAGGTCGACGAGCGGGGTGTCCCACATGCGGAAAACCACATGGAGGTAAGCCCTGTTGAGGGACCACTAGTGTTGGGGCAAAAACACTCTGCTCAGCGCGTCTGCCGCTGTGTTGTTCTCCCCCGCAATATGAACGGCCTTGGGCAGGACGTTGTTGGTAATGGCCCAGTTCCAGAGCGTAGTTGCTTCCCTGCAGAGCTTGAGCGAGACCGTTCCTCCCTGCTTGTTGAGATAGTAACAGGCCGTGGTATTGTCCGACAGGACCTGCACCCTCTTGTTCCGAATGACATCTGCAAAAGAAGCAAGGGAGTAACGGATCGCTCTAAGCTCTAAGAGGTTAATGTGCATGTTTACCTCAAGGGAGGACCAAACACCCTGAGCAGACAGGCGCCCACAACGCCCTCCCCAGCCTAGATTGGAAGCGTCCGTAAAGACGGTGACCTCTGGCAGGAAGGGACCAAAAGGACAACCCTTGGACAAATTCTCAGGGACAGTCCACCACACCAAGGACCGCTGTATCACCCTCGGGATGGAAAACCCACGGTGTTGACTCATAGCGAGAGGGTTGAAAACCCGAACAAATCAGTTTTGCAGAGGCCGCATGTGCAGGCGTGCAAAACACACCACCCCTGTGGAGGAGGCCATGAGGCCCAACAAGGTTTGAATCAGGAGGGCAGTTTGGAACCGGTTATGCACGAAGTGGCGGGCCAGGCAGGACAGCCTGCTCAAGCGGTCTGGGGGTAGATAAGCCCGGCCCAGCAGAGAGTCAAAGTGGACCCCGATGAACCTAATGCTCGTACCTGGGGACAACACAGACTTCGCCAAATTGACCACTAGCCCCAGGCCGTCTAGCACGGACAAGGTGAGGGTGATAGAGGCCCGGAGGGAATCAGAGGAGGGACCCACCAGGAGCCAATCATCCAAATATGGATAGACAAAACAGCCACTAGACCGTAAATGTGCCACCACGGTGGCCATACATTTAGTGAACACCCTGGGCGCCGAGGCCAGGCCAAAGGGCAAGGCTGTGTACTCATAGACAGCGCCTCCACAGGTAAAACGGAGATATTTTCTGTGGCCCTCAAAGATGGAAATGTGGAAGTAGGCGTCTTTGAGATCCAAAATGGCCATCCAGACGCCTGACTCCAAGAGTTCCAATACTCGTGACAGAGTAAGCATCCTAAACTTTTCCACCCTCAAGTAAGTATTAAGGGCCCGAAGGTCCAAAATGGGACGAGACCCCCCATCTTTCTTATCCACAAGAAAGTATCTTGAATAAAATCCCCAAGGGGAAGCAGAGACATCGACCACCCGGACAGCACCTTTGTTAACCAACTCCAAAACATTATTTTGTAACACAACATTACAACAAGAAGCACAACGAGGGGGGTGCGAAAGAGGGGGTGCAGTGGTAAACGATAACTTATAACCACGGGCCACAATAAAGAGGACCCAGTTATCAGTAGTAATGAGTCGCCAACGGGGCAAGAAAAGCCGTAGCCTGTCCAAGAACAAGATATTAACAGTGTCCTTGCAGGCCAACTGGGAAGCGTCCTGGTCTAGTCAGAAGACCGTGGGCTTTTGCGCCGAAGTCGAGGCCTTGGGCGAGGGAGGCTGCTGTCGTCCCTTGGACCGGCCGGAGCGTCTCGAAGAGTGGCGCTGCTGGCCAGAGTAGGAACGGTGGCCATAGGATTGACCAGAGGAGAACCTTCCTTGGCGCTGTTGGAACTGCTGGTAGGGTGACTGATAGGACCGGAACCTGCCATACCGATATCTCGGACCCGTCTGCGGAACCGAAGGCGCAACCCCGAGGGACTTGGCCGTCTGCTGGTTCTTCTTCATGAGGGAAAGGGACTCATCCGTTTTCTCTGAGAAGAGCTGGGGACCCTCAAACGGGAAATCCTCGACCTTGGCCTTCTTCTCGGGGGGCAGGGCCGTAGATCGAAGCCAGGCGTGCCGACGCAAGAGCACGGAGGATGCCATCGCACGTGCAGCAGAGTCGGCGGCGTCCTTGCCAGCTGTCATCTGTTGCTTTGACAACCGGAAAGCCTCAGCCTGGAGAGCCTTGACCAAGGCACGGCGATCGTCGGGGAGGTCAGAGAGGTAGGAGGATAGTCGCTTCCACAAGAAGAGATTGTAGGAGCCCATTATCACTTGGAAATTGGCGATACGGAACCCCAGGGAAGCCGAAGAATACACCTTCCGACCAATGCCATCTAGCTTTCTGCCCTCCCGATCCGACGGAGCCGAAGAAGAACCGCGTCGGAACCGAGCTTGACCCTCCTCGGCCACGATGGAAGAGGGTTTCGGATGGGTGAAGAGGTAAGGGCAATCCTCCTGCTTGAGCCGATAATATTTCTCGACCTTCTTGGCCGTAGGCGGAACGGAAGCAGGGGTCTGCCAGAGCGCGAGGGCATTGTCGACGAGATCCTCGACAGGGGGGAACGCCACCGAGGCAGGAGAGCCAGAGTACAGCGGCTCCAGCAGCTTGCTCTTGGGTTTTGAGGTGGAAGAGGCGACATCCAGCTCCAGTGCCGCGGCCATCTGGACCAGCTGCTCCGCGAACACTCTGTAGTCGTCATTAGGAGACGACGAACGGAGCTCCCCCACAGCATCATCAGGGGAAGGGTCGGAAGCCGCGTCCGAGGAGTACTCTGATGGAGACGCCAGGCCCTCTTCATCCTTGGAGTCGGAGAAAACCGCCGGGGTTTGCGTCGGAACCGAAGGGCGCTCCGTCGGAACCGAGGTACAAGGCTCGGGAGCCGAAAGATGGCGATGCAGCCGAGCAGCAGGCGGAGCAAGTGGCAGAGTCGACGGCGCCGGAACCGAGGTCAAGGGCGCCGATGGGCCAGGCAGGAAGGGGGCGGACTGTTGGATCCAAGCCACGAAATCTTGCCAGGAGGCCACGTTCCCAAAGCCCGGGACAGGCTGCCAAGGAGGTAGAGCAGCAGGCACCGGAACGGATCGGTGAAACGGCGCCGGAACCGACAAGACTGGCTGCACCGGAACGGAGACCTCCGACGGGACCGGAGCAGATGGCAGGGAGCGTTCAAACTCCTGGAACGGTTCCGAAAAACAAGGGAACGATTCATAGTCGTCCGGAACCACCGGAGGAGGCGTACGAGGAGGCGAAGGGGTGTGCAGGAGACTCCTGACGTCCTCAGCAGGAGGGGCCGATCTGGGAGGCGAACCAGCCAACGATGTCGGGGCCGGCGATAAAGCACGGCTCTTGGCTTTCGACTTGGCCTTTGCCTTTTTTGGCGGGGGCTCCGAAGAAGCCGCAGTGGCCAAGGGCTTCGAAGAAGGCTTCGACGAAGCGCGTTTCTTCGCCTTCCGACTGGACGGAACACTCACGGAACCGGAGGCAGTCGAGCCCTCCGGAACGGGCGGCCCCGTTGGATCCGAGGGGAGCGGTTCCGGCGACTTACGCGGAGCCGGCGAGGGAGCGACAGAGCTGGGCTTGCTCCCGGACGATCCAGACGGTTTGGGCGGCAGAAGGTTGGCGTCCCAAAGGAAGGCTCGGAGCCTGGCCTTGCGGTCGTTCCGCGCCTTCGGGGTGAAGGCCATGCAGAACTTACAGCGCTCCACGACGTGCCCCTCGCCCAAACAGATAAGGCACAGGTCATGACCGTCTGAGTGGGTCATTTTAGTGCCACATTGCTGGCATTTTTTAAATAGAGAGGAATGGGACATGGTGGAGGCGTGTCCCAGAAAATGAAGCGATAACTCACAAGCGACGAACAGTCCGAAGACACGAGCGACAGCTAAAGAACCTTTTCGAACGGCGGCAAAAAAGGAACTGAGGGAATGCCGGGGACGTTCGGGTACTTGTACTTCAAAATTGGCGGGAACACCGGCGCGCATGCGCGGTGGGCCCGAACGTCCCCGTCACATTTCTAGAAGCTAAAAGAATCTTCTCCGCGGCTGGCCTGCGCCTGCGCAGTCCCAATGTGGGGCTGCACAGAAGGACGACGACGATCACAACTGTAACCTAACTGATGTTCTTCAAACAGTCATGCTATGGGCTTCAGGACAATTTGGCAACTTTTAGAACTTAAGTTCTTATATGTGAGTCCTGTCCAGCCTGAGGTGAGAGTTCATGCATTGCCACTAAGTTCTTCCCTAGAATGATGCAGCAGGCTCAGAACAGCCATTGCCAGAAAGGCAGGAGGGTTGTGTCACTCCCCAGATGAACCAGCATCACAAGTTACAGAGAAGCAAATCTGCACTTTACTTTGTGATCTCTGTGCAGGCAGACTATGGGCAAGGAGTCACCCACTAATCTATGGTTAAACCATAGAGTTTTTGACAATCCTAGAGTGCCAAGCAGATGCAATGACATCACTTCTGGTTTGTGCTGGAAGTTACACTGTGGCATCAGCATGACACCAATCATGTAGGTCTCTGCCCCCCTGCAATCTCCTGCTGGGTGCCAGCATTAGGCTGGCAAACCTATCTGGGAGAGAGACACCTCTTCTAAAAGCTGTAGATCTAGCCCCCACCCCTGGCTGCATGGTTTGTAACAGCAGTAGAAAGTGGTTTGCATGTGAGCGCACAACAGAGTCTAATACTGTAAACCAGTGACTGAGACACTAGGAGGACACTTTTCAATCCCCGTTCTCTCCCCACAGCACTCCAGTAAACTGGGCTGCTTTCTGAAGGGTGCACAAAAAGGCCCTGCAACTATCCAAGGAGTGCAGTTTCCCTCTCTGCACTCAATGAAAGATGTGGGAAACATGATAAGTTCCTAATTGAGATGGAGAGCAGCAAACATTACACCAATTTTTAAAGAGGGGTCCAGTGGGGAACTAAGAAACTACAGGCCAATATGCCTAACATCTGTCCCAGACAAATTAATAGAAACTATAATCAAGGATAGATTAGGCATATAGAGTAACAAAGCCTGCTGAGGGAAAACCAGCATGGCTTCTGCAAATGTGTTTTGAGAAACTGAACAAGCATGTAGATAATGTTCACCCGGTAGACATTATATACTTGGACTTTCAAAAGCCTTTTAACAAGGTACCTCACCAAAGACTCTTGGGTAAGTTTAGCAGTCGTGGGATAAGTGGGTGGGTCCTCTTATGAAATAAACATATGAAGCAGAGAGCAGGAATAAATAGACCGTTCTCAAAATGGAGGGAAGTAAGAAGTGGGGCCTCACAAGGATTATTGGAGCCGGTGCCATTTAGTTTGTTCTGAAACTGGGGTGTGAGCGGTGAAGTGGCCAAGTCTGCAGATGACACAACATTATTCAGAATGGTAAAAACCAAGGTTGACTCTGAAGAACTCCAAGAGGATCTCCATAAATTCAGTGAGGGGACAGCAATGCAGCAAATAAAGTTCAATGCAGGTAAGGGTAAAGTGATGCACGCTGGGACTTCTCAGTTTAGAAAAGAGACAACTAAGGTGGGACATGATTGAGGCTTAGAAAATTCTGCATGAGGTGGAGTGGACAGAGAGAACTTCTTCTCCCTCTTCCAAAGTACTAGAACTTGAGAGCACTCAATGAAGCTGAGGTAGATTCAAGTTGGACAAAAGGAAATACTTCTTCATGCAACAAGTGATTAAAATGTGGAACTCGCTGCCAGAGGATGCAGTGATGGCCACAGGCATAGACAGCTTTAAAGGGAAATCAGACAAGATTCATGGAGGATAGGTCTGTCAGCTACTAGCCATGGTGACTGAAAGAAACCTCCACATTCAGAGGAAGTCTACTGACTTCTGAAGCCCAGTGCTAGGAGGCACCAGCGGGGAGGCCCTCAGCTCTTCCTATGTTCTTATGTCTTGTGTGTGTGTGGGGGGGGGGGGAGAGACTGAGGCAGGGAGACAGACAATAAACTGAATAACTAACTAGATGGAACGATGAGTGCCTTTCTCTTACTGAGAAGACTGAGCGTCATGATTACTGCTGTCTGTACCCATATATGAGAAAGGACTGGCTATCTTCAAGAGCTGTAATCCGGACTTATTTCATAAAACCTAGTTGCAATCTCTGATTCTCTGCTGAGATTTATAGGAGAAAAGGGAGCTACAACCCCACCTGGGATCATTCATTTGGCATTGATGGCACAGCTCCTAGGGTCTTAAGACACTTCCAAGGCTGATTCTCAAAAAAGTTTGCAACCCTCTCCCCCAGCAAGAGGACGGGTCTACATTCCAGTAGTTAAGCCACAGTTGACAGCGCACTGTATCAACAGCCATAGCAAATTGTACAGCATTATGGCTTGAATTTGGTATGGAGGCAATGGCATTAGAATTGTTAATAGTCCGCTAGATATTTTGAGATCTGAAGCTTTGACAAAGATACAGGTTTACTGATGCTGTGTTCAGGCCACATATACTAGATGTTGGGTAGAGTTTATCTTTTTTGTCCCCTGGATCTTTTGAGCAAATAGTCTTTCTTTAGGACACAGGTTTGCAACTGCTGGCTCAGCACAGAACTAAATTTGGCTGTTTTACAAAGAAAATGAAATCTTTAAGTATATTGCGGGGGGTGGGGGATAGGTGGCTCGCTAGAATAACCAGTGAATGAAGGGAATGGCAGGCAAAGATTGGGGGGAGGGGCAGGCTAAAGGGCTTCTTAGAGATCCCTTACAAAAAGGGAAAGGATAAAAGTGAACATTTGCCAATAATTCAAGTGCAAACTGTGTACAGATTTATGCCAGTGCACTAAAACAACTGTGGTCCTGTGCTTACTTATTGTGAGAACTTCCTAATAAAGGGCTTTCAACAACTAGTGCAGAAACTTTACAGATTATTAATATGTCATATGAAAACACACAAAGCTGCCTTTGTACTGGACCCTCGGTCCATCAAAGTCAGTATTATCTACTCAGACTCTCCAGGGTCTCAGGCAGAGATCTTTCACAACACTTTTTACCTGATCCTTTTAGCAGGAGCTGCTGGGGTTTGGGACATTCTGAATGCCAAGCAGTCGCTCTGCCACTGAGGCACTAATAATGTCAATTATCTGTACGTTTAAATGTTGTAATTTCAGTTATCCAAACGAGCTATCTCGTAACTAGCTCTTTGTTGATCTCTTGCTGACCCCCTACTTTAGGGACTAGTCTGAAATTAGTTCAGGCATCCACTAGAGGGCCTCAGAGAGCTTCCAGATTCAGCTATGGAAAATTTTAAGACTGTTTTGCAGTGCTTGAGCTATTTATGCTGGGGAATGGGGCTTCCCATTCAGAGAAGGAAGGACAGAGGGAACTCCCTGCATGACTTTGAATGAGTACACACTGGCAAAGGAATCATGAAATATGTGCAATCTTCTTGAGAAAGGAAAGCTGAAACAGGAATAATTTAAGCTAGCATCCTGTCGAAGACTATTGGCACCTGGAAATATCCTTTCCCCCTTGCGGGGACCAGAGGACTGGCTTTAGAGACGTCCATCTCATCTCCTGTGACTTGAGGAATATGAAAAGTATCAACATCCAAATAATTTATAGTGGATGACTTGAAGAACTTCTGCACATGAGCACTTTGAACTGGTCTCTTAGAAGAGAATTTGCTTGCCTCTGGACTGTACATTTCGGGTGTACCAGCTATTTTGCACTGTTCTGAATTGCACTGTTCTGAATGTTTATCACTGTAGCACTTTAATTGTACTGGATTTCTTACACTGTGATTAACATTAACGTTGTGAGTGGATGCGCCACATACCTTGCAGAGGATTGATTAGACCATAGACTATAGTATTCATTACAGGAATTTGTGTGACTTACTGTTACTTAGGGTGGTTGTGTTTTGTTTAGTGGTTACCTCCGAGCGTCTCTTCTTCTTCTTCTTTTTTTTGGTTTACCCACCTGCAGGGGTTTTTTTTCTGGGAAAAGAGGTGGCGGAACTCTCAAGAGAGAAATGAGGAAGAAACATGGGATTCTTTGAAGTCATATTATTTTCAAGCACTATTGCCGAGTATTGTCAAGAGGTGCCGGAACTCCATTCCCCCATGTTCCCCCCGAAAAAAGCCCTGCCCACTTGTCAGGAAGCAAGGGTTGGTATCAGCTGATGAGCTTGCGCTACAGGCACTTCCTGGTTTGGAGGGACACCTCAACCCGTAACACTTTTCTCTCAATCAATATGGCCTCCCCTCTACTTGTTCTGGCTACCCCTTGAGGAGGAGTTGCATCTTCCTAGCAAGGCACCTCCTCCTACACCTGTTGCCTCCCTCTGCCATTACTCTGAGACCGTGCCTTGTTGTATGCTCTATAAGCCCCGTTCAGCATGGGCTCTTCATCTGTCACCTCTGAAGGAACCCTGGTTGTGAGAAAGAAATAACCGAAAAAGAACTGGCTAATCCAAACTCATGTTGGGCAACATGTTAAGAGCAGCTCAGCAGTAGTATTGGCTGCCTAGGGATGTGGTGGGTTCCTCCTCATTGGTGGTCTTCAAGGAGTGGCTGAACAAGTACTTGTCAGGGATGCTTTAGGTGGTTCATGCATTGAGCAGGGGGGTTGAACTAGATGGTCCAAAAGACTCCTTCCAACTCTGTGATTCTATGAATATTGTTTCACATATCTCATATACATACTCAGGTACTTAACAACAGGATCCAATCCTGCAAAAAGCCAGACCCTGCAGTCCTGCAAAAAGCCAGACCCAGAGGGCCAGGGGGCATTTGAGGATAGCACAGGATGAAGTATTGGAGAGGGGAATGCTTGGGCAACACAGGCTGCTTTGTACAAGCAAAAGCACTTTCTGATTTGGCAAGGGGTGGGGTTGGCTCCAACCCAGTTACGTATACTTTTTAAAAACAAGAAATGACCTCCTTACAAAATTAGATATGAGTGAAATGTATTTTGATTAAGAATTAGAGTAAAGCAGTAAATGATGGCCATGGAATGAGACCCTGGAGAAGAAAGTAAAAGTGTCTTATGTAAGAAATATCCAAGCTGTAAAGGCAGTGGGGGTTGGGGGTGGAGTGTTTCAGGCTAAACAACAATATAGATGGAGTGGAAATTTTTGAAACCTAGTAGAACGGGGGGGGGGGGGGGCGCGGAATCAATTGGATATGATTATCCCTGGCAGAAGCAGATTGAGAGGGGCAGGAGAGGAAGCAGACTCAACACCCACCTCATATGTTCACGGGCACCAGCAGCTTGCCAACACCTCGTGCCGGCCTTGGGCAGGTGTCTGCAGCCACCCGTTTGGAGCAGGGGTAGCACCTGTCTACCATACATGGGATGGGGGCACCTGTTTGCAGTGGATCCCACCTACTTCTCATGAGTCCACTATGAAGTCTTGCCTGGGGTTGGAGAGGCCCTGGCAGGGGAGAAGGCCTCACTGGATTTTTCCCTGTGGCTCCTCATCCCTGGATATAAACTCTATAGATAGGACAGGGAAGAACTTGTTGGGGGCAGTGTGGTGTTGCTTTGTGTATCGAAGAGCACAGATATATATATATACTAGAAAGCATAAAGGAAATAAAGTCCTGCAAAAATCTCTACGTGTGGCGATACTAGGCACTATATGTAACTAAAAAGTTACGCAACTGACCAGCACTCTGAAAATTATCTCAAGCTGGAGTGGAAAACAAGCAGAGAATGTTGCAACAATGCACAACTTTGACCACCCTCACATGGAATGGGTAAATGTGTCCTCCAGTCATAGTACAGAGGCAACATTTCCAGTTATCATAAATGACTATACACTGGAGAAGTTGGTCACAGAGACAGCTAGAGGACAGGTGACCATAGACTTGCTTCTGAGAAGTGCCTGCTACTGGTGCAAGGTGTAGATGTTGTTGCACAGACTAGGAACAAGGACCACAATGTTATTATGGATAGCATTCATGTCACAATGGTAAGTTGCTCAAAAGTTTAAAAACAATCACATCTGATATCAAAAGATGGAACTGTATAAAAATAAGGAGACCAATAAGAAAGAAGATGAAAAGGGGACTCAATGGAACTAAATCCTTGCACAATGCTTGGAAACTGTTTAAAGCCTCATTAAGTAAAGCCCGGAGAGAATACACTCCTCAGGATACGAAACACTAAAAGAATGCCAGCATTTTCAGTGGACAACAACATGGTAAATGTAAGTAAATGTGTCATCTCCTCTCTTAATTGTACTTTTGCTAAACTCAAAAACTTCATATGCTTCAACCTTTCCTCAGAAGATACTCCAACCTCTTAATCATCTTGGATGCCCTCTTTGGTACATTTTCCATCATGCATTATCTTTTTTATGGTACAGTGACCAGAACTGTACACAGTATTCCAAATACAGCCACTCTGAATGGCAGTAGCTCTCTAATGTCTCAGGAAGAGGTATTTTCACATCACCTTCTGCCAGATCCTTTTAAACTGAAGATACTAGAAATGGTACTTGGGAGCTTCTGCATATACCACTCAGTTATGGCCTCAACCATTTTTTTTTTGAAAATCACTTCTCCCCTCCCCAATTAGAATATGCACAACTGAAAACTATCATCTCCTCAGTATCACACCCATATTACAAAAAAAGAAAAAATTGTGATTAGTTACAATATACACATTATCCACCAGAACACAGAATAAACGGCAATTCACTACACTGATCAATCAGCAATCTAGGATCAGACATACGATGAAGCTGTCTACAAATAAACCCGAAGAGAAATGTCTCACCTAGCTATTTTATCACTGCACGACATCGTAAGCAATCTCTCTCCCTGCAATACTCCATCCCATGTCTGGATTGTAGTTGTGGATCGGACAGGAATTGTTCCTTCCCCAGATTCTATTTTCGTTCGTAGCTGTCCTCTTGCTTTCCGGTTTGGATGTCTGTCTCCCTGATCTAAGTGACAAAAATGGCCACGGTTACTGATCATGAAATGGAAAACAACTACACATTTCTATGCTGGCTAATACTCCGTAACAGATTCTAATTCCATGTTCTATATCTCATTTGAGATAAAGAATGCATAGAAGAGAATTTAATCTTGAACAATATATAGAGGATAAACAGAACAATTCAGACAGTAAGTGATGTGCATTGAAGATTAGCAAGGATTTGGTTTATATAAATTTATATCTAAGATTTCCTTGCTAAGGAACTTTCAGGCATGCCAAAACTGATACATGGGAGGAACATTCATTCCTACACAGAAATTGTAGTGTTGCAATTCTGTATGTGCAAACAGCAGTCTGCGTACATGTAGGATTGTCCCTCCACACAGATACAACACCTTAATTCCCACACAAAGTACCTACGGTATAAAAATTTTGGAATATATTTATTTATTTATTATTTATAGCCCAACTTTTTCACTGACACTCAAGGTGGATTACACAGTGTTAAGTCAGTACAATCAATGACTGGAGCATTTGATAAACAAAACAAGAAGGTATGGATTGCAGAAATGTGAAAACAAACATAAATCCGAGTACAGAGATGAAGCGTTGCTGAAACAAACATAATTACTTTAACGTGAGACATAAAATTATGCAGAAACCACCCAGTAGGAGCGTATCTAACATCGACAGAACCCAGCAGAAATGTCTACACTCCTTGTCCTTTTACCAAAGCATCTCTGAGCCATTTCTTACAGCACAACCCTATTATCTGAGTACAGAATGGCTGGATGCTATCAGCCCTATCTCTACAACAAAAAGGAAAGACTATAATTACAAGACAACTAATTTGCAAGAAAATAGTCATATTTTCTTATATCGTGATTATTTAGGGAAGCTACGTCGAGCAAATCACTGTGTAGACAGCATAAATTTTTTCTAAATGAAGTTCATGGCAAACCATTTTAATCCTGAACAACTCCCTTAACAAGAAAAAATGATCATACCCTCTTGTGCTGCCTCATGGGGTGAGAAAATTCGAGCATCACCACAAGGAGAGGTGCTGATATAGAGATGAAACTGCACATTTTCTTTCAGTTTAAACCCACCTCGTTCTGACTTGATAAAAATAGATTTCTGTTGATCTTCCTTATTACTGAAGGAAACAGAGTACATGTTACTCAGAATGGCTTTTTTCTTTAAAAAAAAGAAAACACACAAAAGATCCAAAGTGCAACATAAGCACATATCAGATGTTATAACATAATAGTGTACAATTTATTGAAAAATTTTAAATGATCAGACTTATTGTTTCTTCAGAATATTTCAACTGAACCTTAAAATTCCTTGTATATATAGCAAGGGAAATTTCTCTAGAGGAAGCAAATGGGAAGCCTGGGTAAGTTTACAAATCTGGCACTTATGCCATTACCTCTGGTTTTTAATGTACATCTCAACATAATATAAACCATATGCTTTCCCTATGGCTCAACCTTTAGTTGGATATACTTAAGATGATATATACTATACACTCAAGTAGTAGTAGAATGAGTAGATCCACTTGTGCTAGACAGCCACCAGAAACCACAGAAAGCCCTTTGCAAAGTTTGGATGTGTTTTGTTAAAGGCAGGAAAGCAACAGCTATTCCTCTGCCAGTACTGATGTTGGGTCCGAATGCCAGTGCCCAAAGGTAGGCCAGCATTTCATCATATTAGCTGCTAACTGTAATTTGCAGGATCAAATTAATAAGCTCTGAGTCCAAGCACAATGCAACCAGGGGAACTTGCTTCAACATAAATGTGCTAAAGATCGAGGTGCTAGGGAACTGGGCTTGCAGCTTACCTCAAAAGCAGTTCAAGTTGCATATAGAGAAATTTAAGCAGGCATCTGCGAGCTATAATTTCTGCATGACAATCATTCAACGCAAGACCACGATCACTCATATATTCTCCATTAATACATTTTGTTCCTGTAGAAACACTTATAACCTGAGCATCTTTCACGTCTGAACCTGAAAAACAAATGTCAGATTGGGAGTGGGGGGAGGGGATCAAGTTATTTCCAGGAGACATATTTCCTGAAATGCATCTTCTGTTGCCTGGACTAATCTGTTTTGAACACGCGGCTTGGGGGATGCTAGGTAAACATGAAAGATTGAACTGTCAGATGATTTTCAGCTACACGTTACAAACATTTTGAAAGACGTACTTGGAAGGGAAAAGAAGTCACAACAAGTTATGGTCACACCATTTGGGCAGACTTCTAGAACCACATGAACATTAAGCCAATTATTAAAATATTCCAAATTAGAATATAATTCTTGAAACTCAAAACTATACTTAAAGAGTGAACTTGTATGGCCAAATATTATTCCCATATTTCCTCCTTAAAAGATTAAATGTAAGTGGCTTGGTTCAAGTAGTAGTTCCCATTAGTGGAATGGGATTTCTTTTGCTCAAGCCCCAAAGTGCTCACAAAAATACTACTTCTAGGGAATATGGAACCCCCCAGAAGTGAAATGAAATGAGAGGGAGTTGAAGATCTGAAGGAAGAGAAGGCAATCAACAAAAATCACTCTCCCTGCATTTGGCAGAAATTTTCTGCTGTCGAAACCAGAGGTTCTTAAGATTTGTACAACTACATAGTACAAGCTTTATCTAGAAACGTAAAACAAAATTCCAGTGGCACCTTAACAACAAACAATATTTATTTCTATGTTAGCTTTCATAAATCACAGTCTACTTCCTCGGACAGGTGTGTGAAGGAAAATAGTTATTAAGATATTTTATGCGGAGGGGTGGAGGTAGTAAAGGCTTGGTGTGAACTACTCCACAAATCTTTCAAGTGTAAATCTCAATGTAAAGAGGAAAAAGAGAAGTTGGCAGTTACACAGGCTGGATGTTGATGGAGATCAGATATTCAAATAGATAAGCATATAGTTTAAGAGATGAGGTCCAGTTCAGTACTTTCAAGCTGTATATCCCCCTTGAATTTTTTTTTGTAAAATTTTTAAGTCTGGAACAACATGTTCAAGGAGATTACAATTATAACACCTCATTGGTTTCTGAAAGTTCTGATGTCCTGGTTTGATTTGTGTTCGCTCTCTCACACTGAGAAAGACACGTTTGTCCATTGTAGATGGAAGAAGGGCATTGTCAGACATGTAATGACATCTATTCAACTGGATGATGCCCAAGTGGAGGGCCCCTGGATGGCGATGATGTTATGAGGTCCTATAACAGCATTGCCTGAGTGTATGTGAGGACAAAGTTGGCACCTAGGTCTGCTGCAGTGTTGGGTCCTTTGGTCAGTGTTTCCATTGAGTGATCCATGACGGTTGGTGAGAAGATGTTTTACACTGGGGGCCTGCCACTCAAAGCCTGTGAAAGAAACATCCTTATCCAGGCGAGGGTGTAGGACACTGAGGATGCAATAAAGTAGTTTAAGTTGAGAGCTGTAGGTGACAACCTTTAGTGTTCCATTGTTGCCTCCTTTGGGTCTGTCTTGTAATAGGCTGGTTCTGGATACCAGTCTGGATTTGTTGATCTGCTCCTGTACTTTACTGGATGGGGTTTTTATTTTTTTATTTTTTTTTTTACTGGATGGGTATTGTAATAAAAATACTTTTTGTAAATCCTCCATGAATGCTTTCTGTAAATCCCCAAAGGACTGGAACAAATGCAACTGAAACATAGTGCTTGACTGTAGACTTCATATAGTTCATATTGTTTCATGTGTTCTGGATGGGAGCTGGAAGCATGCAGGCAACATCTGACAGTCAGTGGGTTTTCTATATAAAGAGATGCTTATGTGTCCACTGCATAGTTACATAGTGGTATCCGGGAAATGAACTTGTTGAGTGGATTGGTCCAGGGTGTGGTTGATAATGGAGTGAAAGTTGCTGAGGTCTTGCTTCCTATGTTTCCAGATGATGAAGATACCATCAAAAACCTTAAGTAAAGGACAGGAGTTGAGGAAGTGTTGCTCTAAGTTGGCCATGAAAATGTTTGCATATTGTGGTGCCAAGCAGGTGACCACAGCTGTGTCTAATCCACCTCCCTGAGACATCAAACACAATTAGGTAAATACTAATTTCAAACATGAAGGGGCAGACCTGTTCATTAAAACCCCATTCTGCCTCAGTGACGTCTAAAATTATGTTTGGAGGTGGTCTAATTTTCAAAGCAACTGGTGTCACAGCTAAGGGCTAGTAAATCGACCCATTGCCTATTGTTCCCCCTTCTGTAATCTGTCTTCCCAGCCACTTTTCTCCTCAAATTCCAATAGAAGACATGATCTTGACTGGGGAAAAAACACAAAGGGTGAGGTAAACATTGGTGATGGGGACAGTTTTGCAGAAGTAGGTAGAACAGGATTCATATTATTTTGCTATATCTGTCATGATGGCATAACTGAAGGTTAAGGGCTATAGCAAACTGGGTCCCAATGAGTGATTCATCAATGGTATGCTTGTCAAAGAGGAACAGCTCCAACCATCTATTTTCAGGGATAAATTTTTTCAATTAACACTGTGTCATGAATATGCAGAACTCCAGCTAATCAGCACATGACTGTGTGTAACATAAGGCCTCCTGGATGAGCACTCTCTGTAAGAAATTTTCTACAAGGGAGATTTATCTGTCTATATAGAAACAAGTAAAGAGAACTGGATGCTTCCTTAAAACAAACATTCTTTGAGTGGTTCTCTCTGCCACTACACCAATATTACCCCATGCCAGTGCAGAACATCCTTCTGAATCTCCGGAACTAATCTAAGATTTCTGACATTGATCCCATTTATCTTGAAGATGGAGACATCTAGTGTGCATGCCTCAGATTAGTGCTGTACCTTTCTGCTCAGTTCTTCCTTTAGATAATGCAGCAGAATAAAGTGTGCATGTGCACAGAAAGATGGTGGGTTATATGACTGCACAGATGAACACAGAAAGAACGAGGGCATTAGTTACAGTTAAACAATCTCTTCTTTGTCATGTTCTTTGCGTAGGAAAACCAACGGTAAGAATTAAGAAGCTAACCTACCTGGAGATGATGTCACCATGAAAAAAGGGCACTGAGCACAGCTTGACCCAAGAGCGCATCCTTCCCGGCTCTTACAGCCAGGGCATACTGCTCCATGAAGGTGGATGGCTAAGCAGCTACTCTGCAGAGTTCTAGTAAGGGTACATCTCTGCTAAAAGCTGGGTATGTAGCTTTTGCCTTTGTCAAGCGTCTAACTGTTCCAGTTTACAATATCATTATAGGGAGCACCATGATCCAGCAATTGAGGAACTGAGAAAAGACCTTCTATGACTCCGTATCAGGAACATAAATTGGGGCCTTGTTTGAAAGATGCTGTTGTTGCCATATAGAAGGCCAGACATCCAATGAACATAGTGCCCTTTCCACATAAAGCAAAGGGTTTGGATAGTTGATGAACAGGATGAATTTGTGGTTAAGGTGAAATTTCAAGGTAGTCTTAGGAAGGAAGGCAACATGTGGGTGGAGAACAACATTTTTCTCAGTGAAAATGAAGAGATGTACGAGTGGACACAGAAAGTGCAAAGTTCACAATTCTTCATGCCAAAGTTATGAGCTACATACATGCAACCTCTGCCTGTTGGTGATAACAGGCAGAGGCTGTATGATTTTGCCATTGGTTCGGAGGGGAAGCTCATAAGTTGTGAAAAGCCAAGCTGCAAACTGCACAATGTATGGTGGAGGTGGGGAATGCCCTAATTATGTCTTTAAATAACAGTTTTATCAGATGTCGAGAAAAGAGAAAGAGCGACCCTTCATTTCTGTTTGAAATGCTGATAGGGCTGGTAGGTGAACTGGCTCCGATTCGGAAATACCGAAGCTTTCTGAATCAGGATGGATTTGAGTACTTTACTCGAATCGGATACCCGAAGCACACACCCCTAATTTAAAATAACAGTTTGAATGAAGAATGAAATCCTGCCCTCAAGTCATAGTTGACTCACAGTAAGAGACTAACAGAGGTGGTTTGCCATTTCCTGTCTCTACAATCCTGGTCTTTGTTGGAGATCTCCCATCCAATTACTAACCAAGGGCCAACCCTCCTTAACTTCTGAGATCTGACAAAATCAGGCTTTCCTGGGCTATCTAGGCAATAGTTTGAATACAGAAAGCTCAATGACAACGTACATGAATAGGCTGCAAAGGCAAACAGAGTTCTTTTATTAAACATCAAAACCAATTTGCACATTATTTTTCCAGTGATCAGTATACTATATTTTATGACATTTGGAGATTACCTATTCAGATGTGAATTCACTCCTTAAATTTCATGCATGAAGAATCTTAAAGAAAGAGAAGCTACACATAAGGAAACACAATACCAAATCAGTGGAGGGGGAGGACTTTTTTGTTACCTGTTGTCATGACAACTCCAGCAAGAACTTTTCTACGTGCATGGGGTGATGTAAAATTATCAGTCAAATCACTGAACTTATCTACCACCAAGCGTGCAACAGCATCAGCTAAAACCTGCAAAATCACAGAAATATTAAGACAATCCAACAACACGCTTCATATAAATGTTTAACTTTAAAAAAAATCTGTCTTTTACATTTTCAAAATTGATTTTAACCCCTGTGTAGTATTATTTTAATGTTTGCTAGAAGTTATCAGTTCTAATATTTCCAATCACTGCTAATTCAAAGAACTAAACTATCCAATTCAAAGAACTGAAAATATATGTAAGCCTCCTAAGGCACCACATCATGATACATTTTTTAAATTATAGTTTTGGGCACTCATCATGAAACAGAATTTCAAATACAAGGGGTGAAACGTCATGTACACCAGAAATAAATTCCATCAAGGCTTCTAGTCTAGTCCCACATAATTCCTTCCTCAGAAAGTGGGTGAGCGCACTTCTCAAATCAGTTATGGATCTAGTCTATGGTAGTTCCTTCTGACTGAGTTCTCAAAGGGTAAGTATGAATAGACTGATTTCCAGCCAGAAAGTGATCGTCAAGTGTTGGTCCACAGAGGTCAAGTTATCGTTTATTATCACTCAACACATCAGTGACTTGGACAGAAGAATAAGCAGTAGTCGTATCAAATCAAATGGTATCAAACTTGGAGGAACTACGAAGATTTCAGTAGACAGAATAAGAGTTTTTAATTATCTTAGTAAGTCAGAAAAACAAGCCAGTAACAATAAAAGGTAACTGAAAGTAGACATAGAAAAGACAAACAGATGCAGAAGCATAAACTTAACATTTGCCAAGTATTTTATCAGATAGAATTTTGATAGTAACGAGTCTATTATGTGCTGCTGGAGTATCAAAGTCCAACAATATGTCTGGGTACATCAAATGAAGAATCCCATCTATGATCTGGGTGACAATAATGCCAGTCAACCGGCAGGCATGCAAAACTGAGATGTTCCGCCAGGCATATGGTTGAGGCCGGATCACCAATCATATGGAAAGCCTCCCAATTGGCCTCCTGGCAGCGGGGGTATGTGATCATCTGCCCCCCATATGAGTTACAGCTTGATCATCTGGGCCCCCCATATGAGTTACCACCTGATCGAAAAGGCCTGTTCCCCCTCTTTTTGCCCACTCCGTTGTGTTTTACTGGCAGGGGGTGGTTGCAAGGCCACTGTCTAGGGGTGGTGTCAACGGGAATTCTGCTGTTTTATTGATGTTTTTAAATGTAAATTATGTTTTATTGTTGTAACTCGCTCTGAGCCTGTTTGCGGGGAGGGTGGGATAGAAGTCCAATTAATAAAATAATAAATAATAAAAAACAGCAGTTTTTCCCCAGCCAAGCTTGTTCCAACCAGCCTCTTAAGCCTGGCACCATCAGTTGTAAAAACATGGATATCCAACGATTGCTAGTCAATGTTATACATGTAGGAATATTCATATGGAATTCACATGTGACCTACAACTAGGAGGAGCCACCAAATTTAGCAAAACAACAAAGATGAAAGGAAGTAATAATATCAATTTTGAAAATGGAGTCACAGACAATCTTGCTGAGTTTAAGATTGCTTTTCTAAACACAGTTGAGTGCACTTAAATCCACTGATTTTGAAAAGATGAGCCACAACTGATCCTACTTCAAAGGTGGACACTTTATAACACCCTTTGTAACATCAATTTATAGCACTGTTACAGAGATAGAGAGATTTGTTCAGCATAGAAGACCCCCCATCAGATCTGTATCATGAGCAAGATAGCTGCAGCTAATCTTCATAGCTTTATGAAGCTATATTATTAGCACATCATTTTCATAAATAATGCAGGTGTCAAACTAAAACTGTAAGTCACTACTGTTTCTCTACTGTATTCTTCTACAATATTCATATTTAGCAACTGGATTGGAGTCCAGTAGCACCTTAAGAGACCAACAAGATTTTCAGGGTGTAAGCTTTCAAGAGTCAAAGCATCCTTCTTCAATCTGCCACTGGGCTCAAATCCTACTGTTCTACTGCAGACCAGCATGGCTAGCCACCTGAAACTGTATTTAGCAATCTGATGAAGAGAACTGTGGTTCTCGAAAGCTTATGCTACCGTAGTTGGTTAATCTTAAAGGTGCTACTGGACTCTTTTCTATTTAGCAATTGTTACTCCTAAAATGAAAAAGTAACCAAGTATCAAAGAAAACAATGGCAATTTAAAGAGAAGTTAAAGTGGTATAAAAACACTGGCAAGAACTGAGAAGACAACTTAAATGAATAGCTGAAGAAAGGAACCCATTAACTGAAAGTAAAGATTAAGGTGGGGGAGAGGCATCATAAAAAGCTCCATCTAGCATAAAGGCCGAACCAAAGGGGGGGGGAGCACAAACAGTCTTCAATGGAAAGCTAGAGGAAATACATATAAGGTCTGAATCTTGCGAGTAGATACAAGTCTGCTGATTGTATAACCACAGTGAAGCAACTGTAAATGAGCCTCGAACGTGCTCTCTTCTCCCAATCCCTCCTTTCGGAGCACCAATGCAATGTTACATCTGCAGCAAGAGTAACTGTAATTAATGCTATTCAGTGTTAAGATCTGGAATATCGTGTTAAAGGATTGTATCTGTTCTAGTCCAGGCTTCAACAGCATGACATTTGGTTATGAGGACATTTCTTTCTTACAAGAAAAAGGTTTCAGAATGCTCACCAACTGCTGATGTACAGCCTACAATTTAGCACTAGGATAAAATGTACGGCAAACGTCTAAGCAACAGAATAATTCAAGCGATAAACATCTTGGTGTTCAAATAACTATCTGCTTTCTACATTTAAATCAACAGGATATTTTTTCTGCTCTGAAGGAAGTTTTGTTGAATTTTCCCTGAACGCCAATCCTTCCTTAAAGCCGAAATAACAGTAACATACATGTCGTGGGATAATGATGATTTAAGTCTCATAGCTTAGCATGCATTTCCCACACATTCAGGCACTGAGTTTGGAAGAGGCAATGGAATAGGTGCAGTGATTAGCTTTAAAAAGGCCTTCTTTGTCTATCAGAAGATATAGGTTGAGTTTTAGGAAAACTCTCATTTATGAGAGTTTAGTAGGCAACCTATTCTTATTTATGAATAGGTTGCCTACTAAACTTGCACGCCAGATAAGGTTGACTTAAAAATTGCTAGGAGTTGTTTAGATCTAGGCTTTCCTCCTTCGGGACAGTTATACATTAGGACCTAGATAATCTTCAAAATCTCTTTCCATATGCTAATGCTGCATAAAAATACCTTCTTAATAAACACATTGCAATGTAATTATAGTTTAAATTTTCAGGAAGCTGAAGCCTCATTAAAAGTGATACAAAAAGCACTCACTTTAAGAATTGGGCCGTTGTCTGACTTCCCAACAATCTATGATAAATCTGGAATATTCTAAATTAACATTCTTGAAAGGATAAAAACAAACTGGTGTTAGTTTAAAAGCTTACCATACAAAAGGATGTTACAATATATTAGAGAAATGTATGTTAAGGCAAGATGAGCCATAACTTAGGGGGCTTTAAAATTATAAGGCAAATGATAAGTTTCATGAAGTCATTTCATGATAATTTTCAACCATTAATATTAACATTTTATAATGTTAAGTGCTCTTAATTTACAAAGTGCAATTGATATTTGTCACACCAGCTATATATGGCTTAGCACAGCCAGAGAAACAACATTACAATGGAATTAGGTTCATTCGCATTAACTGCAATTGAATCATGATTTTAAGTTTTCTTATATTGCATTTAGGCTTCATGGAGTTATATAAATGTACTGATCAGCACACATACTTCTTTCCAAACCTGTGGCTAATGGATGCACAAGAGTTGGAGGAAAAACCTATGGCCATGGTAAGTGGGTGACTTTTGCTGATAAAGCATGAGGTATCCTCAGTGGGTAGCAGCTAATCAGAGGGACATTGCCACTTGCTGCCTTCTGTAGTCTGTTTTAACAGAACTGGTCATTGTGGTCCTTCTAGCCAGATCAGCAAGCAACACTGCAGCAATGAGGCTTTACATTACCTGCCTCAGTCCTTTGAATTGTGACAAAGATCTAACAAGATAGTCAAAGAGCTAACAAGATAGCCAAGGCAATGCAAACTGTGCGTGTGCATTGCCACAGGGATCCATGCGTGCATTGCTGCATGGCTAGGGGTGTGCACATCAAAAATATTTGGATTAATTTCAGATACAGATTTGGGGAGGGCATGCCTTTCATTACTCTGTATTTTGGAGGCTCTCTTTATCATTTCGGGAGAGGAAGCTGGTCTCACCAAATAGCTGTTTGGCTGGTGTCCCTCTCTTTAAATTTTAATGGCCAATTATTTTCTAAACGAAGACCCAGCCTCTGAAATTGAAGGCCAGGTCTACCCCCATAGAAAATAATGGCACTTTAAATTTTAAAAGGACTAGTAAACTAGGTCTACTGCTCATAAAAAACAATGGAACTATTAATGTGTATGGACTGTACAAAGGCCAAGGCTCCTGCCCACAGGAAATAATAAGCCCATTATTTCCTAAAGGAGGAGGCGTGCAGGGGCCATTATTTCCTATAGGTGGTAGACCTAGCTTGGGAGGCCGGGTCTACCAGATCAGCCGTTAGGTAGCCTCTCCGGTCCATTAAATTTTAAAGTGATAGTGTTTCTTACCAGTAAACTTAGCTCCTGATTTAAGAATCCAGCTCTTCTCATTGGAAATAATGGTCCATTAAAATTTAAAGGGAGACACAAGTACTGGCAGACCACCTTTCTTTTTCTCTGTCTCAGCTCCTGGAACCCCAGCCCAAACTATTACTGAAATTCAAGTGGTTGGGGCCATGTCGGATATCCTAAAACCAACCCAAAGCAGCTAATTTGCAACTGGGGCTCAGGTATATTTGAGTGCATACCCCTATCTCTGGCCCCCTGATGGTGTGATCACATGAAGGCAAGTTACCCTGCACAAATAACAGAGCACTAATTTCTCCCATAAAATTTCATGGAGCCCTGCGTTTCTGTGAAACAAACTAGACCTCAGAATCACCAGTGGAAGGTTTGTGTTCCCCACAGACTGCGGAAGAAAGTAAAAGCTGAAGGGTGATTATGGTTGGATGGTGAGTTTTAAACTTACCACAAACTGTGTGGTGGTAAAGGGGGACAGCCGATATTCCCCCACCGTAACAGTATACCTGAGTACAACCTTTCACCTTCTTCCATGGAAGCAAATGGCAACCTTTCTGCTGTACAAGTGAAAAGAGTACACTCAAGGGCACTGTTTGGTATACATGAAAAAATATGAGATGTGAAAAGAGTTGTGTTGGGTGGTTTACTGTCCAGCATTATGTGCAGTACAGCTAGCTCCATTAAAAGTAAAATGTCCTTAAGAGTGATGATGCCTAGAAAGGTCATCCCCAATCCTTGCCTACCTGCATTCAATTCTGGGTCTGATATTGCAAAGGTAACAGTGGCTGCTGTGCTGTTGGCATGCAATGACTCTGATATTACAATACCTCTACTCCTGTCCTGAGCAGCTGTTTGCCACCACTGCAAAAGCTAATTTAATAAGACCATGTATTAGTCTCAGCACAAACATACTTATTTCTTTATGAAATAAAAATACTCTTCCCTTTCACTGCTTTTCCGCAACAGCAAATATAAAATGCAAATAAAAGAATCAGTAGTATAATATCTAATCAGACAAACTGCATAGATCTGTTGAACAAGGAACATGAGAAACTCAATTACAACAAAAATGATACCCATGCACTGCTGTAAAATACCTGTGTATCTTTCTGTAGAGTTAAAAAAAAATCCAACCAAGCAAGCCATCTCTTTTACATAAAGGAAAAATAAAAACAGATGCTGTGTTTTCTCACCTGTGGCAGGTGTAACTGAAGTCCCTCACTAGGAATGGGCTGGTGAGATGGTGTTTGATCCAGCTTCATGTTAAACAAGGATGCAAGAGCTGATTGAGCTGCCCGAGCCTTTGCAAGTTTTTTGTTCCTTCCAGATCCTTCAAACGTTTGTCCATCCACCGACACGGCCATCACAAAATTCTTTGCGTGGCTTTCTCCACTTTCTGAAAGAAATTCGTATTTCAACCCCGGTCGGAGTTCATTCAGTATCATGACTGGGTTCTTCCCGCTTGTGGATGGATATGGTGATGGAGTGGGAAGAGATGACTGGATAATACTGCTAGTGACAGCAGACGACAGACTGTAGTCTGCACTGGAGCTGAAGGAACCATCACCATTAGAATCCAGGTAAAAGGAATGATCTGGCTGAACTGGATTTTCAAACCCATTAAAAAGTGTATCTGGGAAATCGGCCTGATCAGAGGTAAAATCCGTATTTAACGAAAGAGTTCTCCCCATTGCAAGATGCGCTTCAGAGGCATTAGGAAACTGAACAAAGGACCTCAGAGCTCTCTCAGCTGCATGAAGCTTTGCTTTCTTTTTGGTAGGGCCAGAACCTTCAAAAACTTGCCCATTCACTTCTACTGCCATCACAAATATAGGGGCATGTACTGGTCCTGTTTGGGAGAGAAGCTTGTATTGTAAGCCAGGCTTGATTTCATTCAGCTGCATCAGGGCGTTTTTGGGCAAGACAGGCCCTGGCATTTTCTTCCTCTTCTTCGGGCGGAACTTGGAGTGGCCATTGTTTCCCTCTTCCAGTAGTCTTTTTCTGCTGCCAGTGCCACCACCATTGGAGAGCTGATTCCCCTCCCCGGCACCTTGCACACTCCCATCTTTAGAGGAAATGTTGTCCATGTTGCGGTTCTCTTTAACATCAGTGCTGCCTGAACCTGTGGTGCCCAGAAAGAGTAACTTACAATGCCTTCGTTGCAGGACCTTGTAAATGTAAAATTTACAGATTCCTTTATCTATCTTTGTAACTGGTTAAGTGATGTGTGCTCAAATGTTAGTCTCTTTGTTAAACATATTGGAACATTAAAGCTATCATACATTAAGGCATTTGATATTGCTTATACGCTGTTCATATTTTTCATTGCGCTCTCAGAGTACCTAATAATATGCTAGATTACCACTCCCCCTTCTAAACTGGAAAAACAAATTCACTCTGCTGGAACCTCCATCCTTACTCAGTACCTGGTTAGCCTTAAGCATTAGAATCCATAATGCTTTCTAAGATTACTGACATACTTCAAAGCAGATACATATTCATCTATATCCTGAGATAAAACGCTTTTCACTTGCAGAAAATGAGCCACAGCTATCCAAGAGCATTCTACAGAGAAAAAGATACTAAGTTCTCTAAGAACTGCTTCACAGTTTATGGGCCCCAAAGTTCCCAAAGTGTTCACCACAGTAAATTCACAAGAGTGAATGGAAGAAACAAATGCCTAAACATCAAGAGGTCAATACTGATATAGCCCTGCTACCATGTAAGATGTGAAGCTATTCTAAGTAAAGGATACTCTCTATGCAAATTTGATAGACTCTAGACTTAGTCATACCTCAGCTGTACTACCTGATTGTCCAATTCCATTGGAATTCAACTAGTCTTTATACTGAATTTAAAAGCAACTAGTTGCTATCTATACTTTCTAAGTCCATACTAGAAGGGTCAAATGGGCTTGGAGATTATCCCTGCCAATAGCAGAGATCTCCTTCACTGCAGGAAAATCATGTGGTCTGAAACTGCTCCCTACACCACTGCAAGACAGAGCTGCATATGCAAGCTCCCCTAACATCGCTGGTGAACAACCTTGGCTTCAACGCACAGGTGCTGGCTTTCAGCTTCCCGGAGCATGAAGTTTGATGTCCGAAAGAGGAAACCAATATCCTACCAACTGCTTCTCCTCAGCCTAGCAGAAGTTAGGCCTCTCCAAAACATTTGCAGGAGGGAGAGAGAGAGAAACATAGCTTAAAAACAGAAAGATGTTTTCTTTCAGCCAACCCTGCCCCCTCCTGATTGCTCCAGGGATGGAAATATGGTCAGTGGTTTAAGACAACCTATAACATCAAAACAACATTATTAGCCAAGGAGCAGTAACTGATTTAATATTACAAAAGATGACTAGTAGAAATAAGTTTTCTTAGAGATGAGAAACAAATGGTTATTGGAAATTATTTTGGATCAACAGACATACTCAGTAGACCCAACCTCACATTGCTCCGTATCTACTTCCAACTGCCATTCCAAGTAAAACGGACTCAAAAGCAGCAGAATTCTTTCAACCTACACAAATAAATATACTGATCTGTATACCACTGCAATGTCAAACTATTCCTCTGTGCAAAACATATCATTGCATTTTTTTTTTAGAATGAGGGTGCCAGATTTATGCAATGAAGCATACTTGTCCAAATTAAATTAGCAGGATAGAGGGAAAATACCCTGAAGACAGAAGTCAATCATGGGTTGGTACGATGTTAATTTGAATGAATGTATTTTCTGATTTTAACAAACTGTATATAATAGTGTTCTTTTGACTATTAAAACCCCAGTTTAATTGATTTTTTAAGAAATGCATTTTAGATATGATGAAAAACTATTGCTCCTCCTGAAGCAACGCAATGACAAATTCTATTTTGCTAAATACGTCCAAACTTGAAGTCAAATGCTTATAACATTTTCACAACATTAAAAAGACACCGACATTCTAAATTTGCTCTTCTGGCTGGTATATTTAAATTTGTCTTAAACCCAAACAATGAGAAGACATGCACACACCACTTCACCCAGTTGACAAAGTTGATGGAATGGTTATTAAATTTTCATTTATAACATCCTCCAGCAAAAGCTCGATAGGTTACTCCTTTCGGTGCTCAAAAAAACAGAAAATTAGAGGAGACTGGGTAGAAAGTTAACATACAGGTTAAAGAGGTAAACATTTGTGCAATAGTGGCAAGCGCAAAATGAATTCTTATACTTCTGAGAATTCCTTAGATACACTATTAAATCCAACTTTCAACTCAAGCTGAAATCTCTATAGTACAAACATTTTTGAGAGCAGTAAAATCTGTATAATAATGTATCAAGTATATATGTACATTTTTTGTCCCATTACACAGTGTGTCCCATACCCACTTTGCAGATTTTCAGCATTTTTCAAGCTAAGTAAAACCTGATCCCTGCTGTCACAGAAGGAAAACAAGACCAATTCCACAGATGTTGGTATGGCTTCTGGAGTATATTTGGTGGTTACCATGGCATCATGGAGCAAAGAAATACCTTCCTCTGATCACTGCAGCAATGTTATCATGCTTATTTAAGTTTATTTAATGTGTTTAATATGGTAAAAAGTGAACACATGAATATCAACACTCATGTTGCTCTTTACAAAAATAAAGGCAGGCCTACCAGCCCCCTCCCCGTTAACACCCCACATTAAGGCCATTTTTCTTTAAAAAGCATTTTCCATTGAACTGAGTATATGCTTCCTCTGCAGCACAAGAGCTAATCTTTATTGTTAAGGGGGGGGATATCCCTGCAAAAAGTTTACCACTCATTAAGCCAAGGCTCCCCTTTGTTATATGCCTATGTTTACCCAGGTATTGAAGTAGAATTGGGGCTACCAACACCATAAGGGTGAAAAATCACTCTGAAATTGTTACATTTTTATACATCTGGTATTTTAATACTCAGCTATTAAATTACTGTATAAACAGCACCATAGTGTTGCTTTGAATTAAATAATATCTTCAGCTGAGAAAAATCAACTTAGAAAAAAATATTGTTCACCGAATATTACAACCATATATTTGGATTTCACCTCTTTTATAGTATCAAGGATCTGCTAAACAAAACTGTCATCAGTTACAAAGATTTAAACCTCATTGGGATTTGGATATAACTACATGCAGCACTGACGGAGCTAAGGCATACATTACTGAGGCAGCAGGATAAATGCTTGAAAATCTACATATGCATTTTTATCTCATCTCTCCTTCCACCTCACGGTGGGGTCCATATCAATATAATTAACTTTATAGCTTAACTGTAGGAAAGAAAATAGGTGCACTAGCAGTTACCAGAAGTATCTCAGTGTCCTACCGGAAAAAATAATAGCAATCCAATAATCATAGAAGCATTCTCCAGATTCCCCCTGAAAGTATACGTACTACAGTAAGCCCTCTCTCCCAATAAGCCCTGTAATTCTGTTACATATATTAAGCAGACAGTATAATGATTTTCACAATTCAGAATCAGACTGTGAAAATATTATATAATTAAAAACATTTAAGATTCGGTAATTCAAGCCATTTACAGGGAAGAAGAAATGCTTTTGGTATCTCAGGAACAGTACATGAAAACCCACACCACATTGCCCCCAGCCAAAATCTCCACACAAATTCTCTTAAGGAGCTGGTTCTTTCAAGCTAAAACAAACACACAACCTTTTGGACGCAGTGCTTCTTTGCTCTCTCTGTACTGTCAAATCAAAGACAAAAAGAGCCATGATAGCTCTGTCCAAGACTAATACAAAAGGCCTACTGCACCACTGTTATGTACAGAACAAAATTTATTGGGCTATTTTGATTCAGGTTATTTTTTGTACCACAGATTCAGGGGAAGTGATTTTTGTGAATCTGTTATGTGGTTTGATTTCAAGATGAGCGGCCTCAGTTCTAAGTAGTAGCTTACAAATGTTCTGTTCCCTGTTTCTGAGGCCAACCTCTCAGGAAATAAATGATAATAGAGCCTTAAAACAAAAGCTGCCGAAAAGCCAAGATCTGTGAGGGTATTTTAATAACACAAAAGTGGAACAACAATCTGTTAGGTAACTACAGGCAACATTTAAAGTTGAGAATAGTATGAAAATTGTTTCCCTTTAGATAAAGTACAAACAACCTCCAGAAACTTTACACCAAATTATTTTGCTGGCATGTATAAATTACAACATGTTTAACGGACACAAAACTGTTAGACAGAACACACAAGGCAGGGAGCAATTATGTGGCTGAGATGAGTAAGATTCAGGTCCAGTAGCACCTTAAATACCAACCAGATCAAGAGACTAAGCTCTCTTTTTTCTTACTTGAGGATCAAGATGCAAATACATATGACATGTTCTAGAGTAGATATGCAAAGGCTCAGGGAGAAAATGGAAAAATTCAGGGAAATTAATGTTCCCCCATCCCACGATTTTTTTTTCAATTTCCTTGATGGAAAAATTAGGGAATTTGGGAGAGTACTGAAAGAGAAACAACCTCTGAAATCTTTTTTTCCCCTGTTAGAATAAGTGAAAGATTCTACTCACTCAAAACATATAGCGTTACCAAGTCCAAAGATACTTTTCAATGGAAAAATTGGCATGTTTGAAGGAACAATGAAAAAGACTCCAAGGAAATTTTTTTATTTTTCCCATCAAAGATGTTTCTTATTTAAATGTAAATAATTTTGGCAACAATTAATAAGCTATATAATATGTTAGATAAATTGTTAAGCAATTTAGAGTTTTCAGTGTTAAAGTTTAACTTGATTTCCAAATATGCTGGTTGTCCTACTTATTATGAATGCTAAGAGAGAGTTTCTGTCCAAATAATATATGTTCTTTTGTTTACTCCCCCCGCAAATTTCAACTTGTACTTTTTCCTACCTCTCAGATGGCAAATATATGTGCTAAAATAGTGTAGGGTGCAGCAGTTTGAAGTTTTCTCTATCAAGTATTGGGTATATTTACAATTCCACATAGAAAAAACAAAGGCATTTATTTTATTCTTAAAAAAATCTTTATTTTATTTATTTATTTCAAATTTCTATTCTGCCCTCCCCACAAGCAGGCTCAGGGCAGATAACAACATTTTAAAATACAATAAAAATTCATCTACATTAAAACAACAGTGTATTAATACACACTTAAAACAGGATGGTGTACAGCCTTCACAGGGAGCATTAAGATTTTATACACCCCGTTTTTCGGGCCGGCAGAGGCCCAGCCTCAGCCATATGCCTGGCGGAACAACTCTGTCTTGCAGGCCCAGCAGAAGGATAGTAGGTCCTGCCAGGCCCTGATTTCAGCAGAGTGTTCCACCAGGTGGGAGCCAGGACTGAAAAGGCCCTGGCTCTAGTTGAGGCTAGGTGGGCCTCCTTGGGGCCAGGGACCACCAACTGCTGTTTGTCCCCTGATAGGAGTGTCCTCCGGGGAATATATGGGGAGAGATGGTCCAGTAGCACAGGGCCTTATAGGTTAATACCAGAACCTTGGATCTAATCCAGTACTCAACTGGCAACCAATGCAGCTCGCGTAAGAACGGTGTTATATGCGCCTTATTTGGCACTCTCGTAATAATGCGCGCCGCTGCATTTTGTACCAGCTGTAATCTCCGGGTCAGGCTCAAGGGCAGGCCCGCGTAAAGTGAGTTACAGTAATCTAACCTAGAGATGACCGTTGCTTGGATCACTGTAGTTAAATCACGGGTCGACAGGTAAGGGACAAGTTACCTGGTCTGCCGCAGATGGAAAAAAGAGGACGTGACAACCGCTGTGACCTGTGCCTCCATTTTCAGGGAGGCATCCAAGATCACCCCCAGGCTCTTAACCCTCGGAACTGGCACTAACAGTGCCCCATCGAGGGCTGGGAGCCACAGCCCCGAACCTAATCCCCCATGGCTCAAGTATAGGACCTGCATCTTCATTGGGTTCAGTTTCAGCCGACTCTGCTTCAACCAACCAGTCACGGCTGCAAAAGCATGTTCCAGGACATCTGGTGCTGAACCGGGCCGGCCGTACATCATCAAATACAACTGGGTGTCATCTACATATTGATGACACCCAAGTCCGAAACTTCGCACCAACTGGACAAGGGGGCACATATAGATGTTAGACAATAATGGGGAGAGTATTGCTCCCTGTGGGACCCTGCACACCAAAGGGTTGTGGGATGACAATTTCTCCCCAAGTGCCACCCTCTGTCCCCGACTGTGAAGAAAAGAGACAAGCCACTGTAAGGCAGTCCCTCGTATCCTCACATCAGCGAGGTAGAAGATTGTAATTGACTGCATCAAACGCTGCCGACAGATCCAATAATATCAGCAGCACCGAGCCACCTCGATCCAGATGTCTACGAAGATTGTCTGTGAGGGCGACCAGCAACGTCTCCGTCCCATGTCCCGGATGGAACCCGGACTGGAAGGGGTCTAGGGCTGAGACATCCTTCAGGAAACCCTGCAGCTGTTCCACCAATGCCTGCTCAATCACTTTTCCCAGAAACGGGAGGTTTGAAACTGGGCAGTAGTTGACCAGGTCGGTGGGGTCCAGCGATGTTTTCTTTAAAAGAGGCCTCACCACAGCTTCCTTTAATGGCCCAGGAAAACCCCCGGAGCCTAAGGATAGGTTAACAATGGCCTCCAGCGAGGACCGCAGCCCCTCAGCACTGGCCTTTACCAGCCACGATGGGCATGGGTCCAAGGGACATGTGGTGGGCCTAACTGATCACAGGGTCCTGTCAATCTCTTCCCCAAAGAGTGGGCTGAAATGATCAAATATTGGCCCCGAAGACGGCCAAAGGGTCTCTAGGTCATTCACTGAATCAACTGTGGCGGGAAAGTCGCAGCGGAAAAACAAGATTTTATCAGCAAAAAAGCTCCCAAAAGCCTCACAGCTAATATCCGAATTCAAAATTTGATGGCCTCCTTCTGGCAAGGAGACCAATGACCGAACCACATTAAACAATTTTGCCTGGCGTGAGCTAGTTGATGTGATGGAGGATAAATAAAACTCTCTCTTCACAGCCTTCACCACCACCTCATAGGCTTTCATAAACGTCCTATAAGATGATCTTGCCTCTTTGACCCTAGATCACTGCCACACTCCCTCAAGCAGTCTTAGCTCCCGCTTCTTCCATCGGAGCTCCTCTGTATACCAGGGAGCCCATCTTGCACGGAGGCAAAGAGGGCAACGGGGGCCATTTTGTTGACGGCTTCGGAGAGCTGGCACTGCCAGTCCTCCACCAGCTCATCTAACGAACCACCATGGAGCACTGGATCCTGCAAAGCATTCTGGAACCTAATCGGGTCCATAAGTCTCCGCAGGCGAGCATAAATCAGCTCATCGCCCTTGCAAGGGGGGAGGTATCCCCAGCCGAGCCTTCAGGACCGAGTGGTCTGACCATGGCACCGGTTCTACCACTTCCAGATCCACACTTATCCCCATCCCAAAGATCAAATCTAGCGTGTGGCCTGTTTGACAGCATGCTTTGTTTATAGTCTGCCATTTTCACTGAGACTCAACACGAATTACATAGTATAATACTATGTTTATATTTTTAAATTCCACAATTATGCCAATTAGTACAATTTTAAATGCTAATTATGGTGTAAATGATGCAGTTCATGCTTTTATAGCAGAAAAATAGTTTAGGTCTCACTATAAAATATTGCACATATTTCCATTTCCCCCCAAATTTCCATTTCTTTACAGAAAAAAGAGTGTTTCCCCATGTCTTTAAAATGTCTAGAAATGTTACATCTCTACCCCAGAGTTTCTAAAAACATTCAGAGATTTTGTCAACAGAATTAATTACTTGAATCCTATGAAGTGTGAGTGCAATAGCATGGACACAATTCTTTGTCCACTGCCTCCTTTCTGCAAGACCCCCTCCCCCCACCTCCAAAAACACAAAGAGCTTGGGGCACTGCACTGAGGAGGGAGAAATCGGGTGGGTACTAAGAAAATTTATTGCAATGATGTAAGAAGTACTGTTGATAGAAAAGGAAGAACAATTTCAACCAGTTTCTCCGCCCTTTTTGCAAAGACATTTAGGAATCTCTTTGCAAATGCAGAATCTATTGTTTGATGGTAGGTGATAATGTGTCAGACCAGTTTTGTGTGATGTTAATAGACATGCAGCAACAGATTCATCCAGCAGTGTTCCAAAATAAATTGGATGGAGATGAATGAAATGCCCAATGCAACACAGAATTCATTGAAAGTCTTGAAAACCTCTTTAATATATGCACAGATAAAAGACTTCACAGCATTGTCCCATCAGTTACAGCATCTCTGAAAGTTAGTTCAGATCTGCTGTGGATCTATCAAACTGAGGAGAATAGGAACAACTGATTCAGGTTACAATGCTTGCAAAAGCAAACACCCCTGCTTCCTATCTGTCAAACAAATCTGAAAATTTTCAAGAGCACAGTAGCTGCACATAGCAAGACTTTGCCTTGAGATATTCAACCAACAGATCCAAGCCCTACTTTTGACTAGCTAATCAACTTAATAATAATAATAATAACAACAACAACAACAACAACAACAACAATAATAATAGTGCTTATATACCGCTCTTCGAGACAGATTAGTGCCTCACCCAGAGCGGTGAACAAGTTAGTGTTATTATTATCCCCACAACGCAGCTGGGGAGCTGGGGCTGAGAAGAGTGGCTTACCCAAGGCCACCTACTGAGCTCATGGCAGTAGTGGGATTCGAACCAGTACAGTGCTGATTCGCAGCCAAACCGCTTAACCACTGTGCTACAGCAGCTCGGTGCATATCAGAAGATAAAAAAGAACACTTCCGTCTTGTTGAATTTTTTTTACTGAGATAGTATACGCAGATGGCTCGTTGGAGAAACCTGTAGTGCCACGGCTGTTGGAAGCACTAGGGGCTCACTGTGATGCTGTTACCAGCAACTTACCTAACCTAGTCAGTGGCAACAGTGTTTGTATAGTGATGGTAGGGCTGCATTTCACAGAGTTAAACTGACTGACTAAAGCAGTCCATCAGTTCAACATTGCCGTATTAGTCAAAAACAATAAAAAAGTTAAAAGGTAAATATGCCTTTATATCTTTGAAATGAGAATCACTGAGCCATCTGCTCATCAGCTTAATGGAATTGTTTCATCTCATCCAACTACAACAAATCTCTGCTAATAAATTTCTGTGTGAAGCTGAGATTTGTAAAAGACGTTTCATCCTTCAATCACAATTGTCATTTGCATTTGATAATGGATTTACTGACTGGAAGAAACATGTTTCTATTTCAGTGGAGACCATTGTAAAACCTAAGTAACAAATTCCAAGGGAATAACTAAATTGGGATACTGCAGCTATACTAGAGAGTTTTGTGATACCTTCAAGACTGATTAATTTATTGTGACACAGTGTTTCAGGAACTAGAGCCTAGTCTGTGTATTTGACATCTAGAGGATGACCAAAGACTAAGAGGCTCATTCATGTCCGCTTGACCTCGAGGACAGGTGCACATACAAAAAGTGTGAAGTGTTGCTATTTAATAAGTAACTTTAAAGATACTCAGTGTATGCCTGTTTAACTAAGATGGTCAGAATCTTGCTGTAACTTGCACAGGTGAGCAGAATGACTATCGAAAATTTGCGATGGTATTTTCCCACAATCTTCCACTTTAAATATTCCCTATTCGTACGATGGCTGGGCATCCCACTTCTGTGTCATTAAAATACAAAGCCTGTCTGTTGTTCAATTTTTGTTACATGGCTCCGTCATTGTTATTTCCTGAAAGATTAGCCTGTTAACTGAAGAGGGGAATGTTTTTAACCATCCTTTTGAATCAGGGCCACTGTCTTGACATCAGGCCACTGACCTGATATCATGGCAAATCAGCAAACATCATTTTACCACTTCTGCGGCCCCATAAAACTTGCAGGAAAAAAATAATAGCCACAATATATTTTTATACATGGCTGTACCAGCCCCTGGACTATGACAATATCCCACCACCCCTACCAGGAGTTCCAAGATTGTATGACAGACACATGGTTGCCATAGTGAACGTACTCAGCCAACTAGTGCTTGTGATGAACAAGATTTGCACGTTTTTATCAGACTACAAATCATGTAAACCTGTTTCATTAGAAATTAGGAAGGCAACCAGATGACAAAGCAGTAGAATAACGGGAGGTTTCAACTACCCTCAGACTGGATGGCCTGACCTTGGAAGGAGCAGAAGAACCAAACAGTAGTAGTAAGACACCAGAGCGGAATAATTTATAAAACTTAAGGCTATGAGCACAATTCAGAGAAATGTAACCAAAACTAAATCTGGTGAAATCAATAGGACCATGGCAAATATGGAGACACTTAAAACCTGTTAATCTCAATGATACTTAAAGTAACCTTTCCCTGACAATGCTCCCTGTCTCTTAAATTCTCTTTTGATAAACTATCACATTACAAAATACCACACTTCTTCACTGCATATACAAACAAGAAAATCTTCATTTCAACTCAGGCTTGAGAATAAGAAAAAATGAGAAAGGAATAAACTGCTGTAGCAGTAGTACACTGCAGAAACCACAATGTTTTAGGAGCATGTAATGTACACATCTTACTCATGTTTTCTTCATCATCTATGTCCATTGTGCAATAGCTCAGGCTTCCTTACTGATATGAATGTTCTGAAAGACAAAATATGGCAGAATTAATTGCATGTAAATTAAATATTTGTAAACACACCTAGGACCAAACATGTTTTCCAGTGCAACAGATTTAACTCAAATTAGTCACTTCTTTCCAGGAACAGTATTTCCCCAAGTCACCATCACAGTAGCCCAGGGCAGAATCCTACACTATACTCAGAATTTGGACAAACTCTGCAAGTGAGCTTCACAGCTGAGTGGGTACTTGAACCAAGGTCCCCTCAATCCCACATTCCCCCTGCTGAATTACATCAGGGCTGCTTAGTTCTGTGCTTTTGTTGCTGAACCAGTAGCAGTGCCACTGCCATCACGACCCTATGATGTCTGAATTCTTTGACCTGCAAGACTAAAAGGGAACCTTCTCAGATAAATATAATTACTTATGTGATACACACATACTCTATATATCTCACATTGTTACATTTATCTGAGAATGCTCCCTTTCAACACCAAATACCTGAAGTGAGTTGTGACTCACGAAAGCTCATACCCTACCACACATTTTGTTAGTCTTATTGATGCTATTGGACTCTTGGTCTTTTCTACAACACCAAATAAGATATACATGCACACAAACCAAGCTTTATCCTCAGCACACCTTGACAACTACCTCTCTAACAATGCTTTCCTTACAAAATGTGATGGACAAAACTGCATACCTCATTAATAGAGATGGGCACGAACTGAAATATGAACCAAAGTTCGTGACAAACCAGGCCGGTTCGTGGTTCATAAACTGGCAGTTTGTCAGAACCCATTTCTGACGAGCTGCCACAAACTTTAGGCTGGTTCATTTGGTTCGTTTTTTGGTTCATCACTGCAGACAGGCTGGTGCCAATCAGTTTCCTAGGCAACAGAGGATGGATTTTTTGCAGACCTTCTGCTGGCCTTCTGCTGGCCCGGAAGTGACAATTTGCTGACCAGGATGTAACATTTTCATGAACCAAACAAACAGGTTCGTGAACCAGGGTAGGTTCATAAAATGCGACGAACCACGAACCGCACGGTTCATTTTTTTTCCAGTTCATGCCCATCTCTACTCATTAAATGTAAAGATTGCCCACAGTTCTATTTTACCACATTTTTACTGCATTTCTTTTTCTCCCAACTGGGACTTAAAACAGTTCAGGAGCACCAATTTCTCCTAGAGGGCTACAGAATTGAACCAGCATAGTTCTATTAAAATCAGAAGAGCAGTATCCAACACTGGGGTAGGCATCTTTTTGACCCAAGCGCCAAGCACCCTGTACCTGTTAAGATGCTAGAGTCCAAGCAAACAAAAGGGGGTGGGGAAAGAAGAGGCCAGGGCTATGTTTGCTGGGTATAGTTTTATTTTTTATGCAATTTATACCCTGCCTTTCTCCCCAATGAGGACCGAAAGAGGCTTATGTTGTTCCTCTGTCCTCCATTTATCTCCCCAACTATCCTGCAAGGTAGGTAAAGGCTGAGCATGTGCCCAAGGTCATCCAGGGAGCTTCCACAGCACAGCAGGGATACAGAATGATCATGCCAAGCCCAGTGGTGCTTTGTACCTGGCTGGAAGCCACATACATCAGGGAGGAGATAAGAGTCACAAACCACAGCCATTACCTTTTCCCATGACACCTGCCCCAGCAGTACTGCCAACACCTCAGTTGCTTGGACACCTAATTTGCATACCAGGGGTCGCCTACACCTGATTTAGAGATTTGGCTAAAAATATCTGTGTTACCCGTCATTGGCATTCTCTGCACCTTAGGACTCTATTTTTCTGTTCTGTCTGAGGAGTTCTGGGTAAAGTGACAGCTTGCAACTGATTACTGGCAAAGGTTGATCCAGCAGAATATATTGCCTTTCCTATCTTATATCTGTTTTGATTAGGTTGGGATAATTGTTGTTGATGTACAATGCACTTACATTTGTATATGAGGGCTAAACAGTTGCTTATTGATTACTACTTCTGAGAGTAACTGCTGTTTACATATGAAGTCATTCTATCTTACATTCCAATGTAACTGTTTCATGCTTCTTATTTATAGCTAAATATGAGTCACCACATGCTTAGGCAACCCTAAATGGATTTTAAAAACACTGTTCTAGAGCATAAATGACAGCATATTGATTGAACTCACTAATGACATGCAATGCATATCAACCAATCAAATACACACAGTACATTCGGAAGATTTATAGCAATTTATAAATAGAATGATCTGCAAAACTTATTCTCATCAGCATATAAATATTAGCTCTATCTTTAGAGTACAAAGAATGTTCATATATTTGTATATGGTTCTCTCAGGGACAATCATAAACTAATATGGCATAGTTTAAAAATAAATGTTGCACCACTGGCTACATCTTTGAGCATTAGTAAGTGTAATTACCCACAAATATGTTGCTATTTTGTATACCTTGCTCTTTAACAACTGAAAATATAAACAGTTGCTTTAAACAGCCGCTTGATAAAAGCAGTCTAATATCATAAAGCAAGGATGAGACCTCATTTTGCATCCACCATAATGCCTATTTAAAAGCAAGTTCTCACATCCAAATTCTAGCAAAGAAATGGTACAGAAGAAACGCTGTGCAGAAATTTAATAATTACATGAAAACAACCTTTACAACTGAAAGTCAAAACTATGTAAAAACGTAAACACAGTTTTTCTACTTAAATTGATTTTAATGCTTAATATCAAGATCTTCCTTCATGATGGAAAAAGCTAGAGTGTTTTATTTTATGTATTTCAAACTTTGCCACCATCTGCCCTTTAGCGAATCATTCAATTACTTCAGCATAGATGCCTTTTTTAAAGTTTGGAAGGAATAGATCACTTATAATTCAAGAAACAAGCAACTGTCATTCATTGCTTAAAGGGTCATATTTATTATTCTTTTTGTTCCCTTTTATTTGTTTGTTTTATTCATGTTATTTATAGTTCGCCTTTCTCACTGAGATTCAAGTTGGATTACACATTGTAAAGTCAGCACAATCAACAGACTAAGATATCTGATAGGTGATATTACTAAGATTACAGAAATCTGAAAACAAAGCATTAAGTATTAAACATAACATGTTACACAATGCAGAAAATGGTATTACGTAAGGAAAAAGAAATGCAGTGAGAACAAAAAATAACATGCAGCAACAGATGCTTTATGTGCTTTGTGGAATTTGTCATCTGAAGACGATAAACCTATCATCCATAAATACTAAAAGCCTGTTCAAGCTTAACAGCCCATAGGCCATACACTAAAACAAAATTTAAGAATTAAAAATAACCGTAAAACAAAAGTTTGCCACGTCCACAATGAAGCTTTTGCAAAGGCTACTTTGTAGTAGTCAGACTCTTAAAGAATCGGGAATGGTCAAGTACTTCAGTAGCCATTTGTAAAGAAATCTTTCTCTGGCTACTTCGTGCTTTGGACAGTGGAAACAGGTACGAGAAGCATTGGTCTGAAGGTACCTTGAGGAAACAATCTGGGCTGTTGGCCACACTCTGCAGCATGCAATCATGTATGACAGCCTCAGTTTTGGAACTACCAGCATACTGAGATAATGAGGCGGGTCAAACTGAGTCGAATGCTTAATTCCTGCATAAGGCAGGGAGCATTTTTGCGCCACATCCTTTTGAAGGAAGCCCCAGTCCTGTCTAAACAGCTTCTCTATAAGTAATGCTCGTCTTTTTTCAGTTAAAATGCTGGAGTTTCATGGACCCAGTAGGTTTATTTTCATGGCCACAGTTCTATTCCAATAACAACAACAACAACAACAACACTCGATTTATATACTGCCCTTCAGGGCAACTTAACACCCACTCAGAGAGGTTTACAAAGCATATTTTTATTATCCCCACAACAAACACCCTGTGTGGTGGGTGAGGCTGAGAGAGCTCCTAGAAGCTATGACTATGGGAGCACTGTGAGGTATGAGTCACTCTTCCTTTAGTTCTTCTCTGAAGAAAGGTGGGAAACAAAATCAAATTCCTTAACCCTGGAAAAAACTTTGGGAGCCCTCTCTCCATCCACTTGGGATTCTCTCAGTTGCAGAGAGCTGCAGAATGTTTAAGAATCTGCAACATGGTAGGAGGACTCCTCCTGTGAAACCAAGACAACAAGGAATTGGAAGAACTGTGCATGAGATTCCAGGTCTAACACTAGCTACTAATAGATTATGTGAATATTTGGCCATTGTAGGTTTCCCACCTATGCTATGGAGGTATATTATTTCTTATCTCACCTGGTTTTGTGAGAATCCATATAATGTCTAGATTTTAATGACTTTCTCCTTGAGCTATTTTTATTCCTATGCTGATTTTGCTTATTTTATAATATACTGCTGATGCTGTGGGTTAAGAGATTTGTTGCTGGACAGGTACTTTTATTATTGATTATTTTATGATTCTGTGGAAAAGGATTGTTTTTAATTTGCAGCCCAACAGTTCCATAACTCATGTACCATACTGCAATTTACATGTAAGGCTGAATTTAAGGGGTACATGAAGAGCAACTTATAAGTTGTTTTTAGCATTTTATTGCAGGTCATCTAGTAAATTTATAAAAATGAATAAGAATGAACAACCTACAGGAAACAGAATCCACATTTCCAGAACAAGGTCAACAACTGGAAACAGACTGGTTTTCAGTATGGAGAACAGAAATAATATTTCTATAACATTATTTGAGTCGTATTTCATTGGTACCAACACAATAGCTACAATTCTCTGTACCAATATGGAGGAAAATGCAAGTAACATCAGTTACCAAATTGTATGGAAGAATCTTCAAATGTTTTAAATCAAACATAACAAATCGCAGAATCCCTAACATAACTAAACGCTAGCCAGACAAGGACAGGTTCAGGACTACATTTCTAATTCTATCATTAATCACAGCTATGGAGAACTTATGATATAGCACTAGAGTTATAACTGTGCTGGAGTACCCTTGGCCAGAAATATGTCCATAGAGAAGCAAAGAAGTAACCAGCTTAGTCTTCAACCTATTATTCTATCCAGGGCTTTTTTTCAGCTGGAACGCGGTGGAACAGAGTTCCGGAACCTCTTGAAAATGGTCACATGGCTGGTGGCCCCGCCCCCTGATCTCCAGACAGAGGGGAGTTTAGATTGCCCTCCATGCCGCCAAGTGGCATGGAGGGCAATCTAAACTCCCCTCTGCCTGGAGATCAGGGGGTGGGGCCACCAGCCAAGTGACCATTTTCTCCGAGGGCAACCCACTGAGTTCCACCACCTCTTTTCCCAGAAAAAAAGCCCTGATTCTATCCCAGGTAAAATCCCCCTTCACCCAACAGCAGAATGTTATGAAGGCAAAGTGTCAACATAAATGATTACACACCCACTGAAGTCAGTGTAAAGACTTTACTGGCCCCCTTCCTGCCACAAACCCATGTTCTTATGATGGAGCATATGACTTTGAGTAACTCTGCAGCAGCCATCACTACACACTTGCAGCAGTACATAAACTGCTAACAGGATGCCCATATTTCAAACAGGACACACAACATGTAGTACCTCACTCGGGCCTCAAACTGGGCAAACTCAGAGCACACAAGTGAGAACTGAAATGATGAGAACCATGCAGAACAGGCACTTTGCACAAAAAAAGAACCTGATAACATACACTGCTAAAACATATTGGTAACACTTGCACATGCAGGACTCTTACGGGTCCCCCACCTCAGAACTCCAGATACAAACACCTAATAGGAACCACTTTTTTTACTCTTCTAGCTGGGTATGCAAAGAAAAAAAACTTCACACAAGTAAGCAACAGAGATGCCAAGTCTCAAAGTATGACACCCTCCCGGCCTATAAGTCCTTCCTCTCTTCACACTCAGGTCGGGGGACAAAGAGGATAAACACATACTATGCAGAAGGGGGAGGAAGTCGTTGGCCATGAGAGTGACCACCACGCATTAGTAAAAGCAATGGGAAGCACAGGCATCTATAATGAACACCACACACTCCATTGTGGTCCAAACACTCTCAGGCCGCAATACTATTCGCATTTACACAGACATAAGCCCAGTGAACACCAGGGCGCTTACTTCTGAGTAACCATGATCTGATCAAGTTCTTTAACTTTTGCTTTGCAGGATCAGAACATAGCTATAAACAGCATCAAAACTAAAAAGGGCAGAAAAAGTGCAAACATGAGAGGCAACACCAAAGTGGTGGAGGGTGAAGGATGGGAAGCGCAAGATCCTCCAGTTGGTGCAACTGTTACGTTGTGTCTTTTTAATTTTTTTTACTTCACTTATACCCCACCTTCCTCCCCAATGGGAACCCAAAGTGGCTTACATCATTCTCTTCTCTTCAATTTCATCTTCGACGCAACCCTGTAAAATAGGTTTGACTAAGATTGTACAACTGGCCCAAGGTCACAGCAGAGTGAAATCCTAGTCTGACACGCCAACCATCACACCAAACTGAACATGTTAGTCACAAAATTGGTTTTCCTGCGTAACTGGAATGTACAGCAGGCCTTGACAAAATTTTCTTTCACTTTAGAAATCAGTCTAAAAATGTAGGTGCCAGACTCATTTTTCAGCCTTTGGGGGTTTATATTTAATGACCATATTTTCTAATTATTGTAACCACACTTCACAGAGTTTTATAACTCTGTTAAAACAATGATATGACAAAAACACTGAGGTATATATACATACATACTAAAATCTATTCCTGAAAATTTTAGGTGCCCACATGAAATTCCTAGGTGCCATGAACGACTACCTGGTATCTGGGTTTTATACTGGTGTATAGTATTATGGTGCTTGACCACTAAGGTGCAGGAAAGACTTCAGCAAAGAGACCAAAAGCAAAAAAATTAATGAGCTCATCAGAAAGTACCTTGCTACAACTAGAAGACAGCCATTCTGCAACAAAAGGGAGAGGAATGGATTCATTACAGTACTTCAAATTTGAACTGAAACTTCACATTCCCTAGGTCAGCAATACAGGCTATTATAGCGTCAAAATAGACATGCCAGATATGCCCCAGTCATATTGGGGGGGGCAGATTATGATTAACTGCAAAAAAGATGGTTTGCTAAGATGCACGGAAGCTTCTCCTTACCTACAGCTTATATTCTCACAGTCTGCCTTCCAAATATTTTTCCTCAACCAATCTCTGATGCTGGAAAGGTGCTTGGTTTGGATAAATGCTGAGACAGGGATTGCAGGAAGGCAAACCATGAGAAGTAGGAATTGCACATGTTATCCATACCCTCTTTTGTTACTAAAATTAGAAGCCAACCCACCATCACTTTCTGTGTGACTGGGGAAGATTCCTGTTTAAACACATGCATCTACTGACATTTCATCAAGTTTGGCTCCCAAAGAGGGTGCTAAAAACAGAAGTATTGCTTAGCAAGGCCAGCATCCAAAGTGTGTGGGGGAAATACAAACGGTGGAGGCAAGGCCATAAGTAAAACAAATAAGCAAACTATTCCTTAACTAGTGATTCACAAAACAGGTTGCCAAATCCATTTATAAGAAGTGAAAACTGACTGCTGGTGAAACAGAAAGTACTTTGGAACGTATTAAAATAATTACACTGTTCTAGTGGCTCCTTGTTTAAATGCCTACAGAGCTCTTCCACAACAAGAAGGAATAAAATGCTTGTAGAATCTAAGGCGAAAACATCCCATGCGGAATGAATCAATTTACCAAAGTTATTTTTTTTTTAGTTAAAATATTAGCTTCAGTGAAATACTGGAAAGTTGTCATTAATATGAGGGAGTGGTGGTCAGGGAGCAGAGATCCATAAATCTACCGGGGGATGCTACACCGGGGAAGCAAGTAAAGCTTCTTTCAATGGGCTCACCATCACCACTCAGGATCTTGACACAGGGAAAAGAGGGAAACAGGATCAGGCTGGGTTCTCAAATTACAAGATTTGGAACCGACCCCACCCAATCATCTCTCCGCAATCAAAATTCACAGACATGTTTTCTTCCCTCCTCCTATGGACCCCATGTCTTTTGTGGCATTAAATGTGTGTAGAGGCTGTACTACTTTAGAATACAGTAGAGGGCACATGTGATTTGACGCTGCTATAGAAGGGGGGAAAGTCTATGCACACAAACAACTAGCATGGCAGAGAAAAAGCTAGACTGAAACCATCTTAAGAAGTCCTGAGCATCTAGTTAGTTTTCCTACATCAAACCATTAAGCTCCTAAAGGTACACCACAGATAACATTTTAGGTTTGTTACCAGGTATTGTACACAAGTAATACAATTATGAAGCCTCTGCTTCCATTTTAAGCCTTTATTATTACAAAATTATTCAGTATTCTTGATATCAACTCCATCAACAGAAAATCATAAAATCCATTATAACTATATAGATAATTAAGGGAGAGCAATTTCATGAGTCCAAAAATGTATCTTACCCAAAGATACGAAGGTCACAGGCAAGAAGCCTCATCTAAGAAACAGCTTACTATCAGTTTAGCTTGTCATATTTATAGGATTTCAGAACCTTTTCTTAACAATAGCTGCTTCAGAGATTCAAATTATTGGCTTATTGTCTTTATGATTTTATACACCAAACAAGATTACCTATATTTGAAACAATAGCTAGCTCATTCTTGCTACTTTTTGTGTTAACAAAGTATATGTAGAATTAGAGATTACAAGTTTCTCATACATCTAAATACCTTTTGGCCCTCCATGAGTATGTCTATAATATTGCCAACTTCTGTGAAGTCAGACGTTCCTGTCATTCTCAGAGACTCCCTACACGTGGACCTTGGTACATTGTATGCATTAGTATGAGTTAGAGGGCTCTTTTAATCTACATGCAGCAACACAACTGTGTAACTCTATTGTATTATGCCTCTCTCCATGGTTATTTTATTCTAGGTCTCTAGACTCCCCTTGCAGCCTATCTAGTTATGGGGCCGGGCTAGCCCAATTTCTGTGTGCATAGGTGTCTTGAATAACTTTCTTGGTCATATGCAGCAATCATTCCCCTACCTCCTTAAAGACTGTTTGCTACAAAAGACTAACATGACTATCCCTCTGGAAATCCTCTCCCTGCCATGCTAGTTTTCTCAGTGCAAAGAGTTCTCCATGGAAAAACATTCTGTCGTGTGACCCTCAGCCTGTAGTTTGAGACTCTTTCAAATGCAAGAAATAGCTGGTGTGACTGTTGAAATGGGAACAGGAATGACATCCAGGCAACTCATCTGAACCCCCTACCTGGCTCATCCATCTCCCAACACCACATACATCTCCTTCTGCCCATCATAAGATGAATAAATGATGCCGCCTTCAGATGTTCTCACCCCAAATCTCAACTGCATGATTTAAAAAAATTAAAACAATGACTTAAAGCAAACACATTAGCACCCTGTCTACACCCCAAACCTAACAAAAAAGACTCTACCTTCACCAATCCCAGGTCAAAAATTCTGCCCACAACACCACCTCTCAAAGGATTTCCAGGGATTAGGGCACAACCTGTTTGAGTTAGGCTATGTTCAGCCACTGCTGATTTTTCCGGTTGTCCAAGTCTGCAGTGTCTTTCATGTTCTTTTATTCTTGTCTGGATGCTATGCTTTGTGGTCCCGATGTAAACTTGTCCACAGCTGCAGGGTATACGGTATACTCCTGCAGAGGTGAGGGGGTCTCTACTGTCTTTTGCTGATCGTAGCATCTGTTGTATTTTTCGGGTGGGTCTGAATACTGCTTGGAGGTTATGCTTTTTCATAAGCTTTCCCATCTGATCAGTAATTCCTTTGATATATGGCAAAAACACTTTTCCTGTAGGAGACTGTTTTTCCTTGGTTGTTTGATTCATCCTGGGTTTGATTGCTCTTCGGATTTCATTTCTGGAGTAGCCATTTGCCTGAAGTGCGTGGTTTAGATGATTAATTTCCTCATTGAGAAAGTGTGGCTCACATATCCGTCTTGCACGATCCACTAATGTTTTCATTATGCCTCTTTTCTGTCGGGGGTGGTGATTGGAGTTTTTGTGTAAGTACCGATCAGTGTGAGTTGGTTTCCTGTAGACCTTGTGACCTAACTGAAAGTTTGCTTTGCGGATGACCAAGGTATCCAGAAATGGGAGTTTTCCCTCGATGGGGTTTTTGAATCATCTCAACAACATCCACCTGAACATACAATTCACAATGGAGAAAGAAATCCATATGCAAAAGAACCTCCTCAGGATACAGTGAAGCCTCCTGCCATTAGCATTCCACACCCTGGGAAACTCCTACAGGATGACTCAGCTCAGTCCCACCCCTCCTGAGTAGATATAAATGACCTGCCACATCTTTTCCACACTGTGACACTGAGAGATCTCTATCTTTTGGTGCTACACCTCTGAAGATGCCAGCCACAGCTGCTGGCAAAACGTCAGGAACTACAATGCCAAGACCACGGCAATACAGCCCGGAAAACCCACAACAACCATCGTTCTCCGGCTGTGAAAGCCTTCGACAATACAAAAGTTGATACATTTGGGGGACCACTGAAAACCCTATGAAATATTTTTTCTTTGAAATAAGTGAGTGTTTTAAGACAGTTTTACTTACTCAAAATGTATAGCATTCAATTTTTCCAATGGAAAACTTGGGACATTTTGAGAAGCAGTAATAAAAACAAATAAACTTTGTGAATATGAATAGCATTGGGAAAAAACTCCTTTTAATTTTTTTCTTTTGAAATGAGTGGAATGCTTTTAAGGTAAGATTTTACTCACTTGAAGTGTATAACATGAAAATTTGAGGACTTTTTTCTACATTTCCCACTGGAAAAAAATAAATTTAGGGGAATGCTGAAAAAAAATCCTAAGAAATAGATTGTCTTCTGGAATGAGTGAAATGTGCTAAGATGGCATGGGGTGCAGCAGTTTGCAAATCTATCACTTTAGCTCTGGATAGGCTTCCAATTTTGCTTGTAGAAAACTAACAGTGCAATCCTAAACAGAATTACTCCAGTGTCCAGTCTAAACCCATTAGACTGGAGTTAACTCTGCTTAGGATTGCACTGTAAGTGACTTACAGTGCAATCCTAAGCAAAGTTCCCCCAGTCTGGGCCCACTGAAGTTAGCAGGTTTAGACTGGAGTAACTCTGCTTAGGATTGAACTGTTACACTTTTAAATTCCATAAATATGCTACTTAACAGAATTTGTATTCTAAGTTGTAAGTTATGGATTTTGTTGAAGCAGCAAGAGAGATTTAGGTTTGACAGGAAAGTGAGTAAAGCATATATTCCAATTTTTCCTAAATTCTCAATTTTTTCCAGAAAACTAGACACAGAAATGTAGGGTAGAAGAATTCTTTTATTATTGTTGTTGTTGTTAACAAAGTTAGGCCAAAGGGGTAAGGAGTGAAAGGAGATCAGCAATCACTGAACAAATTAAAACGTAACAGAGGAAATAAGATCCAATGGGTGATGGCCTGGCAAAATAAGATGAATAGTGCACATAAACACTTTAAAAGCCACTTATTTGTCTAGAGGGCTAACCACTCCAGGTTGCTACTGATCTCAAGTCTTCTTGTGTCAAAGCTGCACTTGAATACAACCTCAGCAGCTTCAAACTGCTGTCTCTCCAAAGGATGCGAGTCATTGCTCTGAAACATGCTGAATTATAAAAATACAAGTGGTATTTTCCCCAGTCCAAGATAGTTTTCACTCAGTTTTTTCCTCTTTGATGTTTTAGTTTTTGTTTTCAATGTGATTTAATATATTTTTATATTGTTAGCTGCCTTGGGTCCCAGGGTTAGAGTTCGAAGAAAGGCAGGTACATAAATATTTTACATAAACTAGTTGGTATTCTTGTCACCTCAATATATTTTCCATGTACTAACAAAGAGCTGTGAATCAGTAATCCCCTAAGTCTGGCAGTTACAAAAAATGACAAGTATATCTGCTCTAGGAACATGAAATGTGTTGCAGAAACATCCTCTGTAGAAAGTGATATATATCATGCTCAAAATATAATTGTAATAGTTCATTTGTATACCACTCTTCCAGAAAGATGACTGCCCACTCAGAGCAGTGAACAAACTCAGTGTTATTTTTTTTAAAAAAAACAATTATTAAATGGGTTAACATATTCCATAATAAACCATACTCATTTACCCTTATAATTACAGTATATGCCCCCCATCCCTTCCCCCTCCCCCTTTTCCCTTTTTGACTTCCAACAGCACTAAAACCCCTTAATTGCTTAACAAACTCAGTGTTATTAACCTCACAACGCAACTGGGGAACTGGAGCTGAGAGGAGAGACTTACCCAAGGCCACCTGGTAAATTCATGGCAGTAGTGAGATTCGAACCAGCATTATCCACTATGGTACATCAGCATAGTCTGCAAACGTACTAAGTCTTGAAGAGCAACAAGTGCCAATCTTTTACACCTATTACTCATATCTCATAGACAGCTAATATTTATGGGTAGTTTTCCTGTGCAGATCAAAAAACCTGCAAAGGCGAGGGCACTCAGGGCTAAGGTATGTGTTTCTGCAAAAGTACAGTATAAGAAGTTATAAAAAGTAGAGCGATTAAAACCTCCAAAAAGTAACCTACAACATCTCTGCATCCTCCAAAAAGCACATGAAAAAACACAAAAAGGTAGGAATTGGCCAGTGGAAGGGGGGAATGGGTGAGTTGGTGGCAGTGGAAGAGATTTTTTCCATATTGGAAAATTAGGAGGGGAAATTAGTTATGTCAGGAGTTGAACTGTTAAATTTTTTTATTATGTATATATTTTATATATTTAAAACACTTATATGCCGCCTTTCCATCCAACTCCAGGTCCCCAAAGCAGCATACACTTCAAACATTAAAACAGTGTTTAAAGTATATTCAAAACAATTAAACAAAAACACAAACAGGGAGGAGACTTAATACGAGTCAGCATGGGAATATCAACCAAAACAAAAAGTCTTCTCCAGCTGGTAGAAAACAGTAATAGAGGGAGACAGATGAATCTCCCTGGCGAAGGAGTTCCAAAGTTTTGGCGCTACAACCAAGAAGGCCCTTTCCCACTTTGCCACCCCTCTAACCTCTGAAGATGGCAAGAATGATCCAACAGGTTCATATGGGAGTAAGCAGTTCTTAGTAGGGATGTGCATTAAAATTAGTATTTTTCAGATTTGGGTATCAGGAATGCTATAACAATCAGTATTCCCTTAGATACTGGTTTTGTATTTGGATGTGAGTTTTTTGGAATTCTGAAATTAACCAGGTCCATTATTCCCTATGGGGGAATCTTTCCAGGAGCTGCTTTTGAAGCAAATTACACCAAAATTGCAGCTGTGCAAGGGCTGTCTGTCCACTAAAGACCCTCTAAGTTTCAAGAACTTTGGGTCAAGGGGTCCAATTCTACTGGCTCCTGGAAAAGGTGCCCCCAGCTACACTCCATTTTTTCCTGTGGGGAGAATCCAATGCTTTCTCCAGGGCAAAACAGCTTTAGCCAAACACACAACACACTGACCAAAAAGAACCAATAAATCCCAAAAGAACCAATGCCAAATCAGAGAATCCCAACAGAACTAACCTGGCAGCAGAAAGCACGACCCCCCCCCCCAAACCTCACGCTGACGTTGCAGCTGGTTACAGCAGCTTGTTTTTCCCTCCCTTTACAGGTTTCCCATGCAAAAAAGGGAGGTCATTCTCACAGGCTAATGGCATCACTTGTTAGGTGGAGCTCAGCTGTCTGTCTAATCATAATTCTCCCACAGACCACATAACAGAATTGTTGTGATTTGGCCAACAGCTGAGCTCCCCTTAATGAGTGATGCTATTAGCCTGTGAGAATCACTCCCGTCCCCATTTCCTTTTTTGCATGGAAAACTAATAAGGTATTTTTCGGGTATATTTTTGGACTGGATACACCAAATCACACAGTCCTAGTCCTTACAGTATGCTGGCCCCAAGCCAAATGGGGCTTCAAAAGTCAATACCAGCACCTTGAATTGGATCTGGAAGCAAATTAGGAGCCACTGTAGATGGAACAAGATGGGAGTAATATGATACCTAAAATTAGAGGAATATTAAAATATATTTATCTTATTTATTTTATTAAGCCAATGTAATGTACTTATTGTACTTGCTTAAGTTATGGAGAATAGTATGAAATAATTGTTATGTTATAATTAAAAGTCAGGTTATAAGAACATTTTTTTTAAACCTATGCCATTAGAAGACAAGGCCTGAAGGGAGAAGTAAACCCACAGAGTGGGATTCAGGAGAAATAATCCCACAGGGTGAGTTCAATGGCTGATAAAACTCTCTTTAGTATTCCTCAGCGAGTATAGAAGCAATACTCTCTCAGTGGCTCAGGAGCCACATGTGACTCTTTGACTTGTCACTGCAGCTCTTCTTGTGCCATTCTTCAATGTGGCACCCACACTATGCTTGAAGTAAGTGGGCAAGGCCATGACCCAGTTAAACTTGTGGTGGACAGGTAGTTTGCATCTTGAAACTGCTTCCACCAGAGGGACTAGAAGCTAAGCTGCAAGCCTTCCTGAGCTGTGGAAGCCAGGGATGGAAAGGGTCTATCCTCTCCAACTCCATACCCTTCTCCACAGCCTCATCTCAACACCCACGAGGCCGTCATGAGCACTGCAAACTGGTCACAGAGAATAAAACCACCACCACCAATACAGCAGCCACAGGTAGCAATTTTACTTCCTTTCTCCACAGCTAGCCTGCTGTAACCTCTGGGCACCTTGGCATTTTCAGTCTTTCTCCTGAGCTGCTGAATCTCATGCTGAGGGGAGAGAAAGAAGGCAGAGAGAGAAGCCCATCCCAGATACACAAGGGCTGCCTAAGGGCTGGCTCAAAGAGAGAGACATGCTCAGAGGTTCTTCAGCAATTTAAGTTTATTATTATATATTTAATATCAAGAGTCAAGTTATGTGCATGTGTAATGCACATAATGCATACAATAGTCATGTGGCTCTTTTGGTTGATAGTAAATGTGCCTCTCTGTGAACCATGGAGTAAGAACCACTCAAGACAGAACGTAAAAGGTGGTGCCGAAGTAGTCTCTCAGCCATTCCATGTGTCTTTTATATAACTACGTACCAACAGGAGTCCAAGAACAATACTAGAGGTAAATTCAGGGTCCAGAGCATCTTTCACAATAAAGAGTCCCACACATTTTTTAGTACACAATGAGCACCTAAAGATACTTCAACTCAATCATAATGAGTAATAATACCTAAACTTGAGTTCACATCAAAGACTAGATAGCCTATGTTCTAATCGGAAATCTTTACCTTTCTTACCTAGCTATTATTTAACGGCAGTGAGCTTCCCATGCTCATAATAAGCAGGATCTGTGTAGCATCCAAGGGGGAGGTCACACTGAATTACCAATCAATAAGATGGGGACATCAATCAAAAAACCTTTTCTGGTAGCTTATCTGCTGTTGGAACATTGACATAACAGGAAGGCTTTGCAGTAATTTTTGCCTTCTCACTGCCTTTAAATAGAAAGGCAACATTTGTAAAAGGTCTTACTGCATTCGATGGGAATGCCAGATCTGCTCTCTTATTCATTTGGAATGATATTTTGGCCAAATCCTGTTGAACAAAGACATCACCCCAATAAGTCTGCATATGATAATATAGAAAGAACAGCGACATCCTGAAAAAAGGACTTTAAGAGAACATCAGACTAATTGGACTGAGCCCATAGTTAGTAGGAGAACTCATAAACTACTGTTACAGCTTCTGATGTGCAGGCATCCCTAAGCTCTACTAGCTGCAGGCAGCTCTGAAAAATGATGACTTACAGCACAGTTTTCTTACTCACCTCCCCACACCTGCTTTGAAATCCGATTTCTTTACTTGCTGGTTGGAAACAGTAGTCCAAGTCTATACACTGCTAAAGATATTGCTGTGCTAATTTTTGGTTTGAAATGGCCTAAATGCTGATTCCCACCCAACTTCTTAATGCTGAGTTGCCTCAGCAGATGCAGCATTGGACCATGAGTTAATATTTGTGAGTCACTTTTTTGTTAATAACAAAGTGACAAAATATTGCATTGTTGAACTCTGGCAATTAAACTGTTAGTCTCAGATATTCCTGTATAAAATGGGAAGTAATCTGTATCAGAGAAATACTACAAGTATGGGGGGGGGATCTAAAGAGCGTTTTTCATAAGTCAAATGCTAAAGGAATAATTAGCAATAAACAGGACAGAACTCAGATCTAGCCCGGAACTTGTAAAGTCAAAATATCTTAGGTATGGAAGGTCAAAAATAATGGATTTAACAGTACATTGTTTTTTCATCAATTTTCCTTGCATTTCAAAGCCAATCATGCTACTAGCAAGTCTTGACATTTTGCATTATTTTCAGCTGCAAGGAGCATTCCACAATCATGAACCATTTAAAACAATTTTAGAATCTTCCAGAACAGACAATTTTTTGAAATTAAAAATACAGTTCTTTAGTTGAATATTTTTTAAACTTCTGCTATAAGAAGTATCTCTATTTAAAACAGTCTGTTTTAAATTAAATTTGAATCTCATGCAAACATAGTAAACTAAACAGGATAAACTAAACAATGCTTATGAAAGGCTGCTTTTCTTTACAAAGAAAGGAGAAGAAAACGTCTTCAGTGATCATATGATCATACAACACAACAGTTCATGAACTTACATTATTGCTTAATATTGGAGGCAGGGACTGGCAAATGTCCCCAAGTGTCACCCATGGATACAGCTGGGCAATTTTTCCTCCAAGAACTACCTGACCTGCAATCGGCTCAGTAATCTCATTATAAATGTTTATGATTCTGCCTATCCTGTAAGTCAAAGAACATGAACATTAATCTTTTATCTTGTTGAGAACACCCAGTGACTATTACCAATCCTATTACCAGGTTGAGATTATTTATTTGGGGTGGCATCCTGTGACCAAGAAAAAGGAACAGACTCAAAAAAAAAAGGGACCATATTTAAGGTCATGGCTCATGAGCGTTCACCTAAAATAAGCAATGTACATACTCTCATTAATAGTAAAATATTAAATATTTCAGAAACTAACAGTCTCTGAGGTTCTACACAGGCACTACTCATTTTTAAATGACTGTGTTTTACAGTCATAGTAACCAGTTCACATGCACTTATTCAGGAAGAACCTAATCTAAATAATAAATGGAAAATATTTTTATTTAAATCACCCTTTCTTCTTGTTGATTTTAAATGAACCCACCATGGATACTATCAAAAATTTGTAGACGGCAATCAATATATGAGCTTGTTACATGTCATCAGATACAACAGTTCAGGGCTTTTTGGGTGACGGTACTTACTGATATTGAGTACCAGGACCTTTTTTTAGGGCTCTCCTAAGTCCTGATTTTCTTGCACCAGCCAGAGAAAGAGTGTGAACCCTCAACAGCCTAGTGGGGATCTGGGGGGCACGGAGGGGATTTTTGACCTTTCCCTCCTCCAAAAAAGCTTTCAGTACACTCTCTCATCTCCCTTCCAAATTAAGGTGCCTTCTTCCCTAAACATCATGTTAATTTCTCAATACTCACACACTTGGCAATATTCCGCAATCCAATAAATCACTCTCTCTCTAGAACTGAATTCGTAAAATAAAATATTTTGTCTTCTTTCCTTTAACCAGTAAGTATAGAAATCTTTACAACATACACGCATTTGTTTGCGATTCTTGCCTCCCACTTAAGGTCTGTAACTATATTTGGATCTTTCTATAGCAAATACAGCTACAAAGTTCTTGCCCTCAAGGAGGAAATCTAACAAAATTATAACCTTTTGAAAATACTGTCATGCAAAATTATGTATCAGGAAATGTCTCTGTGGAGATCCACAAAGTTTTTAGAAAGCCAAGCAGCCAAACTTGTATTCTCTTCCCTCAAAGTAAGAGAACCTCTGCTTTCTCCCTGCATTTGCTGGAAACTGACATTTAAAGTAGCTGAAGACTTTTAAATCAGAATCAACCAGGTCAGTCAACAAAATCCACATGTATCCATTTCAATCTTGTTTTAAACAAAGTTATAGTAATTTTAACACTGAATACTGTAAGCTCATTTTGATCTTTTCCCATCTGAATAAGTATGTTAATCTGACCAACTGTTAGCCTTTTATAATTCACATACCATATCAGCAGTACACTTACAACCTAAGGAAAAAGATATTAGGCAGCCAACTTCTAGCCAGACGTTAAATGCTAAAACCAGCTTGGAAGAAGGCCATTTTACATTTTCCATTCAAAGCCAATTTACTTGAAAAGAAAAACTTAAATTAAAGGTTTATGATTTAAACTTTACGATAACTTATGATTTAGACTGGCAGAATAAGAAGAGGACGGACTGCGGGCAGAATAAAGAAACACAGAGATGCTCCTATCACCATCATCCCCAGCAACTGGCCGTTCCAGTTTTCCGGTGTTCTGCCAGGCCTTAACAGATAATGGAGCATCTAATGAGACTTCATTCTTCATGCAGAGGAAAAAAATATAGCTGTATGTGTCTTTGCTACTAACAAAACACAGCGTACAGTTCTTTGAAAGTTCAGCAATTAACTTTAATAAGCACAAAAGGAAGAAAATAGCTAAACAGGTATCTAGCCAGTGTAAGGGAAATGTTCTTGAAACTGCATTCAGTTACCTTATGACATTGTTTATGGAAATGTTCTTGACACTGTATGGAAATGCCTGCCCTTGTCCTTGCTACTAATTGTACTAATCTCACACTATGCAATCCACCTTGAGTCTCAGTGAGAAAGGCAGAATATAAATAACACAAATGAAATAAAAAAATAAACTCCTCTGAAAAGAAGCTACAGAGCCGTGAGCTGAAAACCTTCCCCTTTCCTCCATTCCCAAAAGGGGTGGACCGGCCATTTAACTTACAGGGATTCCCAGTGATCCAGTGCTCTGGAAGGCTGTTGGGAACCTGGAGCAAACAGATCGAAGCCCCCATAGCTCTGCTTAGCACTGCAGGGGACACATAGCCTGGCTTGCTCCTGGGCTATTTTAATTTCCCAGTCTGTACCTGATTCTGTGCCATACACTCTGGTACCTAACTACTCTGTATCTTGCAATGGGCTTTAGTTGGAAGCCCATCTGACGAGCAAATAGGGTATAATAAAGAAAAGTCCAGAATGAAGCAGAGGTGGGTTCAGGGGAGAAGCAGCAGTGGGAGCCCAGGCAGCCCCCCTCACCCCAGAAGCCCCTTCCCATTTTCCCTTCCCGCCCTCTGAACACACTACAGGCATGGAGACGGGCCTGCAGGGTGAACAGCCTCAAGAGGCTGAGCAGAAGGGAAAGATATTTTTTAACTTGGGGTAGCCATGTTTGTCTGCAACAGAACATTAGGATTTGAATCCAGTGCTAACTTTGAGATCGACAAGATTTTTCCAGCGTGCGAGCTTTCGAGAGTCAAAGCTCCCTTCCTCAGATACATGGAGTAATGGAGATACGGCTCAGGGATCTCTTCCCTGTATCTAATGAAGGGAGCCTGATTCACAAAAGCCACCCTGAAAATCTTGTTGTTCTTTCCGGTGTCACTGGACTGAAATCCTACAGTACCTAGTGAGGCACCACAATAAAAGAATTACGCGGGTATCTTAAAGCCTAATTACATTTCTTTCCATAGGAGCTTTCGTAGTTATCCCTGTACAGAGCAAAAGGTGGTCTTTAACCTCCCTCTTTGAAGTTTGTTTCAGGTAGAAAGGGAGCTCTGACTCTCGAAAGCTCATACTGTTGGTCTCCAAGGCCACTGGACTCCAATCCTGCGATTTATTTTTTAAATCGCCCCCAAAACAACCCATAAGGGAGGGGAAAGGCTTTTGCTTGCAGCGCTAGCTTTCTACTTGCAGGGAGCTTTGTTTTTCTATTTCAAAGACTGTGCTTCAGGGAGCGTTCCCAAACGCCGCCCCCCCCCCCGCCCCGGCTGCACCCACCCCGCTGTCAGGGCTCTGCTGTGCCATGTGCGGGTCCCGCCTGTGCCTGCGCGGGGAAAGGCGCCGGGAGGGGAGGGGGCGAGGAAGAAGCCCCCGCCCGCCTGCACCTGTCGCCGCAGCCCGGCATCCTCCGGCAGGCGCGGCGGGGAAGGAGGGAGAGGGAAGGATGCCCTGCGGAGGAGTCCCTCGCCGGCTCGCTCGCGAAAGCGCGACAGGCGGACAGGAGACCGGCCAGCGGGAGGCTCGCCTACCTCAGCCAGCCGCGCTCAGCGTCCCTCTGCGGCGCGCCGCCACTGCGGTGGGTGCTGCCGGGCTCCCTCAGGCCTCCTCCGCCGGTCGGTCGGTCGGTCAGCCAGCCGGCGCGTCGCTCCTCGGGGCGCTCTCGCTCCCTTCCCTCACAGGACAGGCGGGCGCGAGCGCCGCACAATGCAGCCAACGGCTTGCGATCGAGCGGCGGCTCCCATTGGCTGGGAGGCGCGAGAGGGAAGGGGGAGGAGCCGAGAGGGCCGAGCACGCGCGATGGGACGGCGGAGCGCGTGAGGGGACGGGGCGGGGCCGGAGCTAGCTCCTCCCTCGTCTCCGCCTCTTCGCTTTTCTCGCGAGGCTGAGGAAGGGATGGCTGAGGCTGCTTCGGCGTTGTGCCTGGTGCGCTCTACCTTGAGGAGCGCCGGTCTTTCGGGCCGGGGCTGAGCCGGAGGCCCGTTGCTGCCTGCTCCCGAGGCGGCGGGAGAGCGAGCGGGGCCTCCTGCACGAAACGAGCCCATCAAGCTGCGCTAGGCTGTCTTCCCTCTGATGTGCCAACCTCCAGGCGGGAGCTAGCGATCTCCCGGAATTACAACTGGTCTCCAGGCAACAGGAATCATTTCCCCTGGAGAAAATGGCTGCGTTGTAGGTGGACTCTGTGCAATTATAGCCCTCTGAGGTCCTCTTCGCTCAAACCCACCATCTCCAGGCGCCCGTCCCAAAATCTCCAGGAATCTCCAACCCAGAGTTGTTAACTCTAGGGAGGCGTTTGGAATAAGCACCCATGACCAGTCTCTTGCAATGTTTCGGATTTTTTTCTTTTTAGTAGTCCCAAGCAGAAAAAATGTAGCCTAGCTTACCAGTTTCCTGTGGCTTTCAGGGGAAGATCCTTAGCTTTGCATGCAGAAGGTCCCCCGTTGAATTCCCAGCATTTCCAGTTAAAATTATTGGTAGAACATCAGGATTTGAATCCCGTGGCACGTTAGAGACCAGATTTTCGAGAGTCAAAGCTCCATTCTTCAGATACCTACCTGAAGAATACCTGTCTGGAATCTGAAGAAGGGAACTCTGACTCTCGAAAGCTTGTATCTTGAAAACCTTGTCGGTCTCTGTAATGACTTCAAGTAAATGCATGTATGTGGTACAGATGAAGAGTGGAGGTGAAAGAGAGGGATGAGTGAGTGAGATGATTGGTTGATGACTCAGAGTGTGGATGGAGTGAATGCAGTTTTCAGTTACTGAGTGGAGAGAAAAGATTCAGTCCGGGGGGAAAGCAGGCAAGCTGTGTGCAGCCTGAGCATGTTTAAGTATTATTGAGAGAAATACAACCTATATGGAAACCTGAACAGTGTGTTTGTGAAAGAACATTCAGTCAGGGAAAAGCAGGCAAACTGTGTATGCGCCTGAGAAAAGGTCTTACTTATAACTGAGAGAGAAATGAATATCAAAAGCAGGCAAACTGTGTGTGAAGCCTGAGAGAAGATCTGTGTGACTGGGTTAAGTAAAGTAATTTTAAGAATTGAGAACTACTCTTTTGAAACCAAGTTTTAGAAATAATATGAAACCGATATGCTGCTTATAAAAATAAAAGTTTACTTTGTTGTTTTTTTTAAATCCCAGTGTTATTCCTATATCCCGTTCTTTTCCTCAGGGCCACATAGTACCACGGCAAAACCTGACCCGTGGACACGTTACTAAAAGGAGAAATTTAAGTTATTCTGGAATTTAATTCCTGGTGGCAGCAATCTACCAAGAGGGGGCAAGAATAAAAGGCTTAAAGACCAAATCTACACAAGAGAAAGGGGTCATAATAGTCTCTGAGGTGCAGCAAGATTCAAATCCTGCTGTTCTACTGCAGATGGCCACCTACCTGAAATTATCTGGTAGGTGATATGAAATCTCTCTGCGGGAGACTCTGGAGAGACTACTCATGTACCCTCAAGGGTTACATTCAAATTGTGACTTATTCGAGTTGCAGCTTATTCAGGAAAAAAATTATTTTTAGGGTATATTGGACACCACAGTGTCTTTACTAAAGGTTTAAGCACAGTGTTTAACTGTTGGCGGTGTAATTCACAAGATGCTTGTCTTAAGCATATGCTTCAGACATGTTCACTCATTCAGCCCTTTTGGGAGGAAATTATTAGTCCTATTAATTTTGTGTTAGAAAACTCATTTTTGAGGATGTTAATGTACTGTCAAATTACTTGCCTGTCTCTTGGAATCTAACTGATGGTCAACAGAAATGGACTGTCCGTGCCCTTAGAAGTGCTAAAAGTCTTCTACATCATCACTGGAAAGACAAAAGCCGACTTCCTGTAATTCACTGGATTGAACACCTTATAAACTTATCAGCATTTGAGCACATTGCATATAGAAGGCAATTGTTTATGGACTTATTTTTAGATATTTAGAAATCTTTTATAGACACCTGTGTGTAGATTTGCTAATAGTGTTTTTGTAGCCAGCGCTGTTTGTTTTTTGTTTCCTTTTTTCCCAGTTTTGCAATAATAAAGTAATGTTTTTAAAAAATTGCCGCCCCATCAGGCACCTCGTTCTTCTGCATATGAATAATACCAGAGTGCAGATTCGTCCCTGCCACTTGTGAGTGCCCCTACATTGCTGGTGCTGTTTTTTTTAAATGCACATCCTGCCAGCTGATTACCCGAGGTTACAGTGGACTGGACAATATGCTAGTTTATTTGCTTCTTGGGAGTGTTTTATACGTGTGAGAGTCCAAAAAAGTGTATCTTCCTCCCCATCTGTAGTCTGAAGGTACAGTCCACTATAATATGTTGTTTTCTATCTATGTAACCAAAGGCCACAGTCCTTGCACGTTTGCATGGTGTGTAGCTAAAGTGAGATGTGTCTAAGTAGGTGTGCGTAGGTTGACACATGTAAGCTCACAGTAAACACATTTCATTAGGGCTTTCTGCATAATAAATACTGCTTAGATTGTACTCTTTAATTTTTCTTTTTCACATGCAGCCGTTACACATTATTTTTTTCTGAAATGTTTCCAGAACATCTCTTTCAATAAAATACCACCTTTTATCATCAATGTGGCACCTGACTGCCAGTCCAAGAACCAATGTACTATAATCCTATAATAATCACATGATGTATTTCTAGTCCATTTCACTCACACTATCAGTACACACAGTTTAGAATATATAAAAGTGTTAACTGTAATTACTTTCCAAAACTTTTTTTAGAATGCCTATACATATGTTTCCGCTTGCAAGTAGGGCAAAAACAAATGTGTTTTATTTTAAGCATGGAGCATGATCCATTCAAGCTTGAATGATCAATTTTTAACAATTGTTAAAAAATATCTTTAAAACAAAAAAGTTTGAATGATCCATTCAAATTGAAAGTTAAACACATGCCTAAAACTTTAGAGTACTGCTTGGCTTTTGCTGGATTAGGCCCATAATTAGTCTTACATTATTTCACCATTTGATGCAGACTATTCTATAGCTTGTCTTTTTATCTCTTGATGTGGCTCTTTTAAAATGGACAGTGCTTCACTTTCTTTCCTATGTGTTTTCCAATCTGCTTGTGAAGCAGGTTTTTTTTAAAATGGCAATCTGTATATTGCGATTTGTAATATCGATATTTGCTATAACCTTGTTTTGACCTGGATGAATTAAACCACAAAAAAAATCATTTATGTTTTGTCCTAAGTGTAATTGAAAGTACTGGATCTTGCTTCCAACAAAACATTTTTATAAACAGTTTGCCACTTCAGATACAGTGACCCTTAGTATGTTGTTAAACTGTTAACTAAAATGATTTCTGTATGTTGGGGGAGTTACTGTGCTCTTGAAATGACTGAACTGAAGACTGCAGTCCCATCTGTGATCCAAACACATCCTATTGTAACTCACTGAAAGCGCTATATAAATGCTAAGTAAACTCGCTTAATTGTGCAAGACGGCTTCCCTCAGGAAGCAGTGCAATTTCTTTCTCTTCAGTGGACATTCGCTGCTGCTGCTGCTTCTGTCTTTTTTCTCTGTGATTTCTTTCCTGGCTGGATATTTTCAGATAGTATAATTTCTTGTTTGTGATTGTATCACACTTGTATCTCTCCTGCCCCCCACCCCACTTAATACCAGGAGCTCAAAGAGGATGCCTGCTGTAGCTATTTTATTTAATGCTCTCAACTTGTGGTACCTGTCTTGAAGCTTAAAGTCTGTTTTTCAAAGTGCTGTCCTGTTCGTATGGCTGAGAGCCAGTTTGGTATAGTGGTTAAGAGCGCGGGACTCTAATCTGGAGAGCCGGGTTTGATTCCCCGCTCCTCCACTTGAAGCCAGCTGGGTGACCTTGGGCTAGTCACAGTTCTCTGGAGCTCTCTCAGCCCCACCCACCTCACAGTGTTTTGCTGTGGGGATAATAATGACATACTTTGTAAACTGCTCTGAGTGGGCATCAAGTTGTCCTGAAGGGTGGTATATAAATCGAATGTTGTTCTTCTTCTTCTTGTCTCCGCAGGGCCTGGATTAGAGTGTTAATGAGTAGGAGTTCACATTTATATTGATGGTTGTTTTGGATTTTCCGGGCTGTATAGCCGTGGTCTTGGCATTGCAGTTTCTGCCAGCAGCTGTGACTGGCATTTTCAGAGGTGTAGCACCAAAAGACAGAGCCCTATGTGGACTGGGACCAGCATATCTGCGAGACTGCCTCTCCCCCATCCATCCTCTCAGAGGATGCTCCAATCAGGAGAGGAACATCTATTGGTGGTCCCTGGCCCCAAGGAGGCCTGCCTGACCTCAACCAGAGCCAGGGCATTTTCGGTCCTGGCTCCAGCCTGGTGGAACTCTCTGTCTACTGAGACCAGGGCCCGGCAGGACTTATCGTTTCTCCAGGCCTGTAAGACAGAGATGTTCCACCAGGCATATGGTTGAGGTAGGGCTTGGCCTCCACCAGCTGAAAAAACAGAAGAATATAAAAACTGAATCCCTCCGTACGAGGGCTGTCCACCACCTTATCTTGTCGAGCTGTGCTTGCTGCCTATCGATTGCCATGATCTGATCGTAATTACTGTATATTTTATGAGTGAATTTCTCTCTTAAATTTTCTTCTAATTCTATGGCTTAAATTGTATAAATTAATTCTAATATGCTTTTAAACTGTTGTAATCCGCCCTGAGCCCTTTGTGGGGAGGGCGGAATAGAAATCCAAAGTAAAAAAATTAACATATATGTATCAAATCTAGCATGAATTTCTACTAAAATGGCTACTAAAAACTTTTTAAAATGAGCAATAAAGATTTAACGTATGTTTAACTATAACACTGTTTAAGAACAATATAAATGTGATACATTGCCTTTTTTTGGAGGTCTCCCATCCAGTTACTAACAAAAGCCAACCCTTCTTAGCTTCCAAGAACTGGCAAGATTGGGCTTGCCTGGGCTATCCAGGTCTGGTTATGTTTCTAGATCTACTCCCTTTCTCCTAAGAACAGCCTGACTCAGAAATTAAGCAGGTAATTCCCAGCATCTCCGTGGCAAGAAAAGTTTCACCTGCTTAATTTCTATGTGTCACGCTGCTATAAAAGCAAGGGACAGGGCCAGAAACAGAATAGGCAAACTTTATGAACAAAGTTTCCTACTAGCTTGGCAAAAAGTAAAAGTGCTGATACCTACAGGAAAAGCTCAGCAGTTGCATACAAACTATTTTATACAAGTCTTGATTTTATACCTTTACGATTTCAGTTAGTTCTATTTCTATCAGTGGTAGATCCTGGGATGTGAAGGTCTTGCACAGAATGCTGGGCTCAATTGCACTTGGTCTGATCTAGCAAGGTACTTCTTACATTCTTAGGTATACTTGACATCACTTCACACACATTAGTTAGGTCTTGGGTCCTAAGTATGTACTTATACTTGATACTCTTAAAACCCATCAGTGGAGAAGGACATGTCTAGTAAAAAATGAGACCACGCAATACTGAAGTCAGCCTGCCCTTTCCTCTGATTTATCTTAGTTCTCAGATGTATGCGAAGGCCTCAATACTGCAGAGGAAAACAACATTCTTGAAGCATTTTTTCTCCCAGTAACCATCTGCTAACGGCACAGAGAGGCATCCCAATTTTCATTGTGCAGTGTTTTTTTTCTCTTCTACATCTCAGTAGTTAGTGAATCTCAACCCTTTTGGCATAAATTGCTCACATACATTGCTGTGGGAATAGTAATTGCTTATTACTCTGTTGTAACCTGCTTCTTGCTGGTCTTCTTGTTTGATTCAGCTCTGCTAAGCATATCCCTTTTGTTTCTTTGTTTCGCCTGTGCATCAACTGCCTGTCATCCCATCCACTTGCATCTGTATAAAAGAATCAACCATTTACATAAGCTCACCTGTCTTCTCTTAGGCCTCACATGGCCTTTTGTAGGTCAAGCCACTTCTTTCTCCTAGCAATACTCCCCTTTCCCAATTTCATTATTGCAGCCAGGTTAGGGCTGCCAGGTCCCCTGGTGGGAGCAGGCAATCCCCCACTCCCAGCCTCTGCCTCCCGCTGCCACTTACCTGACCAGCTGGGGGGAAAGGCCCAGGGAATAGGCCCTAGAGGCAAAAGGCCTCCTAGGTCAGCAAGCAGCAGGCCCCATAGCCTCCCCCACCCCTGTGCCATGTGTTAGTTCTTGACCTAGGCTTTATCCTAATTGGGCAGATATTTTTGGCTACATTCTATAATACCTATCTAGAGTATTACTGGCACTAAAGAAGTTCAATAGGAACAGGATGGGGAATGCAAGTGGGAAGAGCATTGGCAATTTACCATCCTAACCTTTCCCCTCTATTAATGTGCAGAGTTAGGCATTTATTTACTTATTTAGAAAAAAAATTATGCCACCTCTCCAGGAACCTGACCAAGGAGACTTATCAAATAAAAACAACACATTAAAATGTGTATTAAAATCAAGCATAAAAAACCCTAGCCAGCATAAAAAATACCATAAAAACAAGCCACGGATGGCTTAAAATAACATTGACAGATCCAATGTTGTCAAGTGAATGCGATGAACCAATATTTCTTTTTAAAAAATATTGTCAATTGTCCCATGAAGTCAACAATGCACAGAGTAGATGGCAGCATACCTTTTTTATTTTGTTACAGTATCATTTGTTAGCAGCCTGAATAACCCACACTAACCCAAGTTTGTCAGAGCTTGAAAGCTAACCAGGTTTGACCCTGGTTAGTACTTGGATGGGAGACCATCAAGAAGGTCCAGGGTTGCTATGCAGAGGCAGGCAACAGCGCACCACCTCTGTTCATCTCTTGCCTTGAAAACCCCACAAGGGGGGTAGCCATGAGTAGATTTTACCATGATGACATTTGATTATATTATTAACCAGGGCTTTTTTCTGGGAAAAGAAGTGGTGGAACTCAGTGGGTTGCCAGCAGAGGGGGCAACTCTTGGCAGGAGGTAGTGCCCCGGTACCACATGCGTGTGCACAAAGTGTGTACACGCTCTCAGGACTGCACAATTACATCACTTTGGGTCAGCTGGAACAAGGGTGGAGTTTTTTAAAGTTTAAATCGCCCTTGGAGAAAATGGTCACATGGCTGGTGGCCCCGCCCACTGATCTCCAGACAGAGGGGAGTTTAGAATCTGACCATTTTCAAGAGGTTCCAGAACTCCGTTCCACCGCGTTCCAGCTGAAAAAAAAGCCCTGTTATTAACTATAACTTATTAGCAGGGATAGGAATATGGTGTTTGCCCCACAACCATACAAACCTAACCATGTAGTAGACCTTTGCCTGTTGCAGACGTCTTCATATGGGGTTGGATCCCCTCATCAGTAAGCAGAAGGCACCCTAGTTGATTCCTGGGGTCATGGGGACTGGTTGAGGGAAGAGAGAGCCACTTTGCCCCCTTCTCCCACCTCACTACAGCCCACTGACACTCATGGCTGTTACGCCATGTGGCTTCCACAACTCCAGGAATCTACTTTCCCCAGTGTTGGAACAAACTGTTGGGGAAAGGTGAAAGCAGAGATCTGTGAACCTTATGCAAGTGGATAGCTGGATCTAAGCCATTAAGTATTGGCTTGCTGCCTACTTAGCACAATTCCATTTAAAACCTGACTTTTTAAAAAATAGCTGCTTTTATTTTGCTTTATTTTTTAAAATATTATTATTGAAACTGTAACCTGATCTTGATGTTCCAGGATAAAAGCCAACGAGAAGAAATGTTCAATAATTTTCTACATTTAAATAAACCTCACAATTTTTAAGTTATAATTCATTGTAGTTTCTTTGAAGTTAATTTCATTGTTGCACAATGAGAGCTCTGTCCTTGGCTCAAAGCCTGAGGCCCTTTGGATTCTGCACCCACCTAAGATTTGGAGCGTACCTTGTTCTTTGCTTTGGTTCCATTTGTTTATTTAAATTGTATTTGGTAAGCTGATTTGGGTCCTAATTGGGGATAAAAGTAGAATAAAAATAATAAAACTAACGAAAGCTTTCACTTCTTGATCAACGTTCCTGACAACATTTCAGAATTTATACATAAGTTTGAGAGCAATTTCCTTTGCAAACCAAACAGAGCACAAGTTAAACTGTATCTATCAATGGGCTTAGACTGGAGTAACTCTGTTTAGGATTGCACTGCTCGAGTTTCTAATATAGGTTAACTTCATTACATGTCAGATGGCAAAGTCAAATGTAACTAATTAATTGTTTAACTGATTGTTACGTACATTCATCTTTATTCTGTCAGTTTCCAGAAGAAACCAAGAGTGAAATGATTAAAGCAATATTAACACATTCAGTAAAGTATGGTTTTTTCACTTAGTTTGTGGTGCATTGTCCCCAGTTTCTGAAGGGCAGTCTGCCTACAAGGTTAGGTTTACAAAATTACACCTTGGGTTGATCTTTTATGCCACTGATTTCTTGGTGTGTTTAGTTCTGCAAACATATTGTAGTAGAAAAGTGTGCTTCCACACTTAGGAGATCTCAATACAGAACTAGTCTTAGTTTGACCCAATGACACTATTGTGAGTGACATCATAGCCGCCATTTTATTGTGCACGAACAACTTTTATAATAATGTTTCTGTAGCTGACACCCCTAGGGGATAATATAGTCCGAACATATGTGCCAGGTAGAAGGGGAAAGTACGACATACTTGCAATGACCTCCCCCCCTCAATGCAGAATGGGCCGTGAAGATGTGCGGAGGAAGATCAGCTGAAGAGGAATGGAAGCTGCCTCAACCCCCACCCACTTTTTGCAAGCAAGCCTGGAAGAAGTCTACACAGTGACATAGCTGCACCCTGGAACTATCTCCCCATCTCATCATCAAAGCACATGGCATATGAAAGCACAAAGATTAATCTGGGAATTTTAGGTAGATAGATGTCTTGTTCTTTGGTAAAAGTTTTTAAAAGTTTTCATGCCACTATACCTAAAAGCGAACTGGGAACTCTGCTTTGATTCAAGAGAAATAATGGGTCTGTCACCACCGCTGATTTAAAAGGGTAATTACTCTTCCTGGGTCCTACCAAGAGGAAGAGCTTCCAGCTTAGCTGCCATTCTGTCTTTTGCACATCAAACTGTAGAGGCAGAGATCAGAAACTACTCCAATAGCATCACTGAAGGACATCGATGTATGCATATTGCAAGTCCAACCCTTCTCCCTCTTCCCAGAGAAATCAGGATGTAGATTTCTAGGACATTACAAATAACAGACTTCAAAACACCGTACAGCAACCTCTTGTCTCCAGCAAAACGGTTGGTATCCTAGATCAAAGCTTCTGGATTTTCATACTACATGTTAAGTACGTCTACCCAAACTTACTCCAAATTAAGTCGTGTCCAATGGCAGAGAGAACATACAAAGTGCCCATATTAATTAGCCTCATTTACATGGCATTATTAACTAAAATGGTATAAAGGTAATCCTAAAAGAACTGTCTTTTGTCTTGGCACTTTATCTTATGTCATTTATAGTCTGCCTTTCTCAAGGCAGATTACAGTGTGAGATTAGTACAGTCAACATAAACAATGCCATAGGGTAAATAGATACAAGTTCACAAAGACATAGCATTAGCTATGAAATTTGTAAGTCAGGAGAGGTAGGAGATGTTTCTGTCCTCTTTCATTGGTATTTTCTCATCAACAAACAGCCCTTCCACTGGACCTCGGTATGCACAAGAACTCCCAGTATAAAAGTTCATCCTGTGTTGCTGTGTTGGTTTGCGCTCTAGATGTGCTCCAAGGGTCACCTCTAGAGGCCAGGGGACCAACTTGGGTATCCATTTGGGTAATTTCCATCACCCCTGGTAAATCATTGATTGCTTATAATTTTATAAATGGAGAAACAGCTATACTTGTTACAATTATAAGAAAATCTTCTTTTCCTCTCCATTGTAAATACGGAGTTGTGTTTGTGTAATTTGCCCTCATCATAGGGTTCCGATGGGATAGAATTCCAGCTAAATAAACTCCTTGTCAGTGTTAGTCTGTTTGTTGACAGATCAGCAATGCTGTTTACTTGCTTCATGTACTTAATGTACTTTTAAATATACCCAAGGGGCTCTCTGAATTTAAACACATTAAATCAAAAGGACTGGCTTCCATGGAATGGCTGGGATCCAATTCATTGCACATCTGGTTCCAAACCTCCCCCCCCCTTGTGTTTAATAGCCCGGTCCACCTCTACAGTAGAACGGCGCTGCCAGGCTCCAATTAAGGAAAGCAATAAAACCGATGGGGATGAGTCACAGGGTTCATGTTCACCTGCAATTCTGCATCCAGTCTCCTCCGACTGCTTCTTTAAAAGGAATGAACGAGGCCTGTGACACTTTAATAGCAGGGAGTTAGCCCATCAGGAAGTGTGTTGTCAGAAGTCCACAATCCTCACAGACCTGAGTTGCCATTTTGCCTTGCAATTTTAAAAGGTCTTCATGGAGAACCCTGAGGTTAGAGGACCTCGGCTTTGGTTAGCACATGGCCTCCAAGGCCTATTCTGCCTCAGCTCTAGTGAGCTCTCCTGGCTCCTTATGAGGGTAGACGGAAATGGACCTCTGGGGACAGGCCTCTCAAAGCCCATTTCCCTCCCTCCCCTTTAGGCAGGCAAGTACTGGCTTTATTCACGGCCGTATTAACCCATAGCCGGGCCCCTAGGCTTTCAGGTATTTCGGGCCCCCTCTGGCACTTCAATCTTTCATCCCACGACAGCTGACAGCCTGACCCTGGTACGGTAGGTACTAGACTGCAGTACATAGCCCTATATCCCTTTTGAGTGAATTCTTTTCACAATTTTTAAAATATTTTTATTGTGCGAGTAGAACTCTTCAGGAAAGCACAGTTTGGGGGTATAATTGTTCAATACTGTAATATTTTGAAGTGAATACATTTTAATTATTTATTAAAACATATAATTTATGGATAATTGTTTTAATATGTATGTACATGTATCGCTGTGGCGCAGTGTGCGTAGTGCCTTTAACCATTGGAGGTCTAGGGCGCAGGTAACAGTACCTCAGCAAAAAAAACCCCGATTGGCCCCTAGTCCCTGCTGAGCCCCTAGGCTTCAGCCTAATGAATAATACGGCCTTGGCTTTATTCAGTCTACTCCCTCCCCACACCACTTTATCTGGCTGAGGGTTTGTTTCCATTTGATGCCAGAAGATGCCAGGCGCTCTGAGCTTGAAACCAGGGGATGGAAGGGATTGTGTGTGCATGCGTGCGTGCTTCAGAGCACTTCCTCATCACTCCAGAAATAGCATAATTCCTGGCACGACGCAGAAGTGACACATCCCATACGGGGTCGCTTTGTTAAAAATTAGCTCTCAAACTAGTATCTGGGGCCAATTTTTATGAAATCAGCTCCATGTGGGACCCTTCATTCCCAGCGCGACAAGGAAGTGCTCCAGAGCAGGGGATCATTTTTATCTCCCCTGTATTTTTCTGCAATATAAGGTAGTAATCCTCTTCTACTCTATCCCCACTTACCCTGCTTTCTGGCTATGAGTACATTCACACCAGCTTGGGAAATTAGGGATCTATCTGCCTGTCTTATTACAGCTCACTGATTCCTCAAGCATGGCTATCTACCATGAACTGTCAGATTGCTTTGCCATGCTTACAATAGTCCACTGAAGGGGTTTTTTTTTCAAGCTGAAACGTGGTGGAATGGAGTTCTGGCACCTCTTGAAAATGGTCACATGGCTGGCGGCCCCGCCCCCTGATCTCCAGACAGAGGGGAGTTTAGATTGGCAATCTAAACTCCCCTCTGCCTGGAGATCAGGGGGCGGGGCCGCCGGCCATGTGACCATTTTCACTGAGGGCAATTTAAACTTTAAAAACTCCCCCCTTGTTCCAGCTGACCCAAAGTGATGTCATTGTACAGTCCTGGGAGCATGCGCGCACTTTGCACACATGCATGTGGTACCAGGGGCACTACCTCCTGCCAAGAGTTGCCCCCTGTGCTGGCAACCCACTGAGTTCCACCACCTCTTTTCCCAGAAAAAAAGCCCTGGTCCACTGTATAGAAATTCACCAATTACAGTGCACCCTCTCTGCTCTTCAGTTTCCACTGGAATTGGACTTTAAATCAGTGGTAGGTCACTAATCCTTGCATAACCACAGACATCTTCAAGAATAACAAATAACACTAGAAGCCTGCATGGTTCCACCCACCTCCCACCCCAAATCTGTTGACACCGAGGTCATTCCATTCTCCCAGACCTGGGCCATTTCCACACGGCTTACCTGAAGCTGGGCCATGCCGCAACATTGCGGATCGTGCCGGGGAAAACGCGAAATATCGCATTTACTCACGTGAGAAAATGCGATATTTCGCGTTTTCCCCAGCACGATCCACAACGTTGCGGCATGGCCCGGCTTCAGGTAAACTGTGTGGAAACGGCCCTGGATTTCTCATGTAAAAGTTGCACTCTGAAGTTTTGAACTGGATACAAATAAACTGAGCCACCTCCAGACTGCTGTGCAAAACGCCCTCTGGCTACCTAATGAAGAAGCTGGGCAGATGCTCAAGCGCATGCCCCAGATCACAGCTTCATCGATTGCCATCATATATCATTAGAATTTCAGTGGAAGGAAGGAAGAAAGTCCTCTATTGTGAACAGTGTAAGAACAATTTTCCATAAGAGCCCCCTCTTCCAAGCTGCATGACAGGGGCATTCTGGACTGCATTGGGAGGGGGAGGAATGGAAATTGCATTCCATGGATAGAAGCTTGTTCCATCTGTCAAAGCCTTCTGGTAGATCCAAACCACTATATTAACAAAGAGTAGCAAAATGTTCTTATTGTTCAAAATATATTCATTTCCTTCAACAGGAAGCTGCTATTTAAGGTGACTAACAGCACAGCACACAACAGTGGCATGGGGTCACAATCTTCCCTACCTTTCTTTTGCTGCATCTTCCCTAAAGCAACCAGAACAAATGATGGACTCTTCCACAGCAAAATCCTGAACTTCATAACCAGAAACAAGCATGCGAATTGAGAGAATATATACGATCTGACACAGAGTTACCTCAGCATTTCAATGGGCTTTTCCTGCGGTAACCTTACGCAAGGATTGCACGGATAATCATACAACTAATTTGGATTTTCCAGAGCAATGTGGTACTCAAGGGAACCAGCATAAAGTTGTTCAGGATTGTGACATACTGCTAGTGACAGCGAAATTGTCACAGACCTTGTTTTTTCTTTACAACAGACTGGATTTTTTACTTTAAAATATCCCATAATTTCAGTTGCAGACTAGCTTGTATCTTATCAAGTGTTAAAAATCTCTCAGGACTCTTTAATGCCGAGTGCTCCACTAGCCACCAAAACCGAAATCAGTTTAAGATGGGATAGGTGCCAGCACATACGGGAGCTTCAATTCTGTATCCAGCTTCCTACGGCATTGTCGTCTACTTTTGTAATACCATTTCCTGCATTGTTTGACATTAGCGTGTCTCATTTTTTTTTTGCAGTGTTTCTGACCTTTGTAATCCTAGTCCCATTGCATTGCTTGTTGGATGTAACCTGCTATTGAATTGCAATGATTTACATGGTGTAATCTGCCTTGAGTTGCAGTGAGAAACGTAAATAAATGAAGTGTGATATCTGCACATTCCAAGATACAGAATCCAGACGGATCACTATCACGCTGATAAAATCACCAGCAGTCACCTTCCTGTGTCACAGGGGCTTTTTTTTCTGGGAAAAGAGGTGGTGTAACTCAGTGGGTTGCCCTCGAAGAAAATGGTCACATGGCTGGTGGCCCCGCCCCCTGATCTCCAGACAGAGGGGAGTTTAGATTGCCCTCCGCGCCACTCCAGTGGCGCGGAGGGCAATCTAAACTCCCCTCTGTCTGGAGATCAGGAGGCGGGGCCACCAGCCATGTGACCATTTTCAAGAGGTTCCAGAACTCCGTTCCCCCGCGTTCCCGCGGAAATAAAGCCCTGGTCTTATTTATTTATTTCGTTCATACCCTGCCTTTTTCCTAAAGTGGCTTACATCATTCTCTTTTCCTGCATTTTATCATCACAACAACAGTGTGAGGTAGGTTAAACTGAGGGAGGGAGGGACTAGCCCAAGGTCATTTTTCAAGTTTCCATGAAAGAGTGGGGATTTGAACCTGTGTCTCCCAGATCCTACTCCAACTCTCTAACCAGTACACCACACTGGCTCTCTCCACACTGTCCCCACGTGGATAGTACTAAGTACCTGCAACTAACACGGCAAACTGACTCCACACCAAAAGGAGATGTTTACATTTACTAGCAAAGGAATGTTTTGGTTGCCCCCCCCTAATTGCATCCTGTCCCCTTCTGATATATGTCTCCTTCTCTCCCCTATCTCCCCTCCTCTTCTGTATTTGACCAGTTTGGATCATGCATCTGACGAAGAGAACTTGATTCTCGAAAGCTTATGCTACAATAAAATTGGTTAGTCTTAAAGGTGCTACTGGACTCTTTTTGATTTTGCAACTCATCTGCTTCTGGTGGCACTAGATCATACATCACAGGTTTGCCATTTTTAATGTCAAATGTGAATGGGTGTGTCCATATTCTGCAAAAATGGATGTGAGCTTTACATAGAGATTGATGGAGCCCTGTAGTCCATAAAGGATTATTTAAACCAGGGCTTTTTTTCTGGGAAAAGAGGTGGTGGAACTCATGACCGCACAATGATGTCACTTTGGGTCAGCTGGAACAAGGGGGGAGTTTTTAAAAGTTTAAATCGCCCTTGGTGAAAATGGTCATGTGGCCGGTGGCCAGCGGCACAGAGGGCAATCTAAACTCCCCTCTGTCTGGAGATCAGGGGGCGGGGCCACCGGCCATGTGACCATTTTCAAGACGTGCCGGAACTCCATTCCACCGCATTCTTGCTGAAAAAAGCCCTGATTTAAACCAATCCAAAACACACCCGATACCTACTTCTACCTCCAAACAGTTCAACAAAATCGTATAGTCTACTGTATCAAAGGCCAATAGGAACAAAAAAAGAGACATGGCCTTTGTCTACATTCAGCTGGAGATTATCAACTAAACACACTTAGCACCATCTTTGTCCCATAACAGTGTGAAAACAGATTGTCCACAGCAGGGGTCCCCAGCGCGGTGCCCATTGGCAACAGGATGCCTGCTGACAAACTTTTCTGGCACCCACCAAGTGTTTTTAGAAAGTGGATGGGGACTGATGGGTTTTTTGTCCAGCGGGGCTTCAGATTGGCCAACGGACATCTGATAGGTTGTACCATTTTTTAAAAAGTTGTTTCAGCAGCAGGGCCACCATAGCACAAACATCTTCACTGCATGACTGAACGTAAATGGTGTGTATGCAAGAAAATATTTTTAAATGATAACGTTCATTTTAAAATGCACCTTGTTAAACAGAGTTTCTGTCAGAAATGTTGAAGAGTTACTATTAGGGTTATGCATGACTTCATTCCCTGACATTTTGTGATCAGTTCGACCTCTTGTGACAATAGGGTTGCCAGGAAGTGATGTCATCATGCAGGGCAGGAGTGCTCCCACGCTTCGTAGCCGTCCCAAATCGACCCACTGCAAAATGTAGGAGTGGTCGCAGAGCAGTGCAGTGACATCTCTCACAGGAGTGACATGGTTGCGCTGCCTTGAGAGTGCACCTGGGAGGACTGCTCCTGAGCCTTTCCTCTCCACAGGCCAGGTGAGTGGTGGCAGGTGGTGGGAATGGGAGATCCCCATGGGACAGCCATTTTTTCAGTTGCATCCACCTCCCTGTGTCAGAATTCCAAAAGTGTCCACAGGCTTAAAAAGGCTGGGGAGCTTTGATCTACAACACAAGAAAATTAAAGTAAAAGCAAAGAAATATGGATGTTAGAATGTACATCCCATAATTATCCAGCTAGTTAACCATGTTCTAACATTACTACATGACCAGTCCCCGAGTCTGCCAGTCCCTGAGTGGGGGTGGGGGATCCCCTGCTCCCAGACTCTGCCCCCTGCCGCCACTCACTTGGTCGGCAATGGGGAAAGGCCACAGGGAATGGGCCTGTGAGGCAAGAAACCTCCCAGACCAGTGCACAGCAGGCGTGCTCCTGGCACAGTGCAATGACATCACTTCTGGAAGTGACATCATCACGCTGTGCCAGGAGCATGCACAAGGAGACTAAAATGGTATGTGCCAGATCCCTCACCCTCCAGCTGGGAGGGTAAGGGGACATAGCAACCCTATACGAACCCCAAATTTGTTTTCCAATATTCAGGTCAGCATGGTTGCTTGAGGTAATCAGACTAGGATGATTTGTCTCCTGGTAACATTATTTTGCACTATTTTGTGGTTTGCCCCCTTGACTTCCTATTCACTGTAGTATAGAAGTAGATATATTTTAAATAACAACATTTGTCTTTTACCTAGGCTTGCCAGATGCCTGCTGAGGGTGGGCAATCTCCTGGTGATTTAAGCCTCTGCCCACCGATCACCAGCTGATCAGCAAGAAGAGACGAGCGGGGGGAAATGTGTGTACATGTTCATGTGGCCCTAGGCAACAACATCACTTCTCACACGACCCAGAAGTGACAGCATCGTGCTAGGCCAATTCCTTCACACACCATACAAAACATAGCGTTTTTGCCATGTTTGGGGCCGAGTGTTACATAATTGGCACTGGCATGATGCCATCGCTTCCGGATTGCACCAGAAGTGATGTAATTGCCTAGGGCCCTAGAGGGGTATGGGTAAGTATCTGCCACCTGCTGCCAGTTGCCAGGGGGAGATATGGCAACTCTAATTTTACCCCTCATACTGATGCATAGGCAGCCTAAATTGCCAAGCCTAGACTGAGCATGTCAGAGCTTGGGTTGTCCATGGTTAGTACTTGGGAGGTAGACCACTGAGAAAGGCCAGGGCTGCTATGCAGAGGAAACACAGCCAACCCCCTCTGCTCATATCTTACTTTGAAAGCCCCTTGAGGGGTTGCCATAAGACGCTACTGCACTTTTAGTTATTTATGCATAACAGCCGTGCAAATGAGACAAGCCAGATGCACGTCCCTGTGATGTGCGAAAAGACACATGACGACTGTTCACGATGCTCCTTCATCGTTCACTCATCTCACTTGAATCTGGCTATTCACACATTCACAAATAGAAGCACCGCCTATTTCCCAGACTCTTCCCTACATACCTTTTCAGAATTTCGCAGGGAGGACTAATGGCAGAAGGAAGACTCACCTCCAGCTCTTTAAACAAAAAGAGTTTTGGGGTGATGGGTTTGGAGGACCACCCACAGCATGTCTTCTAGTAGCCACTACGCTGCCAGAATGTGCAATTTTCCCCCTAACCCCAATCCCCCTGAGAGTAGATAAGGCACAGAAAGACCGCAGGTCTCTCTGTGCCTGTCATTTCCTATGCTGTTTGCCCGATCGCCTTTCTGAATGACCACAAGATGGATGGAAATATGACGTGACTCTTCTGTCCCATGGAGTCAGCCCAAAGAGCTTGCAAAGCCCTGCGCCCATTACGTGACTACACACTAGATCTGACATTTGCCAGTTATTCATAAGTGGATCCATGAGCAAAAACATATCTGTTAGGCAGGATATGTTCATTTGAATAGGGAATCTGTGATGTGACTTACCACACTTCCGCTGTCAGAAAATTTCTGCTTCAAGTTTTGCATGCGCTTTGTACAGCCTATCTGCAACCACAGCCTCTAATGGGGGGGGGGGGGGGGGGAGAACAGCTGAGAGGAATCACATGGTGAGCAAAAACAATGGGGAACCCCTCCTCTTCTATTGTGAATTAGTAGTAGCAGTATTTGCATTCCCGATTAGACCTTGCCTTTCTGCTATATCCTTTAGTTTCCAAGTGCTTAGAATCCTTACAAAATTATAGCATTCTAGACTCAAGAGGGTTGGCCTATAGGCAGTTTTATAGGGAGGGGGACCTATCCATTTAGATTCCCAACTCCGAGATGGGATGTTCCTGGAGATTTGGGGGTGGAGCCTGAGAAGGGTTGGGTTTGGGGAGGGAAGGGACCCCAGCTGGGTATAGCACCATAGATTCCACCTTCTAATGCAGCTATTTTCTACAGAGGAACTCATCTCTGTAGTCTCTGGACATCAATTTTAATTCCAAGAGATCTCCATGCCCTACCTCAGGGGACCCCAACATGGTGCCCGTGGGCACAATTGTGCCTGCTGACTCCTTTTTCCTGGTGCCCGCCAAGTGTTTTTAGAAAGTGTGTGGGGCCAGGTGGGGCTTTTATGAAGCATGGCTTCTGATTGGACACTGGAGTATTGATTGGCTGTGCAGATTTTTTAAAACATTGCTTTGGCAGAAGCTGTTTCAACAGCACAAGGATCTACACTGTGTGACTGAAGGTAAACTACAGCAGCCATTTTGTGGCTGAATCTGTCTCCTGCAGCAGCCATTCTGTGGCAGCCATATTGTTGCTGCTCCCACTACACTGTTTCAGAATGCCAAATGTGCCCACGGGCTCAAAAAGGTTGGGGACCCCTGCCCTATCTGAAGCCGGTGGCAACCCTACTACCAGTACATTCATGAGGGAGGCTAACAAAAGCCTGCTTAAAATAGCAAAAACCTAAGTAGACATCCATATAGGAGCAATGCAAACTTAAGTCCCATTTTATTCCATGGAGCTTACTCCCAGAAAAGTGTTTTTAGGACTGCGCTGTGAACAATGTTACTTTAAGTAAGCTCAGTGTAATGATTAATTCAAACTGAATTGGATTTTAAATGCCAAATCCCCAAGCAGGCCTCAGATTCGAGGGTGACCACTGATGGATATTCCATTCACAACAGAGAAATAACATCTGTCCAAATATAGCGTTATCTGACTGAACACTTTTTGCACCTCACAAACACAAAACCGCAATCTCAGTAGTGGCAGAAATAATGTTTCATTCAGCACAATGATAGGTAATTGAGAAACCTCTGAACGGTTAGGGGAATAACAATATTGCAGAGGTGGAAATGTGTGATCCTGGATTCCTTCAAAAATGGGGAATCTGAGAAGGGCTTTGGTTTTCAGTTAATAGGGAGGAGATAAGAGGCTGATGGGAGGGCCAGAGAGCAATGTGAGAATAAATACCATCCCAATATACTATTTTCTGAGTACAATATAGACTGCCTGTAAAATATTGTACACTTTCTTTGGGAACTTTCGTGCTTTGCTTGAGATTTCAGAGTTTTTTAAATTCTTAAAAATGTTTGTATTCATGTAGGAATTTGATGGTGCAAAGTCACAAAGAGTGCAAAGGCTGAGAGTACATTGAGAAGATAAAAACGTGTTTTGAGAATGAGTGAAGTTAACAAAGCTGTAGCACAGTGTCACATTCTAAGCTATCCAGGAAAACGTGATTTGCTTGTCATCATACTGTGAATCTTTTGTAGGTTGCATCTATATTCTTTTGCAAAATGTCTCAGGGCATGAGATTGTGGGGTAGGACTGAAACTTGTGAGAGGGGAGAGCACTATTAATCAAAGTTCCAGAGTTATTGATTCCAGATCACACCATGAAACCTTGAATTCCTGATCTACCCTAATACTAGGTAAGTAGACTTCTTTGGTTACTGTTTTGTTAGAAAAAGGCCCAGTGTATACTTGTTTAGAGTTCTGGCACTAAGAGTGCATATTATATTTCTGTAGATAATGGGGCTTAAGACTTCTTGGATATTACATCCTCCAGGCTTTTAACCTCTGCAGTGAAGTACTTATTTCTCTTTCATGAGATGTTCTGGAGTTTAAACCTACCTGAGCATTATGTTCAGTCCTTTGGCCCTAATCTTGAATTTGGGGGGAAGTGAGAATACGGGTTTGAGTGTGGTTATTCACTGGCACATAAAAGGTATTCTGTGTATGCTCAGAGGCATACATTCTCTGACACAGGAAAGTTCTGATAAGGTGCCTTGCAGTGAATGATTCCAGATCATCAGTGATCTACAACCTATCCGGGAAAATGATGCCTCTCTCTCACAAGCTCTGGGTGGAAGACCTCGCCTACAGACAGCCCCCCAACCTTAAACGACTTCTCACTTACAATCATGAATTGGCTAGCAGAGTCACCAGCACAGGTACCAGACCCTGCAACAGACCCAGTTGCCAGCTCTGCCCTCATATCTACCCAGGAAATACAATTACAGGACTCAATGGCATCAACTACACTGTCTAGCTCTTACAGCTGCTCATCCTCCAATGTGATATATGCCCTCATGTGCCAACAATGTCCATCTGCTCTGTACATTGGACAAACCAGCCAACCTCTGCGCAAAAGAATAAATGGACACAAATCTGACATTAAAAATGGCAACATCCAGAAACCAGTGGGAGAACACTTCAATCTACCAGGACATTCCATCAAGGACTTAAAGGTCACTGTAGTTCAACAGAAACCTTTCAAAAACAATCCAACGGGAAGCTGCTGAATTGGAATTCATATGTAAATTTGATTCAGTCAGGCTAGGATTGGATAGAGACTATGAATGATTATCTCATTATCAGAAACCAACTGATCCCATTATCAGAAGCTACTGATGGCATCTACTCCCCCCTCCCCTCTCCACCTATATATCTGACCAGTTTCTTCTTACCCTCCATGCATCTGACGAAGAGAACTGTGGGTCTCGAAAGCTTATGCTACAGTAAAGTTGGTTAGTCTTAAAGGTGCTACTGGACTCTTTTCAACTTTGATTCCAGACTGATTCCTGGCTGAATGAAATTGGGCATTTGTCCTTCCTGATCCAACAGGTCTTGAGGCACAGTCTCAGCTGCAAACAAAGTAGAAGACCCTAAAATACTATTAATCTCACTGTTTTTCTGCTCCGTGTTCTTATGTGTTACTTACTCTCAACACCGAAGAAAAGGGACAAGGAAGAAAATGCTGGGGGGGGGGCATGGAGAGGTACAGGCAGAAATGTATTTCTCATTGAAACCTATGGAAATAGAGAAAAAAGAAATACATGTGTAATAAGTTTAACAAAAAAAAATAACAAACATTTAAAACAAACTGAAAATGTATATGGCATTTTTCATGCACACCACTAATAAAAATGATAATGAAGGAAGCAATATTCGTAGGGTCCTTACCTTACCCTATGATATTATTGTTCCAAGCAATTGTTACTTAGTCACTTTTAATTCTGAATTCTCTTTGATGGAGCATGAATTCCAAAGCAAAATTTTTCTTGGGGTGTTAAATTTCACCTGATCTCCAGTTCTGATGAGACTGCAACACAATTATCAGTGATATGCCTTTGAAATGCGGTTTGGGTGTCCTTCGTGTTGATCATATTTCTCTCTTGTTCTGAGACAACCACAAGCTCTTGGGAGCCAGCTTGGTGTAGCGGTTAAGAGTGAAAGGACTCTAATTTGGAGATCTGGGTTTGATTCCTCACTCCTCCACTTGAAGCCAGCTGGGTGACCTTGGGTCAGTCACAGCTCTTCGGAGCTCTCTCAGCCACATCAGCCTCACAGGATGATTGTCATGAGGATAATAACAACACTCTTTGTAAACCGCTCTGAGTAGGCATTAAATTGTCCTGAAAGGTGGTATATAAATTGAATGTTGTTGTTGGGGGGGGGACGCATATTCCACAAGCCCCTCTGATGTAGCTCAGGCCTCCAAGGCCTAATGTTCCTTCAAGTCTATGAAACTCAGTTGCTGCCCACCTTTTGGGTCCCCTGTTTTTCTGCATACCCAAAGAACTCATGAAATATGCAGAAATTGGGTAGTCCTATTACACTTCCACACTGATAAGGAGGATTGCCAAATCCCCTTACTGTCCCAGTGGGAGGGGGGACCTGGCACTTACCTTTACAATATATGCACATGCATGCGCTCCCAGTGGGGCTTGATGACATCACTTCCTGAAATGCCTTCATCATGCCCGGTGACTGGCATGCTCCCGGCAAATAAAAGCCGGGAGGAGGTGCTCTGGAGATTATAGGAAATGCCTATCATCCTCTAGGACTGTATCGCTGCCCCTTTGGAAGTTCCAGATCAAACTGTGAACTTTTCTTTGTGAGATAAGCATTGATATTTCTGAGACAGAAAGGAGCCAATTCCAATGTAAAACAATTAAAAGGGCCAGGCTTTGCCACCAAGGTTCTGCAGCTGCTAAAAATTTATATGGGGGGGTTGACAACTTTTCTTGATTCAAGCCAGAGGATCAAATGTTTGAAATAAAAACACTTCCTTAAACATCAAAACAAGGGTTTTCAAAAATTCCCAACTAGTTGCAATTTTCGGTATGCCGAATTTTCAGTATGTTATCGCACTACAGTCTGTGTCCCACAGTCACCTATTAACAAATGCTAGCAGGGGAAAAAATCATGCCAGGACACCCTGCATGTCAGTTGTTCAGTGGGACCACAAGTAGAAATGTCTCTCACCAATCAGTTGGACATCTCCACTTCCGTTCTCAGTGCTATTTTCTTGTTTCAGTCTTCAGAGAGAGAGAGAGAGAGAAGTGGAGATGGAGGACTCATTCGTGTATTCTGCATTTTATCTAATAAAAAGGATCTCTTTTGTTCTTGCAGCCATCCCCACATGCTGACCACCCCCAAATATAACTAGCCTGAGGGTTAAATTGAGATAGAACTAAGGTGAGAGCCCTTGGGGGGAGTGAAAATCTTTGGGGAGCACTACAGAGGTTAGGGAAGCAGTATAATGCAGATGTACTCTGTGTTGCTCTTCTCTAAAGGTTCATACAAAACTGTATCCCACACTCCCTGTTTTAACACTGCAGTGAATAGCTAGCATAATCAGGGAAGTCCCAACGAAAAATAATTGTAGCTTCCCGAAGGGCATTTCTGCAAGGAGCCCAGGAACTCAGGATTGAGGGCATCATTTTTTGCAGAAACTGGTGGGTCCAATGAATACTGAAGAATGTGGCATATTTGGTTAGAAACTCTGATACCCTGTTTGTTTCCAAATGTCCAGAGGAGTCCTGAAAGTGATGTTTAAAGCTACCGCTCACTTCTTCCTCTCTAACCCATGTAGGCTTCCCATTCCCCCGCAGGGGTGGGGGATCCCCTGTTCCCCCCTGCTCCCCCTCCCCAACTTACCTGGCCAGTGAGGGGCATGCCTCCTAGGCTGCCCCCCACTACGGGCCTGTTTTGGGCCGAATCGGGCCTGCGGGGGAGCAATTCCGCCCTTCGCCAAGTGCAGGAGCACTCCCAGGCCACCCTTTGACCCGTGTAATGATGTCACTTCCCAGAAGTGATGTCATCATGCACGCTGGGGGGCGCACGTGCTATGCGTGCACACAGGGGGAAACGCAGCAGCCTCTGAGGGGTACATTCCAGGCTCCCAGGCTCCCCACGCCGGGGGACTCAAAGGACCTAGCAACCCTAAACCCATGGAGGTTTGTGATCACACCCTTCCTAGGGCCCAGGTATAATTCTTTCCTGTTATCAATTATTAATATCCACAAGTCTCAGTAAGAAAGGTGGGTGATAACTTGGGCAAATAAATAAATACAGAGAACCAAATATCCTGCTAGCAAAAAGGCCTTGATTTACCTTCTTTCAGGTGGAGATGTGATGCTCCCGCACAGCACACGGGAGCGTAGCTCTTCCTCTAATCATGTCTGCACAGAAAAATTCCCTGCTCTTCTATTTCTGGGGGAAAAGTTAAACTACATGTGCACCATTGTTATGCAATCGATAGATGTCCGTAATTGGGTGTCTTGGGGGGAGCAGGGATCCATTGTATAACTCATACTCTTATTCAGCAGAACTCCCCATTTCTCCCAATTGTATCCCACGCTTCTAAGGCCGTGGTTTTCTCTCCTTCTTCAAATAAAGGGATTAAACTTTCTCTGGGTTAGATCGGTGAGTTACGGCTCTACCAAAGCAGAAAGTGGCATATTTACAGCTCTGTTTGAAATTGTGTCTCCCAGTGTTAAACACCTAGCTGCAAATATTATGCTTATGTCAATAATATTATTAGTCTCGACCCTATGCCGCAGATTTCCTAGCAAAACAACACTGACATAAAGCCTCCAGAAAACCCCTTTCAGCCTGACAGTGTTTTGCAGAACACCGTTTCCTTCCAACCGCCTCTTGCTGTCCTTGATGCCTCTGTGCAATTGCCCTTCCAAGGACTGACAAGCAGAACTGTGAGCGCCAGGACTTTGCTTGCCAGGCTGAAGTTTGTGAATGATGAGGCATGGCATGCTCTTCGGCAGGGGTAACTTAAGGACTGCGCATTACCGCAGAGCATGAATACCTACTGGGAGGAAGCAGGCAGACCTGGGAATGAAGCAAGAGTCATTAAAACAATTCCCCTTGCTTAGTGAACACGGAATCATACCAGCTGCGATGTGTCTGCGCCAGCTGTTCCCCGGTGATATGCTCAGGAATGTGCTGGAAACTGCTGCATCCATCGGCTTTGCTCCTTACAAGCAGGGCTTTTTTTCAGCAGGAACGCAGTGGAACGGAGTTCCGGAACCTCTTGAAAATGGTCACGTGGCTGGGGGCCCCGCCCCCTGATCTCCAGACAGAGGGGAGTTTAGATTGCCCCCCACACCACTCCAGCGGCGCGGAGGGCAATCTAAACTCCCCTTTGTCTGGAGATCAGGGGGCGGGGTCACCAGCCATGTGACCATTTTCTCCGAGGGCAACCCACTGAGTTCCACCACCTCTTTTCCAAGAAAGAAAGCCCTGCTTACAAGAATACATTTGCCCTGTTGCCCCATGTGATATTTGGCTTCTTTTCCATTTTGCTCCACGTTGATTTCTATGCTTCCACTGCGGAACAAACACCTAAAGATCAGCTCGGTTTAATCACCAACAGAGGTAACCGGGAAGAGAAGGATGAAGAAAGGAAAGAGAAAACGAGCATGAATTTGCAGCTTGAAATTGCTAAATTGGGGCACTTGCAGCTGTGGTGATGGTATTTGGGAAATGTCAGAGTGCTCTGACATAAAAGAACGGGTAATTATAACATATGTAAGACAGTAAATGCAGGACTGAGCACAAGGGGTAGGAGCTAGAGTGATATGCTGCCATTTTATTCTCAGTGCCTGGGAAGTACATTTCGATACAAATCCCAGCCTAGTGAACCAGGCAAGAATACAGGAATACCAGCCATCCTGACATTGCTAACGACAGCCTCTGCATTTGAGGAGTGCCAGCTACCGGGGCCTGGTGTGGCATTTTAAAAATAGCTCCCATTCTTTTTGAAGTCATGGAAACTTAATATATCCGGTTTTCTGGCTGGTGTTATTTTTAATAACTTCTTCTTTCCAAGCTAAATATTGCTGGGTCAGATTTTAGTAGTTGTTCTTGTAAGGCAGCACCTTTCACAGGATCAGCAGCCCATGAGCACTGTTGGTCAAGGTGGAACAGAACGGACATCGAAATAAACCAACTAGATTCATGGAATTCAAGAATTTTAACTGAAAGAAGATCATCATCATCATCTCCACTCTCTCCATAAATGGATTCAGAGCAGATTACAACATAAATTAATTAATTACAATAAAAGCTACATTAACATCATAAAATACAATAACAATACATTTAGGTGGCCTTACTTATAGACAGGGCTTTTTTTCTGGGAAAAGAGGTGGTGGAACTCAGTGGGTTGCCCTCGGAGAAAATGGTCACATGTGCTTGGCGGCGCAGAGGGCAATCTAAACTCCCCCGTCTGGAGATCAGGGGGGCGGGGCCACTGGCCATGTGACCATTTTCAAGAGGTTCCGGAACTCCGTTCCACCACATTCCTGCTGAAAAAAAGCCCTGTTTATAGAGAAGCTGTTTAAACAGCATGGGGATGCCCTTCAAAAGGATGCTGCGCAACAATGCTACCCACTCCATATGGGAATTAAGTATTCTACCCAGTTTGCTCTGCCTCCTTATCTTAATATGTTGGCAGTTCCAAAACTGAGGCAGTCATACATGATTGCACGTTGCAATGCGTTGCCAACGGCTGAGACGAAGAGCTGTTTCCTCAAGACACCAGCCGTTTCCACATGGCTTACCTGAAGCCGTGCCATGCCGCAACTTTGTGGATCGTGCCGGGGAAAACGCAAAATATTGCGGTTTCTCACTCGAGTTTTGCGCGACATTGTACAAAACTTGCGTGAGAAAACGCGATATTTTGCGTTTTCCCCGGCACGATCCGCAACGTTGCGGCATGGCGCGGCTTCAGGTAAGCCATGTGGAAACGGCCACCTTCAGACCAGCACTTCTGTGACTGCCCTTTAGCTGTAGTTGACTCATTGTCTCATACTTCTTTGTACTGTCCAAAGCATGCAATAGCCAGAGAAAGATTTCTTTAACAATGAAGTACTTGGCCATTCCTGACTCTTTAAGGCTACTTTTGAGTTGCCTTTGCAAAAACTGCATTGTGGACATGGCAAACTTTTGTTTTACTGTAATTTTTAATTCTTAAAATTCTTTTATAGGGTATGGCCTATGGGCTATTAAACTTGAATAAACTGAAACTGAAGACAGCTCCTTCTTTAAGGACTGACTTAACAGGGCAACTATATTTATGCAGACCTATATTCACTCTTGGCAAGTGTAGGAAGCAAAGCCTTGAACAGTAAATAGTTATTTTGATGCAACTGACTTATAAAAAAAATTATGTATAAACATCAGGAAAATTTCTTAACAATTATGACTTTCCAGTGCATATGCATACAGTAGAAACAGGTGCATTGTAAACATCGCACACAGTTTACCTAATTTTATTTCCTACTTCCAAGTACACTCATACAGGAAAACTACCATGAGTTGAATTTGACCACGTTTCCAGGGATGGACTGATTTCCACCCATGGAGTACCATTTCCTCCTCATCCCCTTTCAGCTACAGCCCAAAATGCTGCTTCGGGGACGGGGTGGTGGTGTTCTCTGGTCTCCCAAGAGCAGGAATGTGTTGAGCTGCAGTGGTGGGGGGGCAGACATTCACACTTCATGTTTTTCCGCCCATTAGATCTAGCCCCTTTTATGCAACATGCTTGTGTGTGTGCTAGGTGAACCTGGGCCAGTCACACATGCACAGCCTAACCTACCTCACAGGAGTGTTGTGAGGATACAATACCGGAGAGGCGAACAAAGATCCTTTGTTATATCCCATTGGCATAAGGTGGGATATAAATGACGTACATATATAAATGAAAATGAAGTAAATATATAAACATATCAGAAAGAGCACAGATTTCTCAGGGCATTTTCAAATAAACTTTTGTCTTTTCCACCATCAGCATATCTTTTTACAGAAAACCACATTTACCACCATTGATATGCTGTTGCTGGGATATCTGTTGCAGTTTAGAATGCTGTAATAGCATGAAGTGTCTTTGGAAATCAGTGGCTAGTCCCCTCTCTCATGCCTTCACCAGGGCTTTTTTTCAGCTGGAACACGGTGGAATGGAGTTCCAGAACCTCTTGAAAATGGTCACATGGGTGGTGGCTCCACCCCCTGATCTCCAGACAGAGGGGAGTTTAGATTGCCCTCCGCGCCGCTGGAGCAGCCCGGAGGACAATCTAAACTCCCCTCTGTCTGGAGATCAGGGGGTGGGGCCACTAGCCATGTGACCATTTTCGCCGAGGACGATTTAAACTTTTAAAAACTCCCTTCTTGTTCCAGCTGACCCAAAGTGACGGCATTGGCCTTGGGAGCATGTGTGCAATTAGCGCGCGCACATGTGGTACCAGAGGCACCACCTCCTGCCAAGAGTTGCCCCCTGTGCTGGCAACCCACTGAGTTCCATCACCTCTTTTCCCAGAAAAAAAGCCCTGGCCTTCACCATTTTGTTTTTAAATTGATTTTTCCCTCTTCCTTTTGGAGGACGAACACTTCTCCTTTTACTGTTCCAGCAGGGGCACTGAGGTGGCTTTTTAATTTTGAAAAGGGGAGGAGGAACTACAAGCTAAGATGCATTACTGAAATTATCTCACAGTTTCATAAACCCTGACTTTTCTATATGTCTAAGCTGTGTGTTCTGACGGTTGGGTGAGAGAGAGCAAACACCAATCCCACTTCAGAAAGGGTCGTTCTCAGGTGATCCACTGCAGCTTTACTATATCCCACCTGCACAAGAGCTGCTTTAAGCTTGTGGTACATCTTACAGTAGCTGTTGGGCTCAGGTTTGCTAAAAGGCACATCACTGATCTTTTCAACAGTAGCCCTTTTTACAGTTTCCAGCCAAATAGAAGCACAGAAGATATTCAACTCTCCGCTTCTCTCACAGACATGCACAGGAAATGGAAGCAAGCTGGTAACTTTGACTTCCAAAAGACACTAAGAGTTGCACCTCAGAAGGCCCCCTTTGTTCCTGTATTTATTTAATAAAAATATTTATAGCCTAACCTTCTGTCAAAGGGCCCAGGACAGCTTGCAGCAAAAAGACAATAGGCATCAAAAGCAGACGCTTGTGGATACAAAACAATGGTAATACATAAATACTTAAAACATCACCCAGAACAAACTTTCAATTATTGTACAGAATATTGTATAGCATGAAACCAAGGGAAATCTCTTCAGAAGATACCCTTCTAAAGGACAAGTGCCTGATAGTTTGTCTCAGGTAAGGCACCTCACAGAAACATTTTAAAATGCACAGCCCCTAGTAGAGGCTAAATTAAAGAGGCGGGAAGACCTCAGAAACCACATGGGTTTGTTACCAAGAGAGGCAACCCTTCAGGTATGTAGGCTCCAAGAGCCAAAACACACGTTAAGAAATACCTAGGTTCAGCACGTGTTCTCTTACCTCAAGGTTTGCCGGGATCTGTAGGCGTCCTGGAAGCTTAAAGTTTAGCATTTACAGAGCAGCAAAAAGGGGAAGGGAAATACAGACGCCTGTATTTTAAGCTTTAAGCTTCCAAGACGCCTTTAAGCTTCCAGGACGCCTACAGATCCTTTAAGCTTCCAGGACTTTAAGCTTCCAGGACGCCTACAGATCTTTAAGCTTCCAGGACGCCTACTTTAAGCTTCCAGGACGCCTACAGATCCCGGCAAACCTTGAGGTAAGAGAACACGTGCTGAACCTAGGTATTTCTTAACGTGTGTTTTGGCTCCAAGTCATGAACTGAACCCAGAAACAAACTGGTAACCCATTTTTTAAATTTTTATTTTTATTTATATCATTTATAGTCTGCCTTTCTCACTTGAGTCACTGAAACTCACAGCAGATTACCCAGCATGAGATTAGTACTGTCAAAATCAAGGACATTTTCACAAACAATGCCATACGATTAATAAATACATTAAGTTGTTCCACTTCTGTTGATGACATGTCCTCAAAAATCCATTAAGAAATTAGTATTCTCATTCCATACTAAAGGAAGCTTCTACGTTGTCCTTAGGGGCAGCCCCACACTGATGTAACCTTGAGGTTAGAATACTCTTATGTATCTCTATCCGTACTATCTATTACACTTTTGGCAAGGTCTTCTTGATCATATGGCTGAGCAATGAGCATGGTCAAATCAGCTGAGTCCGGAAGAGAAGATAGTTTTCTGATCAGCTGTAACTGAAAAGGGAACTTTGCACCTTCAAGCAGGGCTTTTTTTCTGGGAAAATAGGTGGTGGAACTCAGTGGGTTGCCCTCGGAGAAAATGGTCACATGGCTGGTGTCCCCGCCCCCCGTTCTCCAGCGGTGCGGAGGGCCATCTAAACTCCCCTCTGTCTGGAGATCAGGGGGCGGGGACACCAGCCATGTGAACATTTTCAAGACGTTCCGGAACTCCGTTCCACTGCGTTCCTGCTGAAAAAAAGCCCTGCCTCCAAGTATCTGTATCTCAAGGAACAACATGGTCTCCAAAAGTACCCCAACAGGCAATGGGCTTATAAAGATGCCACTTGACTCAGGATTGCACTGCAAGACTCTTTACCTCCTCGGACAAGGATAACTACCAGCCACATCACCTCCACCTTGTGTGAATTCAATTTCAACTTGTTCTCCCACATCCACTTGACTACAGGAACGAGTCACTGGTTCAGGGGGGGAACAGGCCACACCTGGAGCTATATAGATCTGGGTGCCATTAGCTCTTTGATAACAGCAAATCGCAAGTTTTGGACAATCTAATCTAACATGGACATTAAAGAGTGCCTAGGCTTCTCTTTGTGTCCCCTTCCATTGCTGTCTTCAGCCAGCCCACAAAACCCTTTTTGTTTTGTCTGGCATTCCCTCAGCAATCCTTTCTTCCTGCCCTGCTTTGATTTGTTGTTGTATTGTGTGTGTATTTTAACTTGGTTTTAATAATTTGAATGATGTGTTTTTGCTCAATTTTAATGATTTTTATGATGTGGTTTTTATGTTTGTTTTTAATCTGTTAGCTGTCTTGGTGACCTTGGTGAGGGCAGAAAGATGGGGTATAAATTCTGTAAACAGTTACTGGCCCTCCTCCTTGTTCTTGGAGTTGTGTGTATGTGTGTGCATGCATTTAATTATTTTTATACTATTTTAGTTGTTTTAAATTTAAATCGTTTAGAATGTTGTTTTAAATGTTTTAATGTTTTAATATTTGCCACTTTGGGGATGCAATTTGGGTAGAAAGGTAGCATACAAATGCTTTAAACAAACAAACAAAGCATAGGGTAGATAGTTGGAGGCCAATATTGGCTGAAGACCACGCATGAGGAAGGGTGGAGTTTTGAATTACTACAGCTTGATTTAAAGAGCGCTTAAAATAGTTTTTAATAGGGGCACTACAAACAACCAATTTCTTATTTTGAATTGTAAAATGCCTTGAATGCAATGGCAAGGAGGCATCACATGCATGTAAACCAAATCAATCCATAAATATAACTCAAATAAATAAAACTAGATCTATGTTCTCATAAGTAAAAACATAACAGCAAAACTAGAGAGACTGAAGGAAAAAATTAGATCCTCCAAAGCAAGTCCCCATATTTCTTTTTAAACAAAAAAGCCACAGTAAATTTGCAATTTTACAAACAAAATAGCTTGTAAATTGTGGAAATTTGGCTCTGAAATCTTTAAAGATCTGCATCTCTCTCTTTATCACATATATTCTTAAGGCCAACTAAAATTACGCCCTCCTCTATCCCCCCTTGTTAATATTTTATTTAAAATCTAAGAAAAGCCCTGCAGCATTATATTAAAAGACTATCGTAACCCAATATTCTGTCTCCAACAGAGGGTTGCACAGTCCCCTCTCCCAGCATCTGGCTTCCAGAAGTGCACAGCCTCCAACCTAGAACCCACTTAGCCATCATTCGCAGATAATAGTAGTTGATTGATTTTTCCTGCAGGATTTGTCTAATCCCTTTAGAGGTATTTCAATGGTTTCTTTTTAAATGCAAGCCAGCCGTGCAAGATCAGCGGAGCACTCAAAAGAAAAAGGCCTGCAGAAAAAGATGGACAGGCGCGAGGGCATTGAGTTTCCAGCATGATCGCTTTTGTGCTGCTATAGAGTGAATGATATAGTAAGCGGCATTTTGGATGCCACAGAAGAGGAGTGCAGGAAACGAGGTGTAAGCGAGTGCTCTTGGATTGTTATAGCGCACCAGCAATGGACATGGCACTTTACAGAGTGAAGACTACATCATCCCTCCCCGGAGGAACATACAATCTAAAATTTGAGATATTAGACACAAAATGGGGGACGGTGGCGGTGAAGACATATGCGAATGGGGGAAGGAGATGTGATCTTTTTCAGGTACGAATGCTTAGTTTAAGTTGGCAGGGCAGTGTGCCAATCCCAGAAAAAGTGGGATTGGAAGGAAGAGAGAAAAGTGGCACCTGGTAGGTGACCTAGGAGGCAGTTCCACACATAAGAACCAACAAGGGAAAAGGGGGATTGAATTATACAAAAATTGAGGCATAATGTGGTAGAATGGAGTAAGACCATGGAAGGCTTGGAAGATAAGAACAAGGAGTTTGTGCTACATCTTGGTGTGGACAAGAAGTCCAAAGCCCTGTTCACTTGTTACAGCGAATACACATACAACCTGCACATATGTGCGTACACTTGTTTGTAAAAAGGGCCAATACAGGTTTACTTTTCAAATAAAACTAGGGACCTGGATAAACGTGAGGTTTCAATCAGCTGCATGGACTTTGAATGTAACATGAGAAATATTCAATGCACATACATTGAAAAATCAATTTTACACTTACACAGATGGTACGTGCATTCATTGTAACTTTTGGATAGGCATATGAGGGTATGATCACATGGGCAGAGGAATGAGAAAGGCGAATTGACTTGAGCAGCAAAAAGGCAGGATACAGGGGAAAGGGCTGAGGTGGGGCTACGGAAGACCAGAAAAAAGGCAGTTGCAACCATATTGTTTTAATTTCCAAAGCATTCAATACAAGCTGCATCCTACATGTGCCAGGGGTCTCTACATCCTCTCTCTGCTTGCCCCCCACCCTCGCAGTTAGATAAACTAGCAGTTATATTGCAATTCCAGGTTCTGAGAGAAGTGAACGGAGGAGGTGTCAGGACAGCGTCTTCTTAAAGATGGCCCCATGGTTAATGGAACAGGCTGACCAGTTGAACCTACTGGCATTTGATCTACAGGAATGGAATAAGGTATGATGAAAGCAGCAAAAACAAAATAGCATTGGCATGCTAAGAACAAATTCTTAACATGTATAATTGTGAGTGCTGAAAATATAGAATCATAGGGTTGGAAGGGCGCTCCAGGGTCATCTAGTCCAACCCCCTGCACAGTGCAGGAAATTCACAACTAAGTGCAGGAAATTCACAACTACCTCCCCCCCCCCCACACACACACCCAGTGGCCCCTGCTCCATGCCAAGAAGATGGCAAAACACCGCCAGGATCCCTAGCCAAACTGGCCTGGAGAACATTGCTTCCTGACTCCAAAATGGTGATCAGCATTACCCTGGGCATATAAGAAGGGGCCACGAGAACTAAGCACTAATGTAACCCTGTAACAAGTTCTATATAGTGGGCAGCAAGGAGGAAACCATGTGACCACTTGATAAGAAGCATCCAATTGTTCAAGCACCCCAGAGATTCTCATTCATCTGTCAGCTGCATTATTGTCCCAGCACTGAAGATATGGGGGGAGGGGCTGGGGGAAATGTTTCTCCTAAATCTCATAAGGAGCTCATGATGTTCACAACAGTTGGGCAGCTACGGCATTATCCTTGCTCAGCTTTTCTCAAAAGCAACTGATGGGGCAAAAGCATTCCACAGCCTTCCCAGACAGGAACAGATTCCCAAGAACGCAGCCAGGAGGGCTGCTCAATGAGCAATCTCCTGCTAATGCCACCATGGCTGCATCCCGTGTGCCAAGTGACGTCTCCAGGTCAGGCAGAAGATGCTCCTTGCCAAGAACAACAAGAGCTGCCAAGACTCTTCTGCAGAGCACAAAATGCAGGGTGGCTGGGGGGCACACACCAGCTTCATTTCTATTTATGCGCCTTACGTCAAGCCCCAGTTAATGTAAACAGAGGGAAGGACGACCAAACTGGGGAATTCGCGGGAAGATCCTGTGGAGTGTGAAGCTCAGGACTGCCTTCCTGCCAGGAAAGAGGTGGGGGTTGTCAGCGTGATTTCATGCCAGAGACAACATTGCCACCCATCTTGAAGTGTGATTCCGCAGCCGTTCTTTGAAAAGATGGTCTGTTTGCTTGCTGGAAGCTGCTGTAACCTTGGTGGCAAGACAAGAAAGACCAGGCCCCTGTGGACTGTGTGTAAGAGGCTGTTTTGCTTACTTGTTCAATAAAAGGACAAGGGAAAGCTTGATATTCCGCATGGCTGCTGTGGAATTTCCCTGTTTAATTACTGCATGTGTGTGCGCTCTTACCAGCACTGGACTGGGATTAGCAAAAAAGCCTGGAAGGCCAGTCGATTTCCACTTTCGAAAGCAGTGCTCTGTGGGCCAAAACTCTTCAGCTGGAGCTGTAAAAGAGCTCCTTTGGGATCTTGTTAGGCAAAGGGTGTGCTGAGCTGGGAAGTGGCCCGGGAAGTGAAAATGGCCCTGAAGCAAGCCAAGCAGAGTGGCCGTATGTGGTGCTCCAAGCTAGTTCTTCAGGGCCCCTCAGCTCAGCAGGGCCAACTGTGGGCATCTGCTCACCTGTTGCATTCTCCTCCAAAATGGCAGCAGAGCAGGAGGAAACAACTCTTAAGCAGACACAAACTGTCATTGCTAGGGTTGTCAGGTCCAGGTTGGGAAATTTCTGGAGATTTGGGGGGGGTGTGGAGCTTAGGGAGGGCAGAGTTTGGGGAGGGGCCACAGCAGGGTATGATACATTAAAGTCCATCCTCCAAAGCAGCCATTTTTCCAGGGAACTGTGTCACCTAGGGTTGCCAGGTCCCTTGAGTCCCCTGGCGAGGAACTAGGAACCTCACACTCACCGTCCGCAGTCATTTTCTCTCCTTGTGCGTGCGCTCCTGGCACACGTGATGATGTCACTTCCTATGACATCACATGGGTCAAAGGGCAACCCGGAACACGCTCCTGCACTCACCAAAGGGCTGAATCGTCCCCCCGTGGGCCCGATTTGGTCCAAAATGGGCCTGTTGTGTGGTGCAGGTATGCACCACGCTGCTGAAGGGGTGCCCCGGGGGTAAGTGGTAAGCGGGGTCAGGAGAGCAGGGGATCCCCAGCCCTGGGCTGGGGGATGGCAGCCTAGCGTCACCTGGAGATCAATTGTAAGTTCTGGAGATTTCCAGCCACCACCTGGAGACTGGCAACCCTGGTCATTGCCCTGGCCCCAGGAGGCCTGCCTGGCCTCAACCAGAGCCAGGGCCTTTTTGGTCTTGGCCCCAACTTGGTGGAATTCCCTGTCCATCGAAATTAGAGCCCATCAGGATTTGCTATCCTTCCACTGGGCCTGTAAGACAGAGATGTTCCACCAGGTATATGGTTGAGGCTGAGCCAGGCCCCCCACTGGCCCTACGTGGGGAGGAAGTGAATAAATGGGCTAAACTTTCCCATCAGATCTGCCCGCCACCCTGTTTCAATTGTTCAATTGTTTCTGATAATTATATCGGCTACTGCCTATGGTCCTCATCCAAAGTGAAGTTAAACAAATAGCCAAGCAGTGATTGCTGCCATCTTAGTAACTTATTTATCGTTATTATAAACTGATTAAGAATTTTTATAATGTTTTAATGATTTTTATGGATAATTGTGTGTAATGATGTTTATTATGTTTTAACTGATGGGATGCGCCCTGAGCCCACTTGAGGAGAGGGCAGAATAGAAATCCAATAAAATAAATAATTGCTGATGAAGGCTATGAACCACGTGGTGCCTGTGGTACTGGCTGGGTAAGGTTACCAAGTCCAGGTTGGGAAATTCCTGGACATTTTCGGGGTGGAGCCTGGAGAGGATGGGGTTTGGGGAGGCGAGGGGCTTCAGTGGGGTACAATTTCATAGAGTTCACCGTTCAGAGCAGCCATTTTCTCCAGGGAAACTGGTCTCTGTTTTAATGATGTTTATGGATAATTGTGTGTAATTATGTTTATTGTATTTTAACTGATGGGATCCGCCGTGAGCCCATTTGAGGGGAGGGTTCCAGCTACCACATGGAGGCTGGCAGCCCTATCTGGGGCTTGACTCAGCTTGCTCCGGGCCACCAGAAGCCTACTGGAAAATTGCTCTGTAAGTTAAATGGCCCGTCTGCTCCTGCCTGTCCCCCATCCTAGAAGGCAAGAGAGAAAACTCACATGGTCTCTGAACCAGCCCTGCACGCCTTTGGCAACTCAAGGCAGAGCATCAAGGCAGCATCCCCACCCCATCTCAGGATTCCATCCAACCACTCTTGGAAGGGTTCTTTTTCTAAGTTCATTCTTCTTAGCTCTGGTGAGGAATCTCCAAAAGACACCCATCTCCCCAACTGCACCAGCCCCCCGGCTCTCCCTTTTGTGGTATAGCGGTTAGAGTAGCAGACTAGGATTGAGAGACCCAGGTTTAAATTCCACTCAGGCCATGGAAGTTTGTTGGTGGGTGACCCTGGGCCCGTCACAACATCTCAGCCTAACCTACCTCAGGAGGGGAGAAGGTGGTCAGCCACTTTGGGTCCCCTTTGGGGAGAAAAGCCAGGCATAAATGAAGTCAATAAAATAAATAAAATCTCCATGCCTCTTGGATATAATTTTTATATCTTTTCTATAGCACATCAGTGTCTCTCACCATGCTTGGTGTACTGGTTCCCCTCTCCAACCATTTTGGGACCCACTGCATCTCTCCATCTCCCTTGGTAGGTCAGCCAAAGAGGCCTCTCTCGGCTTCAGATCTGCACATCACATTTGACTAAAAGAACCAGTGGAAAGGCATTTGAAGTGGCACCCTCACTGTAGTGAAAATTCCTTTTCCTGAAGTCAGGCAACGCACAAATCAGCTGTTCAAAGCTCTGTAAGGCTTGTTAAAAAAAAATTGGCTGCCTTTTGGTATCTAGCGTTCTGTGCATGTGTTTGTCACATGCACAATTGGAGTTAATGTCTTTTTAATAGTTAAATTCTATTTCTTCTGCATGTCCAAAGAGAAGAGGAGGTGGTACTTCTTCGCTCTCCTTCTCTCCCCTCCCCTCTCCTGGCACATCATCATCTACTTTAGCAACCTTCATATGCAAGATGCTTTGTCCTTTCTTTGCTCCTCTCCAATATTTTTTTGCTGATGCCGTCTTTTACTGGAGACGTTGGTACTGAGCTGGCTAAAACTCCTTCTGCACGGGCAGAGCTTTGACTCTGCACCCTTCTCTCCTTTTGAATCAGAGCACAAAGCTGCCGCTGAACGCCACATTCCATTCCTACAGCTGTAGCTGCCCTCCTCTCTCACCCCCCAGGGCTGGTTTCCCCCCCCAAGCGGCACAGCGGGGAGGAGGGTGGCAGAGTGTTGCGGGGCCTTGGCCTGCTCCTAGCCATTAGCAGCACAAGAGGAGAACCGGCATTCCTTCCCAGGCCTTCGCTGCTACTAGCAGCTTCCAAGCCCTTGTGGCATTGCTGTCTTGCTCGACCTCCACGGTAACCCTGTATAGCACCAGTCCTCTTTCTCCAGCCTTTTCCCCTCAGCAGCAGCTGCATCAAGGCGCGAGCGGACGCAGGGGAGGTTCTGTCCAGCTGTCTCCACTGCCCCAGTGAACAACAGTCAGGTCAGATCAGCCTCTCCTCACGTCTCCGGTCACAGCATCTCTGTCATGCTCGAAAGCCCTTCTTCCATCTCCTCTCCCTGCCACCTCTAGCCTATTAACATTGCAACATCAGCTGTACCGCTGGGATCAACAATGGGAAGGCCGTTCAGTTTATTGGGAAGCGAATCCCACGCCCTCATTAACAAGACGGTTTAACAAGCTTTCGTGCAACAGGAGCTCCCCAAACTTCACATCTGCTTCTGATGGTACTCCGTTGTGGCAGCGGAGGGGCATTCCGATTGACCCAGCTTGGTGCAGGACAACTGGCCGTCTCTATAGTAACTGAGGCAGGCGAGCGCTGTGCTATTTTTAGCCACAAGGACTTGGGGGCAGCCGCCACTTTTCTACGCTGTTGCTTTTTATTACACAGTCACAGGGAACCTTGCGGAGAAGAGGAAAAATAAACTTAAGACATTCATTTGATAGAGGTAGGAATGCACAGTGTGCAGCCCTAGAGACATTATTTTGCAAATAAATTAAAGGAACCACCATACAAACTTTCCCAACCCAGGACTGTTACTATGGACATGAAAATTTACCTTCCCCCCATATGCACGCATAACCAAAACAGCAATACACTTTCTAGCCATCCTACCTACCAAGGTCTTTTAAACACAATTCGGACCCCACAGTCCCTTCTACTGGAGCAGCGCAGGGTTTTAACGCAACTGGGAGTTTCGCTTCCATTGACAGAGATTTGTATCCCATTCAATTTTAGGTAAGAGACCTTACCTAAAATTGTATTGATTTTTTGTATTGTATTGATTTTTTAAAAAATCTGAGGATGGTATTATGAGATTGTATTCCCCATGGTAAAATGCAAGTTATCACTTAATAGTTCAGAAAACAACAATGTCCTTTTATCACCAGGGAGCATTTCCACAAAGGCAGCTGTGGAAATGCTTAAGAATCCAAGGGAGATTTTAAAAAACTACATCATAGATGCTCTATGTTTGGGTAAAATGGAAATAAAACAGCCACATGAGTACAGAGTATATATGTTTACATAGGAAGCAGGCAGGTACCTGCCAGCTCAAGAGGCATCATATATATTGCATATTTCAGAGCTGCTTAAGTCCTCAAAAACTGACTGCATTTTATGGTCAATCATTATTTGGAAAATCCGGAACACAAGAAACGGAAAATCTCAAGAATGCTCGAATACAGCAAACTATTAATGGGGCAAACTTCCCCTCTGTATAGCTTCCCAATTAAAAAAGGGCTGCTTAGGAACAATACCAATTTGTAGGACAAGCAATCTGCAGAAGACGCACGCCGGCCCCTCCCCCATCAACCATCTGTTTCAAGTCCTGCTTGACTGCTTGGCCGGAAAAGACCATTCACCACTCCAGCAGAGCCTACCCAAACCTATTAGAAATCATTCATGGGTATCAAAACCAATTGGGAATGGGGGTGAAAGAAAAGTAGGTCTGGGACAAAGGTCCCTTGAAATGGGTCCTTCACTAGACAGAGAGACAAAGACAACCCCACCATTAACAAGCCGAGAATTGATGCACGGAGGCACTCTCAAAGTAATGTGGGAGATTGCTAAGAACCTCTGGGGCCCCAAAGGATACAGCAAGGACTGACAAAAGACAAACTCTGGTGAAACCTTTCAAGCATAAGCCACACAGATAAAGTGGTTTTAATTAGCACAGGCCGGACATGTGGGTTGCAGGCTTTGCTCTCGTTACTGCTGTCCTCCTCCTTCCCCCTCCTCCTCGGTCCTTGTTAATATTTGATTTATATACCGCCCTTCAGGACAACTTAATGCCCACTCAGAGCAGTTTACAAAGTATGTTATTATCGTCCCCACAACAATCACCCTGTGAGGTGGGTGGGGCTGAGAGAGCTCCGAGAAGCTGTGACTGACCCAAGATTACCCAGCTGGCTTCAAGCGGAAAAGTGGGGAATCAGACCTGGTTCTCCAGATTAGAGCCCTGCCGATCTTAACCACTACACCGAACAGGATCTGGTTCACTTTAGGCTCCTAGCAGGCATCTGTCTGAAGTATTCTCCTGCACTGCACTTAATGGCTTCTGTCCTACCAACTCACTCAACCAAGTTGGAAGCCTTCTCCTAATATAGTAACACTAACATTCGATTTATATATCGCCCTTCAGAACAACTTAACACCCACTCAGAGCAGTTTATGAAGTATGTTATTATTATCCCCACAACAACAATCACCCTTTGAGGTGGGAGGGGTTGAAAGAGCTCCGAAGAACTGTGACTGACCCAAAGTCACCCAGCTGACTTCAAGCGGAGGAGTGGGGAATCAAACCTGGTTCTCCAGATTAGAGTCCTGCCACTCTTAACCACTACACCAAACTGGAAAGAGCTTCTTTCTTTAGCAGACATCTTTGTCTTTGAGCATATCTTTAGGCTCATCTTTATCTTCACCAGCCTGTGCCAACTTCATATTTGGGACTAATGATTATCACTTCTTTCTTAAGATTTCTAACTGGATTTTCTTGGGTTTCAAAAATTAAAAAAAGCTTTAAAATGCAACTGTTAAACTTAAGCTGTGTTATTAATCTATAGCTAACATCACCGATTATGTTTTTTAGTTTTCTGCACCTGCCACTAAAAGCCCTACCAAATTATTGCTCTTATCCAATTAGCTTTTTCAGAAAACACGTGAAAACATTTTAACTCATTTCCACTTCTTGCACTGGTTGGCAGTTCATTTTATGCTATTTTTGTTTAAGACAGGTATTTGGTAGTGTTTCCATACTGAAGCAGTTCAAATAGTATATTATAGTCAAATCTTTTGTGGATTTATCAGAAGGGACAAAGTTTAGTTGGTAGAACTCTGACCAAACGGCACAAACATTTAACTTGCTCCTTTATCTCTTTTGTGAACTACTTTGAATATTTTATTTGGAAGAGGTAAAAAAAAACGACGACAAAACTTCTAAAAACATTTTGGCTCAAGAATATTAAAGATGACTTTTCCTGCTATGAGTTGTACCGTTTATTGAGTTGTGACACACTTTCTTCATTGCCAACGGAAAGCTTTTATACCAAGATTTTATAGAAACACAAATGTGTACTTTATCAATCTCTTAACAGTATTTATCATCCATCAACCGTGGTATTTTTGTACTTTTCTGTCAGCCGTTTGAATTCACATAAGAGAAACAGCCTGTAAAATGCATCTTTGAGCCCCTTACGAGGTTTCAAGAATACGGTTTAGTCAAATATAAGAATCATTACAAAGATAAAACTATCTAGCCTGAATATTCTTCCTTTAGTCAGTCCGGAATGCCTCCTCCTAAACCCTGTCTTGTAACTGTATTTGTATTGACATCTTGCTACAATCCCTCTGGTTTGGCCTAGAGGCTTCTGAGACTATCAGTTCACATCATTCCAGTTATTGAGGCCCCACTGAAGCTTACGTTCAGCTGAACTAGCAGTTGGGGGAGACACAATCATGGGGTTTCTCCAAGTAGGTGGTTGGATTACCCTGTGCTCTTCCAGGGTAATCCAACCACCTACTTGCCGTCCAGTAGCTTCGTCATCTGGGCATTAAGTTTGTTCATCTTAGATACAGAATGGAAACAAATTTGGACCTCAAAATTATTCAATTCGCAGGTTATCAACACTAATCTTCAATCATACAAAATTATTAACTTCTGGTATCTTACACCACTAAAGTTATCTAAAATATACTCTAAGAAATCACCGTTATGCTGGAAACAATGTGGGAATGTAGGTGATGATGCACACTGCTGGTGGAAATGCCAATATATGACGGAATTTTGGAATGAGCTATTAAAACAGATTGCACTTATAACAACATATAAGATACCTTTGAAACCAGAAATTATTTTTCTGGATATTTGGAGAGATCAGAATATTCCAGCTATTAGATCTAATAACCACATTGCTTCTAGCAGCTAAAACATCGTTGGCAGTATACTGGAAATCAAAATCAGTACCTACTATCAATACATGGTTTAACAAAGTTTGGGATTTCCTACTGATGGAGAAAATTACTGAAAAATTATACCTTCAAGCTAATCCTGCAGGGACCACAAACTTTTATGCCAAATGGGAACCCTTTCTAGACTTTCTATCTAAAAATGACCTTTTATTAACAAAACTACCATATACGAAAGTTATTGATATGGAAACACGGGGACTATGGTGAACATCTTTAATAGAAATTTATATTGAAATTGTTATTGTTACAAATATGTGTTACCTGTTTAAATGATCAAAATTTAAGTTAACAACTATTTGTACAGACGATAGTAACTCTGTATTAAGAACTGGTTAAAATCTGATAATGTTATGTAGTCTTAAGTTGTGTGATATAAATAAAAAATTATAAATAAATAAATAAAGTTATAAATAAAATAAAATATTAAAAAAATAAAATAAAATAAAATAAAGAAGCTTCCCCCCTCCAAAAAGTTTGTTCATCTGGGTTGGCGTCAATGTACCCTCAAGTGGGGCAGCTGCCTGGACCCAGAGCTTCTGGAAAGGCCCACTAACAACCCACTCAGTTGCTAGTGCTCTACCACCCATGCCTCCAGATGCGTGCGCTGCCCAATGTCACTAGGGGAAAAGCTGCAGGCAGTTGTGAGCAGACAGGGGAAGGACACACAACTAGATGGGAGGCACGCAGGGGGAAAAGGGAAGAAAGGGTACAAGCAAGGAGCATGGTAGTGGGCAGAGGAGGAGACGGGGCCCTGGGGACATTCTGCCCAGGTCCTCTCAAAACCTGAACTGGCTCTGCATGCCGTTCTCCACATTCCCTGTCCAGCAAAATCGTAGTGGTGTTACGAACTGGAGCAATGTCAATCAGCAGCAGGAATTTGGTGCAGTGCATATTTAGACATTTGGGTTTGTGTGTATGTGAGGGGGGGGGGGCGGCTTTCATGAGAAAGAGGAAGGAAAGGACCCCCTTTTCTATCAAGAAACGTTTCATTCCACACTGTTAAAATAGGCTCAGGGCAGGCCCTGTTTCAACCACATCCCTTTGCATAGGCAGAGATTTCTAGAAGGAAAAGAAAATGGATCATTGGATACTCACCGTGAAAGTTCCTCTGAGGAACGGAGGACATCTTGATGGGTGATTCCCACCCTCTAGTCAGGGAGGCAGGAACAAGATTTCTACTTCCTGTCTTCCTAGTGGGAGTCACCATTTCTTTCAATTTTGGCAACTCCGAAAGCAGTTATAGCATCATAATTATGAATACGACACTCTAGAATTGAATAACAAGGAGAAAGGTGAGAACAAACATGTTAAGGGGAAACATCAGGACAGGAAGTAAATTTGTCAGGCAGAAGAGAGTAAAAAGAGAATGACTTCGGGAGGGACAATATGTCCTCCTTTCCTCAGAGGAGAAGGACCCTTCACGGTGAGTATCCAATGGTCCGTTCTCCCTCTGAGGCGAAGGACATCTTGATGGGACCTCCCAGAACAGTGTCTCTATTTTCTGGGTGGGTCATTGTCATCTGGTCATATGTTGTAATACTCTTCTGCCCAATGCTGCATCAACCAAGTCGTAAGTGTTCAGCTTATAGTGTTTAACAAAGGTAGATACAGACGACCAAGGAGCTGCCTTGTAAATCTCTTAACTGTAGCATGTCTGGCAAATGCTGCGCTGGTGCAGCACTTCATATTGAGTGAGTAATAATCCTAGCTGGTGTGTCTAGTTTTTGAATTTTGCGTGCTTCGATAATGCATGCCTTGAAGTTACTGCTAATGGCAGATTTAGACATCCTCATTCTTTTATTCGGTGAGGATATAGAGATAAATAAGGAAGCTGTTTTCCAGACTTCCAGCTCTGTTCTATAAAGAAATGCTTTTAGAATAAGTCTTATGTCCAGAGTATGCCACATTTCTTCTTTGGGATGAAAAGGATTTGGTCAACTGATAGTAGACATAATTCCAGTGATCTGTGGGAGAGATCACTTTTGGTATGAAGGTAGGATCTGTTCTCAGGACCACTTTGTCCTTGTGTAAGATACGTAGCTCAAGCTAATTAACAGGGTACCCAGTTCCAATACCCTTCTTGCAGATGTAACTGCGGAGAGAGATAAGGTCCTCAAGCACATAAGAGAAATTTCCTTGACAGGCTCTCAAAGGGGTGTACAGTAACAGCATACAGAACTGTATGCATTTTTCAAGTCAGAAATTGGTGAACCTGTGGCAGATCCTTCAAAGTATCACACTAGAGGGAGCTACATACATGAGGTGTCTGGACAGACTCAGACCCTAGTACCGTGGCAGTACTGTTGTTAAGACTGTGACCTGACATCTTAAGACTGAGGCTCTGAGACTGCTTGCATGACCAACTGTAGGAAGTATAGAATGGATCTGATTTTGGGTTTCATGACATTAACCACTTTTTCTTTTGCATCTCCTCTGAAGGCTTTTTATGATGCATTAGATATATATCCTGTTAGTGGACTGTCTCCTAGAGGCCAGTTGCATGTTGGTTACTTCTTGAGAGTAACCTAGCCGAGAGAGTCTCGCTCACTCTCCATGCAGTTAAATGTAGCTATTCCAGGTGTGGATGCGGAACTTGGCATCGCTGGAACATATCCAGAGATATTGGAGAAGTCAGTGGTGGAAGTGTTGACAACTGTTGAAGAGCAGAGAGCTGTGGGAGCTGAGGGCAGTAGGGTGCTACCAATATGATTTCTGCTTTGTGTTCTCTTATCTTCCTGATTGGCTTCAGGAGAATCAGAGTGGTTGGAAGGCAAACAGCAGAATGCTTGGCCACTGTGATGTCAATGCATCAGTTACTTTGTCCTCAAGTTGGAAGCACCTGGTGAAATTGGTTGACATGCTGTCTGTTCTGATTAGAACGTGTTTGTCTGGTATTTGTGGTCTGAAGTGTAGTAGGGCTAGATAAATTGCCCAAAGCTCCAGTAGGTTGACAGAGGGTCTCAACTCACTGCTGGACTAATGACCTTGCACTGATGGATCTTCTAGTGCAGCTCCCCATCCGGAGAGACCGGCATTCGTGGAATCTGTTCAATTACTGGAATGCAGTGTTGCTTTCCTTGCAAAAGGCTGGTCATAAGTGTCCACCATATGAGGCTTTTTAAACAAATTATTATTTTATTTATTTATTTTTACTGTGAGGGGGAACTGAATGGAAAGACCTTTCTTGTTCATAATTTGTAGTTGGAAGGGTCTCAGAAGTCTGTAAGGGTCTTGTATGTAGTCGACCTCACTGGATGGTGTCAATACTTGGAATCAGTAGACCCATGTTTCACAAATGTCATCAATAAATACCTGGCCTTGATGATCCCTTGTGACATCTCCTTTTTCCTCCCTTGGGTTTACGCTGGGTTGATCAAATTCTTTGTGAAGGTCCTTGGTGCCCTAGAGAGGCCAAACGGAAGTACTCTGAACTGTAGATGGAGCCCCGTTGCGCAGAAATGGAGGAGTCTTCGGTGCCTCGACAAGATCGGAATGTGGAGATATGCTTCCATTAGATCTAGTACAGTAAGGTACTCCTTTTGTGTAAGTCGGCCCTGAGATCCATGAACAACTGACGCCAGGGTCTGAACCTGGGTCCTTCTGTATACAAGGCAGGTGATCTGCCACTGTGCTATGGGTCCTCCGTTAGTAGGGATTCTGTGATGGATCTCATTGTCTCCAAACTGAGATGCCTAAGTTTTATGAACTTGTTGAATATTTTAAGTCTAGTATCACCCTCCAATCTCTGTTCTTTTTGGCACTGTGAAGAATATGGTGTATACTCCTTTTCTTCTTGTCCTGGAGGAGTGGAGGCATGAGAAAGGAGGGATGCACTTACCTGTAACAGGAGTGCTGTCTATTTGGACAGAAGAATTCAGAGTCTCTCTAAAGTCACAGCAACAGTCACTATGAAACACACAGATATCTGAAAAAGTAAACTGAACTCACAAAAACATAGCAAATAAACGTTAGTTCTTAGGGAGCCACTGGGCTTTTATCTTTTCCTACAAGGATGCAATCTGCTATTAGAGATGATCAATGACCTCAATCCAAAATACTTTGGCCCATACCCTTTATGCCCTAGGATAGGGTTAAACACGTTTCATGCTCCCTTCAAGGGGATGGTTCATCAGTAACTTAAAGGAAAAATTGCAACAGAGAATTCTGGTTCTCACATAGACTAACAGTTTATAGCATTTGCTGTCTACAGAGAGTGTAATAGAGATGAGGTGCGATTTAAACTGTCGATCCTCAACAACAACAACAATGACCACTAGAACTAAGAATATATTTGCTAAGGGCTACAGCAGAGGCCCTGCCAGTAGCCAATTCAATGAAAGTTTATTCATCAAGGACTTCTTGCCCCGGGGCTCCTTTCTGAGTATAAAGATAGTTGTGTTTATCTAAACCCCAGCTTTCAGCCCCAGTGGGGGTTCCAAGGTGTATACCACATTTCATATCTTTCCATTCTAGCCACACAACAAACCCAAAGGTAAGCCAGGCCTAGAGAATGCAACAGGCCCAAGGCCACAGGCAGGTCTCCCAAGGAGAATGGCATGAGAATCTGGATCTCCTAGATCCCAGCCCAGCACTCCAGCCATAACACCAAACTGTCTCTTGTTAAAAATGGTGTCATACAGGAAAGATTCCAGAGATGAGATAGACACAATTGCAGCAAGAACTCTCTCAGCACAGGCAGCTCTAATGCTGTGGAGTCTGTTTCATGTTTTATGTTGGTTCCAGGATACTAAAAACTGGAGCAGTTCTACTCCAGTCCAGGGTTTACTCATGTCTACATGAGCTGGCTAAAGGCCTACTAGGCCTTGTGCTCTTTTCTTTGTTTCTACAGAATAAAGTTACTCTGTGCTGATTAAAAGAGATTGAGAACACTGGGGAGAGCAGGCCTCATTTCCTGGAGGAAAAAAGGGTGTGTAGGCATTACGGTTGCCAGCCTCCAGGTAGTGGCTGAAGATCTCCCGGAATTACAACTGGTCTCCAGGCCACAGAGATCAGTTCACCCAGAGAAAATGGCTACTTTGGGGGGTGGACTCTATGGAATTATGCCATGACAAGGTCCTTTCCCTCCCCAAACCCCACTTTCTCCAGGTTTCTCTCCCTAGATCTCCAGGAATTTTCCAACTTGGAGCTGGCAACCCTAGTAGGCATATATAGAACCAACAGGGAGAAAAAACTTCACTATCTGCCTAAGTTTCAGTTTCCCTTCCTTTTTCTGGTATAGGTTTCCTTTCCAGCTGCCTCAGAGGGCCTGCTAGGATTCCCTTTGTAAGAAATGGCCTCTTCCACAGTTCCCTGTTTGGGGGGTGGAAGGCCTAGAGGAAGGACCAGAGGGAGGCCTGTCTCATCCCTCAGCACTCTGACAAAAATTGGCAGTCTCTATTTATGTAATCAAGTTTAGGAAATCTGGGAATAGCAACGCAGTGCCTGACCCAATTGCTTTACTCACAAGTAGACCACCCGCAGCACTGGACCTTGGGGCCATTGCTATTTGGTACTCTCGCTAGGTCCTGCACCTATTGATTGCTTTGGATGTGGGAAACCACTCTGCAGCCACCTCCTGGTCTGTTGGCAAGGCCAGAAATGGCTGCCGTGGCTTTCTGAGGTAAGATAACCTAGCTTTTTAAAATGATAAATAATCTGTCTAATGACATTTAGGAATTCCTGAGGTACTACCACGGGTCTCAATCCCATCACATTACTCACAAGTAGTCCTCCTTTGTTCGCCATGGGCTCTGGAGGCATGAATGATTGTTGAATCTCAGACCGGCTTGGCTGCCCTGCACTGGGTCTTACGCCATTAGACTGGCTTAAGGATGTGGAGAAATCCACTCCACAGCCACCTCCCAGCTGGTTGGCAATGTTGCCCTCATTTGCAAGGCAAGAAATGGCTGCCGTGTTTCTTTTGCCCAAGGAGGAATAGCGCCATTTGCGCTTCCGGTCTCTTTGCGATATGAGTGGCCACAGCTGCAGCTTCCTCGCGGTTTGCCCCACTGTCTCTGGGGTTGTTGCCAGGAAGCAGCGGTGAGGGGGGCTTCCAACTCTCCTTCGGAGAGGAATCCTGTTGTGATGGAAGAGCATGTTCTTCTGCTGGTCCATGATTCTGTCTTGCCATGAAATGGCTGCCACAGCCAAAGGAAGGAAGGAGAAAGCTTCCCCTGCAAGCTTTCTAAGCAGGTGCGCAGGGAGAAAGAGAATAGCAAGGAGGAAGAGTAGAAAGGAGTAAACAAGGCAAGAATCAAGTTCTGAAAAGTAGAAGTGAAGGAAAGGAAGAAAAACAGTTGAAAGGCAAGGCAGTGCACGGATGAAGCTGATCTCCCTGTTGAGGCAGGAATGAAACTGAAATAGTGACTCCCACTAGGAAGACAGGAAGTAGAAAACTTGTTCCTGCCTCCCTGACTAGAGGGTGGGAATCACCCATCAAGATGTCCTCCGCCTCAGAGGGAGAAAGGCCTAATTTTTCTTGTCACCCCTTCGGAGCCCCCCACCATGTCTAGCTCCAACATTCTTGCTCTCCAAAAACACTTCAGTATCTCTAAGCTATGAGACATACAGATGTGTAGGTATAAGTCCCCACTTGCAATAACGGCAAACTAGGATTCGCTCATGACTACGGGAACCTCCTACTAGAAGCCCAAGACTCTCTAGGCCAGTGTTTCCCAACCAGAGTTTCATGGAACCCTGGGGTTCCTTAAGGCATTGTTAGGGTTTCACAAGAAATTGCAAACACATACATACAAATTTTGAAGTACAGAAAAATTCTAAAGATCTCTTGAAATATCATCGTTATTAAAATTTATGGAAGTTAACAAAACAGAGTGTGGAGCTCTGTACAAATAAATGTTCTCGACAATAATTTAGCAGTAATTGAATTGCGCTCCCTGACATCAACGTTTTTTGGCCAATAAACATTTTCATAGCTAGGGGTTCCTTTGGATTTAGGGGGTCTTTGTATGGAAAAGAAAGTTTGGAAACACTGCCCGGGGTTCTCTTGTACAGCAGCAACACACCATTTACTGTTCAAACCCAATCAGAGCCGATGTGAGGAAATCCAAGTGCCTGGGACGCCTGCCTATTAAGAGCTTTCTCGAGCTTTCTGGCTCCAGTCTTATTAAACTGGAATGAATGCAAGACCGCTAATTCTCTTGCAGTATCAGGAGGTATTAAAATAAGCTGCAAAGAATGGAACAATACAATTCCTGACATTCTCTGTACGAAATCCAGGTTTTTAAAAAAAGAAACTTAATACTGGAAAACAGGCATGTCTTCGCTTACTGCACCTCCAATCCTGGCACTGCTTGCAAAAGTATGCAAAAGAGTGCCGTGCAAACCATCACCACATCGAAGGCAAATGGTAATCATGCTTCTCAAAATATTTTATCTCAGATTACCAGTCAAAACAAGGCTCCAAGCACATTTGTTTGCTTGCGTGAATTCTTGCTGCTTGGTTACAGGAATAACCACACTGTTTTCTTCCCTGCCTCGTATCAGGACACACACGTCATCCTTGGAAAGGATACTCTCCGGTCTTTAAAGAACTAAAATGAAATACATTTTAAATTATACTTGGAGCCTTTCAATAGGGGCCAAGCATTTGCCATGTTTTTTAAAGAAAGCTCTCAATGAGAAGTCATGGGGGATGAGCACGGTACCTCTGAAGTCAGTATAAAGGGGAACAAAGTCAGGGCCGAGGCAAAGCTGTGTAGCACACAACAGGGACTGTTCAGTGAACAGCCACATTCCATCATACTCTCTTGACAACAAGGAATAGAAGACATGGAAGCAGCGTTTTGCCCAGGACAATATATTGCATCCCAGTAAGAAACTGAAATATTGCTGTGAATAGAACAATATTTTGAGATAAGGACCTCTGGTTCCTAGACAAGGAAACAATACCATTGAAAGGCATGGAAGGCTCTGGGAACCTTTGAAAGGCATGTAAGGCTATTTAATCTTTCTGTTTTTTTAAAAAAGTGTGTTTTTAGTATTCGCCCCATTGACGTCGCAATTTCAAACAATGTTCACCTGAAGCTTCCATCTTTTAGTTGATAGTTCTGTGTATGTGTTAATATGCCAAAAGTCTTAGCAAGGCTTGTATTCAGTGTCCACTGCATTCTACTCACTGACCAAAGAATGAAAGAATGTTTAGCATGGTTTCTTCCTTTAAAATTATGCTACTTTCTTTTGGCCAATTTTCTCTAAACTATTTTTAGCAACTTCCAATAGACAAAGGTTCACCTTCAATTTCCACTGTCCTTGTGAGGGGGCACTCTCTTTATCTTCTTTCAGCATATGGATCTTTACAAACTCTCAAACATGGCCAGTGCTAGATGAGGGAACCAGATTTTTCAAATAGTTTCTCCCACTTTGTCTTCCTTATTTTCCAGTCTAGTTTTGCTATTTATACGGTCCCAAGTTTATTCTTCTGGGACCTGGGGGTGGGGGAACAGATTGAACGGTTCAACTTTCTCTCTTTGGCTTACTGTCAGCAGACTTGGTTTCCATGCATCTTTATAGAGAAGAAAGTCACACCGAGTTAAACTGGGCATCATTCCGGGCTAAGTAAAGGATTGCAACCTTAGTCTTACGCCTAATATTCTGCTAGAACGTCTTCGGACTTTTTAAGCTGTCAGTTAAAACTTGGTTTCGCTTTTATTGTTGCAAACTTTTACAGTTTTTGCATATTCCTCCAGCACTTTTGTTCCATGTCATTCATTATCAGGCTGCAAGTCAGTCCGATTTCCCTGCTGTATACCAATATACTAGTTCAGAAAAAGCAAGTTTCCAAAGTCAGAGATCCTCATTCATCAAAACAGTGAAGATAGGAATGCCTGTATTCCCTTCTATGCCGTAGCTAGTCTCTCAAAGAAAGTTAGCCATCTGTGAATACATTAGTTTTTTTATGATGTAAGAAGATCTAGACTGGAGTCCAGTAACACCTTAAAGACCAATAAGATTTCCAGGGAGACTCAAAGCTAGAGATGGGCATGAACAGCAATATGAACAAAAAGAAGCCACGAACAGCCCAATCTGCTGTTCGCGAACAAGCTGTTCGTGAGGCCCCATTCTAAACGAACAGGAGGTTGTTGCAAGCCTCGTTCATTGCTGTTCGTCAAGCTAGACAGTCTGGCACCTGCAATCAATTCCCTTGGCAACTTAGGCAGGGATTGTCTGAACTCCTGCTGTTGCCCTGGAAATCCCAGTCTAAGCCCAATTTAGCTTGATAGGCAGGTCTTCCTTTCAAGTGTGGAACTCCAAATTTGTTACAACAAGGAAGCAAAGACCAGGGGGGAGGGGGGCTCCCAGCTCTGACTTTGCAGACAGTGGAGAGACAGTTGCTGTTGGCATTTTGAGTGCATCGGAGCTTGAATCTTCTTTGTGTGTGACGGGATAGGGATCTACCTCTTCAAGTTCCAGGGCTGCTGCCAGGCTCTGGAGACAAACCATTATTTATTATTGGTACTTTTCCTGGTGCCTGCTCAGGTCAGGTTTCTGGGAGTGGTACATTAGGGATCTTGACTTGGATGATGGCTGGAGGACAGCCTGCTGGCCCCCACGAACAGCCAACCACGAACATGTTCATGAACAGGGCCATGTTCGTGGTTGTTCGTGAGTCCCTGTTCGTGGATGGTAATGAACATCATGTTTGTTTTTTTTCTGGTTCGTGCCCATCTCTACTCAAAGCTCCCTTTGTCAGATAACCAAGGAAGCTTTGACTCTCAAAGTTTATACCCTGGAATCTTGTTGGTCTTTAAGGTGTTACTGGACTCCAGTCTTGCTCTTATTGTATCATCAAAAAACTAACATAATCTCAGCCGGTTAAATTTCTTTGAGAGACTAGCTGAAGCATAGAAGGGAATATGGGCAATCCTACCCTCACTGCAGCCCAACACGGTTATCCACCTGAAACTGATACAATAATACACACATTCACCAAATATCAAACTTCAAATGCTTTAAGAAAACCAAGAGATTTATTTTAAATTTAATTGTGCGTGGAAACAGGAAGGAACAGCAGCCATTAACCTTGATTAAATAAGCAATGTATTTCAGGGGATTGGTGCAAATACTACCAGTGGCGAGGACAGTGCTTTAAACTTTGCTCCTCAGAAACAACAGCTGGCTTGTGATTTAACACAGAGTGGGCGATGAGGATAATCACGGATCCACGGAGCTCTCAACAAAACAATAAAGTCAGGCTGTAGCTACAGCTTGCAGTACAAATCGGCAGAGCTGGCAGCATTATTTCTGTTGACAGAAAATGAGGTCACTCGAGGTCATAATAATCCAGTGGACTTGAAAGGGATGTTGAACTCCAGGGTCATGTGCGTAAAAAGAATTCCAGTCTCTCGCACTCTCCAGACGTCCAAAAGAGGATGTTAGAGTGGTTCTCCCTCCTTCTCCTGCTTCAGCCTTTTGGAAAGATGCTCACCAATAACTGTCAGAGGGCTGGCTTTGTACAAGGGGTTAGACAGCATTTTGTGAAATTGTGCCACGTCGTCCTCTCTACAAAGAAACAGCCAAAAAAAATGCATTTACCATTCTGGTTTGCTGGCACAGAGGGAGGCATACGTTTCCCAATGAAATCAGGAGAATTCTCTAGTCCATTAGTAAAATAATTCGTCCCAAGGTGCTAACTTTGCTCTTGACCAAAATGCTACAAAAAGTTGGACTTGTGGGCATGAACACGCACATCCGGTGAAACAGATGGTCCATTCCCCCAGTCATACCACGCACCATCATGCCCTTCGCCTCTTTTCTCTACCAACTCATCCTTGCCACTCAAAATTACAAATGGTGCTGATCGCTAGATTTTCAAATAAAATTCAGGATATCACCTACCTATATTTACACAGGATACATAAACAATCCCATGAGTATGCAATCTGGATTTGTAGGTTGTTGAGATTACTGTTCTTTGTGCAGAAATGTAATGCCTCTTTCAACAACAGGAGGCATCAGAGGAATACATGGCATAGAAATCCCTTTATTTCCCCTTCCAAGTTAATGAGTTATGTGTTTATATTATGTTTTGACTGTTCTAAATATGTTATATATGTATTTTTATTTTAAATGCTTTTTACTATCTCAAATATTTTAATCATTTGTTTTAATGTCTGCAGCCTTAGGGACCATGAATTGGAAAAAAAGGTGATGCAAAAATGTTTTTTTTTAAAAGGGCAGTTTTCTTTTGCGGCTACATCTTGTGTTTGTTTTCTGCCTGGGCACTGTAAACGATGCCAGGGCACAGGAAGGCATGCACTGCAGGAAGCCAGCCAGCCAGCCAATCCAGGCCTGTGGCTGACTCACAATCACCACCACCAGCTGTACGGATTGAGGCACCCTATATGTTGAATATGCTGGGATAAGAAGTGCTGAAGCCCCCGAGAGCAGCAGTTCTCACACTGTGGGCTCAGATCCAAAAGCCTGCTATGACTCTTTGGCAGGCATTGGGGGTGGGGCGCTAAAGAGGCAGGGTGAACTAGTAATGGAGGCCCTAAGAGATGGGAAGGCAAATCAGCGGTTGCCTCTAGATAATGTGAGACACAGCACATGAGGAAGGACCACGGCACAACGGAAGAGCCTCAGCTTTCCATGCAGAAGGTCCCAGGTTCAATCCCCAGCATCTCAAGTTAAAAGGACCAGGCAGTAGGTGATGTGAAAGACTCTGAGACCCTGGAGAGCCATGGCAGTCTGAGTAGACAATATTGACCTTGATGGTCTGATTCAATATAAGGCAGCTCCATGTGTGTGTTCATTGGCCATGAAACGCAGCCCCTTGCTCAATAATGCCAGGTGTCTATAAATATTAAGAACAGAACAAAATACTAAGCCTGTTCAACAGGAACTGATGTGAGATTCCTATGTCTGATGCTGTGGAGGAAGGGAAATAGAGGGCAGCTCCTTTGCAAAAGAGGTCCTGAAAAATGCAACAGAAGTGGGCCCCACATTGAGGTGATTGAGATCCACTGCCCTAGAGGAAGAGCCTCTGTGGAAATAGCAGGACTCCCTCCCTATTCTATACCCCTTTCCAGAGCGAGGAGCTCTTTCTCTGAATATGCTGCTTTCGCATTCTTCCCTGAACCACACAAATCCCATCCTATCAGAGCTAAATGATACTATTTCTCTTTCCTTGAAGCTGTATACGGCAGAACCACCAGGCGGTGAGAGCATGGGACCTTCGCTCCTTTCTTGGAATATCACCTGAGGAAGCAACACCTTTACGGTAGCTTATCACAAACACAGGAAATCTGAAGCACCTGCACGCATGGCTGGAACAGCCCTCTTTAGAAAGGGAGAACGCTCTGGACTCCTTTGAAACTGCTTGTGTTGCCTGCACTCTCATTACGTCCACTTCTAGGTTAAAAGAAAAATTGTAAAAAATCATATTACCAAGCATGGCCAAACCGTCCTGGCACTATGCTGGGGACAGGCAAGCCCTTTTGCTAACGGAGTTCTGTGGAAATTAAGTGGCCATGAGCATCACAAGCCCGTGCGGCCCAGCTTGTTTCAGCTGCATTCCTAGCCTTCAGTCCTCTTCAATGGCATCAGTGCTTCCAAAAATTAGATCTATGGGATAAACAGGATGGCCCGGAAATGGCTAATGTAACCTTTTGCTTGACCTGTGGATTTTATTGATGGCACAAATGGAATGCAGGCTAGAGAAGAGGAGGGAAATATGGATCCAACAAAACTGCCTTGGCTGACCTCTTTGGAAGCAACCACCCACTTCCCCTTGCAACCAGTGAACAAACACAACCTGGAGGGGGAAAGGCACATTGCCAGATTTCATATTAGTACAGTCCACTAAGTGGAGCACAGCCCTGGGCCCCAGGCAAGGGAATCATCAGATCACGGGGGCAGGAAGAACAAAGCTCCCAAGGACGAACCGACTCCCCCAAGGCCACTGGCTTTGGCAGGAACAGCCAGGAGGTTCTATCGTAGTCAGAGGCCTCACAGCAAATCAAGCGTTGGCAAACACTTTCTGGTTTACAGGATTTGGTGTCTTTGAGTCTGGCCAGGAAATTTACGTGGAAGCCAGATAATGAGATGGATGGATCCAATTTTTGCTTGCTCGCTAGGGAGAGTGGCGATGGTTCATCTTGCCAGGAAACAGCGAGCAGGAAGTGAGGGAGACAGCGATGGAGCCAGGTTGGAGGAGGAAAAGGCAAAAGGTTGGAGGAATCACATAAAGGCAGCCAGGAGGGCACCGTCAGACACAAGCTGCTGAGGAAAAGATCCCAGATCAGGGCACAGGGGCAAAAGGGCACAGCTGGGCACAGGGAGGGTGCAGTTGGAAGGGAAAGTAGAGACAGGAGGTGGGGCAGCAACAGGCAAGCCAGGCCCAAGAGAAAAGAATGAAGGGCAGGAAGGTGGATGAGATAGACAGAGTCCTCCCCCATTCCTGCAGGATGAGCAGCTGGCCTTGGGCAGGCCCTTAAGGAGGCTGCCCCATACAATGTGTCATAGATCCAGAGGGGTTAGCCGTGCTAGTCTGTAGTAGCAAAATAGAAGAGAGTCCAGTAGCACCTTTAAGACTAACCAACTTTACTGTGGCATAAGCTTTCGAGAACCACAGTTCTCTTCATCAGATGCATTGCATGGGTTATGTACACCCATACAATGTGGGTGTACACAACCCCCAGAGATTGCCCCTTCCATAAGCAGAGAACAGGAGCATCATATGATATAGCTGACTGAAGACATACGTTTCAAGAAAGCAGAGATGGTGGTGTTTCTGGTTACACTGGAACCAGAGAGCTACAATATGCCTCTGACTCTTCCCCCCCACTGCCCAAGACACCCACGTGAAATAAGAATGATGTCTCTATTCCTGGGAGGGAGGGGGTGCCTGGATGAAATGTGTGTATACTGGATAGCATGGCACAATCCCAGCTTTCATGCTGTCACCACATATCGATCGGTGCCTCGTCACACAGCTAACGTGGGCCTCGGCAATGAGCAGCATCACATTTGGCAGACGGCAGCGGAATTGCCAGGGGCACCATGATGGGGGGGGGCGTGTTTGTCAGCGCTGCTACCTTTGCTTTCCTCTCTAGATCCATTCCAGGAAGTTGTTTCTGCTGCTAGCTGACCATAGAATTGATAGGATCCAAAGGATCACATCTTCCCATACGTCTTTGGGCACCAACTCCGGTCTTCAGGCTGCCACCTACAGGCTGTTCCCCCAGTTAAGGCAGCCTGCCTGGCATCAACCAGAGTCCATTTCCCCCCCTACTGTAGCTTCCCCTTTGTGGAATGGGCTTCCTCTAGGAGTGCCATGTTTAGAAGTTTTTAGGAAGCACTGCAAGGCTGTTTTATTTACTACAGATTCTAATGAGGTACAGACTTGTACACATGAAGCTGCCTTATACTGAATCAGACTGCCAGTCCATCAAGGTCAGTATTATTTATTCAGACAGGCAACAGTTCTCCAGGGTCTCAGCCAGACGTCTTCCACACCACCTATTGCCTAAAACTTTTTAAAACTGGAGATGCTGAGGATTGAACTTGAGACCTTCTGCATACCAAGCAGATGCTCAATTACTGCAAGCATGGGGGTGGGGTTATTGTACTTTGTAAGTTTTTAAAATTGCAATTGTCCTGAGCCACAATGGAAAGACAGGGCATAAAAATCTTAAATAAATACCTAATGCTGTCAATAGACCTGGTATGGTAACTGCAAGACAATGAGACCACAGGATTGCCCTGTCTGATGCTTTTGCCTCAAGGCAGACATTTGGCCTTGCCATTTGCAAGGGACTCCCCACAACTCTTAACATCTGTACTTACAGAACTTTACGCTTCTGGGCTGATTTCATCTGAGTGAAGTTTGTCACCATCTTCTTCACCTGGCTGAAGAAGCAGACGGAGGAAAGGGTGACCAAAAAGATTTCTTTGAATAGAGAAAAAAATTAGCATGGTTTCGCTCTCAAAACCACCTCAACAATATCCACCTGAACATACAATTCACCATGGAGAAAGAAATCGAGGGTAAACTTCCATTTCTAGATACCTTGGTCACCTGCAAAGCAAACTTTCAGTTAGGTCACAAGGTCTACAGGAAACCCACTCACACGGATCGATACTTACACAAAAACTCCAATCACCACCCTCGACAGAAAAGAGGCATAATAATGCAAGAAGGATATGTGAACCGCACTTTCTCAACGAGGAAATTAATCATCTAAACCACGCACTTCAAGCAAATGGCTACTTCAGAAATTAAATCAGAAGAGCGATTAAACCAAGGATAAATCAAACAACTAAGGAAAAACAGTCTCCCACAGGAAAAGTGTTTTTGCCATATATCAAAGGAATCACTGATCAGATGGGAAAGCTTATGAAAAAACACAACCTACAAACAGTATTCAGACCCACCAGAAAAATACAACAGATGCTACAATCAGCACAAGACAGTAGAGACCCCCTCACCTCTACAGGAGTATACCGCATACCCTGCAGCTGTGGACAAGTTTACATTGGGACCACACAGAGTAGCATCCAGACAAGAATAAAAGAACATGAAAGACACTGCAGACTTGGCCATCTGGAAAAATCAGCAGTAGCTGAACATAGCCTAACTCAAACAGTATCCTATTCCAGGACACTAAAATACTGGACAACACTTCCAACTACGTCAGATTGCATAGGGAAGCCACTGAAATTCATAAGCATAAGCACAATTTCAACAGGAAAGAAGAGACTTTAAGAATGAATAGAGCATGGTTTCCAGTCCTGAAAAACACCAGGCTAACAAAACACTCTACATCCTACAATAGCCCTGCAGAGAAGATTAGCATATCAAGCACCAATCCATATGCAAAAGAACCTCCTCAGGATAAAGTGAAGCCGCCCTCCATTAGCATTCCACACCCTGGGAAATTCTTACAGGATGACTCAGCCCAAACCCACCTTCCTGAGTAGATATACATTACCTGCCAACATCTTCTCCACACTGTGACACTGAGAGATCTCTGTCTTTTGGTACTACACCTCTGAAGATGCCAGTCACAGCTGCTGGCGAAACATCAGGAACTACAATGCCAAGACCACGGCTATAAAGCCCATAAAATCCACAACAACCATCATTCTCCGGCCGTGAAAACCTTCGACAATATATTCCAGGACAAAGATGGAAGGAAGAAATGGAGATCCTACTACACAGAGACTCATCTTATCCTTATAAGCATCAGCACCATCTAGTAGGAATTACCCACTAAAAGGCCACCTAAGGTTCATCTGACAGCTTCGAATTAATGGATTCTAAAGGACCAAGGAAGTCCAGGGTTGCTACGTAGAGGTAGGCAATGGCAGACCACCTCTAAAGTCTCTTATCTTGCTATGGGGTTGCTGAAATGGCACTTTCCACCACAAAGAGATCCTGCCATACTATTACTGAAGATAAGAAACAGGAAAATACATCAGAGTCAGCCATCTATATCACTTACAAAATCTTTTGCTCCAAGCTTTGACGGCATGGTACTGGGATGTTCGCCTCTGCAGTTTTTCATTCATTCATTCACAACAAATGGTATTCCTTGTTTTGTTACACTTTGTCGATTTCATTATAAATGAATGAAGAATAAAATCTTACTTGAATGCTCTCTTCTCCAGCAGGGGATCAAATTTCTGGAGAATCTAATCGTCTACAGATAAAAGCTGACAAATCACTGGGAGCATTATCCCACATTTATCCAATCATTCTAATCCTATACAAACCTGTTCCAATTATAAAGCTGCGCGCACACATCCTGAATGCAAGAGACCATTATGTGCTGTCAAAAAAGGGTCATAGAATAGGTTCACCACGATAAGAGCAATGGCCACATCTTTCAGTCTCCAGACTTTGAACTAAAGGAGCATCTATTTCCAGACAGGAAATTCAACACAAGACTTTCCTGTTTGGCTTCTGGGGCTTGATAAAACTAGACTGGATTATCAATATCTACCATCATGAACCTCAAACACCACAACCATGTCAGATGTCAGTCGTCTGTCCTACTCCTATTCCAATTAGTCTAGTAATTTTCATCACTGTCCTTGAACCACTTCTGCGGCTTGGGAAGGGAAGTTAGTCTTCCATCCTATGAAGAAGAAATTCAGTACAGTACTGATAATCTTGGCTTTTCTTGAAGGAGACAAATACAATAGCTGAACTAGTTTTGAGATGGATGAGAGGAAGGACTGTGTCTAAATTGCATTTTGTTATTCCCGAAAAACCTGTTGTCTTGGGTTAATCTGGGCTGCTTTGAGGTCAACCTGAGGCCATATGATTTCCTGTAGGAAGGAGTACACACTTGCTAAAATAAATGTTAAATTTGAAAACAAGCAGGGAACAGAGGGAAGGCAACTATAAGCAACAACTATAGATGTGAAGCATGCAAGAAAGTATTCCATCATATATCAAGCTGCTTAAAAACATGGGTGGAAGAACAAAAGCCTAGAATCAAACTTCATTTCTGAAGATCTTGAATAAAGTGCATCATTCTGTGACACGATGAAAAGAAAATCAAAGGAAATTAGACTTTTTGATTCTAACAGAGTTTGTATCAAAGGGTAACAGCAGGAAAGCTGTACAACTGAATGCTTGTAACTGTGCATTCAGAAGGCTGAATAAAGTCTGACTAAAAGAAATTTTAAAGCTTAAGATAAAAATATTGAAAGCGGCAACAAAGACAGGTGAACTCATTTTGTCAAAGGCAGCTAAGGAAAAACTCACATGTTTGGCTGTTGGCTGTTCAACATTAATTTCAGTCCAGAGTTAGGGAAGAATTTAGGATGCGGAGTGCCTGTCTTTGGAGAGGATCCCTACAGTGTCAATTTCTAGAGACTGAAATGCTTGCATCTTGTACGGACATGGAGATGCTTTTGCATAAGTTGGTAAATAAGTCAGTACAGCCACCAAGACTCAAATAAGAAGTCGGATGCCCGGGTGATGTGACTGAGGCTAGGGTGGAGGGATACACAGGTAATAATTTAGAGCCCAAATGGAGACACCCCTACCCAACATCCAGATCTGCAAATACTTCAAAGTTATTACTTTGAAGTTACTGGGGTGTGAAACCTTGCTTAGTCTGTAGCTAAGACAGTCAATATGCTTTCATACCCTTTTTAAACAATCAGGCTTGGAGATTTTCTCTTTTAAGCCAAAAATGGATTTTCAGGTTTCAGCTGGAGCTATTGTTTACTGGGATGGAACCCCCAATCCACAAGTTCACTTTATGGAAATAGTCGTGAAGACATTTATACCTTTGAACTATAAAGTGATCAGAAGAAAAGGAACTTCTCGGTCCTCATGCTCTATATCCTAATCTGGCTAAGAAAGGGGTTCTGGCTTCAAAATAAAAACAAAAGTCCAGAGGCATCTTACAGATAAACAACAATTATTCCAGCATGAGCGTATCTGAGTCAGAGGCTCACAGCATCTGAAGAAGTGAGCTCTGACTCATGAAAGCTCATTGTGGGATAAATGTTGTTAGTCTTCAAAATGCTACGGGACCTCTTTTTTATTTTGCTACAATAAACTAACATGACTACCCCTCTGGAACTGTTCTGGCTTCCCAGCCTGCTTACCAAACACCACAGATGACCTAAGTGAAAGGAAAAAAATACTTCACATAATAGCACACACACATTTTAGGCTGTTTGCAGAACTTGCTGATGGTTACCAGGTCTGAGAGCTCAGGCAAAGCTTCCATCAATGGATTCATATCTCCGACGACTGGGGTAGCTTTTCTCTTCATTTCTGCTTTTTGTAGTTTTTTGGCTAGCTTAATATCTTCTATTTCTGAAAACAGGAAAAAAACAGCTTCAAAATCCTGCTTATTTTAAAAGTCTCTCTTTTGTACTTGCGTGCCCCATAAAATACATATTGATATTAGCCTATGCTTTATTAGCTAAAGATGCAGTGCAATCTTCTCAAAGCTCAAATCCATAAACACAAATGAATGGAATTTAATATAATAATATAATAAAATATTATGAAAAAGAAAAAAAAAGAGAATGGAATTTAGACCACAATAGAATTTTAGTTGCACTGCATGCTACGGGCTTAAAATTCCAAATTTCTAGGCAGGATATGAAATGGCGTAAGCATTCAGACTGGCTTTGCGACATGATGTCTAAAGGTCTGACTTCATTATTACCACCTTGCTTATTCCACTATGTCCGTTCATTCCTTGGTTATGAGGTTTGACATCTGAATCTACAACATCCTTGGCTCTTCCAGCTGACCTGTCAGTTTGGCTTTTAATAGATGCCTGTGCAAAATATGGATTGTGTATACTTTGCCTTGGAAGGATCTCTTGGCTAGACGGTAAAGCTTTCCCCTCAGCAGCACTTCTTTTTTTGGTCTGGTTCTACAAAGTAAAGCTGAAAAGCTTTCCAAAAATGTCACTGGCTTCAAGTTTGCACGTACTCAATTTTGAATTCTTTTCCTGTGAAATATTTTTGGGGAATGAGCCATGTTGCTTGAATGGTGCTTTCTAGCGTCCGAGGCTTTGCATCAATTTTTGCTTAATGTTCACGTATGTCTGCTTGAAATGGAATATGCCTGGTGTAATGTGCTACATTATGGGGATGGATACTCCTAGGTGGCAAAAATAAAAAATAGAAAACGGAGAAAAAGGTATCTCAGCTCCCACCCTCCTCAAGAACAGAAAAGCAAAATCAACCTCCAAATAGTAAATACTTCTAGATTCATTCTATGAAGTTACACATCGGCATTCAACAGCCAAGTCGTTTTCTAACGACACTTTACTGCACTGATGTTTGAGGAGGTAATCTCATTGGCTTGACAGTTAAAATTACTGCAATGGTGCTTTTTCAGCCATAATTTTTTTAAAAAACACACCACCTTTCTAACTAATTTTCTTCAGGTAACATACATGCTACTCAGCAGTGGGAATTACTGAGGGAATAATATTTTCCAAGTTGCCTTTTGCCTGTTCCTTTCCATCCATCTGTTAAGCAGCTCAATTCAGACAAAATAAGGTTAATTCTAAATCTAAGAAGCCTTCAGGTTTGGCACTGTGCCTAAGAGGAGGAAGGAGAGCGCATAGAAATTTGAGGATTTCCTGGCCCATTCTTGCCACGAACCAACCAAGCCCCCACTCTTCAGTTTAGTGTGGTGTCACGATTAGAATGTCAGGAAGGTGACCAGGGAAGAAGCTGTTCCTGTTTCCACTCGACCATAAAGCTGACAGGGTACCCTTGGGCCTGTCATTTTCTCTCACAGACAAATCTACCCCAGAGAGTTGTAGCAAGGATAAGACAGGAAGGAGGAATCCTTCATGCAACCCCAAGTCCCCTGGAGGAAGCACTAAAAAAAATTTCACTTCAAAAGTTTCAGGAGAATCAGAGCAGTTTGGGACATTGCAGAAGTGCTACCATCTGGACACAGTAATCACTTGAGAGTTCAAGTGGCAAAGCTTCATGGGACCCAGCGATCCTTGTATGGATTAATATGAATCCGGGAGCTTGCCTTTCAGACAGTATAATCTGGAACGCCTGGCATAAAGAAAGCTTGCTTACTCTGCAGCCACCTCTCCTTGTGCAACTTCATTTTCTCCTTCTTAGACAAAGGAACCTTTTCTTCTTCACCTGAAACATTGAACAGAGAAGTATGAGTAATGCTTCTTCCCCCATATCGTATCCAGCCTTCCCCTGGAGGCAAACAGTTTTTAACTCACACCAGCTCCTCTCCTTATCTATATATACTCCAAGTGTAAAAACAAAAAGGGGAGAGTGAGAGAGATAAGGGGAAATTATGTAACTACATTCAAGGGAAAATTTAGGGCAGCTTGGGGAAGGCATCCAAAACAGGGACATCCATTCTACTACTTAATGTCTGATTTCAAAAGCTACAGGAATAGTACAGTGCAGGGGTCCCCAACCTTTTTTGAGCCTATGGGCACCTTTGGAATTCTTACACAGTGTGATGGGAGCAGCCACAAAATGGCTGCTGCAGGAGGCAGGGCCAGCTACAAAATGGCTGCCATAGCTTACGTTCTGTGACACAATAAAGATCCTTTTGCTGTGGTGGCAGCTGATGCCAAAGCAGTATTTTAAAAAATATACACAGTTAATCAAATCTCTAATGGAATGCTCAGAATCCTTCCTGGGCACCAGGAAAGGTGTTGGCAGGCACCACGTAGGGCACCCTTGTCTTATTCCTGTTTTTAAGGAACTACTGAATTCTGTTGATTCGCGAACTTTCCTGATTCTCAGGAAGGAGTGCTGGCAGCGGACAATTTCTGGGTCCAAACAGCCCTCTATTGTTGGTGTCATTGGAAATAACAACAACAGTGTTTACATACCGTTCTTCTAGACAGATTAGTGTCCCACTCAGAGCAGTGAACGAAGCCAGTGTTATTATTATCTCCATACTGCTGGGGAACTGGGGCTGAGAGGAGGGGTTTACACAAGGCCACCTGCTGAGCTCATGGCAGTGGCAGGGTTCAAACCAGCAGTGCTGATACACAACCCAACCACTTAAACACTACAGCAGCTTACAGCAGCTTTCTTGTTTTTGTTCCAGAAGGGTAGCCTTTGTTAGCTTGTGGTAAAAACACAGACAAGGAATCTTGCAGAACCTTACAAACCAAGAAATATTTTCGTAGCATCTTCATGGACCATAGACATACAAAGGGTGTTTCCCTTGGGATATATACACAGCAATATGGAAGAAAATTGCAAACAGGGGGTCCATGGGCACAGAAAGGGCAGGAAGCAGTCAAGATCTGGACACTGGGTCATGCCTCTCCTCCTTCTCACACACTTGCCTGTTACGAGCCCCTTTCTTTCTCTGTTAGATTTTGCCTTTAAGTCTTTTCTTCTTGCCCCCTCTGGGTAGATTGCTGCCACTAGAAATTATATTCCAAAATAATTAAAATTTCCCCCTTTAATAATGTGCCCAAGGGTCAGGCTCCTTCATGGTACTATGTGGCCCTGAGGATAGGAATGAGATATAGGAATAACAGATACTCTGGGATAAAAAACCAAAGTAAACTTTTATTTTTACAAGAAGCGTATCGGTTTCCTATAGTACTTAAGTTTGATGGTTTCAAAAAGTGTTCTGTTCTTAAAGTTTCTTTTCATAGGCACAGTCACTCAGATCTTCATAAACTTTCTCTCTCAGGCTGCACACACAGTTTGCCTGCTTCAGATATCAATATCTCACTCAAATGCACATAGATTTTCTCTCAGGCGCGGACACAGTTTGCCTGCTTTAGATAGAATGAACGGGTTTTCTCTCAGGTACACAGAGTTCAGATTTCCACGCAAGTTATATTTCTCTCAGAAATTCACAGACACGCTCAGGCTGCACATAGCTTGTCTGCTTTTCCCAGACTCAATATTTCTCTCAGAAATAAATAGATGCTCTCAGGCTGCACACAGCTTGCCTGTCAAAACTAAACTCAATATTTCTCTCAGATATGTTTAGACTTGCTCAGGCTGCACACAGCTTGCCTGCTTTCCCCCAGACTGAATCTTTTCTCTCCACTCAGTAACAAAACTGCATTCACTCCGCCCACACTCTCAGTCATCAACCAATCATCTCACTCACTCACCCCTCTTTCACCTCCACTCTTCATCTGTATCACACCAAGCATTTAAAGACTCTCTCTCTCTCTCTCTCTCTCTCTCTCTCTCTCTCTCAAAATCATTACAATGCCACTCTCACTTGTCTTTCCCCTGTACCCAAAACAATGATAAAGAAGAGGCATGCATAGATTGATCACAAATGTAGGGGGAGGGAAGATTAAGAGCAGTAGCCCTCTCTCAAATTGTTTGCTTTCACCCAATTGCCTTCCCTTGAGTTTCTTCTCTTCCATCGGCAGGGAAGGGGCACTAAGGGCTCAGACAGATAAAATGCAAATTGCAGCCTCAACTTGCCTTGGGAGCATGTAGGGAAAAGAGAGGGTGTTTAACCCTTCAGTGTCCACCACTATTGAAAACCAGCTCCTGCACACTCTATTAGCATTTTAAATGAGAACAGACCTCTACTTCAAATACACATGTGCAGAGTTTCCCCCTTTAAAATGCTAGTTTCTCCTCTTGGCTGTCGAAGCCTCAGAGAAGGAAGAGAGGGTAAACTGACTGCTTACAGGCTCAAGTTCTGTTATTAGGCAAGAGGCTTTTTCCTGGCCCAAAGGAATGAATGAATCAGAAAAAGTGACAATTGTGACAATGATGAGCTGGTAAAAAGCACCAGGAGACTTTGACGCCCTCCCCTCCCCTCTAGTAAACAGAGCCATTGCTCAGTTCAAGGCTTCCCACTGACAGAAGCACAACACAGCAAGAACAAACCTGCTAACTGATGAGTACACAAACTCAACACAATGAAAAGGTGGTGACCAGCAGATGTGAAATACTCCCTCAGCCAGGAACGTACTTGATACCACAGAGAGTGGAACCCATCTAAAAACAAGGGCTAACAGTGTTCAGCTGCCTGGTGGACAAGTTGCGTAACCCAGGAGCATGGTTGCCTTCAGACAGTTGGTCATCCAAAGTGTGCACGTGCGTACGTGCACACGCATGCACACACAATCTTACTGTCCCTGTTGTGGTGCACTTACATTTGTGCTCTGTAATATCATAAAGTCACAAATATTAAATATGTTACTGTAAAGATTTCAAGAAATGGGTGCATGTGTCTTTAAATGTTTGGTGAGATAGGTGAAGAGTGGGGTTGAAAGAGAGAGATGAGTGAGTGATATGATTGGTTGATGACAGAGAGTGGGCGGAGTGAAGAGAGTTTTCAGTTACTGAGGGAGAGAAAAAGATTCAGTCAGGGCAAGAGAGGCGAGCTGTGTGCAGCCCGAGTGTGTTCATGTATTTGTGAGGGAAAGGCAACCTGAGTGGAAGCCTGAACTGAGTGTGTCTGTGAGACTATATATTCATTCTATTTGAAGCAGGCAAACTGTGTGTGCGCCTGAGAGAGAAAGAATTGAGAGTGAAAAGAAAACAGGCTAGCTGTGTGCTGTCTGAGGAGTTCTCTGTGAGAGAAATATAGAGCCTAGAGAAAGAGGCTAACTGTGTGTGAAGCCTTACAAGAGATCTGTGTGAATGAAGCAACTAGAAGAACTAAGAACTACTTTTATGTAACCAATACGCTTCTTAAAAAATAAACTTTTATTTTGTTTTGTTATATCCCAGAGTAGCAGTCATTGTTATCTCCCATTCCTATCCTCAGGGCCACATAGAACCACGAAGGAGCCTGACACATAAACACATTACCAAAGGGAAAACTTAAATAAAATATATTGGAATTTAATATTCCTGGTGGCAGCTAACTACCCAGAGGGTGTGAAGGGAAAGATTAAAGCAAAATCCACCCTAAAGAAAGTGAAGATCGTAACAGTTACTATGACAAAAACATGCTACTGAAGTCATTTGGTGGCCAGCTACATTGTTCAAATCAACTGAACATCTAATAGCAGTCACCTCGATAATGATTTCCAACATGTGACTATCAATAACTGCCCTCTGTGTTCAAACTAGTTGGGGGAAAAGATTCTAGCTTACCCCCAGCCCACTAGTTTTTGTATACAGCAGCATTCAAATCATGTTGACACATACTCATGAAGCATGAGTCTGCAAGAGTAAACAGAGGGTTTACTCAAAACAAAAGTCTATAGATCGGCTCCATCTCCCAACTTTGTCTAGGCGACTAAGAAACCACTAAACTATGACAGAGATCAAAACCAGGTCATGTGTGCTGGTCCATGGGACACCAAACCATGGGCTAGAAAACTCATGAAAAATTAAAAGTGCAGGTTCCTGCCGGACCGCCTCTCCCATTCCGTCCCTTGCAGGGTGCTATGCTCTGCAGATAAACAACTCCTGGTGGTCCCTGGCCTGAGGGACATCCGGCTGGCCTCCACCAGGGCCAGGGCTTTTTCTGCCCTGGCTCCTGCCTGGTGAGACACTCTCCCGCCAGAGATCCGGGCCCTGCGGGACCTATTACAGTTCTGCAGGGCCTGTAAAACGGAGATGTTCCGCCAGGCCTTTGGTTGAGGACCAGCAGGTGTCCCCCCTTATCCTATCTAAGATCACTACCTCTTCTATGACTGCCCTCAGCTATGCATTTTACCCACAGCTATGACTTATGCAGGTCTTTCATTAGTATCCAAAGTAGCCTATGTATAACGGCACCAGAGTATTTTAATATAAGTTTTTAAATGTTTTTAAAGTTGACTATTAATTTGTGTTTTAATGATGATGTCAGCTGCCCTGAGTCCATTTGTGGGGAGTACAGAATATAAGTCAAATAAAATAAATAAATAATAAAACGAGACTGTTTCAATGTCAAGCCCTGCTCATGCAGTGGGCCATACTGTCAATTTGAGGACCTGTGCAGGTGATCTAGTCATCAAGGTTTAAAACAGCATAAAGGAGTTAAAATTTACAACTTCCACAATATTCAGATAACTCAAACACAGAGATATATTGTTTCTAATATTTGAACTTTTCAATCCCATTTCATAACAGCAGTCAGTAAGCACAAAGTATCAGTTCTCAGAACTTAGCTCTATTCAGGCTGCTTCCTTCCCAAACTCAGATAATCCTTCTCCCACCCCACCCCCACTAACTGCCTTAACAGATTTCAACGGTCTCAAGTCCCAGCATTCTGCCAGCTCTCATTTGCTGTTCCCCAAGAGAGGCAGAGCTGGAACTAGTCTTGCCCATCACAGGTAGGTATCTGAAGGTGTGTGATCTGCCTTGATGATTCCCTCTCGCTTCTCATGTTGTTTTAGCATCTGCATGAAACCACAGGGATCTACAAACCCAATCCAGACAAGACAGATATGAATTCAAGACAGAAGCTGGCCTTACCTAGGAGTAAGTGTACAGCCTCTTCTGATTAGGATTGTATTCCCCTGAAAATCAGAGGTGCTACTGGATCCATCACTGGTTAACTGATGGAGGCAGTCAACAAGATTCCAGTCCAGTAGTACATTAAAGACCAGTAAGAGTTCCAAGGTATAAGGTTTTCAGACTCAAGCTCTCTCAAGTAGGAAAGGAGACCCCTGAGACTTTATATCTCATTCAGAAGATAGGCCTAGAAGGTGCTACTGGACATGAATCTTGCTCTTCTACTGCAGACCAAACTATCTTCAGAGGTAGCCAGGAGTGCCATTTACCACCTCAAGTTAAATTTTCCTACTGAGACCATTCCAAGAGAAGACAGACTTAGCCATAGTTGAATGCTCCTTGATTATGTGTAACACTTTATGTGGAGCTGCACTTGAAGATAGTCTGGAAAATGCAAATGATATGAAACCCTGGGACTAGAAGGTTAATAACTAACCAGTATAAATATATCATACAACTACACCTTTCCTCCAATTGGATTCCAGGCTTAATGCATGGTGCTAGCTTTGGCCTATGAAGTCTCAAACCGTGTGGATCCAACATCTCTCAAGGACCAATTTCACGCTTATGAGACAGGGTGGCACAGGCTTGCTATGAGACAAACGTATACTCACAGCAACGCTTTTTTGAGCAATAACCCCCTTAATTTGGAACTCCCTCCCTAGAAGTGCAATTAACCTATTCTTTGCAGGCATTCCAACACTATATATAAAGACCCATCTTTTCAAGAAATCAACTGATACTTTAGTGTATGGAGGTCTTGGAGATGTTTCCTAGAATACAAATGTGATGCTTTTATACTCTTTATATGGTTTTTAAATGGCTTTAAATGATTTATTTATAGTCTACCGCTTCTAAATTTATTACATTCTATTGGCTGCTTTTAGTGTTTCCAGTATTAATTTGTTCTTAGTTTATTGTTGGTTTTCAGTTAGATTAAATGCTACATTTTTTTATTGTTACTGTAAGTTTCTTCAGGTACTTCTAGAGAGGCAGGATAAAAATAATGCCAAATAAAATATTGAGTAAGTGTACTCTAAGCAGACAAGTCTTCCATCTCCAGGCGTATAAAAGCTATTAAAAGACCTCCTGTGGGAAATCTTACTGCACTACAGACAACTGGCAGTCTGTACTTGAGAAAAATCCCCCTTTTCAGAAGCTCCACAGAACAAAATAGAGTTCACAGATGCTTCCTTGGTTTGTCCACCTACTTAGACTGTACTATTTTTATCACACATAACCGTTACATATTGGTTGAGTAACTATTATTTACTTCACTTTGGCACTCAGTGCATTTTAAATTATGTTTCGTACTAGCAACAAAACCCGTTGTGGGAAAAAATACAACGGGCTCCAGAAAAGGGAGGAAAGGCAGGCAGGTATTCCTTCCTCCTCCATCACTGATCTCGGCCAGATGATGGCAGGGGGGACATGGCCACCTGTTCTGCGCCTGATCCCAGCTGGGTGAATGGGGAGCGGGCATTACCTCCTGCTCTGCACCTGATCCCATCTGGGTTAAGGGGGGGCGGGCCTTGCCGCCTTCTCCGTGCCTGATCCCAGCCAAATAAAGGGGTGGGGTGGGGATTGCCACCTGCTCCGCTTCTGATCCCAGCTGGGTGAAGAAGGGACGGGCATTGCCTCCTACTCTGCACCTGATTCCAGCTGGGTGAAGTGGGGGGGATTGCCACCTGCTCTGCTCCTGATTCCAGCTGCGTGAAGGCGGGAGTGGGCACTGCCACCTGTTCCACTCTTGATCCCACGTGGGTGATGGCAACTGGGGGATTGCCACCTGCTCCGCTCCTGACCCCAGCTAGGTGAAGGTGGGAGCAGGCATTGTCACCTGTTCCACTCTTGATCCCACCTGGGTGATAGCGGGGGGGGGGGGAATTGCCACCTGCTCCGCTCCTGATCCCAGCTGGGTGAAGGTGGAGGGCGGGCATTGCCATCTGCTCTGCTCCTGATACCAGATGGGTGAAGGCAGGGGGCGGGAATTGCTACCTGCTCCCCTCCTGATCCCTGCTGGGTGATGGCTTTCACCCAGCTGGGATCAGGAGTGGACTTTCATGCTGGCTGTCAGATTTCCTGTACACAAATACAGGAAATATTGAAACACAAATATAAAGTGTGTGAATATGTGTTATGCGTGTGCTGGGAAAAACAGAATTTGTGTGTTTTGTTTTTTACCCAATTAAGATTTCAGGTACTTAGGCCAATCTCTAGCTCTTTTGGATTTTCTCAGTAGTTGCATGCTGATGTCATTACTGACTGTAGTACAGAAGACAGATGAGAAGAGGACTTTGGGGCCTGACCTACGTGAGCAAGTAGAAGCCAGATGGCACAGGGCATTACAGCTTTGCTGACTCATGCATTTAACTAAAGACTCCCACAGCTATCACTGTATTTTTGATGAAACATCGAGTTTTAGCATGAGTAGTGACACTGTTTCACGCAAACTCTAATACGGGGGGCTGCTGCTACCTTCTATGTTTCTAGGTCCTGTCTGAATGACAAAAATACTTTAGCAGAATACAGAATAGTAAAGATACAATACTGTTATGAACCTGATATTTAAACTTTTTGATCAAACTGCCGCGAGACTGGTTCATATTTCTAAGGGGAAAAAACACTCTTGTGACAGTAATGACTAATAGCAAATATATTAACATCTTGGAAAACTACCAAACATACTGAATATATTTAGAACCAGATGACAGAATTTGTCTAATATCAACCAAGAGTATCCTCTTCAGAAAAATTATGGCTGGGTTCTATAGGAGCGTTTCCATGGATGGGAGGATGTGCGCCCACAGAGCATGACTTTCTCACCTCCCCTCTTCTGCTACTGCCCAAAATGCCCACTGATGTGCTGTTGCTGGAGAATGCTCGGCAGGGAGAAATCCGCCATCCGAGGAAACGCTCCACTGGATCCAAGTCTATATATAGTTAAGGCCTCATCTTGTCAACGTGCATCTGTAACATTTTACATTCCGTGTTCTCAATGAACTCTTGGCTCAGGTGGTTTACAACAATGAAAAACGGTATTAATAAAAACTAAAACACCAGTTACAACCAACAAGGGTAAGACATAATGTAATAATTACTATCAACTGTATTAATATAAACACAGAGAAGTACCCAATTAAACCCTCATAAAGCAGGACAAGTCCACAGAGATAAAGCAATAAATATAAAAAGAATGACAAGAATGGGACAAGGAAGGGAAAACTAAGAACAAGTCCGGGATGCTAAATGTGTTTTGGCCAGTTGACTAAATGACAGGAGATTTGAACAGGTTGAATCTGCTGTTCCCAGCTGGGCTTATCAACCCACAGCTTGGCGGTTTGATTTAAACCAAGGCCATTTAAACCTCCAAGAACAAAACTCACCTATTATTTTACGTTCTCACTTAATAAAGTGGTTATTATAACCATTAAAATTATTATAAACTTAAACCCTCTAGACAACCTCAGAGGGTACTCTACAAGTTCCTTAACTATTTCCCTTTATATCTGATCACTTTCAAGAAAAGAACATGTTGCTTATTTTTAGGCAAACCTTAATGGTCGTGATCCCAAACAGGGTCCCCTCTTACAAGCTGAAGTCATTGTAAGTTCTGCAGATCACTGAACGGGTTCTCACCTGTTTTAGCCTGCCTTTTCATATAGCTGCCCTGCTCTACAAACGCAGTGATCTCTGCCAGAAACAAGGTAATTACTGGCTGACCAGCGTTCTCTATTAGACCAAAGTAAATGACCCTGTTCTTTGACCCCGACATTTATAATTAGACCACTGAGTCAACTGCAGCAACCAGAGAGCTACTAGGCATAAAACAGAAGTCAAGTCACTTAGATAAATCAATGAATGACGCCAGCAATGACCTACCATTCTCTGCTCCCCAATATCTAGGTACAACATAATTATATGAGCTGTTGTGCTCTAAAAGATGTTTCCCACACACTGTTTTAAGAAAAGCAGTGCTTTCCACTGGAGGGAAAAACGCCTTTCATAAGAGAATCATCAATTGAATTTTAAGAGAGATCATGTTTGCATTGCTCCAATATCATTTTGAACCAGGTTATTTAACAGAGAAGTTATAGCTGAAACTTAACATTAAAAAAAAATATCAGTCATCTCTTCCGGGACTCGAGAGTCATCAGGATGCAGCCTTATTGCAATTGTTTGGATAAATATCAGTTATTTAAGCTCAGGGATGTGGAAAAGTTGCATTTCAGCATCCCCCCCCCACTCCCCCTTAGCTTATTACATCTAGCTGGAAGAGACTGCCTGGCCTGATCCTGGAAGGGCTAAAATGCTTTGTGGTACAAAGGAAGGGGTAGTACTGAAACCTTTATGAAACCCTTCCTGAAAAAGCCCTCCTTGGACACAAAAACAGTGAACTGTTGATGCCCTCTCTTCTAGTACATGGTGCTCGAGTGAATAGTGACTATACAACTCCAAGCTTTTTTGGCCTAATAGGTTACCTATACCCATTTTAACCCAGTCCCTGACCTAGTTTTGGAACTGAACAGAACTTGGTTGCCCTGATTGACCACCTTTGATAGAAATGCAGCTGTTGACTGCTTTTGGGCCTCTTGCTGGCTTCCGGATATCACAGCATCCTTCCAGACCAACTGGCCAAGACCGCTATGAAGGGCAGTTAATTCTAGCAATTCCAGTCCTATATGGCTTACCTGTTTAGGACACAGAGCTAGGAGACCCATTGTATAACTCCATAGCATTTGCACTAGGGAATACCACATTCAGCTATGGAATACAGCGCTGAGTGAGCTGAAACCAGAACCTGAAGCTCAATTAAATCCTAATTAGAGAATGGAATATCTATACCCAAGGGGAGAAGCTGGGAGAAAGGATATGCAATTGTTATGCTGGGAATAAGTGTGGGCGTTTCTCCCATTCACCTCCAGGGAGTCATGCTTTGCTTACCAAATAAATGTCATTTCAGTAATATGGAAACTGTCCGGGACTTAATTTTCAGTAAATGTTGAACATTTTGACAATTTAGTGGGTATGTTTCATGCAGAAACCAACCCTTGACCCCCCCCCCCTGCACACTTTCTCCAGCTGTGCCCACTTCAAGGCAGCAAACAAGGACCAACTCACAGGTAAAGTGGAGGAACCCCACAAACCTACAGAAAAATACTGTATATGTACTGCCTTCAGGTGGACATGGAAAACAGGCCAGAGACAAGAGAGGAGGCTTCCCAAAGGGACGAAGACAGGCACTGTAAGGAAAAGAACAGACTACCCCCAAATGGCCAAGTGTGAAGGCTGCACATTCACGTTTCTTTCGTTCTGTCTTGGAATCCAAGAAGCTTAAGGGCAAAGTGCACACAAGCCCTTCAGGTGCTGTGTGCCCTTTAGGCCAAAGGGTCAAAGATGTAAGCCCTACTCTGCTCTCTAGTGTTCAAGTACCAGTCTGGGGCCCCTCTTGCATGGAGGGTGCTTTACTTGCTTGTCCTCTGTGAGGGTGATTCAGGGGTAAAATGGTGTGAGATGATGCATGCCTCCAATTCCCCCAGCTCTTCCAGAATCTTTTGAGGGGCTAAGACAGTCTGTTCCCCTTTACAGGTTAAAGATTCCTCTCAGGTAAGTGACTTGGGACCAGAAGGGTGAAGCGCTTCCTCCAATCCATAAGAACGATCGCAAAAGACTCTTATGAACTGCAGGCAGAGCAGATTTCCAAAAGCTGGACAAACTTAGAGATGAGCGCTTGGAAATACACAGCAAGGTGCACTATGAGACACACACTTTCCCAAGCACAGTCCCAAGTTCACATACAATGACCAGATGTCAACACCTCCCATGTGTTATATACCTTGGTGGTGGAGAGTGATTGACCCCTGATGGGGTTTTCATGGCAAGAGACTCACAGAGGTGGTTTGCCAGTGTCTGCCTCTGCAACCCTGGTCTTTGTTGGAGGTCTCTAACCCTGCTTAGATGACCCTGCTTAGCTTCTGAGATCGGACGAGATCAGGCTCACCTGGGCTAACCAGGTCATTGTCCCAAAACCTGAGTCCTACAGAGTATGGGGGAGTGGGTGAGGGGAGATGTTATGTTCTCTTATTCACCAGAATTCCTCATGCCTTCCAAACATGTGTATTGTGTGTCCCCCCAGCACCCCTAGACTTACTTGCACATGCAAAATGCTGCCAAAGCTCCTTAAAGTGACCTGTCAAAATAGCAGGGGCTTCCTTTCTTTCCCTTACATTGCCTTTCAGAATTGCTAGAATACGCATGCTGAAAGTTGCCAAGGCTTAACCTTTCTTGCATCAATATCTGTGCAAGGGTACTGTCATTAGCAATATATTGATTTTTCTGAAATGCGCACCTCCTGCCATAATCTGTCCAGCTGACGGCTTCTGATCTGGCATGGCCAGGTATGCATCAAGGGCAAAGGCAATGTACTTCACTGCAGCTTCAAAAAAAGAAAAGGATGTTGCAGGGGGGAGACTAGAGGTTGTTTCAGTTCAAATGCTTCCTGCAGTTTGATTTCGGTTAGCACCCATTCATAAAAGTAGTGAATTATCACGATTTCCCCCCCTTATACATAAATTGCAGTGATCAGAACCTTCAGTTGGGTTCTGAAGGCCCTCCTGCTTGATCATGAGTGCCGGGTTTTCACTGCCTTTTGGAAGGCCCTGCTATGTAGAGAGCATGGTTTGCCATGCTTCCTGCTTTTCTTTGCACACATGCAAGGAAGAAGAGCAGGAGGTGAAGGTGAGATGAAGGCAAGGCCACTTGGACGGAATGCCTCCCTGACTCCCCCCCCTTTGCCTGTTTCTCACTATGGCATACCTCCTGATGCTTGGCTTCGCGTCCCTGGCTCGCTTGATCAGCTGCCCACGCTCCTGGCCTTGACACCTGTAAGGTAATAACTCTGGCTTCCTCTTCCTGTCACATGACTCTGATGTGACCTGACTTCCTGTAGTGTGCTTGCAACTTAGTGGGTCTTTGTTTATTGGGGGGACAACAGGAACAACCCCCAATTCTTTCTAGGTTTTCCCTCAGATCTTCATATTTCCAGTCTGTCCTATGCAAAGCTCAGCGGACTTTTTAAAAAAAATGTAAGGCCAATGTCAGACGAGGATCTGGAAGAACCAGGTTCAAACCCCGCACTCTGCCATGGAAGCTTGCTGAGTGACCTTGGGCCAGTTATACACTCTCAGCCTAACCTACCTTACAGGGTTGTTGTGGGGATAATGTGGAGGAGAGGCCACCTCAAGTACTCACTGGGGAGGAAGGTAGGATATAAATAAAATTTAAAAAATGTTTTAGGCAGAAAATACAAAAAATGTTTTTACCACCGCTAGCTATACAGATGGTAGTTCAATAACGCCACCTTCCAGGCCTTCGCTTTAAGCGTTGCCAATAAAGTTTACTTTCTGCTTTGGAAAAAGAGAACAATGCCCCATAACAATCTCTTGGGCTTGGTAAAGGAAAGAGAACTTGTCAAAAGTATCTTACTGTTACATTCCTGAGAAGGGGTAGTGTCCAGCCTCTGGAAAGAAAGGGCCATCATGATTTGTCAGATTTAACAACAACAACAACAAAACAAAAATGCCAGAAGATACTTGCAATAAAGAACACAAGAGACAGCTTTTTATGGAAGGAAATCCCGAAGAAAGTATTAAGCAAAATCATTATCAGCTGTAGAAATGACTATATGCCTGTATACTTCTTTCTGAAGTCGTGATTTTTTTCTGTCTACAGTGAGAATCGTAACAGAATTTATTAACGCTAAGCCCGACACACATACACAACGTATACAGCTATCGTGCTCAGTGAGCAAGGTGGATCACAAGTAAACAACATAAATAACAGTAGCAGTTTTTATCCGGAAGCCCTGTTTCCCTGCCATGGCCCACCCAGACTCTCCAAATCTCCGGAAGTAAGAGAAATACCTCCCCAACACAAATTAACTATTCTATAGGGCGTCTTCAGCCCTTTCTAAAAGCCACAATGAAATACGGTTTTTGGAGTGGCTTTGCAGCTAAAGGATTTTGCTTATCTCTGAATTCTTATGTCTTTAACATAGACTTAATGGTTTCCTTCCCCCTCCTCAGTGTGTAATATGATACAAATCTAATAGATTCCATTAATTTCTAAGGAATCGCATTATTTAATACAAGGATTGCTTTAACAGCTGAATGCAACGCACAGGATCTTCAGCTGCCCAGTTGTTTCCAATTCAAGCTTCATTATCCAAGCGAGGAAAATCCCAAAAAAGTTGGCTATTTTATGCTAAATCAAGGATTGCCCTTGGCCAGAGAAGTAATACAGAGGAAGGATGAAGACCAAAACATGGCGATTTACTACATAGCATCCCCAACACCCTTCCATTTGCTGATGTTGCCTGCAGAGCAACAGCAACAGAAAGAAACAAAACTGTTCGTAACAGATTTTGTTCTGCCGTGTAAGAGACATTTCCCCATTTATGCCCTGCATAAACTGAATATTCACTGACTACACATACAGACATTAAAATTATTCCCCCAAAACTCAAACCAACCCCAAACCAAAAAGTGCTCAAATACCCTGAAAGCTGCTGGGTCTCAAAAACAGATAACCCCAGAGCCTAAAACATCTTTTTCCCTACTCTCTACCATGGCACTTTCCCTAGAGTATTTGAGATTCATTCTTGATTCCATCCCAAGGTTCAGCATAAAGAGAGAAAAAAAGAAAATTGGGAGCCAGTGCAGGCAGAACAAAACTGGTCTCTATGACCCACTCAAATCAATATTCTGGCTGCGGCAATCAGTACCAACTGCAACTTCCAAACAGTCTTCAAGATCAGCCCCATGCATTGCAGTCAAGCTTGGATTGAATAGAGACTATGAATGGTTCTCTCATTATCAGAAGCAACTGACTTCCTTAACAGAAGCAAACTGATCTCCATATCAGAAGCGACTGTTTGCATCTACTCCTCCCTCCCCTCTCCACCTATATATCTGACCAGTTTCTTCTTGCCCTCCATGCATCTGACGAAGAGAACTGTGATTCTCGAAAGCTTATGCTACAATAAAGTTGGTTAGTCTTAAAGGTGCTACTGGACTCTTTTTGATTTAAGAATGATAACTCTCCTTGAAACCATCAAGATTAAGTAATAGTACGTATCGTATTTAGTTTGAGAAGATACACAGGAGTTAGAATAGATGTAATATTGATGAACTCTGATTAAGGTATGCTTTGTGCACTCTGTATTTTATTAATAACAACTCTTGTAGTGCAAAATCTTATTGTTCCTCTGACCCTGTTATCCCTCCTTCTTTTTCTGTACCCCTTTGTTCTGAAAATAAATAAATGAATAAAAAGATTAAGTAATAGAAGGGGTTTTTTTCTGGGAAAAGAGATGGCGGAACTCAGTGGGTTGCCCTCGGAGAAAATGGTCACATGGCTGGTGGCCCCGCCCCCTGATCTCCAGACAGAGGGGAGTTTAGATTGCCCTCCGCGCCGCTGAGGGCCATGTGACCATTTTCAAGAGGTTCCAGAACTCCGTTCCACCGTGTTCCCGCTGAAAAAAAGCTCTGAGTAATAGTGTGAAACTGATGTTATTGGGCATGTTATTAAAGGGAATATATGGGCATGTTATTAAAGGGATTATATTTTGGAATATAATTCCTGCCAGCTGCGCATTGTTAGTCTGCGTCTAAGGTTGCCAGCTCCAAGGTGGGAAGTTTCCTGGTGGCAGCAATCTACCCAGAGGGTGTAAAAAGAGGGTTAAAGGCAAAATCTAACTGGAAAAGAAAGGGGGTTGTAACAGGGATGTTTTCTTTGGACCTGAGGGCATTATTTGCTATTTTGAAGGACCCAAATCAGTCAGGCTTCGTGTTGCCACCCTTTAGGTGGGGTGTGGAATTACAACTGATCTCTACACAACAGAGATGAATTCCCCTGGTGAAAATGGTAGCTTCCAAGGGTGGGCTTTATGGCATCATATTCCTGCTGAGTGTCCTGTCCTTCCCAGACTCCACCCCCCAAATGTCTGGAAATGTCCCACCTTGGAGCTGGCAACCTTAGACTCAGACCAGCAATGCACAGCTGGTAGTAAAAAAGATCTCGATCACCCTAGGGAAGCTCAAAGACTCTGCTGGCAAAGAGAAGGAATTCTATACCAGATACAGCGAGAGTTGGAATTGAGCACGTTGAGGATAATTCCCCACAGTTGACCTGGGGCAGACATCAAAAGTTTCATTAAACAGGATTTTAAATATTACACATGATTTTTTTAAAAAAATCCTTCACTAATAATCCACTAGATTCACACTAAAATAATAACGAAAGGATGAAAGGTTGTAATCTGGGACTATTATGGCCTTGTGTCTGCCTAAATTGCTCTAAGTAGATTAGCTGAACTGACATGACATTAAGCCGAAATCTGTTCGGTAGCAGCTCCGTAGGGAGCAAAAGCAGTAACAACTCTTCTGTTATGCAGGGAGTGCCACAAAGAGATATGTTTTATATCCCCTAGAAAATAAGGACAGTTGGAAAAAACAATCTGGAAGTAATAAAAGGCTGGGCTTATTTTCAGGGGTCAGTGTGTTCTGAACAGAGCTGTAGAAAAATGGAATTGTCCAGGAGGGTGCTTTGATATAGGACCTGGGCTGTAGTTTATGGTATACTGTACCCTGTTCTTACTGCATTGTTTCTGATGCACCATGTCTTATAACATTCCTACTGCACTATTTCTAAATCTTTTAATTCACCTTGCACTTCAGTGAGAAAGGCAGGTTATAAATAAAGAAATTAGGCTCTAGCAATCTGACATAACCTGAGATTGTTCCAATCCCAGGCACATTACTAGGGAAGCAAGTCCCATTATGTATTGCATGCAATTCATTTCAAATCATTGTGCTTAAAGCCAGACGAGGCCCAAATGCCCAGATATTGCAGAATTGCTATCTCTAACAGTAGCCAGATAGATACCACAAGGGACTTTATTAAATAGGGCATAAATGGGCTTATTTGTCCCCAGCCATCCCTGAATTTTTCTAGGCCTTTGCATCTCTAAGTGTACCCATCATGCCACAGCCTACTGATCTCCCTGCCCGAACTTCTAAAAGTACCCTCAAATTTGGTGTTTAGGACCCAACAGTTTCAACATCCACACCAAGGCCTCCTTGACTAGAGCAACTCGTAGCTTCATGGTTGCCAAGACACACTCCCCAAACATCTTGATACCAGAGGAGAGATGATCGGTGTATGAGCAAAGTTCTCACAGATGGGAATACTTCTGCAGTATTCTAAAGGGAGAAGTGACACAAGTTGGGCACAAACGGAAAATGGCAGTTCGTGGTTCATTGCATTTCATCAACTACAAACTGGCATGAAATTGCCTGGTTCGCGAACCAGTTCGTTTGGTTCGTGAATGTGTCACTTCCAGGGCAGCAGAAGATCTGCAGAAAGCCCAGCCCAGCCCTACCCCCATTGCCTAGGAAACTGATTGATTGGCACTAGGCTGTCTGCAGTGACAAACTGAAAAACAAAACAAACAAGCTGGTCTAAAAATCGTTGCGGTTCGTCAGAAATGCCCTCCGATGAACCACTGGTTTGCGAACCAAAATAAACAAAACAAAAACAGTTTGTGAATGCAACGTGAGAATTACTCAAAGCATGGATGATTTTAATAATCTTGTACACAATCTGTACATGCATCCACAGTAACCTGTAAACACGGCTAGGGTATCATTAGTGTACAGGCAGTGCTGAAAGCTATGGCATTTCACAAGGTCACCAAGGGACAGTGTATAAGAGACAATACCAGAATGCATAGGAAGCATCCTTATAAAGAGTCAAACCACCAGTCCATTTAAGTCACTGTTGTCTAGTAGGATGAGCAATAGCTCTTGAAACTCTTGGATAATGCCAACACCTCCCTCTCTAATCAGAGCCTGTTTAAAGAGAAATGTTAAGGACTGGAACTGGAACCTCTGGAACTTTAAATATATGTCATATGCCAAGCTATGGACCCTTCCCTAAGGAACACAAGATTGAAGGATGGATCCCTGGGGACAAAGGACAAAGAGGAAGAGCCCCCCCCCTTGAGTAGAAACAATGATACAGCAAATGAGGATGAGATGGGGGGGCAACATGGAAACCCCCCAAACCTTAGGAAAAATGAGGTGGAGTGGTTTGCAGTGTTCTAATTGCAGTTAAGAAAAGGTCTCTCTTACACTACTTTACACCAACCTAATGGCGCAACAAAAAGGCACTTTATGGCTTTTTAAAATCCTTCTCAGCATTATGAAAGAGAAGCAAAGTATGATCATGTTACAGAAAACGCAGCATCAGAGTATTCTTCCACAAGCCACCTGATGATAATGGGATGCTAAAAATGTTTCAGATGTCAGTTAGACTAGCAATAAATGTATTACTTGGGAAATCATGAATGGACAAATCAGCTTTGATGCGCCCCTGGCAGAGCTGGCCATAATGGTGAGCCCTTTCATTTGTTCTTTGGAAGCTAACTTTAAACAGAAATGTTTTTCTTAAATTGTTCCTCTCGCAAAACATGCTCGATTTTGAAGATCAATCACAAGCAGGTTTCTTGCTACAGCACATTTTATTTCAACAGCTTTCTAACGTTTACTCGACGTGGCCAACAAGGCAATTTGCTGGAAAAAGATCAACAGAGAAAGTGACACTTCTTTATAAGGCACATATACATGTGCTACTACCAAATAGGCTGATTTTGCTTTGCAAAGCTGCTGGCTGACAAAGGAGCATTTTACACAAATTGTGGGGGATTCCGCATGATCAATTTTGATCGGACTTTCTGAGCAGTCATGCCGCGGTGGAGTCCTACGAATCCACTTCTCCCCGATTCCACATTAGGTTTTTGTTTCGCATATTTCATCGGCTCAAAGTCCATCATGCGGAATTTTTGACAGGATAAAAATCAATTCCTCATCGCTTTTTCCAGGGGAAGTGTCGAATGATGCACATCTTCATTTTTTTTTATTCCCCCCCCCCAAAAGTTGCTACACATAAACGTTGCATCAAACCAACACATTAGAAAAAAATTTCTCACAAAAAAACATTGCTACACATAAACATTGCATCAAATAAACATATTGGATAGGCCAGAGCACTTCCCGCCGATATTGTGGAAGAGTATTGGCTATTGGAGGGGAAATTGTTACCAATGACCCCGCGTCTATCTTTCCCGCTTTCTTCGTGAGCGGTGTGGTTTAGTGATAGGTGTTGTGTTGAGGATGGTCTCTTTATCCCTCCATGAAATGCCTAGACCACTAGTTGAACGCTGAAGTCCCTCGATCACACTTTCACTCTACCTCAGAAGCTGTCAGCTGTCAGCAAGCAACAAGTAACAAATTTGGCGCGTTGTAAAATGGACCGGTTATTGGTCAGCTGTTGTCATGTGACACAGGATATGTTTCTGCATAGACATGTGGAAACGTTGCAACGTTTTTTACATTTTTTTTTTAAAAAAAGAGGAAAAGGGAAAGGGTAGTGGGTGTGGTTTAGAAAACATGATTGGCCAATCAAATTCGAAGGGCGAGAGAAAAGGGCAAGGGTGGGGAGAACATCGGATAAAGAATTCCACATGATTAAAATCCCTAATCAGCTGCGAATGGACAAATAAGTCGGGGGAAAGCAGGATGGAAAAAAACCGGACAAAACGTGCAGTGGCTTCGAATCTGCTGCTAGGATTGCTTTCCCACGTGTGGAAACACAAGAAAAAATTGAGGTCATTTAGAAGCTGAAGCAGGGAAAACCACTCATGCGGAATCACCCAATGTCACCAACCTTTTTCAGCTTTGGGAATTCAGACACAGGGTGGTGGGCGCAACTATAAAATGACTGCCACAAATGGGAATGTCGGACACAAAGTGTCAGAGATCATGCATAACTTGTCACCATTTCAGGCAAAAGCTCTATTTAACATATTGCTTAAAAATATTTCCATGCATTCACCTTCAGTAAAGATCCTTGTGCTACGGTGCAGTGGGCGCCAAAGCAACATTTCAAAAAAATCTGCACAGCCAATGAGATCTCCAACACAGAAGAGAAGCCCTGCTGGGCAAAAGCCCCACCAGGCCCCACCCTAAAAAACACTTGGGGGATGCCAGGAAAGGTGTTGGTGAGCACCAACGTGGCCACAGGGACCATGCTGAGGGCCCCGATTGTGGAAAGCGAGGCAACTTTTATTTAAAATATTGACACCCCAGCTTCCCACCAATGAATGCCCAATGCAGCTAACAAAACAATTTCAGAAGAACAAAATTCACTTATCGTGTTGCTTTTCTCAGAGGATGTCAGGTTGTTCTTGGAGGCTACACTGGTGTAAAGTAGTTTCTATATGGTTTTGCTCGAAGGACCTTGACCTACCAAGGGTTTAATATCGGGGATACAACACTATTCTCAGTCCTACTCCTACCTGAAATTTATGATTACCCCAAGACACAAGCCGTTGGCCACTGATATTTTATGCTGGGCTGGTGACTTCTTCACAGAGGAAGGCTCTCTCGATTCCAATTGACCATAAGCCAAAGATAACCACAGCAATCCTACTCAGCAACCTCTTTCCTTCCTGTGCCTTTCATAACTACTTCGGCTCTCTAAGGAGGGGAAGGTGAATAATTCATGGCTGGTTTTCACAGTCAGGCTCCGTGGTAATGAATCCCATTGATGTACTCTGTCAAGTTGACCTCTGTCCACTTGCTCACCCCACCTCCAGACACACAGCAGTTCTTCCCTGCAGGTCAAGGCAGGGCTCTGGGATCTCATTTCCTCACACCATTACAGGTTATTTAAGGATGCACTTGGCATTCTCAGCATTTTTTATTCCCCAAAGAAAGGAAGGTATAGCCTCCTATACAGCACTAGCTTTCCAGCTAGCATGGATGGATGGAGGGTGCGAATGTTAACAGCCAAGGATGGTTGACTCTCCTGGCTTAGTTTACAAAGCAAAGGCATTGCCAAGTCACTATATATTAACATCTCATGACTGAAGAATTACGTTTTTATTCCACCCTTCCAAGTTGCTCAGGGCAATGCACCTAACTCTCCCTTCCTCTACTTTACCTGCACAATAACCCTGTGAGTAGGCTAGGTTGAGAGAAGCAGAAGGACCGGTGAGTTTCTTGGTGAGGATTTGAACCCGAGCCTCCTCAGCCCTAGCCTAACCACTCTACAGAAGGTTCCTTCTGCTTATTCTCAAAATTTAACATGCCTCTACAAGGAATCAGGATCTGTGGGTCTCGGGGCTATGTTTAGCACCTTGCTTGCACGATGAAAACCACCCAGCGTTCTACTTATATGATAATCAACAGAGATCAGATTGGCACATGGTGCATGGGGGTGGGGGACTTTCAGTGTACTCCACAGAGTCTGCATTTGGTCCCATGAACAGGGGTAGATTGACTATTAAGGCCCCCAGGAAAAGTCCCAGTTGGACGATGTGCTGCCATCCCCCACTAGGGCCACTCTGTCCCCAAGCAAGGGGTGGCCATCACCCCGTGTGGGACAGGCGGCAGCTGTCACAAGACAGTACCCCAAGCTGGGTGAGAAAGGAAGCGCACGGCTCAGCCCTGTGCAGCTAAGGTGGTGTGCAACTGCTGGGGCGGGCACTTTCTCCCTCCCTTCTTTGTAGGGGCAGGCTGAAGGGCAGGGCAGAGCAGGGCCCTTTTCCCAGCCTGTTTTTTAAACTCCTGCCCATGAAGAGGTAAGATCTCTACTGTACTGTCTTGTAGAAGAGCCCATCCTTGTTTAGATAATCCTTCATTCCCTTATGCCAATTTAACTGAAGAGATAGCCCAAGAAAGGATTACAAATCATAGAACAAGATGTGCAGTCCTATCTACATGTTGGCACAGCACTCCTTGTTCTCATACTAACTCTATATTCTTATGAAAATGCCTGAACATGAACTGGAAGCATGCCCAGTGTACGTGTGGGGCAGAATGTTGATAGAGCTATGCGTCCACTGTGAGTCACAAAGGTGTGGTTGAGTGTATGGATGTCTCCAGGGCTTTTTTTTAGCAGGAACGTGGTGGAACGGAGTTCCAGCACCTCTTAAAAATGGTCACATGGCCAGTGGCCCCGCCCCCTGATTGCCCTCTGCGCCAGCTATTTACAGTATCAACTTGGTGTTATGGTCATAGATTCTAGGCAGTCAACTGGTATTGGCGTGCGCATCCCCTTTTCAATATTACATTGTAAATCCAACAGGCAGCAACAGAACAAAGTACCATCTAAGCCTACAAGTGTTGCATTCTTTCAAAAATTGGTCTGAGACCAGACTGGCATGAAGTCCTTATTAGTCCACAAAATAGTTGCCTTCTTTATAGTGAGGGTTTCTACCTTTGTCAAAGAGGCAGTTATTTTGTGTCGTTCCAACTTTCAACTCAGGCAAAGAATAGGATATTCTATCCTTTCCTGTTCTTACAATAGATCCATTAAAAGTCTGGTACCTAAAAGATCTGTTTGTAGGGTTTTATTTATTTGCGGCACTTCTATGCTGCTTTGTCCCCAAAAGTGATCCCAAGTGGTTCAGACCAAGCAGACAGATGATGGTGGAGAGTGCTGTCAAGTCAAAGGCGACTTTTGGCAACCCCTGTCGGGGTTTTTCAAGGAAAGAGACTAACAGAGGTGGTTTGCCATTGCCGGCCTGTTCTTCCCATCCAAGTACTAACCAGGGCCAACCCTGCTTAGCTTCTGAGACCTGACAAGATCAGGCTTGCCTGGGCTATCCAGGTCAGACCAAATATCAAAAATTAAAACAAAACAAGCAACTCTGGGGCTTGTCCTCATGGACAAGGCTGCCTAACTCGGGTGCCACACCTAATGACGATATTCTTGCTGTCCTTTATTCCATATTCTTCCAACAGGGATATATAAGAAGCTAAGACTTTTTTCCTCCACGCTCAATCTGGGGCCGGCTGCAAATCACAGATTTCGTGCCCACTTTGGAGACTTTGGCTCTTCGGCTTTATCTCATGGCCAATGGCTCACACCTCTGACACGCTCAGGTGGTTAAGTACCCACAAGGAGAGGAAGGCAGACTCATCATTCACGAAAAGAATCCAAGTTTCTTTGTCTGTTTCCATTAAGTGATTCTCTCTTTCAAAATTCACTGAAGAAAGGAAATAATTCATACAGAACTCAAAGCCAGTGGATGCCGCCGGATTTTCCCTTCATGCCTGAGCCTCAGTGGATAACAGCGTTTAAAAGCCTAATAGCACAACATGTGACATGTGTGAACATTAGTATCAGCTCTTAACCCGCACCCCACCCCAGTTTAAATACTACTACTTCCTGCTGAATGGCTCACTTATATGGGGAAAAGGTTATGGTAGCAACTATGCAAATTTGCACAGTATTGCAGCAAAGGGTCACAGTATTGTCAAAGGCTTTGACGGCCGGAGAACGATGGTTGTTGTGGATTTTCTGGGCTGTACAGAGGTGTAGCACCAAAAGACAGAGATCTCTGTCTTTTGGTGCTACACCTCTGAAGATGCCAGTCACAGCTGCTGGTGAAATGTCAGGAACTACAATGCCAAGACCACGGCTATACAGCCCGGAAAACCCACAACAACCAAAGGGTCACAGCTCAAAACCCAGTAAAATGACCAAGGAAGCCCATCTCAACAGAAACCTATGAGTCCCTCTATTGATCGGGGATGCGGAGTGTCATAACTATCTATTGGTGGCTCTGGATACCCCAAGCTGAGCACGCACCCGTCTTCCTCTTAAACAGAGCGACACCTTTCATCAATGGACCATGCAACTCTGCTTACGATTGCACTGTATGCGTTTTTAGAGAAATGACATTCCCCTTAATGGCTCAAGAAGGCTCTGCTGGTACAAATGCAGCCGCACATCATATATGCAGGCTAGTGACAATTTTGTAGAAACGGAAGGTTAATTCCTTAGTATTGTAATAATAACAACAGTATTGTGCACTTTGATACCCTGCACATCCCATGCACTAAAAGGTGGGGGGGAAACAACCACATCTCAGAATTTGCCCTTGATTTTTAAGTCTGAAGAGATAGCACACTCAGGGGAGGAGTGAAGCAAAACGTTAATCTACAGCACCACTATACGTCAAGAGTTAATCCTACGGTTTGCAGCTGTTGTGTCAGGAACCGAAGAACCTTTCTGCTTATGAAATGCCGTGGAATGAAAAGCAACAACCAAACTATTTCGGGAAAAGGTAACCACTCTAGAAATTAGAAGGGAGAAAAAAGACTGATTTTTAAAAATCTGATTATCTGCTTGAACCATTACAGGAAAGATAAATTTTAATCTTTACATATGCAAATGGAGAAGATAATGAGGCAACTCGTCTGTTTACTCAGATTTGGTTTTTTACACACAATTATTAACTGAACTATAAAGCACTTCCCAAACCTTGCTGGACTACTAGGTAATCAGGATATTAACAAAGACAGGGAGCAGTGTACCGCTGATGTTTAAAAAGGCATGATATTGCCTGCTCTTGGCAGGTAATTGATGTCGTTGTCCGTTCCCACCCACCCACCCTCAGCAAGTACCAGAAACTGCTGTGTGCACCACTGATAACAAAGGTATGAGACACAGAAAAATACGAATGCCCCTCGGCAGATCACTCCAGTTCTAAAATACTGCTTCTGATCCAGAAGCACTGCAGATTTTGTTCGCAGATCAGTAAACACAACTGATTGCAGGAATGGAATAATTCGGCATAGCTACGGAAAACCTATTGTAGAAATCCACTATCTGTTCCTAGAGTTCAAGTTTTGAAATAAGGTTATGCAATGTGGCACGACCACTCAATCCCAGGGGTTCAGGATGTCCTTGAGAGTTTCTATAGTAGTCCCACCATGTAACATAGCTCTTAAGGTGGGAGGATAGCAAGTGATTATTATTAAATAAGGAATAAAAGCACGGAGGTAGCAATCGCTGGCAACCATTACTCAACTTTATTTCTGTATCCAAATTTTGCTTTTGTTTCCTTGGATATTTTGTACCAGTAACTGAAAGACCTGAGACAGGATAGGGGGGGAAGAGATGCTCCAGGCCTGTGGCACGGGGCTACTCAGTTGAACGTGACTCAAGTGCATTTTCTAACGTGCTCCTCATCTATTAAAATCTAAAACAGAATTCTAAATCCCATCCCGTTTCCAAAAGCTCTCTGCCAAGTCTCTCCCGTCTTTCAGTCTCAATCATCTCACCACACTCCTAGCTGACAGGTATCAAAACAGTTTGCTTTGTCACTCTTCGCATTGGCAGAGCTTTTAAAAAGAAAATGACATTTCTAACTCTCTCCCTCAAAACAGATCAGTCTTCTAAGATCCGCCAGCACAGATGGCCAGAGGTGACAAAGCAGTGCGTAGATTTGAAGTCTAAGGTTTGGGAAGGAAGGCGGTGCTTCTACAAGCAGCCGGGGAGAGAAAATAAGCTGCATTTACTAATACAGAGCAGAATACATTTTTATTTCTCCATAATGGGAACCCAAAGCCACTTACATCATTCTCTTCTCCTCCATTTTACCTTCCCAACAATTCTGTGAGACAGTTAGGCTGAGTGTGACAAGCTCAAGGTCATCCAGCAAGCATCCATGGTGGAGTGAGGATTCGAATCTGGGTCTCCCAGTTCCTAGACCAACACTAACCACTACACCACACAGCAGGCGCATTATTTCATTCAGATGGTGAACCTTTTGGGAGACCGCTATGAAGTGGGTAGGCTAAGGGTTATTGGTACAAAAAAAATACCTAGGCCACGCAAATCACACCTCATAACCACTGTATACCGGCTTGTAAAAGTCTGCCACAGAAAATTTCTATCCGTCACGTTTATGACGATTTATGCCCCTCAACGTAAATAGTGCTTACATAAAATTAAACAAAACGGATCCCTGTTGAAAGCCCGTAATCCAAACACTAGACGGAACAAAAACAAAGAGCGGTAAGGGATGGGCTGAACAGAACATCAATCTAGTGAAAAGCACTAAAAAATATAAATATTCGTGTAATTATTGCTGCTAGTTCCCAAACTATTATGAAGTGAGCTTCAGATGAAGAGCAAGGGGGCAGCGTTACTTCAGAACAGAAGTTGTCAAAGTGACAATCTCAACTTGGAGGTAGTGGTCCGGGGCTGCCAAAGGTTAGAGTTTTACAAATGGGCAAAACAGCTGGCAGAGCCCAATTCTCATAGTATTAGACTTTCAAAGGCCAATAGACATACAGAGGTGGGCCCCCGGGGACAGCCAAAGGCACAGTGGATGTACAAGAGCTCATCTGAAAACAGAGGTGGCTTCCCACTGGTGCGCAGAACCACAGCCATGGTGGAATGGAAAAGCCACACCGAGGCACCCTCCCGACCCAAACAAGAACTACTAAAGAATACATTCACAAGCTGACAACCACCCATGATTCAAAAGGAAGGGCCAACTTCTATTATGGAGAGGCTTAGAAGCAAATAAGCTGCCCCATGCCTCTCTATCTCAAAACCCAACGCTGTAAAAGGCGGCATACTTAAGTGCGGTTCCTGCCCTGGAACATTTTCAATCTGGCTTCAGGCCTACTACGACAGAGGTGCCTTTAGTGGCACTTGTGGATGATCCCTGCCTTCAGATGGACAAAGGGAATGCACCTCTACTGCAGCCTTTGATACTGTGGACCGGGGGGGGGGGGCAAACCGTGGTTCGGGAGCCACATGCGGCTCTTCTAGACATATCATGTGGCTCCCAGAGGTCTCTGAGCATCTCCATGGCTGTACAGTCTTTTTTTAGTGGGGGAGGACAGGAAAATAGGCAAGCTTGCAAGCTCCTCCCCTCTCCCAGAGGTTGTCGGAAGAGAGAGTGGGAAAGGACAGTGCGCAGCCACATAGCTCAGTGAATGAGCTCACGTCTGGAGGCTCCATGTGACCGGCTGCAGAGGTAGCAGCCACGCACACCTGTTTTCCTTCCCTTGGCCAGTGGCGGGTGGACATGATGCAGGACCAGCATGATTGAGCCAGACTGGAGACGGGGCCATGGTGCTGGGCCAGGAGGCGGGTGGGCAAGGCAAGCAATCCTAATGCTTCCCTTCCTGGTTGTTTAATCAATGTTGTGGACCATACAATACTACTGAGGCTCCTGGAAGACGAGGTGGGTCCAGGAGGAGCAACACTGAGATTGTTTCAGTCTCTCTTTATAAGACCAATTACAACAGCTGCAGCCCCCCTTGGCAAGGGACACGGTCCCCCCTGGCAGGGGACTGGGGGGGGGCGCTGTGTTTCCTCTCAATGCTGTTTAATAACTAGATATAGACCCCTTTAACTTTGGAGCAGGTCGTCATCTACAGACTGATGATACCCCAGCTATACGTTACTCTGAATAAGCCACCAGCTGTCTCTGGCCTGGCTCAGTGTTTGAATGCAGTGGGTCAAGTGGCTGTGGGAGAACAAACTGAACCTGAATCCAGATGAGGCTGGCTGGACTGGCCATTGCTTTAAATGGGATTGTTCTTCCTACTATTGATGGTGTGCAGCTTTGGCTGAAAGACTAAGAGTCTGGGAGGCCTTGCTGAATCCAGGTTTCCTGATGGAGAAGCAAATATCTGCAATAAAAAAATGCTTTTTTCCAGCTACACCTAGTTAGGAAGCTGGCTCCCAATCTGCAGATGTCTGATTTCAGCTATGCCTCAGTAACCTCAAAGCTAGATTACTGCAAAGTGCTCTGCTTGGTGCTGCCCTTGATGATAATCTGGAGCTGCAGCTGGTATAGAATGCAGCAGCTCGCCTGTTATTCTGAGGTCCTTCCTTTGGCAGCTGATGAGTTTCCTGGTCCAATTCAAGGTGTTAGTGCTCAACATTAAAACCATGACCTTGGGCCCACATACCGAAGGGCTGTCTTTCTCTGCATATTCCCTTGGAGCAGCTCCACTCTTCCCACTAAGGTCTATTATCGGTTTCTCCATTGTCCAAGGTATATTCTGTCATGGGCCAAACTTGGGCTTTTCAGTGGCTGCCCCATGCCTCCAAAACAGCCTCCCGGAAGAGATCAGGGGGCTCCTACCCTCCCAGCTTTCCAACAAGAATGCAAACGAGAGCCGTTTCAGGGAGCTTTGGGGGCAGCCTTGTCAAAGGAATAATATCTTCATAGTTGGGTCATAAGTTGTTTTTAATATGCAGCTCTAATATTTCCTTTCTTAAATGTTTTTATATTACCACCCCCTGCCTTGGGTCCTGGGATGCCCGGAATAAAGGTGGGTATATCACAATATACGTTTTCTTCACAGTTTATAAACCACAGTTTATAAATAAGTTTTTTTTAAAGTCAGATGTCACAATGAACTGTAGTTTATAAAGCGTGGTCTATCCAAACACAGATAAACAAAATGGAAAAAAACAAGATCATTTTCAGCCTTCAACTTTTTGCAAATGAGGATTTACTGATTGGCACCAACTCAGGATTTCAAAGCAGAACCTGTGGAAATAAACCTTCTAATTTACAAATAAACTTCCCTGCTTGATCTCTTGGATCAATCACTTGACTATTTACTAATCAGGGGGCGTCTCCAAAACTCATAATAGCTTTGTTTAGAATAACGACAAAGACTCCAAATGCTCATCTTCAAGACCAGTAAGTATGAATTTCTCCAGTCTGAATTTTAACTGAGACCAAGAACTCCTTCTCCCCCACTCACTTACATGGGGGCTGCAGTGACTCCTAGACAAAGTTTTGTGCCCGTGACATTGCTCAAGGCAGCATCCAGGCAGATGCCAAGAGGCACACAGGTCCTCAAGGCCTGTAATGTTTCCTTAGCAATACCAAGTGCTGGGGAGGAATCATAGAATTATAGGGTTGGAAGGGATCTCCAGGGTCATCTAGTCCAACCCCCTGCACAATGGAAAGGAAAGAAATAAAATTCCCTCCCTGCCACTATGGCAGGGAACCAGTGGTTCATGGCACACAAGTAGACAGCAGTCACAAGTGAATCCAGAACTTTGGGGGTGGGGGGAGAGATCCTCCAAGCATCCAAGCATTTGCCCATGTCACTTGACCACAGCCTATGGAATTGAGCTGGGGGAATTCACCGGTCTCTTGTGCTAAAGCCTTTTCCACATTAGGCACGATTCTTCAGGAGGCAGAATCCGAGACGCTTTCAAGTTTCGCTGAGCCCTGCCCATAAAGAACCACAGCCTCGAGCCAATTTCATCCAGCATATCACATTGAGCTAATTTAAATCTGGAACATGACCAAATGGGCAGATGGGTGCAAACCACAAACCCTTTTTACCAGCTTGTTTGCCAAGTACTTGCATTTCAAGCTGAAAAGTGACCCTTGTAGGCTATTCTTTCCTGAAAAAAACCTACTAGATAAATGATTGTCATCATTATTAATAATAATAACAATATTTGATTTATATAATAACATTCAATGTATATATCCCCCTTCAGGACAACTTAATGCCCACTCACAACGGTTTACAAAGTATGTTATTATTATCCCCACAACAATCACCCTGTGAGGTGAGTGGGGCTGAGAGAGCTCCGAGAAGCTGTGAAGGATCCAAGGTCACTCAGCTGGCTTCAAGGAGGAGTGGGGAATAAAACCTGGTTCTCCAGATTAGAGTCCTGCCGCTCCTAAACCACTACACATGTCACTTTCATTCTATGTTGGGAGAGGCTCTCTAAAACCTGGGCAACTTTGGAGAAAAGCAAGTTCCCAGAAACATTTTTATGCCTGAATGCTGATAGGAATTGGGACGGAAGATGCTCACCCTCTGACAGAAAATCAAAGCAGCAGCAGAGACAAGTTCATCCAAAAACATTAGAGCATACATTCATTGTGAATGCTGTAACTATGGGGAAAGCAGTCGTCACACCAGAGATAGAAACTGCTCAAGTTTTGATATAAAAGAGCACTCTAAGAATTTGCAATGTAATCCAAAATATCACGATAAGAAATAAATTGCCAGAACAGGAGCAGAAAAGCCGTGCCACTAAAGCACTTTCTATTTTTCAAGCGCTGGTCAGCCCTCATTTGCTGATAAAGGCTAGATGTTTCTTGTGTTTCATCTTTGATGTATCTTGTTGAACTCCAGATTAACAGCCAAATTACATGGTAGACCAATTGGGAATAAAGGTATTACACAGGGCTTTTTTTCTGGGAAAAGAGGTGGTGGAACTCAGGACTTCACAATGACGTCACTTTGGGTCAGCTGGAACAAGGGGGGAGTTTTTTAAAGTTTAAATCGCCCTTGGCAAAAATGGTCACATGGCTGTTGGCCCCACCCCTTGATCTCCAGACAGAGGAGAGTTTAGATTGCCCTCCACGCCGCTCAGCGGTGCGGAGGGCAATCTAAACTCCCCTCTGTCTGGAGATCAGGGGGTGGGGCCACCGGCCATGTGACCATTTTCAGGAGGTCCCGGAACTACGTCCCACCGCGTTCCCGCTGGAAAAAAGCCCTGGTATTACATTTAATTTGATGCTTCCAGAACAAGCTCCCAGTACCAAGCATACAGACAACACATTAATAGTCAAGATAAACTATACAAATCACCTAAAATAGTGCAAATTAAAGTTCTGGACGGCACTGAGAATTCCTTATAATGGAAAGGCAAGTAACGAAATCTGTTCATTCCTAGGGGGAAAAGATGCAATGTAGCCAGGGCTTTCTTTCAGTGGGAACACAGCAGAACGGAGTTCCGGCACCTCTCGTGACCGGTGGCTCCGCCCCCTGATCTCTAGACAGAGGGATTTGTAAGGGGGTCATTTTGTAAGGGGGCCCATGTGCTTCTCCCTCATTTTCCTCTTGAGAGTTCCACCACCTCTTTTCCCAGAAAAAGCCCTGACTGTAGCTATTAAAAGACTTATATTTATTAGAATTTTGCCACATGTGGAAGTTGACATTATAATAAAAAAAGCTAGACACAATATATTGTTGCTAGGAAAGGACAAGAATTCAGGAATAAGGCATCAAGTTGGGAAATGAAGCTGTTTGGAAGAAACAGATGATCTTATCCTCTGGGTGTGGTCCGTGAACTTCTAGCCACTGACAACATTTCAACATCACAAAAAGCTTTGAACGTGTAAACTACTGTCAGTAAAAGAAGGCTGATAATTCTGCTCCTGCAAGGGAGCTTCTTGGGAGAAAAAATTCACACTGAACCTAGAGACAGGAAGGGCTATAGACAGGAAGGGAGTAGTCAGGCAAGGAAGCTCCGAGACAGGAAAAACAAAGAGGAACTCAAGAGAAAAGGACACTGAAAACTTCACATGTTGGTTTGCAACCAAGCAACCAAACATTGGCTGCAAGCCCCTTACTATAAATTAACATTTGAGGGCACTCGGCTGTTTACATATACTTCTGTCCCGATCTAACAAATCCTGAACTTATTTCAACTCTTACACATTTTGGTATATAAATGCCTTAAAATAAACTAAATAAATAAACACGAGTTCATAAAACCAGCTGTTGAAACTAGTACAGAGCATCAAACACCCATGGCAAGATTGCAAGTTCTCAACACATCTCTCTTGCATGTGTGATCTCAGAGGCTAGGAGATAATTGGGACCTACAGTTAGGTGAGCCTGATCTCGTCAGATCTCAGAAGTTAAGTGAGATCGGGCATTGGTTAGTATTTGGATGGGAGACCTCCAGTGAAGTCCAGGGTTGTGGATGTAGGCAATGGCAAACCACCTCTTAAGTCTCTTGCCATGAAAACCCCATCAGGAGGCGCCATAAGTCAGCTATGACTTGAGGGCACTCTCCTCCACCACAGTCTTGTAGAACCCCAGTCAGAAGCCCTGCTGGGCAAGGACCCCACCTGGCCACACCCACTTTCTAAAAACACTTGGCAGGTGTCAGGAAAGGTGTCAGTGGGTACCATGGCATCGATAGGCACCATATTGGATGCCAAACATCTATGCACTCCCCCTACAGACACTGACAAGTTTTATATAATTTCCAGAGGGGAGCAGGATAAACAGAATAAACTGGGAAAGCGCTCCTCCGCGGCAAAACCGAAGATTCGGTTTGTATGGTGTAGGCAGGAAAAGACAGCGAGACCTATGGAACCTTGAGAATTAACATGATGTGACTATCTACCAGACAACAGTACTACTATGATAGGCTCAATATTATAATACATAAGCACAGGAAATTTGTTTATAAGACCAAGTATTAGCGGGCAGCATAGAGGACAGCTTCTCCTTCCCGGCACCTGGCGCAAAGTGACACTCGCTCTCTTCCCACCAGGTGTTCGGGAAGACGGGAAATGGCATGAAGTGATGGGGGAGGGACAGGCCTTTTCTATCACCTTGCCAGGGCTTGGGAGAAAACAAAGCAACACACAGAAAGCTAACTCCAAGTGACTTGAAGCCAAGCTACAGCACAGAAAACTTAGGGGCCTATAACAGTCAACTACGTGCATATAAACACAATTCAGAGTCAAAATGTTCACATAATAAAACAATGGAGCCAGTAAATTTTAAGACTTGACTAAAATATCAATATTTCTACTATAAGAATTAGATCAAATGGCAACAACAACACCTAACCCGGAAAAAAAATTCCTTCCAAACCATGTAAAAATATGGTGGCCAGTCCCAAGAACTCCCCAAGAAACAAACAGTGCCGACTCCATAAAATGGGATCCGACCAGATATTACAGCTGGTACCATCACACTGAAACACTTCCAGCAACTTCCATGTGGGTGCTGTAATAACATAGTAAGACTGCAGTGCACAGACAGACGTTAGCTGGTTCTTCAAAGAGCAATCGTTTGACAACATATTTGTAGATTTAACTGAGGCGGACCGCACTAGGGCAAAGGATATTGTGATTGAAACAACAGCTTTACTCACGACACCTCTTTCCTAGACAAGGAAGAGGCCCCAACCTGGCAAGTGTATAAATTTGTCAGCCAGGTAGCTATTTCTGCCACAATAAAGACCACAAAACAGTCAGGAGTCACTAGCAGTGTCAAGAGTAGCAGGAGGGGTGAACTGGGACAGGTGAGAAGAGTTAAAAATGAAAGCCAGGGATAAAATAAAAGCATACAACTCCTTCACCACGCAGGATGCCACACAGCCAAGAGAACAACATAGGAGGCCAAGAACATCCCACTGATTGAATCTATAATTTCATGTCTCAGCTCCTCTAATATCATCAAATAGAGATTTAGGACTGTGAACCTCAGAAGCCTCCGCCATTCGTTTGCATGAATTCATTATTTCAGCATGACCCAGTCTAGTATCATCCCTACTGAAAACCAGTAGCCCTTAGTACGCAGCTCATTTTGACTAGATTTTCTGTTCTTGAATCAATTAGTCCCATCTGCACAATGATGTAAAAAGCAATGCTTCAACACTTTTATACACGTTTCAGAAGGTACGAGCCTTCCAGCTAGCACAGCAGGAAGGCTCAGCTTTTAAAATGGCGGTAAGTCTTCAAAAGTGTTGTTGGACAAAATGATACAGGAAAAAGGAGAGGCTCAATGGTTGCTGGTGAAGTCACAGGCACTGGCCGATAGGTACTCATTATTCTCATGTAACCCCGGTCTGTATAACATTCCCATTTCCCGAGCTACAGAAAACTGCTGTTGGGTGCTGAAAAATGATGTAACTGGTGCCATTGTTTGGGGTGGGGGGATATGTGGATAGCCTGCAACCACTGAGTAATGGCAGTGTATTCGTTTACTGAATGCTTCTTGTATAGCACTCTCATTCTACTTTTCCCCCATTTGAATCCTGCTTTTTTCTTCAAAAAGCTCAGGATGATGAACACAGGTTTCTGCTATTTTATCTTCACAATAAGTCTTTTCAGAAGGGCAAGGCTGAGAGACCGCAACTAACCTAAGACTACCCAGGCGGCTTAAAGGCTGAGCAGGGGTTTGAACCTGGGCATCCACACTATACCTTCACCTTCTACGGACTTCAACACTATTTATGCTAAATGTTGCAAATTCATGACTGACTTCAGAAATGTGTAATTCTCCAACAGGGTTCCAAAACATTGCTCTTTGATGCTTTAGGGCATTTGCTTTATTTTAGCAATATTTTACCCAGGCCAGAGGTGATCAGACCATGGGTCGGAGTCCTCAGGTAGATCATGAAGATTTCAACGGCTGGTCACGAGTCTCTCCAGATCCAAAAGTCCTTTTTGTTGCTTTTAGGAAGGAAGTTTGAAGGTGACAAGGGTGCCGTGCCTCCTGCCTATCTTCATATGCATGCTGAGAAGAGTAGCAGGACAGTGAGACGCAGTGACTCAGTAGTGGTGAAAATTCAGTAGACCTGGCCTTCACTGGTTCCTCACCACAATATGCCTTCTGGAGCTTGGCTCATTTCCTGTTGCTCATGGTCCCAGACTTTTTTTTTTTTTGGCAATATGGTCCCAGACTTGACCAGAGTGAAGTCATAACTCTGGCTCTCCCCACCCCACTTCCTGCCACACGAATTCCTGCCACACGTCTGCAGCTTTGCTGGTTTCAGGTCTAGTAGGGATGAAGACAGCTGACTTGCGTAAAGCAAGCTCCTTCATGCAGGGTCCAAACGGATTCAGACTTTTTTTAAGGAAACCGTTTTTAGTTAGTATCCTGCTCCACCAAGCTTTGGCATCACGAGCCACAAAACCAAACCAAAGACGTTTGGTAAAGCGTGGAACAGCCGCCACATTTCCTATTGAACTGAACTCTTGAATTTCTGAGGCAATGAGAACAGTATGGTAATTAAAGTTAAAGCATACTTAAAAATCTATTCTCATGAGCTACTTATTTAATCAAAACTATGCCACTCAGCACAGAATATACAGAGTTCAATTATACAAAGAATTACAAATATTCACATGTACTCAAAATGCCCTCAATTAGCAAACGCATAATATTCCAGACGATTCCTAATGTTGGGATGGGAAGATAACTTGCCACTTGCCTTCCTTTTACCACCTATGATGTCAGAGACAGTTCACTTGATAACTTTGGGACCCCATCTTCCCTACTAGATAGAAGGCACCAGGGTTGAACTTCATTAGGAATGGCATAGGCAAGCGATGGCGAACCTATGGCACGCGTGCCACAGCTGGCACGCAGAGCCCTCTCTGTGGGCACGCGAGCCAAGTTGCTGATCGCTAGGACCAGGGCTCATTTGGAGGGGGAATGCCTGTAATGGCATTCCAGTACCTCTGAGCAGTGATCACATGGGTTTTGGCCCTGCCCACGTGATTCCTTTTCCTCAAGGCTGCCTCCCTGCTGCCCGTCTCTTTAGCAGCAGGAAGCAGAGGCAGCAGCCAGGCTGCTGGGGCTGGCTTTCTAAAGAAGAGTAAGCTGCTTTGATTTAACTTGCTTTATTTTCAGTCATGGCTCTTGAGTGAGTGTGAGAGAGAGAGTGCTTGCAAGCAAGGCTGCTGGTCTAAAGAATGGCAAACTGCTTTGATTTAACTTGCTTTACTTTCAGTCGTGGCTCTTGAGTGAGTGAGAGAGAGTGCTTGCAAGCAAGGCTGCTGGTCTAAAGAAGGGCAAACTGCTTTGATTTAACTTGCTTTACTTTCAGTCGTGGCTCTTGAGTGAGTGAGAGAGAGTGCTTGCAAGCAAGGCTGCTGGTCTAAAGAAGGGCAAACTGCTTTGATTTAACTTGCTTTACTTTCAGTCGTGGCTCTTGAGTGAGTGAGAGAGAGTGCTTGCAAGCAAGGCTGCTGGTCTAAAGAAGGGCAAACTGCTTTGATTTAACTTGCTTTACTTTCAGTCGTGGCTCTTGAGTGAGTGAGAGAGAGTGCTTGCAAGCAAGGCTGCTGGTCTAAAGAAGGGCAAACTGCTTTGATTTAACTTGCTTTACTTTCAGTCGTGGCTCTTCAGTGAGTGAGAGAGTGCTTGCAAGCAAGGCTGCTGGTGTAAAGAAAGGCAAACTGCTTTGATTTAACTTGCTTTACTTTCAGTCGTGGCTCTTGAGTGAGTGAGTGAGAGAGGGGGGAGAGAGGGGGAGAGAGAGAGAGAGAGCTTGCAAGCAGGGCTGCTGGTCTAAAGAAGGGCAAACTGCTTTGATTTAACTTGCTTTACTTTCATTCGTGGCTCCAGAGTGAGTGTGAGAGAGAGAGAGATGTTAATTAGTTGGGACTACTGTATGAGTTGTTTTTTCTTAACTAAAACCTCAGTATTCAGGTTTAATTGCAGTGCTGGCACTTTGAAATAAATGGTTTTGTGTTGCAGTTTGGGCACTCGGGCTCAAAAAGGTTCGCCATCACTGGCATAGGCACAATGAGCTGTAAGACCTGCAGTTCACAAACTGTGCCTGGACATTTTGGTGTACTCAAGTCCCCCACACGTGCCAGAGAACTCACATGGAGGGGCTCTCACTTGCATGCTGCACTTGTCTGTTCTAGCCTTAGCTGTGTGACATGGGTACCCCCCTCCCCTGAATACACACTAAGAGAAGGAACAGAGGGCTTTAAAAAACTCATACAACATACTGCTGCCTGCTCTATGGTACAGTGCATTATAAGAAACTGGAGGGGTAATTCATATACACACAAATTAAAACTACTTTCCTACTGTTCAATATAAAATGTTATTCTTGGGTCGTCCTACAATACTACCAGACTAAATAGAAAGAGAAAAACGTATATAGCACTTAGATCTGATATCTCTTCTGAACAAAAAACTGCTTAATGCATTTTAATAATCCAGACACAGAAATAGAAAAAGGCTTTCATAACATGCAAGCACTCATTTTCATGTTAAATTATTTCTGCTGCTCATACTTTAATGTTCCGTTAGAAAGATCCAAATTCTAAAAAAGAGATCACAGAAAGCTGTCAATAGTTCACAGAGAGTATTTTACGGCACTGTAATGAGAACGGCCTAGAAAGAAGACTGCCAGCCTGCAACAGCACCGAAGGCATTTCATTTAAAAAATGAAAAGTCATTTTTCAACAGATTTTGCAAGCTCATACATAAAGAAACACGATCCTGGCTCATAACGGATATTACTGAGTATTGGAGAAGCCAAGCATGATGGATGGAAGTGGCAGAGGATGCATTTCACTGTGGGAAAAACTCCCTTAGAGAAAGGGTTCTCTGGAAACGACCTGGTACAAGCTGCCACCATCCAGGGACTATCTAAGAGCATCTAGACTGACCCACTGAGAAGGTGTCCTACCAGAGCAGTACTACACTAATAAAGAAGTAACGGGGGTAAATACCTTACAGCAAACTATGTAGCATCTGTGCAGTCTAACATGTAGGAAACAGATTAAGAGAAATATCCCAGATAAATATTCTGTGGTAGACTAAGCCAAAAAATGCCTTTATAAGAAAGGTTTATTTTAAAAGGGAGAAAAATGGAAAGAAAAGTATGAATGGAACCCAAAGGGGACAAGCACAGATACAAGGAAGAGCGCACAATCTGACAGCACACAAAGGAAAAGCAATAAAGGTCATTTAACTCAACCAAGTACAGGTTTCTCAGATGACATTCAGAATTCCTTAGATTACCAAAATGATGGAGGAGTCATTAACTCCTAACCCACCACTTTTGCGGTCGCCAGACTTCATATTGTTCCATATGGAGACAAAGAAAGATCCAGAACTCCCAGATACTTATGGATAATGGAATCTGACCTAAGCCAGCTTCCTATGTAAAACTGACTAGCTGCTGATCCAATGTAAAACCCCATCTCTGATGTCAGAAGCTACTGTTACCCAGGGCTCATTTCGAGGGGGAACACGCAGGAACGCAGTTCCGGCAGTTCCCCAAAGAGGTCACATGACAGGTGGCCCCACCCACCTGACTCTCAGCCATTCTGGGCCTGTTTTGGCCTGGATTGGGGCTGAAACAGCCCGGATCGGGCCTCTGACAGGTAGATCACTCTGCCGCTCAGCAGCAGCCCGATCCTGACCATTTTGGGTCCCTTTTCAGCCATTTTCAGCCCCTTTTTGCCATTTTGGGCCCAACTTCAGCCCTGAATGGCCAGGATCGGGTCCAAAACAGCCAGGATCGGTGATGTCAGGGGGTGTGGCATATGCAAATCAGTTATGCTAATGACACACTTCCAGTGATGGCAAGGGGCATGGCATATGCTAATAAGTTATGCTAACGAGTTCCTCCAGCTCTTTTTCTACGAAATGACCCCTGCTGTTACCAATCAGAAAACTACCAAGACAGCAGTCCCGCCCACAAAACAGTGACTCTCAACTTCCATGACAAATAGCAGATCTGTCCCAAACTGGTTTGTCCCATTCCTAAAAAGGATTAAGTTTGACGAGATGGCTCAATGTGGAACAGGAATGAAGGCGTATGCCAATGTAAACCCCTGTGGTCCAAGATTCCAGATGCTCCAGGGAGAACTCTTGAGCCATAGTGAAGCTTGGGATTTCTGTCGCACCGAGTTTCATGCAGTCTCCCTCAGCACTGCACTTCCACGGCACAGCACTAACGGCAGCTGCCGCCATCAGAAACCCAGCACCGTGCCTTACATTCAAAGGCAGGAGTTGGCAGCACTATCTCTGCTCCCACCTCATAAGCCACAAATAGGCAAGAATCCACTAAACTGATGCCTCACTCCCAACTGATATCTCACTGGTAGCACCCTTTAAAATCATAAATGCCTACAATATCCTTGTCTGCCAAAAGATCCCCCTGAATTACAGGATGCCATGGAACTCTTTGTCAGAACCTGAGGTTCTTCCAGATTTGTATCGGCCGGACTAGCCCGCTCTCGTCAGATCTCAGAAGCTAAGCAGGGTTGGCCCTGGTTAGTATTTGGAAGGAAGTCCAAGCAGGCAATGGCAAAACCACTTCTGTTCATCTTTTGCCTTGAAACCCCTACGGGGTTGCTGTAAGTCAGCTGCAACTTGGTAGCACTTACACAGACACTTCCAGAATATGTACATGTTAGTTTGGCCCCAAAGTGGCCCTGTTAAAGCCTCCCATCTTTGATCAAAATGGACCCTGCAGCTTTTCATCAGAAACTGCGACTTCTGCTGAGCCTGCAATAATAGCAAGGTGGGCATTGTTTCCGTTTTGCCATAAGGATCATCCAGCCACAAGCAGCTTTAAGCACAGAGAAAGTACTTCTTCATATCAAGATAAAAGCGGGGCAGCTCATCCAAATGGATTTTTGTAACAAACAACCCCACCTGCATTTGGCCTTTGACGACAGCATTGGGTGGAGGAAAGCATGGATTTGCTGAACTTTTTATCTTACTTTGAGCAATATTCCAGTGGCTTAAGGGGAGCATGTGAATTCAGCCGCAGGAGCTTAAAAGCTGGTGCATCGACTGGAATATGCTGCATCAGCTGTGCCAAATGAGTTAAGATGCACGACGGCTGGGCAGGGACGTGCATTTTCTGGGAGAATCTGAATATTTTCCCAATCAAATTTAAATAACTGAAATACTGGGAGCAAAGTTAGCAAAAGGTGGCAAATACACCACGCAGAAGAAGCCTGGACCATGCTCAAGCACTGGGGTTTGTTCATGCTTCATATCCCATATTTAGATCACCTTTAAGATGACTGAAGAACATGGAAACAGAGCTGGAAGGGGCTCCAAGGGTCATCTAGTCTAACCCCCTGCACAATGCAGGACATTCACAGCTATCTCTCTTTACCATTCTTTGAACCCTGGCCCGATAATCCCTCATTTGACATCCCCAGAAAGCACTGCTGACTTCTGAAAAAGCACATCAGTCTCCAAGACTCAGAGGCACACTTGCAGCTCTGAACAAACAAAAAGGACGGCTCTTCTGGGCAGATTGTTTTGGTGATATGGGAAAATATTAATACGAGTATGGAGATTTTTGACCTCTGGCTGCCCAAATACATTTCTGACAGTACAGGATAAAATGAAGAGGAATTATGTGCGGGTCCCGTCACCTCAGCTATCCAGGATACTTGGATAGGTAGTTATGGATCTGCAGTTGCTTGTTGGGAATTTAATTTTAACTGGGAGGGCAGGAGACTGTGGTTGGTATTTAACATGCATTACGCTTCTTCTCATACCGGCAGCCTTCTGTTTCCAGCGTTTTCAAGTTCATTTCCCCACTGTGCCCTCTACTGGGGACTGGTTTAGAACTCTACTGTAGACGTGTCTTATTTGCTTATGGCACCGCCTGTTTACATATCCCGTATTATTCACTGTAGCCATGCCCAACTTTCTAGTGTTTCTATATCCATGCCTTTTAACATTTACTCATGTATCATGCAGTTTGCTTTTGTACAATAGTGCCTTCCAAGTAACCATGCATAGTGATAAAATTTTGGACTCTGCATCTTCCCGCTAGCAGCCATAAACCCAATGGGGCGAAATGAACTTACTGCCGCAGAGGTTTAGGGGACCTAATTAACAGCACCCACTAAAAGAATAAAAACTGAAGTCAGGAAAAAAGTCCTGCTGAGGCAGTTACTTTGTGTGTTTTTACATTACAATGCCAATTGGACTCTTAAACAAGAGGTGGGAAATTCATCTTCAAAATGCATCCCTTCTGTGCAGAAAAATTATTTATTTTTGGCAAACAAGGAGCTTAGAAGGGCCTTTTTTTGTTTTCACGCTGTGAAAAATGCCACCACCTTCCCAGGAAAAGAAACAAAAACTTTTTTTTTCTTTTGGGATGCCAGTTTTTATTTTTAAAAGCACTGATAGAGTGTCAAAGGCATGAACCATTTTCTTGCCAAAAAAAATCATTTATCGACTTTCCAAAATATTGCTTTTTTGGCAGGGAAAAAAAACCCCAGAACGAAATCATGCAAAAGAGAAAAAGTGAAGAAATTTGCTCCTGCCTACCTCATAAGAACAGATGGACTGTGTGCAACTGGACCATGCATAATTAGGGATGAGAACATCTTATTTGCAGAAGCAAGAAAACACACAACAGAAGGCTGGCTCTGGTAATCGCCCATTAGGGCTTTCTGTGGACAGCACTTCTTTCCCTTCCTGCCCTCCCTTAGCAAGCCCTTCCAGCCCTGAGAAAGTTGATTCTTGAAGTCACGGATCCGCATGGACCCTCATAAATCAGGGGGCTACTCTGAGAAGGAAAAAGGGACAACCTGTGAGTCCTGCAGCTTCAGGAATCAACTTACCTGGAGTCAGAAAGGACAGCAAAATGGGGAGCCAAGGGGAAAAAATGGGCAAGCCTTGCATGCATGAATCTATGGACCCAACAACTCACTTCTCTAAAGCACACCATTATTTATTTGACATAAGTTCCTTTCAAAAAAATCCACTCCCAACCTGAAAATGAGCTAATTTTGCCTGAGTAAGGATTGCAAGAGAAACTTTATACTGAGTCCAACAAAGTTTACATGGCAGTTACAAAATAGTAGTCCAGTAGCACCTTTAAGACTACACCACTTTACTGTAGCATAAGCTTTCGAGAACCACAGCTCTCTTCATCAGATGCATCTGCTTATGCTACAGTAAAGTTGGTTAGTCTTAAAGGTGCTACAGGACTCTTTACTATTTTGCTACTACAGACAAGCACGGCTAACGCCTCTGGATCCATGGCAGTTACTTATCTTTAATCAAACTTAACCTGAAGTTCAACAGCTGAGATGAATATTATTTTTTTCTAGGAATGCCACAATCCATCCTGGACAATCCACCAGCACTCAGACTACCAGGGGAGGGAGCCATTGGCAAAAACTAGATCTAATCTAGCACGGCGATTCTGGCATTCCTATCCACTGCGCAAAGAACACACAGCAGAATATCCACAAATCTTACCTTTTACGGCTGAAACAATGCTTCTTGAATCTGCATCCAACTTTTTTACCAGAGTTTTTGGGTCAATCTTCACCCCAGCAAAGATGTTTGAGGGCAAAAACGCCTGGACCTGCCAACAACAACAACAACAAAATGCTGTCACTCACCCCTTCATTATAGGCTCTGTATTGGTCCTAGATATGCAAACATTACGGATATTTTGAACAAGTTTGCTCCCTCATCAGGACAAAAGAATTTATCCAGAAGAACAACAGCTATGAATAAATGATGCTTATTAAAAGTCTTTAGAGATAATCCTACACTAATCACTGAATAAAGAACAGTCTGGGGAACCAGCAGAAAGGATACTTTATACATGAAAAGACAGATAGTTTTCTCACAAAGATCCAGTTGTTATAACTGGAATATATAAGCATCAGGTTCAGTTAAACAATTAACAGAGCTCGATACAACAAGCAAGCGTCAGTCTGGGATCTGGGAAATCCAGGTTTGAACCCCTACTCTGCCATGGAAGCTTGCTGGGTGACTTTGGGCCAGTAACACACCCTCAAGCCTAACCTATCTCGAAGGGTTAAAGTAGTGAGAATAAAATGGAGGAGAATGATGTAAGTTGCTTTGAGTTATCTTTGGGGAGAAAGGTGGGGTATAACTGAAATAAATAAATAATAAGCTTCATCTTAGGAGATTTATATTAAGCGGAAAATGCAAATAATTTAATCATAAAAGCCTTATAAGGACCAGCACTGTCAGAAGTTCAAATGGCAAGGAGAAGGGCTACTACTGAAGTATGGTAGTATAGTACAACCTGTAGCTTCTTTGTAGATAGTACCACCCTAAAAACTTTTATTCCAGAAGTCCTTTGAAGGAATTAATTATGCCTGAGATTTTAACGTCGCTGTGCTTTAATGGTTATTGTAGTTTGCTTATATTTTGCACATGACCTTACAGGTTCCCAACTAAACTAAGATTGTTTCATCTCTGCATAGTGAAGTTTTAAAAATGGCACTAACATTTGGAGAGTGTGGAGGCGGACAGCAGGGCGGTAGGTCTGACGAATAAGGTCAGAGAGAACTGACCGGATCCAAAGCTGAAACTATATCACCCATTTCAAACAGTGGCTCATGACACTCACAAAAGACATTTTCCATTCAACAATTACAATGACTGTGTTTGTGCTGAGAATATCACTTTCACAAGGAAAAAAATGAGAAATGGCACACCAGTCGATTGGCTGCCTGTTGCACTGCAAAAACACTGGGTAATAAGCCAAGAATGTCACAGTGTAGAAAACAGATTATTTCTTTACTTCATTATATTATTATTTGTCAGCAAGAACAGAAGAGGGCTCTTCACTCAGTCACCTTGTAGGTGGCAGGTGCAAGCCTAGTAATATCAAATTTGGTCTTTTTAGCCATGTGACGAGTTATCCCATAGATATGATCAATGAACTTTCCAACTGTAGGAAAACGTAACATTAAAAAAAGAGAGATTCCAGCCTGCACAAGCTCACAGACCATGGTCAACACACCAAGTTTGGTGTAGTGGTTAAGAGCATGGGACTAATCTAATCTGGAGAACTGGGTTTGATTCCTCACTCCTCCACCTGAAGCCAGCTGGGTGATCTTGGGTCAGTCACAGCTTCTAGGAGCTCTCTCAGCCCCACCCACCTCAAAGGGTGATTATTGTTGTGGGGATAATGACATACTTTGTAAATCGCTCTGAGTGGGTGTTAAATCATCCTGAGGGGCGGTATATAAATCAAATGTTATTACTTATTAGCTTTTTCTGCAATAAACTAAATGCACATGAAGGGGGTGGGGGAACCCAATAATTATTTTTCCTTTCAACCCCTAGATTGCTGTCACTAAAAACAGGGTCTCCTTTCAATAAATGATTAGAAAAATGCATAGTCTTCACGGACATTTCTTTGAACCTCTGCTTCAGTTCAGACATGAAGTTTAATAGAAATCGTATGGGGTTGGGCTGCCTTCAAAATATGTCCTGTACCACCATCTGGTGGACAACACATAATCTTCTTTCCAAGCTGCTACAATCACAATTCCTCTTAAAAGTGTGGGACATTCTGAGAACCAGGAAAATACTGTAGTACAGTATTTTAACATGTATTGAAACTATTGGGGGGGGGAGTGATACACCATAGCCTGTTTATGTAGCAGCTTACTCCATGGAGGTCTTCTGCTGCACAGAACTGCATGCAGCCCAACACTGTTCATCTTTATTCGAAAGAACTAGCGAGTTCAGTGAATCTTAGAGCCAAGCTACAAGTGACACCTGACACAGGTTGGACACTTGTCAGCTTCCCTCAAGTTTTGATGGGAAATGTAGGCATCCTGGTCTTGCAGCTGTAATGGAGAGCCAAGCTGTAAAACATTTCCCATCAAAACTTGAGGTAAACTGACAAGTGCCCAACCTGTGTAAGGCATCACTTGTAGCTTGGCTCTTACTCTCGAGTCAGAGTGCATAAAATTGGATTGCAAACAGTCATCCTAAGCAAAAAAAAAGGGGAAATTCCTAAACAAAGAAAAAAGAAAGATGTAAAGATATGAACCTCAAGGGTTTTAATATTTTTTTTAACTCCTGTATTTTGCTCAAGCACTGAACTCCTCCAAATTACTCCTTCTGGAGTTCTTCAAATTTAGTTACCAAAACCAATCATCACCAAACGGGGCGCCCTGTGGAAACACTAATCCTTACATGACTGAAAAATGTAGTTCATTATAACCCTGAGATGAGAAGGTCCCACACGCTCAAAACACGCGGGTGCTGCGGTCATCATTTCCCACGTGCAGAGGGTTACCAGATCTAGGTTGTGAAACTCCTGGGGGTTTGGGTGGACGTAGCCTGGGGAGGACAGGATTTGGGGAGAGGAAGAATCAGCAGGCACAAAGCCAAAGCAGCCATTTTCTCCAGGGGAACTGGAGACCAGTTAAAATTCCGGGAGATCTCCAGGCCCCACCTGGAGACTGGCAACGGGACACGGGAAGAACACCTGCAGGGCATCACCCGGGGCATCCCTACCTTCTCCCCCCCCCCTTTTTTTTTTTTACCTTATCGGGAGATGCGCGCGCAGTAACGACTCCCTCCTCCGCGGCTGCCTGACCAAAGCCCTTGGGCAGCTTCGGCGCCACCAAATGCAGCCGAGGCCGCTTCACCACTTTGCCCACCATAGCAACGGCAAGCCGACCCAACCCCGGTTCCCCACCCACCCCCGCCCCACCGGAAACGGAACGGCGGAACAAAAGGCCTCGAGCGCATATTGTATGCCTCCCCCCGGAAACAGGGTGCGGCTTTTCTAAAGTTCCGCCTCGCGGATGGAAAGGCAGGCGGCCGTTGCTCGTTGCTATGGCGACTAGGTTATAGCCGCGCCTGCTCTGAGTGCTGCCTCCAGACTCGGCTGGGGTTGTTACAGCAGGAGTAGTTGCCAACCTCCGGGGGTTGGCATCTTCATAATATCTTCCGAATTATAACGGATCTCCAAACTACAGAGATCAGTTCCCCTGGAGAAAATGGCTACTTTGAAGGGTGGACTCTACGGCGCTATATCCCCTCCTCTCCCCAAACCTGCCCTTCTCAGGCTCCGAACTTGGCAACCTATAAAAGAACCGTGTGGGGCCTGTTGCCAAAGCTTTCCTCAAGCCAAGCTGTAAATAGCGCCTTTTCTATGTTACCTCGTTATTCTCTGCTTTCTGAACTCTGAATTATTTTCGTCCTTTTAAGAAGAAGGAGGGTGAACGTTCCAGTCAAGCTATTGGGTGCTATTCGTACGGTTGCCAATTCTGGGTTGGGAAATTCCTGGAGATTTGTATTCTGGAGATCAGTTGTAATTCAAGGAGACCTTCAGGCCCACTGGAATCTGGCAACCCTACGGTCTTCAGTAAAGCTCTCCAGATAAGTGGCTGCCAACTGGCCTAGAGGAAAATGTGCTGTCCCTTTAATACAGACTGTTACTTACTTGGCAAAGTGATTTATCTCCATGCCATGAAAAGCTTCAGCTGCTCAGTTCCATGCATTAAGCCTCTTATTAAAGGAACAGCATTTTCTCCCCTCCAGGCCTGTTGGCAACCCTCAGGGCAAGATAAAATGCCCTGAAATAAATGTAAACCCATCTTTCTTCCTCGCAGCTTGACAGGCTCTTCTGTCTAGTATGGTTTTGCCCTGCCCTTCCTCTGGAAGTGGAGACAGCAGAAGCAGAGACAGCGGAGAGGTAACCAACTAGTTCTGCCACTTTTAAGACAATGGCCTGGTGTGACCTTTGAACAGTTACAATGTCGTATGCTTCCTGTCTCCCTATACACACCATGAACGTGCAAGTCTGGCCTGGGCATTGCTCACCCCGCATGTGAGAAGGAGGTGAGGGCTGCATTCGTTATAATGTTTTGTTCCCATTTTGTGTTTCTAGTATGTGCAATGCACTCTGATACATTTAACGTAAGCCTGGTCTAGAGAAAAATTGTATTTCAGAATGGGAAATTCTTATGTCTGTTAGAGGAAAATTTGATGAAGAGAAACGGATAGGGGATAACAGTCTTGCGTTCACTTGGTGACTTACTTACTCTCACATTTTGTCTGTCATTATGCCACATCTTTGTAGATCAAGGTTGCCAACTGAAGTGTTACTATAAAAGATATCTTAATTATGATGGTGATGATTAGAAATTCATCAGTCATGAAAACACAGTACAAGCCTGACTTGCAAGGTTGACCTCTGGGGAGGGCCTGCAGGAAATGCTTATTCACTTCTCATGAGCTTTTGCTTAACTCCCACGTGGGTTTCATCAGTCAGGAAGTGGTCGTTTCTCATCTTGGACTAGCAGCATTTCACCACAGTTTTGCAGCAATTTGCTTCCTTCTCCAGGGATGACTGAAGTTTGCCATGTGACTGAAGGGTCATTTCCTCCCAGAGGCTACAGATGGGGTTAAAGAGGAGGGCAGCCCCCTTTCCTGGTTCCTGGCACAGTAGGACTGACTGTGACTTCCAGTGGTGAGAGAAAGGGGCTACTATTACATGGGTGGTTGTGCTTTGCAAGAGGACATTTAACCTGTCTGCCTTTTGACGGGCTGCAATTCTGTAACAGTCTGAACAAGTTTCCCCATTGTTAGTGGAATGCTTTGTTGCGTAATTTATTCATTTACTTCATTAATACCTTGCCTTTTCCCCCAGTGGGGACCCAAAGCAGCTTACTATATTCTCCTCCCCAACATTTTATCTTCACAACAACCCTGTGAGGTAGGTGAGGCTGAGAGTGTGTGACTGGCCCAAGATCACCTTGTAAGCTTCCATGGCAGAATGGAGATTTGAACCTGGGTCTCCGAGATGCTAGTCTGACCCTACATCACATGAGCTCATTATCATCTTACTTGGGTGCAGAAACAAGTTTTGTTGTTGACTGAGCCCTGCAGAACAAAAAGAATAAAACTGATGCACTAAACTGATAGAACAGTGTCATTCCACACAAGAGTTGGAACCCTATGCGGGTCACGAGCTCCTTACAGAATCCCTGATACTGGTGAGATTATAACTTTTCTTGTTACGTGTCTGTGATGCCACATGCTTGCAGATTAGTGGGTTTTATACTCTTGCCTAGGTGTTGAAGATGATACTCTAGAAAGACTCAAACCAGTGCTAAAAGAGAAGGAAACATCAACACATTCTGTAAGTGGTGAGCAGAAAACCACAAGGGTATTCATGAGCTTGCTACTTTAAATGCCAGTTCAAGCAGGACTTTGAAGAGGCACCATAGAAGTATCCTAAATAAATAAATAGATCTGATATGAGCCTCCAGCACCCTTCATGGCCTTGGTCTGGCATATCTATGGGACCACCCTTCTCCCTATGTTCTACCACGGCAACTATGCTAATCTGATCAGGGCCTTCTGCAGGTGCCACCTTGCACATAGGCAAAATCAACAACTGCTGATACTCATGCATTCTCTATGGTGGCACTCAGCTTATGAAATGGCCTACCTGAAGAGATCGGGAAAGCTCCCTCTCTCCTGGCTTTCTGCAAATGATGAAAAGCTGAATAATTTCAGAGGGCTTTTTACTCTGATAGGAGAGCTGTATAGTAAGGTAGTGGTCTAAAAGAGATGCATCTGTGAAGAGACAGGGCCCATAGACTTTACTACAATGTGCTATTATGTACTTTCTGTTGCTTTAAGTAAGATCCTGCAGGGTAGTTCTCTTTGTTTAATATGTCAGCCTTATAATTGCTAACACTCTGTTTCAGCATTACTTCAGCTCTGTGTATTGGGTTTCTGCTGGTTTTTAAATCTTTGCAAGTTTGCATTTATATACTCCATTATATTGTTTATTGTAATATCCTTGTAAATGGCTGTACTAATTCACACGGTGTAAACCATCATGAGTCTCAGTGAGAAAGGAGCACTATAAACGATGCAAATAAATAATAATAACCTTTTGATTTATAGAAAATAAAAGAGCAGGGGCTGCCTCTTAAGAGTGTGCAATCCGGATCTTGGATTTGGGGGGAAAGCTGAATTTTTGCTCATCCAGCTAAATCTGGCTTTCCCAAATCAAATCAGAGAATCTGGGATCCTCTCTGGGAATCTGGATCCAGACTCCCAGATAAATCTGGGTAAATCTAGGTAAATCCAGGAAACGTGGGTTCACCCTCTGGCTAGCTCCTTCCTGGCCTTGTCCTGCTTTTTTCCGAGGGGGGAGGAAGGAGGGAGGGAGCGGGGGAATGAGTGGCTAATCCTTGCAGGAGCTTTCCTTGTCTGCCTGGCTTCTGTGAGTGATACTGGTTCAGTTGCGCTAAGTTGCAACAATGTCCCTTGTTTTAGTTTGCATTGGGTGGAATTCTCTGTTTTGATATGATTCTCTGGTTTGATGTTGGTCCCCTGATACAGTTTGGTTCTGTTGGGCTTCCTCTTGCATTTGGGAGTGTACCTTTGGCCACTGGCAGCATTTACCCCTGTGTGTGCTTGGAAATGCTTCCCCCCTTAGGATCCAATGGAGAGTGGCTGGGGGCACCTTCTCTAGGAGACCATCGAATTGGATCCCAGGGTCGAATATTCCTGAAACATGGCAGATCTTTAGAGGACAGTCAGGAGTAGGTTCTTTGCAAATCTGGTGGAGTTTGCTGGGAAAATGCCAACCCCAGATAGTTTTCCCCATAGGAAATAGTGGCCAGATAAATCTGGGATTCTCTGATCTGTCTTAACCGGATCAAAGAATCTTTCCCAGATTTCAGGAATCCTGGATTTTTTCGGAATCTCTGAAACACTGACCTGAATTTTCTGGATTTTTGTGTGCGCGCAACCCAATGACACTGCATTGTACTCCCAGAAAGTTTCCAGGAAGGCTGTATTGCTCCGAGGTGCCTGACATTGCTCCGAGGTGCCAAGTGCCTCCAAGCATAGCATAACATACTCATGCCTCCATATTCTCCTACCACCCATCTTGATTCTGCAATTGCACTCAAAGTCTCTCTATACGAGACCTCTTACACGAGGATGCTCAAGTGAAAAGAGATGCAATGTTAGCTGGGAAGCTGAGTTCGGAAGGAGGGAAGGAGGCAGGAGGAGGAGGCAAGCAGAGAGCGTCTCCCTAGCTGTGTCGGAAGGCTCTGTCAATTCCCCCTCTCTACAGAGCCGGCAAAGATGGCCTCTCGGGGGGAAGGGTTGCTTATTTCCTCTTTGCCTCCCCTGAAGGCTCTGCCAGTTTCACCTCTCCGCTAATTTTCCCTTTCCCTCTTCTTCCTTCATAAATGCCTGTTGATCTCTGGAATGACATAGATCAAGGATATTTGAAAAGGGTCAAAAGCGAGGATGATAGAGAGGTACAGCAAGGGTTTTTTTGCAGGTGGTGAGAAAGAGCCTCTGGATGCTTTGAAGGGGAATGGATCCAGCGTGGCAAGGAGGTTGGCTGTTGATCAGGAGGGACATTGGTAGCCGTCTCTCTCTCTCTCTCTCTCTCATTGGACTCTTTATTTAGCAATGGCTGCCCACAGGCAAGTTGTCAGTTCATGTAACATCCCCTCTGTTATCTGAAAATGCTCGTTTCCCATAATGTAAGTCAGCATGAGGGAGGAAGTGAAATAGAGATGCAGAGCAGCCTGGCTTTCCTCTATGTTGCCCCTGTTTTGTCAGTCTGTGCTATGCCAGGGAGATGCTCTCTGCTCACCTCCTCCTGCCTGCCTCCTTCCTGATAAATAAATCATTATGTAGGCTCCAGAAACCTAATTAAAGGACTCGATTTTGGGGCCATTAGCAGGGTCTGTCCTGTGGCATAGGAAGTGTGATTGTAGGTGGTTGTGAGCTCATTCTGCTGGCTGGTGTGTGTGCAGGAATGAAAATAATAAAAGCATACACTTGGTTTATATTTAGAAAAGAAATAAGGGTTCTTTATTGAAGGAACACCATACTCTGATAAGAAAGGATAGATCCTAACTACCTATCTAGTCTAAGGATGGACATGGATTGCAGGGCAAGGCCTGCATCCATGCTGCCAAAATGGAGGGAGGAAAAGGAGAGAGGTGTTGCCTAGAACAAAGCCAGGAAGAGAAGAAGAGAGAGGGAGGAAGTCAGGAGGAGGAAATCCTGAGAATAGCAATCTGCATATTAAAGGTCAGTCAGAGCAGTAATCAATAGTAAACAGAGTGCCCTGACCTCTCTGTCTTTCTAACTCTTTGGTTTGTCCCCCTCTGAAACCTGAGAAGAGGGACAGCGCTGGATCCTCCTTTTCCAACACTTCTGTCCAAACTCGGCTTCTCAGCTATCATTGCGCCTCGCTTCACTTGCGCATCCTCAAGTAGTTCATCTCGTTTAGAGAGGCTCTGAGACTTACCTTAAGCACAGCATGACGACAGTATCCCGTGAGCAATCGTAAATCTTGGCCGGCCGCTAAGGCTAGCCAGCCAACATTTGTGAACTTCTGAGGGTACAGGCACTTTTATGGCAACTGTAGGAAGACAGTGGAGAAGGTGAAACTTTTGTTCAAGCCAACCATGGTCCCACTTGACAAAGCTTATTTATATAACTCCCAAAGATTGTTTAGAATGAAACTAGATTTGAGGGAACAACTCCAGTGTTGAGACTCCATGGTTTTTTAAATGCTGGAGATCAGGGAGGGGTTGTTGGGGAAGAGGGCGTTTTACCCTTGCTTCCTGGCCACAAGACCAAGCATCTTTCCAAATATGCTGTTGGCTCTTGCTGAAAAAGACATTGGTTCTGGGGCTCAACTCCAGTAATTGTTACCCTGAAAGCTTTGGCCTTGTGTGATCCTACATGGCAAAGAGCTTGATCACCTTATTTGCAGAGGTTGTTGTCTCAGCAGTATTGCCTGATGGTAGTTACCCTGAGAACAAGCGAGGCTATACACATCTTCCAAGTGGTTTCAGTCACAACTCTTTGCTGACAACTAATCCGTCAGTCACTGTGGTGCAATACGGATCTGTGAACATTCCCCTCCTCTTTTCTTCTCCCCTCACATCCCAGGACAACGTTGGCTGTTTCCACAAGGGGTTGGAAAAGCCACCTCTGCTGCAGAAGCAGCAGTGAGCAGGAAGGAGGTGCATGAGGACGGTGCCTGCTTGCCCAATGGTGACCCTGCAGGCTGCTGCTTCTGGCCCTCGGTTGCACTGGTACAGAACTGCTGACATGATCTTTCCAGGCTCTCGTACCGCCCAGCAACTCCTCCCCTCTTCAGAGCTGAGTTGTGGCTTAGCTGTGAATGTTTAAATCGCCCATTAAAGGGCTGAAGGGGGTAGAGAGAAATGGAAGTTAACGCAGCCATATACCAGAAGTGAAGTTTAGCTCTGCCCCATCCCCGTACTGGATGCAGGCAAAGCTTCTCTAAGGGGTTCTGTCTGCAGCCACGCTACATTTCCCCTATAAGTCAGAACAAAAGAGATTTTTTTCTTTGATCTGGATTAAAGGGGAAAGCCCCAGGAGCCCCACATGTTGAGCTCAAAAACAGCATGAGGTTATGGGGAAGCTCCCCCAAGATCAGAGACATGCTATGATTCACCTGGGAGAAAAACCTGCTGTGGAAGCAGGCTTCCTGTTTATTAAGGTTGCTGTCTGAGGAACACTGAAAAGCTCTGAATTCATTTGGGCTATGTTTCATCTGTCCTAAGGAGCTTTCCCCCTGACCTGGATAGCCTAGGCAAGCCTGATCTTGTCAGATCTCAGAAGCTAAGCAGGGTCAGCCTTAGATAGTAAATGGAAGGGAGACCTCCAGTGAAGACCAGGGTTGCAGAAGAAGGCAACGGCAAACCACCTCTGTTAGTCTCTGGCCATGAAAACCCCACCAGAGGTCGCCCTAAGTCTGGCATGATTTGATGGCACCATCCACCACCAAGGAGTACCCAGTTTGAAGAGATCTCAGACAGATTCTTTAACAATTCCTGCCCTGGTGTTCTAAGCTGAAAAAAAAGCAAAAAGAAAGCCCCAGGCTGATGATGACTTGGATCCCTTCCACAGGGCGACGGTTCTCCATGTAGTTTTTTTGCTGCTGCCATCGAAGTGGCATTTACAGCAGCAATGAAATGCCCACACAGCCATTTCTCCCATACTTTCCTTTCTTTAGATCCTCACTGTTGCCATTGTCACCAGAAGGCTTTTTAAAAACCAGCATTTACAAGATGAGCGCAGCGCAATGATGTCATCATGGTCTTTTGCCACGATCTGCTAGTCCCACCAAATTCCCAGGTTTCTCTTATCTAGTCTCTAGACCAAGGGCTTTCCTTCCCCTTGCTTTGCGGCCCTCTTTCCCAAACTTGTTTTTGCACGATCTTTTTCTCAGGATGCCACGTGGATGGAAAGGTGTGCATTTTAGCAGGCCCTGCCCACACCAGTGTCATTTTCCTGGGTTCTCAGGGGTTTACTCTGACCTTTACACATTCTGGGGCTTTGAGTGTGAAAAGAAGTTTACCGCCCTCTTGTCAGTTCTCACTTCCCCTACAGCCCACAGAAGATGCAGAAGGAAGAGGCGTTGACTGTGAGTGTGGTCTAAGAAGCGGGGTTGGTTTTTCTCTTTTTTTTTGCAGAAAGAAATTTGTGCAGAAGAGAGAGAACTTCCACTTTTTCACAATCAGCAAAGGAGACAGAGGAGAGAAGCCACCAAGACGACTCAACGTATGTTTTTAAAAAATTATTTATCTCCTTGGTATTCTGCGGCCCACCCTCCTCTCCGTTCCCCGGAAGGACAGTAATTAATATATCTGTGGCATTTTCCACTGTTGCAGGTTTTCCCCTCCAGTTTGCTTTATGAGCTGTCAGCTTAGTTTGTACCTTGTATAATGTTCTGATACCCCATTCACAGTAGTCCATCTTTATTTTCTCCTTCTGGCTTTGGGAAGGCCTAAGCCTTTACTGCACTACTGATGGAAGGTGACATATGCAGTTGTAGAGCTCGGTTCATAATTATTGAGCTTCTGGGAGCAGTGTGTTGTGCCGTTAGTGTTGTTTCTCAGGCCGATGGTAAAGACAGAGGAGGAGAATCAATTAAAATTGTGGCAAGCAGAAGTACTGCAAGACAAGTTTCTCCCATCATTGCATCTATATTAGGACTGAGAACTTTATCTGCTGAATTTCTGCCTGTTGTATGGCTGTTAAAGACACATCGTCCCTGCCAGATAGAAACATGCCAGTCCTACCTCTGGGTATCTAGCTGAACCAATTGTTTTTGCCAAAGTCTCTCTGACCTGTGAAGTTCATTCCAAAGTGATCCCTTATTTCAGAAAGTCTGAGTAGGACATCTGCGAGCTTCCAAATCCAGTAGACCAAAATGGTCTACAATTTGCTGGGAGCATAGAAGCAGTGATGAAGAAATGGGCTGTTGCATGAATGGAGAAGAGGTGGCGCATAAATGATCTGGAAGAGCAACATTGCAACGTTACAACTCGCTCTGGATCTGTACTGAAAACAGTCAGTTCTATCTCAGTCATGTTTACTTTGGTCTTCACTTCAGGAGTTTTTCTGTAAAATAACACCAGGGCCCAAAGCATATTCTTTAGTTTATCAAATCATATTTAGTCCTTCAGTCCAAGATATGTTCATTCTGTTCAATCACTTTACTGTTTTGCAAAATATAAAGTCCTCAAGGTGCAATAAAAACTCATTTATGTTTGCTCAGAAGTAAACATCTGGGCTGTGGAAAGGAAACTAGTAAAGTCTGTCAGGGCTTGTTGCTGCCACCACTGGGCGGGGCACCAGCTGGGCCGGCCCTGATATCAGAGGAGCACCAGGGATGCTGCAGGACCCTGCTCTGTGGAAGGAGGAGCAGAATACATCACCCTGACTTCCTCTCAATCCACTCGCTGGCCTGCTCAACCTGGTCTGCTTACCCTCTGCGTCCTCCATCAAGTCCTCCTCCCAGAACTCTCCTCCAAGCTTCCACTCTCACACTGCTCTGCTCTCACTCCACACCATCACTCCTTACTCACAGCCACCACCTCAGAGCTCTTCCTAGCCACCTTATATAGGGTTTCCTTGCCCCGCCCCGCCCTCCTTCTAGGCTTGTTCCCTCTCCTGACTTGGCCCAGCTGTGCCTCCCCTCAGGTGTTTCCCTCCTACCACTAATCCCTTCATGGCTTCCTTGCCTTGCTGGCAGGGTGGGGTTGAATGCGAGCCATCCCCAGCTGAGGTCTCCTTGGCCTTGCTCACGAGGAGCTGCCCCAGTAGGCCTTTGTGCTGCTGAGCATGCCTGGCCTTGCTCACAAGGAACTGCCCCAGCCGGCTTCTGCGCTGCTGAGCTTGCCTGGCCTTGCTCGCGAGGAATTGCCCTGGCCAGCTTCTGGGCTGCCTGCTCCTTGATGTCGGGCGGGGCTACCCATCTCGTCCCCCAGAATGCCTGTGGCAGCTCCACCTGGAGGGGCTTGGCTCCTAGCAACTCCTGAGCCAGGCTGCTGTCCTCTAGCCGGGGTGTGGCTCTGGGCTGTAGTGGCTGCTTCTCCTCCTTGGCTAGTAAGGGCTCTGTTTGGGCTGCTGCTGGGCCCCTATTCCCCCTGCCTTGGCCCTTTGCCTCTGTCCTGCTTAGCCCCCTCTCTTCCCCCTGGAGGGTGGGACTGGCTGGTCTCTCCCTGCTCCCTCCAGCCCTCTGAGGCTTTGGCCTTTTGCCCCTGGAATGGGCAGGTTCTGGACCTGGTTGCTGGCTGGGGTGGTAGGGCCACTGCCTCCCGGTTGCCTCCCACTGCTCCCTCCTGGCAAGTCTGGGGGCTAGGACTCAGACCCCGGACAAAGTCATCTTTCAAAATGGATCTGACACAACACTAGCATTTTTAGTTACCCTTGCATTAGAGAAGAAAAAGACATTTCCTACTTTCTGTCTTTGCCTTTTTTGTAGCTAAATACCTAATGCTGTGTATCAAAGGCCGTATCTTAGGGAGAATAATACACATTGAACTTGACTTCATTACAGGTGAATGTGCAATCCTGATTGTGCTTGTAGGATGTTAGTACTTCACAGACTAAAAACGGTTGTCAAAATGGATGCCTTCACTAGAATTCTTTTGCTCCTTTTTCTCTGTCTGGGTCTCAAGCAGTCATCTACATTCCTCATTGTGGTCTCCTCCCTCTCGGGTGCAGCTGGAGAAACCCAGAAAGAGTTCCTTTTTCCTCCATTTGACCAAGTGGAGCACAAGTGAATGGCAAGTGAACAGGGAGGATTACACGTGAGTCTGTTCACTTGCCAGGCAAGTGTCATTCGTCACTTGTAGTATGGCCCTTTGTCAGTGGGACAGCTTGAGGAAATACACTTGATTCAAGGAGTGAAAAAAGAGGGGAGCAGGCAACAGATGGCAATGATGGGGAGGGAGGACCAAGAGGGAAGTGACCTACCTTACAGGTAGGGTTGCCAGGTCCAGGTTGGGAATTTCCTGGAGATTTGGGGGGGGGGGTGGAGGATCCTGAAGAGGATGGGGTTTGGGGAGGGGAGGGGCCTCAGTGGGGTATAATTCCATAGAGTTCACCTTCAATTTTCTCCAGGGGAACTAATCTCTGTTGCCTGGAGATCAGTTGTAATTCCGGGAGATCTCTAGCTATCACCTGGAGGCTGGCAAGCCTACTTACAGGGTTGTTGTAGTGGAGGAGGGGCTGTGTATCTTGTGGTAATATAACAATGTAATAGAGAGGGAGTCGCTCTGTAAAGGGAAAAGGAACAAAGCACACAGGCCCGACTGTCTTTGGTGGTATCAGTGGGAGGAAGTTTCATTCATCCTTATCCTGATGGTTCCATTTTCCTTCACCATTTTAGAACCACTGCCTCAAAAAAATTCCTCCTTATACTATAGAATGCTCCGAGAGCTTGTATACCAACAGTCATTCTGAGACAAGTGCTAACTCCAGCCTTAGATTTGTTTGAAAGGAAAGTAAAGAGCTCCAAGATAGCATGGGATCGATTGTCCAGCATTTAATCTTGCATTATGCAAGATTTCAAGTAGTGCGGAACAATTTGTCATGCTCCATGTTCAAGAAAAATGTTTCAGAATGGGGGAAAGTATAACAACATACAGATATATTAATATTCTGCCCCAGGGTTGCCAGCCTCCAAGCGGACCCTAGAGATCTCCTAGAATTGCAGCTGATCTCCAGATTACAGGGATCAGTTCCCCCTGAAGGAGGGTGGACTCTGTGGCATTATTCCCTAGGTTCCACGTCCAAATTGCCAGGAATTTCCTAAATCAGAGTTGGCTACCCTGTTCTACTCATGTCAGGAATCTTAAATTTCCACCTACAACATCCAACCTGAAGAAGAGTTCTATGTAACTTTACTCAGACTCAAACTACAGTTGACAAGAGCAGACCCATTTCTTGAAATCCTTGTAAGTTTGCCTTCTAAGTGCTCCATATGCCCTACTAGCAATCAGTTGTCTAGTAGGACTGTGTATGCCCACCCTCTCTAAAGAGAAAATTTAGAAGGTGACAGAACAAAAGGTCGTGTGTTTGTGTGTTTTTGTTCAGTCTGCCAACATACACTGTAGAAACTGCTCTGCACAAAACATAGATGCAGTCAAAATCAGTTCATAATCTACCTACTGGGGTGCAAAATATTTACCTGAAAGAGGCACAGCATTTTTTTCCAGGTGTGTTGTCAAGACAAAGAGGGGGTTGCCTTAAGTTTGTGTACAAGTTACCCTTTACATACAGTCATAAAGAACTATTTTTCCAGCAACCGCATTGCTATACTGAAAGATTAAGAACTTTTTTACTATAACCTTTTATCGAGCAATCATCATTCTTTTCTTTCTTTCTGCGAAAGTTGGGGAGGGAATTGCAGTTTTTTAAAAAAGATGTTATTCAAGTACAAGCGGCTTGTGTGTGCGGCAGGTGATATTTTGTGCTACAGCTTGAATGTTCTGTAGAACAGGCGGGTAAGCGAGTAAGGAAAACAAATGCAGCTGTTCGCTTAAGTAACAAGTGACCTCTGTGACATAGGCTAATGCAGGAGTCTTAGAGTCATGCACCTGTCACTCCTCATAATCCATCACAGATGCTAATATACAGAGGTCACACACCCTCTGTGAGCAAACTACCTAGCTCAGTTTTCTGGGAAGAGCACAGGCCTTCCTGCACCTTCCAAGCAGTTTGGAGTACCAGTGGGCACTCCTGCCTTTCCGTTCAGGCAACCTAAGACCTGCTTCTCTTCTTTGGCCACGTACACCAACTGTTCCATGATTCCTTCTCTAAGACCCAACTCTCAAGCCAGAACTCAAAGGCCAGAAGGCCAAGACTCTGGTATGAACGTGCAACTGGCATCTGTGTTGATCAGCCATTACGTCTTGGAGGGCCTTCGTCATCAGTTTTAGAGTAAGACAGCCTACAGTCTGTTATCTCATCACCTGGCCTGGAGTGGTTATCTGTGGACCGCTGCCCAGTGCCACAACTGGATGCAACACTCAGGAGCAAATTTGAGGTCACAACTCACAAAGTTAATCTGGTGTTGAGGCGAAGTACGCACGTTCCATGACAGCCTTGTCACTGAACTGCTGTACAGGAGGTGCATAAGTGTAGGGCCCACTGTTGGGAATGGGAATGACTAGCCCCACAAGTACCCCCCAAGGCCAATCTGCTCCAGCCACTGTTTTTCTTTCCTTTGCAATGGCTTTGCCATGTACCCTGGCCCTTGGCAAGATGCTTCTAGTAACCACCACTGCCTCCGCCACTGCTGCCCAGCTGTGACTGCCTTGGACTTTCAGCTAGTTGGTGCTAAGGATGATCATTCTGGCACAAGAATGACAACTGCGGTGATCACTGGTCATGATGGGATGAACCCATAGTAATCTTCAGAAGGCTGTGCTCACCTTCACCTGGCCCAAAGGTGAGATCACAGATGACTGTGACAAACCACCTTTGGAAATACCTGAATATGTTCTTCAGGGGACTCTGCCCAGTGAATGCAAGATTGATGCACAAAAAGATGAACCCCAGCAAATGGCGCTGTATTGGGAGGTTCTGAATGACGATGAGCCCTTGGCATCCCTGCTCACATCCTGGTCACTGTCAACAGACTTGTGAAATAGAAAAGAGCCCAGTAGCACCTTTAAGACTAACCAACTTTACTGTAGCATAAGCTTTCGAGAATCACAGTTCTTTTCATCAGATCCTCTGGATCAACAGACTTGTGGGTGAGTGCTGCGGGAAGGTCCAGTGCTGCTGCACTCTGCCCTTCCAGATGTATGGATCCAATCCATCTTTGCTTTACAGCTGAGGGATGCATTGAGATCTGGGGCTACCTGAATGCAACTGGCCCTCTGTTTCCCCACTGCAGGTATGTGACGTTTCAGAAGTCCACCTAAAGCTGTTCTTGGGCCATTTGGTTCACAGCACACCATGTTAGATGGTGCTTAAAGGAGAGAGGACAGCTGATCTGAACACCCTGCTTTCCTCCATCAGGACGGAAATTGGAGGAGAGTACTCGGATGTTACTATTCCTAGATAACTATGGCACAGAAGCAGCATGCTTCAGTCACCCTCGTTGTCCCATCCATATTCCCTAACAATTCACAATGCTATCTTGGTTCAACAAATGTGCGGGCAGGCTTATAATTTTTACAGTGCTACCAATAGCCACTGGAAATATGCAAAGCTTTTTACAGTGCTCAAACAACTTTCTTCCTTTGTGCTTGGTAAAACTAGAAAGGGATGGAAGAGATGAGTTGGTTCCACAAGAAGCCAGATAGAGATGGGTCTGCACATCAGCTGCCTAACCAGCCTCTTGCCACACTCACTGGCTCACTAACTAATGCCTACGGGAAACGGACTTGAGAAATAGCTGCTAAAGCAGCCAAGACAGGGTGGAACTAGATTGGACACTATGAATATGGCAAAAAATGTAAGGTGCTACAGTGATTTTTGTGCATCTCAGAGTGATCTCCAAAGCTATCCAGGACTCCATAGGCTCTGTGATACTATGTGAATGTTGGACACCATTTTCAAGTGTCACCTGTTGGCACATGCAAGGGCCCTGGAAGAGCAACATCACCATCTAGGGCTGTTAGTGCCTCTGCTTCACAGCCACCTGCATACCCTCTGGTACTTCCCCATTCAACAACCCCTCCAGCCACCAAACTGCCCCCATCAGCCTCCTGTGGAGTGGCAGGAGATGCCCTCACCCCAAGAACCCACAGCAGACCAGTCTTCACCGCACGAACGTTTAGCAGCCGACTCCGCTGTGAAGTATACATCCTTATTTGTTCAACAAGTTCCAAATGGTTCTGAATCCATTGACTTATTTTTTTTTGTTTGGTTAATACCAATTTTTGTTTCAGTACTTACGGGGTTTGATTCACACGATGCATTAGCCAATTTGGGGAAAGGAAGCAAGGGAGAGCCATAAAGCAGTACAACTTCACGCAGCTGAGAATCTCCTTCAAGGCCATATTCAAAGCACAATTAAGACACATGCAAAGGGAAATACTGTTCTCTGTTACAAGCACCAGTTATTTGTTGTTGACGGAGGAATGGCTTCTGGCACAGGAAACAGCACCCACCCACCCCATGTTTCTCAGCAGCGCCTCGACTTTCAAGAACCAGGCATAAGTCTGGAGCATCTGCAGGACAGCCTTCATAGCCTGGAGGAGGCCACTGAAATGTTGACCGCCTATCAGACAGACGGTTAGGGAATGAGCATGTGGTTGATTTCCTTTCCTCAAAACCATGCGTAAAAACATCCAAGGGATTTTTCAGCATGCGTGTGTCTGGCTTCTGATACGTGCAAAAGGAAAGGCTGTTTTGCATGTGGTTTTACACGAGTTTTGCATGAGTTTAATCAGCTTACTGAGCCAGGAAAATTGATTTACAGTCACATCTTCGCTTTCTTGCATTTTATAAGATACACGTGTATCGCAGCATTGTTGCCTTCAAGTTGCATGCAGGGGGGGGGGGCATATCCAGAATGGGACAGCTGCCACATCCTTGTCCTTCCACTGCTTCGGCTGTGTTCATTCGCCTGTAGGAAGCTGTGGCCATGTTTAAAGATGGGCTGGTTCTAAGCAATGGTGCAGGTTCTGTACTTTTCATTTTAGGCTCTTGACGACGGTCTTAGCCCCCCACCCCCTCTTAATGCAGAGTTACAACGTGCTTGAAGGGGTGGACTGGTGAGCTGGAATCTTGGACTTCCATCCAAAAGACTGGGCTGAGTGGCGCCCTTGTTTCCACATGACCTTTTTTGGATTGGCTGCCCCGTCTGGTGGGAGAGGCCAGTGGGAGCAGTAGAACCCCCCAATTCAGGCGGCAGGAAGGTTGCAAGTGTAGAAGTGGAAGACTTAACACTGTCCCTTTCCTTAGATTTCAGAGCGGAACAAACCAGGGAGTTAGAAAGATAGATAGGTCAGGGCGTCGGTTTACTGTTTACTGCTCTGACTATCCTTTGATGTGTAGATTGCTATTCTCAGGACTTCCTCCTTGTGACACTTCTCTTCCTGGCTTTGTCACACTTCTCTCCCCTTCTCTCCATCTTGCAGTCATAAATGCAGGACTTGTCCTGCCAGCCATGTCCATCCTTAGATTAGATAGGTAGATACAGATCTATGTCTCCTCATTTCCTTTCAAAGTATGGAGTTCCTATAATAAAGAACTCTTATTTTCTTTCTAAATATCAATCAAGTGTAAGTTTATTTTCTCTCTCACATTCACACCAGCCAGCACACACACTCTAACCACCCATCATGCTTTCTCTGCAATCAGTATTGCTCTGTAAAAGGCCCAATTATAATCCCTATAAATAGATTTCTGGGGCCAGTACTTCTCCCTCTTTTAATTGGTTCCAGGCCCAGTTTATTGCTCTTACTTTTAATATCCAGGAATCCATGCAAGAAGAAGTGCTTGGGCTTTAAATTTTTTTTCCATCGTTGAGATTTCATATTCTGCTCTCCCCACCACTCTAATACAAATCTCTTCTTCTTGTAATCCTTATAATGGTCATTTCCCCACATCTTTAAAACAGCGCCCCACTCACGGAACGCTTTGCGCAATTTCTGACGTCGCCATTTCAAAAACAGAGGCAGGTAGTTATGATTCTGTTTTTGTGATGCTACGAAAATGGGATAATAACTGCCTGCCTCTGTTTTGGAAACAGTGACAATAGAAATCGGGCGATGCATTCCGTGAGTGGGGCGCTATTTTTAAGACATGGGGAAACGGTCAATAATTGGAGGGTAGGTCAGCAGTGTAATCCCCATATCGCAGGCCTGCTGAAAGGGAGTCATTTATCACTTGCTATTTGTATTGTCCAATTTGAACCCGAGACCTCCTGATTCATAGTTCAGCTTCTTTAGGCCGTACTAGGCATGATGTTGGGAGATCCGTGTGTCGATCGTCCCTCTGCTTTTGAAATGGAACCTTTTGCAATCTTTTACAAACAAAATCTAAAATCTTCGAGACACTTTATTGCTAGATGCTCTCATTGCACAAAGTAACTGTAGGATAGAAATCAGTAGTCAGTGAGGAAGGGGGAAGTATTCAGTTTCAAAATCCAAGACCTGATATTTCTGATGGTACGCTTTTAGTACTCTTGCAATTTTCTATAAATAGGGTGGCTTTTGTGGTCTTCCTCTTACCCTCACAAAACTCCCACTGTAAGGCGGGGGTTGGCAAAACGTCATTCAGGAGTGACCAGTCACTCTCCAAGCAATTCAAAGTCATGTTCTGCTCCCACCAGTACGGCTGTGATCCCTTTCTTATCCTTTTCCTTTAAAGATACTGCAACAGGCTGAAATACAAATAGCACAAAAATTGAAGGGGGAAAGCCTCACATGTATTCAGGCTTGGCACAATAGCATGTGAGGTTACTATATAGTGGCTGCTTAAGATCTCTGCTTCCCAGTTTTAAAGCGTTTATGCAGGGCTGTATTTATGACAACTGTTATAAGATATTATATGATGTATGCTAATTAGATTTTATAATATTTAGATTCGTATTGTTTTAACTGAAGTTTAACTTGTATAATACTTGCCAAATAAGGGAACGTCCTATTTTACTTGTTTAAAGCTGGTTGTGGACCGAAATAAATTCAATTCGATTCAGCATATGAGATATTATAGTAGCAGATAAAATATTTTCAGACTTAAAGGAAATGGATAACCCTACCTAGACCTCCAACTTCCAGTGTCAGTGCCATAGAGAAATGTTTGCATGTAGTGCAGAAACAATGACGGTATCATGTTTCAAAAAAGTTTAGTTGGAAAATCCTACTGTAAGCAGTTTGAACTGGAAGGCAAGTAGGACAAGCAGATAAGAAACCTGTAGAGAAGTAAGGTAGAAGGTTTGAGATGGAAAGGAGGAGAAGGGAACAAAGGAAACCAAGAACTGGCAAAGTTGTGCTGAACAGCATCTATTACCAGGCCTGTAGCTATGGAAGTCATTTGTGGGTAGTCTCCTTCTCAGATATGTTCACGTTTCACCACTGAATTCCAAGTGTTCCTTTTAAGAAACCAAGTCTCTAGTCCTTTCTGTTGCAGAGATATAAGGGGAAATGTGCAAGCAGTTTTTGCAGGAAGGAATGGAGAAGGGGGAGCAGCAACCCGGCTGGAGCTGGGTGTCAGGTCTGTTGCCCACAGTCCCTCCCTACTGTTACACAGCTTTAGATAGTATGTTGCAATAGCCTCGTGCACCTGTTCCCTTGTTGCTTTCCAGATTCCAGTACAGCGGGGACCTTATCTCGGATGCAGTGGCCTTGGGACAACTCCATCCTGACTTTCCCATCCTGCTACTCATTATGTTTTGCTGGAGGGGCTACGAGGGTGGGGGACATGTAGAGGGGTAGTTATATAGTGTATCATGTACTCAATGCATCATTCTTAACAAGGAACCTGTGTACAGCCAGACGCCTTTACTTGCTTCTGTGTATCCTACGGACATATGTATGGCGAGGCCTAGATATCTCAATAAAACCCACTTACTCAAGAGCCTGAATTTCTTGCTGCGAGGGTCAGCTTCAATGTATCCTGTCTTCCATAGACTGACACTGGGTTGGTTAACCATTTCCAGACCAACCCCATTCTGGTTGCCTTGGCCCTTTTCTCCCTTTGCTTCTGTTGCTTACCGCCTTGTTAATTAATAGGCTAGTCCAGAAACCCTTCAGTGTCAGCAGACTTTGGGGAGAAGGTACCAAAAACCGGTTCCCCTTTTGTAGCTGATAACCTGTAGGAGGGCAAGCCTGCCTAAGTGCTTCAGACCCAGGCTAGGAGAAGTCGGGGCACCAGGAAGAGTCTTAATTTAATATTTGTTACCCCCTCCCCTTTCAAGCCCAGTTGTCTGCCCTGGTTTTCCAAATGGTGGTAAAAAATAATCCATTGAGTTAAAAGAAATTGACTTTTTGTAGCTGTACGCTACAATAGTTTCTGTCCTCCTTCATGTATTTACATTATTTATTTATGTTATTTATAGTCCTCCTTTCTCACTGAGACTCAAGGCAGATTACACAATGTAATTCAATACAATCAACAGCTGGGGTATTTGATAATACAATAGGATATAGATTGCAGACATTTGAAAACAAGCGGAAATCTCATGCAGGGATGAAACGATGTCGAACAAAACATAAACCGTTTGACATGGCATAATTAATGACAGTAACAGACAGTGTCCTGTGGTCGTATAGTCCCCATTTCCTTACAGTACAGCCCTATTGCTTGTATAAAAAAGCCCTCCTGACTGATTTGGTTTTGCACAGTTGGTGGAAAGCCAGGAGAGCTGGAGTTTTCCTGACCTTTACAGGCAGGCCATTCCATAAGGTTGGCGCTGCCACTACAGAGAAGGCATGCGTATGGGCAGCTATTGATTCTGCCCATTTGCAGAGTGGCATTTGCAGAAGGCCCTGTTCAGATGAGTGGAGCTGCTCTGGGGAGAATAGCGGGCAGAAAACTGGAGTGAGATTTATACTCTTTTAGAGTGCATTGTGCCTTAACTGCATTCTCCGGCAAAAAGTCTTATTGCTGCTTTACCACAGTCTTGCAGATGTGTAGTTCAGCAAGAGACACTGTGCTTTTCAGACAGGAGGAAGCTACTGTTTAATCTCAAGGGCTCAGGGAAGAGCTGGGCTCAAAGACAAATCTGAAAATACAGTTTCAAGACAAGAAAATCACGAAGTTGAATCACCAGTCAGTCAATCTTTATTACGGTCATAGACCACACAATAATAGCATACAACCCAGTCATGGTAAGTCATATTATTTACAAATCACCAGATTTGGATCCAGTAGCCCCTTAAAGACCAACTAGATTTCCAGGGAATGAGCTTTCAAGAGTCAAAGCTTCCTTAGTCAGAACTGAATCATGTAATATTCGAGGACGTGTGACTCCCCTGCGGGATTTGATTTACATGTGATCATTCAGCTCCTCATTGGCTGCAATATTCTAAGCTAGTCTATAGTAAATCGGTTCCAGTTAAGCACAGAGTGGCTTTGCTATTCTCTCAGTCAGGCTGGCCAGATATTAGAAATAAATCTCAAATTGAAGTAGTCAGAGAGTATGTTTCACCTTTCCGTCCAACAAACTTCCCTTTCTCCCAGAAAAATATGGTTCTGCTTCTATAGTAAAACTGTACACATTTTAAACATGCTTCTTAATATTGCTTGTCCGTACAACTCCTTGGAGTTAATGGATGAAGTCATTTCTTTGTGTGTTGTTTCAATTGCACAGGAGATGTTTCCCGAACGCTTCCTTTTGCTGTCAGCAGCCGGGCTGCTGTTCCTAGTTACAGGTGAGCATGTGCCATGCCCTTAGGAGGGGATGAGGTAACTAGAACCATTCACCTGAAAGTTGGATTCATTGTACTTACTTACCATATGAAATAGGTAGGCATGGGAGGCTGTCATGCGGGGACAACAGCAGGACCTTTTAAAACACATTTCTAGGCTTCCTTGACAAGTTGCAGCCCAAGTGAAAAGGCCCAGGTAGGTCCACAAGTAGCATTAAGAGAATATTCTGTCTATCTTTCACACCTCTTCAACAGTAGAAAAGAGCAAGAGTCCAGTAGCACCTATCAGACGAACACAATTTGTGGTAGAGTATGAGCTTTTGTGAGCCACAGCTCACTTCTTCAGATATCTAGTATCTGAAGAAGTGAGCTATGGCTCAGGAAAACTCATACCCTACCACAAATTTTGTTAATCTTATAGGTACTACTGGACTCTTGCCGTTTTCTACAAACAGACTGACATGGCTACCCTTCTTGATCTTCCTCTTTAACAGTATGTGAAATCCTGTCAAGCAGATACATTTGGCATACTGAGTTACCCAGGAGTCACCAAGATGGTGCCCATGGACACCATGACACCTGCCAACACCTTTCATTGTGTGACTGAAGGAAAGTTGCAGTGGCCTTTTTGTGTGACTGGCTGCACCTCGCGGGTCAGCCACTTTGTGGCAGCCATTTTGTTGCTATGCCCGCCATGCTGCGTCAGAACTCCAAAGGTGCCCACCAACTAAAGTCTTTTAGGTTGGAGCCTCCAGGAGTGACCTAATTAATCAGGTCTACCTCTAGCAGAGGAGAACTCTACCAGCTGTGACAGATTTGCAACTAACTGCGCTCCACAAAATATTTTATTCACCAGGGCAAAGGAAAATATTGGGGAAGTTTGCTCACCTCCTTTTTTCATTTGAGTGCTTATATAATTTTATGAGCTATTTAGTTTATTACTACATTCTCAAGCTGCAGTGCTAAGAACACTTTCTTGGGTGTAAGCCCCACCACTTCAGATTGCTCTCTAATCGGCCTTGAATTTTCACTTTCACCTATGTTGTTCTGTTTTCCTCACTTGGACACCATTTTTCCTTATGTTTGTTAACATTAATTTTTCTTCCCCTTTCTTCTTCAGTGTTTTCCCTTGAATGCACCAAATACAATGTCAAAACCTGTGAGGAATGCATCCGTTCCGGCCCTGGCTGTGCCTGGTGCAAGAAGCGGGTAAGCTTCCCTCCCTGCTTCATTAAAGAAATTACATTTTAAAATTTTCCAGCCCCCTGTTCCTTCCTAATTTTTTGTGAGGGGTACATTTCGGTTTGAAGAGGGAAATTACCAGTTTCTTGTTTTGCTTTGCCAATTTCAAGCGCCTCAATTTTGAAAGATGACCCCACTGTCAGTGTTCCAAAAATCTGCTTAGCTACGCTCTGCTGTCTTCGTGATAGCAAAGGAAAGAACATATGAAATGCATTGTCAGCCTTTCTACGGGCAAGTTAAAACATACACATCTGTGTCGCTCAGCCAGGCCTTCCAAGTGGAAGCAAAGTGATGATTATTCCATAATACCCTGTTCATCTTCGTTCTTCTGTGCCTCCACACATGGGGACTGCGCAGGCGCAGGCCAGCCGCCGGAGAATTTTCTAGAGCTTCCATGGCTCCGAAGGGGCCGTTTGTCGCGCGCCTCAGCGACCGTTTTCCCGCCCAAACGGTCACGTGATCCTCCAGCGACCAACGGCCCCTTCCCTCAGTTCTCTTCTTGCCGCCGCTTGGAGAGAACGTGAGCTTCGTTGCTCTGTGCTTTTGTGCTTCGTGCTTATTCTGACTGATTGCTTGGCTTTTGACTTCGGACTTCGTGACCTCGACTATTCTTCGGATCTCGTTTTGGACTTTGTTGTGGACTCGGTAATTTGACTCGGACTGTTTTGACCTTCCTTTCGCGTGCCCCTGAAGATGGCCTCTAAGGCTCTCTTCAAGCATTGCCTGCAATGCCACACAAAAATGGCCAAGACCGATGGCCATGAACTGTGCCTGTTCTGTTTGGGAGAGACCCATAATGTGACGGCCTGTAAGATTTGCCAGGGCTTCACCAGCAAGGCCCGGCAGGAGCGCAAGGCCCGACTAAACTCCTCCCTGTGGCAGAAGGTCATGTCCGGAGGCGCTCCCTTGCCCTCTTCCAAGGCCGGCCCAAGCCCCTCTGCCGAACGGCATTCGAGAGCTGGCTCAGTGGCCTCCGCGAGGTCGGGGTCGAAACCGCGTCCCCCGAGTACCTCGGCGTCGAGAGCGGCCTCTCCAGCGCAGGGACCGGTGCGGCCGCCCCGTAGCGCGTCATCTACCAGGTCGGATCCGAGACCAGCTTCGGAACCGAGGATCCTGGTACCGAGTCCCCGGTCGGAACCGACGACCGGATCGGTTCCGATGAAGCCTAAGAGGTCGAAGCCGAGGTCCCCTTCGAAGGCGAGGAGCGCGTCGGTTCCGAGGTCTTCTTCGGAACCAGCGAAGAAGAAGAAGAAGACCAAGCATCATCGGTCGCCGCGTCCCGCTCCTCAGGAGGAGGTCATCGTGCTTCCTCACACGCCTTCCCCTCATCTGGGCTCCCCGGAGCCAGAAGACATCTCCGTGCCGGTGCTGGATCCGATGGCCTTCGAGACGGTGCCCGCAGAGTTCTCGTCGGGGCCGGAGCCGAGCCCGCACCGTCGGAGCCGACCGTCGCTTGCCCTTCGTTCGCCGAGGCTGGAACCGAGCCCGTCTCCTCGTCGGAGCCGTCCATCGCCTGCCCGTCCGTCTCCACCTCCGGTCGGTCGTGAGCGGCATGGTTCCGGGGACAGTGTCCGATCGGTCCGGTCCGCTGCGTCCCGGCATCGACAGGCTTCCTACCTCCCCTCGCCATACCGTTGCCAATGGGAGGGGGCACCTGCGGCTTTCTCCGTGTCGGAACCGAGGCCTTCGACATCGAGGTCGGCGTGGGCTCCCCCTCCGCTCCAGGTTCCGGAATCCCAGCTTGGTTCCGATGAGGAGGATGTGGAGAGCTTTGGCGGCTACCAGTCGGAGTCCTGGTCCGAACCATCGCCAGCTGAGGAGCTAGTGCCATCTGCGGACTCGCCATTCGAGGACCTCCGTATCTACGCCGACCAGATGGCAAGGATGGCCAAGGCTCTCGAGATGGACATCTCTTCAGCAGCCCCGAAGACCAAGGACAAGCTCCTCAAACGTATTTACGGGGATAATCCGGCGTACGTTGGCTTCCCCATGCTTGAGGGTATTGAGGAAATCGTGGAGAAGGTATGGCAGGTGCCCTGTGATCAGCCTCCAACATCCAAGAGGATTGAGCAGCTCTACAAAATCAAGCAGGGTACCTGGCCGGCACTGGTGAAACACCCTCCACCTTCCTCCTTGGTCACGGAGGAATTCAACCCCCGACGGTCGGGTCACTCCTCGGTGCCTGCCGATAAAGAGGGCAAGAAGCTGGATGCCATGGGCAGGCGCCAGTACATCGTCGCTTCGCTGGGTCTGAGGATTGCCAACTACCAGACCATCATGGCAGGGTACCAGCTGTACCTCTGGGAGAAGTTGGCATCCTATACCCGGGACCTTCCACCGGAGCAGAAGGCTGTGGTGTCCCTGCTGCAAACAGAGGCTGTCCGGCTGTCTAAGCAGCAGATGAATGCCGGGAGCCACGCTGCTGACACTGCTGCTCGGGGGATGGCTTCGGCGGTGGTCCTCAGGCGCCACTCCTGGTTGCGGTCTACGGCCCTGTCCCAGGAGGTGCGTTCCAGGGTGGAGAGCATGCCCTTTGAAGGGGACTCGCTGTTCTCCAAATCGACCGACGAGACCCTGAAAAAGAAAAAAGAGGACAGGCAGACGGCGCGGTCCTTGGGTCTGGCTCCAGCGGACAAGCCCTCCTCCAGACCACGGTACGCTCCCCGGTCCGGCCCTTACCACTACCAGGGCAGATACCAACATCAGCGGCCGGGCTACCAACCGTATCCTGCCTACCAGCAGCGGCCATACCCTCCCGCACAACAGCAGAGGAGGCGTCGGCCCTTCAAGCTTCGCCCGTCACAACAACCGGCCCAGCAGAAAGATCAGCAGGGCGCCGGGAGGCAGTACTGACGGGTCACGCCAGCCGTATCCCCGAACTTTTCGGACAGACTTGGTCCACTCCTCTCTGAGTGGGAGTCAATAACATCTGACTCATGGGTCTTAACTATTGTTGAACTGGGGTACGGGCTGGAGTTTGTTGAGCTGCCCAGATGCAGTTCACCCCTGACAGCTGTCAATAACACTATGGCCGAGCTGGATGCGGAAATCGTGTCGCTCTTGGCCAAGGGTGCTGTGGAAGAATTGCCCTATGAGGACTCTGTAAAGGGTTTCTTCTCTAGGTTCTTCCTGGTCCCTAAGAAGGATGGGGGCTTACGTCCCATTTTAGATCTGAGGGGCCTTAATGCCTTCCTCAAGGTGACCAAGTTCAAGATGGTTACGTTGGCGGCTGTGATCGCCTTGCTGAAACAGGGAGATTGGTTTGCGGTTCTTGACTTAAAAGACGCATACTTTCACGTGGGCATAAGGAAGGAGCACAGGAAGTACCTGAGCTTTGTTTACCGGCAAAGGGTTTTCCGGTATAAGGTGCTCCCCTTTGGCCTGTCCACTGCCCCACGAGTGTTCACTAAATGTGTGGCCCCTGTGGTTTCCTTCCTGCGGGAAGAAGGCTGTACCATCTTTCCGTACCTCGATGACTGGCTCATCGTGGCTGAATCGGAGTCTGGGCTGGTGCAGGACATTGGCTTGGTACTTAGCACTTGCCAACGCCTGGGGCTCCTGGTGAACTTGGAGAAATCCAAGCTGGTGCCCAACTGCAAGGTGTCCTACATTGGTGCACTGTTAGACTCTGTGGAGGGTAAGGCCCTGCTCCCCTTGGAGAGGGCTCGGTCCCTAAGGGGTCTAGTGTCCATGTTTAAAAGGAACCGATTCCAGTCTGTGCGCTCTATCCAGTGCTTACTAGGGCATATGGCAGCGGCCACCTCTGTGGTGCCTTTCGCTAGGCTGCGTATGCGCCCTCTCCAGAACTGGTTTGTGCGGAGGTACGATGCTCTGTTGCACCCTCCATCCCTCAAATTCTCTATCCCGAGGGTCATCCTCTCCTCCTTGGACTGGTGGCTGTCTGATGACAACTTGTTTAGAGGGACCCCCTTTGGGTATCAGCACCATGACGTCACGGTTACCACTGATGCCTCTCTGCTGGGATGGGGGGCTTACTGTGGTGATGTGTCTGTGCAAGATGTCTGGTCTGACAGGGAAAAGACCCTCCATATCAATGTGCTTGAACTAAGGGCCATTCGTTTTGCACTTGTGTCTCTTACAGCACTGCTGCGAAATCGTCAGGTCTTGGTGCAGACGGACAACACGACTGCCATGTACTACGTGAATCAGCAGGGGGGCACAGTGTCCATGGCCCTGTGCCGGGAAGCCACACTCACTTGGCAGTGGGCTATCAAGAACAGCGTGTCGCTCCGTGCTATACACGTAGCTGGGTCAGACAATGCCCGGGCAGATGCCCTCAGCAGGGTCCCTTTGCTGGACCACGAGTGGGAACTGAACGTAGAGTGCGTTGGGCCGATCTTCCAGATGTGGGGTCATCCAGTGATAGACGTGTTCGCCACTGCGGCGACCACCAAGGCCCACACGTTCTGTTCCAGGGCAGGGAGCGACCCCCTCTCTATTGGGGATGCCTTCCAGTTTACGTGGACGCAGGGCTTGCACTACATGTTTCCTCCGTTCCCCTTGATTCCCAGGGTCCTGTGCAAGATAGAGGAGGACGGGACGGACTGCATCCTGGTGGCCCCCTTCTGGCCACGGCAGGTTTGGTTCCCGAAGCTCCTGCGGATGTCCCAACGGACATATGTGAGTCTGCCCCCTCGGCAAGACCTTCTCCTAAACGGGAGCCTAGTCCACCACGATCCCAGGAAGCTGCACCTAACGGCTTGGCGGATCGTTCCTCCCCGATAGGCTTTACTGACGAGGTACAGCGGGTCCTCCTGAATGCCCGTCGGCCATCCACTAGGCGCGCTTATGCGGCCAAGTGGCGCAGGTTTGAGCTCTGGGCACTTGCCAGAGGAGTGGTGCCTGACACCAGTCCCTTGGGGGTTGTGTTCGAGTATTTGTGCCACTTGCGTGGCCTGGGCTTGAAGGTGTCCTCCCTCAAGGTACACTTGGCGGCGATATCAGCTGCTCACGCCCGAGTTGAGGGTGCTACGGTGTTTTCTCACCCACATTCCCGCCAGTTCCTTAAGGGCATGTACAATCTTTACCCACCTGTGTCGGCGCCAGTGCCTCAGTGGTCGCTGTCCTTGGTGCTCTCACGTCTCATGTTGCCTCCATTTGAACCTATGGCTACATGCCCCTTGGATGTGCTATCCTACAAGGTAGCATTCTTGGTGGCCGTCACATCGGCCAGAAGGGTCAGTGAGCTGTCTGCACTGCGGTCTGACCCTCCCTTTCTTGTGTTTCATTCCAACAAGGTGGTCCTGCGTCCCTGCCTTGGGTTCCTGCCCAAGGTGGTGTCCGCCTTCCACCTCTCGCAGGATATCTCACTGCCTGCATTCTTTCCTCAACCCTCCTCTAAGGGGGAAAAGGCCCTTCATTCCCTAGACTTGAAGAGGGCCCTAGCCTATTACCTGGATAGGACGAAGGAATTCCGCTCCTGTCCTCACCTGTTTGTATGTTTTGGGGCCAAGGACAAGGGTAACAGGGCTTCCTCACAGACCCTGTCTAGGTGGATTGTGACGGCCATTAGCAAGGCCTATTCCCTGGCAGGGGTGGCTTGCCCGCTTCATGTCAGAGCCCACTCCACGCGGTCCCAAGCATCCTCTTCGGCACTCCTCAGGGGGGTGCCCCTGGTTAACATTTGTAAAGCGGCCACATGGTCCTCTGCAGACACCTTTGTCAGGCATTACGCCGTTGATGTCAATGCGGAGCAGGATGTATCTGTGGCCAAGGCTGTCTTACACTCCCTTTTTTCCTGAGGGAGTTTAGGAATGACTTTCTTGGCGTACCTGCTGGGTACCCTTGAGTGAAAGTGTGTATATATGTACCTGGGGGTGTTTATATATGTAAATATTGAGTATTTATGTGTCCTTACACAGTATTTTTACGTAGATGTATATATGCATATCTATTTATTGTTGTTCTTGTTTGTTCAATAAAATTGTGTTGGACTTCACCCCCGCCTTCCTTATTGTGTGAAGCTTGGTACACTCCCATGTGTGGAGGCACAGAAGAACGAAGATGAAAACAGGGTTAACATACCTGTAACTTATGTTCATCGAGTTCTTCTGTGCTGACACACAACCCTCCCTCCTACCCCGCTGTGAACTCCAATGCACGATAATGTGTTGGCTGTAACGGAAATTGGTGTTTTTAAGGTGTTATGGCTGAAGTGTGTTGGTCAAGCGGCGGCAAGGGAGAACTGAGGGAAGGGGCCGTTGGTCGCTGGAGGATCACGTGACCGTTTGGGCAGGAAAACGGTCGCTGAGGCGCGCGACAAATGGCCCCTTCGGAGCCATGGAAGCTCTAGAAAATTCTCCGGCGGCTGGCCTGCGCCTGCGCAGTCCCCATGTGTGTCAGCACAGAAGAACTCGATGAACATAAGTTACAGGTATGTTAACCCTGTTTTACAACTGGTTGCCTGGTCCCCTGACCCACCCGGCGGGAGGTGGGAGACCCCACACTCACCTTTAGCATGGTTCTGTCTCGTGTGCAAAGCACGCGTGTGCTTCCAGGCTGCACGATGATGTCACTTCTGGGAAGTGATGTCATTACACAGGGCTTTCACTTGTGATGGGGCTTTCCCCATCACAAGGTGCTTTCCCCCTCTCCAGCCAGGTAAGCAGTGGGGGGGGCAGAGGGTGGGAGCAGGGGATCCCCCCCTGAGTGGGGGACTAGATCTCTCTAAACTGATGGGCATCCTCTTTCACAGAGGCCGTTTCCGCATGTCTTACCTGCCTGTAGAACATAGCTCGAAAGACCCAGAAGACAGCGTCTTCTTGCGCGAAATTGCACCAGGAAGACGCTGTTATCCGGGAGTTTTGTGCGCATCGGGTCTTTCGCGCGATGTTCCACAGGCAGGTAAGACGTGTGGAAACTTCCAGAGTTTACTAGAGAATACTGCAAAAAATAAACAAACAATGACATTTTTCTTCCTGTATATAATAGTAAAGCCCTAGCTGGTGCCAATAAAGAAAGCCATAGCATCAGGGCACACACAGATAAGCAAGGGATTTTTGCACCCTTGGGGGAATTCCCAGCTATGTAGAAAGGTAGGGCTTTGTACACTAATAAAAACTTACCTCAAAAGCCCTGCATGGCCTAGGGCCCGCATATATGAAGGGTATCACTTTGGATTGCATGTCCCCATGTGGCAACTGCTCCTCCTTGCAGGGCTTGCTGTTTGTGCACCCTCACTTGACTAGGGGGCATTCTGCAACTGCCTGGGCTTAGGTTTTATTGTGGCCAAGCGACACATTAGTATTGTGAACGAGTTGTGTCTGGTGGTGGCAGGGGTGCCACCTGACAGGAGTTGCCCCAGGTGCTGGCAACCCAAAATATGGCACTGCAGGCATTTATTTGATGATGAGACCCTGATGGCTATCAATCACCTCCTTAATGTTAGGCTTGATTCCTATTACTGTGTGCCAAATTTAAAGGCCTAGGGGAGAAATTTAGGATTTTATCCTCAGGATGAAGTTAGCTGTATAAAATAGCTCTCCTCCACTGGCTGGAGAAGAGCCGTTTTATACAAATGGGGAGAAGGGCGCGGCTTTGAATCCCAAATGCCTCCAAAAGTTCTAAATGCCCCCTCCCAAGATTTGTGAATTATACTAGGTTGGGGAACTCATTGTATGGTCCTTATTAAAATAGAAAATAGTCCAGTAGCACCTTTAAGACTAATCAACTTTATTGTAGCATAAGGTTTCGAGAACCACAGTTCTCTTCGTCAGATGCAAGTTGGCTAGTCTTAAAGGTGCTACTGGACTCTTTTCTGTTTTGCTACTACAGACTAACACGGCTAACTCCTCTGGATCTATGACCATGGAAAGGTCCTTATTAAGAATCACAGGCTTATAGAAACCTGGAGGAAGGATTTGCAATATCCCCTCCGGCACAATTCTCACACAACTTACAGTTCTCAACAGCAAGTGTTTTGAAACAGTTGACGTTTCTGAACAGTCTTCATAGGCAGTCTGATGCAGAGCACATTGCAGTAGTCTAGCCTGGGTGTAGTCAATGAATGAGTAACTGTGGACAAATCCTTGGGATTAGTGTTGAGCTGAACAATCCATGTTTGACTGGTTTCTGTCAGACAAGAATGGTGATGTCCCATCTGTGAAATCTCAGCATGCTCCTAGTGACTTGCTAAAGAACTCACCCAGAAGCTATGATTTGAGCATATGTGTATCAGGATCCACTCATGGGAGCTTGCTGGTTCTCTAATTTCTAAGTCATTTACGTACATCCAAATGTATTAAAAAGCCTGGAAAGTGGTCATGGGAATGAATGAGCTTCTATTTTTTGCTTTCTATCCCATTTAATATCTTACCCAGAGCTCCTGTAAATTAATATTTACTTCTTATTTGAAAGGAGTAGTCCCTGACTGCTTTCCACTGCCATCCCAAGCTAAGAGTTACTCCCTTCTAAAGACCATTGAAGTCAGCGGGCTTTGAACTGTGTCACCCTGCCTGGGAGTGCACTGTTGGAGTGGTAGTATCCAATTGTGTTCATATGCCTTCTACCTACTGTCAGTCCATCTAGCTCAGTTATGTCTAGTCCAGTTGGCTGAGGCTTCCCAGCATCTCAGGCAAGCCCTTTTCAGCCCTCGTTGCTGGCATGCCCAGGGTGGAGCTTGAGATCCTTTGCAGGCAATGCATCTGCTCCTGTGACTAAGCATTGGCCCTTCTCCAATTGCACAACTCTTACTGACCATTTTACCCTTCTTGATTTTTACAAAATACAGAATTTCACAAAAGTGGGAGAACCAGATTCTATCCGCTGTGACACCATGCAACAGCTCCAGCAGAGGGGATGTGAAGGGAATATTATTTTCCCCGAAAGCTATGCCGATCCTTACCCTTTGCCTCCTCCCTTTATGAAGAAACAAATCTACCCCGAAACGGTGGATCTGCGGCTAAGACAAGGTGCTGTTTTTCATTAATCCCTACATGTTGAAAGGAGTTGGTGGGGGTGGCTGATTTCCCTTGTAGAAAGTTCAGGCTGTGTGCAGGCGGTCATTTTTGCAGAGCTGCATGAACACCTCTGCTCCGACCGTTACTGTGGCACTGCTTTGGATCCAGAAATGGTAGCTGCAGATGCATCTGACGAAGAGAGCTGTGGTTCTCGAAAGCTTATGCTACAGTACAGTTGGTTATTCTTAAAGGTGCTACTGGACTCTTTTCTATTTTGCTACTACAGACTAACAGGCTAACTCCTCTGATTCTTAGGCAAAAGGATAAGACAAATTCCTGCATGGTTTGAAGAAGAGTATACAAAGTTCAAAGAAAACTTGATAAAAATTACAAAAACATTCTTGGTATTTTGGAATGTGACGGTGTAGGAATAGGCAGCACTGCACTTTTTCTTTTTAAAAAAAGCTAAGTAATGATAGTGGAAATGGATACATCCAGTTAAGTAGTATAGCCACTATTATTAAATATACCTACATGCTGGGGTTGCTTGCTCTAGAATGGGAAATTCCTGGAGATTTAGGGGTGGAGTCTGGGAAGGGCAGGGTTTAGAGGAAGGGGGGTATAATGCCATCTAGTCCACCCTCCAAAATAGTCATTTTCTCCAGGGGAACTGATTTCTGTAATCTGGAGATCAGTTGTATATCCAGGAGCTCTCCAGGCCCTACTTGGACATTTGGCAGTCCTTCTACATGCAAACAGGGCTTTTTTCCCTGGGGAAACAGGAGAGCGAACTATCTTTCGGGGCAACTCCTGGCAGGAAGTGGCATCCCACCCCCACCACCCTGCACGCTCCTGGGACTGTGTGGTGATGTCACTTCCGGGAAGTGACATCATCACACATGTGAATTGGCTCCCCCACCAGCGCTCCCATGATTTGTGCCAGCTCGCCTCCCCACCCCTTACCTCGATCACACCATTGAGCCTCCCACAGGGGAGGCCGGCCAGGTGAGCAAGCGCGGCACTGCCTGCTGCAAAGCAGCAGCGGAGGCTGGCATGCACGCACTGCTCAGCTGAGCCATGGCCCGGTGCTTCACCCCGATTGAGCAGGGGAGGCTGGCCTGGTGAGCAAGCGCACTGCAGCCCACTGGGAAGCAGTGGCAGGGGCTGGCGCATGTGCTGCTCAGCTGAGCTGCAGCCTGGTGCCTCATCCCACTCCAGCAGGGGAGGCCGGGCATGCAAGCAAGCGAGTGCACCATGGCCTGCTGCAAGGCTGAGGGGTGCCTCCCCGCCTCCCCAATGGAGCGGAGTGGGGAGGCACCTGGCATGGGCCAGCATGCCGTTCCCCCACCCTCTCACTGCATGTGCTTTCCCCCCCTTGCAGGAGCAGGCTTACTTTTTAAAATGGCCATTTACTGCAGGGAAATTGATCTCTGTCTGGAGATCAGGGGGGCGGGACCACCACACACACACACGATCTCCTTAGAGAGGTGCCGAAATGCTGTTCCAGTGCGTTCCAGCAGGGAAAAAAACCCTGCATGCACATGTATCTGTTGTAGCTAAGTAGGAGAGCAAATCTGTGCCGTCGTACTCAGAATCCTACACAGGTGTATTCAGTGGGGCTTATCACTAGGCAAGTGTTCTTGGGGTTGCACTGTTGGCCACATTGCTGGAAGCTGGGCTGGGTTTTCTCAAGCACTGCTTCAAGCGCTAAAAAAACCCCTTGAAATCTCTTTGAACAGAGATTTTAAAAAATGAATGTGTTTGCCATGGGAAGTGATATCTCTTAAGTAGTATCTCCAAATCTCTGAAAAATATTCCTTACAGAGTTTTAGCATGTACTTAAAGGCTTGAACATTAAGGTCCATGAATATTTCATTCAGCCCATGGCAGTCTTACCTTTTTTGTTGGTTTGTTTAAACTTTTATAGACTCAGGGCTTTTCTGCATTGGGTCTTTCCTCCAGCTTAGCTTCAACTTTATGGGTTTTTCTTTCCTTTACACAAGGTATAGTTTTTCAGTCAGTGTTCTCCGGTTTTTCTTTAAGTTTCTCCTGTATTTTTTAAGGCTACCTTCGTAGTGGTCTGAAAAAGCATAAGGGAAACTAAAAAAATCCCAAGCAAATCCAGAATACTGTGTGTAAAGGAGGGGAAAAGATGCAGTTCAGAAGCCACATGGTTGGATTAAGTTGATGTGGAAAAGCCTTGTGTGTATCAAAGCTTTCTCACAACAGCATGTGGTTGCTGCAGTTTTATTTTTTAAAGTTATTTATTTATTTATATCATATTCGTACTCCACCCTCCCTGCGAGCAGGCTCAGGGCGGATAACAACATTAAATCAATTAAAACATTCCATACTAAACATTAAAAATATCATACAAAAATAGCAGCACTCTTTTTCCTGATGGCAGCATTACAATTAAGACAAATAATACAACAGTAAAACTGAAAATAGCAGTAGCTTAAAAAACAGTGTTGGGCAGCTATCACGGGGAGCGGGGTAGATGTATCCTCCAGCCAGCGGAGGCCCCACCTCAGCCATAAGCCTGGCAGAACAACTCTGTCTTACAGGCCCGGCAGAAAGATAGTAAATCCTGCCGGGCCCTGGTCTCAGTAGACAGAGCGTTCCACCAGGTAGGAGCCAGGACTGAGAAAGCTCTGGCTCTAGTCGAGGGCAGGCAGGCCTCCTTGGAGCCAGGGACTGATAACAGTTGCTTTCCTCCCAATCAGAGGGTCCTCTGGGGAGTATACGGGGAGAGACGGTCCCTCAGATACGCTGGTCCAGGTCCTCACAGGGCCTTATAGGTCAATACCAAGACCTTGAACCAATACCAAGACCTTGAAAACCTAAAATAAAAAGTGTATTTGTCCCGCTAGCCATCTCGATTTCCCCTATCCCCATATTTCCTTACAGCAGTTGAAAAACCTTTTTTTAAAAAAAACCTCCTCACACAGTGTCTAAAGTAAACAGATATCGTTATTGCTTTGAAAATAAAGTGATTTTGTTCCTCGGATCGCTTCTTCGTGATTAGTTATCATGAAGATGCAGAGGTGAGTAGCATCAGGACAATGGGTTAGGTGAAATATCTGACATACCGTTACATAGGCAAACTCACCCCTTCCGCCAAATGCAAATGCTTTTCTTTCTTTGCAACCAGTGTTCATCCCCGGACAAAATGAAACATGTTCTGGTTTTCAAGATCCCACTATACCTGGTTCTTGTATTACGGAAAGTACTGAAATATATCGGGATCTGCCACACTTCATACAATACACTGAATTTGCACCGTTTGCTCTTTTCCTTCATTGCGTTATCCTGAAATTAGGGCAGGCCAGGAGTACCTTACGGGCTCCGCTGTAAGGGTGTCAGTGAAGAAAATGATGAGTCTGTCCGTTGTGAGAGAGAATTAAGGCAAATGCTTCTTCTGTCTTGTTTAACTGACAGATCAACCTGCTGTTTTTAATGTGACGTTCCACCGGGCCGCTGATTACCCGATTGATCTGTACTACTTGATGGACCTCTCATTCTCCATGAATGATGATCTGGTGAATGTAAAGAAACTGGGAGGAGATCTCCTGGATGCTCTCAACCAAATCACCAGCCTTGCCAAGATAGGTGCGTGCGGGTCTAATGAATGAATTGTAATCACCTAAAAGATTACTAAAGATCTAATTTCCAGATTCGAGGTTTACTTTTAACTCCAGACTAGGTAAATTACAAAGGGTAAGTATGTTTTGCATACCTCACATTGTAACAATTGTCAATCGTGTTCCCATGGAAGGACTCTAAATTGGGCCATCTGCTGCCTCTCTATAGCAAGGGAATTGGGCTGCTTCTCACATGAAATGATTTCAATAGGCAGACCTGTGGCGTTTTATCTAACTTATGTGACCTGTATGTTGTAACTTCTGTAAAGGCTCTCTATCAGCAATGGGTATAACTCTCCCTGTTAAAATGTTATCATATGAACAATAATAAGAAACACTGTTTACTTGTTATATCAGGGTCTTTAAGACAGGGGACTTCTAGGTGGTGGTAATTAGACATGGGCACGAACAGGGGAAAAAACCCGAACACCCTGTTCGTCATTCGGTGCCATCCATGAACAACGAACAACGAACATGGATGAACATGAAGTGTTCCCAGACATGTTCCTTGTTTGTTGTTCGTGGGGGCCAGAACCACGTGATAGCTGGCTTATGTCAACCCTCCTGGGGTTTTGAAGGCAAGAGACAGATAGTAATAATATTTGATTTATATAACGCCCTTCGGGACAACTTAACGCCCACTCAGAGTGGTTTACAAAGTGTGCTGTTATTCTCACAACAATCATCCTGTGAGGTAGGTGAGGTTGAGAGAGCTCTGCGAGAGCTGTGACTAAACCAAGGTCACCCAGCTGGCTTCAAGAGGAGGAGTGAGGAATCAAACCTGGTTCTCCAGATTAGAGTCCTGCCACTCTTAATTGCTATACCAAATTGGCTCCCAAACGGAGGTGGTTTGCCATTGCCTGCCTCTGCAACCTTGGTTTTTGCTGGAGGTCTCCCATCCAATTACTAAGGCCAACACTGCTTAGCTTCTGAGATCTGATGAGATCAGGCTTGCCTAGGCTATCCTGACAGGCTATCCAGGTCAGGGCCTGCTGTTAAATACCTCATTATTTTAATCTACTGTGGTTTAAAGCCCTTCTGTATGTGCGTGTTCAGTAGTGTTATGCAGTTTCTGTCTGCTGCTTTTCAGTGCCACTTCTCTTGTGTTTCATCAGGGTTTGGTGCCTTTGTGGATAAGACTGTGTTGCCCTTTGTTAACACACATCCAGAGAAGCTGAAGAACCCCTGTCCAAACCAGGAGAGCAACTGTCAACCACCATTTGCTTTCAGGCATGTGCTCAGCCTCACAAATAACGTAAAGCAGTTTGCACAACAAGTGGGGGCGCAGCACATTTCAGGAAATCTTGATGCCCCGGAGGGGGGGCTGGATGCCATGATGCAAGCGGCTGTTTGTGGGGTAAGAGATCTGTCACACCTACAGTACAACAATGGGTACAATGATGAAGTGTTCTGGGGGGGGGGGGGAGAACTTGAGTGAGAGGACACAGTCTTGCCATCAAGAGTGGTAGTTTTCCCAAAAGGTCTTAATGCTGCTAGTACCAGTTGTATTTTCTAGAGACTTCATGGGTAGCTCCACTTGGGGTTCATTGCCAATGTATAATCCAGAGCTTGCCAGAGAAAGCTAAATTTAGGCAAATGGCAGCTCAGGTAGGTCAAATATGGCTTCTTGGGTGCTGAACGGCAGTGTTTTTTTTCTTTGAGCATCCTTATCCTCTGTTTTGTTGTCTTTTTGTGGTTTCTTCATTGTTCCTTTGGTTTCTCAAATTGGATCAAAGGTGGTTTGAGAAAGCACTGCCGTTTGGCTCCCAAAGCGTGGGAGAACCTCTATGTGAAAATACTCTCTTAAAATCCAGCTGATCTATCACTGCATTTCTTTATATCAACTCTAATTCTGCTATCTGGACTATCTATCTGATGAAGTTGACTGTGACCTGTCATGGGCACCCTGTTTCACAGGGACGCCAGGAGAGGATGTCAAGAGCAAAACACTCAAAGCTGGAGGGTGAATCCTCACCTCCCAGGGTAATAGGAGCTCCCACCAATCTCTCTAAACTAACTATCATATGTGAGACAAACTATCACCAAGAGACAAATCTCCAGCCCTACCAGGTGTTAAACAAAAAGTCAACCGTGCAAGGTAGGATGCTTGTACAGGCTTGGCTTCTGATGGTGCTGGAATGTCTCCTAAGGTGTCTCCAAGTCACCTTACTCATGAAGACACATTACTGAAGAGTCAGGAAAATTTTAATGAGCTTCTAGAGATTTGTTCTCCCCCAGTTGTTGTCATTACACTTTCTCTGGCAGGGAGAGTTTTGTTTCGGATGAGCTGGAGATGTTGGGGGAAAGGAAGCATGTGGAAGTCTTGCTGCTGCTGCTTCCTCACCCCATATCTTTGCTGTATCTGTAAGAATAATGAGTTCATGCAATAGTGTAGTATTTTTACGGTAGCATTAAACTCCTTCACGATACTAACTGCTTGGGAGTAGAACCTAGAAGGGTGGTGGACTATCCCTCTGTGGAGATTTCCGAAGAACAGCTGTTAAGACTACTGCAGCATAGAAGTTATCTGGTCTCAGACAGGAATTGGGACTGGGTGATTTATTGGGACCCTTCCTGCTTTTACTTTATAAATGTATTTACTGTTTTGAAACCTTTTCTTCTTTTTTTTAATCCAGTCTAAAATTGGCTGGACTAACGCCACTCGCTTACTGGTGTACACTACAGACGATGGTTTCCATTTTGCTGGGGATGGAAAGCTTGGAGCTATCTTAACTCCTTTTGACGGGAAATGCCACCTGGAGGGAAATATGTATACAAAAAGCAACGAATACGTAAGTTCTCTGAGCTGCCAGTACACCGCATAAAGCAATTGCAATGAGCAGCGTAATATGTGATCTATAATAAGTTATTTTAGGCTTGAACAGGAACTCTGTGGCTCATATCATCTCATAATGACTCATCTCCTATCTTCTCATAATTTTCAAAGGATATACTCACTGACAGTATAAAAATATGAAAAAAATCATTTTCCTAGGTCCATTTGGGCGGCACAATTTGGTGATAATTAATTATGGTCAAGATTTATAATCAGTACTACAGGAAACCTCGGAAGTTTTTTTTTTAACTGACCCCAAACTAAAAGCCAAAATTATGTATACTGCTTATTTCATGGCTTCTATAGAAGAAAGGAGGAGAATGGCCAGTGGCTGAGACTGCATGATTTCTCTGGTGGGAAAGAGTAGGGTCCATATTAAAAAATCCCTCTCACTTGGTGATGGTGATACAGTCACTAGGCTTGGAACCCAAACTGGTGACTCAAATGAAGTGCCGTCCAAGACCAACAAATCTTGGGAAATCATGTCTGCTGAATTGAAAAGAGACCCTTCCAAAGTAGCTTTCATTAATGTTTCCTTTTTCAACAGGACTATCCATCCGTTGGCCAGCTGGTGCAAAAACTTGAAGAAAATAATATCCAGCCCATTTTCGCCGTCACCCATAAAGTTGCTGATACATACCGAGTAAGCAAAATTTCCAGAGGTATAGAAAGTTAGGCATGCAATTACTATAGTGAAAAAGGGGAAAGATGCAAAGTGCAACCCTAAGCAGAGACATGGGCTGTTTCCACACGTCTTACCTGCCTGCAGAACATCGCGCGAAAGACCCAGAAGACAGCTTCTTCTTGCACGAAATCACACCAGGAAGATGCTGTTATTCGGGAGTTTTGTGTGAATCGTGTTTTGTTTTGCGTGAATCGTGCAAAACTCAGAAACTAAGCAGAATCTGATCTCATTAGTACTTAGAAAGGAGACCATCAAAGAAGACCAGGGTTGCTATGCAGCAGCAGGCAACGATAAACTACCTCTCTTGCCTTGAAAATCCCAACAAGGGGTCACCATAAGTCAATAAGAACAACAACATTTGTTAGATACCCCCGCCCTCCAGGACAGCTTAACACCCACTCAGAGTGGTTTACAAAGTATGTTATTATCCTCACAACAAGCACCCTGTGAGGTGGGCGGGGCTGAGAGAGCTCCGGAGAGCTGTGACTGATCCAAAGTCACCCAGCTGGCTTCAAGCGGAGGAGTAGATAATCAAACCCAGTTCTCCAGATTAGAGTCTTGCTGCTCTTAACCACTACATCAAACTTGCTCTCAAGTCATGTTGACTATGACTAGACACTTTACACACACAATATGCACAGATCATGGCTGTTTCCACATGGCTTACCTCTGCTCGTAACGACCCGGTAGATCGCGCAAAAAACGCGGAAGATCGCGTTTTCTCGCGCGGGATTTGCGCGACATGACGTCACATGACGTTGCGCAAATCTCGCACGAGAAAACGCGATCTTCCACGTTTTTTGCGCGATCTACCAGGTTGTTACGGGCAGAGGTAAGCCGTGTGGAAACGGCCCAAGTCAGTGGAGGTGAGACTGGTTGTATCCTACTCTGACCTAGGGAGCCTTCATTCAGCACAGCAAGAGGCTGTTCCAAGCCTATTTTATTGGAGAAAAAGCTCCTTAGGCTGGAGGGAGGCTTAAAACCTCGCTGAGCTAGGATACAAGTCATTTTGCTTTTGTATTATAACCTGATAGATGTTGTTGTTCTGTATCTAATGGAGTGAGACAACACTTTGCTCTTCATTTGTAGAAACTAAGTGATATGATCCCCAAGTCTGCTGTCGGAGAGCTGCAAGAGGATTCCAGTAATGTCATCCAACTTATCCAGGATGCTTACAATGTAAGTATTAACTAGTAATATGCTTCCACCCTTTAGAGAGATTTAAAAAATGTTAAACTAATGTTTATTATCTTTGTGTAGATGTTTACATTGCTAGCTCATTTGAACGGTCAGGGAAATATATGGGTTCAAACTTTCGAAGTTTTTCCAGGTGTGGCTGCACAGCCCCTGCTCCGCTTTCCTGGTTGCTTTTCTTCAACTTCCTTTCTGTTCCCTATAGTGGAACCCTGATGAAGGTAACTGGCATGCTCAGAAAAAGGAGAAAGAACTGCGGCTAAGGAAGAGATGGGAGTAAAGTCAACAACTGACATGCTTCCCCATCACTTCTGTTAAATCAGAAGTAGGAAGTAACTGTCTGAATAATTTCAAGGGCTTCTTTTCTTTCTTTCTCCCCCTTGTGAGTTGGATGCCTTGGGATGGCAGGGCCTTAAGCAAAGTGAAGTTCTGCTTTGGTTCCCTTGCCTCAATCTTACTACTCCCCTACTAGAGCCAAGCTACAAGTGACGAATTACACTTGAACGGCAAGTGAACAGACTCATGTGTATTCCTCCCTGTTCACTTGCGCTCCACTTGATCATGTGGAGCGCAAGTGGAGCACAAGTGAACAGGGAGGAATACACGTGAGTCTGTTCACTTGCCAGGCCAGTGTAGTTCGACACTTGTAGCTTGGCTCCTAGTTATCTGCTTCCTTAGAGGGAAATTAAATCCTACTATTTTTTCCTTTGGTTCAGCAGACTCTCTCCTTCCTTTCCATGTAGACCTTAATTCTTAGGATGCTTGGACGTTTGAAAAATGCAGTGCTATATTTTCTAGATCTCTTTTATCACAGTCAGCATTGCTGAAGCCAGTCTGTAGCCATTAGGAGCAAAAAATCCAACCCTCGCCAAACTGTTATCTGTTCATGCTACATTGAGTCAGCTCAGAAAGGGCAACAGAGATTTTTAGCTCCCTGCAAATGTCCCTCTTTTCCTCGGGAGATTCGTCTCAGTTTTCTCCCCATGGCTTAGGAAGATCGCTATTCTCTGCTTCTCACCTAAGCAGAGGAGACTTCACAGGCTTCCTAAACTACATAGCAAGGATCAGAAATGCCTCTTGGGAGAGAGACTGTGGGAGGAGGGTGACTTGCAGTGAATACTGCTTTGTGTTTTCTCTTGATGACGGTGGCACACTTGAGTTCCTCTCTTTGCTTCTTTCATCAAGCTCATTTTCATTTCTTTGCAGAACTTGTCTTCCAAAATCATTTTGGACCACGGTCCCATACCAAGCTTCATCAAAATCTCATACGACTCCTTCTGCCCTAACAAAATACACACCAAGGACAAACCAAGAGGGGAATGTGATAACGTCAAGAAGAATGATAGGGTAGGAAAAGACTGGTTGGCATGTTTCTGTTCTGCTTGCAGTTGGTGGGTGCACTGAGAAAAAAAGTAAGGTCATTTTTTTTTAGAGAGCCTTGCCACTTGCCACTTAAACCCTCTGTCCCAAATCCTTTAAAAAAATACAGCTTGTTGTCTTCAGTATGCTTCATGAGTGGAGAATATTTCTATGATTCCTTTTTCCATTGTCCAAACATTACCTGATAAGGAGTTTAGATTTATGGAGACTCAGGACCTCTGTAAAGAGAGCAGATTGATTAAGGTGATCTGCTCCCAGAAGCAAATGTATTGGATGGATTCCTGATGCCCTCAGGATGTTTCTAGACAACATGGTTGATGCTCTTCTCAGTACCCTTGTCAGTTTGTGGAAGGTGGAGATGATTTGGCAATCGACACTATTGCCCCCCAGTTGCCCTCTGCCTCCCTGTCGAGCCCATGCTGGGAAGTTCAAGAGAATAAGCAAGGTCACACCTCCTCTGTCAACAAAGAATGGCCAAGACTTTCCCCAAACAAGACCTGAATATGCCTGCAAATGTACTTTGTGTTCAATCATATTCAAGTTTTCCTACACTGGCACTGCAGATATGTACCAAAGTGATGATTGTCCCTAAGTTCTCAGTAAGAGAAGTTATATCCTGACGAAAGTTCCCTTTGTCAGTGAGTCAAAGCACCCTATCTAATGAAGGGATCTCCGACACTTGAAAGCTCATATCCTGAAAATCTAGTTGGTCTTTAAGATACTACTGGATGCAAATCTTGTAGATCCTAATGCAGCACTCTAACCACTACACCATGATGTTTCCATTGATGCAGAAGACATTGATGCCATTCTTTCAGCATATGTGTCACGCAAAATAGAAGACAGTCTGGGCATTCAATTGAAGACCAATATAAATAGTTTTGATTGTAAGCGGTGTGGCTCAAACAAAATGGGTCAGATTATTCCTCCACTTCATATCCACACTGTAGCAAATACAATTGCTGGATTTTTTTGGACATGATAAAGAGTCAGTATCAGGGCCGTATTAACCCATGGCCGGGCTCCTAGGCTTTCAGGTATTTTGGGCCCCCTCCGGCACTTCAGTCTTTCACCCCACTACAGCTGACGGCCTGACCCTGGTACGGTAGGTTCTAGACCACAGTACATAGCCCTGTATCCATTTTGAGGGTCTCCTGAAGAATTCTATTCACAATTTTTTAATATTTCTATTGCGCAAGTAGAACTCTTCAGGAAAGCACATTTTGGATGTATAATTGTTCAATACTGTCGTATTTTGAAGTGAATAAAATTTTATTATTTATTAAAAATATATAATTTATGGATATATTTTAATATAAGAGACTCACTTCAATAAGGAAGTAGTTAATTATCTTATTAATAGAGGTTTTATAAGAGAATGTTAATTGTAATTTATGTGGGGGTGTGCCTCAGCAAAAAAATTGGCTGGCCTTTAGTCCCTGCGGGCCCCCTAGGCTTCGGCCTAGTCAGCCTTATTAATAATATGGCCCTGGTCATTATTTCAAATACAGTGAGATCGGAGGATTGAAAAAGCTGTTGATAAATCTTGGACAGAGTCTTCCTTTGACGACACATGTACAGGACAACATGGTGCAGTTCATTGTCAGATAAATACACTTCCCTATAGTGACCCCCCTATAGTGACCCCCCACCCTGTGGATTGGTCTGCTTGACAGATTCACTTTGCTCCTGGTGTTCTGTCATCTATGTAAAACAGAGTTGTTCAGGAGGGTACTTTTATAAAGGAAGTAGGGCTATATCATAACATATGTGCACAGAAAAATTAACTTTGTTTCTACTGATGTAATATGTTCTGTGCTGTTTAGCATCTCATGTTTAATATTTATGTTTTGTTCAGACAACAGCTCTGATTCAAACTTCTTCAATTCCTGGTTTTGGTACACTGCTCATCAGATGTATCATTTTATTTATTTCATTGGTTTACACTGTGTTATCTGCCTTGAATCTCAGTGAGAAAGGCAGGCTATAGATAATGCAAATATATACATAAGACAAGGCTGGTATCACTAAAGCAGAAACTTGTACAATGAAGTAGGAGAAAATGAAGAAAAAAATCTCTGCAGAGAATCAGGTGAACTGCCAGGTGTCTATCCTGCTCTTTTACAACAGATCATGGAAGGACTCTTAACTAATTGCAGATACCTACCAATCCCTTATACCAAGTTATTTCTTCCAAATATCACAGCATGGTGCAGGACAGTTCTGCAGCTACACAGATTGATTTTAATTCTGATTCAAAATCTCGCAATGTGGCTGGTTATACTCAAGAACCAATCATGGATCTGTATAATTTTACCTTACTTCCTACCATGACAGCTAACAACACTCGTCTTATGTTAGGAAGCCTGGTTTTGGATTTTAATTGACTGAAGAACTCTTTGTCTTCTTACAGATTACCTTCCAAGTGAAAATTACTGCAACCAAGTGTGTTGAGAACCAAGTTCTTACTATCCGTCCTCTAGGTTTCACGGACTCCCTCACCGTGAATATACGTAGTCGATGTAATTGTGAGTGTGATGAGGAAAGACTGGATCCCTCCGTCTGTAGTGGACACGGAAAAGTAGATTGTGGAATCTGCAGGTAATCCATTTACTCAAGCACTAATGTCAGCCCTTCACATAACAATAGGATATGTCAGGTCTATTGGGAAATTTTGACCTTTGTCATGATTTAAGGAGTTGCTGACACACGTACAACTAGATTTTGATGCAGTCTCTCACCCCAAGCTGCTCCTCCAGAAGGATCAAGCTTCTTGTTGAATATGAGAGTTTGAGGATTTGGTATGAAAGAAGTTTAAACACAAAACCTGGAGAAAATATGAATGTTGACAGCATACCCGTTTTTACCTCTCCTCTTGCAAAATCCCAAAATTGCTTTGGCTAGTTGACTAGGGCATTAACCCCTAGAGCTATTTTCATTTTTCATCCTTGCCTAGCATGGATGCAGGTATTCCTGGAGAAACAAAAACTGGGAAACTGCATAAAATCAAAGAAGTCATACATTTTCAAAGTACATAATGGTGCCAGGTTTCATTATATTGCTGATACACAGCCCCTTGGAGTGAGTGAAATCAAAGGTAATAACATAATGAGCTGAAACAGAAATCTGATTGTGTCTGATAGCTGTAAATGTTATCCAGCCCTGCAAGCTACATCCTTTGAAGGTGAAAATGCAGTAAATGCTACAGCATAGAAAGATCCCATAGACGGGATCTTAAAGAGGGAGGAAGGAAGGAAGGAAAAGAGATTATGGTACAAGTAAAGTACGCTGTGATTTTGTTTGTTTTGGTTTTTAGCCTCATTTTTAGTCTTGATTCTTAGTCCTTTTATGTAATCAGAATGTTTCTTCTCTCCCACGCCAGATGCCATCCTGGTTTCACCGGAAAGAATTGTGATTGTGAAACTGGAGGAAAATCCAGCAAGGAACTAGAAAAGACTTGTCGAAAGGACAACGCCTCAGTCATATGTTCTGGCCTTGGGGATTGTGTGTGTGGACAGTGCGCTTGCCACACCAATGACGATCCCAAAAAGCAGATCTATGGTCAGTTCTGTGAGTGCGACAATGTCAACTGTGAACTTCATGATGGCCAGATATGTGGAGGAGAAGGTGAGTGACGGGGAGAAGATCTGGGGCCGCTCTTGGCCTCCACTTGCCATTATTCCAGCAGGTTGCCTTTCCTGCTGTTATGGGCCTTTTTCAGAGCATCGTTTTTGGTTATGCTCCATCATTCTAACACTTTGCATCTCAGAAAGAGCTACTTGAATGCTACTGTTCTGCTCTAGACCTGTGATCCATGTGACTTCCTTACATGTAAGGATTTATCTTCAGAGTTCAAGTATTAAATCAAGTATTAAATCACTGTCTTGAGTCTGAGGAGAGAAGGCAGGAAATAAATTTTTAAAATAAATAAATACATTGCATTTCCTCTAAGAAATTCTCCACGTTTGTTCCACTTTCCAAAGGTTCTTGTGCTAGCAGGGAGAGCCTATTCTCACTAGCATTGGTTGCAGTGCCAAGAGAATGTTTTCAATGGGCATAGACTGGAGTCACTCTGCTTAGGATTTCACTGTAATTCAGGACAGAAAATAGAACAGGCCCTTTCAAGTCACGCCTTCTCTAGCCACAATGACTTTTATATTTGGGAAACGAAACATCTGCCCTGAACATGGCCCCAGGAAACCATTTAAGCTGGAGGTGTAAAAAGACAGAGAAGAGGGCTCAAAAGAATTAGATGTAATTTGGATTGGGGGAAATGGCACATTTGCCACATCTGGAAACTCTTCCCTGACATTGATTTCACACAATATAGACAAGAAGCTTGTCTCTGCTGAGATATGTGAGGATCCACCTCCTTACATTACAGAAAGATGCAACTGCAATATCCGTTGTTCAACAGGATCCACATTAGCTGCAAAGATCTTTTGCCAGTTCCTTTTTGATTCAGAGCAGTGACTGCTTTCTGTATTGCACTGAATGCTGCTTTGGTTCTCCCAGGGCTTTTTTTCTGGGAAAAGAGGTGGTGGAACTCAGTGGGTTGCCCTCGGAGAAAATGGTCACATGGCTGGTGGCCCCGCCGCCTGATCTCCAGACAGAGGGGAGTTGGCACGGAGGGCAATCTCAACTCCCCTCTGCCTGGAGATCAGGAGGCGGGGCCACCAGCCATGTGACCATTTTCAAGAGGTTCCGGAACTCCGTTCCCCCATGTTCCCCCTGAAAAAAAGCCCTGGGTTCTCCTGAGCTTCTGTCTCTGATGATACTGTGGGGCTACCAGATGGATTCTGGTAAATTTTCCCACTGTGTTCTAAAATTTCTATTCTTCACTCCTCTCAGGACGAGGACGATGCGACTGTGGGAAATGTAAGTGCAACACTGGCTTTGAAGGCAGTGCCTGCCATTGTAGGAGCACAACAGACGGTTGCGTGGACGAGAAGGGGAGCGTGTGCAGTGGCCGTGGGAAATGTGAGTGCAATACCTGCCACTGTCAAAATGGCTACCAGCGCCCCTATTGCAAAGACTGCCCAGGATGTCCTTCGCCTTGTGCCAGATACAGGTAAATGTTGCATCCTTTAGTGACGTGCATAACACAAACCCTGTTCGCTGCCATTTGGAGTTAGTTTTATGTTTTTAAAATTCGTCACTTTTATTCTAGTTTGTTTGCTTTCTAATTATAGTCTGCCTTTCTCACTGAGACTCAAGGCGAATTACACAGTGTGAGTCAGTACGATCAACAGCTGGGGCATTCAATAAACAGTACAATAGAGTATGCGTTGCTAAGATTTGAAAACTAGCTGAAACCTGATACAGAGCTGAAAAGAATGCTGAAACAAAACAAACAAATTGGCATGACCTACTACATGATATGGAACCATCAGGAGCATACTTACAGCAGCAAGGAGTACACAGTAGTATTGCCTATAGCAGGGCCGGATCGAGGGGGGGCAGGGGGTAGTCTGCCCCTGGCGTCGCCAAAGCTGGCCGCCCTCTCAGCCGGGCAGGCGAATGGCGTGGAGGGCTGAGTGGCCGCCCGTACCATTCGCCTGCCCCACAGGATAAGGAGCGCGTGGCAAGCCGGCTGCCCCCTCAGTGGGGCAGGCGAGTGGTGTGGGTGGCCTCCCAGCCGCCTGTGCTGTCGCTGCTCTGCTGGCAGCATATCCCGCCCTGCATGATGATTTCACGGAAGTGACATCATCATGCAGCACCGGGAGCACGCATGCGCAAGGGCGGCTGGACTTAGGTTGTTCCAGGCACTGGCAACCCTAGATCTGGCCCTGGCCTATAGTCCCCTAGCCCTTTCCAACACATCTCACTGAACCATTTCCTTACAGCATTAACTCTATTACCGGTGTAAAAAAGTTATCCTGAATAATTCAGTTTTGCACAGTTTGTGGAGTTTGTAGTTTCAAGCAGGCCATTCCATAAGGTGGGGGTCACAACAAAGAATGCACATGTACAGACAGCTGTTGCTTTTGCCCATCTGCAGGGTGGCACCTGCAGAAGGCCCTGTTCAGTGCTACCGTGGTGGCACATAGGAAGAGAGGCAGTCCTGTAAATATAAGGGACCAAGGCCATGAAGAGCTTTGTATGTGATAGCCAAAACCTTGAATTGAGCCCAGTAACAGATGGATGGGAGGGAAGGCTGCATAGTACAGCCCAGTCTTGTCAGATCTTAAAAGCTAAGGTGAGACAGTAGTGGGTGGGTGTCCACCAAGGAAGACTCCACAGAGGAAGGTATTGGCAAACTACCGCTGCTTCTCACTTGCTTTGACAGCCCCTTGATGGGGTCACCATCATCATAAGTCAATTGCAACTTGACAGCATTTACACCCACAACTGATGGGTAGCCAATGGAGTGGCTGCAGAACGGGCATACTATGCATATTTTGCCTAGCTCCTGATAATAATCAAGCTGCAGAATTCTGCATCAACTGGAGTCTTCGAGTTGATTTGTTGAGAAGACCAATGTAGAGTGCATTACAGTAGTTTAGTCTCAATGTTATTGTGACTTGGATCCAGGGGGCCAGATCGGCCATGTCAAAGTAGGAGGCCATCTTCCAGGCTAGACTGAATTCAGGGAAGGCTGTTTTTTTGCAACTGCATTAATAGGATTTCCACCCTCCAGGTGGTGGCAGAAGAACTCCCAGAATTACAACTGATCTCCAGGCTGCAGAGATCAGTCTCCTTGGAGAAAACGGCTGCTTTGGAGGATGGATTCTATGGCATTATATCCCGCTGAGGTCCCTCCCCTCTCCAAATCCTGCCCTTCCCAGGTGCCATCCATAAAATCTCCAGGAATTTCCCATCCTGGAGCTGGCAACCCTAGATTAACTTGCTTCTCCAGCAGCCATGCTGGATCTAGTATAAACCCTAGACTCTTAACCAACTCTGCAAAGGACAAATGAACTCCATCATAAAGTGGGGAGTACAGTGTCCTTCAGTATCTCTACCTTCCCAACCAGCATCACCTCCATCTTGTCATGGTTCAGTTTCAATTTGTTTGCTTTCAGCCTTCTGATCACAGGCTTAAAGCCGTTACTGTATCATTGGGGATTTGGATAGTGAGATATAGAGCTGAGTGTCATCCACATATTGATGACATCCAGTTCCAAAGGTATGAATGATTTTGGCTGTTGTGGGTTTTCCGGGCTGTATTGCCGTGGTCTTGGCATTGTAGTTCCTGACGTTTCGCCAGCAGCTATGGCTGGCATCTTCAGAGGTGTAGCACCAAAAGTCAGAGATCTCTCAGTGTCACAGTGTGGAAAAGATGTTGGCAGGTCATTTATATCTACTCAGGAGGGGTGGGGTTGAGCTGAGTCATCCTGTAAGAGTTTCCCAGGGTGTGGAATGCTAATGGCGGGAGGCTTCACTGTATCCTGAGGAGGTTCTTTTACATATGGATTGGGGCTTGATGTGCTAATCTTCTCTGCAGGGCTATTGTCGGGTATAGAGTGTTTTGTTAGCCTGGTGTTTTTCAGAACTGGAAACCATGCTCTGTTCATTCTTAAGGTTTCTTCTTTCCTGTTGAAGTTTTGCTTATGCTTGTGAATTTCAATGGCTTCCCTGTGCAGTCTGACAAAGTAGTTGGAAGTGTTGTCCAGTATTTTGGTGTCCTGGAATAAGATACTGTGCCCTGTTTGAGTTAGGCTATGTTCAGCCACTGCTGATTTTTCAGGTTGTCCAAGTCTGCAGTGTCTTTCATGTTCTTCGACAATACATTGTATGAATGATTTCTCTGAAAGGTTTTATGCAGAGGTTGAATAACATGGCGGATAAGGTTGCCACTTGTGGAATGTTGCCAGATAGTTCCCACACTGAAGACAGTTGAGTTCTTTGAGTCCATTCCATGAGGAATGCCTCAACAGGGTGGCATAGTCTACTGGACCAAAGGCAGTAGATAGATCCAGGAGGAGCAACAAATCAGCACGGCCTTTGCCTACATCCAGGCACAGGTCATCAACTAAAGGTACTAGCGATGTCTCCAAACCGTGCCCTGGGCCTGAAACGGGATTAAAAGGGTCCAGAGCATGAGAGTTATCCAAGAAGACCTGGAGTTTGTCTGCTACAGCTCTCTCAATCACCTTGCCCAGAAAGGGCAGATTAGAGACTGGGCGATAATTGGCCACATCATTTTTGTTTAGGGATGGTTTTTTGAGCAGTGTGTGGAAGATCCCCCCTCAAGGCTTAAAGCAAGAGATTAAGTCCTCTTTCTCCCTCCCTCCCTCCCTCACAATATTTGGCTTTCATTTCCATTAATTTAAATGGAAACCTATAACTCCCCCAACCAACTGGAATGAAATTCTCTGAGGGCCAAGCCACAAGTGACGAATGACACTTGAACGGCAAGTGAACAGACTTGCGTGTATTCCTCCCTGTTCACTTGTACTCCACTTGCCCTCGACTCGATCACTCGATCACATTGAAACTACGTGATCGAGTGGAGGGCAAGTGGAGCGCAAATGAACAGGAAGGAATACACACGAGTCTCTTCACTTGCCCTTCAAGTGTCATTCGTCACTTGCAGCTTGGCCCTTAGTGCGTGCCACCCATCCAAGCATTTTTTCTGTCTGCCAAATTTCGGACAGAGACGAGAAAGCAGCCTCATGTTATAGGCAACTAACATTCTCTCTAGCGGAGGGTGCATAGGAAGGTGCGATAATATTGGTGTGTGAAGTTTTGCTTCCTTTCCCAGAATCCTCAAGCAAGATGTAGGAGGAGCATGTATTTTCAAACAAAAATGGCCCTCCCACCCCACTGCTCTTTGTTGCTTTTAGCATTTTTTTCTTAGCCCAGTTGACTTCTGAGATCAGAACCAGGCTAGAAGAATGGCTAATAACCGTGGTGACTAAAGGGAACCTCCACAGTCAGAGACAGTAAACCCAGTGCTAGCAGTGTGAGCCAAAGCACAGCCATTTTTTCTTGCTAGCTTGAAACACAAAGCAGCTCATCCTCTTCCCTTTGCTGTTGCTCCTGCTGTCCTTACCTTATCTCGTGTAACCGATTCATTGATCTGCCGGATCAGAATAGTGTATTTAAGAATGGGATGTGCAAGCATGACGGTCTTGAGTTCAAATTTTACATCAGCCTGTCTCCATGGTCTCAGCCTACCCCTCCGCACACACCTCTGCAATGTAAAGTTAATGATACCTGGTCTGAGTGATAAAGCTGATGCCGGGGTTACGGAGATGAAGTGCTTTATAGAATTAACACATTCATGGCAATATTGATCCATTGCACTTCTGTTCTGCAAGACAGTTCCTCTTGGAGATAGGCTTCTCCTTTCTTTTCCAGTTCCTGCGTCGAATGCCTAGCCTTTGAAAGTGGCCCGCTTCAAAAGAATTGCTCTACAGCTTGCTCAAACATTCGTCTGACACCTAAATTAAAAGACAGCAGAGCATGCAGAGAGAAGGATTCTCAGAACTGCTGGATCTCGTATGAGATAGTTCAGGAGGTGGGAGAAGAAAAGTATTCTATGAAATTCAATCCAGAGAAAGGTATGGAAATCTCATCCTCATACGTGGGGTGACGTTTCTTTCTTTCTTTCTTTTCTTTCTTTCTTTTCTTTCTTTCTTTTTCTCCCCTCCCCTCCCCTTTCTCTATTTATCTATTTATTTACATTATTTATAGTCCAAGACTCAAGGCAGATTACATTGGTGTAGGTCAATGCAATCAACAGCTGCTGTAGCATAGTGGTTAAATGGTTGGGCTGTGAATCATCACTCCTCTGGTCCAGATCCCACCACTGCCATGAGCTCAGTAGGTGGTCTTAGGTAAGCCACTCCTCTCAGTCCCAGCTTTCCAGCTGTATTGTAGGGGTAACAACACTGAATGTGTTCATCTGAGTGGGGCACTTATCTGTCTAGAAGAGCAGTATATAAGCGCAGTTATTATTAAACAATGCAATAGGGTTTGGATTGCAGAAAATTTGAAACAGAAATCTGATACAGAGCTAAAACAATGCTGAAACAAAGCATAAGCAATTAAATATGATGTGTTAAACAATGCAGAAATTACCTTGTAGGAGTGTACTTAGAGCAACAGACAGTACACAGTAGTATAGTCTACAATCCCTATCTGTTTACCAAAGCATCTTTCTGAACCATTTCCTTACAGTACAGCCTTCCTACCTGTGGTTAAAAAGCCCCCCTGAATAATTCAAAGATGAAAACTGTTCACCACCAATGCCACAGAGGAATGTCTCCTTCAAAGGCATGTTCCTCAAAAACGACTGCCATTTCTGGGAAATGGCAACATTTGAAAATATGGGGTATTCAGGCAAGAAGGAGAAGTTGCCAACAAAATACATTCCTTGTGTAACGATCACTGACTTCTGTTAGGCAGCAAAAACTGCTGTACTGTCCTCCAAGGAGTGACTGTTTCTAGATGTGTAATCTGTTTATTGTTAGCACGTGACACACACAAACCCTTTCCATTTCCATTGCTCAGTCCGATAACATGGTTCTTCTGCTGCTCTCCTATTCTCAGAGTGTCCAGAGCCCCCGAATGTTGCCGCCATTGTGGGTGGCATCATCGCTGGCGTGGCTCTCATTGGGCTCCTCCTCCTCATTATTTGGCGATTTGTGACGGAGCTGATTGACCGCCGGGAATACCGCCGGTTTGAGAAGGAAAAGGCCAAGGCCAAGTGGAATGACGTAAGAGGCTCATGGTGTGGGAAAGACCCACTCCTGCATTTGTTTCTGACTCTTCCAAATGATTCTTAAGCGACAAGGTTGGCCCAGCTCTTGCCTGACTTCCGCTGGCTCTGATGGTGCAAAACATGACAGGAGGAAGTTATCGATTTAGCAGAAGCATTTTCCTTCAGCCCGTGGGTTTAAGCAGCTGAAGCTGTCTCCTTAAGCAGATTTCAGTGGACTGAGGGTCTCTCGACACAAGATGAGTTACACGAGGACATTCAAGTGAAGGGAGATGCAATGTTAGCAGGGAAGGGTAGTTATTAACCTCTCTAGAGCCGGCAAAGATCACTCCTCTGAGGGTTTGTTATTTTCATCTTTGTGGGAGAGATGAAACTTTGTCTTTTTAATAACTACCCTTCCTGGCTAACCTGTCTCTCTTCACTTGAGTGTCTTCATGTAATTTGTCTTGTGTAGAGAAACTGACACTGGAGTAACTTTGGATAGAACTCCACTGCAGGAGCCACATTGGCAACACACTTTCAGAGTATGATGTAGCTACTTATGAGGCACATAGTAAAAAGTTAAAGATAGTCCCCTGTGCAAGCACCGAGTCATTACTGACCCATGGGGGGACATCGCATCACAACATTTTCTTGGCAGACTTGTTACAGGGTGGTTTGTCATTGCCTTCCCCAGTCATCTACACTTTACCCCCAGGAAACTGGGTACTCATTTTACCGACCTCAGAAGGATGGAAGGCTGAGTCAACCTTGAGCCAGCTACCTGAACCTGGCTTCCCCCAGGATCGAACTCAGGTCATGAGCAGAGCTTGGGCTGCAGTACTGCAGCTTATCACTCTGCGCCACAGGGCTCCTTTGAGGCACATAGTGAAAGGTTGGAAATGCCCAGACAACTGATGAGCTCCACTTACATGTTCCTAGGAGCAGCATGCTGCTGGTGGTAATGTGTAACTTTTGCCAATATACACGAACGCATGATGCTGCCTTATCCTGAATCAGACCCATTGGTCCACCAGGTTTGTCTTCTCAGACCCGCAGTGGCTTTTCAGGGTCTCAAGCAGAGGTCTTTCACATCACCTCCTACCTGAGCCTTTTAACTGGAGATGCTGGGAATGGAACCCGGGACCTTCTGCATGCAAAGCAGAGGCTGTACCACTGAGCCAGTCAGATGCTCTACCACTGAGCCACAGCCCCTCCCCTATAGTTAGTAGGGTGTCACTGGCAAAAGAACTCTCATGCAATCTGTTTTAGCCACAGGGACAGAGGTTGCGTAATTACCTGGTAGAAAATATTTCCAGTGGAGTAGCTGTACAAGTCTGTTTGCAGCTGTATGAAGCCTATTTTATTAAAATAGAAAAGAGTCCAGTAGCACCTTTAAGACTAACCATCTGACGAAGAGAGTTGTGGCTCTCAAAAGCTTATGCTACAGTAAAGTTGGTTAGTCTTAAAGGTGCTACTGGACTCTTTACTATTTTGCTACTACAGACTAACATGGCTAACTCCTCTGGATCTATTTTATTAAATGCATGAAATGATGTCTTGATCAGCAGAATGATATATTTCACTGGGGGGGCATTGTGAACAGTGGTAAAAGGCTATAAAAAGAGGTGATATTTCCTTGCAAAACAAAGACAGTATTCAAAATAAGCACAGTGACCTTTCACAACAGCTCTGACTGCTGATAATACAGTTGTGTGAAGCTATGTAACAGCTGTAGAGGCTAACAAAGGTGTCAGAAGTTGCAGTTGTCTAAGTTTAAATTTGGAAAGGTTAAACTAACCACAGGTACTTGTGATGTTTCTTTGGCAGGCTGACAACCCTCTCTTCAAGAGCGCCACCACCACGGTGGTGAACCCCAGGTTCAATGGCCAGTAAAGAGCCAATGGCAGCACTGTGAAGCACCAAAGCAAAATAATGGGAAACAAGCCCGTTTGCTGCATTATCCGTAGTATTTTTACTATTATCTCCTGTAATTAAGGCACAAGAAAATGTCCTGTGTTACGCATGTCACTTTGTACATTTTCAGGAACCTTTTGTGAGTGGCTTTTGCAACATGCAAACATGCTTCCATCCCAATGATGAAAGCATCATATCTAGGTGCTAGACTGCTTAATTGCACACTGCATAGAATTGTCACAACTTGAACTACTCCTGACACACACACACACACACACACACAGAAAGTGTCTATCAATCACCTTCTGTGAGCAGCTGTAGGATTAATAACAGTAAAATAAATACGGTGATCATTACAGTAGTGCCCGCTAGTCTCTTAGGGTTGCCAACTTCCAGATGGGGTTGGGGGATCTCCTGAAATTACAGTTGATCTCCAGACTACAAAGATCAGTTCCTCTGGAAGAAATTAAGACTCTATGGCTTATACCCTGGTGGTCCCTCCCCAATAAACACCATCCTTCCCAGGCTCCACCCCCAATCTCCAGGAATTTCCCAAGGTGAGGTTGGCAACCCTATGTAGGGCTTCCAGGTCCCCCAATGGGATTGGGGGGGGGATCTCCTGCTCCTACCCTCCCCCCCCCTGCCACCACTCACCTGGCCAGCAGGAGGAAAAGGCAGAGGAACAGGCCTCCCAGACGTGTTCCTGGGCTTCACGGTGGGCCAGTTTGGGCTCCTTTGAGGCCCAAATTGGCCTGCTCTGAAGCGCTTACATGCTCCTGGGCCATGGACAATGACATCGCTTACCGGAAGTGACTGCCCCAGGAGCACACCCATGAAGCAAGCGTGTGGAAGAAAGAGAAAGGTGAGTGCTGGGTCCCCCACCCCCAGGATTGTAAGGAAACCTGGCATCCCTCGTTGAGGGGGGGGGTATTGCCCTTCAACTTTTCAGTTGGCCCTGAGAAATTGAAAATGGTGGAGAGTGATGGAAAGCATCTTCTTCACTTGTTGAACAGAAAGCTGAACCCCCCCCCCCAAATTCCATGCCCACAGAAAACTTAGCCTTTTTCAGGCTGTAGATCTGTACACCAGGGGTCCTCAACCTTTTTGAGTCTGCAGGCACCTGTGAAATTTTGAGTTCCACTCCCAAATGGCTGCTGCATGAGGCAGCCAAACTACAGATGTCCACCACAGGAGGTGGAGCCATAAACAATATCACCCTCCTCTCTTTACAAAGGAATTGCTGAAATGGAATAAAAAGAAAGGAAGGAAATATAGGGGGATGGGAGAAAAAGATGGGGGGAATTTTTAAAAGGTAGGCCTTTTTTAAAGGGAAATGAAACCACACACTGACTAAGGAAACCCTGGGTGCTTACTGGCCACACAATAACCCAAACCACTTTCTGAAAAGCTAGACGGGCACCAGAGAAATACTTGTGGGTGCCCATGGGCACCATGTTGGGGAACCCCGATGTACATACTTTCTTGAGAATGAATCCTACTGATTATAGTAGGGCTAATTTCTAATTAAACAGGCATAGAATTGCACCATTAGTGGTAAAATAAAGGTACTCTGCACAAGCTTTTAATCATTTTGTTAGCAGAATTTCTGAAAAACGTTTTAACTCCTGAAGGCAAAAGAACTTCTGAAAGTCTTTTTTTTCTGAAACCCTTTAGCAGGTTTGGACTGGTGGTATATAATGAATTGCCTAGTGGTAAGAGAATGCCTTTGAGTTCTCTCTGAGGCTAAAGGCCTTCTTGCTTTATGTTGCTTTTCAACACTGAAAAAAAGTCCTCCAGCTAGCAATTGGGAGAGTTGATCCAGCTGAGACATGACCGTTTTCACACTGCTTACCGGCCACGGAACATCGCACCGAGCTCCCGGAATGACAGCGTCTTCCTGGCACGATTTCGCATGAGAAGTCACGCCAGGAAGACGCTGCTGTTCTGGGAGTTTGGTGCGATGTTCCGTGGCCGGTGAGCAGTGTGAAAACGGCCCTGCTGTGCTGTATTGTCATGCAAACCTTGTTCTACTGATCAGTAGTGCCAGATGTTTTGGCAGGGTGGGAAGGGGGACATTCAAGAGGATCTTTTCCCTGCATTGTGTGTGCCCACTGTTGTCGTAAGCACACTAGCGAAATGGAGCTTGAATTAGCCTTGCACCTGGATAGAGGCTTTACTGCAGTGCTTAATTTGTTTTTTAGTTTCTGCAAGGGGAGGAGACAAAACCAGAATTATTTGGCTCCACCTACTTTTGACGGCTCTGTCCTTCACCATACTAGCCACTGCTACTGCATTACAGCATGTATAGAAAGAGAAAATATTTATTGCCATCGAATGCCTCAAAATGTTATTTTAACTTAGAGAAGATTTAGAGGTTATTTTGTTGAACTGTTTCATTTTTCAGAACTTCTACATTAAAGTTACAATGAAAATAGTGTTGCCGTGTCTTTTTCTGACCGTGTTTCTGTGTCTTTACCAGTTGCCTGCCTAAGTTTTTCTTTCCATCAACTTTCATCTGGTCAATTTCTGTGTGAAAGGTTATTCAAAGCAAGAAAATGAAATCCTCATAGCTCTGCTCTGTCTGGTACCCTAAATCCAGAGTTATTGGCTGATTCCGCACACGTTGGATAATGCACTTCCAATCCTCTTTATAGATCATTTGGAACGGATTTTTTTGTGTGCAGAACAAAAAATCCACCTCAAACGATTGATAAAGTATATTGAAAGTGCATTATCCAACGGGTGCGGAATCAGCCGTAGTCCAGAGTTATTAACCGTGGAGTTATTGTCAAAAACAACTTCTCATCCAGTTCTCCCCTTCCTCCTCCTCCCCTGAGACATCTAACTCAGCCATCTCGCCACACTAGGGCATCATAGTTCCCAGTCCCTCTGGAGTTGCTGTTTTTGGAAACAGCTGCGCATGGAATATAATGTGTGATTCTGGCCAAATGGTGTGCATTTAAAAGGGTGATTCGTGACTCAGAAACATTTTTAAATGAACGAACTGTAGGTGGTCTTTCTGTGCATGTGAACCAAAACTGTAGCCTTGGCTCTTCCTTACACCAGAGTTTGCCTTTCCTCTCCTTTAAGGATATCCATTTTATTGGACTCCTAAGTAGGAGCCTCAATCAACCTATCTTTCCACGTGTGAGCATACCTAGCAGTCCTGCGTCTTTACTGTAGCAAAGAAAATTGCTTTCCCTGACAAAGCATTGGGCATGAGAAGCAGCTAGCCCCCTGGATTAAGAGCTGATTCACAGGTGGGTGAATGTTATCACAGCAGCGATGTCTGTCAGGTTGATTCCCCACCCTCTCCAAGGATCCTAAAGTGGAGCAGATGGCCCTTTAACAATTTATCCCATTTTAGTCTCCAAACTATGCTAATGAGGCAGATTCACTAAAGAAAATGAGACTTGCCCCACATCATGCACCGAGTTTTATGCTTGAGCTGGGGTTTCAAGTCAGTTCAGTCTTTTTGGCACTACATCCGTACTGAGCATCCTCCCCTCCCCAAACTCCGCCTCCACAGGTATTGTTCCCAAATCTCCAGGAATAATCCCATACTAGAGTCGGCAACCCTACTTACCTGGAATTAGCTCAGCATTTGCTCGTTGGCCAACTAATAGAAAGTGATCGGAAGGTCCCTGCCCCTTTTACCCTGTTCTGTTCAAGATGCTTTGAATTTTATCCTCATGTCTCAAAAAGCAAGTGGGCTCCGGGCAATGTATTGGCAGTTGCCATGGCTGCCACAGGCACCCCATTGGGAGTTACTGAGCTATACAGCAGCCATCTTTATTGTGTGATGCTAACCAGAAGCCAAGCCATCATGTGGGGTGCAGGAGTGTGCATGCAGTCAGTTGCCCCCTCCACCTCTGTCTGCCGGTGGTGGGTGATTGCTGGACAGCCTGCCTCCTTCCACTGATGGCCAGAGATCAGCCGGCAAAGGAACAAACTGACAGGAGTCTGTCCGCCCCCCAGCAGACACCTGGCAAGACTCTTGTAAGGTTTGCTGCATCCAATGAGAAGCAGCGCTACAGTGGTAGGAAAGGCAACATTCGGAACCATCCTGAGCAGCCCTCTAGATTTCCTCTAGATTTCTGGCCTGGCAGTTGGCTAAAGTTTTTTTTCCAGAGCAGGCCCAAGGGATTTTGGTTCCCCAGGTGAATGTATTTATTTATTTTACATTATATATAGTCTGTCTTTCTCACTGAGCCTCAAGGGGGATTACACAGTGCGATTCAATACAGGCAATCCGAAAGACATTTCAATAAACATGTAACAGGGTATATACATGCAAATTTGCAAACTTTCAGACCAGCAGAACTTCAACAGAGAGTTCAAGAAATGCTGAAACAGAGCATAAGCAATTCTAAGACTGACATATCAAACAACAAAGGAACGACCCTGTAGGGTCATACTTACACCTGTAGTAGCAAAGTATGTATCATACTTCCAGCAGCCACAGTAAAGTCTGTAGTCCTGATCCCTTTACTAATGCAACTCTTTGGATGGTCGGGTTTGGGGAACGGAGGGACCTCAGCAGGGTATAATACAACAGAGTCCACCCTCCAAAGCAGCCATTTTCTCCAGGGGAACTGATTTCTGAGACCTGGAGAGCAGTTGTAATTCCAGATCTCCAGCCACCACCTGGAAGTTGGCAAGCCTACCCCAAAACTGTCAGCCCACTGCAGAGTGCAGGAGTGCTGCCGGGAGAGTCCTAGAGAGAGCTCCTGCACTTCACAGCGGGCCAATTTAAGCCCCAAATGGGCCAAAATCGGCCTGCTAAGGAGCATGGGAGCACTCCCAGGGGTAGCACATCCCGGAAGTGATGTCATCGCGCAGCACGGGAGTGAAGACGTCTTCAATGGTGAGTCCCAGTTCTCCTGCCTTCTGCCCGGAGGGTGGGGGGACCTGACAACTTTAACCCTTCATCCTAAAATTAATTCTTAAAACTGGTAATTCTTAAGATTAATTCTTAAAACTGAGTAAGATTTATTTTTAAAAATACAGTGTTTATAATCAACTCTGAGGTAGACTGAGTTAGCAAAGTTTGAGGCCTTGTATCTGAGGTGGCCAATTCATGGATTCCTTAGAAATAAGTAGAATGAAGGCAAAGTTCTGATGAGATGACTGGCAAAAGTTGTAAATTTTCTTAAGCCACGAGTCCATCGCCAGAGGTTTTCCACACAGAAGTCCAATTTGGGTCTTATATAGTTCCTGGACAGGTAGACGCCACTTAGGATTGTTCCTGACACAATGAGGAAGAGGCCTCTGTTGATTACCTTAAAGAAGAAAAGCAAATTGTGTAATAGGTTTCAGTCCAAAGGTTAACAATATTGCAATGGGGGAAAAATATGCACATTGCAATAGGTTCATCCACGGCTTTTTTTCTGGGGAAAGCGGTGGTGGAACTCAGTGGGTTGCCCTCGGAGAAAATGGTCACATGGCTGGTGGCCCCGCCCCCTGATCTCCAGACAGAGGGGAGTTTAGATTGCCCTCCATGCCACTTGGCGGCACGGAGGGCAATCTAAACTCCCCTCTGTCTGGAGATCAGGGGGCGGGGCCACCAGCCATGTGACCATTTTCAAGAGGTTCCAGAACTCTGTTCCACCGTGTTCCAGCTGAAAAAAAGCCCTGGGTTCATCTATCCATACTCAGAACTTGTATTTTCCCAACTATACAACTGGATATTTAAAACTGAGAACACTTCTAATGACATTTTTAGAACTCAAAAGTTCAGAAGAATAGCTACATATGATAATTTTATAGCAGAGACCAGGAGTGCTTTACAAATAAAGAGGTTGTTCAACACAGCAGAATCGTCTATCCCCAGCTTTCAATTAAAAACTAAAACTCTAGCCATTTTTATTGCAGAGTTATAAAAAGAAAGGCAATTGAGAAATTTCCCCATATATCTCCACAACGAAAAGAGCCAAAGAGAGTCCAAAATTAAAACTTAAAATATATACACCTATTTTGGAAAGTTCCCTCTGAAATTCCACTGACCTTATTCTGCCTTTTCCACCTTTGCACAGCTTCATGGTAGCGGATCCTGGAGAATGTAATCTGTACCAGATTACAAAATCATGCAGGTGAATATAGAAAAAAATCAAACTAACAGGAAGTAGAAAAAAGGGCCGCCCTATCATAGGACTTTACCATTGTGTAGAGAGGTATAATGGTGGAGGGCAGGAGGGCATGAAGGAAGTTGTCCAAATGCTTTCGGAAAATGAACCACCTTGAATTTACATGGGAGCGCATCTGAAACAACCAAGAGAAGGCTTTACATCTGATGACGTCTCGTCACTTCAACATCACCCGAACCGTAACTGACTTACCTCAATGTAATTGTACATGGCTAAATCTGAAATTGCATGGTCGTCGGGAACTCTCAGTTTGGAGAACTCAGGGAGGCAGAGACCTGAGGCAGAAACGGGACCCTTACACACAGGTAAATTACAGAGCTCCCTGTACCTGAAGAACGCACCTTTTTCTGATATTCATGTTTTACCTTGTTAGGTGTACGTTAAACCAGGGCTTTTTTTCAGCCGGAAAGTGGTGGATCGGAGTTCCGGCATCTCTTGAAAATGGTCACATGGCTGGTGGCCCCGCCCCCTGATCTCCAGACAGAGGGGAGTTTAGAGCAATTTAAGCTCTCCTCTTTCTGGAGATCAGGGGCAGGGCCATCAGACATGTTACCATTTTCGCTGTGGGCGATTTAAATTTTTAAAAACTCCTCCCCTTGTTCCAGCTGACCCAAAGTGACGTCATTGCGCGGTCCCAGAAGCGTGTGTGCACTTTGCGCGTGCGCATGTGGTACCAGGGGCACCACCTCCCGCCAGGAGTTGCCCCCTGTGTTGGCAACCCACTGAGTTCCACCACCTCTTTTCCCAGAAAAACAGCCCTGCATTAAACTACCACAACTACAGAGCCCAGGGAAGAGGAGGGGAAATACAAATATTGTTGCATTACTAATTACCTGCCTGTGCGGGCGAGATAGCCAAAGTGTGTGTGGGGGGGGGTGTACAAAGGGTCATATTAATAGAAATGCTATTAAATTTGTCATCTCTTTTTTTTCTGTCCTACTTGAGCTTCATGTAGCTCTTATTACAGTTCCTGATAAATTTTCTACAGCTTTAGGAGCTACCTCCACATTAAGGAGCCAGACTTATTTTTTTTTTAGCTTTCAGGGTTTTATCTTTTAACGACCATACTTTCTAATTATTGCTGCCACAAAACCTAATCCTAAACTCTTCACAGTTTTTTGTCATTTCTTTTAAAGCTATAACAGAAGCATTATAGCGTAATAAATAAATATAGTCCAGCCCTGGTGGCCATTACAACAGAAAGCTAACCTCTTATCTCTCACCTAAATAAGCTTTGTACTCGTAGTGAGATTCACCAAGAGGCACGTACAATAAATGACTGCTGAAAATACTAGGTGCCACAATGAAATTTCTAGGTTCCTTGGTACCTGGGATTTGTTGAGCCCTGTCTCATTATAACAAACAACGTGACTGGGATATCAGAAAAATATGTCCTGTCTATGAAGTGCAAATAGATCAAGGTCTTAAATTCTGCTGAAAACGAGATTTACAATATAGGGCAGAAGATCTTTTGTTAGGGCCAAATTAGACGTGACAATGTCCTTGTGGTTGCCATGAGGATGCTGCTGCCAAGGGCTTTTTTTCTGAAAAAAGAGGTGGTGGAATTCAGTGGTGGAACTCAGGACCGCACAATGATGTAGCTTTGGGTCAGCTGGAACAAGGGGGGAGTTTTTTAAAGTTTAAATCACCCTCAGCGAAAATAGTCACATGGCTGGTGACCTCGCCCCCTGATCTCCAGACAGAGGGGAGTTTAGATTGCCCTCCATGCCACATGACATGGAGGGCAATCTAAACTCCCCTCTGTCTGGAGATCAGAGGGTGGGGCCATTGGCCATGTGACCATTTTCAAGAGGTGCCGGAACTCCATTCCACCGCGTTCCTGCTGAAAAAAAGCCCTGCTGCTGCCATTTTAAAGTCATTTTGAAATGCTGTGAGAACCCCCACATCACAATACTGTTGTTTCCATCCCTACACCTTTCCAAGTGCCAAAACATCCTGTGTGTGTGTGTGTCCATTTCAGCAACGGATAAGGCATGGGGGGAGCCCTCTAGCCTGATGCACTGTGGACCTGATCAGGATGAGACCATTATAGCATTTTAAATGACTTAAAAATGGCGGCAGCATTCTTGTGGTGGCCATGAGGATGCCATGATATCTAGTTTGGCCCTTAGACTCGCATGTACTTTGAAAATATTGTTACTGGCTTTGAAAGCACTAGAACACTCTTTCGATAGGCACGAGTTGTTGGGTTGCTAGTGTGGTTTAGACAAGGAGTGCTTATGGCTACTTAACCAGGGTGCCTCTGCACACACAGAGTTGTGCGTGATTGCACAGAACCATTCACCAGCACTCTACACATTCAATGGAGTGGTTTTTTTTCCTCATCTAGACAGCCTTGAAATAAATAAATAAATAAACCTGCTGTCACACCAACAGCGCAATCCCAGGCAGCTTTACTGAGAAGCAAGTCCCACTGTATTCAATGGGGCTTGCTCCCAGGAAAATGTGCATTTCATTGCTCTTCAATACTCCGCAATATTCCCAAATCCTGCAACAAGGAATAACACTTTTAGGGAATATGTTTCCTGTCTAAACACAACTAGAGCCATGTTTATATTTTTTTTCTGCCCAGAGGTGGGCAGAACAAAAACTTTTTTTGTTGACTTGAATACCAGTTTCATGCTGCGCTAGCCACACTACTCTGTTCCCCCTCTCTGTGTCAAACTAGATATTTGTTTTTTTAATGAAATGGGCCCAAGGCCCAACCGGGGTTCCACAGAGCCACACAGCATCTGTAAGGATCTGCTTTTGAAAAACAAAGGATAGTCCAAATGGGCTCAGAATGCTGGCACTGGGGAAGGAAGAGGTCATGTTTCCCTTCCCACAAGCAATTCTGCCATGCAGGGGTCATTTTGTAGAAAAAGAGCAGGAGGGACTCATTAGCATAACTCATTAGCATATGCCATGCCCCTTGACATCACCAGAAGTGTGTCATTAGCATAACTGATTTGCGTATGCCACACCCCCTGACATCACCTATCCTGGCTGTTTTGGACCCAATCCTGGCCATTCAGGGCTGAAAAGGGGCCCAAAATGGCAGAAGGGGGGTGAAAATGGCTGAAAAGGGGCCCAAAATGGTTAGGATCAGGCCACTGCTGAGCGGGAAAGTGATCCACCACCTGTCAGAGGCCCGATCCTGGCCGGTTTGGCCGCAATCCAGGCCGAAACGGGCCCAAAATGGCCGAGAGTCAGGTGCTCTCCTGCGCGTCCCCCCTCAAAATGAGCCCTGCTGCCATGTGGAAACAGTGTTGGGGTAGTAATTTCCCCACTTTCGCTGCTCTGTGTGAAGCATTCTGTGCAAAAATGGGAATACAATTCCCCCCATTCTCCCGGGTGGGGAGAGGCACAGGAGCCCTTCTTCCCTACATGGCAACGTTTTGAGAGCATTTGGGCTCTCTATTTTTTTTAAAGCAATTTGCAGCAGCCGTTGTGTGGCTGCGGGAACCGAGTTGAGTCCAGAGAACTTGGACCCAACTCTTGGAAATCTGAAGTCTACTTTGGCTCTCCATCTTAGAGACAATCACTCTTATGAGCAGCGGTTTCAATGAGTGACCCTAAAGACTGCAAAGGCTTACAATGTCATCTTTCCCGACATATAGATATATACTCACTGAGATTATTTTGAAACTGGTCCATTAACTCATCAAAAACTAGACAGTCTTCAAATCCCTGTAACAAAGGAAAATCGTTAGCTTAGGATATTAAATTCTAATTCATGGAACCTCTGAAGTGCACGGAAAGTAATTAATCCTCTATCTAAATCATATGTGAAACGTTCATCCGAACAGTTTTTATATTTCCAGCAATAGAGAAACATTTAAAGTTCCCTTGACGGTCTTTTCTGGTTTCTCTGTCCTTGATAGCCATGCAGAATAATTGCTTCTTACTACAAGTAATCATTATAAAGTGTATTATGAGTTATGACTGGGTCTCCTCTTAGTTTTTGTGTCTCACTACAAACCCACCTAATATTCTCAGCCTTTTTTTTGCAAAGCACTGAAAAAATTCCTTGGAAAAAGAATCTTTGGAATTAGTGAATTACTTTTTAATAAAAGCTTTTATTCAATCAATATTATAGATTGTCTGCTGTAACAGCAAAATGTTTCACTCAAAATAAAAGAAAATAGTAAAATGATATATAGCACATATGCAAGAAAATGTTAGAACTTTCTTCCTGACATAAGAGAGCTTTGAAAGGTGGAGTGGTAGTGGTGGAAAGTGCTGTCAAGTCACAAGTGACTTAGAGCGGTCCTATTGGGAAAGGTGTAGATGCATTCAAACAGCTAATTCTCAAAGTAGTACCATCCAGTATAGATACATTATAACGTCTCTGTATATGAGACTTCTTACATGAGAACGCTCAAGTGTGGCGAGATGCCACACAATTTCAATTTCACTTCTCCGCAGAGCTGGCAAAGATCGCTCCTCAGAGGGTTTGTTAATTTCATCTTCGCCTCCCTGAAGGCTCTGTCAATTTCACATCCCATTCTGATTCGTTTTCGTTTTCGTGGCCATGTCGGACGCTCCTCTCGGCAGGTCCGGGAAGAAGCGGCCGAGCCGCCTGGCCGGGCAGCTGATCTGCAAAGGTTAGCCCCCAGACTCTCAGGGAGGGAGTCTGAGTCTGGGGCGCGGCGGGAAGAGCCCTCTGACAGATCGAGGCAGGGGGTAAATTGCCCGTTTGTCCCTATGGAGGCCGGCAGACGAGCGCGGCACCTAGTGTGCTGCCGGGCCATGGAAAACGGCAAGGAACAGGATTAGGCGAAAGCCTGCAAGTAAGCGAATCCCTTCTGTTACTACAAGCGTATGTGAGGAGTGGTGGGGTCTGAAGGTTAGAAGACTCGGATTTTTCCCCCCTTGCAGAGTCTCGGAAGACTGGCGGTCCCCCCCCCCTAAAATGGCAGCGAAAAAGCAGAGTCCTGCTCTTGGCAAGTCAGTTATGGTGGCCTTGCAGAGGGGTGAGACGCTTGAGGAACTGGTGAAAAGAGCGGTTATGGAAGCCATAAAACCCTTTGTTGACAAGCTAAATGAAACAGATCAAAGGGTGGGCTTAATTGAAAGCGATGTGAAAGCCATTAAAGAAACAGCGGGGGGGGGGGGCAGAGAAGTCTGCCCGGGAAAGTGCGTCACTTATGAGAGCAACGAACAGGGAGCTAAAGTTGGTGGAAAACCAGCTGATCGGACTGCAAGTGGAGCAAACACAGACCATTTTGCGTCTCCAGAATGTTAAAGAGGAGGAAAACGAGGATTTGTGGGATCTCGCCTCGGAACTTTTAGCAACACCCGCGAGGGCAACTAAAGAAGAAGTGAAAAGCGCCATTTTGGGAGTCCGTCGGGCATCTTCAAAATATGCAATGAAGTGGCAGCTGCCTCGTGAGATTGTTATTGAGTTTTCATCTAGGAGGGTCCGGAACAGTATCCTATATAATTCATACAATGCGGAGTTGGACTTGCTGGGAAATAAAGTCAAGATATTGAAGGACGTTCCATTTTTAGTTCGGAAGAGAAGATTTAAGTACAAGAAGTTGGCAGCTCTTTTGAGGGAACGTGACATAAAGTACAAATGGCTACTCCCCGAAGGAATCGGGTTTAGTTATAAAGATCAAGCTTACAAGATTAATTCGGAAGATCAGCTGAGGGATTTTGTGGATAAAAATCCAGAATTTGGACCAGACACCAAGCAAAAAGAAGAGGATCCGAAGCCTGAAGGGAGGGGGGAGGTAACGAGCGCTGCGGCGGTAGCTGCTCAGAGAGAACTGCGTCCGAGGCCCAGGGGAGGGAAAAAGATTTAATTTGAACTGTAATTTGTAATTTGTATGATCAACCACTCCGTCACTACTTTATTAAGCTATTTTTTTATTATGGCAGTATGAAGGGAAAGCATTGAAGTGTAGTGTTTAGTGTTTGTAGGTTACCTTCCCCTTTTTTCCACCCCCCCTTCCCCTTCTCTTTTTTCTCCCTTCTTCTCCTTCCCTTGTGCTATTGTAGTCTTTTGTAGTTACTGTTATTGTAGTTTTGTATGTTAGATATTGAAAAATAAAAAAACTTTTAAAAAAAATTTCACATCCCATTCTGGGAGGAGAAGAGGAAATTAACAAGCCCTCTGTGGAGCCATCTTTGCCAGTCCTGTGGAGAAGTGAAATTGACAGAGCCTTTGGCTCTGTCTTTTTAAACTACACTTCCTGGCTAACACTGCATCTCTCTACACTTGAATGGTCTCATGTAAGAAGTCTCATGCAGAGAGACTCGAAGCTTCTGAGGATGTGTTTTGTTGTAACTGATTAGTTCTACCTAGGTTTACTTACTTAGATCTTTTATAATTAAAACAAATGTATTTCTTTTCAAAAATTCCCAATGAGAAAACTATAGAGAGATGCTTAGGAACTGCAGTGTTGACTCTTCCACTCACAGCATTCATGCCTTGCCCATAGAAGGGGACGACTGCATGCGCAGCATCTCCCATCAGCACACAGCAAGAGTCCATATGGTAGGTTGAGCACTTCACAGATACCATGGCTTGGGCTGGTAGTAAAAAATAATCTTGCATCAGTGCCTCCCTGGAATAAAAACAGCATATAGCTGATCAGATGCAAAAATCATACAAGGACAAGGATTTCCGATACAGTATTCTGGGCCACAAGCTGTGGAGGCTGCAATTTCATTGCTCTCTACACAGTCAATTTCACCTCTCTACAGGAGGGCAGTTTTAAAGTTTCCACACTGTTTATAGTAGCGCGAGACTCACGGAAGGCTGCCGGAAGGCTGCCGGCTTCCTCGCGCGATTTTTGACACCATCTGTTTACAAAACACCACAAACGATGACCACTATGTGATCAAGTGGAGTGCAAGTGAACAGGGAGGAATACACTTGAGTCTGTTCACTTGCCGTTCAAGTGTCATTTGTCACTTGTAGCTTGGCTCTAATAGAGGTGGTTTACCGTTGCCTGCCTCCCCAACCGTGGTCTTCATTGGAGGTCTCTCATCTCATTTACATTCATTATGCTCAGTAGAAAAGGAAGTCCTGTCATCTACAATATTCCCTTGATAATTTGCTGCACTGTGTTGATTCAGAACATAAACGGCAATGCACAACTTACTTTCCGATTAGAGGAATGGAATCTGGAAAGTACATTTTGAAGAAATCCAGCACTTGGTCTCCTGTTGTGAGCTTTTCGAAGTCCTCAAAAGGCATGAAGAGAGTACACGTGAACGTCTTGTCCTACAGATGAAAAAGAAACAATAAAACCAGAACATGAAAGGAATTAAATCACTGGCCAATCCATGGCCAACTAAGTTTCATGAAACTTAAAGAAATTCCTCGCATTGTTATATTAAACGAACATTTTTGAAGCAACCCTCCCCCCCTTAAGACCTACATAATACAATTTGGGAAGTTCCTAGTTACGCTACAGTTGTGCTAGCTGTTGTGGAAATTGTTGCTCTGCAACCGGGGACTAGTCCACCACTTGCTTGGGTTTGCCTCTTACCATAGGCATGTAAAGAGTGCAACCTCACTTGATTCGGTTTCGTTTTCTCAGCCATGCCGGACGCTCCTCTCGGCTGGTCCGGGAGGAAACGACCGGGCACCCTGACCGGGCGGCTGATCCGCAAGGATTAGCCCCCAGGACTCCCAGGGAGGGAGCCAGGGTCCGGGACGCGGCGGGAAGAACTCCCCGAAATCAATGCGGGGGGGAATTGCCCGTTTGTCCCTATGGAGGCCGGCAGATGTGCGCGGCGCCTCGAGTGCTGCCGGGCAACGAGAAACGGCAAGTAAAAGAAACAGGCGGAAGCCTGTAAACAAGCGAATCCCTTCTGTTCTACAAGCGTTTGTGAAGGAGAGGTTGATCTGAAGAAGACTCGCTCTTCCCCTTCGTTGAGTTCCAGAATTTTGTTGGCGCCCCCCCCCCCCCAAAATGGCAGCAAAGAAGCAAAGTCCCGCTCTCGGTAAGTCAATCTCGGCTACCTTGCAGAAGGGGGAGTCGCTCGAAGAGTTGGTGCGCAGGGCGGTGGTGGAAGCTATAAAACCCTTTGTTGACAAGCTGAACGAAACTGATCAAAGGGTGGGCTTAATTGAAAGCGAGGTGAAAACCATTAAGGCAGCAGCGGGGGGGGGCAGAAAAGTCTGCTCTGGAAAGTGCGTCACTTGTGAAGGCTACAAAAAAGGAGCTGAAGTTGGTGGAGAACCAGCTGATCGGGCTACAGGTGGAACGAACGCAGACAATTTTGCGTCTCCAAAACGTGAAAGAGGAGGAAAATGAGGATCTGTGGGATTTGGTCTCGGAACTACTGGCGATACCCGCGAGGACAACTAAAGAGGACAACTAAAGGTTAAAAGCGCCATTTTGGAGGTCCGTCGGGCTTCTTCAAAATATGCAACAAAGCGACAGTTGCCTCGTGAGATCATTATTGACTTTTCATCTAAAAAGATTCGGGACACCATCCTATATAACTCATACAATGCGGATTTGGACTTTATGGGTTTGAAAGTCAAGATTTTGAAGGACGTTCCATTTCTAGTCCGGAAACGGCGTTTTAAATATAAAAAGTTTGCAGCTCTTCTGAGGGACCATGGAATAAAGTACAAATGGTTATTCCCGGAAGGAATATGGTTCAGATATAAAGATCAGGCCTATAAGATATTATCAGAAGATCAACTAAAGGATTTTGAGAATAAAAACCCAGAACTCTGCTGCACCAAGAACGAAGAAAAGGAGGAGCCGGAGGGGGGGGAGGAGGAGGAGAGCATCGCAACAGCAGTTGCACAGAGAGAATTGCGTCCGGGACCTAGAAGGGGGAGGAAAGTTTAATCAGAATTTGAAATGTTTATTCTCTGTATGATTAACCACTCCATCATTATTCTATGGAGCTATTTTTGTATTATGACAGTATGAAGGGAAACATTGAAGTGTAGTGTTTAGTGTTTGTAGTTCATTCCCCCCCCCCTTTTCTTTTTCCACCCCCCTTTTGTCCCTTCCCTCTCCCCTTTCCTTGTGATAGTCTGGTGTAGTGTTTTGTAGTTATGAAAAATAAAAAAATTTATAAAAAAAAGAGTGCAACCTCACTTGATCTTTCCCTAGTACTAAACTGATGTCTCTGCTGAGAATAATGTGTCAGCAGCAAGAAGGTCTTTAAGCAAAACTGGAAGTCTTTATTCATAAAGGCAAAACAAAACAAAAAACAGTTGGGCAAGGCACCAGATATGGGCCCAGCTCACTGATCACTAGAGCACTATAGAGATAGATACAGAATACAAGTTAGCATGCAAGATACAACAATATTATAAGATAACTACAGAAAAAAAACCCTTCCCTCCCCCCATTCCAGAGCTCTGGGACCACTCCGTTGCACAACCACAAGCTCAAGCTGGCCTTTGTGTGTTGGCAAGTGAGGGGTCCCGAGTTCTTGTTTCGTCCCTCTTTTATAGGGAAATATCAAAGACTTGCTTCATTAACATCTTAATTAATCACATTGTTTTTGTTCTTGAAAGACAGTTCCGTTGAGGGTCTTTCATGTAAACACAAGTCTACACATCTTTTACCTCTGTGCTAGACTGCATCTTTGATATGTATTTGACTACATTGTAAATTACATAGGAATGTTCACACTTCACTGACTGAGGGTTTTAGATACCTTGTCTTCCTAAAGATAAGCGGTTTGTTGTTTACTCTTTTGGTGATTTATATGTAGAAGGCCAGAGGACCCTTAAAAAGGTCTCAAACAACTAACTTTTATGGCCTTATCTGTTTCCTGCCGAGGGTGAGACCTTCCCAGGAGATGCAACTTTATTCTGCAGCGGGCGAGGGAGGGTCTTTGGAAGATTTCTTTTTCCCAAACTATAGTTGGTTCCCTATTTCTAACATGAGCCAAAGAGGCCTGGTTCCGACCCACTAACAAATTCTGCCAACACTAGCATCATCTACTTTTATCATCTAGGGTTGTAAACCAGTTTCAAGCATTCTTAGATTTGTTTATACCTAGTTTTAGGCTGCGCTTTGCCACCGTGATTGCTTTGATTGCCCTATTGAGAAGGATGAACAAGGATAGATGGAACCGGACCTTGTTCCTCCTCGATAGTCTCAACAGCTTTTGGTTCCATCCACCATGACCTCCTTCTGAAACATCTCTCAGAATTAGGGGCTGAGGGGAATTGCTTAGCAGTGATTCTGCTCCTTTTAGGAGGAAGACTCCAGAAGGTGATTTGGGGTGATCGCTCCTCAATCCCCTTGGAGTTTATCTGTGCGGTCCCACAGAAGGCTTACCTATGTTCTTTAACATCTATGTGAGACTGCTGGGGAAAGCAGCCTAGAGACATTGAGTACAATGTCATCAGTCGTATTTCTGCTTTTCATTGTCTCCTGGTGAGGCTATCAAAGTCCTGAAATGTATGAGAGTGAATAAAGCTCAGGCTATAAAAAAAATGGAAGAGGGGAGGGTGGGAGGCATGAATGATCAGAAGGAATGGGAGTGGATTTTCTTAGATGGGACCACGGTCTCCTTGAAGGATCAAGTTTGCAGTTTAGGGAGTGAGCCTGCGCCCCTCACTACTCCTAGATTCCAAGACAGTGACAGTAGCCCGGATACCTTTTTTGAGCTTTGTCTGATTTTCCACAGTCCCGTAGAAGAGCAAGACCTACCCTGGCATCATCTTTCTGCATCATCATGAGACACTGCCTGCAAGTAGACTAGCAGTGACATTCCTGGTTGTTGTTGTTTTCCAGATTCTAAACATGACAACAGGTACACGAGCCCCGTTGGAGGCAAACCAAGCTCTGCCCACATCAGGGCTGCTGGAGTGCTTCTGGGATAACGTAGTTAATAGAAACCATACATTGTTTGAAAGACTCTCTGGTCTATCATGAAATTATCACCAAATGTCTGGTGTACAAAGAGAAAGAGAAGAAGACCCTACGGGGGCAGCAAGGGTTAGTCAGATAGGAACATGAGGTCAGAACTTCTCTTTCTATTAATCCAGAGGAGTTAGCCGTGTAGTAGCAAAATAGTAAAGAGTCTAGTAGCACCTTTAAGACTAACCAACTTTATTGTAGCACAAGCTTTTGAGAACCACAGTTGCATCTGACGAAGAGAGCTGTGGCTCTCGAAAGCTTATGCTACAATAAAGTTGGTTAGTCTTAAAGGTGCTGCTGGACTCTTTACTATCTTTCTATTTAAGTGTCATTTCCTTATCTTGTTTCCAGATTGGCACTCTCAGGGCAATATTCTGCTTCATCTCAAAACCACTCTCTCTCAGTCAGCTAGATAGATAGAAGTCTATCTCTATCTCTCCGCTTTACTATCCAGTATGTTAGTTCCTAAATAAACTTTCTTTACTCTTTAATCAGTTTGTGTCACTATTGCTGTGTAGATACTCTGCAAACACATTCAAGTTAAAACACATCTTATTGAGGCGTTACTCTCATTCATACCAGGTTGGGTAGCGCGATCATCATGAATGTGTTCCTGGGCCATATGTGAAGAAAATTCGGTTCCATTGCGAACTGAATGGAGACAAAAAGAGAAAAGTTAGAAAGGAACAGGGCTTTTTTTCTGGGAACAGAGGTGGTAGAACTCAGTGAGTTGCCCTCAGAGAAAATGGTCACATGGCTGGTGGCCCCGCCCCCTGATCTCCAGACAGAGGGGAGTTGAGATTGCCCTCCATGCTGCCGAGCGGCACGGAGGGCAATCTCAACTCCCCTCTGTCTGGAGATCAGGGGGCGGGGCCACCAGCCATGTGACCATTTTCAAGTGGTTCTGGAACTCCGTTCCACCACGTTCCCCCTGAAAAAAAAGCCCTGGAAAGGAAATAACAAAAAACAATAAATGTAAGGAAGTCAAGCCTGTTGACCCATGAACTGGAAGCAGAAGAAAGCAGAGACCACTGAGGGAACTTGTTACAACTACTTACCTCTCCATCCTTTGGTGGAATTGTCAGTTCCATGTATCCATGAGGAATATACATTTGACTGTAATTGAATCGTGTTTGCCTCATGAACTGCTTCCTAACTGTGGAAAAGGCTCCATCACAACCCACAATTAGGTCACAAGTGACCTCTTTTGCTATAAGGTCTGACCTTAAAAAAATAGAAACAGAAATATCATTGACTTTTTTATTTGGATATTTGTTACTTCAACCCTCCAGTACACCCAGGGCTTTTTTTCAGCTGGAACGCAGTGGAATGGAGTTCCGGCACCTCTTGAAAATGGTCACGTGGCTGGTGGCCCTGCCCCCCGATCTCCAGACAAAGGGGAGTTTAGATTGCCCTCCACTCCATGTGGCGTGGAGGGCAATCTAAACTCCCCTCTGTCTGGAGATCAGGGGGTGGGGCCACCAGCCACATTACCATTTTTGCCGAGGGTGATTTAAACTTTAAAAAACTTCCCCCTTGTTCCAGCTGACCCAAAGTGACGTCATTGTGCAGCCCTGGGAATGTGCACACACTTTGTGAACACACATGTGGTAGTACCAGGGGCACTACCTCCCACCAAGAGTTGCCCCCTGTGCTGGCAACCCACTGAGTTCCACCCCCTCTTTTCCCAGAAAAAAAATCCCTGTCAGTACCAATAACTAAAACTACCTTGTTTTAGTGAATATTACTCATTTTCAGTGTTGTTTGAACGTGAATATGCTTGGACCTCCCTTTGTAAAATTATATTTTAAAGAATTAAAGATTTGCCTTACAGTGCAATCCCAAGCAGAGTTGAAATCAATGGGCTTAGACTGGAGTAACTTTGCTTAGGATCGCACTGTTAGTTTTGAAGTTTGAACTTCATTTTATCAAGATCTGGTTAACATACAAAATAGATACTGAAAATCTGGGATTCGGGGAAAGGGATTCGGGGAAGGGGAAGAGGAGGTCTCTCGTTCCAAAAATGAAACAACAATTTTGAGGGTCAAAAATGGCCTCCTGCAACACCAACATTTCTTAAGGATCCCTGAAATAGTTTTTTTAAAATACAAATAAATGACTCATACAATCTATGCTCAAGGCCGAACAGGGAGGCGCCAGGAGTGCCATTTGGTTAAAGTGGGCCTCAGATGTATATACTTGTTAATTGTTTGGCACTTCATACTTTTGCAATCTGTTTTTGAGTGCATCATATGTCACCGTTTATTATTTTTATTATTGTTCGTGGCCCAGATCTCCTTGAGACGGCCTGCCTTACACTGTCAATAGGCAATAGGATTGGATGATGCATCCACTAATTCACAGTAATTTAGAATACTGTCCACTTGTTTCTAATGTTTCTGCACATCAATATACATGTCTCACTTTGAGGCCTCAGGTCCAGAATCATTTGTTCCCATTTTATTATGATGAAATTACACTGTATCTGCTGAAGAACACCTGATACCTGCTGAAGACAGATAGTGCTGCTCAGGGCTTTTTTTCTGGGAAAAGAGGTGGTGGGACTCAATGAGTTGCCCTCGGAGAAAATGGTCACATGGCTGGTGGCCCCGCCCCCTGATCTCCAGACAGAGGGGAGTTTAGATTGCCCTCCGCGCCGCTGGAGCGGCCCGGAGGACAATCTAAATTCCCCTCAGTCTGGAGATCAGGGGGCGGGGCCACCAGCCATGTGACCATTTTCAAAAGGTGCTGGAACTCCCTTCCACCGCATTCCAGCTGAAAAAAAAACCCTGGTGCTGCTCAATATAAACAATTTTGTTATCAGCAGAATAAAATGATAGCTACTAAACATCACTCGTTGGTGTCGCTGGCAAAAGAAGACTTCCCTTTGCCTTTAAGTTTCCTTCTGTTTGCCATTCCCTACTGAAAAAGTGAATGATAGGCCAGAGTAATTGCAGACTGCCCAAGATAACTGGGTAAAGTCAACTGCTTTCTTTGGATTCCTATTAAATATTAGACTGCCCAGGATGGCCCATGCGATCAATTACCCTGTAAAGGTCAATGTCCTCGATTCTAAATCACAGCGTAGTAGTTTGTGTTCAAAGTACAGTTTAGCATTGGGATATTTCTCCACAGCTGTAGAAAGGAGGGAAAAATAAGTATATTGCATTAACACATATTCAGGCTGCTGCTGTTTCATCAAATTATATTTTCCCTAGAGTTATTTGTCTGGTGAAGTTTTTGCAACCGTAACCCCTTCTGCAAGGGGTTAAGCTAGGGTTGGCAGGCCACCTCAATCTCCTGTCAGGGGACAGAGGCCTGGCACTTACCTTTGTGGAGAGGGGTGTGTGTGAGCGCAGACCGCGTGCGCCCCCACAGGCACAATGACGCCGCGTGGCCGGACGCTGCAGAATGCACCCAAAACGGGCCATTCTGCTGCAGATCAAGCCCAGTTTTGAGGCACTGCAGGGTGCAGGAGCGTTCCTGCATTCTGCAGCGCCTCAAAACAGGCCTGACCCGTGGCAGAACAGGCCTGTTTTGGGAGCTGCAAAGCGCAGGAGTGTTCCTGCCCTCTGCAGCGCCTCAAAAACGGGCCTGATCCGCACCAAAACAGACCCATTTTGGGGTGCTGCAGAGCGACAGCTGCTGAAAACGGGTCTGGTTTGCCATGGATTGGGCCCGTTTTGAGCACTGCAGAGCGCAGGAGTGCTCCTGCACTCTGCAGCAGCCCCGATCTGGGCCAAAACGGGCCTGATCCCGGTGGCTGCGGTGCACGGGAGTGCACTGCGCCACGGGGGAGCACACAATGAAGGTGCATGCTCCCCCCCGCTGCTCAGGTAAGTGGGGGTGGGGTGTGGGGAGCGGGAGCGGGATATCCCCCACCCCCACTGGGGTTCTGGGATCCCTAGGTTAAGCCAATTAAGCCAAGCAGCCAATTTCACTGGTTGTTCCCATGCTGCAGCGTTTTTTTGTGACCAGTTTCATCCGATTTGCTGCCACGAGTAGTCACTTTAGCTACTATTCAGCTTTTTTGCAGCTTTCTTCAGAGCACTTATACCCTGATTTTAAAAAAAAATCTGTTTTTCAGTTGGCTATTTCACTGTGCAGGCTCTTCAATCTGTTTTAGTGTTCCGCTCTCTTCTGCCTCCATCCCACCCTCTGCCAGCCCACTTCATTGTGATTAGCCACTGCTATCTATTCAGCCACTCCCTCTCCCCACCTTTCTGTTCCTCTCCCTCCCCTCTTCCCTCTCCCACTCATTTTTAATTTTTTTTAAATCCCGCGTACGATCACATTACTGGAAGAAAACAGGGAAGATTTGGAAGGACTACTGATGAAAGTTAAAGGAGAAAGCACCAAGGCAGGATTGCAGCTGAACATCAAGAAGACAAAAGTAATGACTACTGAGGAATTTAACAGTTTTAAAGTTGTCAATGAGGACACTGAAACAGTTCAGGATTTTCTATTCCCTAGCTCAATCATCAACCAAAAGGGAGACTGCAACCAAGAAACCAAGCTCGCAGCTTGGTGGAATGTTGGACAAGTGACAGTTGAAAAGTCCATTGGACAGCAGTCAGAGAGCGAAGCTGCGAGACCAGGATGCCTACATTTCCCATCAAAACTTGAGGGAAGCAGACAAGTGTCCAATCTGTGCCTTTTGTCACTTGTGGTTCTGCTCTGAGACTTAGAAGAGCAGCTGTGAGGGAACTAGAAAAGATCCGTAAAGATAAAGATGTCTCTCTGGGGACCAGATCAAGATAATCCAGAGTATAGTATTCCCTGTTACTATGTATGGATGTGAAAGGTAGATAACGAAGAAAGCCGACAGGAAGAAAATGGAATAATTTGAAACAGTGCTGGAGGAGAGTTTTGCAGATACTATGGATGGCCAAAAAGACCAATAAGTTGGTTCTAGATGAAATCAAGCCTGAATTTTCCCTAGAAGCTAAAATGATGAGACTAAGGCTATCATACTTTGGCCGTATCATGAGAAGACAAGACTCTCTGGAAAAGTCAATAATGCTAGGAAAAATGGAAAAGAGATGGCTTGACTCAATAAAGGAAGCCACGTCCTCCAGTTTGCAGGATCTGAGCAAGTCTGTTAACAATAAGATGTTTTGGAGGTCTTTCATTCATAGGGTCACCATAGGTCAGAGACAACCTGACAGCACATAACACACATGTCAGTAATTTAGCCAGCTCTGAAAGCCATGCAACTCCATCAATATCAAAATGTCATAATAGGTTTAGGCAAAATGGGTAATATGACTCCCTTTTTCACATCCTAGATATGCAGCTTGCTCAGTCTCAGTAACTTTACATGCTTGGTTAGTGCTACTTTCAAAGCACAAAGCTTCAGTGTATCCAAGCTTAATGAGAATATAAGCTTAGTGGTTATGGGGTCGGGTTGCAAATCAGCACTCTGCAAGTTTGAATCCCACTTCTGATTTGAGCTCAGCAGGAGGCCTTGGGTAAGCCACTCCTCTCAGCCTCAGTTTCCTAGCTGTATTGTGGGGATAATAACAACACTGACTTTGTTCACTGCTCTGAGTGGAGCACTCTGGCTAGAACAGCATTATATAAGCATAGATGTCGTTGATGTTATTCTCATAGCAGGGACAGAATCTTCTTGCATATTTTATCCCAATTACCTTAAAGACAGAGGTAATAAGCTGAGCTGATAATGGTTTCCAAGGTCTCTTGTTTTCAGGGCAGCAAATGCAGATTCTAACTCCATCCACCACACACAAAATGTCACTTCAGTCTTCCCCATAATTTTAAGCAGCAGATAGCAGCGCTGCCACCAAATTCTGTCATAGCTCATCCATATTTTACTGTTGCTAGTGTCTCAAACATTAGATTCTTCTAAATCTGACAAAGTGAAAAAGGACCAAGAATAGAGAAAGTCACACCTACCAGTTAGCAGTTCCTTGTTTAAATTTGCTCTGTCGACAGAGAGAATATACTGCAAGAAAAAAAATAGACCCAATATATATTGGTATGTGTTTTACATGTGTATAAACAATCCAGTGAAGTCAAACTTGTTCTCTACATTCCCAAGCATCCCAGTTATAGGAGACCACTTTAGCATTCTGTGAAACAGCTGCAGGCAATCAGGGCTCAAATACATGACAGCCTAAGACGTGTTCGGTCATGGTTGTGCGCCTGGAATTGCCGTCAGACGTACATTGGAAGAACTCACCTTAAACTGCACTTGTTTGCATGATGATGCAAGGGAATGCTGTGGGGTGGGGGGAGGGGGAGAAGGAGGTTCTGGTTTTCCTCCTGCCCCATTTTTGCCTGCAGAAACACAGCATGAGGAGGAGGGCTTTTTGCCCTTTCCTCTGGCTCCATGTGCTCAAGGAGCCTATGAGTCTCTCTACATGATATGCCTCGATGCGTGTTTGTAAAGTGTAGGGAGATGCAATGTTAGCCAGGAAGTGTAGTTTAAAAAGACAGAGCTGGCGGAGATCGCTCCTTAGAGGGTTTGTTAATTTCATCCTCGCCTCCCCGAAGGTTCTTTCAATTTCACCTCTCCGGTCTAAAACTGTGTAGGATCACGCAACCAGAGGGCAGTGGGGAATGGAAATGGGCTGGAGTTGCCTTTCAGAGCCGGGCTTGGACCTGGAGAGGTTATAATGGGCTGAAGTTTCCTTTCTGGCATTTCACAGCCCTTTCACACAGCTCCAGCGTACAGTAAAACCTTTGCCTTGCCCCCAGCTGTGTCTTTTTAAACTACCCTTCCTGGTGAACATTGCATCTCCCTACACATGTTCACGTGTCAGCTGTCTCTTGTAGAAAGACTCTTTGTCAGGCATATCGTGTATTTCAGTCATCAGCTGGCTCCTGGCCACCTGTTGCCCTCTAGGCTGCAGCCTACCAGGAACATTCCAGGTGAGTTAAAGGGCCAATCTGCCCAGGCACACCAGTAAACTATTTTATTTTTATATATGTTATTTATAGCCCACTTTTCTCACTGAGACTCAGAGCCAAACTACAAGTGATGCCTTACACAGGTTGGACACTAGTCGGCTTCCCTCAAGTTTTGATGGGAAATGTAGGCGCCCTGGTTTTACAGCTTGGCTCTCCATTACAGCTGCAAGACCAGGATGCCTACATTTCCCATCAGAACTTGAGGGAAGCCGACTAGTATCCAACCTGTGTAAGACGTCACTTGTAGTTTGGCTCTATGCGGATTACAAATGCATACTGCACCTTACTCACGGGCCCCTGCGATACATGCAACTTCTCTCCATACAATCTGTTCTTCATAGTGACAGGCTCCTAGCTATTTGCATAAGAAGAGCTGGACATAATATATGAAAAGCAGCACTAAAGGTTATATGAACCCGCAGCCGAAATCCCAGATACCTGGCTCTTCGTCCCATAAGGAATTGAATACCGTTTTCCTGAAAGTGTGTGGATCCTTCTTGCTCTCATAGGAATGCCTTTAGACACAATCTGAAATCCGATAGACAGAATGTTTTTTTTCCTTTTAACATGAATATCCTAAGCAACTTCTTTATCAGGCAGGAACAAATTTTGCATGATAAAAAGCAAAAAGGAAGAGTTCTTACAGTTTCAAAACGTAATTTTGTAACTTATGGACTGATTGCACTTTAACACACTTCAGCCATCCTTTCATATTCACATGCTATTCATTGGTGCATTGTTGCATTCCCCATCACATCTAGAACTCACCCTTCACCTATTGCACACCCAACAAGGCATGTAGAAAAAGAGACACCCTGGGGTATTTAGAATCCTCTATTGACCCTAGTGTCAACACTAGTCAAATATCCTGAGGCAGGGACATCAGCAGAGAAAAGCATAACGTGGTTCAACATGCCCGAGGTCCCAGATTCAAAACACCCCTGAGACTACAAGATAAGCCTAGACTCAACCCAAGCATAGCTGAGGTATTGCATTACTGGAGATCATGAGACACTCATTAGTCACCCTGGACCCCCGTCATTTCGCTTGGTATCATCCCATGCAGTCATCCCTCCCTTGCATTCTGCAAAAGGACAATCAGAGTGGTATTGTCTTTAGAGTATCAGACTAGGATCTGGAAGACCCAGGTTTGAATCCCCACTCTGTCATGAAGCTCACCTAGTAACGCTCTCTTAGTTTAACCTATCTCAAAGGATATAATGGAGGCGGGGAGAAGCCGATATGCCGCTCTGAGCACTTTGATGGATGGGCAGGATAAAAATTTACTAAATAAATAATAAGTAAAAGATCATGCGGATTGCATGGTTTCTATCACACCAGCAGCAACTAGGGAAGTTGTTAAGCATGGAGGAGCCTGACCATCCTCTTGCTGGCACACGTGTGGGTAGACAGTGGAGGCTCTTCTTCAAGCCCCTCTCAATGTGAGTTCCATGCAAAGTTCAGTCTTGAGTGGAGAGTGGGCAAAGATCCCTTTTAGACCAAAAAGCAGAAATCCAAAGGAGTTAGCTGTGTTAGTCTGTAGTTGCAAAATAGTAAAAGAGTTCAGTAGCACCTTTAAGACTAACCAACTTTATTGTAGCATACGCTTGCGAGAACCACAGCTCTCTTCATCAGACGCATCGTCTGATGGATCTGATGAAGAGAGCTGTGGTTCTCGAAAGCTTATGCTATAATAAAGTTGGTTAGTCTAAAAGGTGCTACGGGACCCTTTACTACAAAGCAGAGATACAGCTGTGAACCATTCCGGCATCAAGAATGAAGTTCTTTTATTTTATTAAATTTTATTAAGAAGTTTTGAGAACCAAAATATAAAAACTAACAAGAAAAAGGAAAAAAAAGAAAAAGATCAAAATGCAAAGCTGAAGAGAAAAGAAAAAAATATAAAATATAAAGAAGTGACTTACGATTTTTCTCTGTGACAAACACAAGTAAATCACAAGCTTAACACTTATTATACAATTACAAAAAGATATAAAATATAAAGAAGTATAAAGAAGTGACTTATGATTTTTCTCTACGACAAAAACAAGTAAAATCACAAGCTTAACACCTATTATATAATTACAAAAAGAAGGCTCACCTTTTCATATTATCCAATTCCAACCCCCCTTAATAATCAAATCCACAAATCACCATTTCATACAAAAGTCTATAAAGGGTTTTCAGTTAGTAATAAATGTAGATCATGTCTTTTCTCTAATCAAAGAAGTAAGTTTACCCATCTCTGCAAGTTCAATTATCTTCACCAACCATTCCTCTGTTGTGGGTAGTGCCGAACTTCTCCATTTTTGTGCATATAATCAGGGCTTTTGTTCTGGGAAAAGAGGTGGTGGAACTCAGTGGGTTGCCCTCGGAGAAAATGGTCACATGGCTGGTGGCCCCGCCCCCTGATCTCCAGACAGAGGGGAGTTGAGATTGCCCTCCGTGCCACATGGTGCAGAGGGCCATCTAAACTCCCCTCTGTCTGGAGATCAGGGGGTGGGGCCACCAGCCATGTGACCATTTTCAAGAGGTACCGGAACTCCATTCCCCCATGGTTCCAGCTGAAAAAAAGCCCTGGATATAATAATCTTGCTGCTGTTGTCTTATATAAAAATAAAATTCCATCATTTTTTCTAGTTGTCTGCCTCTGGTTTCATTTGAACATTCGTCTTTAAAATTTTCTGGATTAACTTTTGGCTTTAATACATGTCAAGAATTTCTAAAGGCCATCAGATAAATGGAGACTCTTGGTCCCACTATCCTAGTGTTGTCTGTTCTGAATGACAGCAGCCTTGCAAGGGCTCAGGCAGAGGTCTTTCCCAACCCTGCTACCTTTTAACCAGAAATTACAGGGAGTTGATCTGGGAATTAAAGGGAAGGGGCTGTGGCTCAATGTGGATCAATCCCGACGATCTTCAGTTAGAAGGATCAGGTGCCGTGGAACTCTGCCTGAGACCCTGAAGAGCTGCTGCCAGTTTGTGTAGACAATACTTTGACAGGCCAATGATGTGAATCAGTATAAAGCAGCTGAATGCAAATCTTCTTCATGCCAAATCTGTGTTCTGCCACTCAGCTATGGCCCCTCTCAATTCGATGTTGTTAACAGAAGGTTGAATCTAGAACAAATTCTATTAACTGGATTGCATAATCTTCTTCTTGCTATTTAAATCACTGTTGTAAAATACCTGCTCATGCTCTTCCTTGAAAACTTCCAAGGAAAGAAAGGACATAACCTTCCTAAGAAGCATACAGCATTGCTTGAACTGCACTTGTCCCTCCTAGCAAAAATTCCATCACACTATCTCCTTAGAATTCTTGGTATCTTTTAACTAGCTAGTGGTCCAATACTACTCGACATGAAAAATCATTCAGGTCAAGGGCAAACTCACCTGATCTTCCATTCCAACAGCCTTGAGGGCCTGCCGCCCCCTGTGAGACAGAGCCAAATTAATGCTTCTGCCACGAGACAGACTGGATATACGAATATCTGAAAAGAAAGGAAAGTCGACTCCATAATATGACATCTTTTTTTATGGCACTGAAGGATCCCTTTTTTACATTCAGCTAAAAACACAACTGAACTGGTGGTTCCACACATTACTCAATATAGCTCTGTATTCTCCTTTTATAATCCACCTTTTGTACTTAGATTCAAGGCGGATTACACAGTGCAATTGGAATACAATATAATCAGCAGCTAGGACATTCATTGAGCAAAGTACAATAATGAACAACAGTTAGGACATTCAGTGGAACTGATACAATAAGGTATGGTACCAGAAAAGTTTAAAACAAGCATAAAGCTGAGCTCAGAGATGAAATCTTTCTGAAACAATGCACAACTAATTCACATGGCATGTTTAGCAAAGTGGAAACTCCCTAGTAGGCGTACATCTAAATCAGCAGACAGTACCCAGTAACGTAGTGTATTGTCCTTGGCTATTTTCACACATCTTACTGGCTGTGGAACGTCGCGCAAAGTTCCTGAAACGACAGCATCTTCCTGGAGCGATTTCGTGTGAGAACTGGAGTTATGATGGGAAATTGCACCAGGAAGAAGCTGTTGTTCTGGGAGCTTTGCGCGATCACGTAGTGCAAGATCACGTAGTGATCGAGCGGCGTGCAAGTGGAGCGCAAGGGAACAGGGAGGAATACATGTGAGTCTGTTCACTTGGCACTCCAGTGTAACTCATCACTTCTAGCTTGGCCCTCAGCCTAACCTACCTCATGGAGTTGTTATGAATATAAATGGAGGAAAGGAGAATTATGTAAGCCACCTTGTGTCCCTCTTGGGGAGAAAGGTGGGAAATAAATAAAGTAAATAAAAATAATTTTAAACTTGTTAAGGATAGTGAGGTAGGTACTACACCAGCCTCACAGAGGAGGGCATTCTAAAGGTGTGGCACCACCATGGAAAAATGTCTTAATAGAAAAAATATTAATGCAACATATACACACATATAGGCAATTTCTGCCAAGAGTCAATACACGTGCTTAGGTTAGGATAAAATGAAGGTGAGACAAATGATGTAAGCCTTTTGGGGTCCCTTTTGGGGAAGAAGGTGGGGTATAAATTAAGGAAATGTATAGGGTTTTAATTTATATTCTAAGACTGCTAATGTTATCAAGATAACATACCTTGCCTGGCTTCATAAATTTCCACAGGGAACCCCTTTTTTGCAAAGAAACAACCGTTTAAAGCACCCACCTGCAACAAAAAACATCAGCATTATTTAATTTAATGTAATAATTTAAGATGTTTTAAAATTGCTTTTCTCTGAAAGACACGGCGACTAACGATAGCTAAAAACAATGCCAACTGTAAAACAAATAGCACAGTAAAAGTAACCAAAAACGCATTCAGGACTATTGGCTTCACTCTTATGCCTTGCACAACTTGTAAGCATCCCCTACACTCATCTCTCTCAGGGAGCTGTAGCTTGTAGGGTAATTGAGGATTATCCCATTTAAGGCATCAAGTCCTTTAAATTGAGATTTAAATTACCAAAAAAAGAGATCACTTTAAATAATTATTATGAATCGAAAAGTCCGTATATTATACAGATTCTTCTTTTGTAAAATTGCACATTAACTGCTCCTATTTTTGGAAAAGAGGTGATTTAGCATGTATGGACATGGTGGGGTTCGGCAGGGCTGGATCAAGGGGGGCAGGGGGGGTAGTCTGCCCCCGGCGCCACCAGGGAGGGGGCGCCAGGAGCAGCTGCCAGCTGCCGGGAGCACGCGGGCGGCAGCGCAGGCAGCCTCACAGCCTCCCACGCTGCCTTTCGCCTGCCCCGCAGGACAGGGGGGCCGGCTTGCCGCGTGCCCCCTGTCCCGCAGGGCAGGCAAAAGGCAGAGCAGCCGCCCACGCCATTCGTCTGCCTCACAGGACAGGCGAATGGCGCAGGCGGCCTTGCAGCCCCCTGCGCTGCCTTTTGCCTTCCCTGCGGGACAGGGCGCGTGCAGCAAGCTGGCCGCCCCGTCCTGCAGGGCAGGCAAAAGGCAGCGCGTGGGGCTGCGAGGCCACCCACGCCATTCGCCTGTCCTGTGAGGAAGACGAATGGCGAGGGTGGCTTCCCAGCCCCGCATGCTGCCTCTGCCACTCCGCGCCTGCATGATGATGTCACTGAAATGACATCATCACACAGTGCGCACGCAAGCAATCAGACTAGGGTTTCCCTGGGCGCCGGCAACCATAGATCCGGCCCTGGGGTTGAGGGGGGGATGGACATTATTTTTTCCCTTTGCACTGCAACCGGATTCTCTTTGTCTGAACGAGAAGTTTCTCTCTGATTCTTTCTCTTTCTGTGCCTTTGTTCTCTCTCTTCTCAAGACTGCTGTGCATAACTCTCCTGTGCAAGCTGGTGTAACCCCCATGAGCTAATTGGTTTAGCCCAGTAGGGTGGAGTCAGGGTCTGGAGCTGAGCAGCTGAGAAGGCTGGTTGAAGGGGAGCTTGATAAAATTTTATGCTCTCTTATCATCTTGAATAAGGTAATTGGAAACATGTTGTGTGCGAACAATAGTGAGTAAAAGTGGTGTATGTGTGTTATAAACAGGGCTTTTTTTCAGCAGGAACGCGGTGGAATGGAGTTCCAGCATCTCTTAAAAATGGTCACATGGCCGGTGGCCCCGCCCCCTGATCTCCAGACAGAGGGGAATCTAAACTCCCCTGTGTCTGGAGATCAGGGGGCGGGCCACCGGCCATGTGACCATTTTCGCCGAGGGCGATTTAAACTTTAAAAATCTCCCCCTTGTTCCAGCTGACCCAAAGTGACACCATTGTGCGGTCCTGAGTTCTACCACCTCTTTTCCCAGAAAAAAAGCCCTGGTTATAAACCATTCTGAGTGGGCATTAAATTGTCCTGAAGGGCAGTATATAAATCAAATGTTGTTGTTATTCTTTAGTTTAGTATTCTTACTGGAATCATATTATTATTGCATGGCTGTAATTTCCAAGCTGAAGACAGAAACCTGGGTTCTAGTTTGTTCCATAACCAAAGGACCATAGCAAAGGACTCTAGCATTTGGTGGGACCTGAAAAGTTGGACTTGGCTGACCTTGAAAAGACAACCAATTATTTGGCTGAATTTAAAGACATTGGCCACAAATTTCTGTTCTTTGTTGTACCTATGAGTTTGGTTTAAAAAGGTTATATTGTTCTGATTGTCAAAAGGTTTGGTTTAAAGATTTTTTTTAAACTTATATTTGTGTTGCACGTTTGGTTCCTAAATTAGCCCCATAGAACCCATACCAAAAAAGGTTATATTTACAAGAGGCATGCCCATACACCTACAAGGCTTCCCAGATGCCCGTCAGTGGCAGGCAATCTCCTGAGGGTTTGTCCCGTTGCCTGCCAATTGCTGGTGATCAGAGGGAGGTGGCAAGCCGCCCTGGAGATTGCCTACCCTTAGCAGGCAACCCAGGAAAGCGTGCACTAGGTGCGCTCCCAGTAGGGTGCAATGATGTCACTTCCTGAAGTGAAGTAATTGCGCTGGCCACAGGAGTGCTCCCACATTTCACTGTGGCCAATTTTGTCCCCAAATGGGCCAGAATTAGCCTAGCACAAAGCATGGGAGCATACCCATGGCTAGCACGATGTCACTTCCAGGCAGTGATGTCATCACACAAGCGCCAAGAGCGCATGAAGAACACAAACAACGCTCATGGTAAGTGCCAGGTCGCTCCTCCTCCTGCTGGAAGAGTATAGGGGTCTGGCAACCATAACTCCCATTCATATGCAGCTTGATTAGCTGGCCATTTGTAATAGAGAATAGGCTTATTTAGGTCAGGTTTCTATGTTTCTTCTGCTACTACAAAAATGCAGGTGAATGTGAATCCATTTCAATAAAAGTACATTTTATCTGTTGCAATATACTGGCTTGAAGAGTGTTTCACCACATGTAATTCCACACTTTCCTGACTGTGTAACTTTGCTTTGTTAAATAACAAATAGCCCCAATACTTATAATCGAAGGTGTTGGGTTTAGTTAAGGATGGCTGGACCACTCAGACAGCCCTTCCTTTCTGTATTAACAGAGTGCTCCTCCTGAGCTTCAGCGCAGCAATGTGGCCTAAATAATATTTACCATACTACCTTACAAATTGCATGCAGAGAGCCTCTCCCTTGTGTTAAATAGACAAGAATGGTCTATTTATTTATAGAAGTACATTAACTTTAGTGGAGAGAAAAAGTAACTAACTAATCTAGCTAACTAGGATGGCTTCAGATTGATAACAGGCCATTTGCTTAATTTGTCCCAGGAAATACCATTCTGCTTCTCCTGATGCATGCAGGGAAAAGAGGAAGGAAGAAGATGGAAAGAAGGAAGGAAGTTCCCTTTGCATTCTACCAATCAGAGAAAGTGAGTGATAGTAGAGTAGGCAGGAAGGAGACTGATACTAGCCTATCTATCTAGGGTTGCCAGGCCCCCTCAAGTTCCCAGCGGGGGATCGGGGCCTGGCTCTTACCGCTGGCCTGCTGGGGTGTGTGCGCACACAACGCTCCTGCAAAGCGTGATGACGTCACTTCCAGGAAGTGATGTCATCACACTGCACATGACTCTCCCCCTCCAGCGTGCCCACACTCCACAGGGGCTCGCATTGGGGGCTGCTGTGGAGCACAGGAACGCTCCTGCACTCCACAGCTGCCCAAAACACGTCCATGGATCGGGCCCATTTTGAGCCACTGGGGAGCACAGGAGTGCTCCTGCGCGCTGCAGTGTCCCAAACCACGCCAAAACGGGCCCAATCTGCAGCCGTTTTGGCATAGATCAGGCCTGTTTTGGGATGCTGCGGCGCGCAGGAGCACTCCCGCGCTCCGCAGCAGCTTAAAATGGGTCCAATCCATGCCAAAATGGGGCTGTTTTGGGATGCTGTGGCACGCAGCACTCCGTAGTGGCTCAAAATGGGCCCGATCTGTGGGAGCGCGCAGCTCCGCAGGGGAGCGTGCATGGAGGGTGCGTGCCAGGGTGCATGCCCCCCCCGCTGGCCAGGTAAGTGGGGGTGGGGGTGAGGGCGGGGGATCCCCCGCCCCCACCGGAGGTCTGGCACCCCTATATCTATCTATCTGTCTAACTCTATGGTTCTTGTCTTCTTTCTGTTGTTGTTTGTAGTCTTGAACGTCTGAGTCAGAGACATTGCCAGTCCCTTTTTCTAACAGTAAGTGCATATAAATTTAACACTGAGTAGAATCTTTATTCAATTTGAGAGAGCACAATATAACTGGAAGGCTTGGATCCACCCCAAAGTGTCCATGAACAAATGGGATTATTCTCTTTGCAGAATGTGACTTACCTGTCTCTCCCCCGCTGCCAGTGCACAATGCCCCTTGAAATGCTGTTTCTGTGGAGGGCACCCCCAGGAACAGTATGAGGGGAGACTTGGAGGTCTTTTGCAGCAGGAAGAAATCATCTAACACCCTCCCTGCATGCATGGAAATTCTGTTGAGGATCCACGCAAATATTTTTACTGTATTTCATTAAAATACGTGACTGTCCCCCAGTAAATAATCTCAGCCAGAAGCAAGGACGAGTAGTAGGTACTGTTTGTTCTCCATGAAACTAAAGCTGGAGGTCCATATTCTTTGACTGGAAGAACAGGCAGAATCATAAACATTTATAATGGGAATACTGAGCCACTTGCAGGTCAGGTAATTCCCTGAAAAACATTAGTTGTGCCTCCTGGTTAAATCAAATCAAATCTTTATTAAAAATGGTCCTTGACCAGCATAAAATATTACAGCATATATTTTAACTCCCACCTCGATAAACATAATACAAAAATTAAGAATGCAATTTTAACATTTCATCTGATAATATTATTATGCCTTCATCACTTGGCGGATTTTATAAGCTGCCGCAAAAAACTTTACATGCTGTAACCATTGGGTTTTAATCTTTTAACAACATTCTGGCATACACTGTGTCTGAATAGCCTGTGTCTGAATAGCCTGGTCAAAGGTAAAATGGCCAGCCAGCATTTTACGCAATAAATGTATGCAAAGGAAAAACCTGAATGGCTCCTGTTGTGATATCAGATTATAACACATTATTTCATGTCGTAGTTTGTACAAAGTTTGACACTGACAGCAAGGGCCCGGCTGGTTTTCTACCCAAACTGGAGACAGCTATTTTAATTTTATTGCCTTCCACCTTTGGATGGATCTAATAATCCAAACAAAGATTTGGGTATGAAAATGGGCAGCACTGCATCAATGGAGTGTCACACGGTAAATAATTACAAGAGAACCAAACACACGTTTCTTACCAAGCCGCCTCCAATAATGGCTACCTTTTTCTTCCTCATATCGGGAGAGTCCATGATCTGAATCTTTCTTAAAGCTTTTACCTTCTGCCTCTAGGAGGAGAGGGTGTAAATCTGCTTCTGTTCAGTCACTTTACCTAAACTAGGATATTGGTTGTAGAGGGGTGGAGAAGGACACGGTCCACTCGGTATCAGACTTCATTGGCCACTGGCCAGTGTAAATAAATCAGTTACCTGTAAATTGCTTAACGGAACTAGGCAGACAACTGCTCGCTGTAGTTATCACAACTCGCTGTGATAACTACAGCGATAACTGCTCGCTGTAGTTATCACAACTACAGCTTATATGAATGGTCATTGTGCTTGGCTTATTTGCTTTGAGGCTTGCACAGAAATGTCACAAAGTACACCTTCTGCATTTCGGGGTCTTTTAGCCTCACTGTTCCCAATCTCTCTCTTTCTCTCTGTGCATGTCTGCTGATGAAGAATTTACTCGGTGCATCTGACGAAGTGGGATTCTATTCCCAAACAGGACAGACATACAAAGGCTATTTTCAGACAGCTTTTCTTAATGTGAAGCCTCCTAGAAAAGACTTATGTGGTCCCCAGACTACTGTACTTGAGAGGGGAGACTTCTTCTTGGGCTTCCTCTTTTTTTGTGTGTGGAATGCCTGTTGAGTGAGAAATGTGGCATCATGTGCTGCAAAGCACCAATCGGGGCATTCCTTCTGGCACAATGAGCAAGCCCTGACAGGGGCATTTCTTAAAAAGCCTTCTGGATCCGGATGGAGTTCTATGAAGCTCTCCATACTGCCTTTGTGTGCCTAGGGCTAAATAAATGTGAACACATAGGGCTTAGCATGCATAGGTGCCAAAACAGCCAGAGCTGGCTACTTCCAATAACATCCAAGAAGACCATGCTTCCTTTATATAGAGAGTGGCTCTAAAGAAGGGTATTGTATATTGAGATTAACAGCTCTTTATTATAATAAACATCTTTATTGGAGACTGGAAGCAGACAGACTGAAGACTGAAGGCTCAACAATAACCAATTTATACTTGTAGAAACCACTCCCATTTTTACAACCACCAATACAATGTAAGCAGCTAGAATCCCTCGTTTGTGTCATGTCTGTACCCCTACATCCATGTCATTGTTCTAGGTGGTGAACCATTGCTAATGCTATACCTTAATTTCATTTTGCAAATGTTCTAACCATCACTTTCATTTCTCAAGCAACCTCTGAAGCTGAGAACACAGCTGTCTTCTCTCTTTTCTTTGAAGCTCACAGAAGTGACCTTGTACTGTCTGAAATGTTATGCCTTTTGTCCTGTCTAGGCTGATGTATAAACTCTAGAAGAAATTCCCAGACCCTTTCCCGATATAAGGAAAAGCACATATCTCTACAAGGGAAGGGGCTAGAAACTTTCTTTTTTATAATAATCTATTTCATATTGATAGGTCAAACCTAAGGTTGTAATAAAAGGTGTGGCAGGTTCTCTGAATTCCCAGCTTGCATTAAGAAAAAGTAAGTATCTAGCCTCTTCCTTTGTGGAGTATGCCTTTCCCCTTATATCTCTGCATAGAAAGGGGCTAGAGACTTATTTTTTTTAAAAAACTAAACCTGAGAATTCAGAGAACCAGCTGCTCTTTCAATACAACATTAGATGGATCTGATGATATAAAACTGCTGATTTTTTAAAAATTGCAAAAGCCCTTCAGGGGAGAGATGTGTGGCCACTTCTGGTGCCATAAAAATCGCACAATTTGCAAAGCACATTGCTGCTTCTGCTCTGGGCTTCGTCCAAACAGAGGTCAGTTTGCGCTGCTGGAGCTGGCTGCGCCTCCTGGCTCTCTGTCAGCCTGGCACGGCTATCCGGTTTGGATGGGAGAAGGCGAACTTAGGTACGGGTGGTGGAGCTGCTCCCCTTTTAAGCTTCTCCATGTAAAGACTTCCCCACGGGTTCATTCTCAATCTTTTTTTGAAAAAAATCCAGCCCTTATATTGATCTATCAATATAAGCATGTAGAATTTTTTTTAAAGGGTGCTGTGACATCACCAGTGATACCACCGATGATGACAGCACCCTCACTTGAAAATCCTGATTATTTAAGGCAGGTGCGGAACAAATTAAACCAACTCCACCACAGTAAGAATGCAAAGGGAGGGCAGACTTGTGGAAGAACCATCCCCAAACCAATTCCAATGCACAGGGATGGACGCTAAGAAAATTAGGAATAAATAGAGTGTATGGATAAGCCCCACAAAGATCAGTTTCCCTGGAGGAAATGATAGATTTAGAGGGAAACAGTGTGACACCACAGCCCCTTTCCCTCCCTAGATTCCACCCTTCCCGGAAGTGACATCATCACACAGGCCAAAGGGAGGCCTGCAGGTTGAAGGGTGCTTCCCGCACTCCCTGAGGGGTATGATTTGGCCCAAAATGGTACTGCTGCAGAGTGCTGCAGGGCATGATTCGGGCTGCTGTGGGCGCCGGAGCGCATCGTACTTTCGGGGGGGGGAGGGTGCCCTGGGGAGTGCGCACCCCACTGGCCAAGTAAGTGGGCATGGGGGAGGGAAGGTTTGGAGCGGGGGGTCCTCTGCCCTGGGTAGGGGAATGGCACTTCTTTATGAGAGACAGAGCCATTTCCAAATGGGTGCTTCCTGTTGATACATAGGAATTAGCTGTCTTAGTCTGTAGTTGCAAAATAGTAAAGAGTCCAGTAGCACCTTTAAGACTAACCAACTTTATTGTAGCAAAAACTTTTGAGTACCACAATTCTCTTCATCAGATGCACCTGATGAAGACAGCTGTGGTTCTCGAAAGCTTGTGCTACAATACAGTTTGTTAGTCTTAAAGGTGCTACTGGACTCTTTACTATCCTGTTGATACAATCCTGGACTCTTTTAAAGAGCCTCCTGCACCTGACAAATGGGGGAAATTGGCTGTTAGGTTTGGGGGGAAATGCTGTTTGGTTTCAGTTTCCAAAGACAGGAAAGTATTTGCTTTGTGCAGCCACAGGGAGAGATTTCTAAGCCAGCAATTTAAGAAAATTATGGCATCTGCCCAGGATGAAATCAGAACTTTGCTACTTAATCTGCTGGTAGGAAGAAACTTGAAGCTCCCTGCTTTTTGCTGTTCTATTTGGATTTTTAAGCAAGCAGCAGGAAACACACGGGAAGACACCCCCAGGATTCTGTGTTGGGGATCTCTGATATATGAGCCCATGGAACTGCAGCAATTACGTAACTGTTTGCTTTACTCAAAAAGAGGAACACTCCCAGTATGTTGAAAAGGAAAGAATCCATTCTTTCACTCGTCTCCGGTGTTAATGATAAATATCTGCACGAGCACAAAACAAGGGCAGAACTTCAACCTCTCATGTTCTTTCCATTGTTATACAATACTGCATTTATGTCTGCCTGAGATTGTTACAGGACACGTCATTCTTCTCAGGGATATAAAATAATTCCTGCCTCACACATCATCAGAATTCGGCATGAAAGAGGCCAGGGGAGTCAGAAACATTTCTGACAACTGCCCCCACCACCGCCAACAGTAGCAGTCCTTAGGAGATGTTCATGGAATAGAATTATACATTAGACTAGATCAACTTCGGTTTTTTATCGAAAACAGAGGCTACAATTCTACGCACAATTACTCTGAAGTAAGTCCCATTGAATTCTGAGAGACTCTGAGTAAATACGATTTACTTCTGAGTAAATATGAATACGATCAGACTGGCTGCCAGTCCGACTAAGAATATCATCTTGAAATGAAGCACCCTGTGAAGAAGGCTCTGGTTCCTCAGTCAGCATCTCTTTGCCAGCCTCCTATAAGAAAAAAAAAGTTGATATGTATAACATGTTATTATTGTGTATAACAAGTAATAATAACATTTGATTATTATGTTGAAGAAAATAGCATCACAGCCCTACAACAATAGATGGAGGCAGAAGAGGGAGATAATTTGTTCTGTGCCACGCGGCCCACGTGGCTATCTAAGAATCTCCTTAATGTCTGTGGTATCCATCTGCAGAAGGGACGTGTTACTAGGATCCCACTGCTCTGCCACAAAGATGTGGAGACAGGGGAAGGGGTTAAATCTGGCCACCCACTTCCAAACTGCTTGCTGAAAGTCACTGTTAGAGCAGCCATGACAGACGGCGCACAGCAAATTAGCCCAGCAACTCATGAACCAATGAGAACAAGGCAAATTAACCTGATTCAGGACAGGAGCCAATGAGAGTGGTACTCTGAGGGCCAAACTACAAGTGACAAATGACACAGGTTGGACACTTGTCAGCTTCCCTCAAGTTTTGATGGGAAATGTAGGCAGCTTGGCGGAATGTTGGACAAGTGACAGTTGAAAAGTCCATTGGGCAGCAGTCGGAGAGCCAAGCTGCAAGACCAGGATGCCTACATTTCCCATCAAAACTTGAGGTAAGCTGACAAGTGTCCAACCTGTGCCATTCATCACTTGTAGCTTGGCCCTCAGACAACCAATAGCAGAAGAGTGCTGGGAAGCGGGGTGTGGTTAAGAAGTGACAGCTGGATTTTGAGAGAGTGGGAGGCTGGGAGGTGGCAGAGAAGCGTGCAGGTTTTTAAAAAGTTGGGCCCAACTCAATTTCCTACAGTCACACAGCAGTTTAAAAAAAATGGTTGTTAAACAATAAAGGAGAGCCCAAACAGCCTCGGAATGCCACCTCAGGGGAAGGAACAGCTCCTCCCTCCACCCTCAAGTGGTTTCCCTGTTTCCAAATAGCACGGGAGGGGAAGGTTTTTAACACCTGAGTGCTGTAGATTAATTGTAATCTTTAACAATTGGGTAACATAGTAAAAAGCCAGCCTGGGCAGGGTTTTTTTTACTACCTAGCATGTCATGCTTAAAAACTGCCATACCACACCACACCACTTCAGTTCATTTTATTTTAAATAAAATTTTGTTTTTGTTCAATTTTATAAAGCAAGAGACAAGATGGTTTCCTTTTTACTTTACTCAGCAACCACAAGTTGGGAAGGGTTTATACATAGTCTCAGATTCTGCCCATTTCGGCACTTAAGTATTTGCTCGGTATTTTCTCTGTTGCCGCCTCACTCACAACTGAAGTGCTTTCAAAAGCTGCTTTCAGACAGATAGCTTTCTTTCTCCACCCCACCCCAAAACCGGGTTATTTCTAAGTTGTCAGATCTGATGAAGGATTATATTTTTGCTACATCAGTGCTTTCAGCAGTTCAGAGGCGATGATGCCACCTCCCACCCCCAGCCCGCATTTGCACATGCTATATCAACACCGTAGGATAAGTTTTTCCAGGACAACATAATTTTAACTCTTCCAGACCTGAGGTTCTATTTTTATATTTGCTAGAGGGTCCAATTCAACAAGAATGCAAACCTAGAACTAAGGTGACTACAGGAAGCCTGTGGTTTGGTTACCTTTTCTAGGTGCTGTAGAAATCTACAGGCCTGGGGGTAATCCAAAAAGTCCATGGGGTGGTACCCTTGGAAGAAAGCAAACATGATTAGAAATATATGTTTATAGCAGAATACAGCAATATGGCTCTAATAATCTCAATATCCGGCATATGAATTGTTTAAGTCTTGGGACCCAGGGCTTTTTTTTCAGCTGGAATGTGGTGGAACCGAGTTTTGGAACCTCTTGAAAATGGCCACATGGCTGGTGGCCCCGCCCCCTGATCTCCAGACAGAGGGGAGTTTAGATTGCCCTCCATGCAGCTCAGCGGCGCGGAGGGCAATCTAAACTCCCCTCTGTCTGGAGATCAGGGGTGGGGCCACCAGCCATGTGACCATTTTCTCCGAGGACAACCCACTGAGTTCCAGCACCTCTTTTCCCAGAAAAAAAGCCCTGTTGGGACCCATCTGAGACCTGGGGAATGTCTAGGCTACTGAACCAAGCTGGCCAGTATTACATGATAGACCTCCGACAGACCTAACTAAACTGCAGAAGTAAGACTCCCATCAGAGCAACCTCTTGACTTACGTGTGTGTTGTGGTAGTTGGGACAGAGAGATGGTGGGAGTCAGACGGGAATCCTCCCACTTGTGTACCAAGACCAGGAGGCATTACTGAAGGCCACATCGGAAAGCCAAGATGAGGAGGCATAGCTGGCACCGCTGCAGATGTATAGTGATGATGATGTACCGTTGACGGGCGGGATTTCTCTGCTCGTACCACAATAGGGGCATTGAGCTACAGACAGTTGAGAGAAGAGACAGTGAGGGTATTTTATGGTATTTTATCTTAGCCAAGAGGGCAGATGACGTCCAGATTACACTTTCTAGAGAAAGTTCTTTCCATTTCCCTAAGTTTCTGTTCCAGAAGCAACATAAATAAACCGTTGCTTAAGCAACAGAGGTCAAAAGAAATTAGCTTTCCTTGTTGTGGAATCTACCAGCATACCTGCGGGAACACCTCTCACCCTATATTCCCTGGAGAGTGCTCCATGCAGCAGACAAATATCTACGGGTGGTCCCTGGCCCCAAGGAGGTCCGTCTTGCCTCGACCAGGGCCTGGGCCTTTTTGGCACGGTCCCCAGCCTGGTGGAACTCTGTCTGTGACAACTCGGGCCAGCGGGACTTGCTATCATTCTGCTGGGCCTGTAAGACAGAGATGTTCTGTCAGGCCTTTGGTGGTTGAGACAAACGGGTCTCCTATTTGGACTCCTACCGGGGGGGGGGGGAGGGTGTCCCCTCCCTGGTCTTTGCTTTTTTCATTTGTTGATTGTCACCCCGCAGGCTCAAAATGATTATATATGGAACTGTGCAATGTGCACTGCTAAGAGTGGATTTGAGAAATTGTATTTACTCCTTTTATGCTGCTGGGTTTTACCTGTTTTATTTTTATGTCTTTTAAATTGATGTGATCCACTTTGAGCCTGCTTACAGGGAAAGCAGACTAGAAGTCCAATAATAAATAATCTACTGAAGATTTTCTATCATAGGCTTTCTTTTTTTCATTTCAGGATCTTAGCAACTCTGTGTACTTTTGCATGGCAAAAAGCAGGACTGCTTAGCACTCAGACACTTTACAATACAGTCATGGGTTATTTTCTGTTGTATGGAAACAGCCACTAAGAGGGTATGCTTTGAATGTCAAAGGAATGCAACAGAAGGTCTGCATGCATTAGAGATGTGTGGCTGTTTTCTAGCACAAGCCCAGCTAGCAGCAAAATCTTTACCGAGGACTGACCAGACTGAGACCCTGAGCAAAAATGTCTTGTGAGCTGTCACGATATCATGACAAAAATCAATGAAATATTTGGACCATTGCTGTTAAAAGCTATTTTTTTTTTAAAGGAAGCTTTGAGTAGAGTTTGTGTTACATTGTTGTTGTACGCACAAGATTGTTTAAGGGCTTCGTATAATCCTACTGAGTACAAAAAGAGACTTGAACAAGCCTGGATTTTTTAGATTAGAATACATTCATTATATTTTATGTTTATTCTGCTCTGATGTTATTAAGTCTCACACCTACTGCAGGGGAACTGGGTTCTCTTTTTATTGGCTCTTGTTTTCCACTGTGTCCTCTTTATAGAGTAGAGTCTCCCACCTACTCTGCTTTTTGTAGAGTAGAGACCGACGTCTGCTCAAGGTTTACTGATTTCTCTTTTGATTGGAACTTATTTTATATCAGCTTCCCTTTGTAATATCCCGCCTCCTTTCTTCTGGGTATTCAACCAGGCCTAATAGAAGTACCTTCCTATGCATCTGAGGAAGTGAGTTCTTCTGACTCTCAAAAGCTCATGCTGGAATACATTTTGTGAGTCTTTATTAGGTGCTAGTAAACTGTATAATTCTGTATTGACTCAATATTTCAGCTATCTTTCTCTTCTTGTTTATCTCTAAGAGTTTCATATATTAAAGGATAGGAGGGTATCTAATCTAGCAGTGTTGCTAAAGCTAAGCAGGTATTGGTCCCACCAGGGCTTGGATGGGAGATCTAGAAACCCTTCATATGCCAAATGAATTCCATGATATTGGTAGCCACTGAAGATTTCAGTCTCCCTTGTTTGAGAGACTGGATCTGCATCACAGAGGCCTCCAGAGAGTAACGTTAGGTCTCCTTTGACTACAACTACCACCCACACCAACCACTGAGGGAAGTATGCAGGTTGGGTAAAGAGCAAGATTCAGGCACAGTAGCACCTTAAAAACCAACTAGATTTCCAGGGTATGAGTTTTTGAGTCAGAGCTGGTTTCTGTCTTTTATCAGATATAACACAATCACATGTGAGTTGTAGGTTCTCCCAGGGACAGCGCAAGGGTTTGCCACGCTCACGGCCGGCTGGCTGGGTGCCCCCCTGTGCGTGCGGAAGTGCGCATGCACCAGCCTGCGTGATGACATCATGTGTGACATCATCACAGGAGCGGGCACACCGCCGCTGGCCCGATCGCTGCGGCGGGCAGCCTCCGAGCTCTCCCGCTCGGTTGCCTGCGCCACCGCAGATGCCTGCCCGCGGTGGCTGCACCCGGTCGGGGGCTTGTGCTGGCAGCAGCAGTGGTGCGGGGTGGGAGGGATAGGAGGCTGCTGCTTTGCGGCGTGCGCTCCCGCCCCCCGCACCTCCTCCGGCGCCTGAGGCCACCGCCTACCTGGCCTCAATGGGCGTGCCGGCCCTGGGTTCTCCTCAATTCCCATGCATGACCTGGCTGATTATGATCAGCTCCTTGGTGCACATGGACAAAGAGCTTCAGCCACCCGCCCCTGCCATTTTCCCAGTCTGAAACAGTCCCAGGATGGTGCTGTTTGAGGAAACTCCCTAGGATATGTATCGGTTTCCGCAGTAGCACCCCCTGGGACCTTTTGAGGCTGGGGAAAATAGTGCATGGGGCCATTTCCACTTGTCCTTACAGTGACAGCCCATTCACCAAACACTGGTGGCTTTCCCCCTTGACTCTAGACGTCTCCATTTTCAAAACGGTTGCAGGCTGTTTGACTTCTGTTTTTTTGGCACCTTTTCTGGAAACACATTTTCCTGCAATCCCCGAAAAGGAGCCAAAAAACCAGAAGCCAAACAGCCTGCAACCGTTTTGAAAACGGAGACGTCTGGAGTCAAGGGGAAAAGCCACCAGCGTTCGGTGAGTGGGCCATCCCTTTAGGGACGTGTGGAAACAGCCTGGGTGTGGGAGGCTGAAACACTTTCTCCATAACTGATACAGGGTGGGGATCCAGACTCAGCCAGCGTACTCCCTAGTGTGTGAAGAGACACTTCACTGTGCAGACAACCGATTGGCTCAGCCACGCATACTCAGTTGATTGTAACCTGGCACATGGGAATTGCAGCCTTAACAGCACACAATTACCACAACAATTATAGTAGTCAATATATGTGGTTTGAGACAAGTGACTCTATTACCCTAGATATTTTAAAATACAGATCTCTGGCCTTAAATCTATCAGGCATTTCTATTCAAAGTCCTTGGGAAACCATTTTTACCGGCTGTCCATGGTGAAGCAGAGGAGCCCCAGGCCCGTTAGCTGGTGAATACGCTGGTGGTGGTAGAGATTTCAGCATCATGTTCTGCATAATGATCTGGTGCATCTGCGCATTTTGCATCAGCATCATTTCCACCATATCTAGGGAAGCAAGGCGGACAGTATTCAAGAGGACACTCCCACCCGGTCGCAGAGATGACCGCAGAATGCAAAGAGAGAAAGAAACAGTTTCTAAGGAGGCCAGCCATTTAGTCGAATAACACAGCCCAGCAGTGACTAGGCTCCTGCTGTGGCCTTCTGTGTTCTGAACTGCTAAAGATAATCAAGCTTACAATTCTAAGCTTACAATTGCAGGCCAGCAAAAAAGGGAAAAGAAGAATGAAAGATATGCCCTAGACTAAACCTAAAAAGGTTATGCTTCGACTATCTTGCAGGCAGGCTCTGGACTGGTTCACACGGCTTTCTTGACAAGGGTTGCAGCTTTGGGGCAATCCAAATTGGCTAGGAGGATCTCTGTAGCATGCAACATCACGCTCTCTCCACCATTTTGCCACTAAAGCATCTTGTCACCTGTTATCCTCTTCTAGCTCAAGAGGAAAATCACCATGGCCCTTCTTCTTATCATGCCTCAGGGGTACCCTGCATAAAAGACCAAAAAGAGGTCGAAGAATCTAGGACCTCACTCTGCACCCTGCACAGGATTTGGGTGAAAGGGAAGGGCACTCCATCCTTTTCTTCCCTCCAGACTTCAGGTGTTCTGATCACATTGATCTTTCCCTGCATAGAAGCAGGAGGGGCTCTTTTACATTTCCATGGCATTATAATGGCCTGAAAATTAATTCAGTAAAATGTAATTTTTTAATTCAATTAATTTGGTAAATTCGGTTTTAAGCCACAATTTCACTTCTTGAGGCTGTTCCTGAGTGCACATGCAACCCCCCAGTAGGGCAAATAATGCCCCCAGTGCCATTCTGGCTCAGAAAAATGGTGAGGGGGGAAGGCAGGAGCCCCTCCTCCCCCTGAGCTGCCATCTTGATCCAAATTGGGCCCTCAGGGCACTTTGAAATGGAGCTCCTGCTAGGGAGGCAAAGATGCTCAGGGAGGCAAAGATGAAATTAACAAACCCTCTGAGGAACAATCTCCAACATCTCTGTCTTTTAAAACTACCCTTGTGTAGAGAGGTGAAATTGAAGCTAGCTTCCTGGCTAACATTACGTCTCCCTACACTTGAGCGTCCCTGTGTAAGATGTCTTGTGTAGAGAGACTTTGAGAGTCCCTGTGGTAGACTTGCATACATTGTAATGTGTAGTTTGGCCCTGAGTATAACTAGTTGAAACAGGCCTGTCTCCACACTGTCTTCTCCTTGGGAGTACCAAGGGAAGGGGGAAAGGGTCACATTGAAAAGTCTTTTACAACCCAAAGTTTACAGCTTGTTTACTCAGAAGTAAATCCTGTTAAGTTAATGGGCTTTACTTCTAGGCAGCCTTGGAGCCAAGCTACAAGTGATGCCTGACACAGGTTGGACACTTGTCAGCTTCCCTCAAGTTTTGATGGGAAATGTAGGCATCCTGGTCTTGCAGCTGTAATGGAGAGCCAAGCTGTAAAACCAGGACGCCTACATTTCCCATCAAAACTTGAGGTAAGTTGACAAGTTTCCAACCTGTGTCAGGCATCACTTGTAGCTTGGCTCTCAGTCTTGGAACACACAATCTTACCTTCCTTAATGCTCCCAGAGCGAGGGGCTGGGAACGGTTGTGGAGAAGGAATCTGGGTAATGAGCGGCGGATGCTGAGGGATTTGTTGAATAATCGTTGCTGGTTGCTGAGGCAACTTGGGAAAAAAGAAAGAAGGCAAAAGGGATTCTCAGAAACCAAACAACAACAGGCGTTCTAGACTGGAGGCTGTGAACCCAATCATATCAACGCTCAATGCACAAAGCAGTTTTCGTTTTTAAACTAACCTAGACAGTTAATGTTCAGTACAGATTAATTTTTGCTTTTGTTTGTTTTAGCCATATATCTTTGTGTTCCGCTTCATATGCCTTTATATAAATTATATTAGGCACTGCTCCTACGTGGCCAGAATCAAGTTCCTTCAGGTACACAGACCATTTTCTCACCTCTCGTCCAAGACCGTAAATGCCGCACAGATTTGATCTCAACATCATCTCTCTCAGAAATCAGACAAAAGCCCAGGGGAGCGACAGCATTGTTATGTTTTGAAAACGGTGAGTTGCCTCCAACGGCATTCCTCAGGGAGGAAAGTCGGGAGACAAGGAAATAACTGAGGGAATTGTAACCATTCAAGACAAGGAATTAATCATTCATTCTGAGGAAGGCCCAAACCAGGCAACTGCAAACGTTTGGCCATTAGTCACCTGCTCAGAGAAGCATTAATACATTCATCCAGCGAGCCAAAAATCCAATTGCTTCTGCAAACACTAGTACATCAACGGCAGATGATCCAAGAATACAGAACAAAATTAACTTTCCCTGTCTTAAACTGTGATGCGTTATTAACTGCACAGTCGTTCCCAATAAAGAGCCTATCTAGAATGGCTGCATAGTAATATTATAATAACAATGTGCTTCTATGCGGACTGGGCCCAGCATATCTGTGGGACCGCCTCTCCCTATATGTACCCCAGAGGACACTTCGTTCTACAAATAAACAGCTTTTGGTGGTCGCTGGCCCAAAGGAGGCTTGCCCGGCTTCGACCAGAGCCAGGGCCTTTTCGGTCCTGGCACCAGCCTGGTGGAACTCACTATCTGATGAAAACAGGGCCCGACGGGATTTATTATCTTTCTGCTGGCCCTGTAAGACAGAGATGTTCTGCCAAGCATATGGCAGAAGCTATGCTGGCCCCCGCCGGCCATACTGAAAAGATCTGTCCACTACCCTATATACATATGGGCCATGCCTGAAATGCAGTATTTTACCATTGCCATCTTGGGGAGAAGTTTTATTGTATACAATTGTTTTAATTTTACTGTAATGTTTTATCTGTTTTAAACTGTATTTTATGTAAGCTGGAATGTTGTACTCCGCCCTGAGCCCGCCTGGTGGGGAGGGTGGACTAAAAATCAAATATAATAAATAATAAAAATATAATAAAATAAATATATACCACTCTTCTAGACAGATTAGTGCCCACTCAGAATGGTAAACAAAGTCACTGTTAGTATTATCCACACAATACATCTGGGAAGCCGGGGCTGAGAGAAGTTTACCCAAGACCACCTGCAGAGTTCAAGGCAGTAGTGGGTTTCAAACCAGCAGATTGCTGACTCACAGCCCAACCACTTAGCCACTATGCTACAGACAGTACTGGAAACCAAGAGGCCCCTTGAAATCTTTGGAGGTTGGTCAACCTTAATAGTCCTTGGTGTTGGAGGTAGGGTTGCCAACCTCCAGGTAGGGGGCTAGCGTTTTCCTGGAATTACAGTTTATCTCCAGATTACAGAAATCAGTTCCCCTGGAGAAAATGGCAGCTTCAGAGGGTGGACTTTATGGTATTACAACCCTGCTGAGCTCCCTCAACAAAGCCCACCCTCCCTAAGCTCCACCCCCAAATCTCCAGGAATTTCCCAACCTGGAGTTGGCAAGCCTAAGAAATCAGCATGTCACTTTGTTTACAGCGTGGAGAGAAGTAGTATTACTTGCAAATGTCTAACAATCCAGCTGCGATTAAAGGTCCAGCAGTCAGCTAAGAAATGAATGACTGGAGTTCCAACCCCACTCAAAGTTTGGCTCTGGATTTGCCAAAAGCTAGGCAGAGGATAAATTCGCACTTGCTTTTTATTTCTCTTTGTTTGTTTTGCTTCTAACAATCAGATTTTCAAACAAAGATTTTTCCCTCTTGGATGTAAACTGAAACGCTTAGGTTGGAATCACACAGGCACAGAAAGGTAGAAATGTGAATGCAAAACAACCTTGCTGGCTACTAGCCATCAATCGATTCAGAAACCGGATACTCGTACATTTAGAATTGCCTGTTTTCTGCAAGGGCGTGCTGTAATTTTCATGTTTTATTATAGTTCCCGGCGATCAGAATCTGGAGCAGTTCCAAATCAGGGTTTCCTTGTGGCTTTCTCTACATACTGGATCTAGGCTACCGGGAAAGACATTGGTGACGTGGTGGGCCTCATCCTTTTTTCTCTGTTTTGGGTTAGTTGGTTCTGAGTAAATTTAAAGGTTGTTCACCTGAGAACAGCACATATTCCTAAGTAGGGTTGCCAGTCTCCAAATGGTGCTGGGAGATCTCCCAGAATTACAAACTGATCTCCAGGCCACAGAGATCAGTTCCCCTGACAAAAATGGCTGCTTTAGGGTGGACTTTATGGCATTATTTACTATCTATAGCAGGATTTACTATCTTTCAGCTAGGCCTGCAAGACAGAGATGTTCTTCCAGGCATATGGCTGTGGTCGGGGCTGAGGGCCAAGCTACAAGTGACGCCTGACACAGTTGGGGCACTTGTCAGCTTCCCTCAAGTTTTGATGGGAAATGTAGGCATCCTGCTCTTGCAGCTTGGCTCTCCGACTGCTGTCCAATGGACTTTTCAACTGTCACTTGTCCAACATTCCGCCAAGCTGCCTACATTTCCCATCAAAACTTGAGGGAAGCTGACAAGTGTCCAACCTGTGTCATTTGTCACTTGTAGTTTGGCCCTGAGTGAGCTCCTTTTGCCAGTCTCTTGCTAAGTGGAGAACGTAGCCCTCCCAATTGTCTGCAACCCACCCATTATGTATGCCATCCCTCATCCCATGGGATATACCGGGTTGGGTTTGGCTTATGGGCTGTTGTGACAAATTGCTGCCTCTTGCACAGATTTTTACGCACTGATTTTCATGTTTTTAATATCTCTAAATGTGTTCATGTATTAACGTATTTTATTGATTGATGTTACCTGTCCTGAGCCCGCTTGCAGGGAGAGCGGGTTATAAATATAATCAGGGTTTTTTTTCTGGGAAAAGAGGTGGCAGAACTCTCAAGAGGAAAATGAGGAAGAAACAAATGGGATTCTTTGAAATCATATTATTTTCAAGCACTATTGCCGAGTATTTTCAAGAGGTGCCAGAACTCCGTTCCCCCGCGTTCCCACTGAAAAAAAGCCCTGAATAGATTTTATTATAATTATTTTATTATAATAAAATAATAATAATAATAAAAATAATAAGTATACTCCACTGAGGTCTCTCCCCAAATGCAATTCTCCCCAGATCCCATCCCCAAAGCTCCGGGAATTTCCCAACCTGGAGCTGGTAACCTTAAGCAACTGCTTCTACGGGACAGCAGAGAAGATCTTGCAAGCACTTTAAGCGGCACTTATGAATATGACCTTACAGTTTGCTGGATAATTCTTGGTGGTGGTGGTGGTGGCGGCGGCGGCGGCGGTGGAGGAGGAGGAGGAGCTTGGTAGCTGTACTCTGGTTCCTGTCTATAGTGTGTTCTTTGGATTCTTGGCAAGCCATGCGGTAGTGAAAATTCTTCCAAAAGGTTCTGCTCCTACAGTATCAAATATGGAGATAGATCACGATGGGTATTAAATATTGAGCCTAGTGCTCAAGTGATGTCAGCCAGGCAGTGACTTCAGCTCATGATAGTAACTTTATTGCAAAAAAACAACAACGTGGCTCCCAAGGGAGCCAGATATATATATACCTCCAACTCCACCCCATTTCGGTAACTCCCCAATAAGAACACAGGCACTAGGATCCTTCATTTGCATGCACTAAACAAAAGGTAACATGTTTACACGACCGCAATTGGCTCATACCCAGAGGAAACGATTGGTTGCTGATAACCCTAATTCCCAATAGGATTGGCTACCTGAGGAGCCCTGTTTTCCTCGACGCTAGCCCTATACATAACAATGGGTAGCTGTATTAGTTTGTCTGTAGCAGTAGGAAAGAGCAAGAATCCAGTAGCACCTATAAGCCTAACAAAATTAGTGGTGGGGTATGAGCTTTCGTGAGGTTGCTGAAGAAGTGAGCTGTGGCTCACGAAAGCTCATACCCCACCACTAATTTTGTCAGGCTTATAGGTGCTACTGAACTCTTGCTCTTTTCTACAATATCAAATATATATATATTTTCAAATGGACATGTTTCCTAAAGGAAAACCCTGTGAAATAAGAATGGAATTTTCCAGCACATTTCCAGTAAAGCCCCCACAGGGCATGTTGATGGAGCATTAGAGCTGGCATTTCTCTGCCAAACGCTTGACTGAGAGCCAAGCTACAAGTGACGCCTGACACAGGTTGGACACTTGTCAGCTTCCCTCAAGTTTTGATGGGAAATGTAGGCATCCTGGTCTTGCAACGGTAACGGAGAGCCAAGCTGTAAAACCAGGATGCCTACATTTCTCATCAAAACTTGAGGGAAGCTGACAAGTGTCCAACCTGTGTAAGGCGTCACTTGTAGCTTGGCTGCATTTGTCGTCAAAATATTTATTTTAGGGGGGGAAAACCTTGCATACTTTTGTCTAGCTGGCCAAGAGGCCAGTGATGGGTTGCTAAAGATTGTTAAACAAGGACACTTAAGATTTAACTAAATGTTGACATATGTGTTTAAATTGTATAGATAAAAGATCACCTCAGAAGAGCAACATTTTTATTTGATCCGTCTTCAAGGTGAATCTTGCCCCACCCTTCTCATAATACAATGAAGAGAATGAATCAGATATTTTAATACTTGCTATAATTCAGATAATATTCCCAGATGAGTTTATAACTTTCTAATTCCGTGTTTTAAGATTTAAAAAAAAGATGCAAGTCTGTTACTGTTGCAAACTCTGAGCTAGGTACCTATGTCTGATAGCAAACCTTTAGACCTGGACATCCATCTTGTGTTTAATGTGGCTTTTAAAACTGACATTGGTCATGTGAACAGTTAGAAAATTCATATTCCTATATTTTCAAAGTCTTAGGGTTGCCACCCTCAAGGTGGGGCCTGGAGATCTCCTGGAATTACAACTGATCTCCAAAGACAGAAATCAGTTCCGCTGGAGAAAATGGCTCCTTTGGAGGGTGGACTTTATGGCATTGGATCCCATCAAGATCCCTCCCCTCCCCAAACTCCACACCCTAGGCTCCACCCCCAGATCTCCAGGAATCTCCCAATCTGGAGTTGGCAGTCTGACTTACAACCCACATTTCATCTTGGAACAGATCTGCCTGTTCTGTTCTAGTCTTGTGACAAGTGCAGGGTGAGGGCTAACTTAAGTTCAGACCATGGTTGCCAGGTTACCCCTGGCAAACAGCTGGGGGGGTACAGGGGGCATGAGATGGGACTTAACTGCTGCTACAGGCACTCGCTGACAATGTCATCACATCACTGGTGACATTTTGGTGTAGTGGTTAAGAGCGATGGGACTCTAATCTGAAGAACCAGATTCCCCACTCCTTCACTTGAAACCAGCTGGGTGACCTTGGATCATCAAAGCTCTTCCAGAGTTCTTTCAGCCCCACCCACCTCACAGGGTGATTGTTGTGGGGATAATAATAACATACTTTGTAAACTGTTCTGAGCGGGCGTTAAGTTGTCCTGAAGGGTGGTATATAAATCGGTGAGCGGGCATTAAGTTGTCCTGAAGGGTGGTATATAAATCGAATGTTGTTGTTGTTGTTATATAATGATGACACTTCTGTCGCACACAAAAGTGACATCATCACTTCATTGGCACGCCAGAACTGCTCTGATTTGGGGGCAAAAGCTCTACATTTTTTTGCCCTAAAATCAGGGCTTCACCAGCAACGTGATGATGTTACTAAATGGGCACAAAGGAAGTGATGTCATTACATTGTTGGTGGCGTGATGATGTCACTAGCAAGAGCCTGTGGCAGTGGGTATGCTGCCGCCGTTTCCCCCTTTATTTCCCTCCTCTGATCAGGTGGAGACTGGGGGCAAGGGATTCCCCACCTCAACCCTAATTCAGATACATCCAGAATTTCTAACACAGTGTTGCTGCTTAAGTGTTGCGCATTTGCACCAGGCAACATTAGGAAGAACTCGGGGCCATACCCTGAGTTGCTGCAGAAGGTCTTTTCTTCGCCTCAGTGCACTTTGTAAGGCAAAGTCATGGCTGCCATAATTCCCTGCAAAACATTCAGAGATCCACTATTATCTTCCGTTTATAACATTTCTTAACATATAGCCGCATTAATACGTCATTGTTTGTGTCTATTTGTTCAGAGAGCATTTTCAGAAATTTTCTGGAGTATGCTTGTGGTTTGTTGTTGTTGTTTTGGTGCAGTTGGCAAGGGAACCAAAAAAGTAAGGCTGAGTTTCCCAATGCCTGTGAACAATTACTTTCCAGTGGGCACACCCTAATTACCCCATCTTGCTTTCCAGGGGTCATTTCGTAGAAAAAGAGCTGGAGGAACTCATTAGCATAATGCATTAGCATAACTCATTAGCATATACCATGCCCCTTTCCATCACTAGAAGTGGTTCATTAGCATAACTGATTTGCATATGCCATCCCCCCTGGCATCACCTATCCTGGCTGTTTTGGACCCAATTCTGGCCATTCAGGGCCGAAACTGGGCCCAAAATGGCAAAACGGGGCTGAAAATGGCCAAAAAGGGGCCCCAAATGGTCAGGATCGGGCTGCTGCTGAGTGGGAGAATGATCCACCACCCATCAGAGGACCGATCTGGGCCATTTCGGCCCCAATTCAGGCTGAAACAAGCCCAAAATGGCGGGGCCACCTGACATGTGACCTCTTTGCGGAACTCCCGGAACTGCGTTCCTGCGTGTTCCCCCTCGAAATGAGCCCTGTTGCTTTCAAAGAGGTCTTTCCAGATCAAAAAGGCTATTCGAGTGTAACAAGTCGCTTGGCTATCAAGATCAAAACTGATTGCAACCTGCTTCATATGTGCAGCCACCTAAAATATAGGATAGAATAGACTAGAGAGGCGTAGTGGTCTGATTGTGGCATAGCAGTTAGAGTTTCAGGTTAGGACTGGGGAATGCAAATTCAAATCCCACATAATCAAGAAGCTCATTCAATGACTTCATCTTAAGCTACCCTCCCAGCAAGACAATATGTAAGAGAGAGAACAAATTGCCCTAAATTCCAGGCAGGCAGGGCCGTTGAGAACCACTGCAGATTTCCTCTGGAGTCCCGTCATCTCATACGGAGCCAACCCCAACATCTATGGCCCTCCTGGTGTGACCATGGCACCTCCCTTTGAATTTTATCCCTCTGTTTCCCTAATCATGGTAGCCCGGTTTTGAGGAAGGGGTGTATAAAAATGTAATAAATTAGATACACATTTGAAGCACAATCATGTCAGGAAAGCTCCATGGAGTAATTTTCACAGACAGCTATGAGAACTGCAGTTTCTTACTTGCTTCAGGAATGGGAGATTCACAGTCCTCCATAGTTTCCTGTTCGTTTTCCAGTTTCTGTGGATTAAAGCAGCATGAGGATTAAGAAGAACCCTAGATATGGCTTTCAACCAGTAAATAAAGAGCAACCAAGGAGCCGCTCACAATCAAACTAGGGACACTGAGATCTTTGTGGTGGACATGCTCGATAGGTGAGTAGACTATTCTCAGCTGCCATGATCACATGTCCAAAGTCTAATCTAGGAAGAAATCTTCCACCAATCATGTATTTCCAGAAATAAATCACTTGAAACTTAAATAGCCTGGACATCATAGGGCCAAAATACACAATATGCTGGACGCAAGTTGAGTTACGAGTGTGCAGCCCAGCTCTCAGTCAGACGTACACATTGGGGGAACTCATCTTAAACAGCACTCGTTCACTGGGCACTGTAAGTGGGGAGAAGTATTGGGGATATTTGGTAGTTGTAGCAAAGTTGCACAGCTAAGAAAGAGTGGAATCATGTGTGGTGAAATACTCTCTCCAAGCCAATATATTGTAACAGATAAAAGTTACTTTCGTTGAGGCTGATTCCCATTCACTTGCATGCTTGTAATAGCAGAAGAAAAGTGCAGAAACCTAATCTAAATAACACTATTTCCTATTAGAAGTGTCCAGCTAATCTAGCTGCATGTGAATGGGGAGTATGAGAATGCCTCTTACAAGCTTGAGTAGGGCTCTGCAGAAACTATCTTGTTTTTTGCAAGACCAGCAGGAGAGAGAACAAAGGAGAAAGTGAACAGAAAGAGAAGTAGGAGTCAGAGAGAAGCTTCTAGCTCAAACAAAGAGCAGCATCACACAAATGCAGTCTGCTGCAAGGAAAAGTAGCACCCCCAGTGTCCAGGACTGCTGAATCACTTCCATTCCTGTAAGGAGTCTCTAGTTTCTGGAAAGGACACATGGAATTAGAGAAAAGGGAAGAAAAGCTGCCATCTACCAATTCCACTGTCTAAATGGCACAAGAAGAAAACCGGAAGCTCCTTTTCCTCCCTTGCAGTGCTCCCTTGTAGCACCAAGCAAAAGAAAGCTGTTTAAGGTGAATTTCCCCAGACTGTGAGTCCCGTCGAGCACCTGTGATTCAGCTTGTTGGGTGTATCATGTATTTTGGCCCTTAGCTATCCAGATGGTCCAAGGACGAACATCCCAGACTTGCCACAGATCCCCTGCCTGAGGACCAATGGCACCCTGGCTGCAGGCACAGAGAGCCCAGGGGAGGCGACTTAGCCCCAGCCGGCAGGGAGTGAAGGGGAAACAGAGCCAGCCTGGGAGGCAGGCCACATACGTGCTGCCAGACCAACCATCGAAGGGCAAGACGTGCACATGCATGGCTGGGATGCCGATACCTGGCCAGATGGGCTAGTAGCCCCTGCACCCACCCCAGGTGGGGCCGGCGGGCCCGACATCCACCCCAGGGGGGACTGGCCAGAACCCAGGAGGCCTGTCTGGTATTGCGCGAACAGAGGCGGAGGCGGCCAAGCCACATCACCTGGAAAGACCCCGCTAGCCCGATCCTGCAAGAAAGGATAGGAGAGCAGGAAGTACCTGGAACGAGAGGAGGAACACCTGAGAGAGAGAGAGAGAGAGAGAGAGAGAGAGGAGGAGGAGGAGGAGGAGGAGGAGGAGGAGGAGTTCACTTAGCAAGGGACAGTGCAGGAGGGACGAGGTGCGAGGGTGATGTATACCCCCCCTCCTTCCACTATCCGGGGGACAATCCCAAGCCTGCTCATGCCCAAGGCCCCTCCCATGGATACTCGCACTCAGAGCTCTGCCGCTGCCATGGCGGAACCTGACACAGATGACTTTGCCAATCATGGGAGCCCAGATGGCAAGATCTACCTGGACGTCTGCTGGGCAAAAGAGGCACTGGTATACACCCTTCCCTTTCACTTGGTACCTGTTGTCTGAGATTGTTTCTCCAGCGCCAGTGTAGTGCTACTGTGCAACGCACCAATCTGGGCAGTTGCCCTCTGGAACTGCCCGTGGAAACAGTCCTACCTTCTCAAGGAGTTTGATTTTCAGTCGTGTCAGGTGATCAGCCACCTCCGAGTCCGTCATTGTGACAAAATCCCAGGGTAAGGAGCTGACGAAGTGGCAAAGGAAGTTTTAAAAAATTAACACCCGTAGCCTCTTTCTTCCTCCAGCATCTTTGTCAAAGTTTTCCATAAAGCCTCCTCAGGGCGATAGCTTCAGATTGAAATTGCAAGGGAAAACAGAATCCCGTCATGCCTAGTCCTTTCCACTGTCTCCCGCCCTCTACATTCAGCCTGGTAACTAAGACAGTCTTGAATGACAGCAATACTTCTGAAACATTACTGGTTTCTGAACAGCTGCTGGTTTCCCCTTTGCAAGTTCACTAAGCCCAGCCCTGTGGGTTGCTAGTGCGCTTCTCTGAGTAAACGACATCAAGCCCAGGTTACATAGTTGCTATGTTGATAGGGTCTAAACAAAGCACATCTCCAGGTATAATCTAATTTATACAGAGTTGTCGTCACCATGGACAGGAAACAAGGAGAGGGCAGAAAGGAAATTAAAAGGAACCAAACCGAGCAAAGCAATTCTCAGTTCTGTACAATCAAGGAAAAGCAATCCTAAGCAGATCTACTCAGGTCTCACTGCAAATGACTATTCGATAAGAGTTATTCCCAGGAAAGTATTCTTAGGGCAGCACTTAAGGTTGCCAACCTCCAGGTGGGGCCTAGATATCTCCTGGAATTACAACCAGGACTATAGATATAGATATCGGTTTGCTTGGAGAAAATGGCTGCTTTGGAAGGTGGACTTTATGACATTATACCCCCTTCCATTTCCAAACCCTGCCGTCCCCAGACTCCACACCCAAATCTCCAGGAATTTCCCAATCTAGAGTTGGCAACCCTACTGACTGTAAACCTCCAATGCTTGCTTTAAAATCCCTTACTGTAAGGCAAGAACCATTAGATCATTCTGAAGATTTTTTCCTTTCCCAAATATATTACAAACAAATCTTGCAGACAACATGATTTTGTGTGAATTGTCACAAACTGAGGATGTGACACCATCCATGTCACCTTCTGAAACTGTAATTTCCTTCAGAGGAATTGATCTCTGCTGTCTGGAGATCAGTTGTGATTCCAGGAGAACTCCATGCCCTGCACAGGTGACCCTATCTGGTACAAAGTGTGACTTTCCCATTGTGCGGCTAAAAATAAAATAAACTAGGGGGATGCTTTGAAGTCCTATGATGCCCGGTGTGGAGAAAGAGCAGGAGGCATTTGCCTGATTGAGAGATACCAGAGACCTGAAATGAAGAACTGCAGAAGAGTATGGGGACAGTATAAGAGTAAACCGGAGTTAGTTGAGAAATTCCTGAGATCTGTTCCAGCAGAATGATCTTAAGCTCCTAATGCAGAGATGTCTGCTCTGTAAGAAGTGAAGGACTTGTATGTTGTCCATTGTTCCTGGTCTCAGGTTACAGAGAGGGCTTACAATAGAGTTAGAGAGACAGAGAGGAAGACACTCTGTACTGCTTTGTTTGATGCTATCCCTTTGATGTGTCTTGCTCCTGGGGAGCTGCTCTGGAGAAAGCCGATGTGTTGGTGAAGCTGAGCAGGACGCCCAGGGAGAAAGCTGCAGCTGCCCGCCCCCAAAGATCGTTGAGAGCAGGCTTGTGACTGGAGGAACGATTTGCAAAAGCTACTGCGGCAGCTGACTTTCTCTGGCTCTTCAGGCAGCACTTCTAACAGAGAGGGGAAGGACACTGGGACTTCAGTTCCCAGGAAAACTTGCAAAAACAATCAAGTGTTCTACACGTGAAAAAAGTTACTTGTAGCTTGGCTCTCAAGGAACTTCCTTCCTCCTCTTCTTCATCATCTCCCTCACGTGCACATACATTCTCCATCTTGCCACTGGGCTTTGCTCTCTGTATTCACTAGTATCCTAGGCTTAGATAATATTAGATTCTCTCTTCTTTCCTATCCTGAGTGGAGTCGCTAAATAAACAGACTCTTGTTTTTCTGTACTAAGTGGATTCTGTGTGAGTTTATTTCCTCACCAGCACGCCCGCACAAATGCTTAGCTGTGCTCTCTGAATTGCTCTGCTTTACTTACTTACATTTATCCTACCATTGTCAACATGCTGTAATAGATGAAGGGAGCTTTTGACTCTTGAAAACACATACACTGAAAATCTTATCGATCTCTAAGGTGCTGCTGGACTCAAACCCTGCTGTTATACTGAAAACCAACATGGCTACCCACCTGAAACTGCTCAAATCCTGTGGCCAGTAATGAATGCTATCAATATACTGTATATCAATGCCGGGAGAGTTTCAAGGTGGGTAGTCACGTCAATCTGTAGTAGCAGAACAAAATTCAAGTTCAGTAGCAATACAATTTTCCAGGACGTAAAGTTTCCTAAGTCAAAGGTCACTTTATCGGGGTGACTGAGAGGGGACTCATCAGTATCCCAGTACAGTATCCCAAAACAGGATTCAGCAGTCCAATTAATCAAGGCAGAAATGCTGGCAAAGTAGAAGCGAGTTTTGACTTAGGAAAGCTTGTATCCTGGAAGATGTTGTTGCTCTTTATGCTATCGGACTCGAATTTAATTCAGAAGTAACTGTATGAATCTCTTTGAACAAAAATGAAATGGAAGCTCCTGGTACCTTAAAGAATAACAAGCTTTTATTCCAACAGTGTTCCTCATCAAATGGATTTGGTGAGTCTTCACAGCAATGATTATGAGGTTACAAAGAAAAATATTATAAACAGCAGAGAGAGCCATGACATAAAGGAAGTACAGGATGAGATGTAAGTAGGTAACATTCAAATGTGATCAAGGAAAAAGCAGAGACCACATGATAATGTAATTTTCCTAGCTTTATTAAACTGGTTAGGATCTGTAAGCCTTATCATGTCAGTGAAACCTCTTCATTCACTGAGAATGTATCTTAAAATAAAACTATGGCTGCTTTCCCTCACATTGTATAATGCACTTTAGTGACTGTTTGCAAGTTTTTTTTTTCTTATTTACTATAATGTACTAGGCATTGCTTTAAGTATAATCCTGATAGGTAGATCTATGTTGTTTTATGTGTCAGCGGTAGAATTGCTTATACTTTGTTTCAGCATTTCTTCAACTCTGTATTGGAGTTCTGCTGGTTTTAAATCTTTGCACATTTGCATTATCTGCCCCATTACATTATTTACTGAAATATCCTTGAAATTGACTGTACTATTTGACATTGTGTAAAGTTAATAATGCTAGGAAAAGTTAAAAACAGTAGGAAAAAAGGAAGACCCAAAATGAGATGGCTTCAGCTAAATAAAGGAAGCCACGTCCTCCAATTGGCAAGATCTGAGCAAGTCTGTTAATGATCGTACTTTTGGAGGTCTTCCATAGGGTTACCATAAATTGGAAGCGATTTGACGGCATATAACACGTACGCACACTGCCTTAAAGACTCAGTGAGAAACACAGAGTATAAGTAAAATAAATAAATAAAATGATTGCCAAAATAAATAAATAAAATGATTGCCACAGTGCATTCTCCAACCCGTGTGAAAACAGCCTATGCTAGCCTATGAGGCTCCACCACTCTTCGCAAACATTACAAAGGCTTGAAAACCCGGAAGACACCTGCATGCAGCTCCCTCCTCCTCTTATCTCTAATTGGCTGCCCATATTACAGAGACGGGCCCCGATTTGAAATTCAGCCTATCAGCACTCGACGTGCCGCATCCCCGTCATCAGTAGCGATTTGTTCGCCGCGGGAAAAGCGGCGGGAGAAGACAGGAACAGAGCATGCGCACTCTGTCTCCTCCTTTTCTCCTACCTTGGAGAAATCTTCGAGGCAATCCTCAAGCCGCGGCAGTGGGCGGGGCTAAAGGACGCTCGGCGGCGCCTATTGGTTCCAGAAACCGCCGATCTTGCAAGAGGCGGGAGCAACGCTTTTAACGGACTGGGTTTCTGATTGGGCAACAAGTTTAGGCAGGAGAAGGGGCTCGAGGGAGGCCATTGGCTGAAAGTTTCGGTTTCGGGTAGCGCTGTGGCGGTTGGAGGGGGCGGGCCGCAAACGGCTTCCTGAGGAGATTTTCAGCCTCGCCAGGTAGAAGCGAAGAAGCAGTGGCGGGGGCGCGTGTGCGGGAGGCCGGCTGGTCGAAGGTGGCGAGGGCCGGTGCTCAGTCCGCAGGTGCGCTCTCCGTGCGCGGTTGCCTCGTTCGTTTGGTCCTGTCAGTCCGGCGTTTGCCTTTGCCTCTCGGGCGCCTGCGAAACAGCTCCCGGCCGCCCGACTCGCTGGCTGGAAGAGCCGCTCTCCGTCAGGTGTGAGGGAGGCAGGCTGGCTCGTAGGCCCGAGTCTCTAGCCCATCGCAGCTGCCTTGGGAAGACCCCGCTTGCTCTGTGAGACGAGCCCTCTGCGCTTGTCCCTTCTTGTAACTTTCCATTTCTGTATTATTATTATTATTATATAATTAATATTTACTTTAAGCCCCGCCTTCCTCCCCAAGCAGCTTGCCCCGTTCTCCTCTTCTTTGTTTTATCTTCACCACAATCCTGTGAGGTAGTTTCGGATGGGTACCCGTGTCGGTCTGCAGTAGAAGTAAGATCTGGGTCCAGTGGCACCTTAAAGACCAACTAGATTTCCAGGATGTGAGTCAAAGCTTCCTTCATTAGATACGAGAAGGAATGGAGACCCTTGATTTATGATGTCCCAGCCGGCAGAGGGGTGTTGCAGAGCAGGTAGTCAGGATGCAAAGGTAGGGTTGCCAGCCTCCAGGTAGTGGCTGGAGATCTCCCGGAATTACAACTCGTCTCCAGGCCACAGAGATCAGTTCACTTGGAGAAAATGGCTACTTTGAGGGGTGGACTCAATGGAATTATGCCATGCCAAGGTCTTTTCCCTCCGCAAATCCCACTTTCTCCAGGTTTCAACCCCCAGATCTCCAGGAATTTCCCAACTTGGAGGTGGCAACCCTATATAAAGGTATAGTGCAAAATGCACCTGTGCATATATTTTCATGTTTGGGGTGGGTAGCTGCATTGGTCTGCAGGAAACTTGTATAAAAGCTTATACTCTGAAAATCTTGTTGGTCTTTAATGTGCTACTGGACTAGCATGGTGTGAGGTAGGTTGGGCTGAGAGGCATAACTGGCCCAAGATCACCGAATGAAGTTATTTAAAATATTTACATCTCATCTTTTCCTTATGGTGAATGGTGGCTTACAGTAACAATTTAAACATTGCAAATTTCAAACAACAACACAAAAATATCCATACACATCCCTCAAAGATGCCTGTTATTAGCCCATTAAAAGCCCTGGCAAATGAACAAGACTTTGCAGCACTTCTTAAAGACCTCCAAGTAGGGGGCTCTGGTCACCTCTTCAAAGAGCCAATTCCTCAGATTGGATGGAAAAGACATGATGGGGGGGGGGACCCATTGCGCTATAAATAAAATGCTGCTTCCTAGTGGCTTTGAAAATCGAGGTGAGCATTACCGTTCTTCTGGTTTCAGCAGTTCACTCTAACAACTCTTTAAAAGGTATCTCTGAAACGCCATGATTTCCCAGAAACAAGTACCCAAAATGGGAAAAGCATTTTGTGGCCCCTTAAAAACAGATGCTTATTGTGGTGTAAAAGTTTCTTTTCATTCAAGGAGCAAGCTCCCGTCCACAACGTTTTGTGCTACATTCAGGGTGCTGTCCTATGTGTTTGAATAAAGTGGGGCTTGGATGCCCTGTAAACTTTTTTGCCTTTATCATGTCACTGCCTACTATTTCTGGTAGACCAAGCTAGTGTAGTTACCTCTCCACAAATGTATGGACATTATTTGGTAAATAGGGATAGTTGGGGCATATATTTTAAAGAAATCTATTATGTCTGTCTTTGTTTTGCATGCTGGAAGTGTAGAAGTTACAGAATAGTATATTTTCCACAAGAGGGAGCCTTATATTTGGCCAACACAGATAGGTGTTCCTATAAGTGATTACTTTTCATCAGACAAAATATACATTGGACTCAGACTGTATGTTCAAGGTTAGTTAACCCTTCATGGTTGCAGGTAGATGAGAACTGTCAGGGCAAAAACTGGTGCCTGTATCATGTCTGGATCTGAAGCCCTCTTGTCATAATCACAGGTTATGGGTACTGGTTATATAATGGGGAGGAACAGCACTCATGCAGGTAATCAAAGGCATTATCTTGTTACATGCTAGAGTTTGAGCCATTTGCCAAGTGGTTCAAAGCTTGACAAAGCTATTTTAATGCTATTTACTTCCACTCAGGATGTTGATAGGATATAAGGTTGCCAGGTCCCCTTGACCTTCCGGAGTGTGGGGGAGAGGGACCCCCGGCACTCATCTTGTTCCTCTCTCGTGCACACAAAGCACACGTGTGCTCCTGGGAATCACAATGACGTCTCTTCCAGAAGTGATGTCATTACGCCTCCTGGGAGTGTGTGCATTGCACATTGGCTCAGGAGGTTTTTTGTCTCCTAGACCTGTTCCCTGGGGCTTCCCCCCTCACCAGCAAGGTGAGTAGTGGTGGGGGGCAGAGGCTGGGAGTGGAGGATCCCCTGCCCCTACTGGGGGATCTGGCAGCCCTAATAGGATAGCTGCTTCCCTTTGCTTATGTACATGTGAGGATTTTCCTGTGTGTTACAGATGCTGACTGCCTAACTACCAACCTGCCTAACTATCCAGCCTCTTTAGGGTGCTTGGCAGGACTGTGTCAGTGCTCTGGCACCTGCTTGGCAGCACATCCAACAGCTGGGGGCGTGCAGATCCAGTAACCCAGTACTTTGATGTAGAGCCAGGTTATTCCATCTTGGGGTGTGTGTGTGTGGAGCAGATGCAGATATATACTCAAGGGCTGGTAGCTTCTGCGGCTTACTTTTCAGAGAATAAGTAAGGATGTGGACAGTCTCCCAAACACGAGTAAGGCTATATGAACAAGGTGTACAATTGAGGAAAGGGTTGTTGCTGTCCTGGTACCACAGAAGATGCAAATGTGTAAAATAGTATGTCCTTTTGGAGTTACTTAGATTGGTTGAAAATACTCAGTTTTATCTGTTCTGATTTTTAGGGAAAGTTAAGTATACATCTACACATGAATAATAAAACCATGTTATAGTCTGTCCTTGATGAAGGCGAGGTTAAGAACAAGTTTATATACTCTGCTTCAAATCCAGTGGAGGTAGGAGGAGGAACTGTAAATCATACACTACGTTAATTTTGATTCCCCCTCAGCAGGCTGAGACAAGAGGATCTAATTAAATGCTACTAAAGAACTATCTTCCATAGGGTTTTTTTTGGTACAGCTATAGAAAGCATAGGTATGTCTTTTCTCAGGCCATGTTGTAATTAAAGTGTGGAGTCTAATAAAATGAAATCTGCCTTGAAGTTTCCATGATTACACACCACTGTGGTTCTGCAGTTGTTTTGTTTGGGGTATGAAGGCTGCAGACCAGCCTTGGCTGAACTCCAGATACATGCAAGCCATGATAATCAGTTACATCAGGCTTTGACAAATTATCTTTGGCTATAGGAGGAGACAGCCCCCAAATTTAGAAGCCAGAATTATTTTTCCAGTCTGCAGGGTTTTATATTCTAGTGAATATATTTCGTAATTATTGTCACCACAAAACCTAATTTTAAACTCTTCACAGCTTCATATTTTTATTAAAGCTGTGACAAAATTGTAGTATGTAAATAAATAGGAGGTAGCCATGTTTATCATCACCCCAACAAAAAGCTAACATCTAACCCTACCTAACTTCTTCCCCATTTCTCAAATCATTATAGTTTTAAAAAACTCTGCTTAATGCTGCATGTTGGAGCTAGGCTAGAAAGCAACTGGTTAAGAAACGAATCCATTTACTACCACTGAATGGTGTAAAGTTAACATATAAACAAGCAATAACAAGAACTTTGTATGTATTTGTTATGTTATGGAGAGACACTACAATAAATCGCTGAAAATACTATGCGCAACAATTAAATTTTTAGACTTCATGGCAACCTGGCACATGGGATTTGTTGAGCCTTGAGTTACACTACCTAAATGCATCTTATCCCTGTAATAACTGCAGTGTAAAATATGCCCTGAAACATTACAAGATATACCTTAGTGCTTTAGTGAGAAATAGCATATGCATTGTGTTTATATAGAGTAGTTAGCCTTCCAGAAGATGGTCACCAGAACTCCATATGCTGTTTTTTAAAATTTCCTGAAGTTAAAAAAAAAAGTTGGAGATTGAGTGTGAGAGCTACTCAAAAGAACATTTACAAAAATATTGTATGCCCACCAAATAGGCTGCTGGAGTAACCAGAAGCAGGAATTGAGTTTAATCCGCACTCCAGTGGAAAAAAAATAAAGCATGTGGCTGGGGACATCTTTGGGCTGAGGGCCTACCCTGACACTATGTGGATCAGCCCTCATTGACTGAGATCTATTAAAGATAATTCAGTTGTTCAAATGAGAGAAAAAAGCTAAAATATAGAAGGCTTTAAACCTATTGAAGAAAAGTAATTGTTATGCAATAGTTTCAAGATTTAGTGATACTGGAGCTAATTTTTCTTTTGTAACCAACTCACTCTTCAGGAAGAAGAAGCTATAGAGCTGAGAAATTCTGTGAAGATGGAGAACCAGGGTTATATAAAAGAAATGGAAAAGAATAATGAAAATAACATTAACAGAAGATTGCAAAAATTGAGAGCTGAGCTGGAAGACTGCTGTAGGCAAGAGACTTTAAAGTTAAAGGAAACTTGTATAAAAGAAGTATATACAAAATATAAAAATGATCTTGAGCAGTTAAAAAAAGAATTAAATGCTATTAATTGTGAGGGAGATGCTCAGAGTTTGAATATAATTGTTAATTTAAATAATAAACTACAGGCATCAGAAGCTTATAGCTCCGCTTCCTGCAAGGAACTTGAAAACTGTATCGAAGACTTTGTGAGGAAACACTCTGAAATTGATTGGAAATACAGAATTTTGGTAGAAGAACTTATGCTACAGCTTACTAATACCGAAGAAAGGGCAAGAGAATCAAAACAGGAAAAGGAATGTTTAAACGAAGACATTGAAAAACTCAGCTGTTTAATTCAGGAATTAAATGACAAAGTCCTTCTTGAAACAGAAAAAAACAAAAATTTACTTTATAAATATGATCAAGAAATGTGTGTCTACAACATAAAGTTAAAAGATTTGCAACAAGAGAAAACACTGTTACAGGAGGTGTTGGGGAGGCAGAAGACAAAACTTGAAGAAATGGAGAGTACACTGTGCCGGTATGAAAGTGAATTGCATTTGACCGATGGGGAAGTAGACTCTTTGCATGATTTCAGAATAGACACTTTGAAAAATGCGTTGGAAGATGCAAGGCAGAACCTAAGTAAAGTCACAGTGCTAAAGGACGCTGAAAGCTTTGAATCTGATTATTACTTAAAGAATCATATAGCAGAACTAGAGCTGGAGGCTGTTACTGAAAACACAGAAAAATTAGTTCAACATTTTGGTTCCACATTAAGGCAGGAGCAGTCAGACATATTTAACAGTCCTGAACATTCATTCCCTGGAAAAGATGTGTTTAATACATCTAAATGCAGAGATGTTTTAGAACCCAGTAATGGCAAGGTATTTAGTTTTAATGAGGAAATGCATTCCGACACTTTGCTACAAGAGACTTTAAATGAAACTGAACTTAAAAAGTCTACGGCTTTACTTTTTTCTGGGTATTCTTCACCACAGAATGAATTTGAGGAGCAAAACAGTATAAATGGTCATCAGATTGACTTTGGGATCAGAGACACTGGCCTGATTAAGCAGCGCAGTGAAAAAGGATTACTTTTTGACAAGGCTTTTCAGGAAGCTGGAGAAGAAGCAACAGCTGAGGTTACAACTGCACACTTAAAAGAACAGGAGGCATGTGTTGGTTACGATGAATCTCTCAGCCGAAAAATGGAGAAGGAGCTAGAACCAGAAAACAAAAGAAAGCAGGGAGATAACAGTGATTCACTCATTTGGGTTCAGGAATTCAAGTGTGCGATGCAAGACTTCAGATCTCATTCATGGGAAGAAATGGTAAAGGCCCTCCAGCAGGAAAAAGAAAATTTAATGATGCAGTTGAGACTGCAGGAACAATTAGTAAAAGATGTTCAGGAGCAAAAGACTGCCTCTGATTCTGTGACCAGTGAAGTACAGTCTCTATTCGGACGACAGTTGACAGTTTTGCAGAGGCAAAGGGATCAAATGCAAGCCCAGCTTGATAGCCAGATGGCTAAGAGCAAGACTCTTTTTGAACTTCTTGGTCAAAAAACGATTGTAGAAAAATTCTTACTAAAAGAACAGGAGGCCTTCAAGACTGAGATCGGTATCAAAGAACAAAATTTGTCATCTTTACTTAAGGAAAAATCCAACTTGGAAGAAAAACTTCTTACAGTAGTGCAGCATCTAACAGAAGCTGAAAAGGCTTTGGAGGAAAGCGTTAACAAAATAATGGTTCTTGAACAAACTGTTGAGGACCTTAATGTGAAAACTAAAAGCTTGCAAGAATCAAACGACTCTGAAAGACGAGCCTTTGAAGAGAAATTGGAAGACAGCAGTTTAGAATTACAGAAGCTTAGCACTGAAATAACACAGAAAGAAAAGGAATACATTCAGAAGGAAAACGAGTTGAATGAAGAAGTGGCTTCTTTAAGAAATGTTCAGTTGGAACTTGAAACCCGTCTGGAGGAGACTCTGAAGAACATAAAAGAGATGCAGTTGGAGTCAGAGAGACTTCACCAGGAAGAACTTAGTAGAACTGAGTCTCTTTATCTCTCTGAGCTTTCGGATATAAAATTGCAGCACCAGAAGATGGTAGGTGTTTCTCCAGACGCAGGGCTATTTCTGCTTTTATTCGCAGATCAGTGATAGAGGCCTGTATGCCCTGTTTTTGGCCTCCCATAGCAACTGGTTGGCCGCTGTGTGAGACAGGATGCTGGACTAGATGAACCACAGGTCTGATCCAGCAGGGCTCTTCTTATGTTCTTAGGATACGATGATTGCTTTCGAATGCCAGCATTCTTTTTAGTTTTGCATTTATATTGCAGAATTTAACTGGAAATGTTAGATATTTTTCCTTATTGTTCACTAATAAGCATCTTAGAAGTGAGCTCCAAAATCAAATCAAAGCTGCTTGCAAGAGCTCTGCCAATTATAAGCAAGAGAATTCGAAAAGCTTTCTAAACTTAAAAGTAGTTTATTCCTTAAAGTAAGTTCTTTTTATAAACCATTTGCTAAAAAAGTTGTAGCTTTAAAACTAGCTGTTCTTGTTTTGGTGACTTTACTTGAGCACTGCTCAGGTGGTAGTAAACTTTTCTAGAAAGAAGGGAAAGGTTTGCTAACAGGCCTGGAGAAAAATGTCTTGTCCCTTTAATAAGAGAGTTCAAACGTGGAAATGGGCAGCTGAAGCTTTTCATGGCATGGAGGAGAAAGCATCACCTGGTAAATGACATCTCTCATGGATGAAAGGCCATATGGACAGACTAGGGGAGGAGATACTGCTGACAGATATGGTGATGGAACAGCCAGGTGAGTTTCCCAGCCTGGGAACTGACCTCTCTGTCCTGAATGGTAAACTTTTATAACCTAGTAGGAAAGTTACAGTTTCTGTGCATCTCCCCACCAGGCTGGAGAGTCGAGAAGACAGAAAAGTTTGGGCATGACATGGCTTTTGGTCCTTCTATATAGTAACCCATGGTTATACGCGCACAAGAGCACATTTGCATGCACATCTTCACACACGCACACATGGAGACAGCTCCTTTTCAGGGTTCCCCTTACATGTGACAAAACAGGCATCGCCCAATCTGGAATTTGGGGTGCTGAGCCCAAAAGCCCATCAAATCTCTTTAACCAATAGAGAGGCATCAACAAATCAAAAGGATGCTGTTGGTCTCTATTTAGCTTAGTAACTTTTCTCATTTTCTTTGCCTGCATCCTAGTTCTGTATTATATTTACTTTAGACATGTACCTTTTTATGAATAAAGTTGATTTAGTTAAGATACATTGCCTTAATTCCTACCTCATGTTCCCGAGAGACTGCCAACGCTGCCAAAATAACCCTTGCACTACTGTACCCCTAGAGAATTGATAAGAAGCAGGGGGGGGCAAGTATCCAGGGATGGTGGCAGACTACCAAATGAGGACTTCAGCATCTCACCAAACAGGAAGTTGAAGGGTAACAAGACTGGCTTCTAACCCCAGTCTTCCTGCCAGGGCTTCTTGCCAGTGGGAGGATCTTGCTGGGGGGCTGAGTGAGGAACCATTACAACATCCTGTTTAAAGGGACAGGACATTCCCCCCCACTCCCAAGGCAGTAGGCAACCTTAAGCAGAAAGCAGAGAAACTTACCCTAGAGTCGCATATTTATTATTACTGGAAAGGAAGTGAATGGATTGATTTCTAGTAGAAATCAGTTCTGAATATGTGTTTTGGTTACGGTATAAATTTGCCTTTTCTCAGTATAGTTCATTTACATACTTGTGTGAGTTTTAGTCTGCACTTAGTCTGCACTTTTGATGTTTCTGCTCAGAGATGTGGAGACCATGCAAAACTCTCGACACGCATACTGTCCGCACCAAAGCTCACAGCATATTTATTTTTGATATTCACTTGTCCAGAAGTCCTAGTTAAACTAGAGTGTGAATTGACCTTTAGAGTCTCTGTATTAGCAGATAAAAAACTGATGGGCTTTTAAGATATTTGGGATAACGAAACAAACCCTTTTTATTCCTTTTCTCAGATAGAAGATCTAAATGAAGAAATAAAAGAGAGCATAGAGAAGCAGAAACAATTGGAAGTGGAACGAAAAGAACAGATTGGAATAATCAAAAAGGTATTGGAGGAAATTACTTCAGTGAATGGCACTAATTTGATGGCACTGGATTCCATGAGTGCAGTAAAACCGGGCTGTTTTTTCTTGTCAGTTCATGCCTGTATCAAGGAAATACAAGAGAGGCATTTGCCAGTGGATGGTCTTTGCTTCTGTTTTTATCCTCTGATGTTGCATTTACCAGCTCAGGGTGGACTAGCTGTCCAAGTATAGAAAGATATCACCAGGCTGCAGTATAGGTGTGTCTCATATGCTGGGGTTCAAGGACTACGAAAAAAAATCTATCTGGGAAATACATGGGATGAGCTACTGTCAGTCTGGGTCTGGCTGGAGGTACAGATCCAGTCCAGTCTACTGGTAAAAATTTGGGGCAAGTTTGCAAGTAAATCATTCTTAAAAGGATTGTCATTAATGTCGGTAAAGTTTAGTCAAGACTTCAGAAGGGCCAGGCTAATGGAGAGTTTCAGAGTGTGGTGTAGGTTCAGCCTGACTAAAGGGAGACTCTTCTCAAACAATGATTCAGGAGTGTCCTTTGTGGAAACAGAACAAAAGAGTATTTCCAAATAAAGGACTGTTTGCAAGTAATATTGGTTTCCAGTTTTAAACCTTTCCAATTGCCAAAACCAAAGATACGCTTAGATACATTAGGATGCCACAACTTGCTATTTGTCTCTAATGCTGTTGATATTTTGTCATTATTGCTTGAACAAATGGGGACTTATGAGACTTGCGGTGGGGGAATCCCATCCTTCCCTGCCTGCTTGCTTGCCCTCTGTGACCTAGCCTGCTTGCCCAACACAAGTAGCTCAAATGGCAGTGGAGGGGGACAGCGGCTGCTCACTCTTCTCTGAGTGCCATGCCGTTGTAACCTTGGTGGCTGAGGGGCGCCCCTTTCCCACCTGCCCACCTCCAGTGTCACTGGTGGTAGCGGGAGCAAATGTGCCAGTGGAGGGATTGGAGACAGCTCCTGCTCATCCTTCCCCATTCGTCTCCAGCACTGCAGAAGAGGAGTTGGCAGTGGTGGTTCCTACTCCTCCCCCTCACCTGCCTATCAGCTGTATGGCTGGCAGTGCTTGAGGTGGCATCTCAACAGCATCCAGGCCCACTGTCAGGCTCAGCTAGCTCCTCCCTGCTCAGTGCAGCGCTTGCACTGATCACAGTCCTCTGTTTGGGGTGTGTGTTTAAATACCTCTTCATTTTTGTACAAACCTTGAGGGTGCCTAGACAGTTATACACCAAATAATAAAACATATATAATGCATTTTCTTAATATAGTAAAGTAGGTGTCAGGGTCTGCAAGTTAGATCCCCAGTTACTTCACTAGACACTCCAAGAGTCCAATTAAAGCTTCTTTATTAGAGATCCATCAGTATCAGTGCACTCAGACTACAGCATTGGCAGAAGTGACGGAAAGGGGGAGAGCAATGTTAGTTACAGGGCAAGGTTCCTGCCCTGAGATAAGGACCGTTAGAATTTAGGCGCACAGGGCCTAGATGGATGGATGGGGTAGGGGGAAGGAGAAGAGGAGGATGAGCTCATTCCATGTTTCAGGGAGATATGGCCGGCACTTCAAGGACACTTTCCCATGCCAGCCGAGAAAGTGAAAGTAGCCACCTGCAAAATAAGCGATTCACAGCTGCACAGTTATTCTTCCACACACTCTCAGAGGCTCAGAATATAACAGAGTACAATGGACATTCATGGCAGATAAGCAGGGGGCATCTGACAGTAGGTTTTGCTAGCAACTTAGCATAAGAAAGTAAGTATGGCATATATTTACATTCCCCTCCCCCCACATTTTTTTTAGTTTTTCCCCTCTGGCTCTAAAATTTCCAGAAATTGAAAAGCTGTAGCTTCTCTAGATAAAGGAATTGGCTTGTCTACTTGAGTGAACTTTTAATAATCTACATTATATATTTGCTTGCTTGCAATATTTGTATTATGTTTTTCAGCTGTAATCATTCTCATTTAATTGACCTTGTAGCTTCATGAACGAGAACATGACCGTGAAGTGGCTGAGCTAGTTATTCAGCATGAAGATGAAATGAAACAGTTACACATGAAATTAATGAAGGAGCAGCAGCAATTGTTGGATGAGTTGCAACAGCAAATGGAGACTGTACATGAAGAAGAGATGCAGCAAGCAGAGGTACAGTGTTAACCAAACTAAAAATTCTAAGGTCTCTGGCTGCTAAAAGCTAGGCCATTTGTGTTTAAAAAGGCATATATGATAATACCAGATACTTTTAGAAGCATAATACTAAATATGCTTATTGTTATAACAAAGAATTTATGATCTTCACAAAATCCAATTGATGTTTGAACATGGTTTGTTCAAAATGCCTGTATATGCTGAGCCAATCCACTTGATAAGTTCAAGTGATTTGCTCACAATAAAAAATTAGCAGCATTGTGAGTAATTCTGCCTCGGTTTAATGGCAGCATTCAGTATTGTGGCTTGTTAGATAGTTGCTGACATTGCATGCTTTATTGCCGTGCCCCAGATCATCACGTGATGCCTGTCTTCAAAGCAGCCAAGTTAGGTTATACTTGTGGCTTTGGTACCTCTAAGGTTGGCAGCAGTCAGCAGCATTCTTCCATCTTCTCTTCCTCATGTTCCAGATAGCCAGGAATCTTTCCTTTCCTGAGAGGGAGGATGGGGGATAGGGCAGGAGTGGGAAAACATTGTAGGATCACATATGTGCAAAGTATTTATGATCCAGTTCCAGGCATTTTTTAAAACAAAACTACAAGCAGTGGTGATCTGAACTTGAAAGGTTCATTCTTGGTTATGTGGGTAAAAATTGGCTATCTGACCTAAGCCTTTTGAAGGGCCAAAAGTCAATGGATACCATTATACCAGGACTGCAACATGGGCAGAGCAGACTTAGAATGACAATTGATCCTTCCCTAACATGGCCTCATTTCTGATCCCTATTGCGGGATTAAGAGGCAGAGTCTGGAGTATCACAAGGCTACTGGGCAAAAGAAGAAGAAGCCGCTGCCACTGTTAATGGGAAGGATTGGAAGTAGAGGAGCTGACTGTTGCCACCTGTTTCTCCTCTTAGGATTTGCTTGCCTTAGCAAGCAGCTTGTTCTGGTTTCCATAGCAGCCAGCCTTTGACTCTCCCAGTGAGACATCTTGATTGCCCTCTGATGGGGGTCTCTGCTTGAACAAGGTAGCTAGGATAGCATTTCAGGTTAGCCATCTAGGACTCCCAACAGTTATTCCCTGACCAGCCTGGGACTCACTGTTTCTTGAAGACCCTGGCCCTGGGGATATTCTGCCAGCAGTATTCATAGGTGCCCTGTCTGGTTTGCAGCCTGAGAATCTGACAAGGGGCTCAGAGCACATGTCTAGTAAGTGTTTAAAGATGTGCTTTTTGTAAAATAAAAACATTTAAGGAAGCATGTGGGACTCATGTTGCTTAAGAAGTCTAAATTGATTCCTAATTTTTTTTAAAAAATTGTGTTGTTGCCTTTCTTCATTGTAGGCTCTACATAATCTTAAAATGGAAGCTTTAAAATTAAGTTCAAATAATGTACAGACATCTCAATTGGAACTGATGCAGAATAATCTGAGGAAGGAGAAGGAAATTGCTCTTGTGGAATTACGAGAGATGCTCAATGATAAACATGCTCAAGAATTAGCAGTTCTGCAAAGCCGGTGCCAATTTGAGCTGGAGCATATTAAGGCGCAAAATCTGAAGGAAAAACAAGAAACGACTTTGAAGCATCAAAGTGACCTAGGTATATAGCTGATATATTTGAGCCTCATGTTGCAGATAGACCAGTTGTTGGCTTGTTCCTTTGCTAGTTGGCAGTTGAAGGCAAAATTATAGTTGCCAGCCAGTTATGGTACATCATACTTTCAGATTCATTGTTTGTTACGTTTTGCTCAAGAGGTGAATTAAATCTGTGAGGACCTGTGTATGAAAGTGCTAGTGAATAGTGATACTCCTCGGCAAAAAAGTCCAAACAATTAAGGAGGATTATCTCCCCTGGCTCCCAGTTGAGAACAGCAGGTGGGTCCCTGGCTACTGGTGGATGGAACTGAAAATTGACTCCCCCCAATTTACTGCCTGATTAACTCAGATTGCTTCATTATAGAACAGGCCCTGAAGGTAAAGTTATTAAATGCTTTATAGTTAAGCCAAGTAGAGAGTTCGCCTGGTAGGTATACGTTGTATATAGTAACAGATACATCTGATATTTTATACTGTTGAAAATGCTTCATTTTTCAGATAAAGAGAGGGAAAAAATAGCGTTGGAAATGGAGGAAAAACATATCGAACAATTAGAGGTATTGTGTGCAACTTGTTGCTTTAATAAATAAAATTGCCATAGCAATTAGTCAGTTGATTTAGAGTTCCTCAGAATCGTCTTTTTGTCTCTTATACCCACCTGCAGAATGCATATATTTGGTTCTTAGGCATTCCACTATAGAAAAGCGTCTACAATATGCTCGTGGGAGAACGATGCAGATAATGTAGGTCAGACTGCAAACCTGTGTCAGGTCCACTATTGCTTGCATACCTTCATGTCCAGGGGTGGTAATACAAATGCAATGACACTACTTTAGTGTATCTGGATTGTGGTGAAGTGGGCCTATCAGCTGTTGCCTGTTTTGCCTAGGTAGTGTCTCTAGGCAGGTGGCTTCACTTATCCCAACTTTACCACCTGCCTACACTTGTGTTTCTGCTGCTACTGCTCAGTACCTTCCTTTAAGCTCTGAGTGTGCAGTATCAGCTTTAATCAAGCTTGTTGTGAAGTGTTGGTTTAAAATCTAGTAGCTTCTGCACAGTTTCTTGGTACAGGGGTCATAAGGATGGAAGGTAATATGAAACTACTAACAAGTTTCTTTAAAAGTGAACAGTTTATTAAGAAGCACAAGCTAGTTACATTACTACTACCAGCTGTTTTAGCAACATGAACAAGTGGCTTGATTAAGAATGCATGCTTTTTCATATCTAGGGCTAGCCATTTAACCCTTTTCCATATTAAGTTCTTTAACTTAATTAACTTATGTTTTACAACATCAAGTAAAGAACTCAGAATGTACTCTCCTTATACATATGTAAGAACCATATTTAAAACATCTGAAGCATATGTAAAACTGTGAGGAAGTCACTTTGTCACATCCCTACACTATCTATAGTCACAGGTAATTGCATTCAGTGGTGTCGTCTCTTAAAGGCTGGCCTTAATGGTGCTGAATACAGAACCCCTGGCTTCCCAAAACAGAAAAGTTATTTTACAGTTGCTAAAGAACTGAGTGTAAGATTCAAGCTGAGATGTTGTCTTTCTTCTCTAAGAAGGGTGTTGCTTGGGAAAAAGCACACAAGTGTCTCCAAAAATTCTCAAGTTTGGGTTTTGGGTCCTACCCAGAAAGCTGCCATTGTTTTGGAAAGGGTCATAGAGTTGCAGTTGATAGGGAAGCCCAGGAAGTTGGCTGGAATGGTGCAAGAAGACAGATTGGAAGAATTACTGCTCTCTGAAAGAAAAAAGTCAAGATTCTGTGTCCAAATTTTTAATGATAATATAAGCCTTCATTTCTTTTTAGAGACTTAAAAGAGAATGGGCGTTGAATACTGAAATCAGTTGTAAAAACATGTCTGAAGAGTTATCTGAAAAACATCAGACTGAGTTGAATGAGATGGAAAGGACCTTGAAATCAGAACTTGAAGAATTAAAAGGAAAGCTGGAGAATCTATCACTCGAAAAAGAACAGGTTGAAAGTAGGTATTTTTATTTTGGAAAAAGTCATTTTTGTGAAAGAGCTTTTATGATGGCTCAAAATGTAGAGTTTAATCTATTTCATTAACACGTGGGTGTTGTTAAAAACACGCCAATAGTTAGTAGAGTTTGAAGCCTTCTTCCCTCTTTAAGTGGCTCTTATTCTTATAGAAGAGCCACTTAAGAAGGAAAAATGCTCCGTAGGCTAGAGGAACACTCCTTGGAGGATGGTTGAATCCACCCTGGTAGAAGCAGTACCTGTACCTTTAAGAAATGAACGTCCTCTGAGATCTCAATAGCCATTTTGTGTGGGTGGTGGATGGGGGTTATTTGGTGTGGTTTATAATAAAAGGATCTTAGTTAACTAAACTCAACATTATATTGTAGCGGAGTATAAAAATTGGGAAAACCAGCATCAGTTTGCCATGATAAAGCTACAGACTGACTGTGCCCAAGAATTGCAAGATGTGAAAGAACAAAGCAAGAAACGTGAAGAAGATCTACAGCAGGAGGTTAATATGTATACTTTCATGCCTATAGATACTGTGAAAGCGCTTCATCAAATGTTCTTTATGTTTCCAGTGTAAAGGAGTGTACTGCATAATGATGATGATTTTTTTCTTGAAGATGGGAATACTGTCATGTGTTCTGCATGAGTTTGGCCAAAAATTAACATTCAGAAGAAAACGCTGCGTGGAAACTTGTATGTGAGGTTATAAAAAACCAGCATGGTTCTTGCATGCCTGATTTTCTGCTAATGAGATAACATCTAGAAGCATCCATAGCAATGTCTGGCACTGTCTCATCTCAGACTCAGAATGACTGCTGTCTGCAGAGGCAGCAATTTGACCACAAATTTTGCAAGACCTGCAGAAGAAAGTACTCCCTCACAAATGCTTCTAACAGATAGCTGTTCTGTGCTGCCTGTTGGTGGCTCATAACATTACTTTGGGTTCAACAAAAAGCTTGTTTGATAGGATCTAATTGATCAATCTTTGAACTTAAGAACTTGTTTGTCAAATGTTTTTCTGATGAGTGCCAAAAATGAACTCTGGCTTGGTGCAGTATTTACATTTATAATTCGCCTTTCTCACTGAGACTCAAGATGGATTACACAGTGTAAGTCAGTGCAATAAGTATGATGAGACACACAATAAGCAACAGAATAGGATTAGAGTTACTGAAATGTGAAGCAAGGTGTAAGTGTTAGACATGGTATGTTAAACAAGTAGTAAATGGTATTACATACAGTGTTATTTCCTGCTGCTGGCAGGACGCTGTTGCAAGATGGTGGTGGAGGTAGGGAGGGCGGTTGGAAGGGCACCGGGGAGCCAGTCCTCTGGGGACACAGAAGGTATAGCTGTGGGACATGGTCTGAGAAGGTCACTGAGTGCCTTTCTAACCTATGTCCCATCCTGAGACATGCAGGTGTTGGAGCTAGGAAATTAAACCCCCCTTCAACACTGATGTTGTGCAATGCCAGGTCCATAAACAATAAGACCAAAACCTTGCAAGACACCTTAGCAGCAGTTAATATGATCTTTGCTGTAACCTGGATCGGCGCAGCTGATATTAGATATGTTGGCAGCGTTTGATACGGTCGATTACGATCTTTTGACCCACTGCCTCGCCAATGTGGGGATACAGGGGATGGCACTACAGTGGCTTGTCTCTTTTCTCCATGGTCAGGGACAGAGGGTGGCACTGGGGGAGAAATTGTCATCCTGCTGACCACTGGTTTGCAGTGTGCCACAGCGGGCAATACTCTCCCCATTGTTTAACACCTACGTGCTCTCCCTCATCCAGTTAGTGCGAAGTTTTGGACTTGGGTGTCACCAGTTAATGCTGATGACACCCAGTTATATCTGCTGATTTGACAGCTGGCCTGGCTCAGCCCTGGATGTCCTGGAGTATGCTTTCAAGGCTGTGACTGGATGGTTGAATCAGAGTTGGCTGAAATTAAATCCCACGAAAATGGAGATCCTGTACTTGAGTTGCGGATGCGTAGGTTTGGGACCCTGGCTTCCTGCCCTCGATGGGGTGGTACTCACACGAGTTCCGAGGGTCAGGACCCTGAGGGTGACCCTAGATGCCTCCCTGAAAGTGGAAGCTCAGGTTGCCGCTGTTGCCAGGTCTTCTTTTTTCCATCTTCGACAGGCCAGGCAGCTGGTCTTTCAACCTGCGACTTAATTTCAGTGATCTAGGCAGTGGTCACCTCTAGGGTAGACTACTGTAACGCGCTCTATGCAGGGCTTCCCTTGAGTCTGATTTGGCGGTTACAGCTGATCCAAAATGCAGTGGCGCGTGTCATCACTGGAGTGCCTAGTAGTGCACATATAACACCGGTGCTGCGCCAGCTGCACTGGTTACCTGTGGAGTACTGAATCAGATTCAAGGTTTTGGTATTAACCTATAAAGCCCTATGCAGACTGGGACCTGCGTATCTTCGGAACTGCCTCTTCCCATATTTGCCCCAGAGGACACTTTGATCTGGAGAAAAACAGCTATTAATGGTCCCTGGCCCCAGGGAGGCCCGCCTAGCATCGACTAGAGGCAGGGCCTTTTCGGTCTTGGCTCCAACCTTGTGGAACGCTCTGTCTAATGAGCCCAGGGCCCGGCAGGATTTGTTATCCTTCCACTGGGCCTGTAAGACAGAGCAGTTCTGCCAGGCGTATGGTTAATGCTGGGCAGGGCCCCCACCAGCCGAATTGAACGGGGCCCTCCCTATCAGAGCATCCACCCCAAAAAATCTCCTTAATGTATTTTCAGTGACGGTTTGGGTGTTGGACTGAGGTAAACTATGTTTGTGCTGCTTTGTTTTTTTAAATATATCGTATTTATTGGGATTTTAAATTGTGAAATGTAAGTTTTAAAGGCTATAATTGGAATCTGCCCTGAGCCTGCAGGTGCGGAGAGGGCAGAATAGAAAATGTAAATAAATAAATAAAATAAGTAGAAACAAAATGTACTGAGAACAAGATAATGTATACAGCAACGGATAGCACACACCATATACCGTAGTAAAGTCCTCAGATCTGTTCCCTTCTTTGAAACGTCATCCGAACCATTCTGTTATAATACTGCTGTCACCTTTATAAAAATGCCCTCTGAAACAATTCTGTTGCACATAAGTTGTCGAATAAAGGGATGATAGAAGCACCTTTTCTTTGACCCCTTCCCAAATTCTAAACAAGAGATGAGGGCCTCCAACATAACAGCTTGTTAGGAGTGATAGTTTTAGTGTGAAGTTCTCCATAATTCCTAGTCAAGAGACCTTGAATATGAAAAAAATAGAAAGATTGAGCTCCTTGTGAAAGCAAGCCTTGTTTTTCTGATGCATGTAGTCAACGTATTAATCTCTTTGAAAAAAGGGTCATCTGTTATGTAATAGAATAACTGTTCAGTTGGAAGCTGCTCACTTTGATGAACTTCAGAACTTTTCTGAATAAGGGAAAATCTGCCGTCTCAAAATGCCAGTTTGTTATGGTGCTGGAAAGCCAGTTGGGTAGATGCAGGTGTTCTGTCTTCCACTTTCCTGGATTTTCCACTTTCCTGGATTTTCCTTTGAGGTACCCTGGGTGTTTTGCTGCATACAGTAGTGTAAGCTGCTATGATGAGTTTATAGTGGAAAATCAGAATTGTAGGAAGGAAATAAATTCAAAGAGCAGAACTTAACTCCAGAAAGAATTTTTTACTTTCCACTGTCAGCTACTTAGGGTTCCCAAGTTCTCTCTTACAGTAGGCAATCCCTGCCAATTCCCTCCTATGCCCACCAGTGCCTTTGGTATCTGCAGGAGAAATTATAGAAGGGAGAAAGGACAGGAAAAGGTGCCACTTCTAGATTAAACCAGATGCTCTGCAATTTTTCAGAATCTCTATGGTAAAACCACAGAGCTTTTGCAAAAAACTTGTGCATCTCCACAAACATGCTGGCGTTACTTCTGGGCACACAGGATGATATCAGCACATTGCTGGTGATGTCATGACGTTGACGACAAGTAAGATAAGTCTCCCTCTGTTTGCTGAGGGGACCTTGCAATACTCTAGCCACTCCACTCCTTAATTATAGAAGGATCCTATAGGGAATCATATGTGGGACTTAAGCCAAGTTTCTCTTAGCATTCAAACAGTCTCCCATTGGGTCTATAACATCTGCCTCCTTGGCATTTTTAATGAGAAATAGTCATTGTTGTCAGTGAGCTTGCTGTGCTACGACTAAGGCAGACATATACTGTCGTTTTCCCTAATGAATTGACATACGGACCCATCCCTCTCTTTTCACGTCCCTCTTTTTTTCATGGAAGGGTTGGGTCGTGGTTTTTGCTTCAAAGATCTTGCATCTCTGCCAGTGCCACCGTGCTTTCCTCACTACAATACCAATTTATATCTCCCACAGATAGAGAAATGTCAGGCTGCACTTGAAAAACTAAAGGCAGAGTCAGAAGAAGAAATCAAACAACTTTGGTATCAGTTGGATAGTGCACGGGCAAGTCGGCAAGAACTAAGTGGTAAGTTTGTATTTCCAACTTATTAAAACTTAATTGTAGCCAATTTTCTGTCTCCTTTTGAATAGTAGGTTTCATTTCTGTGCTATTCAGATATATTTGATGCTTCATCATCCTCTATGAGTCTGTCTGTATAACTTTCGAGTGCAGATATTACCTAGCCTTGATTGCTGGAACCTAAATACAGGGATAGGCGAGTTTTTTTCCTGGTGCACGATTTACCTAGTTCTACCAGGGGACTCCCTGGCTGTCTAGAGATTCCTTTGGGATATTCAGTTGGAGGACTCCAACACCCTTGCTGAGTCAGCCTTGTTTGGCCACGCTCCAGGACTTCGTAGCAACATATATTACAAAGGGTAGGAAACTTGTGTTCTGGTTGGTAGGATTGAGTTAAGACTATTGTAATGGTCAGATCATCATGTGCTCAAGGTTCATTATCAAGTTAAGATAATCTGTTCGGGGGGTTAACCCTTTCCTTCTGCAAGGACATGGGGCCATTAGGATCCTTACCCTTGGAGGCTTAGGGATCCATTGGGATCATGAGTTTTCGGGAGAATTTTCAGATTTATAGCAGCGCTTCTGTTGACTTCTTCGTGATGGCCTTGAATCAAGGCTTGCAAAAACAACTGACAAGATTTTTATCCAGTGCTATGTCCCTTTGTTTATTCATTTAAAATATTTGAAAAGCTCTTCTTTTGTAGATCACCTGTTTGCTGGTACATTAGGGGACTGGAGGGTATGAAATGGGTCAGGAGACAGTTGGCACAACATTGGTGAAAAACTTTTGCTGACTCATAATGAATGTAACTATAACTTCCATTTGTAGGCTTAAGAGTTGCTAGTTATGGCCATGAAGCCACCCTCTTCCATAGCTTTGTCTGATACTTTGCCTAATTTGTTAGCTGGTTATAGTGGACATCTGGATGATTTAGATTGATTTTATTTTCCTATGGCTCATTCTGACTGATTATAAATCAACTTGAACTTGACATAAGGTGGAACGTAATTTTTTCAATAAAATCAATAACCACTTCATTGAGGTTCCTTCCCTCTGTCTTCCCTATTCCTCATTGTAATCTTGTTAGGGAAGTTAGATTAAGAGATACAGGGTTAATAATTGAATTTAATTCCTAGGAATTTGAACCCAGATCACCCTATTGGAACCCCAGCATGCAATTCACTGCATCAGCTTATCCCCCTGGGGATGTATCTTTACTGTAAACTGAAACTGATTTAACAGTCATTCACTTTTCACTGAGTGCTGTGGTTTTGTGACAGGGGGCTAACTGACAAGCTGGTATAGAAATGATACAAATTTATATTATAGATGTGCCATCATTCATTCCTGAAACTTTTACTTTTAAGAAGAAATAAAAATACTAATAAGAAACACTAATGAAACTGGTCAAAGGTTTCCTGGCACCTAAGAGTGTATTTTTCTGTTGTATGCTTAGTCTTATTTGTCTTCTAAATAATCCTGTTTAATATAGACTAACATATTTAAAGAAAAACGTGTCCTCTTTACCACCACCATCCCTGCCCTCTAGAGTTAAAAGAACAGCTACTTGCTCGCACATCACATATGGAAGAAATGGAAAACTTGAAGAAAGATTTTCAAGTTAAATGGGATAAAAAAAGAAGCGAACATGAAAATGAACTGGAACAGTTGAGACTTTATTTTGAAGAGAAATTAAAGGCTCTGGAAGAAAACTACAGAGAAGAATTAACAGTGCTGCATCAGAAGCTACAAGAACAATCTCTTTTGGAGATTGAGAATGGCCAAGATGAACATATGGATTTGGGGTAATGCCAAAATTTAATGGTATATTAATATGAGACATCCTCTTCTCTTCAAATATTAAGCTCTTAATAAAGCACCCTACCAACCTCTCTAACAGGGTCAATATTCACTTAGGAAAGAGCTTGAACAGAATCTTTCTTCACTACATCTACCAAGGATATGAGAAGAAAGGGCGGTTTTTGATTACAGGGTATATAAGAATTAGGAAATGTTTCTAGCAATGAGAGCATAGAACTAGCTTACTAGGGAGCCTGCAGTCTCTTTCCTTCAAGGTTTTCAAGAAAAGGCTGTTTAAGGGAGTGTCTCTTGCATGTCTTTTACATACTGCTTCATTTAGCCCCATGGTTACGGTAAGTGGACAAGTCACGCTGCAATCATGAACATGCAGTGCCAGCTATCCTCATATACAGCCATGTTGTCAGTCCCTGGCAGTTAGGTCCCTCAAGCCCTCCACAGTTCACATGCTGGTGTTCCAGTTGAAGCAGCTTTATTGAGATCCGTACAGTACAGGTGTTCACCCGAAGGTGCGGAAAGTGACAATTCAAACAAAGGTCTGGCTATTATAGGAAAACTTCCTGCCCTCTTGGGTCCGTTGGCATTCTGGCGTGAAACCCCCAGAGGGATTGCATGGGAATACAGTAGTAGTTTAGACTACCTGAAGTACAAAGCACAATATCCCAGCCTCTGGGAAAGTCACAATGTTTGCTGTTTGCAGCTTCTCCCGAGGACACTTGCTAGAAAACTGAAAGTACACATTTTCAACTGATAATGGAGGGGCCCACTGGCTCTCCTGCAATTAATGTCAGCAGTTAAGACACTCTCATATGAGTATACAGAATACAGTACATAACTTTGGCAAACAGCAGTGATCAGTACAAAAAGCAGAATACGATCATGACATGTATGCTGGTGTACGTGACACATGTTGGGCCTAATGCTTACTCATGTGAATAGGGACTATGGCTTCTTGAGAGTAGAACATAAACAGGTCCTAAGTTTGCAATTCAGCATATAATTAAATCTATGCTGTATAAAAATTAGTAAAGGTTATCCTTCAGGAATTTTCTTTCTCTCCATATAGCCCATCCGTCACACTCTTAGAAGAGATGACTGAAAAAGAGAGACGGGATCTCTTTGAACAGCTGACTGTGCAACTGGAGCACCACAAGGTAAATAATCAGTAAACCATATAAAGTTATGTTTTAAAGTCTATGTTGTGTAAAAAAATCATCTACTTTTTTCTTTCCAGAAGAATTCCTTCTTTACAGAGGTCGGGCCTCATTGAGGTTTCTATATATTTGTCAAGATATTAGTAGTAATAACACTGCATGGCTGACTTAAATACACATTTGATGTTATCTGTTCATTGCTTGAAAGGTTTCATTGCTATTTATCAAAAAATGGTCAGATTGTTATGAATATTGTTAGGGGAGATTTTTTAATAGTACTCTGCTTCCAATTTGTACGTCCCCTACTACCATTAACCTATATATATTTCAAGACACCAAACACAGTGATTACAGAGGAAAAATGGGTTTATTATTTATTTCAATAACTCGATTACACTGCATCCATTAAGGGGAGACATGTGTAAAGACCAGTAGCAATGGAGGGCTTTAAATACTCTTTAAGTATTGATTGTTTACAGAATAATAGCTATTTGTTTACAGAATAAAAAATCAGAGGTTAGGATGAAACCCGGTCAAAACGGCGCATACACCTTGTCAAAATGACGCTTTCCCCCAGAGAACATGACATCTGACAAGTTTGAATGATAAATGAATTATACAAACATATAAGAAGCTAGAGCCATGTATCTGATATATTCCTTGGGAAGAAATTCATCCAAGGCTAAATCTTACTTTATTTAATTAGAATAACCAAAACAACAAAATGTTTACACATTGCTCCAGTGACCTGTCTCCACCAGAGGACACACATGTAACAAGCAGGATAGAAGGAATGTGACACTTAGAGCAAGGCTTTATTACTTGTTTACAGATTTCTGTGTCAGTAGCTAGAGTGTATGCTCAGAATAAGATTTTATAAAATTAGGCCTAAAAATTCCCTAACAAATATGTAGCAATAAAGAGTGGCAGACCAAACTTGCCTCACCTTTCTTGTGTCCAGCTGATTTTGCTCCATTTTTTCAACAGTTAGTTTCACTTCTTCTGTAATCCCTAATACATTTTGTCTTGGTTTTCTAAATATTCTATACTGATATTCCAAGATGCCGTTAAACATCTTCTGTTTCAGTTTTATTTCAGTTGGATTCCCTTTCTAGACTGCCAAGATTGTCACCAAATTTAAATTTAGGGATTTTAGTTTATCGTTGAGTAATAATAATGATTTATTTGCTAGTACTTCCATAAAGAAGTATTTGTAGCATGTCTTTCCCTGAAAAATTGCTCCCAGTCTCCATGTGAAAGGCTTGCACAGTTAAATATTACAGATTGTTATACACTGGAAGTTTTAAATGCTTAAGTTTCCTAATTATTTCACATTTTGACTTTAGGAAGAACTGTCCTGTTTACAGCTGCATTTGGATAAAAAGCACAAAAATGAGCTAGAGTTGTTGAGATCTTCTCTTACACTTCAGTACCAAGAGAATCTATTGAAGATGAAGATGGATCTCTCTGATAGATATGCTTGTGAAATTGAAGAATTGAATAGAAAACACAGCTTAAATCTTGAACAACTCCGTGCCAAGCTTTCAGAGGAGCATCTCAGAGGTACAGCAATTTTATCTTATGAAAAATCGTGAACTCTCAATTGACAAAAATGACATTTGTAAGGAAGAGGCCTCTTGTATAGGGTAAATTTAAGAAGCTTTGCTTCAGCTGTTCCATTGTCTTCTGCATTTGCCCCTTTGAAAATATATGCCCCAGTCAAGCTGGAGTTCCTACTTGAATGGTGTTCTGAAGATGCACACCTGATTTCATTCCAGTGTCTGTCTTTATAGGAGCTACTGCTCTGTGTTGCATGTTGCATTTTCTTCCTCCCTTTGAAACAGTTGCCAACAGCCTGGAGTTAGTGTCCTGTCCCTTTAATAGAAGCTTAAATGAGGTATTAACCAGGTAGTGTTACTTCTTGCCATGAAAAGCTTCACCTTTCCATTTCCACTCATTAGACCTCTGTTAAAAGGACATGACTTTTGTTTTCCAGTTTGCTGGCAGCCCTACTTTGAAAACAGAGTGTGGGCTAAGTGTTAAGCATAGTTATTATATTATAAGCCAACTGAATGTCAAAAAGTGGTTTAATAAAAGGTCAATCAGTCTTTATTAATACAGTCTTAGACCAGCCCAAGTCTTTGGGAAAATTTCCAGCTACTGCAATGAATAAAAGAACTTAAATGCACATAATTCCGCATATAAATTCCGCATATAATAAATTATCTAAAGGTTTTACTTCATTCAGTTGATAATCTCATACATGTACACACACGCACACAACCATTGGGAGTGAAACTATAGGCTCTCAATTCTCAAACACTAGTGTATATTTATTAAAAATATTAAATCCTGCTTCTCTACACATTCTGTTAAAGCATTCCAGATTCATATCTCCAGAATCAAAAAGAGTCCAGTAGCACCTTTAAGACTAACCAATTTTATTTTAGCATAAGCTTTCGAGAATCAAGTTCTCTTCGTCAGATGCCTGATACAGAGACTGGTCAAACACAGAAGAGCAAGAGAGGGAAGAGGCAATTAGGGGGGGAGGGGGAGGGAGCAATCAAAACATTCCTTTGCTAGTATATGTAAACATCTCCTTTTGGTGTGTGTATCAGTTGGCTTCAAAGGAGTTTGCCCTGTTAGTTTGTAGAAGCCAAACAGCTAGACCATCCAATTCCAATGCAGTATGGGCCTTCGATAACCACAGCTCTCCCTGCCAGATGCATCTGACAAAGAGATCTGTGGTTCCCGAAAGCCCACGCCAGGTACCACTGAGCTCCCCCAGACCCCACCTCTGTAAAGGAAATCTGTTACCTGTGGTAATGTGATAACCATTCATAGTCCCTATTCAGTCCCAGCTTGACAGAGTCAAATTTGCATATGAATTCCAGTTCAGCAGCCTCCCGTTGGATTTTGTTTTTGAAAGGTTTCTATTGAACTACAGTGACCTTTAAGTCTTTGATGGAATGTCCTGGTAGATTGAAGTGTTCTCCCACTGGTTTCTGGACGTTTCCATTTCTAATGTCAGATTTGTGTCCATTTATTCTTTTGCGTAGAGGTTGGCTGGTTTGTCCAATGTACAGAGCAGAAGGACATTGTTGGCACATGAGGGCATATATCAGATTGGAGGATGAGCGTGGGCTTTCGGGAACCACAGATCTCTTTGTCAGATGCATCTGGCAGGGAGAGCTGTGGTTATCGAAGGCCCATACTGCATTGGAATTGGATGGTCTAGCTGTTTGGCTTCTACAAACTAACAGGGCAAACTCCTTTGAAGCCAACTGATACACACACCAAAAGGAGATGTTTACATATACTAGCAAAGGAATGTTTTGATTGCTCCCTCCCCCTCCCCCCCTAATTGCCTCTTCCCTCTCTTGCTCTTCTGTGTTTGACCAGTCTCTGTATCAGGCATCTGACGAAGAGAACTTGATTCTCGAAAGCTTATGCTAAAATAAAATTGGTTAGTCTTAAAGGTGCTACTGGACTCTTTGATTTTGCTACCACAGACTAACACGGCTATCTTCTCTGCATCTATATCTCCAGAATGTGTCCATGATGCACTGTTTTTTCAAAAGGATCGTATTCCTAGACTGATTGTGATTCCTGAGGAAATAGTGAGACTGAACTGATGCTTTGGAGCTGTTACAGAAAGATATTACCTTATGGCAGTTTTCTCTTACTAGAGAATTTAGCTTATAGATCCATGTAACGTGCAAGTCCTTGTTAGCAGTAATAAATCATTCTCTCATTTCTTATTTTAACATTTTCATCTGCTTGCTACCAAGGTGACTTACACAGAATACACTTAACATTTAACCCTGTGGTTTCAGCTGTTCATTCTCTCTAAAAGTCCTTATGCATGGTGGCTGGCCACTGGTGCTGTGAGAGGGATTGGGCAGCTCACAGATAGGTCAGTCTTGGGCCTTGTTCTTTTCACTTCTTTTTCTGCACCTCCCCAACCCACTGTTTAAATATCCTGTTGCTTTTAGAAATGACTAAACTTCGCCTACAAAGTGCTCAAGATGCTGCACGTCAAATAGAAGTGGAGGTAGCTGAACGACTCGTAGTGCTGGAAAATGAATACAAAGATAAATTGGATATTCTTGAGATTGAGAAAGAGTCCTTCTCCGCTCATCAAGAAGAAATAGAAACATTGAGGAGAGAGAATTCTAAATTAAAGGCAATGAGTGTACAGGAAGAAATTCTTTGGAAAGACAAGCTGGAACAGGTTAGTGCAATATGGAAATATACTGAAATAAGAAAAGATAGGAAACTCTGGGATGGAGCCAAAGGTATCCTTCCATTCACTGAAGGAGTGCTTTTGTGAGCAAAAAGGAACCTTTGGATCCAGTCCAGTATTATTAGAGTTCTACCTCAGCTAGAAATAACATGTTTACTGATCTATAAGTTCCAATAAGTTCAATGGTGCTTATTTCCAAGTAAAGGAAAAGCGTTGTTATCCAGCACTTGTAGGGCATAGGGTTGCCGGTTAATCTGATATGCCGCATACTCAGGCTTATTACTGTGCCTCATATCCTACCCAGAGAAATCTGCTGTGCCCAAACCCTAACCCATTGGGAATACCATGGTGACAGCCCTAGGCCTGGTGGGACCCTTCCCCCTGAGCCATGAAGCCATCCCTACGCAATAGGCCAACTAGCTGGAGTCCTCCTGCAGAGCTCACTCCCTATAGCATGAGGCAGGCTGAGGGGGAAAGAGGCACCCAAGAGTGCCCTCAGCTGGCAGCAGCAACTACCAATTCATCGTTCTTTTGTGCAGCTCCACATTGCGGACTGTGCACGCTTAGGCCTGTTTTGGAGAGAAATTTCTAGCTCAAATTCTCAAGAGGAGGCACTCCCGGTCATAGCGCGCATGTGCGGTGTCTTCCTGTCCGTACGCAATGCGCAAGACCGGGATGCCCCCTTGGTCCTTCAGTTCTTTTGCCTCTGGCAAGAGAGGTTCTTGCTCTTCTTTGCTCTTCGTTATTCGCTCTTCTTCGCTATTGAGATGTCTCTTAAAGCACTCTTTAAAAAATGCTCTAAGTGCGATACCAAAATGCCACACACAGATGAACACAGCTTGTGCCTATTGTGTTTGGGTGAGTCCCACAACGTAGCAACTTGCCACCACTGTCAGAGGTTCATCCCTAAGGCGCACAGCGATTGAGCTGCCTGTCTGAAGGCAGCCAAGTCATCCACTGGACTAGACCCGACCACCCATTCTGACCCTTCGGTTCTGGCCGTGAAGCGATCTGACTCTGTCGGTTCCGGCCACTTCAGATCTGACTTCATTGGGAACCGACACTCATCCCAAACATAAGTCGGGCTTGTCCAAACGACACTCTCCCAACTCTGCCAGGTCTGAACGCGCCTCATCGGAACTGGTGCCTAAGAAGGCCAAGGCTAAGATCAAGCTCCTTAAGAGACCTGCATCTACTCCTTCTCACAGAGCCAAATAGCGCTTGGCTTCCTCCACACCATCCCTCATCATTGAGAAGGAGATCCTTCAACCTCCATCGCTTCCACCTACCCCCACCTTAGATATGGGAGAAGAGGAGGGAGAAATCCATGAGGGGGATCAGGCACAGGTGTTCACGCCAGTCCCCGTTCTGGACCCGATGCTACACTTGGATCCGACAACCTCAGTTCCAACGACATTGGTTTCAACTCAACATTGTGTGTCCCTTTCTTGGGCTCCAACACCGGTACCAACAACCTTGGGGCTATCTGCTCCCATCCCATGGCCAAGCGCACCTGCATACCAACAGCAGGCTCCCAACTGGCAAGACTTTATGTCCTGGCTTCATTCGGGTCCTCTAATGCCTACAACAGCTCCTCCAGTTCCAGCACAGAGACCACCTTCAGAATCTATGGGGTCATCTTTACATTATTTCCCCATACTGTTGGTGTCTGGATCCGAGGAGGAATTGGACACTGTATCCCGGTAAGAAAAGATCTTTGACTTGGTCTCTGACCTTTCACCTGAGGAAGTGGTAGGGGACCCGACTGCCTCGTCACCTACTGAGGACTTCAGGCTCTTTTCTGAGCAAATGCTCAGGATGACCAGGGCACTGGAGCTAGATGTTTACTCTTCCACACCTAACCCCAAAAGCAAGGTGCTTCAAGCCCTCTACTCAGACACTACTACAGTATCGGTTGCCTTCGCTGCAGTGGAAGACGGGCTCGATATAGCTCATGGCATATGGGAGAAACCGGCTTCTACTCCTGCCGCTTCCTGCAAGATTGAATTGTATTATAAATTAAAGCAGCAGGACTGTGCATTCTTATTCAATCATCCACACCCCTCCTTAGTGACAGAGGAGGTCCAGGCCAAATACAAATTCGAATCCCATTCCTCTCCAAATGACAGCGAGGGGTGCAAGCTAGACACACTTGGCAGGAAAATCTACTGTTCCGCAGCCGTGAACTTTTGTATATCCAACAACCAGGCCATAATGGGGTCCTACAATGTATTCCTCTGGGACTGACTCTGCACCTACACCGCCAATCTCCCTGAGGACAAGAGGGCTCTGGTGAGAGTTCTTTGGGGGAGACCTCAAAATTGGCAAGGCAGCAGATGTCAGCAGCCAAACATGAAGCTGTTTGTGCATCTAGGACCATGGCTTCCGCACTAGTCCTGCGCAGGCATTCGTGGCTAAGATCCAGAGCACTGACGCCCGATAAGCATGCAAGGATAGAGGACTTCTCATCTGAGGGTTCTTCATTTTCTGAGAAAATGGACGAGTCTCTCACTCAGATGAAAAATAACAGACAGACGGCTTGCTCCTTGGGGCTTATTGCCTCCCAACAGCAATATCAACAGCAGCCTTATGAATATAGACCACAGGGTTGTCAGCAATATCAGCCACGCACCTCGAGGTACAATTATCAACCCTACCAACTTCACAAGGGCTACACTTCATACCACCATAATATGGGGAGACGTTCCAGCAGATCAGGATCAAAACAACCTCACCCTCAGTCTCCCAAGCAGCCCCCAAACCAGAAATCTGTTTTCTGACTGATCAACATGCAGGAAGAGTCAAGCTGCTCTTTCCGGGATAGGCTGGCCCCCTCATAGCCTAATGGGAGGAGATCACAGTTGACTCCTGGGTACTCGCCATTATTTAAAAAATGGCTACCATTTACGTTTTCTTAAGACACCACCCTTGTCTGTCCCAGGGAGAGCTACACCATCTACAGAACTCTGCTCAGCCATCTCTGAGCTTCTGGCTAAGGGAGCTATCCAGAAGGTCCCTCTTTCTGAGTCCCAACTGGGGTTTTACTCCAGGTATTTCGTGGTGGACAAAAAGGGTGGTGGAGTTTGACCTGTACTTGATTTACAACAGTTACATTCCTTCATTATTGATGAGAAATTTCAAATGTTGACCCTGTCTAGTGTCATTCAGTTCCTGGAAGCTGGTTCATGGCTCGCAGTCCTTGACCTAAAGGATGCATATTTCCACATTGCCATATACCCTGCACACAGAAAATAATTATGCTTCCGCTATGGTGATGAAACCTTCCAATATGCCGCATTACCCTTTGGACTGTCCTCAGCCCCAGGGGTGTTTACCAAATTCATGGCAGTCGTGGTAGCATACCTCAGGTCCCAGGGTTGTACCATCTACCCTTATTTAGATGTCTGGCTCCTAGTTGCCCGCTCTAGGGAGAACTTGACAAGGCAGACTAATCTCACCACTCGTTCCATCTCCAACTTGGGATTGTTGATAAATTTAAAGAAATCCTGCCTTGCCCCCACCCAAAGCATCCAGTTTATAGAAGCCACTTTGGATACCTCTGCGGCTAGAGTCTTCCTGCCAGCCAACAGAGCTGCCTCCTTATGCTCCTTAGGAAAGAGGTTTCAGTCTAAACTCTTTCAGTTGTCAAAGGCCATCCAAAAGACTACTGGGTCTTATGTCCTCCACCACCTGTGTGGTTCCATTTGCACGCCTTTTTATGAGACCGATTACAAAATTGGTTTATCAGGGAATTCGATCCCATGAGAGAGCCTCCATCTAAACATTTTTCCATCCCCAGATCCGTTTTAAGATCCTTAAATTGGTGGTTGGTGAAAGAACATCTATTCAGGAGTACCCCCTTTGGTTTCCAGGCGCCTGATGCTATGGTCACTACTGACACCTTGCTTTTAAGGTTGGGGGCCCACTACGGGGACTTGTCAGTACAGGACACGTGGTCCCCTACTGAAGCCCCACTTCACATAAATGTCCTGGAACTACGGGCAATGCGCTATTCACTTACCCCTTTTGCAGGTCTCCTTTGCAACAAGAGGGTCCAAGTGCAAACAGACTACACAACAGCGCTCTATTACCTCAACAAACTGGGGGGAACTGTGTCATTGACACTGTGCAGAGAGGCCAAACTTCTTTGGCTTTGGGCCATTCAAAACAACACTCTTCCGCATGCAATACATATCACTGGCACTACAAACACCAGGGCAGACTCCCTAAGTAGACTCTTCAAGCTGCACCACGAGTGGTCGATCAGCGACAGACACCTACATCCAAACTTCGACATGTGGGGATTTCCAGAGGTCGATCTCTTTGCCACCTCAGAGAACACCAAAGCTGAGAAATTTTGCTCCCAGGCTGGCTCCGACAGTAACTCCCTTGGGGATGCATTCCAAATACCCTGGGACAGGAGGATGTTCTACGCCTTTCCCTCCATCCCACTATTGCCCTAGGTCCTGTGCAGAATTGAATACTATCACTCACTGCATCCTGGTTGCCCCTTTTTTGCCACACCAAGACTGGTTTTCCCTCCTCTGGGAGGTGGCCAAAGGTCGTTTCCAACATCTCCCCCAAGTACCAGACCTACTGAGCAGGGGGCAGGTATTGCACCACGATGTGACCACACACTGCCTCACGGCATGGTTACTGTTCCCCAATCATACCAATTCTCCAAGGAAGTTATTCAGGTCCTACTCAATGCCAGAAAGCCATCTTCATATGAACATAAGTGGAACACCTTGATAACCTAAGGGTTCAATCCCTTTCTCCTGCTCCTTGCCAGTAGTATTTGATTACCTGCTCTTGCTACTACGTAGGGGCCTATCAGCTTCATCTGTCAAGGTCCACCTGGCTGTCATTTTGGCATTCCATGAACCCGTGGACAATAGGACTCTTTTCTTGCACCGTGCATCCAAACAATTCCTGAAGGGGGTACTGAACACCTTTCCACCAAGAACTGCCCCAATTCCCCAATGAAGCCTTTCAGTGGTTCTGGCTCAGCTAATGTTACCACCTTTTGAGCCGTTATTGGAATGCACCTTAGTGCTACTGTCATGGAAGATGGCTTTCCTCATAGCCATTACATCCTTGAAGAGTGGGAAAATGAGGTGCTCTGAGAATTGAACCCCCGTTCCTTCAGTTCTTCCCGCACATAGTCATCCTACACCCTAGCCTTCAGTTCACACCAAAGGTAGTTTCGAGGTTCCATCTCCACCAGAGGGTGACTTTACTTGTTTTCTTCCCAGAACCCTCATCAGACCCTGAATGCATTGGATGCGAAACAAGCTTTATTACATTATTTAAACAGAACACGCCCTTTCAGGTGGTCAAAATCTTTGTGTGTTATGCTGGCTCCCATAAGGGACTACCTGTTTCTAACCAATCTCTTTCCAGATGGATAGTAGCTGCCATAAGACGGTGTTAAGTTGCAGCAAAAATCCCATGCCCAGTGATGATCAGAGCACACTCCACAAGAGCTCAATCATCCATGTTAGCCTTTTTCTGTGGTAGCCTTTTTCTGTGGAACTCCTTTATGGGACATCTGAAAAGCTGCCATCTGGTTGTTATCAGACTCTTTCATTAAGCACTGTTCAGTGGACACATTCTCCTCAGTCATTATTTGCCTGATCATCCTCACACCCGCCCCCATTGGTGAGTAGCTTGTTATACTCCCAATGTGAGGCTGCACAGAAGAACAAAGACGAAAACAGTGTTTCACTCACCTATAACTGTTGTTCGTCGAGTTCTCTCTGTGCAGACACACATTCCCTCCCTCCTGCCCTGCTGTGAAGGAGATCGACTACATCAATACTTGGTTGCTGCTCCTTTCCTCTGGTGTCTCAGGAGAACTGAGGGACCAAGGAGGCGTCCCGGTTTTGCGTGCTGCGTTTGGGCAGGAAGACACTGGGCATGCGTGCCATTACTGGGAGTGCCCTGTCTCGAGCATTTGAGCTAGAAATCTCTCTCTGAAGTAGGCCTGCGCATGCGCAGTCCCCAATACCTGTCTGCACAGAAGACACTTGATGAACAACAGTTAAAGGTGAGTGAAACACTATTAAACCTAGCAATTATTTAATCACATTTGATTAACACAATGGTTGATGGCCTCAAATTGGCCATCTGGGGAAGCAGAGGTGAAGCACACACACAACTGAAGATGTTGGGATGTGGTGATAGGAGGGGAGGAGCTTGACTTCTAAGCCATTCCAGATAACTCAGCATTCTGGATAATCAAGCACCAGAAAACAAAGTATTTCCTTTTCATGTTTTTTTTAAACATTAGTATATTCTCAGTTTAAAATTATGTTGCTTGGTGTTTTCAAAATATTTTTGATATTGTGGGAAGGGGAGGTGGTTGTATAAGGCTGGTATTCATTCATATCCATATGTGATGGAGTTAAATACTCTACAATGTTTTCTTTAGACGGCCAGCTTCTGGCGCGCTTTGTGCATTTGAAGTAGCCATTTTCTTCAAATCTTCTACACAGCGTAAAAAAAAAGCAGATTATTTTTTCACATACTCATTAGCTCATAACTTGGCAGTGACTAAAAATATAGACAATTGGATGCCAAAGCAGCTCAAGTCCTGCCATCCAGTATTGTTCAGAGGTGCACTGGTAGATGCTGGAGAGCCAACATATCCTGTATAATTATGCATACTGTCCTGTCCTTTGAGATCTGCGTAACTGAACAGACAATTTATACAGTTTATTTCAAGCTTTCAGACTGATTCACATACATTGTCTCAGTAGTCCATAAACAGCCCTATAAAGTAAGCCAGTATTTATCATCTCTATATTATGAATGGGGATGTTGGCTCAGAACAGTGATCATAGGAAAGTAATCCTACGTAGGTCTACTCAGAAGTAAGTCATATTTTATTCAACAGTACTTATTGGAGGACCTCACTCAAAGAGTGGTGGTCAACGGCGTTTCATCAGATTGGAGGGAGGTGTCCAGTGGGGTGCCGCATGGCTCGGTTTTGGGCCCGGTACTTTTCAATATTTTTATCAATGATCTGGATGAAGGAGTGGAAGGGCTGCTCATTAAATTTGCTGATGATACCAAATTGGGAGCGGTAGCAAACACACAAGAAGATAGAATTAAAATTCAACAAGACCTGAATACTCTGGAGAAGTGGGCAGCTGTGAATAGGATGCAATTCAACAAAGACAAGTGCACAGTATTACATCTGGGCCACAAAAATGAGAAGCACAAATACTGGATGGGGGATACACTTCTGGGCAGTAGTATATGTGAAAGGGATCTTGGGGTAAGAGTGGACTGTAAACTGAATATGAGCAGTCAGTGTGATGTGGTGGCAAAAAAGGCTAATTCAATCCTGGGTTGTATCAAAGGGGCCATAGCGTCGAAATCGCAGGAGGTCATAGCCCCTTTCTATACTGCCTTGGTCAGGCCACACCTGGAGTATTGTGTGCAGTTCTGGAGGCCTCACTTCAAAAAGGATGTGGACAAAATTGAGAGGGTACAGAGGAGAGCGACAAGAATGATCAGGGGTCTGGAGACTGAGCCCTACGAGGAAAGGCTGAGGGCCTTGGGAATGTTTAGTTTGGAGAAGAGGAGGTTGAGGGGGGACATGATTGCTCTCTTTAAGTATTTGAAAGGCTGTCATTTGGAGGAGGGAAAAGAGCTGTTTCAGTTGGCAGCAGAGGGTAGGACCCAAAGCAATGGGCTAAAACTACATGCACAAAGGTACCGGCTGGATATTAGGAAAAACTTTTTCACGGTCAGAGTAGTTCAAAAGTGGAATCAGCTGCCTAGGGAGGTGGTGAGCTCCCCCTCACTGGCAGTTTTCAAGAAGAGGCTGCATGAATATTTGTCAGAGATGCTTTAGGCTGATCCTGCACTGGGCAGGGGGTTGGACTAGATGGTCTGTATGGCCCCTTCCAACTCTATGATTCTTAGGAAAGTCTACTTAGGAGGATTACAGTCTAGGTCAGTTAGTGGCTGAAGTGAAATTTGAATCAGTGACTTTCTGATTCTTATCCCCGTCACTAAGCTACCATCCCTGCTGAAGTTGGCTTTTGTGTGTGTGCGTGTGCAGTTTTTACCTTTCTATCCTCCATGCAGTTCTTTGTGTGCATTTTGGGGATGAGCCCTTTGCAAAGTCTCATAATGCAGGGCTATTTGATTTGGGAGAAGCAGCCTCAATCTGAAGTCTGGTGGTCATTCCTCCTTCTGCCCCCACCACACATACACCATGGCTACGTGGAGACTGTTGCAGTGTTTGCCTGCCTCTTTAGCATGTGTCTGTTTTTATACATGAATCTTAATTTTTATTTTTGGTTGCATTTGCCTCATTTGAAATAGAACTTGTGGATCACATTTTCAGTTCACCCATAGTTTACTTATTCTTTGCCATTCGAAATGCTTTGCAATTGTCTGTTTACAGAGGTAGTACTACAGAAAAAGGTATCTCACAGTACAATCCTATTCAGAATTGCTGGAGTGTGTCAGCGGGCATAGACTGGAGTAATCCTGCATAGGATTGCAACATTAACTGCCTAATAACATACATTAACAGCCTAAAATATTATTTGTATAAAATAATTATGTAAATACAAACAGGGGACTCATAAGGACTTTGGAGGATATCAGAAAGGCAGACTATAAATGACATAAATATATATATATATTTTTCCCTGTATCCCCTCTCTCACTATTTATTCTTTGCCTCTCCCAGCAGCCTCTGTAGCTTCTCCCTTTTTCCCGCTTCCCTCTCCCTCCTATATACCAGCCCACTTACCTTTAGTTGGTAGAATGCAACACATTGACTGAACATAAATTGGTTAGAATGCAATAGAAAAATAGGGAAATAATTGCTGTAACAGAACAGATAGAATGAGAATTAAGCCAGAAAACTGGTGGTTAAATAATTCTGCTGCAAATCAGCACTCTGCTGGTTCGAATCCCACTACTGCCATGAGGTCGGCCTTAGGTAAGTAAGCCACTCCTCTCAGCCTCAGCTCTCCATCTGTATTGGAGGATAATGATAACACTGACTTTGAACACCGCTCTGAGTGGGCCATTAATCTGTCTAGAAGAGCAGTATATAAGTGCATTGTTGCTATTAAAACCTGTATTTTGTGTGCACCTCATACACCACAAAGGGGTGTATGACGCATCTCTTCGTCAGATGCGTGATTTCAGAACTGTGATTATCTAAAGCTTATGCTACAGTAAAGTTGGTTAGTCTTAAAGGTGCTACTGGACTCTTTTCGATTTTGCTACTACAGACTAACACGGCTAACCCCTCTGGATCTTTTATCATATGGTGAGTGTTTCGTTAAACACTCTCTCCCCTAGCAACACCAGTTTCATGTACTGTAGGTAACCTGATTTAAGGCTTTTATTGGTTTCTTGCGCTGTGACTGATATTGGTATAATAACAGATTGATATAGTAAACACAGACATCATTAATTGAGCAGGTGGAATGAAAATATTCCAATCGGGTTGGGATCTGGAATGTTTCTGGTGCCTATTCCATTATTTCTTTTGGAACAATTACATTGCTACGGGGCTATTGTCTATAACATGGCAATCCTCAGAAAAGCAACTGCCACATTATAGCAGAGCTGACTATATAGCTAAATAAAACTTCCATTGATGATTTAACATTTTTGCATAATGTTCACAGATTAAATGTAAATTAATTGAAGATCACAGAAATGACTTAGGAAGAGCTAAAGAAGAGATACAGGAAGCGGAAGAAATTCACAGAGCAAAAGCTGAAGAATGGAAACTGAAATGGGAGGACTTGAACAGAAAAATGGAAGAGAAATTATTGATATATAAAGAGCTTGAAAACCAGGTAGAATGTGAGAAGCAAGCCTTGCAAAAGCAGTTTAAACTTCGTGAAGCTGAAATGACTTGGCTTCAAGAGCAGCAGGCTTCTAAAATCTCGCAGTTAGAGAAATCTTTAGAGGAGCAGCAGAACAATGTCCAGCAGTTGGAGAATACTTTAGCAAACACACAGAAGACTTGGGCTCAGTATGAGAGTGAACTGAATTCCACAAAGGCCCTCATGGCCGCAGAGTTAGAAAAAGACAAACAAGTGTTCCAAGAGGAATGTATTGCTAAACTTGAGGATGCACAGAACAGGTATGTAATTATACGTTAGGACCAAGTGTAAGGTTCTGCCAGGTAGATCTCAATGACTTCACTGCATGAGTCCAGAACTTGCATGAGTTACTGATAATCTACTATTGGGCTTGATCCGGAGATTACAGCTGGCTCAAAATGCAGCTGTGCGGGTGATTGCAAGAGTCCCGATAGGGGAACATATAACACCTATATTATGCCAGCTGCATTGGCTACCAGTTGAGTACCAGGTCCGGTTCAAGGTTTTGGTGCTGACCTATAAAGCCCTATGTGGACTGGGTCCAGCATATCTGCGGGACCGCCTCTCCCTATATATACCCCAGAGGACACTTCATTCTACACACAAAAAACTTTTGGTGGTCTCTGGTCCTGGGAGGCTCACCTGGCCTCGACCAGAGCCAGGGCCTTTTCGGTCCTGGCACCAGCCTGGTGGAAAACTCTATCTGATGAAACCAGGGCCCGGCAGGATTTATTATTCTTCCGCTGGGCCTGTAAGACAGAGATGTTCTGCCAGGCATATGGCGGAGGCTAGGCTGGGCCCCCGCCATACTTTACTTGACTTGAAAAGATCTGTCCACCACCCTATATATATCTATAGATACGGATATATGGGCTATGTTTGAAATGAAGTAACTCTTCCATTGCCATCTGAGGAGAAGTTTTTATTGTATGTACTGTTTTAAATTTTATTGTAATGTTTTTATCTGCTTTTATGTAAATTAAAATGTTGTGCTCCGCCCTGAGCCCGCTTGGCGGGAAGGGTGGACTAAAAATCTAGTTAAATAAATAAATAAATAAATAAATACTAGTTCAGCAATCCATTACAGGTTCATTGCCAGGAATGAAGTTCTGCGCAGAGCCTCAAGTCTAAATTGAATTCTAAGTACTGCCCAGTTCCCACCCCCCCTTAGCTGCCAGCCTAATCTAAGTTCCCACTTCCCATTCCCCAATAGTTATGGTGTATATGTAAGCAGAAGCAAAGCAACTAAGGATGAGAGCAAAGAAGATGTTTTAGAAAGTTCAGGCGTTCGAAGGTTATGTATCCATGACAATGATTCTTCTTCTCAGGAGACAGGCAGATAAGCTCAGGAGGGGCCCCTCCTCTGTACACTTTCATAGGACAGAGACGACAGCCACGGCTGTCTCTAACATAAGAGCACGATGTCCATTAGAGTCCAGTCCTTGACCCAGCCTCTCATGTTTTCAGGTCAGAGGGTTGTCAAGCCCCTGAAGTATAGCAGGGGATGCCAAGACCCTGACACCAAGATTCAAAAGGCTCCAAGCATACAGTAAAGCTTTTGAAAACTTCCCATCCCTGTCCAATAAAATATTTTCATTTCAAGCCTGTGCAAGGCTTTTGGAACAGCTTCCTGTGCAGTTTAAGTCACTATTGTTGCTGGGTGTAGTGGGAGGAGCTAGATACACTGTTGTGTGTGTGGAAGCATGTAAATATGTCTAAGAGGCTCCTTGGGTTGATGATGAACATTATTACAAACCTGTGTCTTGTGTTACCATCTTTTCTGGAATTCTGTGACAATGATCAACAAAACCAAATATCAAATTAATCACCACTCTTTTTATTTCTTCAGCTTTATAATCTGTACATCTTGTAAGCCTCAAAACTATTAACAGTAATTTTATATAAGAAGAAATATCTGTCAGAAATGTTGGCCTGTAATGCTGCCTCCAGCCTGCCGCATTTTTCCTAAACTTTGAACACACAACGTTGTCCTCTATACATGTTTATCAGGCTTCATAGATGTTCAGGGCCTGCTTTGTGAAGAAGTACATGAAGACCCCACTTGGATAATAGTTTGAGACAGTAAACCTTTCACTGTTTAATCCAGGTTTAGAACCCCAGATTATAAGGAGGAAACAAACTAACTAACCAAGTTGCCGTTATGGCAAGTTGGAGTTTGATTCAGAGCTTCTAATCCTAAGAACCCTTCAGTCGCTTTCCGCATATGGAAAGAGGAAGGAAGGAGTGCCCAAGCAAGGCAGCCAGGCAAGTTTCTACCTGTCATGGAACAGCCAGGTTTATCCATGGGATCTAAATGTAGCCTTTATATTCCCATTTCAGGCAATAATGGCATCATGTGCAAAAATGCCCTGGAGGTCAAAATGCCTTTAAGACAAGGTGTCAAATTTTTGTGCTTCAAGTCTCTTTTTAAAAAGTTTTCTTGATAGTTTTTATAGTATTTTCCTTCTGCTTCCTTGAAATTCTAGATTTATGGAAGACAGTAAAGCGATGACTGAAAAATTTGCTGAAGAACATGAAATTCTCCTTCAGGAGCTGAGAGAAAAGCACATTGCTGAGCTGGATTTGCAAAGAAAAGAGCTTGAGCAGAAACATAAGGAACAAATTCTGTCCCTCACAGCAGATCTACAGACACAGCACCAAGATGAAATTGAGACCCTCAAATCTACATTAGAGAGGGAACAACAGATTCATTTAGAAACAAAAATAAGTCATCTGCAGAAAAATTACCAAGCCCAAATGGCAGAGATAGAGACTAAGCATTTAGCAAATTTGGATACTTTGGAGTCTGCGTATCTCTCTGAAATTCAGCTCCTACGAGACGAGCATAGACAAGCTGTTGAAGGTTTACAGGTAAATTTACAAGAACAGCTACTTCAGCAGGATAAGGCAAATCAGGAGCTCTTGGCTCAAAATCTCGCAAGGATGAAACATAAACATGCGGAGGAGCTGCAGGTTTGCCAAGAAAATTTGAAAATACAGCTGGCTACAGCTCACATAGAAGAACTTAAAATAATGGCTGCTGAACTGGAAGAAGCTCGTAAGGTAAGTAGGAGGAGTAATAATTACCCTTGGTTTTTTGATTCCATTTCAGTTGTTTTATTAATAGCATGTTTGAAAGTGACGGTATGCCCATTTACCAGTAATTAGATTAGATTTTTTTCTGCGAAACAAATCGGTGACTTCTTAAAAATTGTTTGCACAATTTAGTAAATACAGGACTTTGTACTTAATGTGATAAGATAGAAGGAACAAAATTATAGTTGTTATTAGGTAAAAGGTAAAGGTACCCTGTGCAAGCACCGAGTCATTACTGACCCATGGGGGGATGTCACATCGCGACGTTTTCTTGGCAGACATTGCCTTCCCCAGTCATCTACACTTTACCCCCAGGAAACTGGGTACTCATTTTACTGACCTCGGAAGGATGGAAGGCTGAGTCAACCTTGAGCCGGATACCTGAACCCGGCTTCCGCCAGGATCGAACTCAGGTCGTGAGCAGAGCTTGGGCTGCAGTACTGCAGTTTACCACTCTGCAGAATTAAATTTCCAGAATCCTCATTCTACAAGAGTGATGGAATGAAGATCCTCATTAGCTTTAAAACTGTGTTGGATAAATACATTAAAAGCAATATTTAAGGAGAGTCAGTCAGGTTCCTCAGTAGTTTCGTGCTAGGATCAGGAAAGGCCATTTCCTATAGAAAATCTCTCATTCAGTGGATAAAAACCCTTCACTAGCTTTCCTGGTATGTTTCACAGAAAACTCTCCTTGTTTTATAGGCAATTGGGCTAGATGTATATTGGTTCCTGCATTATTCTGGCTGTGGTATTATTTAATCTAGATTATTGTTCTAAATTTATCCTTTTGGCCCTGCTTTTCATGGAGCATCTGATTGCTGGAGCACATTTTAAGATCAATCAAGAAGCTGTAGGTTTGTAATTCTGCCCAGTCTCTAAACAGAGCATCAAAGCTAAATTGTGGTGACTTAATATTTAAGCAGTACGTATATGCAGGATTTTGATACAGCAAATATCTGCCTGTTTGGAAATATGAATGGTCTGTAATTTTTGGCTTTTGTTTTACCTTTGAAATTATGTAGGAAGATATAAGTGTAGAGTTAGAAAAACAAAAAAGTTTATTAGAGCACGATTATCACAAGTCCTTGGATTTGTTACGAGGAGAAATCCTCCATATGGAGGAGGAGCATAAAAAAGCAATGCAGGAGCTTCAGGAGCTTCACGTCGCAGAGGTTCAGAAGGAAAGAGAACACTGGCATCGGCTTCAGAAAGAGGTGGAGCAGCAAAACTCAGACAAGCAACAGGTGAGGAGTCTACAAACCTGACCAGAGTTCTAAGAAAAGTAAGAATCTAGTCAGCTTTGGGTTTGGTTCTGAGTATGGTCTGCATTTGCCCAATTTTGCTGCATGGAGAGTATTAGGTTTTCTGTCTGGGACAAAATGGGGTACAGAAGGTCACATTCATTTTGAATTACCAGTACCTCAAAGTTAGAACAACGCAAGGCAGTTCCTGTCACCAGCCTGGCAGGACTAGGAAATCGATATCAGTTTTAATTGTGAAAGCAATGCAACTGGCTGCTTACTCATTCCCTTCTAAATATATATTACGTTTTACTGATACTACTTGAACTAACAGTCCAGGCAAGGTGGGGTAGATTGACATATTTTTAATTTCTCACAGCTGGAGGAGAAAATTAAATGTTTAAACAAAGAGCTGGAAGAGGCTAATACTGAACTGAGAAAACTACAACTGCGGGACAAAGAGAATCAGGAAAGAGAGAAACGAATAGCCTTGTTGAGATCTGATATTGAACTTTCTAAAAATGAACAGTAAGTATACTTTAAGATTCTTCCACTCTAGTTTTTACGTTTTAAGTTTTAGGTTAGTAAAGCAAGCCCAAATTAAAGTCTAGAAGTTTATCATTATTGGGACTCCTCTGATATTACTGGTTGGGTGTCTCAAACTTGTCTCGATGTTAATATGTCCAAGTTTGAACTTAGTATCTTCCCTCCCCCAAGACTTCTTTTCCATGCACGCTTGTTACATCTCTATATGTTAAATAACCAAAAAAATTCATTTCGTATACTCCCCTTATACCTAGGAAACATCTTAAAATATTTCAAATTAGAGAAGCCCCCAATGTGATGAGATGTAAAAAAGCAAGAAATACTAACTGCCTAACCATAAATTACATGTACACACACAGCTGGTTCCTGAATGAATCTGAAGTTATCTTTGCAGTTACACTATCTCTGACATCCTCAGTAAAGGAGCTTTAGAAACCAAAAAGGAGGTAGTGTAAGCAAGGAGAAACTCAGGGACTGGAACACCAGCTTGCTTTTGCCTTCTCTTGTGGCAGCAAGAGTTGTGGGATAGCTATACTTCTACCTCTGCTTTTTTAGGAGGAAACTGCAAGAAACTAATCAGCAGGCTTTGAGATTGCTTCTGATAATGGTGAAAGCCACAAAAGAGATAGAAGGCCTTATTTGCAAGAAGACTGGTCTTTGTCTGGATGACAGCCTGGCGTCCGGAGATTCACGAGAGAATCATAGTATCATTGGAGAAATGGTGCTTTCTCAAAAAATGATGGAGAAATGGAGCATGAAGAAAAGCGAGAGAGTTCACCAAGGTAATTCAGTGCAGTGAAGCACAGTCCTTATGTATTGCCGTAGAATTGTTGTACTGCAGTGTTCTTGCTGCATTCTGCAGCTTCCGTGCAGTTCAGGTGAAGAGTGCCATGGAGCTAATGCTAAGCAGTTCCCAAGAACTTTAGTGGGAGAGAGAAGAGAGCATTTGATTCCCTGCACTGAAAGGTGTAGCATGTTTTATGATCTAAATCACTATCAGAATCTGTTTTTCTTTTCCGTTATTACTTTAGAATGTATACTATATCTTGTTCAAACATTTCTTCACCCTTGTGTTCTACCTGGGATAAAATTGAGAACAAGGCTTGGACTTGTGCATTCCCTCCCCCGTTATTTCCTCCCTTCTCAGGGACAATCTGAGAGTCGTCTTTTGAAAGAGAGGGTGGCATCCTGCTGCTCCTTCTCCTATGGTCCCTGGAGGCAGGAAATGTTGCTCTTTCCCCACGCCTGAGGAGATGGAGCATGCCACCCATCTTCCGTTCTTTTTCAGCCTCTGCTGTATGAGCAGGTCTTTTCCGAGAACTTGGGTTCTTGGTCTTTTTGTTGTCTTTGTCGAAGTTTGATGCAAATTATTATTATTGGATATTGAATTTTGTGTGTAGAAAGGCCACAGAACCCCAGCCTGAATCTTAAAACATTAGTTAGTTGTAGCCCCTTGTGTGACAGCAAGGCTGTACTGTTATGCCACAAAAGTACCAGTTTCTAAAAATCTGGAGAAGGAAAAGAAACCAGCTCTCCTTGTAGCAGGTCTAGAACGTCCTGAGGGAAGGGTCTTGCCAGGTGAGAGTGGAAAAGGAATGTATCATTCCCGTTGTTTCCAGGTTTCTTGTATGCTTCTTATGTAATTATTTAATGTTTTCCACCTTGTTCCATAACTACCTGATTATTTCCAAGAAAAATTCTATGATGTAGGGATGTATTCAGTTCAAATATAATTTGGTTCTGAGAAACGTAACTATTGTTCAGATACAGCGTTGTTTTTCAGTATGTACGTTTAAAAAACGTAATTACAGTTTGATTTCAATTAATCAATCTCTTGCACAGGGCAAGGTCTTGAGGAAACTCTGCCTGAACACACCATTGAATCTTTGGTGCTTAGTGAAATGTCTGAGCTGAGTGAGCATTTATGCGAAAGCATTTTTGAAAACCCAGATCTGGTATTTGAAAATGAAGAAAGGATCAATAAAATTTGTCATGCTTTACATATTGCCGTGGAAAAGCTTCTAGAGCTGCTTGCAGAATCAACTAAACAAGTAACATTATATTCCTATTCAGTTAATTTAACATATAACAATAATTAAATACTGTAGCCACACCTATAGGTAATTTGTGTGTGACAGTAGCATTAAGCTGGTCCGTAGAGGGGACGTCCTCCCCTAATATCTTCAGTGGATTGGAGGGGGTGGGGATCATTTGCTAAGCAGTATCCCTGGAGCTGCATTTTAAGCCATATTGTGTGTATGAAGATTGCCTCCATGATGGAAAATAATAATAATAAGTCTATTAATAATAAGTACTATTGCATGAGTGTATGGTATTTTATAGAGATTCATAGAAGAAGTAGGCATGTACTTGTTAGTCTTTTGGCATATTTGTAATCCAAAATAGGTAATGGGGAATAGAACAAAGGGCAGGGAAGGAAACTCAGAGATAAGGTTGGATGACTTTCGAGCAAAGCAGTTACACATACTGGAACTCAGTTATTTGTAGATCCAGAGGAGTAAGCCATGATAGCCTGTAGTATCAAAATTGAAAAGAGTCCAGTAGCACCTTTAAAGTTGGTTAGTCTTAAAGGTGCTACTGGACTCTTCGATTCAGTTATTTGTGGAAACGAAGATTAAGGACCTAAGCCTAATGAGGGAAGTTGCCATACAGAAGCAGAATTATAAAGGAATTTTTCACTCTACTTACTTTCATAAACTTCTGACTGGTCTTGTAGGAGGGATAGCTGCAAGTAGTGCTATATTACTACATTGTATGTTTTTTTTTAAAAGCAGGCTTAAATGCAATTTGGTAATTAAAAAGATGAATTAGGGTTAAAGGAAGACAGAGCCTTTGAATAACATACGATCCTATGGCTTTTTTCTTAATGCCTGTACCTGGTCTCAGTAGTATGAGAAAGTACAGTTATTTCATATAAGTTTTGATAGCTTGGAACAATACTACTGTGTGGTATGGGTAGCTGATTAGAAAAATGGATAATAAACATTAAAATATGTTGGGCAAATATAACGTAATCCTTTTATTTGAAATGTGTTAAGTTGTTTAATCTGTTGAAACTGGAGTAAATATATCAAATCCATATTCAGGATGAAGAAGAATTCAACCGTAAGAATTGGGAAGCATGCCAGGTGGTGAATGAGCACCACGAACTAATGGACTGCCTGAATGAAGAGAGTGTGGCAAGGAACCAGCTGGAATTGGAGCTTCATAAAGCAAGAGGTAGGGGAAATAGACTGAAACGCTTGGCTTGGAACTTCTCAATCATTTTGTGATTGTCCCGTGCACTCTATGACAACCATTTTGTTATTGCCCCTCCCACGGCAGCCATTTTGGTGGTCACACGCTCCCTGTTGTCAAAACTCTATAATGCACACTGGTTCAACAAGATTGGGGATCACGGTCTTAAGGTGTGCTATCAGGGTAATTGCCTATTTTCATAGGAAAATCTCATAAATGTATCTGTGCTGGAAGTACTGGGATGTGCAGATTGCCTTTGATAAGGACAAGTGATGCTGTGAATTCTCCTAAGTAAGGAACTTCTAGTGGAGGAATTAATGTTTTGCTCTTGTTTTCCTACCCTACTGACTTAAAAAGGACTGTCACAATTACAGAAGTAGCCTTTGTCGTATGTTCTGTTTTATAGGCTCATAGTAATAATGAAATAATCTGAATTTCTAAAGGAATTGCTCATTTTGCTGGTGCATGTGCCACATTGGAGAATAGTGCTCAGAAGAGCCATAGGTTGTACATCAAAGAGCCACATGTGGCTCCTGAATCATTTAGTATCATTGGTGTTTTTGAAGCACTTTGACCTCCAAAAGATCCAGATAAGCATGATCTGTTTGTGCTTGGGGCATGAGGGAGGAGGATTGCCATTAGATATAATGTACTCTGATATCAGTAGGGGTAGACCCATGCTTACCTGTAGAAGAGATGGCAGTGTTAGATGTGAGCCTCAGAGACTGCCTAAAGATCACAACCAGGGGCTGATGGCAGGAAGTTACATGCTTGTTGGCTATGTCCTGAGGGACAGAATCACACTAGTAACCTGACAGTGTGTCAGAATATGAGGACTCCATCCAGTAGACACCTGACTCTAAATATGGAGAAAGGCAGCAACAAGGAGAGCAGGAAGAACTAAAATAGCATCAGCACCCTCAAATTGCAGCGGTTTTTTGGAAAATAAAGTCCATGGTATGCATCTTGATAAAATGACTGGAACATATGTCCTCTCCAGAAAATGGGCAGTGTACAAGCTGATTGGTTGAGGAGATGAAGCCTGAATCCAGGAGTCTGGAGTCTGCAACAGGATGTTTTTCTGGAGATGATACGCTGCTTTGAGATTGGAATCTTTTTGCTTTATTAATTCACATGAAAGGCTCATACTTTTTCTCCACAACTAGATCTTGGGTCTCAGGAAATGGATGTGTTGGCTTGACCTGGCCATGAAGCCCTCTCTGAGCCTTCCTGCTATTTCCTTTGCTGACAAAATTCCATGCTAAAGTCCGGATAGTAGAGACTGATGCCCAAGTGACTCTGAATGAGTCCACGTTAGGCTGCAGATGTAGAGACCTCTCCCTATTGTTCTAAGCTTTAGGTGACTTTCTCTGCCTCCTTGTATGTGAGAATGACTTTTTTTCTGGTGCAGGGGGCTTTTAAAGAATATTGGAGCCACTGCTGCTGTGTCTGTGTTCCAATGAGCCATGCAAACATATACACTTGCCTTTTTTTTTTTGCTACTGCAGCTGAGGTTTCCTGATGCTTTAGAGCAATATGTTAAGATAACTGATAAATGCAAGAATTTAAAGCATCAATACATTTAGCCCAGAAAATACAGGGAAATTAAAATTAAGAAATCTGACTTCCACTGTTTAAAGGTTAACATTCACATGAATTACATTTTAATTTAAAATGTGTTTATAACTGTTAGTATATTTTGACATTTATTTTCTTTAAGCTTTGAACATCATTGTAATACTGGTTTGCACAAATGCTTTCAGTGTCTGATCCTTACACTTTTACACCCTTTTTGATTGGATTTAAGGGCTCAATGAAGGTTGTTTGGCAGAGAGAGATGCCTTGGAAGCAGCCCTTCGTCTGAAAGAGGAATCTGAGCACCGTCTTGTTGCAGAATTGGAGAGCATGAAAACACAGTACCAAGATCTAACTCAAGAACATACAAGATGTGTTGAGGAGCAGAAGTTAATAATAAGCCGAAATAAAGCTTTGGCTGCCAATTTAGGGGAGAGAGAAATTGGTAAGAAATAGGGAGTTGTGTTACTTAATATGTTCAGCACTGAAATTGATTGTTTTCAAAGGCTTAAGAAGAAGACTAAAGGAAGAGACTTAATATTTTACAACTGTGTTGAGACAACTTAAGAGAAAAGAGAAATGGAGTAGAAGCATTCACATGGAACACTCAACATGGTACTTCTGAAATGTGATGCAGAATAAAATTTATTAGGCAGGCATTTGCATAGGGACAATCTCTAGGTATTCTCTGAAGGATTCTTCAGTGATCTATACTACAAAAACACTCTTCTGGTTGTAGTGGTGAAAGAAATGTATATGGCAGTCTCCATATTTTATAAATCTGTTTAATACATTTGTATGCCACCTATCTGCTATTGTAGTAGTGATACACATGACATGACACAAAAGTGAAAAGGAGGCAAGATGAAAAGAGGAAAACAAACTTTAGTACCATCTGAGATAATTTATATAACGATTATAGAATGGCCGGTGCAAGTGGGAGGGAAGGAGCCATTTAGCAGTTGTTCTCATCCCACCCAATCAAAGGGGCCTCCCTGTCTTGCCTTTTCCCCTTATGCTGCCATTTATAATGGCTGCTGTTGGAAGCAGTTCTGGAAGGAGAAATGGTTTGTCCTAGCTTGAGCCCATGGAGAGAGGGTACCACTATCTCCCCGCTTGCTTTGATTCTGTATTTTGGCCTAGATTTTAGATTATTTAGAAGAACTATGTTCTTATTCTGAAATAATCCCTACTTATTTTTATTTTTTCATATGTTTCAGACTTACTGAAGGAAGTTGAACGTCTTTCAAAAGCAAAGATAGAACTGCAGTGTCAGGCAGAAAAGGACTGCTCTGCTTTGAATGCTCAGTTGAAACTTTTAGAGATAGAACTTGAAGAACAGCTGAACAAAAACCAAAAGATGGCAATGATATCATTAGAAATGGTTGACTTAAGACAGCAAATACAAGCCCTTGAAAGACAATTGAAGAGTCAGCGGGATTTCATGGATGTAAGACAACTAACTGCTTTGCTTGTGGTTTTAGGGGCAAACTATTAATTTCTTTTATTTATCAATTGTCAGTAACCTTAAAAGAGTGTTTTAGTTATTTCTCCTTTTTTCTTAAATTGCACAAATACAAGCATTTTTTTACTGATACTAATTTACTTGACAGAAACAAGCCGTTGAACGAGAGCATGAACGTGATGAATTTCAGGAGGAAATTCAGAATTTAGAAATGCAGTTAAGACAAACAGAAAAAAACCAGGTTTCTGGGCAGTCCAGAGTATTGGTAAGTAAAACACCATAGACTGGACTCTGCCAGCTTCTCCTGTTATGAAATAGAATGAAGGGGCACTTTCTCACTTGGTACTTTTTCTTTTCTTCCTCATATTTATAACTAAGGAAAGCCTCAAGTCATTACACAAATCAGAAATAAACAAATGAAAATGTAGAAACTAGCGGGTCAGTGTTTCATTCTCCTCGGACATTTAGTGATAGACAGGCCATACTTTAGCAAAAAAAAGAAGTTACTGAGTTGAAATTCACATACAAATTTAATTATATGACAGTCTCTGTAGTTACTTGTATGTCTAGCTCTCTACAGAATATAATTATCCCTCTTTAATTATCTTCCATCTTGCTGTGCTAATTTATTGCCAGTTGTTAGATGCTTTTCCATACCTACTCGATTCAGGTTGTTTAACTTTAATATGGAGTATATAAATTAAAGAAAGATACTATAAAAAAGTACACATCTTTTTCTAGGATGATTGAACTTTCTGAACTCACTCTGTAATAATTGCCCCCTCTCCCTTATGGTTATACCCTGTGTTTCTGTTGTCTGAGAAAACCACTTTATGCTTGTGACAAATGTAGGCTCTAACTCATGAAACACAGTCTGTAACTCCTGAAAGTTTATGCCACAATAAGATGATTAATTTTTAAGGTTCCATATGATAATCTTTGCTTTTACAATCAAAACATCAGTTACTTTGATAAATGGTAAGTGGTAAATGATGGATTGCGAGCTATCCATATTGTCTTAATTATAGACCATACACACTCGTGGATTCATTTGGGGATTATATTTGATGGCAGATGACAGGCCTTGAACAAAGCTTCCTAGAGGATTCCTTAATAGCCCTGGTAGGCAGTTGTTCTTTCTGCTTGTTAGGAAATACTCCTAAGACAGCTAAAAAATTTTAAATGACCCTAAATTTTCTTTTTGTTAACATAAGTATACACGGAACTTTCCGTCTTTCTCTCTATGAAAAATACGTCTTTAGTGTTATTATGTCTTCTGGGCTGGTGATACTGTCTCAATTATGTAAGCATGGTAAAGGCAGAAGAGAGCCTTACTTGGATATACGTTTCCACAATACTGTATGCTTTATATATCCACAGAGTATTTAGGTTTTAATTATACTTGTTGTGGGCTTTGGAGCAAAGTGAAATGTTATAATTAAATTTATTGTGTGTTAAATTAACTTCCCATTTTTCAAAGAATATAAAACATGTTGTTTGTGTATTCTTATAGGTAGAGTCCCTTTATGATGAAATAAAAGAAAGAACAGATGATTACAATAAGCTTTTATTGGACAAAGAGCAGATACAGAAAGAACTTACTGTTCGAAATGAAGAAATTGAAAAGCTGGCAGCAAGGGTCAGAGAACTGGAGCGCTCAAATATGGAAGAGGCAAAAAATGTCAATCAGCTGAAGCAAGAAATACAAAAAATGAAAAAAATGGAAGCTGAATGGAAACAAGTAACTTTTTCTTAATGATTTTTTACATTTTTTAAAAAATTGATAGAGGAATTTGATAATATAGAGTAAATACTAATGACTGGATTATACGAACTTTGATATTTCAGATAAAGTAGGTATCAGTTCGCGTTCTATTTGTTCTTCCTTTCATGGCCCATTTTCATATTCTATGTAAAGACTTTGAGGTACATAAAATAGGGATTGTGTTTTCAAGTGCTCATTGAAGCCAGACCTTCTTGTTTCACCATCTTTTCATCTCAATAGAACCTTGATTTAGCCAAAGGACGAATGACAGGAAATGAGGAAATGTAGTTGGAGATAGGGACTCTTGCTGTAACACCATATCACAGCCCCATATGTGCTCTCTCCCCCCCCCCTCCCACCCTCTGGCAGTCGGCAGATCTCATGTGTATGCTAGTATTACTTATTATATTTCCTTCTACCTCTTCTTGAATGGAGTGTTTGTTTACTTTTTAGCACTGTTTCAGTATATCATATTTACTTTTATGTTGTGTTTACTTTGAGAATTTAAATTTGAGGTTTTGTGGGCTATCTGAGAATGTCTTCACCACATTTGTGAACGTGGTACAGTCACAGCTGGAAGTATGAGTTTTCTATTTTATTAATTGTTTCACTGGAGGTAGTGTGTTTTGAAATATGCAAGATTTAGACAATGTATATCTCCACAGACTGTTATTCTTTGTTGAAAAGTGTTTCCTGTTTTTAATTAGTTTATTTAAGAAATCACACAACCAGATGACTGAGTGCAGATTATCATTTTGTTTAGGTACTACTTTTCTTTTACAGATAGATAATTAGCTTACATACAGTTTGGAAAATCATCCCAACCAGTGCTTTAATATTTCATCTGTTAGCTGCAATAATACCATCATTTCCTTTTGAAAGGGGATAATTTAAGCAAAATATAATTGTAATTTTTCTTATTAGGAGTTGGTTTATAATGTATAATGTTAAGTTACAGATGAGGAAATATTTAATGTGTAATTGTTGACCAGAGCAAAGGAGAGCTGGATATCACCTAGCTTGTAAAGTTTCAGTTATAATTGCCTTTGAGAAAGCTTTCATGAATGACATAAGAATTTCTTACGTTTGGCATTCAGATGAAAAATGCCACATAGTGTCAGGCTATGGATGACAGGATACTGCAGACAGATCTCTGGCCCATTTGCAGTAAGACTCCAGTACTTAGTCAAATGGATTTTATTCAGAAATCAGTTCATTTCAATATACAGTTCCATAGGTCTACTTAGGAGTAATATAAACGTTTAAGCAGCTTGGCTAGAGATTGACTAAAATGACAACATGGGAAAGAAACAGATCTTTTCTAGTTCACTTCTCCTCTCTCTCCCAGTTATCAGCAAAGTTTCCCTGCTCCTTCTCTGTGAGAACATTTTACATATTTGTGCTATCACGCTTTGTTGCCAAGGAGAAAGACATAACATAGTCTGAGAGGAAGCCCAAGGTCATAACAGTAGAGTCCAGTAGACAGCCACCTGTAAGCTTGAGAAACAGTTATAACACTAACAAGGAGCAAATCAAAGTACATCAAGCCTCTGTTTACAAGTACTAGCATCAAGCACTGAGCAGTAGAATCAAAATTGGCATGAATGACTGGGCAGAGACATACATGACACATAGATTAGAACGGATGCGCAGCTTAAAAATGGCTCTCTCCTGTATTAACTTTCAGAAGTTGCATTCTAGAGACTCAAGCATTCTTAAGTGATACTTGCAAAAATGCCGTGATACTTTTCAACAAAGCTGTACAAAATGCATGGTTAGGAAAATATTGGTTAGCTGAATATCAAAAGTGCAGTGGTTGAATTTGAGTGATAATAGCATTGAAGCCAAACCCCCCCCCCTCCAATAAATGAATGGAGATGGATTGCAGAGTTGCAAAGATAATGCATGGCAGATAAGGACTCATCCTGCCATTGATCTACATGATTGGGCAACTGTTGTTAACCAGAATAATCTGATAGGACATTATTTGGTGTATTAATTCTGTTATATAGGATAAGGAAGCCTTGCAACAGCAACAGTACAATAATTTGATTCAGATTTCTACTCTGCAATCCAAACTGGATGAAATCAGGCACAGAGTGCTTCCAGAAGAGAGTATGGATCATATATTACAAGGAGAATTAAAAGCACAAGAGGAGCTTCTAACAAAAAAGACAGAAGTAAGTTGAAACAAAAGTAATCAAAGGGCCAAAGGGGAGAAATTTGACAATATTGACTCTCCTTCAGTTAGAAGGTTAATCATTGTTCTAAAAGTTGCAAATCCCTTTTAAAGAGTGTAACCTAAAAACTCACATCTTCCATAAAACTGTAGGTTGTCCAGTTTCCTCCCTTGAGTGTTTGAGATTTTGCATACCTAAACATTTAGAGTTTTATATCTTTGATATGAGGCTTGCTGACTGCACTGATTTCCCAGAGCTTTTGGGGGTTCTCTTGCATTTGTTTCTGCTAAACAGCCATGGAACTGTGAGTTCCTGTTGGGTGGGTATCTGATAGTTTCCTTGGTAGGACAAATGCAGGCGTGAAGAAATTGTGGTAGATCTCTGTGACAAGTCCTACTGGGCATCAAGATTTTGAGGGTATAAGCTTTCGAGAGTTGGAGCTCTCTTCAGATATGAAGAGGAGGAGTTCCTACGCAGACCAACACTGTTAACCACCTAAAACTTGTTTTAATGTAGACTCTTAAATCCTTAACAGTTTGATTGGTGGTGGCTGTGCCCCAGAACTGTCTTCGTTGTTGTTTCTGTGTATGTGCACAGGCATATTACCAAAAAGTATATGGGGCTCTAGTGAATGCCTAGATTGCTTTACCTTTCACTTTTCTACCAAGATTAGAGAGATGTATGGGGTATCTCTAAAGTGTCATCCCAGGGAACATGTGAATCATATCACTCTTACCATTTTCACATGTCCATTTGGTGCCAAAAATAGTGGGGTAGGAGAGTTTTTATCCCTTCTCTGATTTCATGGGATTTTGAGCAGATTGGTTCTCTTATACATACATGCACCAGGAAGCAGAACTACTTCAAGGTATGTTGCTTTTCTCATGACTTCTCATGTTATATATAGAGAGAGTCTTGATTTTTTTAAAAGATCATAATTTTAAAGGTTTCTGAAATAGAAATTCAGGTTCATCCTAGTAAAAATTGTATAAATAATATAATGATATAATATAAAAACGAACAATTACATAACATTAATGGTTTTTACAAGCTGTAAAATATAACCTTGCATAAAGGAAAAGAGATTTGAGAGATGGGTATCAATACTACCTGTGAAATAAACTACAGAAAAACATGTTACTAAATAGTTTTGAAGCAAGTTTTCTTTCAGTAAGAAAGCCATTCCATATGAAGACTCATCAGTGTAATTGAGAAACGAACTCTAGTCCTTTTGCCATCCTGATTTGCCATGTTTTACCCATGCTTAGCATGCCTAAAGGTAGTATTTTTGGGGCAGACATGTCTTATATAAAGATAACGTTTGTCTAGCTACAGCTAACAATAAAAATTTTAAGGCCTTATATAGTTGATCTTGACGTTCTAGAGGACATGTTCTTAGCAACAGTAGTAATGGATTTGTGGATATTGATTGGTGAGCAATTTTTCTACAAAAACATGTCTTCCCCAAGTAGTATTATTGAGTAAATCCTTCCGTTGAAATAATGTGCACGCTTGTTAACATCTCCAACGTTTATTTTAATTAGATTTTTACCTTTTTGGTACCCCTTTGTGGGATTAGATGTTACCTTGATGTTGTTTTGAACATTAATTATTTGATACTGACGCTGTACATTGTACAATCTTTGTATCTTCCCATTTTTCCTGATGCAAAGCTCTGGACAATCATACATTGCATACCTTTATTTCTTCAAATTGATTATTACTTAGTGTTCTGCATATCAAGATTAAGGTTTATATATTTTGTATTAAATTTCAGGTGACACATAAAGGGCATCAGTGGAAAGAAGGTGCCCATTTTTCTAATGGACCAAATTGCAAGTGCTGAATAAGTAAATAGATTAGTGTTGAGTCTGATAGTGAAACTGAGACTTTGCTTTGTGTTCCTTTTATTTTTATGTTCTCCATGTCTATCCGGTGCACACATTCTTTCCCATTTATGTATATAACATACCTTGTGCTGGAATGCCACATAGTATAATTCAGTGCATAATTAAGGGAAAACCTAGACCTCCTTTTTATCTCGACCTTTTAAAATAAACTTTTTCTTCCTCTTATTAGGAAAGGATTGCACTGTTAGATCAGATCTTGAAGAGTTTTGGCAGTGAGGTGTCTGAAATGTCATGTGGACTTTTGAAATTGTCTTGTGATAGAAGAAGAAGAGAGCATTTCTTTGGGAGATGAGTTTGTAAAACTAAATTGATTTATTTTTGCTTTGTTTTAGGTTGCAAACTTGTTAGAACACCTCAAACAATTTGAAGAGAGTTTGATAAGTAAAAATGAGGAAATCTTGCAGCTGCATTTAAAGTTAGAAGTGGAAAAAAATGATTATGTCTCCAAAATAACCCAGCTCCAAGAAGAAAATGCATACCTGAAAGTAGGTTTGAAATTTAATGTTTCTTATCACTAGAGACTTAATTTGCATATATTTGGTCCAGATCTTGCTTAGGTTAGTTAGCTAGAGTGTTAGATGGGATCTAGGAGACCTGGGTTTAAATTCTGATGCTGTCACGGAGAATCACTGAGCAGCCTTGGGCCCAATCACATTCGGTCCACTTAAACGACCTCATAGAGTTTTAAAGAAACAGTGTTGTTGAAAGAATAACACTGGGAAAAGAAAATTATGTGCACTGCCCTGAGCTCCATGGAGAATGTGTGGGTAGGAGGCCTGTCCACTGGCATCAGCAGCATGGCAAACTACTGACCTGGAGTTTTTGATGACAACTCCTCTGCCACCATGCATCTGTGGCCAGATTTGCTGCCTGCTGTGCGGCTTCCTTTGCAGCTCCCCACAGATGCCACTGTGGATAACTGTAGGGGGAGGGATAACTGTGGAGGGAACCAAGTTGGGGGCAAGATGCCCAGGACAGTCTAGGATGAGACCTTTTAAGGCTGCCGAGGCTATAACAGAGGAATGAGTCTAAAGCTGGTGCACCGTGGCAGGGCAAGCGGATGAGACTCCTCTTGAAAACCTAAAGGAGCAGAGGCAGAAGAGGATGGAGAGAAAAATGTAGATTCCCAGGTGCTGAGCACCAGTCAAAATAGGCCTCTTTGCCGTGGAAAGGGAGACGCAATAGTTAAAGGGTGGCAATGGTGGCAGGGTGCCATGCCACTGATTGTATCCACATCTGAATAAAGTAGTATAGATTGTTCCTACATATTGTTTGACCAAGCCTTCCTCATGGACCCAAACCTGTATGATGTCCCTTTGTCCTCTGGGACCATCATAGTAGTATAAAAATTACTAAACAGGTGAGCACAAGTGCTTTGATGTATGTGTGCAGGAGGACTTTTGATTTTAAAAAAAATCTAGATAGCTTTCCAGGGTCATCTTCTCTCCATTGATCCAGGAGCCATGTCATTTGGAAGAAAGATTTGGCTGCAGTTCAAGTAGGTGCCACTGCTGACGTGAGCCTATCTCCATTGTGATTGATTGCAGATTCCAAGGGATGGCCTGATCAGGCCAGACAGTTTTATTTGCTGGTCAGGGGGAAGTTAGAAGTTATCTTGTGCTCAAACCTTGCTGAAATGAGATTTCTGTTCCATTCATGGCTTTGAGCAAAAGGGTAAATAAGACTCAGCTTTGCAATCTTGTCGCTCTTCATTATAATCTCTGTGCAGGCATGGGCTTTACACAGAGCACGTTTCAGAAATTTCTGGAGCTTGAGTTTTAAAGCACCAGTTCTGCCCATCCCAAGCAAGGAGTGTGCTTAGAGGGGCAGAGTTGTGCCTTCCCACTCAGTTCTCTTTTGCTTGCTGCAGCAATAGCATGTTTTAAAACTTTCCTCTTAGGGTTGTTAGATGGTCATTGGTAACGTTGCCATGAAGTATTTCATAAACAAACAGGATTCCGGAGGCTTTCCTACTTTACATGCCAACTTTGGGAGGCCCGTTCAGCATTATGTATTGTCAGTCTATATTCATGTGGCCCCTAACACCTGAATGACATTACCATGTTAGATGGAAAGGAAAGAAATTCCTGATGCCAGATAGACCTCTGTAACATAAATGTGGAGAACTGAGACGGTGGACTCCTATACTTGATTATATCAGCAGTCAAAGTTCCATTAGAGAGGAATTCTTCTCAAAGAGCTTGAGTATTGCGATTTTCTTCATAACATTCAGTTATGAAAAAAAAAGTTTGGTTGAAAAGGGGTACTGCAGGTGAGACAACCCAGTACTTCACCACAGATTAACTGGTTGATCTCTCTGTATTCACATTGTTGCACTGTCAACATCTAAGGTATTTTGTTCTCTCCCGAATATAATACATAGAGCATGGGAGATGTATATAGAATATCATTGTGATAGTACAGTAAGCCAGTACCTTGATGACATTTAAGAAATGTGGAAAAGGAGGAGACAATTTTTTTCTAATATAGAACTCTTTTTATTAGGATAATACTGAAAAACTTTCCATGACTCAGAATCCAGGGGATAGTGAACTGGCTCTTCTCCACTTTCTCAAGTCCTTACTTGAAGAAAAGAATCAGGAAACGGATCATTTGAATAAGCAGATTGTGCAACTAGAATATGAGCTTGAAAGTTGCAAGGAAAACAAGGTAACAAAATGGTAGCTGGGTGGTTTGATAATAACATAGTATGTATTAAGGATTTTAGTTGTAAAAAGTTTGTTTTTACAATGTGACCTGGCATGTGTAAATCGTACAATATTTATAGTGGGTGCAGCAAATCGAGGCCACCCACAAAAAAGAAAGTGGTTTCTAAACGTTCGTGGACTCCCTGCCAGTACAGAAAGATACGACTTTGTGTATTTACCAAAAGAGGAGTGGAGGTGGCCTGATGAGAACTGAGCAAGTTTCAGGAAAGATGGGATGTTGAGAGCAAGCTGAATGCCAGTTAATAGGAAAATGAAGGTGGAGGATTAGGCCTCTATGCAGATAATAAAATGAGCACAATGGAGGCAAACTCTAAGGAGAAGACAGTTTCTACATGTAAGAAAGTTCAGAAAAATGTAACTTTCCCCCTTCACTTCCCTCCTAGAGGAAGGAACCCTCAGAAAAGAACCCCCATAGTCTGCACTCTACCAAGTTGATAAGGTGAATGGGAGTCCACCCATTTTCACAAACAACAAATTCAGATATGCACACTACTGGTTTACCCATGTACTTAACAGTTTCCCTGTGGGGCAATTTGAAGTGATCACTTCGTGTAGTGCCTATAACTTGTGAACCAGTCCTGAGCATGCGTACACACAATAACATTTTAGGTGTTTTCTTATAATTTTTCAAAGAACCGAGGCTGGCTGTTGGTTGGTTAAGTAGTCAGCTTGTTGTAAATGGAGTTGCACTCCCTGTAAAGGAATAGGTTTGTAGCTTGGGGATGCTGTTAGATTTGTCTCTGTAGATTGGAGCCAAGGTCTCCCTTGTGCAGTGTGGCATGTTTCACCAATTATGGTAGACGTGCCAGATGTGAGAAGTGGTTTACAGTCATGTCGTTCCAAAAGTAAAATCCATTCCCACCCTGCAAAAAACCCCAACAATCCAAGTAATACTTTTTATTAGGACCACCCCAGTGATACATAACAATGTGTGTGTTTATGAGTTCACCAGAATACTACTTCAGGCTTGATGGTACAAAAACATGTTTAAAAGTGGTTTTGTGAAGGAAAAATGCCTCAGGACATGGATCTAAATCCTGTTAAAGCCTGCCTTGTGTCTTAGATACACAGCAGATTCAAATGGAACTAATATTCTCCATAGCAAAAACAAGTCCAAGTTCAACACATGTCTCTGATGCCACTCTAAACAGCAAGACTCAAAACTCTGTTTGGAAGAGAGACTAGAAATTACTTGGAAGTCATTATCTTAACTCATGAGATAAACGTAAGGTGAGCATGGAGTACAGGGTCAATTGAAGCCAAATTTAGGTAGCTTTACTTTTTGTTCCATTATCCTAGTCACACTCTGTTGCTTGTTACATTAGCCTCCAGATGTCACAAATCTCTGTTTAGTGGCTGAATTCTGATATCCAAAAAGGGATGTTGAGTCTCTTTGTATTTGAGAGACATGGGAGACATTTTCTGGCTTTGTTTTGGCTGTGGTATGTAATTGCCTCCTGCCTGGAGAAACTTGTATATCCTCTGCATCTAACACATAATTCAGGCTTAAGTCCTGTTAAATGCTATGTCTTGAAGCATTTTTCTTTACGCAAACCCTTTTAAAACATTTTTAAAAAACATTCAGCCTGAATAAGAGTTCTAGTGAACTCAAAAGCTTGCACACTGTTACATATAATTGGGCTGCTTCTAATAAAAGATGTTACATGAGTTGTATGCCAGTTGTGGCCTTTCCTTGAGAAACATAATTTGATGATGGTTAGTCATGTTGTAATTGTGTTCTGATTATTGTTTACTTTAAGTGGCAGAAGCTCTCCAGGGTTTCAAGCAGAGATCATTCTCCTGATCCTTTTTACTGGAAATGTCAGGGCTTGATAATAATAATATAATAATAATAACATTCGATTTATATACTGTCCTTTAGGACAGGGGTGGGCAAATTGCGGCCCGCGGGCCACATGCCGCCCGCTACAGTTTTTTTGTGGCCCGCCAAGACAGTCAGACAGTACATTTGTCTCATTAAACTGATTCTAAAATTAAATGTGCTTGCAGCTATAGATGATATGAAATTAGCACAATAAATAAATTGAATAAAACTACCACTATTTTATTTAATTTATATTTATTGATTTTTATGATACAATTTATACCTTTTCTGAAATGCAAAGTTAACTAATGAATGCAATCATTTTAAAAGGTGCGGCCCTCCGCTAACCTCCGCTCCCACAAAGTGGCCCCCGAGCCAAAACAATTGCCCACCCCTGCTTTAGGACAACTTAAAGGCCCACTCAGAGCGGTTTACAAAGTATGCTATTATTATCCCCACAACAAACACCCTGTGAAGTGGGTAGGGCTGAGAGAACTCCTAGAAGCTGTGACTGACCCAAGGTCACCCAGCTGGCTTCAAGCGGAGGAGTGAGGAATCAAACCCGGTTCTCCAGATTAGAGTCCCGCGCTCTTAACCACTACACCAAACTGACTCAACAGTTCTGAATCTGCTGGTAGCTTTTCATAGTACCTGAGTGTTATATATTTTTATTTTCAGATTCTGGAAAGGCAAATGTTTGAAATTGAGGACTTGAAGTCAGTTATAGAACATCTTCATGCTGATAAGGAACAATTGGTAAGGGATAAATCAGAAGAAATAGAACAGCTTCATGGAGTAATTGAAAATCTTCAGAAAGAGTTAGTACTTCGTGAACCCGTTTGTGATGAAATTAATGATAGCCAAGATGATTCCAATACCCTTATCCTAGAAGAACAGGAAGAGAATTTTCAAAATATATTGCAAAGAAGATCATTGGATCATCTGGATGACAGAGATGGAGATGCCAACTGTCTGCTACTTCAGCCCAACCAACAAGAACTTCATGGACAGCTCAAAATAGCTTTGGCTGACAAAGAAGCTTTGCAGCAGCTGCTTGAAGAAAAAGAATCTCAGTTTAAAGTAGAGATAAAAAATCTAGAACAAAATCTGAAGAATGTTCAGGCGTCTTCTAGACAGTACTTCACAGAGCTAACAGATTTACAGCAACAGTATAAAGACCTGCAGGAAGACTATAAGGAATTGGAGATGTGTTTAGCACAAAGAAATACTGAAATAAACATTGGTGCTTCCTGTATTCAGGAACTTGAAGGTAAACTGAGAGAAAGGGAAGCAAAACTTTCCGAGAGAGAATTACAGCACCAGGCTGTGTCAAAGCAGAAAGCCGAGCAAACTGCTGCACTACTGCGAGAAAAAGAAAATGTTGTGCAGCTTGAAAATGAGGTATGGTTCTTGGTAGGCGTCCAGCGTGACAAAGAGGTCACTTATCAGACTAAGATTAGTGAACTTGAAGTTGTTGTTGCGGAACTCAGGTCTCAGGTTGAAAAGTCTACTGAAGAACTGGAAACTCTGAGATTGGAGAGAGCGCTTTTTCACGAAGAGGATCAGAACGATGATCAGAAAGAAACAAAACTTCATAAATTGAGTGTAGAACAAGAAGCCTTTCACTTTTCTCTAGAAAGAGAGGAAAGGGGAGAAGATCAAGAACCAAGTCACAAGCCATCTGTGTCAGTTCAAGTCTCTGATAGTGATAAACTGGTATGTAACACCCATAGTATTTTCAGTGTCCCCAAGCTGGTCAAAATTATATAGGCTAACAGGATATTTAATTGAGGTTGGTTAAGGAAGACCTATTTGTGCAGGGAAACTCTGTCATTAATGGTTCTGATCCACCCTCTGTCCCAAGCAGTGCATTGCAGTGGTTTTAAACTGTCCTGCATTCTGACCTCCTGAAGAGATGCACACCCAGCTCTCTTGACTTGATCTAAGTGATCAGTCGTTATGCACAAGGTGCTCATAAGGCAGGTTAAACTTGGAGCCAGAAAGTTTTATGCTGCAGCATCCATCATGTATCTTTATGACAGTTTCCTCATACACCAAGAGAGTGTGCTATCGGACGCTTCCTTAAGTGATAAATTAAAAGAAAAGTCCAATAAAAATTCTCTAAAATAGATAAATCTTGCCTTTTCCTCCTCCTGCTTTGATAATGGCTAAAGGTATTATGGTGCTGATTATTTTTTCATTACATAGTTTTTGTATTGCACAAAGTAAAATGTAAAAATCAAAAAAGGGTATAGCAAAGGAGTTAGAGGGATGGTATCATGCAGCTGTTTGGGGAGGCAGTTCCCAGGCATAAAGACAGCAAGATAAAAAGGGATCATTTAAAGAATCAGGAGATCTAAGTATGGTGAAGCTGGTGCAATGAGAAGAACTATGATTCATGGATTTAGGGCAAGGGCAACATCATAGTGGGCTTTGAATGTAAAGGTGAAGTGTTTATGCTGGATCTAGGAGTGGGTAGGAAGCTAATGTTGGGATTTCATAATTCAGTACTGGGAAAAGGCTGAAAAGAAGACTAGTAATCCCCATCCTGTTTATGAAGTTTCACTGGGAATGAAGCGTAAATAATCAGCTTGAATCTTGTATGTTAGACACATTGACGTTCCAGTGAGTTAACATACTACAAAGTCAGGTGATGGAGAAGCCACTCTGCTTCTCCCCGTGGCTCTGTTCTAGAGAGATACTTTGTTTTAATTATGTTTGTTATGTTTTCAAGAAATAGCATGTGAATTATATTTAGGACCAGAATACATTATTATATTTAGGACCCATGTGAAAGATCTGTGATCAGGATAGTCTACAGTTAATTAATAGTCTAAGTGACCACTTTAAAGATAGGGGAGGGTCACTGGATGAAAGGTGAAATTTTTCCTCCTATGGCCCTTGCAATTTTGGAATAAGACAGGAGCAGGCATCCAAGCCTGCCTTCAGTGTCGCATTCAGTCACTTACCAAACTGGCATGGGAGAAGTTTGCAAGAGATTCCCAGAACACATATATTAAATTTGGACAGATGGACAAAGTGTTCAATTCAAATTAGTCCTCTCAAATGCTATGTTTGTGGTTGGGTTGTTGGTGTGAGGGTGTAATACAGATAGGCCACAAGCAACATTTTAGAGGACTGAAATAGTCGATGGCAACCCCATCCCCATTTGCACCTCTTTACAGCTTTGTCAGCTGTATTTTTTGGGTGCTAAATCTACCTTTCAAGGAATAGTGATGCTACGTAACCAATCAAGTTTGGCCATGTAGTGATGACACTGGGAACCAAGAAAGCTAATTCAGGGGCAGTGGTTCTTGAGAGCTGTGGCTGGACTACTTAGCCGCTGGAATGCTAGCTGCCAAGGAGAGGCACACAACCTGAATGCGTTGTGATAGAGAGCACTGTGGACTCTATTGCGTTCTCTTTCCATCGTTTCAAAAGGGACCTTCTCAGAAAGACAAAAATATTTGCAAAAAATACTTTTTGTTGTTGGTCTTTCAGCTCTATTGTCGTGTGGTTTTATGTTAAGGCAAGATACTGTATGTCTGGACTCTTTTGCAGGAAAAAGATGCCCTAACAACTGATCTAAAGACCTCCAGCAAAAATCTTAATATTCAAGATAAACACCTTAAAGGAGTGCTTTTAATTGAGGAACTAGAAGTAACAAATACTGTTAAGGAACAGCAAAATTTAAAACGGCATGGTCAGCAGCCATTGCAGCTTAATCAAACCTCAAATTCTTCGATGTGCAGCTTAAACCATCTTTCAGAAAACACGCAACCTGCTCCACAAATGCCAGAGAGCTTCCAAAGTTTAGTCATGGATAAGACTTTGTGGGACTCTCCTGAGGTTATGAGAAAACAAAATAATAGCATGGAGCTCCAAGCAAGTGTTCCTCTAACACCCTTCTCAGAAATTGACGGCACGCACAGCAGAGATTTGGAAAGCCTGTGTTCTGAATCTTCACTCATACAGGAAGAGTCCTCTGGATTGTTGAGATGTTTTCATTCCTATTCTAATGACAATCAAGAAACCGCAAACAGCCCTCCCTTCCAGTTCCCCGCATTCTCAGGCCCTACCTTCTTCGACACTGAATACAACGTCGGGCAGGAAAATACTTCAGTAAGTGATTATTTTGTAAAGGCCTTTTCAAACATACAAAATTCCTCCATCACCTGATGACATATTGCTGAGTCATGGACCTTCAGTAGGTTCCTATGGAAACTAAATGAGTAAAGAGTGAATAATAATTGGTATTGTGTCATACTTGCCGGTTTTTATCACTTTGTTATGTATTCTAGCCAGTGAGGTAATTCTGGACTGCGCTGCAACATCCTTCAGTACCATTGTATGTAAATAACATCAGAGTTTATTTAATTTATTTTTATTTGGCACTTTGCTATATTTATAGTCTGACTTTCTCAAGGAGACTGAAGACACATTGTACAGTGTTAAGTCAAGACATCTAATAAGCAATTCTCATAACCTATTCTATGGTTTTAGCAATCTGAAACAAAGCATAGAGTTTTGTGTGGTTTAACCTAAGCTAAGGATAGCACTGCCTTATGCTTACAGAGCCCTAATCTAATATGAGAAATATTATAGTGTATTACTGGAATGCAGGATCCTTCTGTTCAGCTATGAACTTTTTTTCCAGGAACTAATGTCATGGTCTCGGGCCATGCAAAGAGCCCCCCTCCCTAGGATATAGGAGAGGATGCAGTTTGTTGAGGATTGGATGTGCATAGAGATGTGAGGAGGCGCAGTCCTTCACTCCCATCTTGTAGATTCAGAATCACCAGGTACCAGCCCATCCAGTGTTAGTTACTGGTCACATGGGACTGGTTTGGTGACAGCTTACTTCCAAAGTGGAAAATCTCATGGAAAACCTCAGGCTCTGTTCCAAAGGGCAGCCTTGGGATGGGGTGAAACATGCTTTCCCTTGCTGGCATTGAGATCACTACCTCAACAGTGTCCTTGGGTATAGTACCCAAACACTGCATGTGTGAATAGATTGCACTATTTTCCTTCAGTGTATTCAACAGTGAAGCATGGTCAATTTCCAGTTGCTCCATGCATTTTTGAAAAAAAAAACAACTATATAAGGATAAACCCTTCATAGTTGATACGATAGATGAAAAATGAATGGTGAATCCTAAAGGACAGGCTTTCACTTTCATATGGAAAAATAAAGAAGTGGATTCCTTCTTTTGTTGTGGAACAAATCAAATGAATTTGATAATTTTTATACATCTATTTCTGAATAGGCTAGAGATGCTGAAAACTTCACTCTGATGCCATCTGAATTGCAAGATGATTTAAGATCAACAATGTCCAGACCTGAGGGTGCAAGCACCAACTATGGCCGCAGTAAGTTAACTTTTTGGTTTTGCTTCTGTTGGCTAGGTTAGATGTTGTTTGAACAGTACTGTTCAGCCAAGGTTAGATTCAAAGCATGCCTTGTGGTTTTCTCCCAGAAATATAAGGTAATTAGAGAACTGGAAAATCCTACATTTCAACAGAAAATCTCTGTCAAGATTTCTTAAGTATGTAGCCCATAGATTCCTGGTCTTTTGATATGTAGGGCTTCAGGATTTTTTGCTGGATTGAAACTGAAGGGATGCTGCTGCTTTTTCCCAAGTATAAGTGTATACAGTTTCTCAGTCACTTCCGAAACAGAAGGCAGGCATCTTCCTTTCTGCTGCAAGCCAGCCAAATAACCTCCTATCCTGTTACCTACCCTGTGGTTTCTGGGTGTAATAGTGTGACACTTCTGAGATTCTGCCAGGCCTGTTGATTACAGTATGTGCTACATCAGAGAACCTTAATGCATCCATTATCCCCTTAGAATGATTACTGCCCATATGTAGAGGGATCAGTGCTACATAGGGCATCCCGCTATAGACCTGGCACGTTAGTGTGCTCTAGATCTTAATTTAGAAATTGCTGGATTAGACTGACGTTCTGAACCGTGACGTTGTTTGCTGTTCACAAATTTAAGACATTACTTAATCTGCAATTAAGGTAAAGTTCTTTAGTGTCCTCCCTCTGCCTAAATCTCAGGTGCTTTTCTAGATAGTCCAACCCTTAATGTTACTTAAATGGGTTGGGGTACCTCAAACAAGGTCATTAAAACTAAAGATTGTTTTATCAATAGGCTGATTTCCATTCCAGTCTTACACTTCTCTACCAATTCGTCAGCTTTTAGTTTTGTCATTAAATAAAATGCAGGAATCTCATATTGGTTCACAACACAGAACAAATTTACGATTTATTTTTCCATCTTTAGAATTTGTAATATATAGAAGTACTGAGCCATTGACTTATATGAATACAGTCATTGGCTCAGTAATTCTATATATTATAAATGGCTTCTTTTCTCAGTGCAACGACCTCCTCCTTCTTATGACCCACAGTTTGAGAACCGCTGCCTTAGAGCTAATGATGGCAAGACGATGGTTCCCCCAAGGAGGACATGGCATTTCAAGGTTCTGCTGGTTCTCTCTCTGTCCATAGATTTAACATAACTGCTGCTTTTTATTTCAGATACTAGTTCAGATTTAGTACTTCAGTGTAATAACGAAAATGCAGTCGCTGCAGTACACCAAGATTGCAACGTCACACAATGTCTCGGAATGGTTTCTGACGCGACTGAGCCGGGAATGAAAGACAAAGAAAAGTTTTCACGACAGTTGAAGGTAGTGTGCAGCAGGAAAGCTGCTGAATTATCTTACTGCATAATCTGAAATAAAGTTCATGAATTTAATCAGGATAATAGAAACCAGATTCAATTTAAATCACAAAGGAAAAAAATAATTAAATTTTTAAAATTATTTATTTTTCAAAATAAGATTGCATACTTGGTTCCTCTAACCAAAAAAAATAATAATTTGCCCTTCCTTTTAGGTAGGGTTTCCTGACCTTTTTCCATGGAGAAGCCCCTAAATTCATCTATCAGATCTCAAGGAACCCTTTACCGATGAAAACATTTTACAGGCCAGAAAAATTTGATGGCAAGGGGCACAGTTCAGTTACTGCAGAATTATTGTCAAGAAAAATTATTTGTAAAGAGCTGGTTTGTGTGTGTGTGTGTGTATTTGTGTGTGAGAGAGAGCTTACACATAACCTTAATAATTGCAATATTTCAAAGAACACTTGGAATTTTTCATGGTATTTCAAAAAAATGATTTATTCCATGATTTCTCACAACCCCCAGTAATGTCCTGAGGAACTCCAGGGCTCCACAGAGTCCTGGTTGGGAAACGTTATAAGGATACCATACAGCATGTATGCCTGTATGGTTCTCCCATCCTTCATTTTATCCTCACTACAGTCCTGTGAAGTGGCTTAGGCTGAGAAAAACCAACTCGCCCGAGATGTTTTATGGCTCCATTGGGGATTCGAACCTGGGTCTCCTGGTCCTAGTCTAACCACTGCACTGCACTGCACTGCACTGCAGCAGTTTAAGAAAATGATATACTTCTTTTATTTTTTTTCGTAGGATCTCAACTTTGCAGCCATGATTGGTTTTTTTGTAGACCAACTCTGCTTAAATCTCCAAATAGCAGGTCGGGACATGAGGGCAACCAGGGTAGGAATGGGGTACCAGATCTCCCCATTTCTTTTTTGTATGGCTGTCTGGAATTGCACATATAAGCCTATTTAAAGCATTTCTGTTCAGGCTCCTAAGATCTTACAGATCCAGTTTTGGCCTGCCTCTCAGTTAATTGGTTGCACCTGTGTGCTGTTGCTTAGACAAGGTGGCCTTGATAGAAAGGGAATCTTGGTTCCTGCACATCCTCTTTCTCTGTCTCAGCCTAGCAACACTGATAGTAAGTGACTTCTGATTGGCTGTCACTGCTAGCAAAGTTGGCTCCTTGCTGCACTCTAGAATTTGGCTTCACTCTCACCAGGGCTTGGTTTGACCATCTTGCCTTGACCCTCTTGTACCAGCATGTGAGAAATTTTGTACCCTGTCAGGCCTGAAACGACTAGAGCTGCCTGGCATGGGTTTTGGACAGTGTTGTGAGCACTTGAATTCACCAGAGAAGGCATAATTGTAACAGTTGTTTATTGACTTAACAGAGTGTTTGCAAGATTGCAGTAACCACTCTAAAGGCACAAGCAAAGGCATATAAAACAACAAACAACTTTATTCTATTTTGACTAAAACTTAAACTGACTAGACACATGATAGTCAAAATAGAATAAAGTTGTTTGTTGTTTTATATGCCTTTGCTTGTGCCTTTAGAGTGGTTACTGCAATCTTGCAAACACTCTGTTAAGTCAATAAACAACTGTTACAATTATGCCTGGGTCTTGAGTGCTTGTTTCACTGTGTGGAAGGTCCCCCAGGTAAAGAACCCAGAGTCTGGGAAGTCTCTAATGAAAATAAGGTGGGTTTAATCCTCCAGGAAGGCTGCTAGGGGTCTGGGTGGCTGTTAGTAGCACCTGGAACGGTGGCCAGAGGATTTCACCCACCTTAGACATGGTGGCAGCGACAAGGGGAAAATTGGGGTGAGAATCTTGGCACAGTGACAGGACTCTTGCTAAAGCTTTAGTTTGTGTGCACAGCAATTGGCAGGTTTGTTATTTTGCTAGACAAGATGAGCCAGGACAGAGGGCTTGACCAACCTGTTGACTTCACGCTTGAGGGTGACATGTAAGATTTAGGAGCTGTCACCCACCTTAGACAATGACCTCTCTGCATTTCACCTTCAAGATGAAATGCTACAGCAATGTGATAGTTAGAGATTTCCAAACAAATATTGTTCGCTGTAAGCATTACAAGGCACCCTTCCTGTCTTTTCTACCTTTCTACTTACCTTTCCTATCAGCGCTTGCTGCAAAGAAAAATCCTTGTTTTTTTTAGTTCAGTTATCCTTCTTCTTTGTCCTTGCGGTCCTCAGTCTCTTTCACACTGCTCTTTAATCCTGATGGCTGTGTGGCTGTTGTGAATTTGTCATTGATACCATGATATTATGTCAGAAGTGCTGCCACAACGGTGGGACGTAAGGGGAGAATTATGGTTGTTAGATAACTATTAACTTTGTAGAAGGGAAGAGATACTGATCTTTACAATAGAAGAGAAGAGATAAGTTAGAAATATAATGTAACCAATAGTTTGATGTCAGGTTTTTTTAATTCAATATATATTATCTATACTAGTAGTGTATTAAGACAGGCAAGAGAAAAAGAGATATAAGTAGTAGATTTAGACAGCGGGTTGGAAAACTGTTGGAAGTCTTAGATAAAGGGGGGAGGGGAAAGGGTGGGAGAACATGGAAATGAGGGTATTAACTGAAAATCTGTAATATTAAATTTTACTCGCCCAATAAAAATTTCTTAAAAAAAAAAGAAGTGCTGCCACAACAGATGCTCATAAATTGAAATTGTGTTGGTTGCCACAGGCAGTTGAATGAAATGGCAAATAAGCAAATGAATCAAAGAGTCATCATCATCATAACAACAATATTTGATTTATATACCGCCGTTCAGGACAACTTAACACCACAAAGTGTGTTGTTATCCTCATGACAATCCCTATGAGGTGGGTGGGGCTGAGAGAGCTCCAAGAAGCTGTGACTGACCCAAGGTCAACCAGCTGGCTTCAAGTGGAGGAGTGGGGAATCAAACCCGGCTCTCCAGATTAGAGTCCTGCTGCTCTATACCAAACTGGCTGTCATTGGGGCAAAAAAAAAGGGGGGGGTAGGAAAATGGTGCCAAGAAGAGCAACAGCTAGCGAAGCAAAAGGGGCATTGAATTGCATCAAAACAAGTCAAGAGGTCTTAGTTACTCAGCTCCATGCTCCAAGATCTGGTTGGTATGCAACCTGTCCCTGCACACAAGCATATTCTATGCCCATGCTTGATGAGTATGTGTCAGAATTGGTGCTTCAGCATACATATGAATGCTGTTGATTGTATTTATTGATTGTCTCTTTTCTGCTAAAACTTGACTTCCAAAGTAATTTACAACAATTAAAAACCAATTAGACATTAGTTAAATTCAATTTCTAAAGTGCTCAAGAAAGAAGTTCTTAGTTCAGGTGTGATGGGATGATAACTTGAGTGCTCCTGCTGCTTCTTTCGGCCTCACTGATGGCAGGTAGTAGTAACTGGAGCTGGATCCAGGCACGATAGGAGGCCTGGCTGCTGGTTCTTCAGGGCTATCTTGAGGTATATTTTTCTCTGAGTAATTGGTTTTCTAAATGCAATGGATTGTACAGAGAGACTGTTACGGAAAGGTAACTTAGTGATCTTTTAGTCCATGAATTGTCCCAGCTAGAGAACTCCTTCCAATAAACAGACAAATGTTCAACCGAAAGGGATTTTTATTTAAAATAACAAAAGTCAATTGCATACAAGACACACAGAAAACACAACACGCATACAGAGCTAACTAGAAAGCATTGGAGAAAGTTGGATAGAGTTTGAGGGTTCAGGTGACATTTACAGATGTCCAGGAGAGAGAGGGGCAGTGTTGAGCCGCCTGCACTTCAAGGTGGAAGAGACTCGAATAGAGGTTCAAGGGTGGCATCCAAGTCCAAACATGCACACATTTTGGGACTGAGGGGCAGTCTGTTTTATACCATAGATCCTACCTTGGGGCAAGATTGCATCTTCTACCCCAAAAATAAAGGCTTGAGTGGTTGGTCTTGGGCAGAACAAAGGATAGCAAAGTTGTCTCTCGGGTGAGACAAATTGCTGGCGAACTGTTCCTAAGGTGGGACAATGAGCCAGTAAAACCGTCTCCTGGCTGTAACGAAGAATTAGGAAGGTTTGAGCAAGTCTTCTGGGGCAGAATATAAGTTAGCAGTTTGTGACTGATGACCTTAGAGGTGGATGGGTGAGACTATCCGCTCCCTGTATCACCAAAGAGTAGGAAAGTGGTTAAGGTGAGATCACTGGGGTGGGATGCATTGATGAATACAGGAACTCCAGGAAGGCCCTATTGTATCAGGTCCTTAGCGTGCCTCCAGGGCAAGGGAAGGGGTGAGCTGGCCTTGCCTGTTTCTCTACATGTCTGTGCGTCCTGAGCAGGATCTGGCTTGTCTGCTTGGGCAGCAACTTTCATTCTCTTTGCCTGCTTTGGCAGTGGCTTCCATGTTTTCTGCTGGCTTGGGCAGTAGTTTTAATGCTGGAAGCATATTTAGAGAAGGGGATTTATGGCACGTCCATAACCACATGCCCTCTAGTGTTATGGAGGCAGTTATGGCTGCTTACAAAACCTGGCATGGCACAGTAGATAGAGTTTTAGACTAGAATCCTGGGAGAAACCCTACTTGTACCATGGAAGGTGGCTGGGTGTCCTTGGGCCAGTCACATTCTCTCAGCCTATCAGAAAATGGAGGAGAAAATAATGATGTTCTATGCTGCTGTGAGTCCCCGTTGGCGAGAAAAGTTGGATATAAATGAAAGCAATGCATAAGTTGCATTTTATTTTCCTGGAAAGTGTTATGATTGATTATTTAAGGTTTTTAGGCAATGTTGTCACGGTAGAACCATTGCATTGAAAGGACAGGTCCTCTCTGTTCTCATATTGTTAGCAAACTGCAAGTCACCAAAAGTGGTTTCTTGGGTAATTGGTTTAACCTATTTTGCATTCTTTCAGAATGTGCTGAAGAAGGTTTATGAAGAAAGCTACAAAATACTGGTTTTGTCAGAAAAAAACCTGCCTGTTAAGGAGGAAAAAAATGTTCCGCAGGCTCCACTACTGGAGGGGTTGCAAAGAGACAGCCTAACCTTGCTTGATGCAGTACAGTCGTTGAAGCATTATCTCAGCACAGTACCAGAAAAAGAAGACAAGGTATAGTGACTCTTCATTTAAATCATTTCTGGCCTGTTCTCTCCACCGAAAGATGCTTGTGGTAACTTATATTTTGTGATTCAAATAAAAGCACATTAAAACCACTTTAAAAAACCAAAATCAATAGCCTGTGGATATTTTATAAACGTTCCTTAAGCTGTATTAGTTCACGTATTGAAGACTTTGCCTCCCAGATCATGAGAAGATGACTGACCTGAGAAGGTATGTTGGAGAAGCAGTTAGAGGCCATCAGCGCTGCTTGGTTCATCATAATCAGGCACTTGGGTGAGGGAGGCAGCCACGACACTAATGGAGCACAGATTGGAGATACAAGATATGGGGCATGTTATTGGCTGCATATATTGGCAAGCTGATTTATCTGGCCACCTATACAGTGGTTCAGGGAGTGAAAGAGGGCTATGCTTTGGGTAGGGTGTATGTGGATGGTTGGAACAATGAAGAATGGAAGGTCTAATGAGAAACAATGTGCATGGAACTCAGATGAGAACTTTTTTTTTAAAGGAACATTCATCTGCTTTTGTTGACTGGCGAGGAGAACTACTTCAAGCAGTCCAGTGTGTGTTAGAAAAGGAGCGAAATATGCTGCAAAGCTACTTGCAGTCACATTTTTGCAATTCCGGATCTGGAGATGAAGGATCATTGATAGAAAAGCTGGAGCATATAGCGGAACAACAAGTAATTCAGTCGTATTCTGTGGTTCTGTATTCAGCCTTTGTTTTTAAATTTTGAAGAATGTTTTCATATTCTGGGCTGTAAGAAAATGTTCACTTAGAAGCAGAAGGGCTTTATAATACTTTTTTTTCTATCTCTGTTCTTACACATATGATATTCAGTGACCCTCATATATACGCTGGGCATATTCTGCCGCTAAAATTCAAAATCTTTACCAAGTAAACCAAATTTTGCTCTTGAAATACGTTGTGCGACTTAGTTGAATGTCTTAATCGTTCATAATAGTTATGGATCCATGGCCGCTGTAGAATTTTGACCTTACTTGATCCTTATTTGAGGAATACTCTTCCTTTAATGTTAAGATGAAAACCGTAGCTTGTAAGATTCTTACATTTGGTTGCCTTGAAATAAAACCATAAATTTGAACTTCTGAAAGTGAATTTTAAGATTTGAAGTATGCTCGCTTTCGTTTCAGGATCGGCAGCAAAAGATAGTTCTGGAACATCTTTTATCTTCAGACAGGAACAGTTTGCTTACTGAAATACAAGACCTTCAAGCTCAGTTGCGACTGATGCACCTTCAAAATCAGGAAAAGCTGCAACAACTCCAAGAGACTCTTATTAATACAGAAAATCATGGGAGCAAACAAGAACACCAGCTTCGAAGGCAAGGTAATATCTCATGGAAGTTTACTAAACGTTTTTTACGTCTTACTTCACTGTGTCACTTGACTGAAAAATGTAAAACAAATAAGGGAAGGCTATCACCAGTCTTCATTTTATGAATACTTATTTTAAAAAAGGAAAGAAAAAAAGGAATAAGTAGCAGTGTTTAGAGTGAACAGAAACCTTTTCATGTTGATACGCTAATATGTATAAAGTAAGTGTGTTATTTAATGATATATGTAAAATATGGTGCCTTTAGCAAGTATCCTTGTGTTTGATTTCAAAGTAGCCTTAATACAAAAAGTAATAGACAAGTAGAGTAAGAAATGTCATTTTGGGGTTAGTGGTGGCAGGAAAGGATTAACCTAATTCTTAAAAGCAGGGCCAACCAAACAGTATCCTCAGTTTGAGAAGAAACAGTCTAGGCTTCAGAATTTTTGTCCTGGAGTCCCTACCAGCCAAGTTGCTCCATTCTGCATCACCACAAAGAATGGCCTTCTTATAGTGTATTGTTCATAGCTGAGATTACATGCAGTAGAATATGGAAGAAAAGAAACATAGATCAATAAAACCATTTGATACTGATTACTAACACCCAACTGGAGCAGTCACTGAAATGCATATGTTATAGCCTTGTCATCAGACTAATACAAGTTTTTCTCTTATTTTGGGTGTAGGGAAGTGACTAGTCTGAAACTTATAAATGAATGTGTAAATGAATGTGTTTTGGATAAATAAAGTTGACAGGAAGTGAAATGTACAGGTGTCCTTATGACCTGATTTGAAAGTAAGGGCAAAAGAGTAAAAGCAGTGAAAATTTGGTAGCAAAATTCTAACATACTCCATTTAAAGTCGTTTAAAAGTAGAGCAAAACATATACTTCTCTCTAAAATTTTATCAAAATTTTAGTGCTTTGTGATGTATTTAACAATGAGAAAAGGATAAAATTCCTCTTAAGAAATTCCACTTGAGGAAGGGGGAATCATTACTTAGTCCATTATCTGTTTTACTGTACTTAGTTATTTGCAGGGCTTTTTTTCAGCAGGAACGCGGGGGAACGGAGTTCCGGAACCTCTTGAAAATGGTCACGTGGCTGGTGCCCCTGCCCCCTGATCTCCAGACAGAGGGGAGTGTAGATTGTGGCGCGGAGGGCAATCTAAACTCCGCTCTGTCTGGAGATCAGGGGGCAGGGGCACCAGTCATGTGACCATTTTTTCCAAGGGCAACCCACTGAGTTCCACCACCTCTTTTCCCAGAAAAAAAGCCCTGGTTATTTGGGATTCATTTGTTAGAGTTTTTAAACTTTTAAAACCTTTTTTTTCCAGTTGAACTATTGGAATATAAACTTCAACAGGAGAAATCCATTGCAGGTGACTTGCAGATTTCTTTAAAAAGTGAGCAAGAAAAGGCCTCTGAGATGCACAAGCTACTGAAACAGGAACACACTGCAATAATGAACTTGAAATTGGATCTCTCTGAGAGCAAGAAAACAAATGAGAAGCTGCAAAAGTCTTTACAGGATCTCCAAAAGGAAGTAATTCAGTACAGGTAAGGACTTTACAGTAGATTCTGCACAACCAATTTGTGTTTTAAATGATCTTCTGTTACATTTTCATAAGAAAGTGTTTACTTCTGAGGTGGTTCTTCGATGTCTGATTATTACTTGAGTAATACCTAGCTTTTCTCCTGCAAAGGGTACCCATACTGCTTTTCAACAGAGTATAAATAAAATACTACAACTGGAATAAAAGCAGTAGGAACAAAAAGTAAAAATACTAAATACAATACTAAAAAGAGCAGAAGTAAAAGCAAAAATTTTGGAACAGTAATCTAAAATATTCCATTTAAAGTGATTTAAAAGTGGCAAAATCTGCATAGTAGTAATCCAAAAACATTAAAGTAGTGCTCTAAGATACTTTTAAATAGACTGCAGTGTATGTACATCTGATTTCAATCTCCTTTCAAAAAGACAACTGTTAACTTATGTTAAGAGGCCAAAGAGAAGAGGACAGCCATGCTCAAGCTAGGCAACCAATCACATCTCTGATAGGTCAGACTCTCACTACAGGATACCAGTGGCTGATTTCAAATTCCAGACAGGTTCATATAGATAGATTCAGGTACTTTGGAGACAAATTATTTAGGCCTTTGAAGGTCAAAACCAGCATGTTGAATTGATCTCAGAAACAAGTTAAGAGCTGGTATAGACACCCAAAACACTGAGGCAATATGTTCATTCCAATGGGTACCTGTTAACACCCTGACTTCTGCATTTTGCTGAGTAGCAGTTTTCCCACTGTCTTCATGTATAGAGCATATTGCAGCAGTCCAGTGTTAATTTGAGCAATAGCGGCCAGGTTCATCTTCTCCAGTTTGGCTTAGTGGTTAAGAGTGGCAGGACTCTAATCTGGAGAACCAAGTTTGATTCCCCATTCCTTCGTTTGAATAACACACTTTGTAAACCGCTCTGAGTACGGCATTAAGTTGTCCTGAAGGGCTGTATATAAATCGAATGTTGTTGTTGTTATTCTCTGTCAGAAAAGGTTGTAGCTTGTGAATCAGCCTAAGTTGGTGAAAGGCACTCCTGGCTATCTCCCCTGCTGCTTATCCAGGGAGAGTGATGGATCCAGAAACGTTCCCAAATGACGAACCTTTCCCTTCTAGTCTGTTGCAGAAAGGCAGAGAATTGGGTGACTACCACAATAATGCTTGCAGTGTTGCCAGTACAAGTAGCTACTTTCTTCATTCTGCCACTTCCTTACTCAAGGGGAAGAGTTCTGGGGGTTGTGAGCTTAATCAGCTAGACCTGCCCGTGCCCGCTCCACAGATGGCCTGTCACATGCTGCCAGCTTGCCTCAGATGATCCTTTTCCTCCAGCTAGACTAGTGCTGGGATGTGCCATACTGTCCACCTCCCCAGCCTGGGGCTAGGGAGAGGAGAGAGAGAGAGTGCATTTCCAGAAGAGGGAGTCCCAGAGCCTAGCACAACAGCAGATGCAGGGTAAATGCAAGTGCCTGGATGAAGACAGCTGACTAGCAACCAGATCCAAGGACAAGAATATTATTTATTTACTTTATTAATACCTAGGATTATCATCTTGGGATCTGGAGATCTCCTGGAATTAAAACTGATCTCCAGACTATAGAGATCAGTTTGAGAAAATGGCTCCTTTGGAGGGTGGGCTCTGTGGTGTTATCCCTCAGGGGAAAGTGCCCCACAGAGTGGGTCTCCAATCAGAGTGGAGATAATACACTTGGCAGAATGGGTAACCTGTATGTCAGACCTGGTTAGAGCCCATTCACACCATTTCCCCCCCGCCAAGCAAAACATGCACATTTCTTCCTCTGATACTACTGGTGAAGTCCAAGCCAAGCCACTGCCGCTATGCTACAAGGGCTTGGCTTTGGCCTGGCTGGCAGCAGTGTCAGTGGCCAGGAGGCATCTTGGGTATTATATATTTTATTTGGAAAATTTCTATGCTGACTCTCCAGAGAACCTGCCTAAGGAGCAGTTTACAAAGAAAACAGAATAGAACATCATTAAATTGTTGGTTAAAATGTAGCATTAAAAACACAGCCAGAGCACGGAGCAGCTGAAAATTAGTTTTAAACATATCTCAGGGTGACAGCAGAGTATAAAACAAGCCCCCTTAATTGAAAGCCCTCTTAAGTGAAAGCTCGAATAAATTTTAAAAATTAAAATTTTAAAAAATTAGCCTGGTGCCTAAAAGCCATCAAGTGAACCTCAAGAGGGAACAGCATTCCACATGCAAAATGCCACCACTGACAAAATCCTGTCTCTGGTTGCCACCCACCTCGCTTCTGAAGGCTAGGACACTGCTAGTAGAGCTTGTGAGGAAGTGCTTTGCTTTGCTTTACAGCAAAAGTTTTCTTTCCACTTCAAGATAGTGAATTCTCCACATATTTCGATTGTTCTTCAATCTGTGAATCTGTGCTGTAATATTACATATGTAATTGTTAGGGATATGGATTAAAACCTGTGCTGGAACTAGGCAATATGTCAGGTGGCAATTGATTTTGTTTGTGTTCCTCACCCAGTATGCCAGTGAGATGATAACTTTTGTATGTTTTAGTTCTACTCTGGAAAGCAAAGAGAAAAGTATGTCTGCTGTACTTCAAGACTTGCAGAATGAGCGTGTTAAAGAAAAAGAACTACAAGCTATATTAGATGAACAACAGCAGCAATATAAGAAAAGAGAGGATGAAAAATCAAAAGCAGTGGAGGTAACCTCAGAGATATTGAGACTTTTATGTTGTTTTCTTCTACTTACCTTGCACCCCAAAACCCCAGATTCATCAGTCAGAATAAACATTAGTAAATGCATACTGATTAACATTTTCTTTAATGAGATTTTTGTATCAGAAGATGGGTTAAAATTAGTGTGTATAAACACCCTTCTACTTACAGGGAAGTAGGTACAGCATTAATGAGCTTAGAAAAATGTCATTTTCCAAGAGGTCTCTTCTGGCTTTTCATGTAAGCTTGTATGTGCTGATAGTGCTAAGTACATGAGCATTGCTTCCTGGAAATTGTAGGAAAGAATTTTTTCTTCTTGTTGTGTGTGTGTTATATGTCATCAAGTCACTTTTGACTTATAGTGACTCTATGAATTAATGATTTCCAAAACACCCTGTCTTGATTATAACCTTGCCTCAGGTCTTGCAAACTGGAGGATGTGGCCTCCTCTATTGTGTCATTTTATGTCTTCCTCTTTTCCTACTTCCTTCAAATTTTCCTAGCGTTATTGTCTTTTCCAGTGAGTCTTCTCATGATGTGATGACTAAAGCATGATAGCCTCAGTTTTGTCATTTTAGCTTCTAGGGAGAATTCAGGCTTGATTTGATCTAGAAATGTGATTATTTGTCTGTTGAGTGGCTCACTCTATCTGTAAAACTCTCATCCAACATGACTTTTCAAAAGAATCAATTTTCTTCCTGTCAGCTTTCTTCATTGTCCAGTTTTCAAATCCATGCATAATAACAGGGAACTTGGAAACCATTCTGTCTGCCCATTTACTGTCTAACAGCCTCTTGTCCAGAGTACAAGTTGCACATCAAAACAGATGTTGTGGCACACTCATTTTTTCTAAACCATCCGTATGATCCACAGTCCAACATTTTGCTATAATCTGCAATCTTTGACGTCTCCTTTTTCAGAATTGGTTTTTCTGTTAAGTGCATTTTATTTTGTAATTAGTCTCCATTTGTGTAATTTATTTATTATGGAGTGCTATTATGCAAATGTGGAAAACATATAGATAGAAAAGGATTTTTAAAAAATAATTTTTTATTTAATTATTTAAGAATAATTTTGATTAATTTATGATTTTTGATTGATTTATGATTTTTAATTTTTTTTTGCAATTCTAGTGCTGTTGTAATTTGGAGTGGAAATAACTCACTCAGCATATTGTCAGACATGACCAAATTAACAGACATCAGATGCAACTTAGCACTTTATTTAATGCCTTTGTCATTTTCAAGGTATCAGTCAGCAACAGATGCAGTACTGTGAGAGAAATCCTGCAGCAATGGTGGGAGGGTTTTCTGGCATCCATCCGATGCCATGGATTCAGGCAGCTTGCTGCATGGATTGAATATGAACGCCTTATGAGTGTTAGGCATTGGCTGTAGGTAGCCTGCTGAGTGCTTGAGGCAATGGCCCTTTGTTTGTCACCCAAATATTAAAAGTTTCCTGAAGGGACTGCACATTTAAACTGCCTACCATTAATATTACTGTTCTGAATGAGCTTTCTCTTGAGGCTCTTACCGGTCATGGTTGCATCAGCAAGGGAGATCTCCAAGCTAAGGTCATTATGACCAGGGAGTGATTGTGCATTTTCCACAAGGATTTAATAGTGTTGCAATCAGATCCATTCTTTGTGTCCAACATTCATTCAGGGTCTTATAAGGCTCAGACATTTAAACCTCTGTGTTCCTACCTCAAGTCTTTCTCTATTACTTGTATGTTTAGAAAAAGAATTAGCAGCATTGAGTAAACCACCCCTTAATTTTATTCTTCAGTGTTCAGTGTTGATACATTTGGGGGTAGAGGAGTTATTCCCTCCTAAAAAGTAGCTAAATCATACTTTTTGCTGATTTACTTAGCACCTGACACCAAACAGAATGGACAAGCTGCAATAAATCCAGTTTTTTAAAAAAAATCTAGAAGGAATTATCAAACTATTGATGTTAAGTTCAAAAATGCCTTTTAAATTTAATGTCTAAACAGGAATTCTCAGCTGGTGTTATCCTCCTACAGTGCCTTATGCCAAGATTTTAATAACTTTTGTAAAGTAGATAGTTACCTAAATGATTGTCTTCGCATACCTACAGATGTATTGCAAGTGAATTTCTCGTTCTGCCCAACAGGAGTTGCAGGCTGCCTTAGAGCTACAGTGCATTCAAAACAATCAGTTGTCTGTGGCTATAGAACACGAACAGGCCGCAAACAGCAATCTCCGTAAAGAACTTCAAATTGAGCATTCTCGCTGTGAAGCCTTGCTGTCCCAAGAACAGAATAAGTTGTTGGAACTGCAGAAAAATATAGATGTTGAGAAAAGCCGCAGTTTAGAGCTTTTAAGTGCTTTGAACCATGAACGTGTTTTAACAGAACAGCTGAGCATGAGAATAAATGAATGCGGGTCATGTAAACGTAAAGAAGATTCATTGCAAGAACTACAAGCTCAGTTGTCTGTCGAGAGGTCCCATGCTAGGGAACTGGCAGCCATACTTGAGAAGACACAACGGCAAGCTCTTGATTCCAAGAAACAAATGGATAGAAAGCAAACATACGAAGAACCGGAAAAAGAGCAAGACGTCTTCGCCAGTTTACAGATTACACAGGCATCTTTGCAAACTCAGAAACAAGACATTATCCATGCCTTGGAGATTGAGAGGGGGAAAGAGACCCAAATGAAAAGGGAATGGGAACATTTGCAGACCATCCTCAGATCCCTCAGTGATCAGGAGAACGTGGCAGAGCAAGGAGCAAAAGAGACAAAGCAAGAGCAGCAAAGGGCATTGGGCAAACTAAAGGAGCTGCAGAGAGCTCAAGAAAGTCAGGTAAAAAAATGTGATTTCTTCCTGTTGTGTAAGCAAGGCACAATACATTTCATAGAACTTGTTGCTTTAAAGGATAATCCTGAAAATCTACCCAGTGCAACAGCAACCAATAACAGATTTTATCAGTCTTGCTCGACACAGTTTAATTAATAATTTTACCATTGCAAAAAGAAGATGTACTGGAGCTTGCTGCTGCGGTTTACTTAGAGAAAACCATTTCTCCTGGCAATGCCTCAAGAAGCCTTGTTTAAAAATATGTTGATCATGTCTGTAAGGAGACACAGTGATGGTTGTTCTCTCTGCTTGATATATTCGGGGGAGGGGCATGACAATCAGAAATGAGCAGCATGTAAACAATTCACCCCCACAATGAAGAGTGATATTGCTACAAGGCTAAAAGCCGTGTTTGAGGAGAGCCCTAGCAACAGTAATACTCTTAAGTATACTCTGGTTTCCCTTCAGATTGCATAATACTCCAAGTACAGGACAAACTAAATTCAAGGCATTCACACTCAGCTTGGGTTCTGTTGGTTCTGTCTTTGGACCCAGGGGGAAAGTTGCCACAAACACCGAGTCAGCTAGAACCAATGATTGATGCAGGCATGAGTGAGTTAACTTCAGTTTGTGGTCAATCTGAACAGCATTCAAAGAAGTCCAAGATGAAATTTAAATGTGGTCATAAAAGTCATAATGATGGGGAGAAATCTAACAGCGCTGTGCATAAAGAGATACAAATAGGATTTGTACAAGAGATACAAATAGGATTTCCTCCAGGTGGTGGCTAGAGATCTCCCGGAACTACAACTGATCTCCAAGCCACAGAGATCAGTTTCCCTGGAGAAAATTACTGCTATGGAGAGTAGACTGTAGGGCATTATACCCTGCTGAGGCCTTTCCCCAGGCTCCACCCTCCCAAATCTCCAGGAATTTACCAGCTTGGGGCTGGCAACCCTAGATACAAAGCACTGGGGGGGGGGGGAGTTGGAACTAGAGAGGACAAGGGAAGTAAGCCCTCTACAGAGGACTCCATCCCTCTTGCATTTGTAATACAACTGATAGGAATTCTATTTGTTCAGTTTCCGAGAATGAAATTGATGAGGATATTTATCTGGTTTCAGAGACAATGAATCAGCAGCCTTCTGTGATTTCTTTACATGTTAGAAAAAATAATGTTTATGAAGAAGTACAGTCTGTAGTTCCATATGAACATGCTTGCTATGGAAGGGAGGTGTTGTGAATGAGACAGAGCGCCTGGTCATCATTGTGAGCGTTATTCATCCTGCGGTTTGTCCTGTCCATGTTTTAACCAGGACCACAATTACTCTTAATATGCGTTGCTATCCTTTTTTATTCCAATAGCTGGAATTACAGCATCGGCAGAACACTGGAAGAATTGAGGAACTGCAACACATGCTAGAAGAATTGAAGGAGCAGGAAAAATGCCTTTGTGTTCATAAAAATCAACACAAACTTCCTTCATGTCCTTCAAAAAATTGTACCACCAACTCAGCCTTTACAGTTAACACAGCACAGCGGCTGCAAACAGAACAGCAGAGACTAGATAACATCCGAGGACAGTTGCTCTTTGCGGCTGCTTACGTTTCTGAGTTCGTATATAAAAGTATAGACAGGTAAGTTTTTTGTAAGGATATTTCTAACAAGAACTAATGTTCCTGTTTCTAGCTTGGAAATATCTTCTACAAATTTGAGAAAGATCGCAATTGTGATTCCAAAAGGGTGGCCATGCTAGTTTGCTGTAGCAAAATTAAACAGGAGGCCAGTAGACCTTAAAGACTCAAAATGTACACCAATATAAGCTTTTGTAAGCGCTCACAGCATCAGCTGAGAGTCATTGTTTCTACTATTTACTAACTAAATAGGTTAATTAGCGGTACCTCTGGGACCAGTAAAAAATAACTGTTTCCTTTTGATAAAAAAACAAAAAAGTTAAATGGCAGCTTTGTAAGACTGCCTTTTCCGACCCTCTCTTCTGTTTAGATGGGTTGTAGACCATGAGTTGCCAGCACTGCATTAAAAACGATACAAATCTATTTTGAGATGTGGCTGGTTTTCATTCATTTTTCATGGCAACTTAAATTTTATTCCATATAAAGGTAGGACCAAACTACATGGTGTGCTGTAATTTATCTGCAGAAACAGCTGCTGTTATGAAAGGTATTGAGGCTCCAACACTAGGAGAGGAGTGGGAGTTAAATTCCCATCACCTGTATCTAACTGGTGAAATGGCACGTGGGGGAATAGTTAATCCTCCTTCCATATCAAGTCACCTTCTGGTTGTTTTTTGGCAACTGAATTATGTGTCAGGAATCAAGACACAAATCACTGATGTGCGTGTATCTTTGGCCCTCTGTTTTATTTTCTTCCTTTATGCCGAAAAACTCAGACTTCTCATGTAGTGAGTCCTAGGCCTGCTGCTGGAAATGACTGCCTGTTCTGTGGGATAAACTTAAACAGTCTTTCTTGTCTGTATTTAATAGGACACTTAACAGGCCTGCATTAAGTGAGGAAACAGTTGCAACCTTGTTGCAGATTCTTGAGGAACTGAAAGCAGAATTGCTGACTTCTTCCAGACCTTTGGTAAGAGAGTTCATTTTATTTTGGTGAAGGGCTATTCATATTTCAGTTGATGCTCACAAGCAACAATGCATGATACCTTTTTAAAGAGGAAAAGTAACTTGCCTCTTTCAATTTTCAGGGGGTAAGGAGTAGAGATGGGCACGAACTGAAATATGAACCAAAATTTGTCATGAACCTGGCCAGTTTGTGGTTCGCGAACCAGTGGTTCATCAGAACCCATTTCTGACGAACTGGGACAAACTTTAGGCTGGTTCATTTGATTCGTTTTCAATTCATCACTGCGGACAGCCTGGCGCCGATCGGTTTCCTAGGCAACTCGAGATGAGCTTTCTGCAGTAGAAGTGTGCACCCCGCCGCTTTTCAGCTGATGGGAGGGGCATCCCCCATGAGCTGAAAAAAGTGCCAGCATTTGAAAGGAGCAACAGTTGTCTTGCATGCAAGAAAAGTGTTGCTGCTTTCAAATGCCAGCTGGAACTTTAAAGCGTTTCAGTATCTGTTCTGTTTCCCATGTTTGCAGAAGTTTGCTTATTCCCTGCTGGCTTTAAAGGCCAGGAAAGGGCTAAATGGCTGGTTTTCCCTTCCTCCTTTGGGGGAAGCAGCAGCTTCCCTGCCACTTAGTTTCCAAAGGGCTGTGCAAAATGTTTGGGGTTTTTTTTTCTTTGCAAAACCTGAAACATGCCTTGGAGGAAGGGAAAAACAGCTATTTAATCCTTTCCTGGCTTTTAAAGCCAGGAGAAAAGTGCAGTAATGTTGCTATGTTACAACGTTGCTACACGTTCTTGCCTTTGAAAAAAAAAGAGTGTGTGTGTGCATATCCCAAAGAAGGAAGGGAAAACCAGTCATTTAGCCCTCTCCTAGCTTTTAAAGCCAGCAGGGAATAAGCAAACTTCTGCAAACATGAGAAGCAGAACAGCCGGCAGCTTTTTTTCAGCTGATGGGGATTCCCCTCCCATCAGCTGAAAAGCAGCTGGCATTTAAAAAGGGGAAACCAGAAGCTCACACACCTATTCTGCTGACTTTCTGCTGCCCCAGAAGTGACATTTTCACAAACCACAGAAACTGGTTTCGGAACCAGGGAAATTTTGTGAAAGTTCGTGGTTCGTGAAGCTGTACGAACCTTGAACCTCCCAGTTTGTTTGTTTGTTTTGGTTCATGCCCATGTCTAGTAAGGAGGAGCTTATCCTAAGTGTTATGAACTGTTTTCAAGCTTTCAGGGCTGTTTATGATTGCTGCTGCAGATATGTTGCCTTGATCAAAGGCACTTTGTGTTTCAGTGGTGGCCTATTCCTTCTGTATAGGATTGCAGAGAAGTATCCATGGTATAAGATCTTGTATAACACTCAATGTAGCAGCCTAACAGTGTATTCCTATGCAGAATTGCTTCAGTAAATCCATAGACTTCAATTCACTGTAACAATATTAGCTCTGGGAAGTGGCCTTTGAATGTTATTCCTTGCCCCTTAAAATAGTTCCTGGTAGCACACTTGTTACCACATGCGCTCCCTTTCATGTGACTCGTGACTCCCTTTAGACTCGTGTGGACTCTCTAACTTGGGTTGGGACACTCATCCAGAACCACAACCAATTTGAGGGAATATAGCTCAATGTCAGGGGGAAACCTCCTCCTGTTTCCGCAGCCTGGTTGGCTTGGAAAACTGACACACTTGCCAATTAGGGGGAGCAGAACATGTGATTTAGAGATTTTTCACCTCTGTAGGGAGCAGGCAAGCTCAAAGTGCCCCTGATAGGCTACCAGTAACTACAGAACAGCCAGATTTTTTCCAAAGCAAAGTTTAGAATTTATTGATGGAAATATAAGGGTACAGGAATTGAAAAGGTACTCAGACATCTGAACAGTGCAATTGTTGTGTTCAGAGGGACATGCGTAGGAAGAGTCACATGAGAGGAGAGAATAAAAGAGAACCAAGCCTCTGGCTGAGAGCAAATTCTGCACCTGGGAATGGCCACAAGGAAGAGAGAGAACAGTTTAAAGAAGGGGTGGAGGAGGAGAGTTTCCAGAGGAAAGGAGTGAACAGAGGAGTTTACTTATCTGCTGAGCTATGTAGAGTATGTTGATGGTTTTGATGGTTCAGAGATTGAGAGAGGAGAACTTCAGGCAGGGCTTCTGAAGGTCCCAAGGAAAAGGTTGGCTGGTTCCGGAAGAGTGGAGTGGGCAGCCTCTGAGCTGGCAGAGGGGATTTGGCTACCTGCCTTTGTCTAGCCAATCAGCAATACTTATAGGAGCCTGCACAAAAGAATATCAAAGAAATAATTGTAACATCCAGGAATTGAGGGTAAGCCCTGAGTGCAAATTGTAAATTTCCTGAATTTGATTGATCTATGTCATTGCTATCTCTGAGAAGGATGTACCTGGTAACACTGTGCCTAGAAAGTATTTACAATGCTAATGTTCAGTCACAAGGACAGACTTAGTCTATCTTAGGTTATCTCTTTCATATCGACCTCATGAGATTTTTTCAGCCTAACATTGGGTAGCATAGGAATAGCTTAAGTGAGAGTCGCAGAAGTGATGATTATGCACAAGGTTGTGATGTTTCAAAGAGATTCAGCTTCATTTGTCCTCTACGTGTTCAGGCAAACAGAGGAAATACATATTAAGTACTGACTTTTGAGGGGAGACGTTGGACTTTGGGGTGCCTTCTCTACCTGAAATCAATCAAGATGGGTAGCCGTGTTAGACTGCCTGTAGCAGTATAAAAGAGCAAGAGTCCAGTAGCACCTATAAAACTAACAATATTTGTGGTCGGGTATGACCTTTCATGAGTATGGGTGTGCACCTGAAAAAGATTTGCGTGTCCCGCTTTGGGAAAGCAGTTTGGGTTGATCCAAATCCCGAAGCAGGTGTTTAAAAGCTTTGGTATGCTCCGTAAAGATTCGGGAATCTTTACAGAGCACACCAAAGCTCAAAGAAACCCTTTTCGTGCATCTTGCAAGAAAACGGTTGCTTTAAACTTCCCGCCCTCCCATTGGGGGATGTAAGCAGCGCGACATTTGAAAGTGCCCCTTTTGGGCACAAAAGGTGCATTTTAACTTTCAAATGCCGCGCTGCTTGTTTCTCCCATTGGGGGAAGCAAGCGGCACAGTGTTTGAAAGCACCTCTTTTCATGCATTCTCCCCTCCCATTGTGGGGAAAAATCAGCAGTGTGGGAATTTTCAAAGCAAGCAGCACTTCTCTTGCTGTTTGCAATGCAAACAGCTAGAAAAGTGCTGTGGGAGGGGCTGCTGTCACTTTGCCCGAAGCTTCCCAAAGCGATATACAGGGGCCGATTCGGGAGTCTCGAATCTTTACAAATCAGGCCCGATTCGGGTTAAAAACCCGAATTGGAAACCCAAAGCGCACATCCCTATTTGTGAGTCACAGCTCACTTCTTCTCTACCTGAGATCAGTGTTTTCCTAACTTGCATGTGTGGAGTTTTCCTGTGCAGAGTCCTCCTCTGGTAGAAGGGTTCTCCAACAAATGTTGACGTTCCCCTTGCTGCTTCCTGTTCTACAAGTAAACGAGACTGGAAAGGTGGACTGACTTTGAAGTTCTTTTCTGCCCAGCTTGTGGGAGAGCAGGCAGACCCTCCTCCATTGTCTATTCTAAGAGAGGGCTACACATTTAAGTTTGGGTAGGCTGCTCTGATCTCTAAGACATATTAGAACAGAGATCCGAACTGAAAAGCCCTCCTTTCCTGTTGCACATCATCTGCAGAGGTTGCATTTGGTTTGCAATGGGATTGGGATTTTTCTCCCAGTAAAAATCATACCCTAAAACTGGGAGGAGTCTGCTCTCCAGATGGGTCATCAATTTTAAAATGCTGGCCTTTTAACTGAAGAAGGGATAATGCTTTGCTTCCTGCTCCTCTACATTCGCAGCAGCAAGGAGCTTCACAATCTGTCCAGCTTTCCAATTTGCCTTTGAGCCAGTTGCAGCACCACAAAGGGGTTTATTTTTTTTTCTTGAAGCCTGTTGAATAACTATTGTACTGTACATTGAGGGTTTTTTTAGCAAGTTATGCTTTGGATTTTATGTTAGGTCACGCCTACACATATTATGAACTCCATGCAGGAATCAGAAAGAATTGCTTGGCTACAGGAGAGAGCTTTTTCACAGAATAGCTTGAAAACACCGGAGTATGGAGTAACAAAATCCAATCCTGCATCTGAAAATAAGTCAACCGTGGGTCCTTCCAACCTAAAGGTGTTTTTTTCTGAGCATTATCTGTATATTGGAATCTTGTTTTCATTGGTAGCAGCAATAGGGTCTTCCTTGTCCTCCTGATCACTAAAAATGTAGAGCTTGCACTCTCAAATGAAGAAATTTTAAATTGAGTAATTATCAGTTTACTTGATTAATCTGATAATTTACATAAATTGTCTTCTGCTAAAAATTAAGATCCCTGATAATTATTTTCTTTATTTGAGGCAATTTCCTGATCAATGTGTTGCAGTAGAACACTTCTGATACTACCCTTGGCAAGCAAAGATCATCCACAGCAGAAACAAAATCATTTCTAAAATTAATAATAAAGCTAAAAATGTAGTTGTAGTTTTGAATACTGATTTAAGATGTGACCCACTTCCAGGAAGAAACATTGGCTTTAATGCTATTTGATATCATCCATGTAAAAAAAAAATATATATTCGCTGACATTCAAATGTTAAAGGTTCATTTACAAAAGAACTTCCTGCTCTGACTTCTTAATACTATACTTTGGCATTTTCTGGACAAGTGGTAAGCACCTTAGGACTAGGCAGGGCTTTTTTTCTGGGAAAAGAGGTGGTGGAACTCAGTGGGTTGCCCTCGGGAAAAATGGTCACATGGCTGGTGGCCTCACCCCCTGATTTCCAGACAGAGGGGAGTTTAGATTGCCCTCTGCGCCGCTCGGTGGCCCCGCCCCCTGATCTCCAGACAGAAGGGAGTTTAGATTGCCCTCTGCGCCGCTTGGCGGCGCAGAGGGCAATCTCAACTCCCCTCTGTCTGGAGATCAGGGGGCGGGACCACCAGCCATGTGACCATTTTCAAGAGGTTCCGGAACTCCGTTCCACCACGTTCCTGCTGAAAAAAAGCTCTGGGGCTAGGGATCATGAGAACACTGGACACTGAAAAGAGTTGTCAATATGCATCTTGTCAGACCGGCTTTGCATTGCACAGTATCCCCCAAGTCAGAGCAGAGGAGGTGAGAAACAGCTTTTGTAACAAAGTAACAGCAAGCTGTTTTTATGACTGTCTTTAAGAATTATTTTGAATACGGCTGATAGAGATGCATCCTCCCCCAGCCTTTCTTGTATCCAGAATGGAGCCTTTCCAGGCCAAGGATCACTATATCCTACAGCAAGGGGAATAGGGAATCTGGGGCAGATTTAATAACCAGTTAATCAAGGCCATTATTTCACTCTACTGAGAGCATTTTTATTAGTTCAGTTAGACTGTTTAATTTCTCAGCTCAGCTAAAATATCAAGTCTTTTTTCTGTTTATATGAGATTTGGAAGGCATTCCTGTTTGCCCCTTGTTGGCATTCAGTTCGTGAAAGTTAATTGAGGTTAAAGAATGAATTGAAGTGGAATAGTCATGCTAGGAAATATTAATTGGGTGGGTGAGGGACTTCGGTGTAGTTTTCCAATGCAAAAAATAACTCCTTGAATATACTGCTAACAAGCTATATACTGACAAAACGTTTTAGTAAATTATTTGTGTTTCTAGTTTTAATCCACTGTAAGCAAAATTCTGCTGTTTTTGTTTGCTTGTTTCAGCTGCAGAAGTTATACAGGAAGTATTTGCGAGCTGAAAGCTTTAGGAAAGCTCTCATTTATCAGAAAAAATACCTTCTTCTGCTCCTGGGTGGATTCCAGGAATGTGAGCAAGCGACTTTGTCCCTGATAGCTCGTATGGGCATCTATCCATCCCCTCCGGATCTTAATGTTTGTGAATCACGGAGCCGTCCTTTTACAAAGTTCAGATCTGTTGTTAGAGTGGTCATTGCAATTTCAAGGTAATAGCCTTCAGTGCAATATCACTGTGAACAAATTTATATCAACAAATTATTTTCTGTTGTTAAATTTCACAGTAATTATTGAGCTCTCTCTTTTTTCAAATAGGAAGGATAACAAAATTCTATAAATCATATTGAACCAATGGGGTTGAAACGTTCAATGATGCTCCAAACTGTATTTGTTTTGCTTTATTATCCTATGCTGTCTCAAAAGGACTTGTGACTACATTATCATTGAACATAAAAATTTTGGGCTACTGTTGTAAAAAATTGTCAGATCCTTGGTTCACTGCAGCAATTCATGCTAGTTATTTTACAGCATTTATATTCGACCTTTCTCAAAAAGATGCATGGTGGATATCTAAACTGTGTTGCATATTAATTTGACTCTCTCTTCTCCCTATCAGGTTAAAGTTTCTGGTTAAAAAATGGCATAAAGTAAATAGGAAGGAGATGCCATCGGAAACCCTTTCACATAGGACTGGACATCACTCATGTAAGCATTTCTTCTGAGTGTAGAATTTGGGGGGTGTATTCAGAAATTTTTCTCCAGGCGTACAAGAGCAAAATTAAATAAGTCATGAAGAACATATTTGTATTGTCGAAGGCTTTCACGGCCGGAGAACGATGGTTGTTGTGGGTTTTCCGGGCTGTATTGCCGTGGTCTTGGCATTGTAGTTCCTGACGTTTCGCCAGCAGCTGTGGCTGGCATCTTCAGAGGTGTAGCACCAAAAGACAGAGATCTCTCAGTGTCACAGTGTGGAAAAGATGTTTGCAGGTAATTTATATCTACTCAAGAGGGGTGGGGTTGAGCTGAGTCATCCTGTAAGAGTTTCCAAGGGTGTGGAATGCTAATGGCGGGAGGCTTCACTGTATCCTGAGGAGGTTCTTTTGCATATGGATTGGTGCTTGATGTGCTAATTTTCTCTGCAGGGCTATTGTCGGGTATAGAGTGTTTTGTTAGCCTGGTGTTTTTCAGAACTGGAAACCATGTTCTGTTCATTCTTAAGGTTTCTTCTTTCCTGTTGAAGTTTTGCTTATGCTTGTAAATTTCAATGGCTTCCCTGTGCGGTCTGACAAAGTAGTTGGAAATGTTGTCCAGTATTTTGGTGTCCTGGAATAAGATACTGTGCCCTGTTTGAGTTAGGCTATGTTCAGCCACTGCTGATTTTTCAGGTTGTCCAAGTCTGCAGTGTCTTTCATGTTCTTTTATTCTTGTCTGGATGCTACGCTTTGTGGTCCTGATGTAAACTTGTCCACAGCTGCAGGGTATACGGTATACTCCTGCAGAGGTGAGGGGGTCTCTACTGTCTTTTGCTGATCGTAGCATCTGTTGTATTTTTGGGGTGGGTCTGAATACTGCTTGAAGGTTATGCTTTTTCATAAGCTTTCCCATCTGATCAGTAATTCCTTTGATATATGGCAAAAACACTTTTCCTGTAGGAGACTGTTTTTCCTTGGTTGTTTGATTCATCCTGGGTTTGATTGCTCTTTGGATTTCATTTCTGGAGTAGCCATTTGCCTGAAGTGCGTGGTTTAGATGATTAATTTCCTCATTGAGAAAGTGCGGCTCACATATCCGTCTTGCACGATCCACTAAGGTTTTCATTATGCCTCTTTTCTGTCGGGGGTGGTGATTGGAGTTTTTGTGTAGGTACCGATCAGTGTGAGTTGGTTTCCTGTAGACCTTGTGACCTAACTGAAAGTTTGCTTTGCGGATGACCCAGGTATCCAGGAATGGGAGTTTTCCCTCGATTTCTTTCTCCATGGTGAATTGTATGTTCAGGTGGATGTTGTTGAGATGATTCAAAAACCCCATCAATTCTTCCTCCCCATGGCTCCAAATGATAAATGTATCATCCACAAACCGGAACCATACACTAGGTTTGTGGGGTGCTGATTCTAGAGCTGTTTTTTCAAAATGTTCCATGTAGAAGTTTGCTATAACTGGGCTGAGTGGACTCCCCATGGCCACCCCATCCATCTGTTCATAGGATTCGTTGTCCCATTGGAAGTAACTGGTTGTCAGGCAATGGTGGAATAAGGCTGTTACATCCTCTGGGAAAATCTGATTAATAAGTGCAATAGTGTCTTTTACTGGAACCTTGGTAAACAGGGATACAACATCAAAACTGACAAGTATGTCTTGTGGATTGAGTTTCAGAGAACTGATTTTGTTGATGAAATCTGCTGAATCTTTGATGTAAGATGAGGTTTTCCCGATGTAGAGCAATCAAACCCAAAGAGCAATCCCGAAGAGCAATCAAACCCAGGATGAATCAAACAACCAAAGAAAAACAGTCTCCCACAGGAAAAGTGTTTTTGCCATATATCAAAGGAATCACTGATCAGATGGGAAAGCTTATGAAAAAGCATAACCTTCAAGCAGTATTCAGACCCACCCGAAAAATACAACAGATGCTACGATCAGCAAAAGACAGTAGAGACCCCCTAACCTCTGCAGGAGTATACCGTATACCCTGCAGCTGTGGACAAGTTTACATCGGGACCACAAAGCGTAGCATCCAGACAAGAATAAAAGAACATGAAAGACACTGCAGACTTGGACAACCTGAAAAATCAGCAGTGGCTGAACATAGCCTAACTCAAACAGGGCACAGTATCTTATTCCAGGACACCAAAATACTGGACAACACTTCCAACTACTTTGTCAGACTGCACAGGGAAGCCATTGAAATTCACAAGCATAAGCAAAACTTCAACAGGAAAGAAGAAACCTTAAGAATGAACCGAGCATGGTTGCCAGTTCTGAAAAACACCAGGCTAACAAAACACTCTACACCCGACAATAGTCCTGCAGAGAAGATTAGCACATCAAGTACCAATCCATATGCAAAAGAACCTCCTCAGGATACAGTGAAGCCTCCCGCCATTAGCATTCCACACCCTGGGAAACTCTTACAGGATGACTCAGCTCAACCCCACCCCTCCTGAGTAGATACAAATAACCTACATCTTTTCCACACTGTGACACTGAGAGATCTCTGTCTTTTGGTGCTACACCTCTGAAGATGCCAGCCACAGCTGCTGGCGAAACGTCAGGAACTACAATGCCAAGACCACGGCAATACAGCCCGGAAAACCCACAACAACCACAAGAACATATTTATTTATGTGTTCCTTTTACTCCAAGATAAATAGTATAAGATTTTACTCTACAGCATACAGTCAAAATGTCTAATTACTTTAAAAAAAAACAAACAGAAATTAGCCGCTGAAATTCAAGAAAAAATATATTCTGTTGAATGCTGGTGCAGAAAACAGGGTATTGAGAGCAGTTGGAGAGCTTAGTACTTGGCTTAAGTCACTTTTCTGTTGAGGATATTTTTTTATGGAATACTTTCAGACAGTTCTGACAAGTGTTTAATGTTAAATGTTGTTATGGTGGAATGTGAGATGGCTGTTATTGATACATATCCATATGAATTCTTTCCATGTATGTTTCCGTGTTACCTGTAGATTAAAAGATGTAAGAAGCTAGAATGTTTCTCTGTTTGTATTGCTTCAGTTCTTGCAAACACTGGATTCAGCTGTAGGAAAGAAGCAAGGCAACCAAATGACTATTACAGATAAAACCCCTTAAGTTCACAGTGGTTAGTTTATTGGCCTTTTTTCATAGTTAAATGGATAATGATGCTTGCTGACTCTTTCAAAGCTTTTCTATTTGCTGTTTGTTAGGGCCTGCAACCTCCAGCACCCCTTACTCAAGGAGAGCCCCTCCTCTTGGCCCCAGTCTGTTGAGGAGACAAAAGGGGGTAGGTTCATAGCTTTCCGCTAGCCTAAGCCTCTCCACAAGTTGCTGTGAAGAGAGTTCTGGCCTGTCCTTGACTCGAGGACAGGCCTCGTTTAAGGCTGGGGCTGGGGCACACAGGCCCAGAGCCTTGAACCTACGGGTAGGCTGGATCAAATAAATGGGTCAGGCAGCACCCCCAGTGTCAGAACCTGTCTGCCCATGTCACCCACCCTCCTACGCAACCTCTGCTGTGCCTGTAGGCAGCTTGGCTCCTTGGAGTGGCACATCACTTCCTTGCCTCTAAGCTGCCAGGCTTGTCGCACAATAGCCTTCAAAGGAGCAGCGGCAATTTGCAAGGAATGTTGCTGGCAGTGGTAGGGGTGTTCTCCCTCTGAGGCGGAAGACATCTTGATGGGATGATTCCCATCAAGATGTCCTCCTTTCCTCAGAGGAGAAGGACCCTTCATGGTGAGTATCCAATGGTCCGTTCTTCATTGATGGGGGTGGTGGAGACTTGCTCTTTGTAGTCTCTGTCCCAACAGGGACCATCACTGCCCAGAGGTAAGGATGGGAGGAGTGTAGCTCTTTCACCCTCATGTTCAGTTCTACATTGAAAAGTTTTCATAAATATGAATATGACTGAAATTAACTGAGAAGCTAAACTACATGCTCTGTAGGCATTAGAGAGTGAAAGAATATTTCTTAGGAAAATGAGAAAATTGTATCAGCTCTGTTGAGTTTTTGAGAAGAATCATATTAGTGCTCCTGAAACTACCCACAGCTAATAGGCTGTTACATCTTGAAGCCAGCTGGGTGACCTTGGGTCAGTCACAGCTTCTAGCTCTCTCAGCCCCACCCACCTCACAGGGTGTTTTGTTGTGGGGATAATAATAATATACTTTGTAAATCGCTCTGAGTGGGTGTTAAATCATCCTGAAGGGCGGTATATAAATCGAATGTTATTATAATATTATTATTATATATTAATAGCCAAGTAGCCCTGATTTTTTATCGGAGCCACAAACAGACAAAAGAGATCTTCCCACACACCTAAAAACACCCAGGTTTGCAGAAAAATCTGAAATCTTCAAAAGAATACATTGGGATTTTTAAAAAATGATAAAAAGAGCTCCTGTAGCTTTAACCAGTTGCCCTCAGTGGCTATTGCTAGGCAACCAGAACAGTTTAGTCAGTATTCCAGGCTTGGCTTCTGTCAGTAAAGGCAAGGTGAAGGGGCAGATCCCTTTTCAGGGCTGTTTTTTCCTTTGAGGGAGGACTGAGGCCAGGGCCAGAAGCAACTGCTTGATACCATGTGACTCACCCAGGCCTGGCTTCTTGCTGCTGTTCAACAGCAGTTCCCTCTCCACACACACAGTAGCCAGAGTGGTATAGTGATTAGAGTTTCAGAGTAGTCTCTGGGAGAACCAAGTTCAAATCACCATTCTACTGTGGAAGCTCACTGGGTAACTTTGATCCATTCTCACATTCTCAGCCTAACCTGCCCTCTCAGGTTTCTTGTGAGGATAATATGGAGGCTGGTAGAATGATGTAAGCTACTTTGGGCCACCATTGTGGAGAAAGGCACTATATAATAGAAGTAAATTAATAAATATAAGATAAAGATGGGGGAAGATAAAAAGGTGAGTTGTTTAGTGGGTTTTAAGGAGAGAAGGACAACAGGAAAGATGAGCATATGGAGGCTGCAAGAAGGAGGGAAAGAGGCAATAGGGTGAGGAAAGAGGCTACAGGGGAAAGTGAAGTACCCCCTGCAAATCCCCCGGGGCGGGGAGGAGGTGAAGAAAAGGGGGGACAGACAAAGGCGAGTGGGAATGAGAGAAGAAAGCAGGAAAGGAGAAGAGGCTATGGGGGCAGTGAAGGGAAAGAGGATATGGTGAGGGGGGAATGATGTGTCTCCCTCAAGTCCTTGTGGATCTCCCACTTGTTGTCACCTATTTCTGTTGCAGGTTTGATGGCATGGAAAGTGGGTTTACTCTGTTTATTCATTTTTAGACATACATGCCGTTCCCTGCATAATAGAACTCTCTGTTACTGACTACATTTTTGTTTTTTCTAGTCTGCTTTTGCACTTATCTTCCAAACCTCTCGGGTTGAATTCAGATATAAACAATAAATTATCCATTTATGTACAATCTATTGCTCATTTATTCCAGATCCCAGAGGTAAAATAGAGGTACTCAAGCAACCACAGCCTTTCCCAGATGCTGATACGGAATCTCCTGCAACTCGAGAAACTGGATGCTGCAACAGAAACACCTTAATGAGACTTGTGAACAGTTCTCCTAAATCACCGCCTCATATGACTGCCCAGTTAGTATAGATTTTGTTCTGTGTTACTTCTTTCATCCACACAGTTTTCCTAAGCGATGTATCAATCTAAGTGAATCTCTACATAAAAATATATTTACTATTCAAATGGTCTGTGGACATCAGAAGAGCCTTCCTATGAGTATCCCAAAGGTACATGTAATTCATCGTGGCCATATGTCCCTGCAAGAAGCAGGGAATAAATGCTTTCTCTTGCTATTACCTGTCTCCCGCACACACAACTGTCTTCCCTCTTCACAACTGTTATTCAATGACGTCATCTGTGAATGGAAACGTTCCATTTAGCCATCAGGGCTAATAGCTATAGATAGCTCTATTCTCTGTGAATTTAAAAAGGATTAGACAAAGGTACTGGCCATCACCGTATGCTGTGGCACTAAATTTCATAAGTTAAGGGTTACGTGAAGACGCACTTTTTTATCTACCCAGAATCTGCTGTCAGTCCTGAGGTTGAGTATTATGGAAGAGGAAGAAAAAGTCCACACTATGCATGATTTTATAATAATTTTCTTCTTTTAGTCAGCTTTTTTCTAAACTAAAAAGACATTAAGTCTTTGACATTGTGTGGTTGGATACAGACTACTAACTTTAAGGAAGAGATCAACTATTAACCCTCCATCCAATTTGAAAGCGGGTGTGGGGGAAGAAAAGCCAAGCAACCGTTTTCTGCTTTGAGTGGGGTGGGAGTGAAACTTGTAGCTGTGTTACAGCCCTTTCAAAAAATACTTATAAGTATTCCTGTTTGCATCTTATTTGCTATACATTGTCCATTTCCTCAACTTCTGAAGCCATAGTTTATAGCATTATCTTAAAATTTTGTTCTTTTAATGCCTGTTCAGTGTTCCTAGCTAATTTTGCTTATTTGAACATTGGTATTCTGGTAATGTGCTTATTTTTGTTTGTTTTCATATCATGCAGATTCACTAGCTCTTCTTCTCAAGCTTCATCTAAAGATCCTGAACGTTCATTAGCGGAATACATTGCTTATTTGGAGGCCATTCAGCAAAGACTAGGAATGATCATGCCAGGTAATAGACATGCATTCTGAAGCTTTCTGTCTTAAATCGTAGCTTGTGATCTCGTATGGAAGCAAAGTCTGTTTCCTCTCAGTCTCTCAGTTTCATTCTGTTGTCTGTTTTCAGGTTATCAAGGAAATCAACTGAGATTGTCTATAATATCATTGTTGATAATATCATTATCTAGGTCAGTTTATCCAGAACTGACCTAGATAAAACCTTCCTACTGTCTGCATTTTATTCCCAAATTCCTACTTTAACTTACTGAACTGGATTGGATATTTTTCATAAGCCAGCAATTTGAAAGAACCAGCAGAGAATATATGTAACACCAGGGGTCATTTCGTAGAAAAAGAAATGCAGGAACTCATTAGCATATGCCACGTCACTTGCCATCACCGGAAGTGATGTCGTAACTGATTTGCATATGCCACACCACTGACATCACTGGAGGGAGGATTTATTTCCCTCCAGAGTGCCCTTTTTCTCCTTCCAGAGGAATACAGATATGTATTCCTAGGGCCCTTCTGGAAGATGGCAGTCAACAGATAACAATCAAAAGATATCAACAACAATCAAAAGATGACAATCAAAAAATAACCTCAGAGGAAAAAAGTCACTACAAAGTGTAGTACACACTAAAGAACAACCCTGTCCTTGCAGTGGCAAAGATCAAACTGAGGGAGAGGTCCCTTCAGTGGGCTTAGACTGCAGTAACTCTGCTTAAAATTGCACTGTAAGTCACTTAACTATACAATCCTCTCTAAGTGGCCACCTTGTGCACTTGCTAGACCAGCACAGAGCTTTCTAACACACTTCAGATCTCAACTGCATCTCCTGGGCAACTCAAGAAGGAAAACGGCATGCTAGGCAGATAACCGAAGCAGTAGAGCTGAGCCTCAGATGAAATGAATTCGAGATCTGTGAATATTAGTATTCATGATCTGTGGATTGATTTTTCTCTCTCTATATATATACCCCCACCACCACTCTCACTCTCTCTCTCTCCTCCTCCAGTCCACACACACACACTTTCTCTCTCCCTCTCCCTCCAGTCCACACACACACACACTTTCTCTCTCTCTCTCTCTCTCACACCCACCCCCACTCACTCTCCCCCACTCCTCCCACACACACCCACTCTCTCTCTTACCGTGTTTGCAGGGAAGAAGAGACTGGGCGCCACTTATGAAGGCTGCGGCCGCCAGCCCTGAGCTGGGACAAGCAGCGGGCGTTGCTTGCCAGGGCTGGTGCCATACAGCCTTCCAAGGCCGCATCCCCCAGCCCTGAGCTGGGACAAGCGGCGGGCACAAGGAAAAGGCTGTGTGGCTGCTTCGACCGGCCTACAGGCTGGGAGGACGGGCCGCACAGGCCACCCCTGCTCCTGCATGGCCCCCCTCGCCCCGGGTTCCTACCAGGGAATCCAGGAGGTGGTGATGGGGTGGTGGTGGTGGTGCTGCCTCCATCGCCGCTTGCTGCTAAAGACACTGGCAGCGGGGAGGAAAAGGAATCACGTGGGCGGGGCCAAAACCCAAGTGATCTCTTCAGATCTACCGGAACGCCTTTCCAGTGTGTTCCCACCCAAAATGAGCCCTGTGTAACACTTATACCAGGTGGACGGACTGATTTAAATGAATCCACCCTGAGTATGAATTACAAAACAGGAAACTTGATTTAAATCACTAATTAAAATTGTTTTCTTCCCCCTTGGTGTGATTTAAAAGCATCATTGGAGCACAGAACGCCATGGTTTTATGCCATTCAAGTTAGATTACTTTAATGCACTTTATGTAGTGGTGCCACTGAAAACTATTTGAAAATATTAGTTGATCCAACATGCAGCAACTGCATTATCACTCTAGCGCTGAAAAATCTACACTGGTGGTCCACTTTCCCTTCGGCACAGTTCATGGTGCTGCTTCTTACCTTTAAGGCCTTAAATGGATTGTGGCCAGGATACTGGAAAGAGGACAGCCTCCTTTCATACAGTCCAGCCTGCCCGTTAAGACCTTTCTTCTCAAAACTTGCTGTCTGTGCCCCGCCTGCAAAGGTGAGGCAGGAGGTGACCAGAGACTGTACCATCAGAAATGTCTATCCTGTTGTGGTATATAAAGTTTAAAAAGGTGTTTTTCAAGCTGGTACTAAAATCAAACATAAGGTAAATGGAATTTTTAAAACATTAAAAAACTAAAGTTTTAAAAATCCTAATAAAATATAACATTCAGAATTTGTTTTAACTCTTCAGTTTTTATCCATCTTGCATTGAATAAATCTTACATCCTTAGTAGAATTAAGCCATTAGGTGATGAAATTAATTTGAATTTGTATCATTTTGGGATGATCTCCAGAACCAGAGAAACCTTAAATGTGACCAGAACATGTCTTCAGTCTGCCTGGAACTGCAGCAACTCGGGGTTGCTCCTTTCTCCACCAATGAACATGACAGCGAACAATGAACAAGCCACACTCCTGCATATGCAGTTGAATAAAATGCTCCAAATATCTGTGTAATAGTTTTGCATCAGAGTTTTGTACAGATATTTTCTATATTTTAATGTTTTTATACTTTGAGGGTAGTGATTGTTCTCTTTAAAAACAATGCTTCACAATTTTATTTGAAATAAGAAGTTGACAGCTAAGAGAAGCCAGTATTGCTTTATCATCAATGCCACTATCAATGTGTATCTTTTTTACTGAAGAATTTGGAATCCACATAAACAGCTATTAAAAACTTGTAAAGTTTTTTATTTAGTACTATTGTGGTTGTGTCTGTTTTTGTATTACTTTTATTATAGTTACCATTTTGCTTGCTGTGAAAAACCACGGTTAGCTAAACAAACAAAACTCTTTCAGCCTCTGTACTGCTTCTCAGAGAACAGTCCTCGTTTTCTTCTTTGTCACTTTTCTTCTATATACCCTTCTTCCATGTATTTGCTTTTCTTCCTGGCATATAACTTCCAAAGCAGAGTACCAGCGTGGTGCAGTGGTTAGAGTGTTGAGCTTTAACCAGAGATACCCACTCTGAAATCCCCACTTGGCTGTCAAGATTATACTGGACAACCTTGGGCCAGTCACACACACTCAACCTATCCTACTTCTCAGGGTGGTTGTGAGTATCAGATGAATGAATGGTGAACCATATATGCTTCCCTGAGCTGTGTAGAGAGAAGGGAAGGATGAAATTGTGCAAGGTTGCTAGGTCAAGCCTGGCTGTGGTGGTAAGAATGGGTGGGCTGGTGAATCAGCTGTTTTGTTAAAGAGGAAGGGATGCTAAAAACAGAGGAGCTAAATGTGTTTGAGAACAGTGGTGTGTAATTTTTTATTAGGCAGAAGGACAGCATTATAAATACGTTGAGCTAGATGGTTTTTAATTCTAAGGCAACTATTTGATCAACAAATGTAAATACCATTTAGGAACAAACTGTCATTTAATCCTCATAGAGTGTTTGTTTCAATTTAATCTGGATGACGTATTTAGGCTTTGGGAATTAGTGCCTTTTTCCTAGGACGGAAAATTAACTTTCACAATTCAGAGAGATGCCTGGTAAAGATTCTCCATTCATTGTTGACTTTTTAACAGCCTGTTAAATGTCACCTTGCTGGGTTTAACATTTAAGGGGAGGGGGTGTCGGCAGAGATCTCTGTATGTGTTTTCACATGTTTCTTTTTTCAATATAGACTGCAGTGGATTAGGGTCACACACTATACACATTCATTAAATGCAGAATTTTCAGTTTTCAAGGCAATCTAGATATGCCCAAAACGATTATTTAGAACTTAATCATTTAAGATGTTGTAGCAGCCAATATTCATGAAAGTATTGTTGCCAATACTTTCATGACAAAAGCCAGCAAGAACACAAGCAAAAGAAGCCATGACCACACTCTGTTTGAAACAATCAGATATAAAATGTTAGTAACTACTGGCAGTTAAATTTTTGACGAGAGGTTTTACTTTCATTTTGTTCTGCCAGTATGCCTTGCTGTAAGTGTTCCAAGCAGGCAGTGGTGTTTAAGGCTCAGATTGCTAGAAGTTAATGGCTTCTGAGACCACAGCAACTGAGATGTCATGGTCTAGACAAAAAGTCTCGCAGTGTGTAACGATGGCTGACAGGATGGCTGGTCCTTTTCCCCACGGTCTGAAGGGGTCCATACTATAAAACATGACAAATTGTTTCAGAAATCTTTTTTTTTTTTATAAATTTTTTTATTTTTCATAATTACAAAACACTACACCAGACTATCACAAGGAAAGGGGAGAGGGAAGGGACAAAGGGGGGTGGAAAAAGAAAAGGGGGGGGGAATGAACTACAAACACTAAACACTACACTTCAATGTTTCCCTTCATACTGTCATAATACAAAAATAGCTCCATAGAATAATGATGGAGTGGTTAATCATACAGAGAATAAACATTTCAAATTCTGATTAAACTTTCCTCCCCCTTCTGGGTCCCGGACGCAATTCTCTCTGTGCAACTGCTGTTGCGATGCTCTCCTCCTCCTCCCCCCCCCTCCGGCTCCTCCTTTTCTTCGTTCTTGGTGCAGCAGAGTTCTGGGTTTTTATTCTCAAAATCCTTTAGTTGATCTTCTGATAATATCTTATAGGCCTGATCTTTATATCTGAACCATATTCCTTCCGGGAATAACCATTTGTACTTTATTCCATGGTCCCTCAGAAGAGCTGCAAACTTTTTATATTTAAAACGCCGTTTCCGGACTAGAAATGGAACGTCCTTCAAAATCTTGACTTTCAAACCCATAAAGTCCAAATCCGCATTGTATGAGTTATATAGGATGGTGTCCCGAATCTTTTTAGATGAAAAGTCAATAATGATCTCACGAGGCAACTGTCGCTTTGTTGCATATTTTGAAGAAGCCCGACGGACCTCCAAAATGGCGCTTTTAACCTCTTCTTTAGTCGTCCTCGCGGGTATCGCCAATAATTCCGAGACCACCTCCCACAGATCCTCTTTTTCCTCCTCTTTCACGTTTTGGAGACGCAAAATTGTCTGCGTTCGTTCCACCTGTAGCCCGATCAGCTGGTTCTCCACCAACTTCAGCTCCTTTTTTGTAGCCTTCACAAGTGACGCACTTTCCAGAGCAGACTTCTCTGCCCCCCCCCCCCCGCTGCTGCCTTAATGGTTTTCATCTCGCTTTCAATTAAGCCCACCCTTTGATCAGTTTCGTTCAGCTTGTCAACAAAGGGTTTTATAGCTTCCACCACCGCCCTGCGCACCAACTCTTCGAGCGACTCCCCCTTCTGCAAGGTAGCCGAGATTGACTTACCGAGAGCGGGACTTTGCTTCTTTGCTGCCATTTGGGGGGGGGGGGGCCAACAAAATTCTGGAACTCAACGAAGGGGAAGAGCGAGTCTTCTTCAGATCAACCTCTCCTTCACAAACGCTTGTAGTACAGAAGGGATTTGCTTGTTTACAGGCTTCCGCCTGTTTCTTTTACTTGCCGTTTCTCGTTGCCCGGCGGCACTCGAGGCGCCGCGCACATCTGCCGGCCTCCATAGGGACAAACGGGCAATTCCCCCCCCCGCATTGATTTCGGGGAGTTCTTCCCGCCGCGTCCCGGACCCTGGCTCCCTCCCTGGGAGTCCTGGGGGCTAATCCTTGCGGATCAGCCGCCCGGTCAGGGTGCCCGGTCGTTTCCTCCCGGACCAGCCGAGAGGAGCGTCCGGCATGGCTGAGAAAACGAAACCGAATCGTTTCAGAAATCTTTTAGTGCATTGCGGGGTGGTGTCGGTGTCATTTTGCATAAAGTTACATAATGCACTTTCAAAATAAAGAGACAGCAGGACATAGAGAAATTTCCTTGCCCTTAAAGAGTTAGAATCAGCCATCAACACAATGTGATTGATCAAGGACAAGCCCAGGTGTAAGCTGGCAGTGAGGGAGGGTTGCAAACAAAAATAGGCTGCTATAGAAAAGATGCAGCATATTTCTATTTAGGAAGATAATTTCAAAAATGATGACATTATGGGACCCATCTTCAACCATTATGAAGGAAACCTAGTTTGTGTTTGACATAGAAAAGATGTTCATGAGAAGCTTGAAGTTGCTCAATTCCGTAGAATGTGTTTACTGTTAAAATTTAAAGAACTTATTTCAGGCGACGAAATGCACTTATAGAAGTGTTCTACAAGAGATTTTGATTTTAGCTTGCCTTTAATCCGGTCGAAATTTTTTGTTTGTTTGTTATTTATAATCCACCTTTCTCACTGGTACTCAAGGCAGGTTACAGAGTAAGTCAATACAGTCATGAGGGGACATCCAAAAACAAAGCAATGCAATTTGGGTTGTAGAAATCTGGAACCAGACAGAAATTTGAAAAAAGAATTGAAGCAAAACGTAAGTATTAACACGACCCATTAAAAATACAAAAATTACATAGTAGAATTGTCAGTACGAGTTATGCACAGTAGTATAGACTACTGTCCCTAACCCTTTACCTACCTAACTTTCTGAACCATTTTGTACATATTATAACCCTATTACCTGTGTAGAAAAGCCCTCTTGATTAATTCAGTTTTGCATAGTTTGCTGAATGCTGGGAGAGTAGGGACATTCCTGACCTCATCAAGCGGGCCATTCCATAAGGTGGGAGCCATAGTGGAGAAGAAAGCATTTTGCAGCCGTATTTAAATTTACTTTGCCAGCAGTAATGTTGGATCCAGTATAACCCCAATGCTCTGAGTCAGCAAGAGTGAGCTGAACTCTTATCAAAAGTGGGGACCACCATGTTCTTCAAGATCTCCATCTTCCCTACTAGCATTACCTCTGTATTTTCAGAGTCTAGTTTCTATTTGTGCATGTTTAGCCAATTAACCACAGCAGCCAGGCAGCAGTTCAGGACTTCTACTGCATCACCAGAGATTTGGATAAGAATATATACTGCTGGGTATTGTCAGCATATTGATGCTAACCCCCAAACTACAAATTATTTGTCTTAAGGGAGACTGACAAGCATGGGGAATAGATTTACATACTGAAACACTGCAGGATAGGTTCCACTCTGATGATAACTAGTCTCAGATGGCAAGTAGTCTGATCCATGAGGAATGGTTTGAATCAGCTCAATGAACATCCCCTGATACATCTGCTTCCACATGCCTCCACAAGATGGCATGGTCCACTTATCAAAGACTGCAGATAAATAGGAACAATAAAAAGGCCTGGCCTTTGTTTATGCACAGATGTGGGTGATCAACTAAAGTTTTAGGTGGGTAGCCATGTTGGTCTGCAGTAGACCGACAGGATTTGATTCCAGTGGCACCTTAGAGACCAACAAGCTTTTCAAGGTGTAAGCTTTCAAGAGTCAGCTCCTTCAGACACAGCTAGAAGGACCATCTCTGGCCCTAGCTTGGCCTTTAAGCCAGACTGAAAAGGGTCCAGAGCAGATGAGTTATTCAAGAAGATCTGGAGTTGGTCCACTACTCTCTCAAGCCTTTGTTCAGAAAGGACAAATTAGAGACTGGGTGATAATTGGCCACATCATTTTTCTGTAGGGATGCTTTTAGTACAACCACCTCTTTGAGTGGCTGAGGGAAGGTGACGTGAATTAGGGATTGATTTATAATAGACACTAAGAGTTTGTTAATCTGGCTTTTACATGATTTTAGAAACCAGGAAGGACAAATCCCTGGATCTTGTCAGCATCTGTCATTGGGTCAAAATGATCTAGGTCTTCTGGTGGACCTATGTTACAACCAGCATCCGGATTGGAGCGTACTCTTGATATTTTATCAGCAAAAATCTATCAGACTATCTAACAGATACGTGTTCTCTGCCAGCATCATTTTAGATATCTCCTTGCCTTCTTCGGGTCACCCAGCTTCATGCTAAACCACGGCGCCAATTTCCACCTTATAGAGTGAGAGTGGTCGACAATGGGCAACCTTGATAGCTTCAAGGAGCTTCACATTCCCCACTCCCACTGAAGCCTCAACTGAGTATGTATTTTGAATCCTAATATGCCCCAGAGCATTCTGGAATCCACTAGGACCCATGAGCCTTTGTGGAGTGACCATTTTCACTGGGACAGCAGGGTGTCAGGGCTTCTTTAATATTTGCCTTCAGTTACATAGTGGTCAAACCATGCTTCAGGTCAAATCTCAAACCCAAAACCGAAGCCTTCCCTCAAAAGCTCAGTGCAGAAGATGTGTGACCTCTTGTGTGTGTTGGGCCCATCACAATTTCAGGAGAGGGCCAAGGCAGTCAATAAAATTCAGGACTGGTCCAAGCAAGATGTCTGTGGCATGAAGGTTGAAGTCTCCCAGAACAATCTGTCTACGAAGATCCAGCACCATATCTGAGAGTACCTCTGCAAACAGAGTGACCAGTGGGGAACTAGCTGGCTAGTAGATGAGTAGAATGCTTAACCTTTCCCTAGTCCCTAACATAAAGAGTACAATCAATACCAGTGATAGTTTGTACTGGAAGTCTGCAGAAGGACTCACAGAGGATAATGGTTACAACTCCTCCAGCCAGCTACGCAGGGTCGGTTGACGATCACATAAACAGGTGACATTAGCCAAGACAGACACACCAGGTCATTTTCTTCTAACCTGTCTCTGTTACCCAAACCAGGTCAATTTCTTCTTGGTGTAACATCCCATAGATGTGTGCAGTTTTGTGCCTCACCGATCTGGTATTGCATAATATTGGTGTAGATGAGAGGGAAATAAGAGCTCTTGTATTGTCAGTTCATGAAATGCTACAGAGGTTAGATAAGCAACTAGCATCCTTGCCAAAAACTGGCCATCTTTGATAAATCCCACCCCAATATATCATCCCATCTGCTCTGAAATAGCACATTCAAATATCCTGTTCCCGGTAACAATTTCCCCTAACTGCCACCAATAGCCCTCTCATGCACACAGCCCACAATCTACATTCTAATGTCCACAGAGAAGCAATCGAACAGTCCAGGGGCACTGTCGTTACATGCTGAGGTTAGCATTGTCCGACAGGTATTGTTCTCTGTCAGCACAGCCCCTGGTTTCCAGGCACATAACTGATAATCGCTCTCGCCAATAGCAAGGGACTTCTTCCACTTGGTGCAAGGAATGGCTGGGACCCACTTGTGTGCTACAGGCCAAGAGCCACAAGGCAAGAGCCCTTGGCTTGTGCCTCTGGTGTGAGCTTCCCTTTAAATGCACAGGCCAGTCCTACCTGTCAAAGAGAAAGGCAGTGAGAAGGAATACCACTTTAAACCATCCTCTTTCCGGATCAAGAAAGAAAAGCTCCCAAGCATAACCCCCTTTCATCAATTTGTGCCAGGTAGTGAGGTATCTTAGAAAGGAGGATTGTTGGGCTTATGCTACACCAGAGCAACATTAAATTAGTCTTGTATATTTCTGTCCTTTGAAGAAGCTGGTATTGAGTTAAGCTGTAATTCAAAATAGTTTGAGATTCAGATGTAGGGATATTGGCACTCTGATTTCTAGCGGCATCTTTAAAAAGAAGATGCAATTTCTGGGGACACAAAAGAACAAGTTTCAACTTGTTTTGGCTACACCCTGTCTGGTTTGACTGCGGGGGGGGGAAAGTATTTTTGAAGTCCAGCATTTCCTGCAGGTAGCACTTTGCGTCCTATTTACCAGGTTATTCATGCTTGCGAACTTCATCTGCAAACCAGCTTGTAAAGAGAATCCTACAATTGCAAAGAATCCTAAAGGGCACTGAGAGAAAAGGATGAGCGCCCTTCCACCCCAAAAACTGTTACTGCAGAATTGCGATCGGGGTTGAGTTCCAGACAGCTCCATGTCCAAGTGGAAAACTTTACCATATACTCAGAGATGTGGTAGCTTTATACACAAACCCAAGTGCTACATTCCTACGCAGTTCTGGAAATTCCCTAGAGCAGGTTTTTAGAAGGTGGGTGGAGGAATGCAGAAGGGAGAGAGGAAAACAGTCTATGGTCCCAGATCCTGGACCAAAAAAAAGGTTTTTCTTTTAGAAGAAAACTATAGTTGGGTATGTGTAATATTTATTATATTTATCATTTACATTCTAAAACCTCAGGCTGAAGGCATTGCAATATTGTGAACCTCTTCCTAAGTATTGCTCTATTGTGAATAAAACGTTTTAAAAGCTTTCCCCAAATGGAAAACAAGCTCACCTAAACTCCTATATGAATACATCTAGGAACTTCCAGTGCCATCCATTTCGTTACTATGATCTCTGTACTTTTGACAGGATCGCAACTATTCGCAGGGACATGCAGGTGGCAGACATAAGGGTTTTCCCCCATCCCACCATTCAGCTGTCTAAATTATTAACACTTTCCTCTCTAGCTCCCAAATTTTCTACCTCCCAGGCACTTCTGCAGACACACGTTTCAACCTGTATTTTGCATCACAATACCTGGGTCAACCCTTTCACCTCTCTGTTTTTCCATTGGCCAATATGTGTGTTTGAAAGACACCTGAGGAAAACACACCGAGAAAAGCGCCTGTTCACAGCAAAGGTAAGGATGCTTTGTAGGTTTAAACTCTGGTTAAATTTAAGTTGCTGAAAGGCCAAGGCGTTTGACTGCTCAAGACTTTTAGTCAAGGAGCTTTAATCAAAGGAAAGGAAAGGCCGAGATCGTTCCCCCCGCCCCCCCCCCCCACAAAATAGCATTGCTGCAGGATACAAACCAGTTCGCTTCTGCTGATGAAGTTAAGGAGTTGCCTAAAAACGTTTTTAAAACTCCGTAGTCTTTGCTCTTGCAGTTATGGTTGCACAAAGCCATTGATGTTTTCTGCTTCTACGTGTGTAATGTTATTTGTGTGTGTGTGTACCTGTAAAAACGCATGACATTCATGGAGACCTGCAAAACTAGAGGCATTCCAGGAAGATTTGAGTATCGCCATGTCTAGTTGCGTGAAATTATAGCGCTGCCATTTCCATGCAGCATTTTTGTCACCAGACACGCATATTAAATAGGAGAGTCATTCTGGAAGGGTATTTTACAGATGAAAAAAGGACATATAATGTTACTGCTATCCCAGACATGCTGTTAACTGAATATATTAAACATCCTTTTGTTGAGAGGTAGTATTGCAATAAAAGCATTTGGGGAAAGTGCTAAACTTTCTGATGTTGAAAATAAAGTAACAGTGAGAGACAGAGAACAAGCTTGATATTTCTGTGTGTGATATTTTGCTGGTATTCTTTACCAAGGAGGAAAAGAAACAAGGGGGTAGCACTTCCCACTACAGTACGTACTCTTTACCAGGCATTTTAATAAATTTGCTAATAACTGCAGTTCTACAGCTGGACAGGATCAGCTCTTAACATTTAACTAGTCCTGATTCACGCTTAATTCGGACAATTTTTATTTGTAAGCAATTTTAATCATGTTTAGAGTAGAACTGAATTCCTGGAAAATGCTCCTCATAGCTGTGAACAGCAGTAGAAATCTTAGAAATAAGGCTTTATCTACTTCATATTCTAACAAATATTTAGGTAAAGATATTAAAATTTATTTAGTGAGACTAAAAAAGTAGCTTCCTTGATTGGATTGATTTCATTTGCCTGTCAGTGCAGGGGCTGGAGTATGCCTGTTTTTTGTAACTAGGAATGTTTCAGCTTAATACTATGCTCCTGTCAAAATATGGGTCAGTTATTTAGTTCATAGATTGCCTTGTGGGGTTTGGATTAAATGGAACGGCAGCTTGATGTCTGGTTTCTCACACTGTATCAATAAACACTCATTACAATGCAGCCTCCTGAGAGCAAAAATTATTTATTTATGCTTATTCTTTATTAATGTGCCTGCTCCCCAGTCTTACAGGATAAATGATGTGCCCTTTTTTTCCAGGTGATGAAAGAAATGTTAACTAAACTGTCTGTAGGCGGGGATTGTGAGCTTACTATATCTGTGAAGAATTGGGAGGTCTGACTAAATTATGACTTCAGAAACCTTTCTCTGAATGAGTGCCATTCAAATGATGATGTTACAGTTATGAATGTATCTTTGCTGATAAAGTATTTAAGTAGGGTTGCCCTGTCCCCTTACACTCCCAGCGGGAGGGTAGGTCTCTGGCACACATCTTTTCTGTGTTCCTCACTACTGGGTGACATCATTGGGCAGGGACAGGACCACACATACACTTTGCGGTGGGCCAGTTTGGGCCCCAAACAGGCCTAATTTGGCCCATTTTGGGCCCCAAACAGGCCCTTTTGGGGCCCCAAACAGGCCCAATTTGGCTCATTTTGGGCCCAAATCTCCCACTGTGAAGTGTGAGAGCGCTCTTGGGGTGGCACAATAATGTCACTCCCAGGAAGTGACATCATCATGCCATTCCAGGAGGGCACCCAGGAGGCCCATTCCCATGCCTTTCCCCCCACCAGTCAGGTGAGTGGTAGGGGAGGATGGGAGTGGGGCGGTTGACTGGTGGTAACCCTATATTTAAGTGAAATCAGTCTCTATACAATGCAACTCTAGGAAGAAAGATTCAACCATTAGGGGGTTCAAAAACCAGGAGATATCTGACTGACAGAACATGTTCATCACAAAAATAGATCTGTCCTCTGCTATGAAACACCATGGACTGGAGTGACATTATTGAACTCCCACAACACGATTGGTCTTTTGACATTGTCATGTAAGTCTTTGGATTCTTCATCTGAGGGGAGTTTGAACTAGGTGAACCTCCTGCTCTGGGGTACTCTGAAAATAATAATAATAACATGCAATTTATATACTGCCCTTCAGGACAACTTAATGCCCACTCAAAGCAGTTTACAAAGTGTGTTAATATACAACAATCCTCACAACAATCACCCTGTGAGGCGGGTGGGGCTGAGAGAGCTCTGAAAGAGCTGTGACTGACCCAAGGCCATGCAGCTGGCTTCAAGCAGAGGAGTGGGGAAGCAAACCCGGTTCTCCAGATTAGAGTCCTGCTGCTCTTAACTGCTACACCAAACTGGCTCCAAAAACATACTGAAGAACAGCATGAACTTGAAACTTAGCTAAGCAGCCCCTTTAAGTTGACTGAATCTCTGCTGAGGAATTTTCATGTTGTACTCATTTTATTTTACAAAATTATATCCCACCTCTCTGCCCTCACAAGATGGCTAACAAAACATACACAATTAAACCATATTTTTAAATCATAAAAATCAAACAAAAATCATTAAAATCAGAGCTAAAATATGTACAAAGCATAAAACCACCCTTAAAAACATTGCACAGGAAGGAAGAATCACTGAGGTGATGCCAAAAGAACCAGGAAAAGTCTTTACCCGATGATGGAAATGGCAACAGAAGGGTTCAGATGAATTTCCCTGGGGAGAGAGTTCCAGAGTTTTGGTGCCACTGTGGAGAAGGCCCTCTTCCGGTTGTTATAGGCCTAATCTCAGAAGTCAGGAACACCCAGACCAGGGCTTCAGATGAAGATGACTGTAGAGGCTGGTAGGTTCATAGGAGAGTAGACGGCTCTTCAGTAGGGTTACCAGTTCAAGCTCAACAACTTGAATTGTGCCTGGAAACAAATGGGAAGCTAGTGTAGATGGGCCAAGACTGGAATGATATGGACTCTATGACTCACTCCAGTCAACATCCTGGCTGCAGCATTCTGCACCAATTGAAGTTTCCAAACACTTTCCAAAGGCAGTCCCACATAGATAGCATTGCAGTCAGGGCTTTTTTTCTGGGAAAAGTGGTAGAACTCAATGGTGGTACTCAGGACCGCACAATGACGTCACTTTGAGTCAGCTGGAACAAGGGGGGAGTTTTTTAAAATTTAAATTCCCCTTGGCAAAAATGGTCACATGGCCATTTTTAAGAGGTGCCGGAACTCCGTTCCACCGTGTTCCCGCTGATAAAAGGCTGATGACAATCCAGCCCAAATCTCCGGATAACCTCATCCAGTGATTTTATGTAGATATTAAAGAGCACAGGGGACAAGATGGAACCTTGAACAACTTTGCAGGCCAAGGGGCTGAACAGCAAAGCAGTGCCTCCCAACCCTAGTTTGGAAAGGCGGTTCAGAAGGATAGCATGACCAATAGTATTGAAAGCTATTGAGAGGTCCAGTAGAATCAACAGAGTCGCATTGCCTCTGTGGTATATTGTATGACCTCTGAGCATATCTGATGCTAAGGGTACCCAATTGACAATCCTTGTGAATCAAATTGACCATGTGATCAAACTTCTCTTCCTGTTATCGTATTTTGTAATCCATTTACTGAAAGTTTTTATTATACTTGTAATCTGCTTCGGGTCCCAATAAAAGGTGGGTTATAAATGAAAAAAAATGAATACAGATGATGCTACAGCTTTGCTCCAAACCCATTTTACACACTATCCTAACTAAATTGGTCTGCTGGAGGATTCCAATTAGACCTAACTTTATTTTTTGCCTCAAGTAATTGCTCCTCTTTGTCGCCAAGATAACAAAAGATGCCTCCTTATGGCCACAGTGAGCACTCGAAAAGGTACTTCTGCTGCCATTGCAGAAAATGTAGCAGCTGCATGTTCACATGTGTAAGCTAGAGCTAGTGTTGCATACTGGAATACAGGTGCTGGTTTAGGAATAAACACATTAGATTACTGGTTTTAGGAAAAAAGTCAATTGAGAGGAATTTCAAACCTACATAGTCCAATTTGTCTAAGCTGGATAGAGACACTTTTTGCAATCTAGATGACAACCCCAATATTACCATCAAATGCGCTGATAAGAGTGGGAGCATCGTCACCCTGGATTCTGAAAATTATACTAGTGAAGTGTTGAGACAGTTGAACAACAGAATGAACTATGAACCTATTTCTTATGATCCCACTAGTAAAATTGCCTCATTGATAAAACTGGTCTTACATGAGGCTCTTTTGATGAGAGAAATTAATGACCATATATATCATGCTTTAATTAACACCACCCCCAGAACTCCAGTATTTTATGTTTTACCCAAGATCCATAAAAATATCACCCCAGCCCCAGGGAAACCTATTGTTTCGGGGACAAATTCTATTTTGAACCTCTAGCCACTTATTTAGACCACTTTCTTCAAACTTTTGTTACCTCAACACCAGCTTATGTTAAAGACATAGGCAGTTTCATTCAATTGGTTGAGGGTTTACCATTAACTCAGGATCATATTTTCATTACCATGGATGTACGTTCCCTTTACACCTCCATCCCCTAGAAGGAGCTCGAGCTGTCATTGAGAACACTTTATTGGCACGTCCTTCACAGATACCTTCCACACCATGTTTGTTACAGTTAGCAGACTTGGTCTTGGAGAAGAATTACTTTAGATTTCTATCTCAGTTTTACCTCCAAACCAAAGGTGTGGTGATGGGCTGTGAAATGGCACCGAGTATAGCCAATTTGTATATGTCACATCTTGAACAGCAGTCCATCTTTGATCCTTCTCCAAATCCTAACTCTTTGTCATCAAGTGTCAACGCAAACTCAAGGGTTTTATTTAACTTCTTCATACACATAAGGAATCTCTACTCACAATTCTTCTAAATAGCAAAATGAGAGAAAGCATCTTTTATGCATAAAAGCACTTGGTGGAACTTTGTAGACCCAGGCCGTTTCCTCACAGTCTATAAATAGTGCAAGACTCACGGAAGTGTTGGGAATTTACAAGTGTCATTCTCTTCTGTCATGAAAGGGTTAATCTGTTTGTGTTTAGCTAAGCATGATTAGTTAGCATGAGGCCAGTTAGATGTCGAGTAACTCTTCCTGCCAGGGCAAAGGAGAGTTGCATGCCTAATGAACAAATCTAGGATTGATTATTGGCTGACCGGGTTTATTGGGGGCAATTAACATTCTTTCCTTTGTCCAGGACGCCATTGCTCTCAAGCCAGTTGCACCGTTATCTCCAGCATGTAAGGATGTAGAAGCTAAGTTAGCTCTTCTTTATTTTATCACCAATGTAACCTTTATTATTTTATCCTTTATGTTTATTTTAGAAGCTGAACACACACGTCTCTGTGATTCTTTATCTGCTGTGCAATACTCTACTCTGCTGATCATAATCATAATCATAACCCAACAGGAAGGCTGCCGGCTTCCTCACTCGATTTTTAACACAATCCGTTTACAAAATGTCACAAATCACATTTGTGGCATTTTGTAAACAGATGGCATCAAAAATTGTACAAGGAAGCCGGCAGCCTTCCATGAGTCTCGCGCTATTTACAGACTGTGAGGAAACGGCCCCAGTGAATGTGGTGGGGAAAAAAGAGATGACTTACTCCTCTCCCTGCCGAGGTGTGAGTGAACAAAGGAGGAAATGGCCCTAACAAGTTTTGATGGGCTCTGAATGCCCCAGAAACTGAACCTGTAGGGTAAAGCACTACAACTCCCAAGATGCACTTCTCTTAAAACTATAGGCATACATTCTAGTCTAGTACATATTGATTAATTGAGTAATATATTCAGCTTCCTGCTGGAACAGTACAAGGATCTTTAAATACTTCCGATACATAGATGATGTGTTCTTTATTTTTGAAGGTAAAGATTATTTCCAAACATTTGGGGATTGGCTTAATAAGGTAGATTCAATCATACAGTACACATGGCATTTCAATTATTTTACAATTTGTCTCTGATCTTACTGCTACCTTTCTACCATTCCTTCTCAGCACAGAAGCTTATAAATCAGTATACTTTTACATAGACACCATAAGTCTCCAGAGTGTCAAATGTGGGCTCTGAGCATATAAAACAACTTTCGCAATCAAGAAACATGCACACACCATGGATGGGTGAACTTTATTTCTCACTGTATTAAACAAATTAATTTTGTCAAACTCTTTGGCATGGTTCATTGTCTCTTGATTGTAGACAAACGTGGAAGCCTGGGTGGCTTTCCTTCCTATTAAAACACCAAACATTTTGTATTGTTTTCCTATATAGTTTGAAGCCAGCATACCTTAAAGACCACCTTTTCCGATATAAACCTGTCTGATTACTCCAGTCACCTTCAGAAGGCCAGATTTGGGTACCCCTACCATCTGAAGCTAGACGGGTGGCAACTAGAGAAAGGACCTTCTCGGTTGTGGCACTAAAACTTTGAAACTCTCTCCCCAAGGACATTCATCTGTCTCAATTTTTGTATTCCCCCAGAGGATGAACTTTGTTGCTCAGTTTGGTATACCCCCTAATAACTGATATTGGCCTCCGGCTTGGTTTTTGGTGTTGTCTGTTTTATGTTTTGTACTGAATTATTGAATGTATAATGGTTGCTGTGGGTTTTCCGGGCTGTATTGCCGTGGTCTTGGCATTGTTGTTCCTGACATTTCGCCAGCAGCTGTGGCTGGCATCTTCAGAGGTGTAGCACCAAAAGACAGAGATCTCTCAGTGTTTTGGTGCTACACCTCTGAAGATGCCAGCCACAGCTGCTGGCGAAACATCAGGAACTACAATGCCAAGATCACGGCAATACAGCCTGGAAAACCCACAACAACCATCGTTCTCCGGCCGTGAAAGCCTTCAACAATATATTGAATGTATACTTTATTTTAAACATTTTTAATGTTGAAATATTTTAAAAGTTTGATGTTTGCTGCCTATTTGAGTGGAAAGGCAGCAGAGAAATGTAGTAGTAGTAATAATAATAATAATCAGGCCTTTTTTTCAGTGGGAACGTGGTGGAATGGAGTTCCAGAGCCTCTTAAAAATGGTCACATGGCCGGTGGCCCCACCCCCTGATCTCGCCCCCTCTTTTCCCAGAAAAAAAGCCCTGATAATAATAATAATAATGGTAGGATAACAACTGGAGAGTTGCAAACAACACCCTACTTGGAACGTGCCACATACTAAGGTGACACCTCAGTGATGCCTAGATTCTTGGATAAAATCCGAGACCATGAAGGACCAAAAAATTCCAGCCCAAACATCTGGTGCACTGTGATAACATGATGATGATGATGTTATTTATTTTGTCTGACAGGAAAAGAAAGCACACAGAAGGAGGCAGAAGATGTATTTCCATTATTTAGTTTGGTTTTGGATTCCTCTGTCCCTTGCTGATTCTGGAGCTCATCATCTTTGCCAGAGAACCTGCTTTTGCAAAGAGGGGGCTCTGTTTGTGAACTGTTCTGGAGTCCATGTTAGCTCTGACCTAACTTTCCCCCCTGAGACAGAACACTTGGATCTGTCAAACAGTAACTTATACTCCATTCCAAGCAAAGGCCTCCGGTCCCTCTGGAAGCTGCAGGTTCTCCTTCTGAGAGACAATTATATCAGCAGGATTGAGGAGAGAGCGTTCGTTTCCCTAGAAAGACTCCATAAACTTGATATCTGTAGAAATGAGATTTCCTTTCTTGGAAACAGTTTTTCACTGGGACTTATCTCTCTCCATGAACTCACTTTGGCCTCCAATAGGCTGCAGGAGCTGCACTACAAGAGCTTCAGGAACTTTGAAAACCTTCAAAAGCTCAATTTGCAAAATAATAACATATCCTCTATAGAAACAGGCGCTTTTCGTAGCCTCACCCGCTTGCGTAAACTTTATCTTCAGAACAATCAACTTCACACCCTCCACAATGGAGTATTTTCTATGCTGCAGCACCTAGAGGTTTTGAATTTGGAGGGCAACATGATCAAAAACATTGCTCCGGGAGTCTTTCATTCATTAAGTAGCCTCACCGTACTGAACTTGGTGCAAAACAAAATTGAACACATTCGATTCAAAACGTTCCTTTCCCTCCAAACACCAGGAACTCACATCTTGCTCTCAGACAATCCATGGTTTTGTGACTGTGACCTTCAAAGAGTTTTTGCAAAACTACACAGCGTCCGGAGGCTGATCTTGGATGACTACGACAATGTGACGTGCGTGGAGCCCCAGGTCCTCAGAAGCCTTCCTTTGTCCTCTGTGGACACCCAGCTGTGCATTGCAGAGACAGTGACAGTCCTTGTTATAACATTCACGGTCTTTGTTACAGTGGTGGCTGCCATTGTAATGGCTGAAAGGAACAGAAAGAAAAGGACAGGGAAACACTGGAGCGAGGACAGTGAGGTCTCCTATGAATCTCATCACTGCCTGAACCATTGACAATTTTACAATCTTTTTGCTGCTATTTTTCAAATTTTAAACACCTTTCGGTCAAAATGTAGTTGTATATCTAGTACTTCTTGTATCACTTGAATACTTGTACTTCTTGTATCAGTCATTATTTTCCAAAACATTTGGAGCTCTTAATTGTTTTTTCTCATCATTCCAAAGCAAATTTTAAATGATCCATCCCTCCATCCATGCTTTGGAATGATGACAAAATCAACATTCTCTGGTATCTAATTTATGGATTTCAGTGTTTTCTTAAGGACTTAGATAATATTGAATTACTATTTTATAAGTATTCTCCCTTGTGTTTGAATAAACTACGAATCTTTTCGAAACAAAAATGCCTGCAACTCTCTGGACTCTCTGATCCAAAATCCTTTTCTCATATTGCAATGTAAGTTTTGCCTTAACTTGTAAGAAAGCATATCTGTAATTTTGCAGTTAATGAAAAAAGACTTCTAACTTAGAAGGCTTAAAGTGTACTTATTTATTTTCCTTATTTGAAAATACAGGCTACATTATTGTCATGTGGTTCATTAGTAATATTGCAGAAGCTCTAATACAACTGTTGTCAGTTCACCCTAAGAATCCACCTACTTCCTTTCCTCCTGGACATTCCTCACCACAGTTGTTTTCAAGTATTTGGCTAGTTCAGCCATTGAGTATCTCCCTTAATACAATCAATAAATTGTTCACAGGTCGTGTCGCGCACAGGGCTGGGCACAGCAGGCAGGAGGCTCACTGGTACTGCAGGGCCGAACACAGCAGGCAGGAGTTCAGTATTGCAAGACAGCAAACCAGGGTCCAGGAGTCAGGCCAGGTGCCAGGGTCAGGCTATCAGTCAGGGAGTGAGAGAGCGGCAGGCAGAAGAGTAGTCAATAGGCAGGCCAAGGTCAAGTCCAAACAAGCAGTAGAGCAAGGTACATGAACGTCCAGGTAGCAGGGAGTGGCGAGCTGAGTTGCTTCCACGCTTGGTCTTCTCAGCGTCTTCCTTTATTGCTGTTCTAATGAGGGCCAGCTGTTGCCTCTCCCTCGAACAGCTCTGCCCGGCGTTGTGCTATTAGCCGGCTACTCCTCCGCCTTTCCAGAAACGCTGCCTTATCTCTAAGTTTCCTCCTTTCATCTGGCCCCAGAGGCTCGGATTTCGCTCTAGCCCTGGGGGAGTCTTTGTCTCTTACAGCCTCTGTGGAGGTTTCTGGCTGTTCCTCGTCCCTGACAGTCTCTGCAGAAGCTCCAGGCTGTTCCTGCTGAATTCCCTCTGGAGCAGCAGCAGTAGTTTCTGACTGCTCCTCCTCTCCCATAGCTTCTGCAGGGGCTTCCGACTCCAGAGGAGATTCTGCTGGCCCTTCCTGCTCATCCTCTGAGGAGGACTCTGAGGCAGTAGGTAAGGTGGCCAGTCGGGGCTGGGGCTGACTCATGACAGGTCGCTTCTCATCGTTTGTCAGCTGTTAGCTTCTCTCTGTGGGCAATTGTTTGGATCCAAAGCAGTTCTTATGTATGCAGAAGGTATTTCCCCGTAATACTGGGAGCATCTTTTCATGTGGTGCAAACAATAGAGTGGTATGAAATATCTGTTCTACATGTAGAGTTCCACTCAGAGTTCCCTGTATCCAATCGTGTGTGAGTTCAGGATTTCTTTTTCTTTTTCTAATAAAAAATGTGCATTCACAAAAAGAACAGAATACTATAAATGTAGGCATTATAAAAAGAACTTACTGTTGCCTGTCTATTTTTCTAGTTCCGCCCCCCTTGTGTTCAAGATGTTAAGATTGGCAAGTTGTTAAGAATGAATGAATTTAGCACATTCTTTTTTCCTAATATTTTTTATTTTTCCATATAAATTACATAAAAAATTAAAACAGTTAAACAGAAGTATATGCTATAGGTTAAGTAGTACTACACCAAAAAGCAAAGATAGATTTGGATTATAAATAATTGCACCATAATCCATGAGTTGTTACAACGTATCATACAATATTTCACTTTCCAATCATAACAACTCATACAAGGCCAAAGGAAGAGTTCCATTATGAATGTTATTGTTCCAAAACATAATAATGACCAATGTTCAACAAATTTATTTGATATATGTCTTCTAGACTGTACTCAGGGCTTTTTTCTGGGAAAAGAGGTGGTGGAACTCAGTGGGTTGCCCTCGGAGAAAATGGTCACATGGCTGGTGGCCCCGCCCCCTGCTCTCCAGACAGGGGAGTTTAGATTGCCTTCTGCGCCACCCGGCGCAGAGGGCAATCTAAACTCCCCTCTGTCTGGAGACCAGGGGGTGGGGCCACCAACCATGTGACCATTTTCAAGAGGTGCCCGTACTCCGTTCCACTGTGTTCCTGCTGAAAAAAAGCCCTGCTCCTGAACCAAAGTCACAAAGATAGGTTAGCCATATAGGATTTTAAAGGATGGTCTTGACAGGGAGCTACAATGGAGAATGCATGGGTTTGGTTGATATCAGGGAGGCTACTTGAGATAACAGCTGGTCTGAAGATTGTAACAGGTCCATGGGCTTCAGTAGGGGTGCCATAACCAAGAAACAGCCTGGCCAGGAAGGATATTTCAGAGCAAAGCACTACTTGGAGTGGAGGCTGTTGGTTCTGGGGCTGTTTCTGGGAGGAAAAACCAAGGAGTGTTGGTGTGTGTGTTTAGGGGAGATTTGAGTATACAAACTGGGATTGCGCATGCCTTGGAAACACAGAACTCCCAGACAACTGCTTTCACGCATGCTGAATAATGCACTTTTAATTCACTTTCAATGCATGTTGCACCTGGATTTTACTGTATGAAATGGCAAAATCCAGTTGTAAATGATTGCTAACATGCATTGAAAGGGGAATGACAGTGCACTGTTCAGTGTGCATGAAAGCAGTCAGATTATATACAGTGACTGACCTCATTTGGAAGCATACCCAGGGAAACTGTATTGCTTAAAGCTTTTTGATTACAATAAGGTTAAGGAAACCTAGGAGCAGTTATACCTGCATTACAGATGTCCAATTAAATAATGATAATAACCTTTTAATAAGTATTTAATCAATATTATAATGTTTTGGTTCTTGTTATCCCTAGATCTTAGCATCTGTTGCTTTATGCCTGAAAAATACCAGGCATTTTTTTTTTTAAAAAAAGAGGGTTCCAGGATTGCCTGGAGAAAAGCATCTTGTCCCTTTAATAGAGGCTTAATAATGGAATCTGCAGCAGCCGAAGCTTTTCATGGCATGAGGTAAATTGCACCACCTGGCAATTTTGCACCACTTGGCCATGAAGCCTCTGTTTAATGTTCTCCAAGCAGCTATTGTTGTTATTGTTGTTATTATTATACCCCACCTTTCTCACCCTAACCTGGATAGCCCAGGTAAGCCTGATCTGGTTAGATCTCAGAAGCTAAGCAGAGTTGGCCTTGGGTAATAACTGGATGGGAGACTAGGGTTACAGGGGCAGGCCATGGCAAACCACCTGTTAGTCTTTTGCAATGAAAACCCCACCAGGGGTCACTGTAAGTCAGTTGTGACTTGAAGGCACTTTCCTCCACCACCACCTTTCTCAGAGATTCAAGGCGGATTACACACAAGTGAATCTAATATAATCAATAGGGAGGATATTCACAGAGCAACATCACACACACCCTCTGTTATGACATATACATTCGGTTATGACGTCATAAATAGCGCCAGGAGGACGCTGTCATTCCAACAGTTCAGCGTTAGGCCGCGACATGTGGATTCAGCCCAGTAGCGAATATGAGGAAGGCGAAGAGAGAAAGGTTGATGAGGATGAGGAGAAACGGCGCTCAAAAAAAATCAGCGAAAGGGGAATGTTTTAAGAGGCCGGCGGGAGGAGGAAGCGCAGGCAGATGAACTGCGGAGCGCCTGGGTGAAAGGCAGGAAACTGAGCCCTGGGAGACCCAGCAGGCCTACCCGAGCCGGTCCCGCCTGTGGAACCCAACTGACTCTCCGGGCGGAGGGAGGCCGCAGCCGCCTCCTCTCCTCTCACGGAGGAACCGCCCCGGGAGCCTCCCTCAGAGGAAGGGAGATGGCGGCCGCGCCTCCCGAGGGAGGCGCCAACCGCCTTCGCCTTCCCGCCCCTCGCCTCTGAGGCGGTGCCGGCGTCTCATCTGCCGCCCGGCCTGGGCTGTGGGGAAGGTAAGCCGGGGCTGGCTGAGGAAGGAAGCGCAGGGCGAATGGCGGGCGCAGAGGGGGCTTCGGGGAGCGGACCCCGAGGCGGGCCGGTGGGAGTCTGCCCCGGGGTCGGATGAAACAAACGTCCCCGGTGCCGCCTGGCCTTCAGCCTCCTCTTCTCGTGTCGAGCCACATAGTGCAAAAGGGTCCCGACACGCGCTGCGCCACGTTTAAATGCATTTGTAAACCACACGTGTCGACCTGCACTCTTGTCACGCAGTAACCAAGGCGGGGCTGGTGGCTACAAGCGCGAAGTGCAGAGCGATTCCCACATGGAGAGAGGGGGGAAGAATGAATTACAGGATGTGGGGCTGCAGGTGGAGGATCCCGTTTCCAAATGCTCCAAAACCACACCTGTCCCTGCAAATAGAAAACTAGCATGGCAAGCACAGAGACAGGGAGAAGATCTCTCCCTGCTCTGCTGATTTTCTCTGTGTGGGGGATTTTATATGCAAAGGACCACTCCGAGCTGGAATCTGCTGCCTGTAGTCCCCACTTCAGATTAGATTCTAATTGTGATCGTTTACATGGAAATCTTACACAGTGCTTTATCTGGGGCTGCCCTCACATTTCAGCCTCCACACATGTAATGACTCAGTTCCACTGAAACACAGGGCCATTCCTCCTGCATCTTAAGTTAGGTAAACTGGGTCACATGCATCCTGGCTCTGTGGGGTGGATCCAACCATCCTATAAAACAAACAGTGCAATCCTGTGCAGAATTACTCCAGTCTAAACCCACTAATTTCAGTGGGCTTAGGCTGGAGCAACTCTGCATAGGATTGTAAGTAGCTTTCCTCCAACTTAAGTGGCTCTTCATACAGCCGAAGAGTCATTTATGTTAGAGGAAGACTCTTTGGACTGGAGGAGCTTTACATATGAGCCAAAATGAAAGGTGGGCTAGTTTGTTGTAATGGTTAACAGCAGCAGGACTCTATTCTGGAGAGCAGAGTTTGAGTCCCGACTCCTCTGCTTGAAGCCAGCTGGGTGACCTTGGGTCAGTCACAGCTCTTTCAGCCCCACCTACCTCACAGGGTGATTGTTGTGAGGATAATAATAACATACTTCGTAAACTGCTCTGAGTGTGGCTTTAAGTTGTCCTGAAGGACATTATATACATCAAATGTTGTTGTTAAATATTTTAATGGATAAACTTTGCTCTGTGGAGTGATAGGATCAGGTAGGATAAGTGCTTAAAGACAAGTGATAAAGTGTGGGGCCTGTGTGTGCGTGCATGCAGGTTTGTTTCACCTAACCTTACCTAGTGTTTCCTGAACTTTTGCTACCTGGGCCATTATTTCTAGAATAATGTTGGAGGCATCCTTCACTTAGAAAGTCAGATGTGGATTTTCTCAATGAGATTCAAAAACCATGGTGCTGTAGGACAGTTCAGTGATTGCTGCCTCTTTCTGTCCCACCTTGCTTTCCCCTCTGTCCATCAGGACTGAGGAATGGGACTATATTTTGGGGGAAGTTCAAGGATTTCCTCATTTTTGAGGCCTGCTTTGGAAAACCTGTTCTTTTGAGATGATATATACTGGCAGAGAGACCTGGAGATCAGTGTTGCAAGATCTGAAGAAAATCTGACATTGCTTAAAGATTAATTAATTTAATGGTTTCAGTTGAAGTGGATTTTGTGTCCCAGGTATCTGCATGTTCACGTCCGATATGAACTGGTATTTTATTCTCAACACTGTCCAGGGTAGTCTTTTTTTGCCTGAATATTGTTTGCACTTCACTTACACACAAAAGCCTTAACCATTAGTGGCGACAATAGCGTTTCATCCAGTGATACAAGAGGTTTCTCAACAGTTTCAAGAATCACAATAATGTACAAGAAGAAATGTGTAATCCTGAATTCATTCATTTAAAAAAAGACATCGGAGGCCCAAACTAGACCCGACTCTCTTCTTTATATAATCAGATGTGATGTTGGGGAATTAATGTTTTGGAACATGGTGGAGCATGTTTCGACTTGGAAGTTTGGCGCTGGAGGGGGTGTGGTTTGGCCTTCCCATCTATGCTGCTTACTTTAGCTGGGGAGTCCTGTTTACTGTGGGGCTGTACATGCTAGCAGCACACATGGTCCCATGGGGGGGGGGAATGGGGTGATCTTCCATTGGTAATTTCTGTTTGGTAAAACAGTATGGGAGGGAAGTGAAGTCCCTGCTCTCCTAACCTGAATCAGGCCTCAGCGTGCTTAATATTATTATTATTACTATTACTGTTGTTGTTAACAATAAAAATAATGCATTTGATTTATATACTGCCTTTCAGGACAACTTAACACCCACTCAGTGCAGTTTACAAAGTGTGTTGTTGTTATCCTCACAACAAACACCCTGTGAGGTGGGTGGGGCTGAGAGAGCTCCTAGAAGCTGTGACTGACCCAAGGTCACCCAGCTGGCTTCAAGCCGAGGAGTGGAGAATCAACTAACATTACTCAATGACACATTGGACTATAAAAAGATTGGGGGGAGGGGAAACTGGGCCAGGGAAGTTATCTAGTTTGTACTTGAGAAGAGTTCCAGTTTCAGTTAAGAGTGGAGGGGAGAAAGGAGATTGCAAGGTCAGAAACCAGCATGGTACTTGAGAGTATCATCCACCTCTACTGTATTCAGTCTATAAAATCTTTACGTTGCTTGGGGGGAAATTTATTTCATGTTTTTCTAGTGATTTCTTCATCCTTAAAATGATTAAAGATGGATAGCATTTGTATAGGACTGTAGAGCTATGAAATCATAGAGAGTACAAAAACGATACCATTGTATGGTACACCAGCCACAGAAGAGTGATTTTCTTATCATACTTTTGGTCTTTTGTTGATTTAATTATTATACCTGTATTTTTCTTTTAAGAGACTCTGCAGAATCTGTGGTCTCGAGTTCAAATCTGTATTGAAGAAACTGGGAAAGATGACAATCTATGCTTTATTTGTTAAAATGAGAGATTCTCGAGTTTGGTGTTCTTCTCTCTTGCCTTTTCTTTGTTGACAGAATATGACAACCTGCCTTCTGACAGGAGTGGATCAGACAGAAAATAGAAGTACAACATTTCAGCAGTTTTATAGGCTAGCACTTACTTTATTGATTAAGTTAAGCATGCTGATTAGACAACATGGGGCCTGTGTAGCTGAGGGAGCCCTTATTACTTATATATGAGTTCTTGTGGTCCTTAAGATTTGCAGTGGATAACTTATGAAATTTACCAGCTATATGATAAATAAAATGAACAAAAAGTGCATAGTGAGACATTTATGGTGATGGTCCAGTTTTATTTACTCCACTTTTCTTCCCAATTCAGAACCAAAGCAGCCTACAAAAATAAACAAAAGACAACAACAATAATATGCTACATATTGGCCTGGTACTGGATCCACTCTGCTGGCTCATCCAAGGCTACAGGCTAAGAGCCAAGGCTGTGGGGTTTTGCCCGAAGACGTCAAGGATACCTAGAAGAGGAAAGGAAAGCAGAAGTTCCGCTTATAGAGTTTGCAGAGGAATTTCTTCCAAGGAAACCGTTCCTTTGCTCAGAGTAACAGAGTTTTTTTTATTGCTGAAACTGCCTTTTATTAAAATAGACCATTGATCCACTGAGTGCACAACGATCAACTCCCTGGGGCAGTGGCTTTCCAAGATCTCAGGCAGAGATCTTACCTGGTGCTGCATCCTTTCAAACTGGAGATACTCTAGAAATTGAATTTTGGACCTGTGCTCTGCCACTGGGCCAAATGAACAGTGGTGTATATTTAAAATTGGTCTGTATTTCTTTCTCTGTTAGGTCCCCCACCCCGTGTGTTAGGTTTTTAAAAAATGTGGGTGTATAAAATTATAAATTTAATCTACACATTAGTTATATATATGAATTGTAAGTAACTTTTAAAAAGATCTTGTAAATGTCAGTTTCTGGGAATGTACAGGTGTGTTTCTGGGGAATGGCAGAATAGGAAAGTGTTACAATTGACATGTTAGCCCACTGTATTTGTGCACTGTAAACAGCTGTTGATAGAGGGAGACAGGATTGCAGCCAATCATTTTCGTAGATACGGGTGTGTGTCTCATACAGATGTTACCATGATCCATACTGGACAAAATGGAAAGGTATTGGCTGAATAAAACAGCATCCTTTGGAGGGCTTTCAAAATTGGCACAGGACAATAGTTTCATTGCTGTAATTTTTTTCCCATATTGAGTCACTAGCAGATATGCAAATTTATACTCTTGCTGGGTTATTTCTATAGAAACAGCACTCTCTCTTGCCCACTCTCCACTGAAACAGCATAGATTGGGACAGACCCCTGAACAAACTAAACTGGGACCTGTTGGCAATAAAAGGTAAGGCAATTCTTTGCTTTTCTGCACAGTACTGTGGTGTGGGGGAGGGGGAGCAAGAAAAGGAATTTTTTCTCTCTGTGTGCGTTGATTGATGGGGCATAAACAGGAGCTAGTGTGGGTGAAACTTCTCTTTATATAATACAGCAGAACCAGACTTCAAAACTCATGGAATACCTTTCATTAGGAACAACAAAACCGATACAAAAGAGTTCAAGCTTTCTGGTTCTTCAAAACTCTTCATTGTGCTATGTGTTTTCAGGCAATGGTTACCTCTAGGTTAGACTACTGTAACGCACTCTACACAGGGCTTCCCCTGAACCTGATCCGGCGGTTACAGCTGGTGCAGAATGCAGCGGCGCGTGTCATCACAGGATTGCTGATGCATGAGCATATAATGCCAGCACTGTGTCAGCTGCGCTGGTTACCGGTGGAGTACCAAATCAGGTTCAAGGTTTTGGTATTAACCTATAAAACCCTATGCAGACTGGGACTGGCGTATCTGCAGCACCATCTCTCCCCATACGAACCCCAGAGGAGTCTTCGCTCTAGTGAGAAACATCTGCTAAAGGTCCCTGGCCCCAGGGAAGCCTGCCTGGCATTGACCAGGGCCAGGGCCTTTTTGGTCCTGGCCCCAGCCTGGTGGAACGCTCTGAGAGACCAAGGCCCGGCAGGACTTGTTATCTTTCCGCTGGGCCTGCAAGACGGTGCTGTTCCTCCAGGCATATGGGTGGTGCTAGGTGGGCCCCCCTGGCCGGTTGACAGTAGAATATGCCCTCCCTACTAGCAATACCCCCATCTAGTAATTTCCTTTACTGCTAAGATGCTCTGGAGATGGCTAGGGTTTGGTTGGTTGGATTTAGTGCTGCCATGTTCATGTATATATATGTATTTTAATTGTGTAATTCTGGATGTTTTTATGGTTCTTAACTTATATTAACTGTTTTATGTATTTTAACTTGTATATGCTTGTAATCTGCCCTGAGCCTGTTGGTGTGGGGAGGGCAGAATATAAATCAAATAGATTTTTTTTTAAATGTGCCTGCGGGGGGATGGAGGAATGTTTCAGGCCATCATATTAAGATCTTGACTTATGAACATCATGTGTGAAATGCCAAGCAGGTATATATATTTGGAATGGTGCTGGTGTCAGGTTGCATCTTTGGCCTCCTGGGAGGAAGAAACAAAAAAATTTGAAAGCAATCAATTGAAAATATATTTTAAAAAGCAATTGATCAAATACACATTTAACACCATATGGAACACTCAGGTCCTGTAGAAGTCTGTGAGTAAACATGGCAGTTAATCTATTAGCACAGTATTTGAGGTTAACCTTATTTGGTATACAACATAGAGAGTGAAATGGAAGCTAAATTGGGTAGTTTTACTTTGGTGGGGACAAGCCGTCAGTACAGTCTTTTTCCAGTTTTTTTTTGTCTCCAGTTGACAAATCCCTCTCTGTACCTGCTGAATTCATGTATTCTCAAAGTCTGCAGATAGTTTCATTGGTCCAGAACAAAAACTACATAGATGCTATGTGTTTTTCGTTCTGGATTTTGCTTGGAACCAGTATGGCTACCTGCAACTTCTGGCTTGAACAACAGGATATTTAAAATACCACTTGGGATGGATCTGATCTAAACTGCTGTTGCATGGAGATGGTGATATCGGCATCTTTTGGATCAGACTGTAATGATTAAATTCTGCTTGCAATTTTTCTTGGTTTCAGTTTTTGAACTAGTAGTATCGTCAATAATAATTAGGTGCTGTTAAGTTGCAACCAACTTGTGGTGACCCCAGAAGCATGAAGTTTTCAAGGCAAGAGATGAGCAGAGGTGGTTTGTAGTTGCCTACCTCTTTGTAGTGACCCTGGTCTTCCTTGGAGGGCTCCCGTCCAATTAGTAACAATGGCCAACCCTGCTTAGCTTCCGAGCTCTGACAAGCTCAGCCTAGTCTGGGCAGCTTTAAATAATGGGTTGGATCCAATGATGCTGCTCCCAGTAAGGATTTCCATCAGTGTAACAGGATTTTCTTGCCTCCCTGATCCCTCTTCAGTTCATAGTGTTCCCAGAAATTCTGCTGCTGGTACAGAGAACCCTAAGGTGCAGCTGGAGGGGGAAATTGGGGTTTGTAGTGGAAAGGGGAAATGGCTCCTCTTTGGTTAGCAGAAGTCTATGGCTGGATCCAGCCCAATGTGATGAAGGTCAGAGATTTATTCTTTTTTTTTTTTTAGAAAAATTTTTATTGGGTTAGAATATTATTATTTTTACATTACATTCAATTTTCCCCAAATTTTTCATTTCTAACCCCCTCCCTTTCCCCCCCTTTTGTTGACTTCCAACAGCTTTCCCCCCCTCTGTCCCTTTTCCCTTACTTCTATTAAATTCCTCTATCTAAAACAGATATACATTCTCCATTATATTAAGCAGTACATCTTTAACTCCTTTACTTACTATACACCCAAACTGTACGTCCTTGGATAAACAATTTATCCCCTTTTCCCATTTTGAATATTTCTATATATCATAAACCTATATATCATAAACCATAAAAATTTCCCACATTTAAATCAAACAAATCAAACAATTTGATTTGTTCTCTATATGTTACTCATTTCATCTTTTTATGGTAATTCTATATAGCTCATCACATAGTCAATCAATTTAACTCTTCTGTACATTCAGTTTGGTGCATATAAATCTTATCAAAGAAAGAAAATATTGTTAGTTACTCAATCCTCATGTTTAAACCTTATCATTAATTATTCTCTATCAATGTTCTATCAATTAACCTATACATATCTATGTATATATATCAATCTATTAATCTAACTGCTTATAAGTTCACTTTTCTCTTCCTCCCCCGGTAAAGTCACCCCTCTCTTTTATACTTATATTATACTTCAGTAGTTCTCAAACTGCCACAGTTTTCCTCCCACCTCCCATTTCTTCTCCAGATGTTGTTTCAGCTTCTCCCAGTCCGTGTTAAACTGCCCTGAGTCCAGATCTCTCAATTTTCTCGTCATCTTGTCCATTTCAGCCATATACAGCAATTTGTAGATCCAATCTTCAATAGTTGGCACTTCTTGTACTTTCCATTTTTGCGCATACAAAAGTCTAGCTGCTGCTGTCATATAAAATATCAACGTCCTATGATGGGCTGGAATTCCCTCCATTCCCAAGTTTAGTAGCAGGAGTTCTGGGTTCTTATTTATTTGAAACTGTAAAATTTCACTCATTTCTCTTATTATTTCCCCCCAGTACTGCCTAGCTACCTCACACGATCACCACATGTGGTAGAGGGAGCCCTCATGTTTCTTACATTTCCAGCATTTATTAGAAGTATTCAAGTTCCCTAGCGCAATCTTCTTTGGTGTCATGTACCAACGATAAATCATTTTGTAAATGTTCTCTTTAATATTAGTACATGTCGTTATCTTCATTGTAGTTTTCCACAAGTATTCCCATGCCTCCATTGTTATTTCTTTATTAAAATTTATAGCCCATTTCACCATCTGTGTTTTAACTGTCTCGTCCTCAGTATACCATTTCAGCAGTACTTGGTATACCTTGGATATTCTTTTCTTATCTTCTTTAAGAAGGGTCTGCTCTAGTTCCGAGTTCTCTGTTCGTATGCCCCCTTTTGCAGAGTCCGAATTGTATAAGTCTCTGATCTGCCTATACTGGAACCAATCATAGTTAGGTGATAGTTCCTCTTGCGTCTTTATTCTAAGTTTAGATACTTCAATTTTAGTTATTTCTTTGTACGTTAAGCATTGTTGTTCATTATCAACAGCTCTCGGGTCTATCACCTCATATGGAACCACCCACAAGGGGGTTCCTTCTTGTAGATAAATTCTGTACTTCTTCCAGATTGTATATAAACTTCTCCTTACAAAATGATGCAGGAACATCGAGTTGACCTTCACTTTGTCATGCCATAGGTATGCGTGCCATCCAAAAATTTTTTTATATCCCTCTAGGGCTAATAGTTTCTTATTCTTTAATGTCATCCACTCTTTTAGCCAAACTAGGCAGATTGCATCATGATAAAGTCTCAGGTTGGGCAGTTGCATTCCGCCTCTTTCCTTTGCATCTTGTAAAACTTTTACTTTCACTCGAGGCTTCTTGCCTGCCCAAACAAAATCTGATATTTTCCTCTGCCATTTTTCAAATTGTTTAGAGTCTCTGATGATTGGTATTGTCTGTAGCAAAAACATTACTCTTGGTAACACATTCATCTTAACTGCTGCAATCCTGCCCAGCCATGACAAGTTCAATCTATTCCATTTGATCAAGTCTCTCTCTATCTGAATCCATAATTTTTCATAATTATTCTTGAACAAATCTATATTTTTTGCAGTCAGCTCAACTCCCAAATATTTCACCTTACTAGTTACTTCACAATCCGTTGTTTCCATTAACAATTGTTGTTTCTGCTTAGTCATGTTTTTGCATAGTATCTTTGACTTCTTTTTGTTAATGAAGAAACCTGCCAGGTCTCCAAACTCCTTAATCTTATCTATCACTTTTGGCATGTTCTCCAGTGGGTCTTCTACAATTAACATTATGTCATCTGCAAATGCTCTGACCTTATATGAATAGTCCTTTATTTTTATTCCTCGTATTTCCTCGTCTTGTCGTATTTGTATCATCAGAATCTCCAATACTAAAATGAACAACAATGGAGATAACGGGCAACCTTGTCTTGTTCCTTTACTAATCGTCAATTTCTTGGTCAGTTCATCATTCACTACAATTGCTGCAGTCTGGTCTCTATAAATTTCCTTAATTGCTTTGACAAATCTTTCTCCCCGTTGTAGCTTTTCCATAGTGGCAAACATAAAGTCCCAGTTTAAATTGTCAAACGCTTTTTCAGCATCTACAAAGAAGAAACCAACCTCTTTGTCACAACGCTTGTCATAATATTCAATAGCATTGATCACTGTCCTTAAATTGTCTCTTATTTGTCTGTCTGGCAAAAAGCCTGCTTGTTCCTCCTCTATAACTTCCGAGAGCCACCCCTTCAATCTCTCCGCCAATATCTTCGCAAAAATTTTATAGTCATTGTTAAGTAGTGATATAGGTCTGTAATTTTTCACGTTGGTCAGGTCTTGGCCCTCTTTTGGGATCAATGATATATTCGCTTCACTCCAAGTATCTGGAATCCTTTGATCCCTAAAAACTCCATTCATCACCTCTTTTAGGAATGGTGCCAGTTCATTGGCCATTATCTTATAAAATTTAGCCGTAAGTCCATCTGGCCCTGGCGCCTTTCCTAGATTTGCGGATTGTATTGCCTTACTTATTTCCTCATCAGTTACTTCACTGTTCAACTTATTTCTCCAAGCTTCCGAGATTTCTGGAAGTTTGGTTTTCTCCAGATATGATGCTATTGATTCTTTGTTTACTTCTTTTTTATTATACAGCTTAGCATAAAATTTATAAAAGGCTCTACTGATGGTAGTCTGCTCCAAGTACGTTTTATTTTCTTCACAGATTTTATTTATTGTTTTCTTTTCCCTTTTCTTCTTCAATTGCCATGCCAAATATTTCCCAGGTTTATTGGCACCCTCAAACGCTTTTTGATTCAATCTTTTAAGGTTCCACTCCAATTCTTTATTACTCATTGCTGTTAGCTGTTCTTGAAGAATTTTGATTTCCTGGTATATTTTCTTTTTTCCTGGTCTCTTTTTTAACTGTGCTTCTTTGGCTTTTATTTTCTCCTCAATCTCTTGTCTTTTCTCCTCTTTCTTTTTCCTTGCTCTACCATTTAAGTCCATTAGTATGCCCCTTACAACCGCCTTGTATGCATCCCAAACTTTGTTGGTTGGTACTTCTTTGTTCACGTTGTATTGTATGAAAAACTTTGTCTCTCTTCTCAATATTTCCATATTCTCTCTTTCCTGTAACAAGTCCTCATTTATTCTCCAGGCTTTCCTTTTTCTCCTTTTTCCAAATTTCCATATAATTGGGTTGTGATCTGAGCCTACCATCGGCATTATTTCTACCTCCTTAGTCCATAACGCTAAGTCTTTTGAGGCCCAGATCATGTCAATTCTTGATAATGTAAGATGCCTTGCAGAATAAAAAGTAAACTGTCTGGTTTTAGGATATTCTCTCCTCCATACATCTTCGAGAGTCTCTTGTTGAATCAACTCAAAAAAAAGCTTTGGCAATAGTCCTCTTTTCTTTTGTGCTGTTGTAGTCTTTTTGTCTAATTCCAAATCTGTCACTCCATTGAAGTCTCCAGCAAGAATTATCTGGTCATATGCAAGATCGTCTAAATGCTTCCTTAAATCCTCAAAGAAGCTTTCCTTTGCACCATTAGGTGCATAAAGTCCGACTACCAACACTCTCTTTAAATTCCAATTACATTCCACTGCTACAAATCTAGCTTCCACATCTCTCATAACAAATTTTGGCTGCAGCTCCTCCTTTATGTACAACACCACTCCTCTTTTTTTCTTGTTGGAGGCCGCTACAAATTCTTTGCCCAATTTTCCAGATTTTAAATATTTTACATCCTGTTTTCTAATATGGGTCTCCTGCAAACAAACAATATCACATTTTTGTTTTAGTAGCCAATGAAAAATATTTTTCCTCTTATTCGGTGAGTTTAGTCCATTTACATTCCAAGATAATACTTTACACTCCATATTCATAGTTTTGTTGGTAAGTCTTTTTCATTGTCCTTAATAAATCGCTCCATCTCCCGCTCAGATCTGATGCGTTTTTTTGCCCCTCCAAACTCAAAGGACACTCCTTCCGGTAGCTCCCATCTGTACCTAATATTCATGTCCTTCAAAGTCTGAATTAGCACTTTATATTTTTTCCGGTCCAATAACACTGATCTGGGCAGTTCCTTCATTATAATAATCGTCTTGCCATCAATCTCCAATGGATCTTGAAACTGTTTTGTCACAATCCTCTCTTTCATGTTTCTAGTTGTAAACTGCACAATCACATCCCTTGGTAATTTCCTCTGGGTTGCAATTCTCGAGTTCACACGGTACGCCACATCTAGGATAGCCACAACTTCCTCCTCCTCCTTCCCCAGGTATTCAGCCAACACCTCAGTCATCTGTTCTTGCGCTGACTTTCCTTCCACTTCTGGCAAGCCACGAAAACGTAGCTGCTTCTCCATATGTTTAGTTTCTGCAACTGACATTCTCCCCTTCACCAATCTCATCTCTGTTTGTTGCGTGTCTGCTAAATTCTCCATCGCGTCTTCTACTGTTTTAACTCTCTGCTGCGTTCCTTGTAGTTCACTTCGTATTGTTTCCATACCTTTTTTCACTTCTGACAGCTCCGATTTTACTGTCTGTGTAACCTCTTTAACCTCTTTTATCAGCTCCAATTTCGTGTCCTTAAGTTCTTTAATCATATCTAAAAGTTTTTTGTCCAGGTTTTTATCCAGGTTTTCTATTGCCGATTGCCACTCTTTTTTTGACATCGTGGGGCTTGCTTTAGCTCGCTCCCACGAATCCGCTCTCTTCCTTAACTCCGTGGCGTAAAATTTAACGTTTTTCTATTTTAAATGTCCCGGTCTTCTTATAGAAATTAAGTTTTAAAGAGTCCAAAATGTCGGGCGTCTTTTCTCTATGGTTTCTCTATGATTTTGTAATCCAAGATGGCCTACTTCCTCTTCCGCTGAAGCCGCGACCCTTCCCCTTTCAAAAATGGCGATTCCCTACTTCCTGCCCTCCAGCAAGGGCCGCTTCTCTCCAGCCACTCTATTGTTATTACGCACTTCCTGTCTCCCGTCTTCCCACAGCAGATCTCGCGATGGTGTCTTTTTCTCACAGCTCCAAAGCCACAGGTATTCAAAACAATAGTCCCATTTCTTTAATAACTTCTTTAAACTTAGTCTCTTTTTAAATTCGATTCCTGCCGAGTCTTCCCCTCCTTTTCACTAGTCTGTTGCAGTTTAAAAATCTACTTTTTTTCCTCTCTGTTTTTATCAATCTGTCCCGTCTCAGAAGATAATGATCTTTACCTTCTCTTCACTTTTCTCGGGTTGTAATCGCTGTTTCGATTTTAAGTTCTCCTCTCAGCTTCTTCCCCCAATCGATGCTTGGGTATGTAGGTCTTATGCCAGCCGAATTGGCCCCAAAACTGCCGCAGAGATTATAGCCGACCCGTCGCAAGGTGGGACCTCAAGGATCGGGGGGAGACTCGCTGTGTAGAGCCCCCCCTCGTCCGAGATCTAGCTCACCCTAGGGTCTTGAGCGTTCTTTGCCTGCTCCCCGCCTGAGAGCAGTCGGCCGCGGGCTATTTTCACCCCGCCGGCCGGTTAAAACGGCAGTCCGGTCAGCTCCGCAAGTGGAGCTGCGTTAGACCTCCATGGATCCCAAACAGGAAGTCGGTCAGAGATTTATTCTCATTGATTTCCGCATGACTTTGATGTAATATGTTTAGTGTCAAGGTGGCACATTTTGTTCCATTATTTATTTTTATCTGTCATTTGGTTGGTTTTTCTCCTGTGGTTTTTTAATCTTTCCCAGATCTTTTTGATCCATATCTCTATTTAAAGTTTGATGACATGAACATAATTACTCTTTCCAGTATATTACATTTTTTAATTTTACCTTTTGCTTATTTTTCTGATATTTAACAGATTGTACAATATATTTGTCAAAAAGAAGATGCTGGATGTTGGGAAATGGCCAATATTTGCTCTCTGCTCACATGAGGAGCTAAAATTAATTCGCCAGGCCTGTGTATTCGGTAGCAGTGGCAATGAAGTACTGTATGCAACTGAAAACGATGAGGTACCTATCAAAGAATCTGATTGTTAACAATGGAGTATCTGTTATTATCAGGGCTGTGGATGTGCCATAGCTCAGGGAAAAGTTAGAATTTGATCTGAAAATATCAGATTGTATAATTTTTAATCTGCAAGGTTCTTTGGAGTTTTCAGGACAGGTAGACATATGCAGCCTTCACCAAATAGACTAGTTCCGGAATGTATTGCTGCTCACTTGATTAGAAGTTTGCTGGTTATCACCATCAGCCCATCGCCACCACCAATATATACAATTCTCAGCATGGCCAAATCTGAGGATACTTAAATCCAGAGACTGGAGCTGTGAACAGACTAGACATATCTTTCTACAATCCTGAGAAAAGTCCCAGGTTTGCAGAAAAATCTGAAATTAAAAAAAGAAACATTGGTGGAGGAGGCAAAAAACGCAAAATGCTAAAAGGAGCACCTGTAGCTCTAAGTTAGTTTCAGGTAAGTAGGTGTATTGGCCTGCTGTAGAAGAGCATGATCTGGGTCTAATCACACCTTAAAAACCAACTAGATTTCCAAGATACGAACTTTCGAGAGTCAAAACTCCCTTTGTCAGATACAAGGAGTGGAAAAGTGTAGAAATCTTTATACCTAAGAGTAGCAGTTTTCAAGAAGAGAAACTTTAAAGGAAAATTACAATGCAAGATTGCTGAAATTGAGTTTATTTGCACATCTGGAACAATGGAGCCTCCCCAGGGTTGAATCAGGACATAGGATTTTTCTCACATTGCAAATACTATGTGGGGGGAACGAGCTGGTCTGTACGGGTTTCCCAACGTGTAACTGGGCCAGCCCAGCAACTGACACTGTGCAACTGTCTCATAACGTTCCCGCATAGAGGTTGCCAGGGGTAGGGGAAAGAGGAAAAGCTGAAGAGGGGGAGAGAGAGAGGTAGGTTGGCTGGTAGGTAAAAAGGAGAGAGAGGCAGGAAAATAGGAGAGGCTTTGGGGGCTTTTAGAGAAGAGAAAGCAGAAATAGGGAGAGGGAAATGATATGCTGCCCCCCCCCCCCGCCCAAGTCCTTGCAGGTTCCCCGCTGGTTAGTTCGTAGTTGCACTGTTGCTGTTTGTTGTTTGGAAGCTTCTTTTGGCCTGCTTGGGTGCAGCATTTTTTCTTCCTGATGGGATTTTCAGGTGCAGCCTGGTTCAGACTGGGGAGGGGTCTTCTCTACTACCAGAGTCAGATGTAAGCCCTGCCTTGAGCTGGGGGGGGGTGTCACCCTGTTCACTCTGCCCTCCTAGCTGCGAAGGGAAGGGGCTCTGTCTCCAAGTGCAATGTGTTGTTCTGTACTAACAGTGTCACTTTGCAACAGGTTTTCGCCCTTGGCACTAACTACAGCGGCTGTTTGGGAGTAGGAGATATGCAGAGCAGCATTGAACCCCGACGGTTAGATATGTTATGTGGCAAGAAAATAGCTTGCCTGAGCAGTGGAATTGGCCCTCACGTTGTCGCAGCTACTACTGGTACGTTCTGTGCTTTGAAACACGGCAGTATCTCCGAGTCGAACCCTTTGCCCTGGAATATTGGAGAACCATTCTAGTGAGGAGAGGCAGTGCTATGTAGTGGTTAGACTATTAGACTGGGCAGCCCCTAGGTTCACTCAGTTATGAAACTCTTTGCTTCATCTTAGACCTGGTCATTCTCTCTCTCTCTCTCCTTGTACCTCAGAAGGCTGTTGCGATGATAAAAGCGGAAGAAGATAATGTATATCACCCTAAGGTTCTAGGGAAAAAAACCCTCCCTGGCCCAATAAAAAATATTGAATTTTTAACTGTGGGAGGAAAGTGGGACATACTTTTACGCTGATGCCAACAGAATTTAAATATTAGATTCTGGCAGCTTTTTTGTATCTAATTTCTCATATTTTGTCATTGTTTTCCTTATCTGACACAATGTTATAATTTGGGGAATCCATCTGTTAGGATGCCAAAACGGAAGCATTCTTGTTAATGGTATCTAGAACTTGGGTTATGAAAATTTCACAAGTAGACAGAGGCAGGGTGAGCAGCCAAACAAGTGCGCAGAGAGATTAAAGTCTAGTCCGTTTGAGGATCCGGTGTGTGAAAATGCTAAGATTAGAGCCTGACTTTCCTGACTCTTTAGGACACACAAATGTGACTGCATTACGTGCTCCTTATTGGATGTCATGAAGCATAACTCACTTTCCAGGAAAAGCCCCTGAAGTGGCTCTTTCCTTGGTATGGAAACCACTCTTGCAGATGATATGGCCTGCTTTGATTTCACAGAACTCCCTGTTAGAAGCAAGAAGCAGCGGAAACAGATTTGCCCAAAACTTTCAGTTTGTGAATACTGCAGGGAGGTTGGGTTGGGGACTGGAAACAGAGGGACTGAACATAGCCTGTCCCCTTACAATTATATGAGCGTGCCATTTTGTAAGAGCCAGTATGGTGTGTAGTGTGAAGAGAATGACTACTACAGGGTAAGCCTGGGTTCAGAGCTCTGCTTAGCCATGAAGCTTGTTGGTTGACCTTGAACCCATCCCTCTCTCAGTCTTATCTTGCCTGCTTGTGGTGAAGGTAAGATACAGGATAGGGGGCATCACCTAAACCTCCTTTCAGGTAGAGTGGGATAAAAATGTGGTAGCTTATTTTTTCTAATAACCTTTTCAGCATGCTGCTTCTGGCACTGGTGAGCAAGGCTCAGAGCGTTTCATATTCTGCATGCAGTGCAAAATTTGGGGGAAGAATTTGGCACATGTATTTTTCTGTGTTTTGTTACTTTTTTACAGTAACAAGATCCCTTGGGATGGTTACTGTACCCCCCTTTTGTTTCAACTATTATCTGTAGTTTCTCCAACAATTTTTTTCAAAAGGAGGAGTGGAAATTTAATGCTTCATGTTTGCAAGTAGAGGTTAAGTCATAACTTATTTATTTACTTCATTTCTATCCTTTTTTCTGTAGATTACTCAAGACCACTTACAAATTTTAAACATTAAAAATGGCAAATTAAAAACAGACATTAGAAACATCAAATACCAATAGTGCCAATTGAGATAATGGGCTTGCTTATAAGGGCAAAGGCAGCCAGAATAGAGGCAAAGCACAAAAGAACTCTTTGGGGTAGGAGCTTCAGCCATTACTTATCTTTTCTGTCCTTTTAAAAGGTGGATTATTCATACTGCAATTAGCTTTCAGAGAATGATTTTAAAAGCTATTTTTCTCCTTTTATTATAGCTGGAGAAGTATATACATGGGGTCATAACTCTTACAATCAACTGGGAAACGGGACTACCAATCATAGCACGATTCCTTGTCAAGTCTCCACCAATTTGGTGAACAAAAAAGTGATCGAAGTGGCCTGTGGCTCTCATCATTCTATGGTTTTAACGTCAGATGGCGAGGTGAGAACAGCTGTTTCTAGGTGGACACGTTGTTTTTCTAACATGTACAAGAAAAAGGGGGAGGAATTGAGCCTTAGGTAAAAACAAATGTGTTGAATCTTTAGCACAGGTGACCATGTAGTCTGATGAAGCTGTTTATTAGGGCATTTTGATAACTATACACTCACTTTTGAAAGACTAAAACTTTCTGATCTTTGTGTGAAAACTTGTTTGTAACACATGCATGTGCATGTCTTCTTTTGCCTTCTACTTTAAGTGCTCTGGGGGCTTATAGGCTTTTGAGTTTACCAAGAGTTCTTCATTGAAAATTGGACTTCTGGAAGGAACTAGTGTATTTTTCTTGTAAGTACCTTTTAGTCTCTCAGGATTCCTACCTCCACATACCTGGGTTAAGGATATAGGCAGTCGCTGTGGTCACTGTGCTATTAGGAGAGGCAGGAGAGCTATTGCTGCATTCTGTGATGGCCAAAGGAGCTTAACGGTAATAAAAAGTTGGGGAATCAGGGAAGGAATGTGGAATTACAGATGGAATCCTTCCAAATAAACATCTGGCTGCCCCTGAAAACATTTAGCATGGCACTGGAGAAAGCCTAAGTGTTTGATTAGATGATAAGCAAGTTGGGTTTGGGGAAACCTGAACCCGTCTCCCGTTTAACGTGTGACCTGATGCTTGCATTTAAGGTGCAAATCAGCTCCCGAGAATGTGCAGAAGCAGGAGGTGCATCAACGTCCTGTTCACCCTGCTTGCTTTCTGTAGCAGAGGAGGGATGTTTGTCTTACTGCTGGTTCCACATGTCTGTTCAGGAGCCGCATGTTTGCTTGTCAAGAAACTGGTCTCTTTTACCCCATTTCTTGGCTTTCAAACCTTTGGTTCAGACTTTTGGATCTAGTCAGGCCACAAGAGGAATCTCTGGAAATTTACTGCAACTTTGTGCTAGCTGTTCCCAGAGAAGATAAGCTTAGGGATGGAACTTAGAGTACCCAAGGTGTGGATGGGATCATTTAGACGAGACCTTCAAGGCCAGGAACATTAGCACTTAGGACTCCAGTAGGGCTATTGATCTGATTGCAAGCATGTCTCATCCGCAGAGAGATGTGGGGTCACATCCCTTAGCAATGCCCTGGTCGGGCCATCAGATCAGACCATGTATTGGCCGACATGACTTAAAGAAAGGATCTTCAGTTTGTTCTTGGCTGCTTTCTAAGCCATGTTGGCTCTTAGACCTGTAACTGGTCATCAGTTTCTAAGCCGTCTTGTTCCTGGACCTTTTCGGACCTTCAGTTTACAAGGACTGAGACTTTGTTCTGTATGGTTTGACCTGACAAGGTAGTATCTGGGGTGGAAAACAACAAAGTCTGTTAAGTGTTTTAGATTAGCTATTTAGACTTTATTATTTTCTTCCCTGTCTTGCGCAGTTTCTATATTTGTAAAGTTTTGCACGATTCTTAATAAATGTTATTAATCATACTTTTGTGGTGATACTGGATTTTGAGGCTTCAATCGGAATCCAGTCTCTTGGCTTAATTGGCTTCGTTTACCAAATAACTGTTCAAGTGGAACTCAGTCTCCAGGTGTCCTGCCTCGCAGGGTTGACTTATTGATTAACCCTGTTAAGGCTGGAGACTTTGTCTCCTCGGTTTTTAAGCTTAGGATTAGTTAGAGGGAACTGATGGCAGCTTGTTATCCTGGGCGGCAAAGGCTGCTGCCCCCCAGACATGTGTTTTGCTTTTTGACCCCCTTCCTTAGCTCCTCAAGGACTTGGGGAATCCATAACATTTCTGGTTGGGTATATTTTTGAAAGTGACCCCGCAGAGTCAGAAGTCACCATGCTTCTTTTAAACCAAAACATACATTCTGGTTTTTCCCCCATCTCTCTTCTTTAATTGGTTCACGGCATTTGAGGCAAGCTATATTTTCGACAGAACCTGTTTAAAAGAAATGACCTTGTTATTGCAGAATGTATAGGGAAAAACCTGTTTTGTTGTAGGCTTTAACTTACTCAGTATTTGTACATGACTGTATAAAGCCAACGTTTTCTGCCACATTTGGGATTACATCAATGTAATGGAATTTATCACGGGATCTTCTTTGCCAGGTCTACACGTGGGGCTATAACAATGCAGGGCAAGTTGGATCTGGTTCAACAGCCAATCAACCAATTCCACGAAGAGTCACCAGCTGTTTACAAAATAAGATCGCGGTTAACATTGCTTGTGGCCAGATGTGCTCAATGGCTGTGATAGAAAATGGCGAGGTAAGAGTACCCATTGGCATTATAAGTACATTTACTCTGATTGTTTTTGTAGAACATTAGTGGTCTGATTACTGTAGGGCATTTAAAAATTGCACAGCACTAATGTGATTGTGATTTGCATGCATGCCGTGTGCTTCTACAACACACTTTCCATTTTCCTTATGTGTGCATGCATGTTTCATTGCTTAGTCCCATCACATGACATTTAGCGGTCTATGCAGAGTTGGGGGGGAAATCCTCAGAACTGGGAATTTGGCAACACTAACGCATAAGAGCGTTCAGGTTTCTCTAAAGAGGAGTCATGACTTCTAAGAAAACTTTATTTGGAGTGAGAGATTTTTTTTAAAAGACCCAAGAACAAGAAGGGAAAAGTCCTGGCGCAAATGTGTCAATAAGGTCACTATCCAGTATGTCATACTGGATGTTTTCTTACATCTCCACCTTTATCAGAACTTCCCATGCGTTGTTAGGAAGAGAGTCTTCACATTTTAATGATTTCTGACCTCTTTGGAACACTGATAAACACCCTGTAGAGTGTCAGTGGAGTGTGTGGGAAGCGGAGCAGAAATGGATATGCCTGCTTACAGTCTGGGGTTCAAGAAGAGCCCAGATTGTTCATTTTACTTTTCTCATGGTTACCAGTCACAAACCCCCAGCTAACGTCGTATCTTTTCTTGCATAACTTTAATGTTATTTTGGAACTGCATATTTTACATCTGGCTGAAGTCTCAGTGAGAAAGGCATACTATAAAATAAATAATATATATTTTAAAGTGCCAAATTATTATTAAGGTCTGCCTTTTCAAATACTACAGTCAATACTACTGTTAATTAAGGCAGATGGGGGGTTTTTTTCCCTGTAAGAGGTGCTTCTTTGATTAGTTATGGATTGTCCCTCACAGGTATCCTGAGGGTGCTTTCTTTAATTTTCAGGACAGTGCTCTCTCCATGTCATAATGCCAGCCTAGCCTTGTGGTGAATATTCACATGATGCTGTTGGCTGAGGCTTGGCATGTAAGGTCATTGTGTAGGACCGCCTTGGAAAAGTGTTCAGAAACTTCAATTGGTGCAGAATGCTGCATCCAGGATGTTGACGAGAGAAGGTTGTGGAGATCATCTCTCTCTCCATTTCGGGTCGGTGTGTCGACCATGAAAGCCCTCTACGGCTTTGGACCAGCATGAAAGACCACCTACCTTTTTTTACAAATCCTACCAGACCACTTCGGTAATCTTCCGAGGCCCTTCTTTGGGTGCCCATCCCTTCGGAGATTTGGCGGGTGGCAACCCAGGAGGGCACCTTCTTAAAAACCATTAAAAACAAAGCAATAAAGAAATTAAAACCAAGCTAAAATGCGCATACGAAAACATAAAAACAACAGGTAAAACACAGGACAAAAAGGAGGGATCACTGAGGGAATGCAGCAAGTTCTTCACTTGCTGGTGGAAGAGGGCAGCAGAAGGGGACAGGTGGGTCTTCCTGGGGAAGAGAGTTCTAGGGTTTTGGTGCCATGACTGAGAAGGCCCTCTCCTGGGTTCCCACCTGCCTGATCTCAGAAGGTGAGCACCTGAAGCGGGGCCTTAGAAGATAACCGCAGTGATTGGGAAGGTTCGGAAGGGAGTAGGTTGTCCTTCAGGTATGCAGGTCCCAAGCCATATAGGGCTTTAAAGTTCAACACTAGCACCTTGAATTGTGCCTGGAAACAGATTGAGACGAGAGGACAAAGGTGTGGGGGGGAGGGCAGGAAGAGACCAGAAGGTGGCCCCTAGTAATATACAGGTGTATTGCTGTCTTAGGCAGAAATGAGCAGCTTGGGGGGGGGGTCATCTTTATTTATTTATTTATTATTTTAGATTTTTATTCAGCCCTCCCCGCAAGCAGGCTCACAGCGGATCACATCATTTAAAAGCCACAGTAAATATCACATTTCCATAAAACTGTTTGAAGCATTTAAAATTCAATCAATATTACAAACAATTAATTAAAACAGATGGCAATATTAACCAATGTAGAAACAGGATGATGGACAACCTAATTGGACAAGCTTCTACACCCTATGCCTATAAGGTGGGGACAAGAGCATTTTGTTACAGATCTCAGGTGTACTACAGTAACAGAATTGTTAGGGGCATCATCTGTGTAATCTTCATAGAGTAATGAACAATTGGATGGAAAAAATGAGTTTCAAGAGGCGAAAACTGTTGAGGGGTTTTGGCTAAAAAATACTTAAATACGATTAGTGAATTTCAATCTGTTGCCTTGCTTTTCTTCCTCCCTCTTCTGCCTGCATACCAATCAAGATCTCTGTATTTCTTTTAAGATCTATGGCTGGGGCTATAACGGGAATGGTCAGCTTGGGCTTGGCAACAGTGACAGCCAACCCACCCCCTGCAGAATAGCAGCTTTGCAAGGCATTCGAGCGAAGCGGGTACGTATTGTCTTCAAGAGCATGTCTTTGCCGCAGTACATCTTAACATTATTAAAAACCAGGGCTTTTTTCTGGGAAAAGAGGTGGTGGAACTCAGTGGTGGAACTCAAGACGGCACAATGACGTCACTTTGGGTCAGCTGGAACAAGGCGGGCATTTTTTAAAGTTTAAATTGCCCTCGGCAAAAATGGTCACATGGCTGGTGGCCCCGCCCCCTGATCTCCAGACAGAGGGGAGCTTAGATTACCCTCCGCGCCGCTCCTGCTGAAAAAAAGCCCTGTTAAAAACTAAAAAGAAAATGTACCTTTAATAAGATGATAGGAAATGGTTCTTATTTGTATGGGGAACCTAACATGCTAGTCATAGTAATGCCGAGGGACGCAGTCCATTTTGAGACTGCTGTATATTGCATTGGGGCCTTCACCGCCTTCTGTAAAAGTAAGATACCTCTTCCCCCGTCCTTTCCCCAGTGGAGTAACGGTAGAATAAGAGTGATATGCATGATCCTGCCTAGCTTCTGATAATAGCCAAACTGCAGTGCTCTGCACCCACCGGAGTCTCCAAGTTGCTCAGTCGCTAAAATCTCTGATAGCTCCACGGGACCCATTTTTTGGTACATTTGAACTGGCTGTTTTTAACATGTTTTATCAGATTATAAACTTGTTCCAATATCAGTTAATTTTCACTTAAACTGCTTGCTTATCTGTTTGAACTTCTGACCACAGTATGTAACCACAGTATGTAACTACTAATTTCATTTATGATGGGACTCACATCTACCCTTTCTGCATCACCTCCTACTTCTTTACTTTGTGGCAGGGTAGGAGATTTTGTGAGCCACAGCTCACTTCTTCAGATAGAAAAGAACAAGAGCTTTACATTTGCAAGACTCATTCTGTAATTCACACCAGTCCTTGACTCCCCGCCCCCAACTTACCTTATAAAAGTTTCCTGGTAGGGTTTTCAATTGCATATCTATCTAATAAAGTGGGCTGTGACTCACAAATCTTATAATGAAATAAATGGTTCATCTTTTTAAAGGTGCCACTAGATTTTTGTTTGCTGTAGTGGTTAAGACCGCGGGGCTCTCATCTGGAGAACCGGGTATGATTCCTCACTCCTCCACTTGAAGTCAGCTGGGTGACCTTGGGTCAGTCACAGCTCTTTCAGAGCTCTCTCAGCCCCAGCCACCTCACAGGGTGTTTTGTTGTGGGGATAATAATAACATACTTTGTAAACTGCTCTGAGTGGGTGTTAAGTCATCCTGAAGGGCGGTATATAAATTGAATGTTGTTGTTATTATTTTGATAAGGCAGGCTAATATCACTCTTTCACAACTTTTATTGGTTCCTAGTATTCTATGGCTGCTGTTTCTGGAGGGTTTTTAAAAAACGACCAACATATTTGACTTGCAGAGTTACACCAGTAATAGAGGCTTAAGCCGAAAAAGGACATTTTTTGTGAAATTCAGAGAGCCAGAAACCATCAATCAATAAAAGTTTTTTAAAACTTTTACTTAAAAGTTTGTTTATTTATTTAAAAATAATAAATGTTTATCAAATGAACTTTTCTGTGGTTCTGCGTTGATGTTTGGTGTTGATAAATTTAGGCATTGATAATTCAAGCAAGCCAGTGCAGGAAACAAGAGAGGGAGGAAAAGTCCCAGAATTTATATTCAAAAAGAGTCCAGTAGCACCTTTAAGACTAACCAACTTTATTGTAGCATAAGCTTTCAAGAATCACAGTTCTCTTCGTCAGATGCATGGAGGGCAAGAAGAAACTGGTCAGATATATAGGTGGAGAGGGGAGGGAGGAGTAGATGCAAACAGTCGCTTCTGATATGAAGATCAGTTTGCTTCTGTTGAGGAAGTCAGTTACTTCTGATAATGAGATAACCAGAAGTAACTGACTTCCTTAACAGAAGCCCTCCCCTTTCCACCTATATATCTGACCAGTTTCTTCTTGCCCTCCATGCATCTGACGAAGAGAACTGTGATTCTCGAAAGCTTATGCTACAATAAAGTTGGTTAGTCTTAAAGGTGCTACTGGACTCTTTTTGATTTTGCTACTACAGACTAACACGGCTAACTCCTCAGAATTTATATTGCGGCTGCGTTTCTGTTATCCAGCAATGGCTCTGCATCCCAAAGGTAAAAAGGAAAAGATAGTCCCCCGTGCAAGCACCAAGTCATTACTGACCCATGGGGGGACGTTGCAGCACAATGTTTTCTTGGCAGACTTTGCCATTGCCTTCCCCAGTCATCTACATCTTACCCCCAGGAAACTGGGTACTCGTTTTACCGACCTCGGAAAGATGGAAGGCTAAGTCAACCTTGAGCCGGCTACCTGAACCCGGCTTCCACCAGGATCGAACTCAGGTCGTGAGCTGAGCTTGGGCTGCAGTACTGCAGCTTACCACTTTGCATCCCAGAATCAACACAGAAAAAAACCTGATTCAAAGAGTCACAGTACCAACTGTGGGGAATTAGGGGGATTTTTGTAATAGTACTCTGCTGCCAATTCATAAGCTCCCCTATTGCCACTTACCCACATATAGTTCAAGACTCCAAGACACAGTGATTACAAAAGTAAAATGAATTTATTCAGAATAAGTCCAGACACATATCACCCCTTTTTAGGCACGTGTGTAAAGATCAGTAACATTGGCGAGCTTTAAATACCCTTCTCACTGATAGTTTACAGAATAATGGTTATTTGTTTGCAGAATAACAGATCAAAGGTTAGAACAAATAATACATTCCCCAGGATACATGGCACCCAACAGGTCTGATTGACGGGACAATCAGATCTTACTGTAATATAAACATTTCAATACTAGAGTCATAATTTTGTCATGGGTTTGAAATTCTTATGGGAAATAACACGATCAAGGTTAAAATCTTAGTTGGAAAGTGAAAACAAAAGAAAATATTCATAGTTAAAAGGAACTTTCTCTCCTCACTTCAAGATTGAGCTGACCTGTCGTTTAATCCCAGAAGCCAGGGAGAAAGAATCTGCCACTGGGGCAAATTTGCCTTTTGTGTGTGTGTTCAGCTTCAGTTGTACTCACACCTGAGTCATTAGGTGAGAGGTCCTTAAAAAACCCCTTAATAGTTCTGCATCGATGTTTGTTTTCTGAGCCAGTCCTAAATACTTTAGAAAGTTCTTAGGTTCAGAATCAGCATCCATATGCTCACAGCTGGATCAGTACTGTTACGGACAGCATTTTCTCCAAGTTGGTGATTTCTATCCCTTACTAGAAATCCTCTCTTCTCAAACCTTTGTTTTCTACTCTCTGTTTTCTCTGAGTCTTTTGTCCATTGTGGGGCAGGGATTGCATAGAATCGTCTTGCAAAGTTAAGGTTCACCTAGTGGGGAAGTTAACTTTGAAGCTGCATCATCCAGGAGGGGGTGTTATTTACTAAATGCAGGAAAGAAAGTTGCTCACCCCTCAAGAGGGACATTAACAAGAACTGCATATTTATTCCCCAAAGTAAACCACGTAGAAAAAACAGTATTCTTCCCTTATAACAATGCCTAACCAAAAGAGAGAGAGGCTCCCCCAAGTATAGACAAAACAAGGAGTGGACAAGCCAGGCCATTGATTATGGTGTGTTGTTCTTTGGATCTTGACAAACTTGTGGTTTGAATAGCTGGCCCTGTGAGATTTTCAGGACAAGAGACTAATGGAGATGCCCCTGTGTTGGGCTACGGACTTGTGGATTTCTTGTCCTCCTGTGCCCCTTGTGATTCCAGTCCTGTCCGGAAGAGAAGAAACAACATTATTACCTACAGACTGCACTGAAACCAGCTATTTATGACTTACCTTTAATCAGTGGCTTTTCACCTGAGTGGATTGTTCACAGCGTACCTAGAAAGAGAAGAATAAGAGAACCATCATTTTATATGCATTGGACTTGATAAGTTGAATATGTTGAAAAAGGAAACATTTTGCTGGAAAATTAGATGTAAGGAAACAAAAAGGTGCAAAAATAATTCACACAAGAAAGAAGCAAAATTGAAAATAAAGTTTCCAAGTTGAACCAGTAGGGAGCAGAAAGTTGATTGTTTTTCTGTTTTGAGCTAAGGGCTGTGTGTGTTTGCTGTCCTTTTTTTTTTTTTGGTTCACTCACAATATCCCTTGAATATTACCAATTTCAATATTTAATTACCTAAAAAAGTTTTTAATATTCATGGGGACATATCCTTGTTACTTCTGTGACAATTTGCGAAGACAATAAAAAGCATCCCTCTCCCCCACTTTTCTTGGAAGGCAAATCTTTAAATTTATATATCGAGGTATTTCTTTTTTATGCTAATTATACTTTATTGTAGTGGAAAGTGCCCTCAAGTCACAGCAGACTTATGGCAACCCCTGGTGGGGTTTTCAGGGCAAGAGACTAATGAAGGTGGTTTGCCATTGCCTACCTCTGCAATCCTGGTCTTCCTTGGAGGTCTCCCATCCAATTACTAACCAAGGTTGACCCTGCTTAGCTTCTGAGATCTGATGAGATCAGGCTTACCTGGGCCATCCAGGTCAGGGCATACTTTATTAGTCAAATTAAATAATATATGTTTCTATACCGTTTCGAAAAATTAGAAACTTAAACAGAATTTCTATGACTTCTGTTAGTGAAAGCTCATGTCCAAATTTACATTGTTAATTCATACCTTTTATTTCTTATCTTTATTTATAATTAAGTGAAGTAATTTTCCCATTTCTTTTTAAATTCTCTAATGGGCCTTCTATTTATATAATTTGTTAATATTGCCATTGCCACATATTCTGACATTTATGTTTGCAATTTTCTCTAGTTGGGCATTTTTCATCTTTCTATTTACTTGTCAATACTACTCTTGCTGCTGTTAATATATGCATAAACAGTTCATGTAATATTCTGGTCAGCATTGTCTGGCAGTATTCCTAACAGCATAATCTCTGGCTTCATAGCAAAATCTGTTTTAAGATCTTTTGAATCTCCGCATGTATTTCCATTTTTTTTGCATGCCCACCACATGTGGTAAAAGGTGCCTTCTATGGCTTTACCCTCCCAACACATCCATGTATATTTCTTACCCATTTTTGCAACGTCTTTTGGAGTTATATACCACCGATAGAACATCACATAGCAGTTTTCTCTTAGTGCTTGACTTGCAGTAAATTTTATACCCTTTGTCCATAAATCTTCCCAGTGTTGGTATCGAGTTATTTCTGAAAGGGAGTCTACCACTGGATTCTCCACAGACTCAGTATTGATACACGTGTGGTTAGAAGTCTGCAAACAGTTCACTTGGAGTTCAGGCTTTAGCTATTATTTGTAAAGCATCATTTGTGTATCTGATGCTGCAAGACACTTTGCTTAACAAAAAGTTCTCCCCAAAATTCATTGTTCCAGCATTTTAATGAGGCACATTTTATATTTTCAGGTATAAAAATTAAAATGTAAAAACACAAATTAATGAAGGAATTGATGATACCTTTTTTTTTTGGTAGGTTGCCTGTGGCTTTGCACATACACTAGTGCTGACAGACGAAGGACAGCTGTATGCCTGGGGAGCCAATTCCTATGGCCAGTTGGGCACTGGTAAAAGAAGTAATCAGTCTTACCCAGCACCGGTCACTGTGGCTAAGGACAGGTAATATGTTAGGCAGAACTTATTCAGTTAGCCATTACAAATGGTATCACAGCAATGATATTTTTTTCTCATATTTTATCTCTAAATTAGGATCTTTTTTAAAAGTGCTGTTATTGGATCTGGGTTTAAAGCATGCAGTTCCATAATAGTGTTTTTGAAAGCCAGGAGAGGGTGATTCAGCACTAGAGTGTATTTACTGATCTTTATTTGATCCATATTAATGGTGAACATGAGTTTCCAAATACATGGCTGCTTTCTTTCCTCTGCAGTTCAGCACTGGGGTAAAATTGGAAGTGGGGGAAGTAGTAAGGGAAAAACAGCAGACAGAGAAATGATTAAGTACCACTGTCTGCTGCTGTTTCCCTGCAGATTGTCCCCTCCCAGTGCTTTGCATAGCATCGATCTAATTCTCAACATGGGTTCATCTGTGGATACTTAAATACAGAGATCAGAGCCATGAACATACAAAACAGATTTCTACAAACCAGAGAAACATTGCAGCTTTGCAGAAAATTCTGAAATCTATCTGTCTGTCTAATCTGAGGTTAAATCCCCCCAAGTAAGAGAAACAGCACCTGTGCCTTTCAGAAATGGATGCCTTCTGAGATCTCAGTGGCCACTGTGGGGGTTGCTAGGCAACCACAGCAGTATTGCCAACCTTTAAACCTTGCTTTTTTCCCCCTCTCTCCTGCCCTGGAGAGAGAAATCATTGGGCCAGGCCCAGCAACGTCCACCAAACAACTTCCTAACATGCAATCTGTGCAACTCACCCAGGTATGGTGGTGGCTATCAGATAACGTAATGCTGCACAGCTCCCCTGGGCCCTGCGGCAGTCTCTGCACAACTTGCGCAACTTGGTCAGGCTTGGCAGTGGCAACCTCACAACTCATCTGAGCAACTTGCCACTGCGTGATTTTTGCAGTTTGGCCAAGCTTTTCCCAGGGAGAGACTGCCATGGGGAAGGAAGGAGGGAAAGCTGAAAGCCAGTGTAGTCTAGTGGTTAGAGTGTCAGACTAGGATCTGGGAGACCCAGATTAAAATGCTTACTCGGGCACGAAAGCTTGCTGGGTGACCTCTCCTCTTCACGGGGTGGTTGTGAAGATAAAATGGAGGAGAGGAGTTTGATGTGAGCGGCTTTGGGTTCCCATTGGGAAGAACGGTGGGGGATAAATGAAATACGTAAATAATAAAGAAAGCTGAAGACTAGGGGTGACTGGTGAGTGACAAGGAAGCCAAGAAACAGGGATAGTTATAGAGGCTGCCAGGAAGAGCGAAACAGTGTGGGGAAGATACAGGGGGAAAAGAAGAGACCCCAGCACAAGTCCTTGCTTGTTTTTTTTCTAATTTTGAAATCACCTTGAGTCTCAGGAAGAAAGATGGTCTCTAAAGTAAATAAAATAAACGTTCAGTACAGAAGCAGCAGCCAGACACTAGGAATGGTTGAACAGTGAGTCTCAGTGAGAAAGGCGGACTGTAAAAAATATATTAAAAATTAATTTATGTAACAAAATGGGAACGTGGTTGGGGTATTACGCTAACAGTTGGACAATGGATATCGATTTGGTCATCAAAATTCTTCAATAACCCGGTAATAAATATTAGACTACAAACATTCAAAATTATAACACATTGGCACTAACCCCGCCCCCCAATAAACTGGCTGTAATGACAAAAAATACTCTCCACGTTGTTGAAGGAAATGTGGGGAAATAGCCAAACGTCGGTGGAACCGCAACAAGATAGTTGGTTATTGGAAAGAGATCCTGTACAATATATACCAAATAAGGGGTTACAAGATTCCCCTCCAACCACATGTAATTTTTTTCAAATTATGGCAAGATATAAATATACCTACTATAAGAAAAGGATTAATCTCAATTAAGTGCAGCTAAGGCAGCAATTCTGGCAAATTGGAATTCAAAGAAAAGTCAGACAGTGGATCAACCGTGTGCCAAAATTTGGGATCATCTAATCATTGAAAAAATTACAGACAAACTTCAAAATACAAATGAGAATAGTAAAACCACTAGTTTGTATGAAAAATGGATGCCATTCGTTGAATATATTATGGCCAATAATACACAACCACCTAATAAACTATATAAAACGACATGGGTCTCATAAGAAATAAAAACTTCAAATAAGTAAGTTAAATTTGTGCATGGAAAAATGTAAGTCAATTATTAAGATGTTTGCAATTATAGATATTGTTAGAATCTAAGTTACAAATGTAATCTTATTTAAGCACTGTTAGTTCTTGTGTGTTCTTAATTAAATTTTTTTTTAAAAAAAAATGTAAAAAAAAAATTGCCTAAGTAAATTCATGTTATCCTACTGAGTCAGAAGATTGGTCCATAAGACAGCAGTTCTAGCAGAGAACCCCTGCTGGTGTTTAGAGATTCATTCGAAACCTGATTCTGTAAGATGCACACAGGTTTGCACACCGGGGTTTGCATTCAGTGCTTGGGCAGTTGAGCTCGGAATGGGTGCGAGAGGCAACGAGGGCTTTGGGTGAGTTCTCTAGAAGCATGTGCTCCTGCCAGGAGAGACTTCTGCTAAGTGAGGTGAGTCGGCAGCCTGCTATTTGTCTGACTCCTGGGAGGAGTGGTCACAGCTGCAAAGCAAAGTTCATTAGAGTTTTTTGACTCTGTAAGAAGCGCACAGGTTTCCTGGGGCTTGCATCCGGTGCTTTCATACAGGGGAGTTGAGCTTGGAATTGGTGCGAGAGGCAAAGAGAGGTAAGTGTGTGTGTGTGTTTGCTTTAGGCTGTGTGGTTTCTGAGCTGACTGGGGTGTGCCTGTCTGAAAATCTCCTTCTGGCTTCTGGTGTGTTCTTTAGAACCACGTGGCCCTGCTGGAAGGGGCTTTTGCTGAAAGAGGTGAGTTAGCTACCTGCTGTTGTCAGACTCCTTGAGTTAAGGCCACCGCTCGCTCTTGGAGGTTTGTGTTCTGGGTTTGCATCCAGGGCTTTTAAGCAGGGCTTCTAACAGGGGAGTTGTGCTTGGGGGGTTCAGCGAAGGGGATGCAAATTTAAATAAATAATGTCAATATTTAAATAATGTTAGCAAAAGAAGGCAAATACTTCATGTACAGGCACTGTAGGGTTGTCCGCACTTCACATCTCACAGTTAAACCATCTGACATGATTGATTTGCAGCACAATAGCCCTGACAGCTATAGATAGGGGCGGGGTGTGGAAAATTTTTCACAGCAAAAATACAGCATTGAAAAAATTTCTGCCCTACATCACTGCCCCTTTCAAGTTGTTTGGCAGCAGCTTTTCTGTGCCATGGTTTTTACTTTTAACCACATTATTCATTGAATATATATTTTACTCAGGAGCAAGCCCTGTTTTAAATGATTTCATTTAAGCATGCATTCCAGTTAGTGGAATTATCAGCACGTTTGCAAAGAATTTGTACGGTTGTGGGGGGAATCCGTGAAGTCCTGGAGCTTGATTCAGGTAGGTAGCCAGGTTGGTCTGCAGTAAGAACAGTAGCATTTGAGTCCAGTAGCGCCTTAGAGAAAGGCTCAGAGATCTCTAATCCTCATATCCGAAGAAGGGAACTTGGTCTCTCGAAAGCTTATCGCCTGAAAATCTTTTGGACTCAAGTTCCTGCTATCCTGGAGCTTGATTAAACTTCACAGAAAACAGCGCAGCGTTTTTGATTACAAAAAGGACACCTCCCATAAAGCGTTGTCGTGTCTGCTAACTTGGGGCACGTTTACTTTATACAAGAAATCTCTCATTTTGTTTTCACCGGATAAAACTTGTGGAACGGAACTTTCTCACCTTCCCCCTTCCTTGCTGTAGGTGTGGCGCTAGGATCTTACAAGACCCTATTGATTTAGTTTATATGCCGTTCAGCCTTGTGTTACTTCCTCATCTGTCTTCTGGATTTCTTTTGCTAAAAACCAAAGGAATAGAAAGCTTGGCAGCCAGGGGCCACGGAGTACACGGCGCGTGCAGTCCTTAAAGGGGCTCTTGTGTGCTCTTGGCGTCCAGGGCTCTGAGCTTTGCCCCTGCGTGTTGTTCTTACGCCACTGTCTCACTTGCTTTTGCACTTAGGCTCGTCGAGGTCGCTGCGTATCACTCAGTCCACACTTCTGCTGCTAAAACGCAGGGTGGCCAAGTGTACATGTGGGGTCAGTGCCGGGGCCAGTCCATCACTCTTCCGCATCTCACTCACTTCACCTGCACGGATGACGTGTTTGCTTGTTTTGCTACTCCTGCGGTGACGTGGCGTCTCTTGTCTGTAGGTGAGCCTCAAATGCGTTTTCTTGGGTTTGCATTGCTGCGTCATAATTAGTATTTGAAGGTACAGAAACAATGTTGTTTTCAGTTGAGCTTGGGTCTCAGCTTGTTGAAGCTGTGTTCCCTTAGAGTCTCTATACATGAGACGCAGTACACGGGGATGCTCAAGGGAAGCGAGGTGCAATGTTACCCAGGAAGCCAAGTTCTTAAAAGGACAGATCTACAGAGCCTGCAAAAATCGCTGCTCAGAGGGTTTCTTTCCGCCTCCCAGAAGGGGAGGTGAAACTGACGGAGCTGATGCTGGACACGAAACTTTAAAAAAGATCTACATATATCTAATTGAAATACCTCTGGCTTTGGGGAGAGGAGGGCTGTTCTGCGGAATGGCAGAGGTGGGATGCCTCCCTCGATGCAAGATGCCTCTCCTCTGGCCCTCTACATTAATCAACCCACCGCAGGCTTCCACCTTTTATTTTCCAATGACCTCAGTAAACCCCTTTGCAAAGGCTGGAAGAAAGGCGCTGCTCCCACTCCACTTGTTAGCTTGGATGGGAGATTAAGGAGTGCTTGGGGGTAACTAATCTGCCTCCAGGGATTTGGAGCAGGTGGAGTCCCCCTTCCTTGTTTTTCAGAGTTAGCCCACATGCTGCTGTGGACCAGAAGGGAGGGGAAATTGACAGAGCCTTCAGGGAAGCAAAGAGGAAATACACCCTCTGAGGAGCAGTCTTGCCGAGCCAGCTCTAAAGAGGTGAAAATGACAGAGCCTTCCAATCTGCCTTTTTACACTACAATTCCCAGCTAACATTGCGTCTCCCTTCACTTGAACATCTTCGCATCTCGTGTATAGAGACTCTCAGTTGTGCCTCCTGTTCTCTGTTTTATTATTATTATAATAACAACAACAATATTCTATTTATATACCGCCCTTCAGGACAACTTAATGCCCACTCAGAGCGGTTTACAAAGTATGCCCTTATCATCCCCACAACAAAACACCCTGTGAGGTGGGCGGGGTTTTCTCTCCAAGGGTCAAACATATTATCCGTTCTGTCTCCTTTGCTGCTGGGTTGCAAATGCCAGAGAGGAAGCCTCTTCCTTCCTGGGCTGCTGGGATCTCCTTTTTTGGCTTGGTGCTCATATACTCATACACCCTACTTGTACACTGGATCCCCATCTCTTGGGTATCTTTAAATCAGACTTAAGTGGGGAATGTTTGTACTGGAAGCCTGGCCTGAGTGTCTGCCAGCACTTTTCCCTTGGCAGAAACACCCAGGTGCCACTCTGCATGCTGGCAGTATTTTCAATTAGAGTCAGACTTTGTTCTCTCTCTTCACCAATGGAGTGGCTTGAGAAGAACAACTCCGGTCTATTCCCATCATGTCCCGACTTTATGTGTGGATCTGTTGGCAAGGAGGGGCCGCAGCCTGGGAAGGCAAACGGCAGGTCGACGCTCTTCCTGAGCAGCAGTTCCTGCCCATTTGGGAATAAAGTTAGTCGAGGTCCATGGGCTTTCTTCTTAAATTAAAATCGGCACAGAAGCTATTATAAGATTTAATGCTAGTGAGCGGAGAGCGACAGTGGTGGTGATATTCTTGGCTCCTGTATATCCTTTTTGTTTTTCATGTTGAGATAGGAGCCTAATTATGCCAAGCTGCTGTGTGTCTTGGGGTCTGGGGCCCAGGTTGGGGCCTGGGATGGAGAATTTAGGATGCTGTTGCCCTGCTGAGGGGGAAAGGCAAGAGCTTAGTTGCAGCCCTGAGCTGTCTCTCCGATAGTCCGGGCCCCTTTCCTGGATCTTAAAAATATATTGCACCTATATTTTGTTGTTGAGGGGAAAGCAGAGAAAAATCAGTTCTGCGAGGCAGAAACTCAGTAGCAGGCAAATTACACCAGTCTTGGAAGGAAGGCCCTCCATGAGCTGCCGTTGTCAACTCTTCTTGGTTTCATTTTTGTGAAACTGAAGATCTCGGAGACACTTGGAGTGTCAATCAAAAATCTGGTTTAATGACCTGCAGGGGATGCAGCAAGTTGCTGGGATCAGCCACCGCCTTCTGCTCTTACGATGGATGGGTTTTATTGCTTTATTTGTGTTAAATTTGAATTGTATTGTCATTGTGGATGCTAGCCACTTTGCTAAACTCAAGATTGAAAAGAAAGGGATAAATGGCATAAACCATGAGAATTTTCAGCTGCTTGTACAACAAATGAGGATGTGGTTAGCCCATCAGTCACAAGCCAGACTAGACAATTCCTGTTACGAAAAGAAAGACTGGTGTGGCAAGTGCAAAATTTCCCCTTCTATGGAGGAGGATGCCAACCGACATAACCTCCCCATGTACTCTTCATATATATTCTTTTGCTGAGGTTTTTTTTCTCACGGAATTTTGTAGCAGAGTCATCTGTTTCTCTTAGCTGTACAGAGTGAAGTTCTGCTTCTTGCTTGTTTGCATTGATGCAGGTTTTCTTATAAATCAAGAAGTGCAAGGTAGTTTTTAAAATGTATTCATTAATGCCTTTATTTTAGAACCTGATGACCATTTAACAGTATCTCAGTCACTAAAGAAGGAATTTGACAACCCAGAGACTGCAGATTTGAGGTTTCAAGTGGATGGGAAATACATTCACGTTCATAAAGTCCTTCTCAAAATTCGGTAGGGAGCTACGCTGTACTTATATTAATCCCCTTGGCAACCATCTGCCTTTTTTGCTTTGTTTTTCCTTTAACATTAAAACACTTACACTTGTTCTTGACTCATGTATTTACCTGCCATTTAAGTGAGACATAAATACTGCTTTTTAGCTTTTTGGAATGCTTTGCTCCTGGATTTCACTCAGTTGGGCCAGATTGCCAAGAATTTGTATTCTGCTATAGATTTATAGAGTTCTACCCACTTTGTGAGGTGTGCTGTTAGTAAGGCTAGCGATACCACGTCATGAAAATTTGGTGGAAGTGCTTGCAACTCCACGACACCCTTGTGGACCATAAGATAAGCTGCATGGGAGCAGTTGGCAGTGGCATTGGGGCTATAAAATGCAGCTATGTGGTTCTGCATGTGTGACCAGCAGGTCATTGTCTCCCTCCCCCATTTAAATGAATGATCGATAAATACTAGCTTCCATGAAATAATGCCCCTCTGAGAAAGAGAACTGGTATTCCTTTTCCAGTTCCCCGTTCTTAACTTCCTCTTTGACCAGACTGAAGGACAAGTTCCTCTTGACTGCCCATCATACGTCATGTACAGATACTGTCTGGTGTTCAGTAGTTGTTGATGGGATGTAGAGGTAGTTATCCGACTAACTGTTGAGCAGTTAAAAGATCAAAATATGTTTCAGAAAGTACATTAACAGCTTGTTAGAACTTCTGTTAAGTAAATGTCTGAGCACTACATTATTTGTTTGGTGGGATAAAATGGCGTATACTAAAACGTTCTAACCGTTTCCCCTCTCTTATCATCCCAGAGAAGAGAGATGACTCAGAGTTCCAGTTGCAATCAATAGAAACTGCACTTATGGGGTCCCCTTCTCCTTCCACTCCTGTCCGTTTTGCCTTGTATCTGTTCTTTTCTTCTATTAAATATTTTGCCCAGTTCCTTTCTTCTGTTAATTTTTTTTTATTTGCACTCTTGATTGTCACTGAGGTTTTGTACATTGTGCTCCTGTAATCTGTAGATCCCCCTTCCATACACTCTCCCGTCTTTTCTGCTTCCTTGTGCCCCCTTGACATCTTATATTGTTTTCCGTGTTGCACAAATCCAATCTTGCTGTTTGCCAGTGTCATAATTCGTCTTGTCTTTGTGTGCAACCTTGCAGGTGTGAGCATTTTCGTTCCATACTAGACAACAATAACGATGAAATTATTGAAATAAGCGAGTTCTCATATCCTGTTTACCGAGCATTTCTGGAATATCTGTACACTGACAGCATCAGTCTTCCTTCTGAGGATGCCATAGGTAATTGGAGGAAAAACATTCACTCAAAAAAGCTCAAATTCATTTCTACTAGGCTAGTATTGACTATATTTAATGTAGACAGTTACATTACTTTGTGTCATTCTTTCTGTTCACTGGGTTGTATTACAGAACTTTTGTATGCGTTGATAGCTGCCGCTCTGATACCGTGTTGAAGTTCTACAATTGGTCAGAGACAGGTTGGTCAGAGACAGGGCAGCTTAAATATTAAGGCACAAAAATAAATACTACCCTGCTGGATCACTGCAGAGGCCCTACTTGTTCTTGAAGTCAAACTGGGCATAGCATAGAGAGCTGTCCACTGATATTTTTCCTGTCTCTAGCAGTCTGTGGCCTACTACCTCTTGTATGTGCAACTTCGGTTTAAAGGGTCTCTGTGAAGATATCTAATGCTGCTTTAAAGGTCTCTAAACTTCAGACTGCCATCACATCTAGTGGTAATGAATTTATGAACTTCTAAGGAGACCAGCTTTTTGATTTCAGCATTTGTTGTTGTTTATCTGTGCAGAATTCTGTATTTGTTCTGCTTGTACACTTCCTTGAATGACACTAAGCTCTTCTCCAATCTGCGCAGGATGAGAAGAAAGGCCCTAGCTGCCCTGTATTCCTTCCCATGTATTGAGTTAAATGTCTAGTTGGGTATCAGGGGCTTATGGCTGAGTCCTTTTAAACTCTAGTTCCTTATGGTTGTGTCTTGGTCTTGACAAGTCTGCTAGGTACTACTACTACTACTACTACTACTAAATAATAATTTACAGGGAAATGGATCAGTGATGTGGTAATAACAACTGAAATGGTTGCCAGACAAGCGAGGAATGTGAAGAACTGGAGTGTACCTGGGCCAGATGAATTGCATGGGTTTTGGCTAAAGCATTTAACAAGTTTTCATCAACGCATGGCAGTGCAATTCAATGAAATGCTTCAAAATTCTACCAGTGAAGAATGGCTCACAAAAGGCCACACATTTCTAATTGTGAAGGATGGAAAAGGCAATGAGCCTGACAATTACCGCCCAATCACTTGCCTTCCAATAACATTCAAACTATTCACAAGAATATTAGCAACATCAATATATGATTATTTAATGGAAAACAGTATGTACCTTACTGAACAGAAAGGCAATTTTTAAAAGTCAAGAGGCACTAAAGATCAACTGCTAATCGACAAAATGGTACTGAAAAATTCAAGAAGAAAGTTGAATTTGAATATGGCATGGATTGACTACAAAAAGGCATTTGATTCATTGCCACACAGTTGGATTAATGCCTGCTTGGAAATCTTTGGAATTAGCGAAAACATCAAGCTCTGTTCCTCAAGGAAAATATGCAAAAATGGAAAACTATGTTAATAGCCTATGGTGAAGAAATTGGGGAAGTTTGTATCAAAAGGGGTATATTTCAAGGGGGCCTTTATTATTCAACATCTCATTAATCCTCTTGACAATGGTCCTAGAGAAAATGAAAATGGGCTATCATATTTCTGATCAGGCTGGGAAAATAAACCATCTCCTGTACATGGATGATTTGAAATTTTAAGCAAAGAGTCCCACTGAACTTGAATCATTGCTTAATACTGTGAAAATGTGCAGTGATGATATTCAAATGAAATTTGGCTTAGACAAATGTGCAGTACTCTCCATGCAGCGGGGAAAAGTAAAAAATATTGACAGAATAGAACTTGAAAATGGTGATATTATGCAGTCACTATCAAATAATGAAAACTATAAATATCTTGGAATGTTAGAATTAGATAACATCCTGCATGTGAAAGTAAAAGAATGGACTCAGAAAATACATCAAGAGAGTACGAAAAATTCTGAAGTCAAAATTAATTGGTGGAAATACAATCAAGGCATAATACATGGGTGATTCTAGTGAGCAGATATCCAGCTAGAATAATAGATAAGACTCAAAGCAATTTAGAAAAATTGGATCGAAAAACGCAAAAATTAATAAACATGCATCACTCTTTACACCCAAAAAGTTATGTTGACAGGTTATATTTGCCATGAAAAATTGGTGAAGGAGGACTGTTACACCATGTAGTGGAAGAAGAGAGGCCTGAATGATTACATCAGCAGAAGTACAGAAAAATTACTCCAGGCTGTGAAAACGGAGAACATATTAAAAACAACTGAAACGAAGGCTGAATACAAGAAGAAACAGTTTGAGAATAGATTAAATGTCTGGAAGAACAAACCCTTACATTGGCAACATCTAAAAAATATTGAAGGAAAAAGTGACAACAGCCTAACTTGGGTATGGTTGAAGATGGGTGCAATCAAGAAAGAAACTGAAGGTCTGATCTTCGCAGCACAAGAACAAGCATTGCAAACGAATGTTATGAAAGCCAAAATTCAGAAAATCAGTGATAATCCAAATTGTCGACTTTGCCAGGAAAAAGAAGAAACTGTGTCCCACCTTATTTGTGAATGCAGCAAAATTGCACAGACGGATTACAAAGCTAGACATGACAGGATCGAAAAGCTGATTCATTGTGTAAAAAGTATAACTTGCCAGTATCAAAGAATTCATGGGAACATCAGGTGGAAAAGGTGCTAGAAAATGAACAAGTCAAGATCTTGTGGGATTTCAGAATTCAAACTGATCGGCACCTTGAACATAATACACCAGACATAACAGTTGTGGAAAATCGAAACGTCTGGATAATTGACATTGCAATTCCTGGGGATGCCAGAGTCAAAGAAAAAGAACAAGAAAAAATGATTAAATGTAGAGATCTGGCGATAGAAACCACCCGACTATGGATGAAGCATACAACAGTAGTCCCCATTGTCATCAGGGCACTTGGAACCATCTCAAAAAACTTTGCAATTCATATGGAAAAACTGCAGCTTTCTGACATAACACCTACAGAACTGCAAAAGACGGCGCTACTTGGAACAGCGTACATATTACGCCGATATCTGGTAGATACTTAGGTCTCCAATGGAAACTTGTATCAGCTTAGCAAGGCCAATCAATAATAACACGTGACCTCTGCTTATTGCTGATTGTGTTTCGAATAATTTGAATAACAACAACAACAGTAACAACTGCAGTTATATACCGTTCTTCTAGACAGATTAGTGCCTCGCTTAGAGCGGTGAACAAGTTAGTGTTATTATTATCCCCACAATACAACTGGGAAGCCGGGCTGAGAGGAGTAGCTTACCCAAGGCCGCCATGGCAGTAGTGGGATTCGAACCAGTAGAGTGCTGATTCGCAACCCCTTAACCACTGTGCTACAGCAGTAACATGACTGTGTTGACTCAGATTCTTCAGCAGATTCTGTAGGAAATCTTGCTTTGCAGTTTTGGAAAGAGACAACAGCAAAATTTGATTCCCCTTTTCACTTTCAAAGAGGAACTCTGCTTCTGTTAGAATTCGCCCCAGGGTGGAAATTGTATAACGTTCCAGTTAATAAGCATCTGTGTACATGCTCATCTTGAACGTCTATGTAACAAAAGCAGAGAGTCACGAGGAACAGTAACAAAAGCAGAAAATCATGACGACTTTACGAAATACAGTCTTTTACACCAATTATAAAACTATTTTGTTATTATTTCATAACACAGATTGCCAATCGATATGAAACAATATACACAGTCTTCCTGGGTAGGCCTGTATAAAAATGCTAATGCCCTAATACAAAGTGGAAAAGTCCATAGACAGTATAACATAAGCATTGGGCATTTTTGCCATTCACTCAAACAGTCCAAAATTTTCTTTGGCCAAATACAGGTCTGGAAGCACAGGTGGAAAAGACCATTTAACGGGGTGACCAGTTTGTGTGTAGTATCCCGTTTCCGTGTCTTTATCAAAGATGGTTAGCATGCCGACGCAATTTGCATCATTCTTGAAGCTCCCATTCAATTAGCCCTTTCCCAGATGTCGGATGATGCTCCTAAAGAAGGCTCCGAAGACTGTGTGCATTGTTTAATATCGATTGGCAATCTGTGTTATGAAATAACAAAATAGTTTTGTAATTGGTGTAAAAGACTATTTCGTTAGGTCGTCACGATTTTCTGCTTTCATCTTGAACTTCTGGCAACAGAAGTTCCCCCCAGGAAGGATGGCTAGGAGGCATGATTTTATTTGCTTCTTAATCTTTCTGCTCTCTGTCTGCATTGGAGCTGCGAAGAACAAGCTAAAGCAAAGTTGACAGCAAATGCAGATGTCTTTGGCTTTCTGGAAGTAGCTGCCATTTTCCCTCTTCTATTTGCTTTTCTCATACCTATTTGCTTGAGGGCAGCTCTCAACCCTGTCAAGCAGCTGATACGCATTCCATGCTACTAATTGACCTGGCTGCTCCCCCCAACCAGGCCTTTATTACTACTAGCAAGTCCTGAAGCCTTGGCTAGTTTTTCTGCTCACAGGGATCCACTGATGTATTAGAGGTGTTTCAAGACTGGTGGCATCAAAAACAGATCCTATTTGTGAGAAGGAAATGAGCAGCTGTCTGTAGGTGGAGGGAAGTTTGGCAAGGGGCCACAGTTACCATGTGAAACATGCCAGGAAGCAAACAGCCAGGGGTCTTTTTTAGGTTGTAATGAGGCCAACACGTGGAAAATGACATCTTAGAGACTTTTTTTTTAGACTGAGCCTTACAAAGCATCCAGCAGATGAGCTCAGTTCCTGTCTGAGGATGCAGCCAGCAGTGCTGTGCTTCTTGACTATAAGGAGCATGTTTTCTGGAGCTTTGATCTCAGTACAGAAAATAAACCCAGGACTCTGCTCGTTATCCCAGGACTCGCCCACTCCAAAGGCCACGTTTTCATATTCCACAATATGAAATTTGGTGTGCATCTTTCTTGTTTCTAAACACAGTTCTAATCTCCTTATTTTGGCCTTCCTAGAATGCATCTTTTTTTTGCCATGTGTGTCCTTTCTGGGCAGGTATATCTTGAATTTTTAAAAATTTCAGCAGAGTAGGAATGAATCCATGCATTGAGGAACGCAACATTTAAATGCGTAAAAATGACACGGGCCGTTATTGGCTTTCTCTGAAACATGTATGCTAGGAGCCCAAGTGCCTGTTCTGCTCACAGTAGGCTTTTGCACTTAGGTAAGAGGGGGAGGACAGTCCCTCCCCCTTATAGCCCCCCAAGATATTCCTGGGATCCATTAATCTGGGTGGGCACAGTTCATGCAGGTCCTTTTGTGTTGCGTAAGATGCAAGTTTTAGATTTTGTGACTCCTTTGGAGTATTAGTGGAAAACAAACAAACAAACAAAATCAAAGTCTTCCTTTCCTTCTAGCTTTGTATAAACTTGTTTCCTTTCCCTGGCAGGTTTGTTAGATTTGGCAAATTATTACAGAGAGAATCGACTGAAAAAGCTTTGCCAGCAAACAATCAAGCAGGGGATCGGTGAGGAAAATGCCATCGCTCTTCTTTCAGCTGCGGTGAAGTATGATGCGAAGGTACAGAGAACCTTAAGTCCCTTCTGAGGTGTGATCTTTGAGGAGATCGGGAGCTGTTCATTTGTTGTGGAATGGAGAGGCTAAGAGAAGGAGCTACAGATCAGGATGCCCATGTCGAAAGGACAGTCTCAGCAGTCTGCCGTAGCTTTCCCCCGTTAGAAGGCAGGGCAGGCTCTGAATTCACGGAGAAGGAAGCTTCCTGCTTTCCTGGTAGAGTAGCCAGCAACCTGGAGAGAAAAAAAAGTCCTGTCCCTTAACAGAAGCTTAACGGGATTATTTTTTACCTTCATGCCATGAAAAGCTTCACCAGCCTATTTCTACAAATTATGCTTCTTCTGAAGAGATGGGACATTTTTTTGTAGGTTGGTTGCCAACCCAATGCTAGTTCCCAGACTAGAGCTGGGAGGAAAATCCATGTTGTCAATGAGAGCAGCTGTGAAAGTGTGGAGGAGACTGGAGCAGATCATCCTTTGCAAGCTTCTGCCTGTCCCACATGCCGAAATCTGCATGCAGATGGCCACATGCACTTGTTGAAACAGGCATTCATGGTAAAGAAATTTCTTTTCCCTCCTGGCAGCCGGAGGGAACTCTCAGTTGGCAGGATGGCACAAGGCCACGTAGATGACGTCATGGTTGAGTGAGGATTTGAACCCGGGTCTGTCATTACTTAGACGGATCACACCACCACATTGTCTCTCCCTATACTCCATGCAGATGCATTTCCTAAACCACCAAGCAAGTTGCCACTGGGCTACTGTAGAATAGCACTTAAGTGGTCAGGCTGTGGGTTCAAATCCCACTACTGCCATGAACTCAGTAGGTGGCCATGGGTAGGCCACTCCTCTCAGCCTGAGTTGTATTGTGGGGATAACACTGACTTTGTTCACTGCTTTGAGTGGGGCACTAATCTGTCTAGAAGAGTGGTATATAAGCAGTTGTTTTATTTAGCACTGTGTGCACACATGTCCATGTGCCTGGGTGAGTGCACGTTACAGTGTGGACCCAGAATTTCCCCCTTTGTGCCTTGTTAGAGGCCTTGGTGCCGTGCTGTTACCAATAATGAGTACTGTAGGTGTTGCCTATTTATTGCCCTGAAAAGACGGGTCTTACTGGTTTCCCATCAGTTGGTGGTCCTTTGAGCACTCTGTCCTGAGTCACCTGCCCTTGGTTACATGTTCTGTTTGCGTCCAGAATTTTTGGGTGAGAAGTTGGGTCAGCGTCTATAGATCCAAAATGGCTCTTACAATCCTGTAGTTTTTTTTCTCTATAAAATGATTTATACTTCTAAGATCTGCTGTAAAGTTGGAGCAGGCTTTATTACCCTGGAGCTGGAGAGTCATCAGCAACTTCTGTGGTTGTCCTGGAACGCCTTGACGAGCATTTTCCTTGACTTCTTGTTCAGTTCTAGAGTTTCTCTTTGAGAAACTGCCTGTTTTTTAAAGTCAAAACTTTGTAGTCATAACCATACCTTACAGCGATTAATTCCAAAAACAAAATAGTGTGATGTTCTTCCTTTTGGCAGAGATGAAAGTGTCCTAGCCCCAATTCTGGGGCTCCTTACCTGAGAGGAACACCTAAGCACTGCTGAGGGAAGCAGTCCAAGTTAAGAAGACCCCAAAATAGCAGCAAATACTTCTCCCCCTAGCTGGCCAGTCAGCCAGACTAGGGGAACTTGCTCTGAAGACAAGCTGCAGAGAATTAATATCATCTCACTTGCTCCCTGTCTGTAATTCTCTGCATAGACCTGAGGGTATGTACGCAACTTAGATTTTAAAGTGGAAAACCTCTGAAAATTTTGAGGACAAGGAGTAAAAAAAACATTGGTTTCAGACAAGTGGGAAACATCAGACTAGAAGATCCTGCTGCCAGGTGGAGTTTTGTTTTTCAGAGGTAGCCCAGGAATCTGTGTTTCTCCCCCATCTCCAGATTTTGTACCCGTGTACCCAGATCTTCCTGGGTAATGTCCTAAGATTGCAGTTCTACTGCGGGTCTTCCATGTTGTTAACGTGTGCCTGTAAAACTTGTGTCTTTCCTAGGACTTAGAGGAATTTTGCTTCCGGTTTTGCATAAATCACCTGACTGTAGTGACTCAGACTACAGGCTTTGCAGAAATGGACCATGACCTTTTGAAGCGCTTCATTAACGAAGCCGGCAGAGTGGGAGCGTTTAAAAACTGAAGGAGATCTCTGCAGAAAAATGAAAACATTGTTTTCAGCATGGATGCGAATGCCTCTAAACCTGAAGTGCCAATTGCCGAGATCCTGCCTGGATGCAGAGCCCCCTCTCCTGTAAGCTGGTTATGGATGCATTTTGGCTTCATAGCTTCCGATCAAACCCATTGACTTTGTAGATATGGTGCTATGCACCTGGAATTAAGGGGGAAAAACACCATACACTGATCATATTTATACACGCCAGCTTGAACATGAACCATTCCACCTATTAATAGGAACTAGGCTGTGAACTTTCTCCTTTTCTTGAAGTCTTGTTCTGAAGAGTGTTTGGAAAGAGCTCATAGGCTGTCTTTCGATAGCATATTGCTAAAGCTGTATTAGCAGCATGTACAGTTAATGTAAAGGTGTCCTGAGTACCACCTGGCAAGTTAGATGTTGTCATGGGGGAATCTTGTGTTAATAGAAATAGGTCCTGCTCAACCATGCTTCTGCCTAAGCTTATGCATCAGTCATTATTCCCACAAACAGTTGCCCTGTAGATACTCCTACGTTTAAAAAACAAACATAATACATAAGTAATTTAAAGGGAAACTGCTGCTAGACTCGATTTGTATTTTCCTCAACTTCCCCTTAAATGGGAGCTTAAATCAGCACTTTGGAGAAAAAGCTCAGCTTTTCAGAAGTATCTGGAGGCTTGTATCCTGCTAGATCTCATAGATTTAAAACTCTTACCCTTCTTCAATTATATGTACTAAAAAACGCAACAGCAACAATTCCCCCTTGCATTTCAGCTGTCCAATTACTATTAATGTACTGATCTGCCTTCTTAGTACGTGCCTAGCTCCCACAGATCTTTCCGAGTGCACGACCACAAATCTGCACGCGAGTACTTGAAAACTGAACTCCAATTTTCAGTGTTATGTGAGTGAACTCTACTCATATGTTGTACCACTGCAAGCTATAGAAAAGTTCTGGATCCAACTACAGGCGTGTGCAAATCCCACACATCATTACATGGCAGCACTAACACTAATCAGCTTGGGTGGAGGAGCCCCCCCCCCCCACATATAGCTGGAATGGAGCGATTCTTTTTCTGTACAGAATTTAAACTCCAAAATTTCAAATCTCAATGACCTCTAGTAGTTTTATACAGAAATGGCTATTAGCATATTAGATGAAGTGGTACTTAAGGAAAGCTGGAATGTGTACTTTAAATGTTTTATTGGAGATTCTTTTAGTGAGGATGAACTGTTACTGTCTTCAACTATGCTGTAAACTGGAGTTTTTGTAATGTAAGTAACTCTAGCTTTGACTGACAAATGGTTGTTGACTTGGAACAATTTTCCATCCCAGTGTACTGATAGCGGGTTGTATCACATTAAGGTTAAATTCCATGTACATTCCAACATTTGTAGAAATTTGTTAACATTGTAATCATTAATAAAATCCTACAAACAATTAATGTAGCTCTTGATCTTTTTCTCTCTTACTGTAATAAGTTCTAAACATGTACATTTGTAATATTCTAATCCCCACCGAGCAAACTGCAGGACAATAAAAGCCATTTGGAAAGTCAGATAGCATGAAGCTCAGAAAACCTTTATTTTCCTGTGCTAGAATGAACCGCTGAAGTGTCAAGTTAAATATGTTGTATATCATTTCTATAACAATTGTAGATAACCAAAGTGTATTTTAAAAACTGTTTTATTAATCCTTAAAGGAATAACATTTATTAGTATACAGAACAATACTTCTAATGTACAGTTGCGAATTTTCTTGAATACATAGTCATAATAAAATAGGATACTTGCAGCTTTCTACCCAAAGTCTTAAATAAACCTATTGCTAGTAAAATCCCAGGGTTTCAGTTTTCATTTCTTTACATATTCAGTGTTTACAATCCAAGCACTGATTTGCATGGAACCAATGCACCTAGAGCCATTTAGCTCTACGGCATTTTAATCTCTTTCTTTGTTCATGATGTAGACAGAAAAGTGCACTTTTGAGTATTTTGTAACGCAGAGGGAGGAGCTGCTACTCTGACTTTCAGAATAATGTAATAAAACTGAAATCAGGCTAACAGATTTACAAATAAGTGCATGTTTTAACACTATAAAAGGGTAAAAGATGGAAATGTTAATGAGGTATAGGGTTCTTTGTTTCAGTAGTATGGCTAGACAACAAGTTTACAACTCACTGTCAAGTTTTATTCATAGTTGTAGGGCTCAATCCTGCAGACTGTTCTGCATATATAAGCTGAGACTCAGTGGAATACAATGTGGGAACTGCGTTTTTAAAAGCTGCAGTATTTGGATTCTAATTTGTAGAAACGAAAATAGTGCATCAATTTCTAATATTAAAATGGCATTAGTGCATTTTGACTAATTCTACTTAAACTTCAAACATCGTTTCTCCCAAACATAGGAGTTCAGTATAAATAGAATAAAATGGTATCAAACCAGCAATGCTGTGTTTGGAAGCAAAGAATTTTTCACTTAAAAAAACCCTAATTTATATAAATTAACAATTGAGTATGTAATATTGCATACATGCTGCATCAATAGCATAAACGTTGAAAAAACAGAAGTAAAAAAGCCCAACTACTTCAAATTAGCTACTGGTTATAAAAGGACAAGCTAAGATTTGTATGTCAAGGGGCCCAGAAGAGTTAGCAAAGCACACGGTGCACAAAATATGACCTGCAGGGGACTTCACTTTTGATCAGGAGTAGAAATGTCAGCACCATCATTTAGCTTCTGGTTTTGTATTCTGGTTCGAGTGGATGCTGGAGAAGAAGCATAACTGTTAAAGGTATATTTGTCCAAGCTGTGGCAATGAGAACATTTTATAATTAAAAAAAAAACACTGAGAGAAGACAAACAGCCAATTAATGTAACGTTAATTTGAAAAAAATTATTTCTCGTTTCGTGCAAGCAACAGTGCCACTGAAATATTCGATCAAATACACACCAAAGTCTCCTCAGTTCGTAGTGAGCCTCACAGTGGATTGCACCCAGTGAGCGAAGAGGGAAAGGGGGATCTTTTCTAGCTTCCCAGCAGCCCACCTGAGTCCCGTGAAAAACTGATGCTGGGAGCCTTGTGGACAGAATAGTTTCAGGTGGGTAGCTGTGCTCGTCTGTAGTAGAAGAAAATGTCACCCAATTCCCCATCTCAGTACCCCCCTCCATCCCATGGCATTTGTCCATGAAACCCAGCATGAGCCTTAAGGTCTTGAGTAGAGATGGGCACGGAACGAAAAAACCCCACGTAATTCGTGGTTCGTAGCATTCCATGGAACATCAAACCACGAACTTCCAACTTTTTCCCAGTTTGTGATTCATTGTTACGTGGCATTTCAATCGCCCTGCACCGTCTGCTGAAGCCGGTGTGGGGCATTTGAAACAGACAGCCCCTTTCTTTGCTGCGAAAGAAGCTTGTCAGTTTCACAGACCCCATGCTGGATCCGGCAGGGGGGTCTGTGAAACTGACAAGCTTTCTCCTGCTGCTGGGGCTGTCAGTTTTACAGACCCCGCATTGTGCCAGCGCGGGGTCTGGGAAACTGACAAACTGACAGCCCAGGTAGCAGGAGAAAGGGGCTGTCAGTTTCACAGACCTGTACCAGTTTCAGCCCATTGGCTGAACCCTGTGCAGGGTCTGTGAAACTGACAGCCCCTTTCTCATGCGCAGGGGCTGTCAGTTTCACAGACCCCATGCTGAGTTCAGCCAATGGGCTGAAACTGGCGCGGGGTCTGTGAAACTCCAAACCCGGCCACGGAACAGCTGGAAAAATGTGTTTGTTCCGTAAACACGAGTTCCCACAGAATGCGTGTTTCAGTGCAAACGAACCAGCCATTCCGTACAGAATTTTGTTTTGTGGTTCATTTAGTGCTTATCTCTAGTCCTGAGGCTACAGGGGGAAGCAGGAAAGATCAAATACATCAACTGTGTTAACATTTTAAACTATTGTAATAAACCAAACCAATGTTTTTAAATCTGCTAAGTCATTAAAAGTGTTTTATTGAAAGAGGAAACTTTATCATATGAACATTTACTTAAAATAAATACTAATTCAATGGCTATTCACAGCGTTATCTGGCGCTCCAATGCAGCGGAGAACTTCCCCAAGAGCAAGAACTGCAAACACATCATTGGGAAGGGAGAATGATGTATCTTTAAATCACCTCTTTGTTGGGCATGTGTTTGAAAAATTGTCATGACAGCTCATTCTATATAACAGGATGATTTGAGTTCAGTGGCACCTCAGAGACCAGCAAGATTTTCAGGGTGTAATCTTTTGAGAGTCAGAGCTCCCTTCCTCAGACACTGAAAATCTTGTTGGTCTCTACTGGCCTCAAACCCTGCTGTTCTACTGCAGATCAACACAGCTACCCTCCTAAAACTCCACATTCTGGGGGTGAATGTTTCTAAAATTTGGAAGCATCTATTTACGATACTTTCATCTGAAAATCTAAATCGCAATAGGCGCCATGTAAAGTTCCCAAATACTTCCATTGTTGAAAGGAATACTGGATGGGATCCAAAAAGGTACTTCAGGCACACCCAGTAGAATTTTTGGCCCCCCTCTCCCTGCCATGCACTGCAGTTCCTGCTGCGGCATCACTGCTTTTTAAAATCTGCACTCAAGTTTCAGCAGTAGGGTTGGACCGCTGCCCAGAAACAAAAGCACCACTGCGCACTTATCTACTGTTTTGAGAATCTGGTTACCAGCTCCTTTGTCAACCCATAACAATCACGCTCCTGGTAGACATCTACTTACTCATTTCTGCAAGCTTCTGCTGGAACTTGGACTCTCCAGAGAGATGTTCCCTGTAAAGTGAAATTTTTTTTTTTGAAATACGCATGACTTCGATCCAGAGCATGACTAGAGCACCAAGAGAGCAAATGGCGATATATTGCAAAGCAAGTGGACAATCTGAATTACTGGCTCCTTTTGCTTCCAGCGGAGCGAAGGAACCCCATGTGGGGAAGCCTGCTTCCCCAGTCTCAGTCCCAGTTGGTGAACCATAACAACTGCTTTGTTGGTTCCCCATTACCTTAAATATCACTTCAAACTGTCATTCGTTTTAACCTTTTCAAGATGCAGACTAGGCAATTTCCTCAATCCAGCATGCTAGAACCAATTCAAATGCTGTCTGCTATGCTCAGATTTGTCAGCGGGACAAAAAATGATTGAGGGCAGATATTCTGGCTACATAACAGCAAAACCTGGAGTAAAGTTCACCTGAAAATCAAGGTATTGTGACAAGTTATGCAACAGTATTCAAGAATGATCAGTTAAGGCTTAATCAACAGATCCTTCTATGATGGTGCCTCCAGCTCTTTCTATAGGCTGCCCTGGACCCCTCAGAGGCTGGGCACCAGGAAACGGGACCATCAAAGTCCTACAATAGACAGAGTCAATAAAATCAATTTTATTCATCATTCTTCAGCTTCCATTTGATAGTTTTTTCCCTATACAAACTATTGTTACAATTTTTTAGAATAATTACTATCAGTGGAGAAATGCATTTCCCTGGGTTTGGTCTTGGTAAAACCTCCACACGGAGTTTTCAGTTTCCCTCTCTTGTGAAGACGGGCAGAACACGGGAAACCTCTTGCTCCCAAGCCTCACCAAATACCAACCATGAAAGCCTTGGAAACGCTAATGGCAAACGAAGGCAAACAATAAAGTCAAATATAATAGATTATGTCTCCTGTATAAGTAAACTACAATAACGGTCGAAAATTAGCAAACAACATTCAAAAACACGTGTAAATTCCTGTACCCACAAGGCCTTGAAAAGTAGGTGCACTAAATACAGCAAAGGACAACATGAGGAAACAGATGCAGAGGAGTTAGCCGTGTTAGTCTGTGGTAGCAAAATCAAAAAGAGTCCAGTAGCACCTTTAAGACTAACCAATTTTATTGTAGCATAAGCTTTCGAGAATCAAGTTCTCTTCGTCAGATGCCTGATACAGTCTCTGTATCAGGCATCTGACGAAGAGAACTTGATTCTCGAAAGCTTATGCTACAATAAAATTGGTTAGTCCATGAGGAAACAGTCCATCAGACGGCAAATCAATAAAAAAAAATTGGGAATGCCATAAATCAATATTTATTCCTCAGTTTTTGTAGTCCTTGTGAATGGTATGCTGAAGAAGGAAACGCCCAGCGTACGAAGTCCTCCTGCCCAACGTTCAGGGCCAGCAAGGTTCCTGATGTTTCGTGGAAATCTCAGGGGCGGTGGAACATAAACCACAAATTTGCTCTACAAATTAACACAGCACCAGAGAATCAAAAGGTCCATAGTGGCGGCCAAGCGCCGGGGGGGGGGGGGGGACGACGACAGGAAAACAGAGGAGATAAAATCCCTTGGTGGGGTGTGTGTGTGAGTGTGAGCTGGCCATTTCTGCAGGTCCATCTCTGCTGATTACATCTGGAAGGAGCTCTCACACCTGAGCTCCATCTTGATGTCCACCGTTGCCATGTGAAGAAGAAAGGGGGTGCCTAGATTAAGACGCTAAGCCCAGGTAACGGAGCAGCTTTTAGAATACTGTAACTTCTAAGTTAAAGACCGTGCCTTAGAATAAGATTAGCTAGGTCATGAACAGTGAGGGACAAAGGAATTGCACTTTTGTATTCCTCGTTCAATACGCTGCTGTGCATAGGGTATGCATGTAGACTTGTGATAAATCTTCTACTCTTTTGGATGCTGGTAGCTGTTCTCCACTCCACACAGGCTTCTACCGTTCACTCCATTTAAACTAGGGACCAGGGGGAGGGAGGTTATCGAATAGCTATTTCGTTGGGAGTGCGCAAGTGCAGTAAGCCATCCGTGTGGTCATCAGCTGCTGGTTAATGGGAGATGCAGGCCTTAGAATGGCAATGCGGGAAGGGAAGCTGGGAGCACAGGTCCTTTCAGCAGGTGATTCCTAGAATGACCAGTTGGTGGCAGTGGTACCAAAAGAGAACGAACCCCTCTTATGGCCAGGTGGGCTGGGACAGCAGCATGTCCCTGTGCGAAGACTCGGGCAGCTGCTGGTGCCTAGACAACCTCGGATGGCCAAAGAGTGCAGTGCGTTCCACCGCACTGTCTAAACAACAACTTTTACAATGCCTCATCTCAAATGCTGAAAATGCATACTAGATGCGCAAAGACAAGTGCAAATAGGCACATCATGGCAATGTATATATATAGAGGTGCCCTTCAAAATGTCATTGGGGTGGATCCTAATGAAGGCAAGCAGAGTTTTGCTCATAATACAAGGCTTTCCCCCTCCCTAATGCTCCATCCTGCAGCCCTGTGAATGGCCTGGGTGTTGCAGCAGGAGGAAGCTCGCAGCTATGCCACAGTTTCTCTTTAGAAAATAATTAAGAGAGCAAAGGAAGACAATCCATTTAGGACAATCCAACTCATCAAGATGAAAGAACAGCCAACCCACCTGCCGTCTGCTTCATCCTGCCCTTCTATATCAAAGCGCAGCCTCTTCAAAGGTTTGGGCACGGTGCTCACTTCTGCTCCGCGTTTCAGGTGGCGATCGCTGTTGCACATCATCTGGTTTATCTTCTGAAACTTTTCAGTAGCCTAGAAGCATCAGAAGAGGAGACCGGACAAAACGTCAAACTGAGCCCTTGGTCTAAAATGAAACGCCTCCTTTGGAGAGAGGGCTACACACACCCAGATGCTTCAGAATCAACATGGCTCAAGTGTAACTTTCCAAGTTTTTTGGTTTTGCTTTCCTTACTGGAGAAGAAGAACCACTACAGGGTCCTGTACTTTTCCCATGCATGTAGAAAAGCATCTTAGAAGGAATGGGAACATGACTGTATCGATGGGTTAAAAGGCATGCATTCTGCACTTCTGCCCCTACCCTTCCACCACTGCCAACTGCAGCCTCAAGCGGCGGCTTTTCTTAAAAAAAAACCAAAAAACACCTTGAGGAAAATTTCATCAAAACTCTTCATTATCTGTAGTTTGACACTAATTCTATATACCCCAGTAGATACTGTTGGCATTTAACACAGGAAACTCACCCCAAAAGATTCACCTATTGACACCAATATCCTGCAGAAACGAGAAAGAAAAACAACTTAACACTCTTCCATTTTTTGACGAAGAGGGGGTCACAAAGCTACACAAGTCTTAAACTGAGTACCACCACTCAGCATTCCCTACCCAGCCCATGTGTAACTTTCAGCAGAGGCACGCGGTGCCAAAATCCATGGTACATTCTTTTGGTCACCCATGCCCGTTCTGACATTTACCTCCCTCAAGAAGCTTTGTTCCCTGCAAGCGGAAAGGGATGGGAACGGCTTTTTTCCCCCTTGCTGGGGGAGAAGTAGGGGGAAGTGGAGAAACAAGCTTGAGAAGGAGAAGTAGCCAGCTGGACTCTGCTTTTCCATTTGCCCTTCCAAAGACAGCCTCTCACTGCTGCTTTGCTTCCCCACATCATAAAATAACACCAGAGTTGAGTCGTCCCTTAGAAGAGCTGTACCATCTCCAGTCTGCGTATTTGAATAGCCTTAAAAAATACGGAGCACCTTTGCCTTTTTCAGAAGGTGAAGTTGCCCTTTAAACCCCTGATGTTACATTCTGCCTGGTCCAGGGATACCTGAGAAGCATACCGAACGGCAGTTAATTACTTGATCAAACTCTAAGCTGACCTAAGTAGGATTCACTGCATACTAATGGTTTCATAGGTCCCCTTGTGGAATTACACACCGGTGGCTCCCATGACACTCCAGTGTCTTCTCCTAAACTAGTTTGGCAACATCAGAGGTCAAAGGTCATCTGGATGGAGCTGACACTATGGTTATTCTCACTCCAGTGCCCTCTCCTAGGAGCTGGGGCAACGCTGGTGTAGGAAGCAGCTCTACTGGGTAACTCCTCCCAAGTGACCAAGGACATGTGACTTACTGGACCCAATCTGGGGAGGATACTGATATGATCCATGTTTGTGAGGTGATACTGTAAGGGACCCACTGCGGGCCAGAGTACCACCTCTGTTCTCTAGAACCCTCTGTTTCTGGTCCAGCATGGATGCTGCCTGGAGGTAGAACTGGCCACACTGGAAGAAACTCCTTGGTCAATAGGCAAATGAAGCTGAGTGAAAGGTTTGTAATGACCAGACAGGCATTAGGCAGTACAGAGTCACAATGGCTTAAGGCGTATACCTAAAATGGGTCAATTTTGACAATTAGGCTGCATTAATTATTGTTCACATTCTGAAGATTACACCAGAGCTGATGTTGCATAATGGTTAAGTAACTGAGCTGTGATGCAGCACTTCGTTGGTTTGAATCTCACTGCCATGAATTCACCAGGTGGCCTTGGGTGAGCCACTCAGCCCCCGCTTCCCAGTTTGTATTGTGGGCAGGGCTCATTTTGAGGGGGAATACGCAGGAACGCAGTTCCAGTAGTTCTCCAAAAAGGTCACACGTCATGTGGCCCTGCCCACCTGATTTTTGGATATTTTGGGGCTGTTTTGGCCTGGATCGGGCCAAAACGGCCCAATTCGGGCCCCAAATGGCCAGGATCAGGCCCCAAACTGCCAGGGTTGGTCCCGAAATGGCCAGGATCGGGCCTCTGATGGGTGGTGGATCACTCTCCTGCTCAGCAGCAGCCCTATCCTGACCATTTTGGGCCCCTTTTCGGCCATTTTCAGTCCGTTTTTGCCATTTGGGGCCCAAATTCAGTCCTGAATGGCCAGGATTGGGTCCAAAACAGCCAGGATAGGTGATGTCAGGGGGTGGGGCATATGCAAATCAGTTATGCTAATGACACACTTCCGGCGATGGCAAGGGGCGTGGCATATGCAAATGAGTTGTGCTGATGAGTTATACTAATGAGTTCCTGCAGCTCTTTTTCTACGAAATGACCGCTGATTGTGGGGATAACAGCATTGACTGTTCACTGTTTTGAGTGGAGGCACTAATCTGTCCAGAAGAGTGGTATACAAATGATTATATGTTAATAAAGAATTAAATGACATAGAAAAGCAAATGTTCTATGTTGCAAGCTCACTAATTGTCAGCAAAACCAAATATAGTGTTCACATACTGAAAGAAGAAAGGCAAGTTGTGCTACTCAGAATTATTTAACCTAGCTTTTTTTCTTGTATTTGATTTAGCCATGTGCTGAGAGGAAAAGGTTACCAACCTTGATCCTGGTGTCATTTTGGTCGGGGACAACAGCCTTTCAGAGAATTTGGAAGGGCTTTTCAAAGGTGAGATGTAGATGTTATTTCCCGCAGGAACACGTAAAGGAGAATTAGACTTGTAAGGGCTCTGAGGAATGTGTGGTATAGGAGATAATGTTGGAGGCTGTAACACAAGAATTAAAACACATCATGGAGGTTTGCTAATTTTAAAAACTTTTACATCACTTTTGGATCCCAAGATCCAAGAACTTAAGATTTATTCATTTTAAATGTGATGCTGAAGGAGAGCTTTGTGGATACCATGGATGGCCAAAAAAATAAATATGAGGGTTCTAGATCAAATCAGGGCTGAATTCTCCCTAGAAGCTATAATGATGAAATTGAAGCTACCGTACTTTGGTCACGTCATGGGAAGACAAGACTCACTGGAAAAGACAGTATTGCTAGGAAAGGCGGAAGGCAGTAGGAAAAGAGGAAGACCCAAGAAGTGACGATGGTACATAACACACACACACACAGAATTCAAAAGCTTATACCAGACCAACAGGACAGCGGCAAACTACTTACTCTGTTGGAAGCATACTGCAAAATGTTAGTTTTCAGTCTCTGCATGAACACCAAGTTGTAGAAAACTATAATGGAATCATATTGTCCTTCCCTGATTAAAACACACTTGAAAATCTAGAAAGGTCAGAAAGTTATATAATAAGCCAACTCCGCTGTTTGTACTTCCCCCATCCCATCCCCAGTACATTCCTAATGGCAGTGGGCCCATCTATGGAGTCCATTCCATGGCTTCAGGATCATCTTGGTGGCCCCGGTTGGGCAGAGGTCAGATTATAAATGCTGTAAATAAATACATCAATAATCTTTTGGCAGGCCACTTCTTTGAATCTCTGACTTGGGAGAAATCCCTCTTAATAGCCAAGCCCATTGCATAAATACGGATTTTGTCATCATGATACTCTGCACTCACAGGCAGACATGTTATAGTTAGTAAACAAGCACGTCGTTTGCTTTCAGCACTTGCCATTTTAAACGGAGGCCTGCTGACCTTGAAACCATGCCGTGAAAACCTGCCAGTTGCTGCAGGGGTTTGTCAGAAGTCACCCAGAGATCAGCAATGGCACATCATGTTAACGCTGGCCTTAAGGCAAATTTCAAGGGAGCGTCATCAAGAACAGTGACAGATTTGTCTCGATGGAGTCAAAAAAAGGGGACTAAATACAAAACATTTTATTATAATTCTGCATACTGCAGGAATTTAGAACCTTCCTACTTGAAATGACTTGTGCATTGTGTCTGTTCAACATATATTCAGAAGCTAAGCCCAACTGTATATTGGCAAAAGGAAATTATATTTCTAACTCTAGAATGTAGATCAAAAAAAGAGAGTGGAGAAGGAGGTAAAGCTAAACGCAGAAGGAGAAAACGTTTGATTAGTGGAAGAGAAGAAAAAGGGGAGAGGCAGTAAGGGAAGGGAGCAAAACTAAAGGGGGAGACAGGTAAAGGTAGGTGGTTGGGTAGGATGGAAGAAAGTAAGCAGGGAGAGAAACTGTGGGCTGTCATGAGAAAGTAAAGAGTGAAAGTGGAGGTAGCGTGAAGAAGGAAAATGAGATTGCCCCTGTGAGTCCTCATGGATTCTCTCCATGTGTGTGTGTGTGTGTAAATTAAAAACTTTGGCTCTTAGTATTGGTCGTATAACATCAAGGCATTTTGACCTGTCCACATAATGTAATAATATTTGAAGAATCCTTGAATACTTTTAAATCATAGAAAACAAAAAGCTGATGTGCTGTTTTATACCTCTTGGTTTGTATTCGTGAGTTCCTTATATGCTGTCACAATGGTTTTAAATGTGAGATCGATGTTCTTCACCTTACATATGCCATACATTGAACACATCATAATCTGTCGAAAAGCAGAGAGTGAGCATCAGAAATGCACCACAATTTCATTCTGTTCCTTTTAGGAGTTTAGTCAGAATACAGTGAAGACTGAAATCTTCCTGCTTAACGTGGTGAATCAAATTTCTGTTTTGAATCATCTGACATTTTAAATGGAAACATATGAAAACCCACCTTATGTTGGGAAACATAAAAAGAGCGGGAACAAGAGCACTGGCCTTGTCCTGTGTGTGTTTACCTGCGATGGAACCGAGCTTTTGTTCCCACTCCCTGACCCTATGGATTCATTTGTCCATCTGCACAGGGCTCATGTATCCCACAGATAATAGGTACCACTTGCCAGTTTCTGCTGTGCCATCTAGTACCCTGATTGCTGGGATTCTGGCAAAAAATGCTGGCCGAGGTTAACTGGGTCTAATCCCCCCACGTACTTTCTGTATTCTTTGTAGCAAGACTGATCACTCAACACAGATCTGTTAAGCGATATGGAGTATCCAGCTTTGTAAATGTAACACACGTTGGTAGAGATAATAGCGATTCTAGTAAAATACAAAAACAAAAAAGCTAAACTGGCCAGTCCACCGTGCAAGGGGTATTACCTGGTCTAAGTGCCTGTCTTTCATCAGTTCGTATTCGTTTTGCAACGTGTGATGAAAAAGCGTCCAGATCAAATGAACTAGGTCTGGGTGGTCAGGGAGAAGACGTGAAGCTAAGTTGTTCAATCGTATATAAGCCAGCCAGTACACTAAAAAGAAGAAAAATCGTTATTTGGAGACTGCAGAATCATTTTCTTGATTCCATAACAACCCGAAACCACAGCACGTGAATCTGCAACAAAACCCTATCGGTTTTCAGTACAGCAAAGTTAAGATTCAGGTTCTGGCAACAGTCTGAAGGAAGTCATATGTACAGGGAAGATGGCATTTTGCTGGGGGAGGGGGGATAACTAATCACACAACAGTACTGAGCACAGCAGCCTTCAGTTGTTCCAGGCACCACAACTGGCTTCCAGTAATAATACAGAGACCTAATAATGGGAAGGCAAGTGAAAGAAAAAGGAAAAAGAGCAGGGACATTCAATAATATGCCTTATATGTTTGCATTTTATTATTGTCTTTTAACATCTTATTTTTCTTGCGTTTTGTTCTTTTGTTACATCTGTAAAATGCTTACAACGTCACTGTTTTACTTAGTATTTTTCACTATTGGTGATTTCTAACTTCTTTAGAATTAATACAGGTATTATCTATTTTAAGTTATTGTTGTTCACGATTTACTCTATTTCTACAAGTTTTATGCTCCTTGTTTTTTTTAGTATTTTCTCCCCTCCAGTCTAGTTTGATCTATGTTAGTTTTTTTAAAAACAAGTTTTATTAAATTTTCTCAAAGATATTACAGAAATACAATTGTTACAGAGTATTATAATTTCAGTCTTGGTAATACAATTGCTTATAAACTGTGTTACTATGTATATAGCTAAAAGTATCTTACTGATTATTCTAATAAAAATTGCTATATACCTATAGTTTTTTATACATTTTTATTAATATTAAGCATAAGATTTCACATCCTATCTTGAGTGTTCTCTCTTTGTTCTTTTCCTGATTAAGTATTTATTAATATTGACTGATAGAGTGTGTTTGTTGGTTGTATGCCGTTTTTTGTGATAAACTCAGTAAATGGCTGTCACTTCTCATAAAATCTTATTTCCTTGGTGTTTTGAATCGATCATTGGAATCCTTCTGTAATCTTTTCTATAATAAGATGATCCCAGATTTTCATAAACCATTGGTTAATAAAAAGGTATTGCTTTTGCATTCCACTTGGCTGTAATTGCTGTTTTTGCTGCTACAAGGAGGCTAGAGATAAATTCCCGTCTTATTAGAGGAATATTTGTATCTTTCCATAAATCAAGAAAAAATATTTTTGGTCGAGATGGTATTGCATAATTAGTTATTTAATCTATGTTAGTTTTAACACTCAAGGGTAAGAGATGTTGAGGTGGAACTAAAGAAATGAAGGTAATGGGTGTAACTACACTGTTGGCATCTGTAGCATCTCAGGGATGCCAGTGGGAAGCAAGGAAGCAAGGCCAGAAGAAGGGAGCCCAAAGGAGAAGGAGTTGGTCTGTTTTCTAATCCTCTTTCCAGCTAAAGAAAGGAGCCTGCTGAAGGGCAAGCCATGGAAAGACATTTTCTACACAGGATTTAATACTGAATGAATACGCCAGCCTGGCATGCATTACCAAGACCTGGCTTGATTATGGGAGAGGAAAGGACTGTAACAATGATGTCCGGCAGATTTCTTGGGAGAACAGCAAGTTCGGTAGGGAGTGGAGATGTGTCCAGGGAAGGGGAGTCATCCCAGTCTACAATGACTCTCTTTGCTTTGCCTAGCATTCGGCTCATCTGCCTCCAAATTATGAGTACTTGAAATCTGGGGTTAATCTTAGAGATGGTGTTGGTATACCGCGAATTCCACTGCCTCAGTTGACAGAGCTTATTTCAGCGAGCGTGGTGGAAGTCCCTAGACCTCAACCTCATAATCCTAAAGGACTTGAACTCTACACCAAGGCTATGCCATCTGAAACAGCCAAGAACTTCATGGCTGACAAGATTGTGACAGTCCTATAGTTGTCAATGAGCTCTGCACACTTAGGAGACATACCTTTGAATTGGTGCTGTGTGCTGTGTGCATTCTTGTGAACAGATCAGTATCTGGTAGGATTTAGGTTACAAGAGACTCTGAATACCTGCAAGGGTGGATATTAGGGGTGTGCAATATGGCTCTGGCTTTTTGGCATGGATTGGATTGCATGCCAAACTCTGCTGGTGGCAGAAACAGGACAGGCATGGAGCTGCCAACCTCTATGCTGCTGTTTCAGAGCAGTGCAAGGCTGGCAGTGTGGGGAAGGAGGCAGAAGGCAGAGCAGATTCCCCTTTAAGATGCTGCCACTGTTGGCTGCCTTTTAAACTCCACAGATTGGCAAGACTCACTCTCTCCCCCCCCCCACTGCTTCACAGATTCCCAATGGGATTTTCTGGTTTGACATTGGGATTTTCTAAGCTTAAAAGGAAGTAATGTCAAACAGATACCATGGACAGTCAAAAATACAAATAACTAGGTTCTACCTCAAATCAAAACTATTCATTTCTTTGAAGCTACAATAACGAGACTCAGGCTATCATACTTTGGTCACATTTTAAGAAGACAAGACTCTCCGGGAATGTCAATATAGCTAGGAAAAGTTGAAGGCACTAGAAAAAGAGGAAGACCCCAAATGAGATAGCTGGACTCAATAAAAACGAGCAAGTAGCACCTATGAAACTAACAAAATTTGTGGTAGGATATGAGCTTTCGTGAGCCACAGCACACTCTTGCTCTTTTCTACTGCTACAGACAAACGTGGCTACCCATCTTGGACTCAATAAGGGAAGCCATGTCGATCAGTTTGCAAGTTCTGAGCAAAGCGGTTAATGACAGGATGTTTTGGAGGTCTTTCATTCATAGGGTTGCAATAAGTCATATGTGACTTGAGGGCACATAATACACAAACACACAATGGCAAATCAGAGAATCCCAAGCAAGCAGGAATCCCAAGCCGGGGGGGGTGGGGGGGGGCTAGTCGAGGAGTTTAAAAGCCACTCTCCGTAAGAAACAATGGAGAGTGGCTGGGGGCAACTTGTTCAGGGTCTTGAAATTTGGGGAGGTCTTTACGGGGCAGTCAAGAACAGGGTCCCTCCAAATGTGGTGGAGTTAGATTACAAAATGCCACCCCCAACTCCTGGACATAATTACCCACAGGGAATAACGGCTGGTTAAATCTGGGATTCTCTTACCCAGATCAGAGAATCTGACCTGGATTTCAGGAATCCCAGATTCTTTTCCTTTAATTACATCTGGATGTGGATCACCCGGATTTTTTCTTTTGGTGTACACCCCCAGTGGATACCTATTAAAAATGGAAGCAGTGAGATTTCTAGACAAGCCATACTTGGCCCGTATCAAATTTGTTCTTATTAACCAGTCTGGTTTCTTTAAAAGAAGAAAATTAATTTGTAATATAAGATGAGTACTAAACATTACTGACAGAAAAGTTACAGGTTAGGATTGCTCAGTATTCACCAATGTTGAAAAAGTCTTTGACTGGGATGATTTTTTTTTTTAAAGTTAAACATTACAAATCGGTTTGGTTAAATTTAATCTATAAAATAAATCCCCAATCTATAGAGACCCAAAGGCCAGGATAATAATATATCATGAACTATCTTTAAAAAGAGAAACACAACAATGCTATCCATTGTCCTTGCTTCTATTTGCTTGGCTATTGAACCATTAGCTAGGAAAATCAGATTAGATCAAGATATAAAAGGTATTAAGATTGGTAGAAGTGAGGTATAGATATTTTTGTATGCTGACAACATAATGATTAGATATCAGGAGGCAGGGGAAGAGACTCTCTGACCTTGCTGTGGTGATATAAAAAAGAAAGGTTACACTGCAACTTTATATTTTATCTGTATGCTGTCTAATATTACAATTAGTTGAAGGTATGCTTCAGGTTTACTTTTAAACTACAATGCAAAACAGATAAGCAATGGTTTTGTGTCGCTTCCAAACATACAGTCTTGGATCTGAAACGCCACCTGCGTGAGTGGAAAGACTTCCATTCAGCCACAGAGGTCACCAATTTCAAGCCATCCTCACCCTCCTATACTAGTTCATATCCCAGTACAGACAGTCCTCCAACCTTCAAAAGTTGGAGGAGAGGGGGACTGCAGCCGGAAGGGGAACATTGCGAACAGCTGCTTGAATCCAAGTCACAATATTTACTTGCCATTAATATTACCAACCTTTTTTGTAAAAAAGTGAGAGGGAAGTAGATTTCTGTGGTCTTTGAGGCTGATTTACCAAGGCAGGCTGACTGTCCGGAATTAAAGTGGAGTATGCCGACGTTGGGGAGAGATATCTAAGGAAACACCACCACAGGAACGCTAGTTAACATTTTCAATTTGTAAGTAACTTTAAGAACGACTAAAGATGAAAAGCAACTAACAAATTTATTAAACACTGTCAATCAATTCAACCACAATTACTTACAGTGAATATATTCAAATCTCTCTCTCTCTCTCACACACACACACATACACACACATCCCACTACCAATCTGTTTACAACTACTTTAAGCATGAACAGCCTATAGCACTCTGTACACAGTTAGAAAACAGAGAATGAATTCATTTGGAACATAGAGCTGATTCATGTTTACGATGGCCTCTGTGGAAACAACTAGAAAAGTGAAGCCGTTCGTGATGAACACACAGTTGATGGTGCTCATTTAGAGAGGGGCTCGCTCCCCATGTTGCACAGCAGACAAACATATTTTTCTACCTTGCATAAATATGTCAGCGAGCTGTGACCAATACTGATCCTCAGATACGTGTAGTACACATACCCAGAAAACAAGAATGTGTTGTATTTTATTTTATTTATGTTATTTATATTCCACCTTTCTCACTGGGACTCAAGGTGGATTATATAGTGTGAGATTAGTACAATTAGTGGCAATCTTAAGCTCGCATATGTGCTAAAAAATTAAAAACCCACAGAATATTTGACTGACAAATATATGGTACCATAAGCCACTGCTTTTCTTGATTTTTCTAAACCAGCTCCTCTTTGCATATAACAGCTCTTATATCTCAATATCTGCATACCTGCCCAAAGCATCTTAAGTATACGCTGCCTGAACTTTCCTATTCTCAACAAAGCTTTATAGTAGACACAATTGCAGTTAAGATATGGAGAAGTTAATTTCATAATACTCAAAACAGGACAGTAAAACACTATATAAGATTATGAAAATGGAGCGCCAGAAAGAGGGGCCACGGCTTAGTGGTCAACCTTTGCATGTACAAAGTCCCAGGTTCAACTCATGGCAGCTCCAGCTAAAAAGAATTCAGAAAGCAGGGCTGAGAAAACCCCTTGCCTGGTGCTGCTGCCAGCCACAGTATATACTGTCCTGGGACAGACAGGCCACTGGCCAGACTCAGTATACAGCCGCTTCATACATTTTTGTTTTACTTACAAATCTGCAGCCGTGTGATTATGCTGTGGAGGCTGGGTAAGACAGCTAGCAGGTTCAAGCTGTTCAGCTTGTCCATCTCGTTCCTTTGACTGCTTTATAAGTTCAAATAATGGTGAGTCCTAGACACACACACAAACGTTATTTTCACTAATGAAACTGTTTTGAACAACGTAAGAGTCTGGAACACAAGAGAGAGGTTGCTTACCTGGAACCAGCGTTTTTCAAGCAGTCGTCTGTGCAGTTACATTAGTAAGGTCTGCGCTTGTTCACGGGCAGCTTTGAAACATTCCAGAGTTTTAGCCCGGGAATGGTGTCCTCCCCTCCCCTCGCCAGGGGCTGTACCATGTACATACACCCCCTAAGTGCAGGAGGAGTGCCTTTCCACTTGGTTCCTTCCTCACCATTGTTCAGGTAATTAGGGCTGGAGGGCAGAAACAGCAGGAAGTGTGGGGTAGGCTGCATGCCTGCACAGCCGGCTACTTGAAAAATGTCAGTGGCACCCCAACAAGCCATGCTTTGTGCTCCCTTTGCTGTCACTGATGGGAGACAGAGACACTCATGTATCTGCAGTAGACTATTCTGTCAGAAATACAGACGCTACGAGATGATGCACTTAAATAATGCATCAGCTGACCTGCACAAAGACATTCTACATCATGAATGGGGGTGGGTGGGCACATGGCATGGAAGTCTTAAGATGTCCGGAAAGGGGAATGATCTTTGACACACAAAGGCTGAAGTGGTTGAGTTGGAGTAATGTGTGATGGCAGAAGGCGACGTATCTTGAGAGTTGCAGGCCCTCAGCTGGAGCTCTCTCAAAAGCACCTCAAAAAGAGTCCAGTAGCACCTTTAAGACTAACCAATTTTATTGTAGCATACGCTTTTGAGAATCAAGTTCTCATGCATCTGACGAAGAGAACTTGATTCTCGAAAGCTTATGCTACAATAAAATTGGTTAGTCTTAAAGGTGCTACTGGACTCTTTTTGATTTTGCTACCACAGACTAACACGGCTAACTCCTCTGGATCTAAAAGCACCTCAGTGTCCTTTCTATGGCTAGCCATCCTGTTAAGGTTCACCAGACACTTTGGGTGCAGGCAGCCCTCTTCTAGCCATCCAAAGGAGAGGGAATGGAAGGTGGGAATACCTGCTCTTGGGCCAGGTGAAAGTCCAAGACCACCTGATGCAAAGGCTGGACTCAGCACCACCTTGTCTGCAGGGAACAGATGAAAAGGAGCGTGGGGCAATGCTTCACTGCGCTGAGCTCACTCAGCCAGCCTGTAAACATTCAGTGTCAATAGTCTATGATTACGCAAAACTGTAGAGCAGAAACAACATCGTACAATAGCCTACAACTGAAATGGCCAGTTGCAAGTATTTAAAGAAGTCCTCCGCACCTGTCTTCTATCCAGTATGAAGGTAAAAACACTGACAAAATTCTTGAGGTTAAAACTTGCATATTAAAATCTTTAAGTAATTGAGCCAGGAGACAGACAGACAATCTTAAAGAAATGCAAAGTTAAAGCTAAAATTCATGGGAGTTTCACACACTCACACTTTGAATACAACCACCTTTTCTATTTTATTCTTTTTCTGGAGAAAGTGAAGGAAGTATACCAACTCCATTCATTCGTCCCTTTCCCTCTCGGCACAGGGCTCGAGTATAGCAAAGCACACACACAGCTCACAAGTGGCATACTGTCACATGGTTAAGAAACACACCCACTACTGAAGAAAACAGCATGTTCTTAAGAACAGATGTAAATTTAAGTTGAGCCATACCTAAAACTCAGCAATCTGAAGACACACAGGACTGTAAGAGCAACCGTGGCCAGTTAGGGATACTGAAAAAGAGACGTACAGCAGCACAGAATGCAGATGGTGCTCCTGCCCTAGAATGTGAACATCTAATGCGTGGAGGGTGCCCCAGGCACAGGATGGTGTATCTAACTGTTTTGGAAATTATGACGTAGAGGACATAGGACATCTGGAGCAACATATATCCCCTCTGGAAAGGGGGGGGGGAGATAACAAGAGCTCATGAGGTAAGAACAACTCACCTATTTCAAGCGGGCAATACAGAATTGCCAGAAACTCAGCCTTAGCTTGCTTTTGTTGTTCCACCTGTGCTTTAAACGCAACCTTCAAAACCATGAGCTTACACAGTGCTAGAAATAATTTTAAACAATGCTTTCTTTCAGTGCAATGTTGACTTGAAGATTAGATGTGAAATTTCCCTTTTCTGTTAATATGTTACCAGCATGTAGTAACAAGACTCAATGTTTGATCAATTATAACATGTGCTGTTGCCTTTCTGTTCAGCCTCCTGAACAGGGGTGGAGGTGGGTAGGGCAAAGAATCCTCAAAGAAGAATAGTGTTCACAAACCTCAAACTGAAAACCCCCCAACTTCTTGTCCCCAATCTCTCATATTTTAAGCTCATGTAATGACTGAGAGCCTGGTTTGTGATTCTGAAGAGACTTTCTAACAACATTCTGTAGCTACGCAAGGAAGACAGAAATAGCATAAAGTTCCTGTCAGTTTAGCATTAGGGACAGCAAGTGGGAAAGGTTCATCTCCTCTGGTCGACAGACAAAACAGTAACAGGAAAACTCTGACATTTCCTGCAATAAAGAACTGGGGCACCATACAAACATGAGCTTTGTCCCCTGATCCACGGGAGAGCCCGACTCTCCCTTCTACGTGACTTGTGAGTGTGCCTGCTGTAAATACAAATGTTAAGAACTTCATGATAAGTTCAACTTCCTTTCCTTGCACAGTGTCAGGGTAGTAAGCAGGAAGGGGAAATGCTGCTGCTGCTGTTGCGAACCTTGGCCAGGCTGGAGAGTTCAGGCTCTCTCTTATATTTCAAAGAACCTGCTGCAGAACCTGCCACTGTAGAAGCAAAACATGTTAATATTTTTGCTCAAATACAGAAGCAAGTTCACAGATGAGCATGCCAAGAACTTGGCAGCTCTAGTGAGCTTAAGATCCTTCTGGAGTCTTTCTGTCCTCCAAAAACTTAGTAAGCAGGCCGGAGGCCCAAAAGACCACGGCTTTCACAAACAAAACTGGTCGCGGATGCTTGTTTCATAGGTCTTCTGAAACTCAGGTTCTCTTGTGATCACAGGGATTTCCGGTGCCTCCTGCCTATTTGTGTGGCATCAGATGGTGGTGGTGACAGCGATGTCCACCAGAAAGATCTTAAGATGGGCCATAATCAAGGATGGTAGAGTATAGGATATCTTGGCCAAGCTGCAGGGTGACTTAGCCCTGGAAAAACTGTATCATTCTTGTTCTAGAAATAATTGGGAAAACAGAATGGGAGGTTCTGAAACTGTGGTACTACCAAAAATGCAAGAAGCCCAAACCTCCTCGACTCACCAGGAGGTGCTGTTTGCAGACTGCGGGGTGCAGGGCCTGGGGCAGGATGGCTATCATGCTGCCTCAGCCTGGGCAGATCCTAGCAGCCTCTGCACCTAGTGTGGGGAGCCAATCGGCTCAGGCCACCCAGCTGGCCAATCAGCAGCAGCCTGGCCAGGTGATGGGAGGCCTCCCCGGCCGGCGGACCTAGCAAAGGCAGGGTTCACTCAGGTCCATGGGCGGGACCTAAAAGGGGACCTGGCTGGGCCTGCAGGCACATTTGCCTGCAACTGGCATCCCTCCCACCCTTCCCTTGGCTTCAGCAAGATTTGGCTCAATTGGAGTTGGGCCTCTCCCTTCTTCACTCTGGGAGCCTGCTTTTCGCATCAGGTTGTTGGCTGTGGTTTACACTTCTGTCACAACTTTGGTAGGGGCGGTTTGGCATGGGGCACGGATCCTTTTGAGGGGAAACACGGCCAGCTGGCACTGTTTCCCCTTAGGAGATCTTGGGAGTGAGGCACAGAAGGGGGCTGCCATGGCATGCTTGCTCCCAACTGTCAGGGGAACCACGTAGAGGCTTGCACCCATTGACTGCCTTCCCACAGTTTCCTCTTCAGCTGACGGGCTGAGGGAATGTGGGGTCATCAGCTGGAAGACAGGTCAGCTGATGCTTGGATCCAAGCCCTATGAGGCACCAATGCTTTTTAAGCTGTATTCAATGATGTTGTAATCCTTTTCAACTCCACCTGATGTATCTGTATTTTCTGTTGCCTTGCCTCTTGCTCTCCACCCCTTGAGTTGGCTCCGCAAATCCCTTGAGGGTGGTTCCCAAGTAGACATGGGCACGATCGGAATTACGGTCTGAAAATTGCCCAGATTTTGGCGTTTGCGCCATCGGGACCGGGCTGATCGGTTCCGTCCACGGCTCCCGGTTCAGCGCTCGGGTGGGGCGCTCTATCGGGTCTCGATCGGATCAATCGGTTTACGTTTGGGATTGCAGTCTGCAGACAGTCTGGCGCCAGCCATCTGTTCCCAAGGGAACGGAGCCCCATGGAAACGGAGCCTGGGGAATGCCGGAGCTGTTTGCCCTCCTTCTGTCACCCTGGAAACGCGAATGGAAGCCCAGCTTTCCTTGATCAGCAGGGCTTCCTTCCAACCACGGAGCAGCCAGAAAAGCGCGCACCCATCTCGTCCATTTGGGAGAAGAGAGGGGAGGGCGGGGGAAGGGGGTGTTCTTCCGTAGCCATGGGCACTCGAATATCATCCCTGCAAAGCCTGAGAGGCAGCTCTTATGGCCAAACACAGCCCTCCTGCGTAGAAGACCCAGGCTTTATAAATAGCCATGTGCTGCGCAACAAAGTTTCACTTTCCGCTCGCGGGTGGAGTGGGACAGAGGAGAGCTCTCGCTTGCCGCTTTTGGAGAGAGAAAGCGCAAGAGAGAGAGAGGGAGCTTTAGCTTTGGGCTTCAGCGGATAGGGAATTAGGGAATAGGGAGCTATCTCCTCTGGTTCCAGGGCTGCTGCCTAGCTCTGGGGCCAAGCTCAGTGGGCACCTCGGCTGAGGGTTCAGGTCTGGGGGGGAGTGTTGCAGCTGGGGTTGGGCTCTATTCCTATTCTTTCTCTCTGCTTCCAGGGCTGCCGTCTAGCTCTGGGGCCAAGCTCAGTGGGCACCTCCTTGGCTGAGGGCTCACACAGTATTACACACTCTAGTGCCTGGTCACTCTGGCCTGGGGGAGTGTTGGTGGTGGGGCGCCCTCCCGCATCGGACTTCCCGATTCCCGATTCTGTATCGGAAACGGGACTTGATCGGTGAAGTTCAGGTACCTGGGTTCGGCGCCGCCGCGGAATCACGATCAGCTAAATTGGGATTATTTTTTGGATCGTGCCCATGTCTATTCCCAAGTTTGTCAGGGTGCCCTTTGTAGTTTTCTAAATGGAGCTTAATGGGCAGCTTTTGAGAGAACAAAATGGAAGGCTTCAGCCTTAAGTAATCTCTGGAGGGAGGGAGGGAGGGAGGGAGGGAGGGGGAAAGATCCTTCTAGCTCAAAGCAGATTGAATCTGTTGACAGGCCTATCCTTGGCCTGGAATTCTAGTTCTTTTTCTCTGCATGATCTGGCAAAGAGAGGGATCCAGGGATATTCCCTTCCTAAGCCCTTCTCCTTGCACTGTTTAGATGCTATTTACATGAGGGAGGGTCCAAAAGAAGGGCCTGGGAAGAACCAGGATCAAGAATTTTGTGGACCTTCTTGTCTTTTTCATGCCTTCTGTTGCCAGAACTAAAAGAACAGGAATCCGTGGATGGAGAATAGCACTGAAGACTCCCTCCTGCATTTATGGGAGTAGTGACGCCTTCTGTCTTTGTGCAGGTTAGCTGATGTTTCCTTGGCCACAATGAGGAGATCTGCATCCAGAAACTTGCCCCCATTAAGGAGAAGTTTCCATGTTCCCTTGTTGGAACATACTGATTCTCTTGGAACTTTCTACATCTCCTCTGGAACTTCTGTTGCCAGGCTGTTGTGGTGAGGACTGTTTGTCCTCCAAAGAAGGGGAGAGTTCCTTTTCAGACTAAGGAAACAGCTCTTTGAAGAAGTGGATGAGCCAGTGACAGACGTTAGAAATGGCAGAAAGAGCCCATATGTTTTTTAAACACTCACATCTAGGAGGGACATGCAACCAGTCAAATGCAAAATTTGTGTATTGGTCCCACTGGAGAAGAAATTCACTTCTGCGATACAATCGTATGCACACTTAACTGGAAGCAAACTCTATTGATTTCCGAGGAATTATGCCTCAGTCTGCAAGTCTACAACAGCTTAAACAACTGTCACTTTATTTACTGTCACTTGCACCAGAAACCACAAATTGTGTGACAACAAAAATTCAAGAGGTCCTTTGGCCATTGCCCTGCCTTCTTTATCCATTCTCAATATTACATTTTTAAGCAAAATAACTGAAGCAGCTATTACTTTCTACCTCATGGTAGGCTGCCAAGTAGGCTGTATAAAATGATTAATTTCCATTCTTGGGAGTGACCAAATACGTTTCTCTTACTGGTAAATAAGACATATGGGTTACATGGTGACAGTAATGAGTACCTCAAGAAGATTATACTGACTGCTGAAAGTGTTTGCTTCAAATATGAACTGGTTCATCAACTAAAAATAATCCTAATCGTGCCGCAGACATGGTGCCCCTACTGTGCTGTTAAAAACAGTGGGAACATTCTTATTGTCTCAATTCACTTGGATAGCGCTGGAAAATGCAAGAAATGACCATACCTTGCTATAAGGGCAAGCACACAGAGGACCAAGAAAACCTCAACTGTCTTACTGAATAGTTAATAATAAAAGTAATAATAACAGTGCTTATATCTCTCTCTTCTAGGCAAGTTAGTGCCCCACTCAGAGTGGTGATAAAAGTCAAGTGTTATTATTATCCCCACAATACAGCTGGGGCTGGGAGGAGTGGCTTACCCAAGGCTACCTCCTGAGCACAGATAGAAGTAGTAGGATTTGAACCGACAGAGTGATGATTTGCAGCCCAGCCACTTAACCACTATGGTACAGCAGCTAAAACGGTTCCTAAGAAATGACTTCAGTACAACCAAGATCTGTACACATGAAGGCCTTTTCTTCAAACGTGCCCCTTGACAAGATTCAGTTATACATTTGCCTCCACAGTTCCTCAGAAGTTTTCTAAGACAAAACTGCATGCTGATTAAAAGAGGAGCTAGTAACAATTTCTCTAGTCAAGACTTCACACAATTCTAACAGTCAACACTCTGCAACTGAACTTTGTACAAAAGGCTTAGGAGACTCTTAAAACAGAACTTTGTACTCTACTCACTTTTAATCTATAGAAAATATTTACTTTATCAGGCTTCTGCATAAGCTTAGTTTATACAAATTATCTTCAACTTCTGCTCAAAGTTTTCAAGAGACATGTCAAGGTGCCATGTTTTTTTAAAAAAAACACATATATTGCATTTTGTGCACTGTGAGCAAGAACTGAAGTCAGTATCACAGCAATGGTCACTAGACATGCTCTCTCAAAAGCTGCAGGCAAAGCATACAACTCTGAATTTTATTTTAGGCTACAAGCGTCAGTTTGGCTAGGCAAATACAGCAGCAATTTATTGATAAGGAAATGACAGGTTAGTAAAGTGGCTTGCTTAAGAAAACAAATAAGAAAATAATTCAAGTTTTATCTATGGGCTTCTCTTCCGGTTCTTCTGCAGTAAAAAATATCCAAGTGGTGCTTTCCAAGGGCAACAAAAGGCTAGTAATTTGCGTGCCAAGAGATTGTGCTAAGTCACTAGCATATATGGTTATGAAAAATATAGAATTCACATGCAAAATGCTGACTAAATAGCCTTCAAAACCTTCACTGCCTTTGAATCATACTACTACTGAAGTGAAAACCTCAAACACTCAGATGAATACATCAGCAATGACCTTCTCAGAAAGAGGATACAAAGCAAGGCTGCATGATCATTACACTGTGAACGTCTTAAATGAGAGCAAGGTACAGAATAAGAGGAGCACAAAGGGGAAACACAAACCTTTGCACAAAACATATTCTTAATTATTGCGCATCATTATGAAGCCATTCTACAGCATGGGATGCGGTCCTGCCAAGTGACGGCCCCACTGTGGCATGAAGATAAACTTGGTTTTAGATTATGTCTTTAGACCTGTCAGCCCAGCATTTATAGCTGGGTCTCTTTTCAACTGGTGATTCACTTGGAACCAATTATGGGTTCTATGAGTGACAGCAATAGCCAAAAGACTGATCTGGCGGCGTTGGGAAACCAATTCCATGACACATAGTGGCAAGAAAGGATGCTGGACTTAGCTATAAAAGAGTGTCTAGTACAAGAAACATGAGGACATTTGGTCAGTCTATTTAAAGCTATGTGGCTTGGGTCGATTAGCGTATTTCTTTTGTGGAGTGGGACATTTGTTGGGAATTGGTTTCTTTTTAACAACTACCTTTGTATGGATATTAGGAGGCCCAATGCACTAACTATCTGCAGCTACTTTCATAATACTGGAGGCTGACTCATCATGACTGATTGGCGGCAAGCAGCTCATTCTGAAGAGCCAAAGGCCAAACAGCAGGAATCGATTCAAATAAAACTAACAGCCTTTCCCTTACAAGAACTACTGCCTAACCCAACTAAAAGAGATGCCATCTCTCGTTCCTTATGAAAAAGTATTAACTTTCCAGATCAAACGTAATGCCAGAATTTTCTTAACTATGCAAATAGCGTGTCAAGTAAACAGGTACACGCTCCTCTAATATAATCTTTTCATTGATGTTACTATGTTTGATTGGGAGACGCGCACGTACTACACTGTGTGAACAAGGCCCTGTTTACAGTCCTATCCAAATTCGTTATAGAGAATTCAGAGCATTAGGAAGATACTGTCCTCATCCCAACCTTGACAGCTCTCCATGTCCCTAACCTCCCCTTCTACCTAAAATGTATCCCCAGCCATGACCAGGATGAAAATTAATTCCGTGTTGATAGCAAATGGAGCTTCCACATTAGAAAAACACTGTTTTATAGTGCCTGAAAATCCACTATGGGCCTTCTGTGACTTATATGATGGATCAGATTTGAAGTTTAAAATGTACTTATATATTAAAATGAGACTGTGCATGTCTGGTCAAGATAGTTTGCTTTGTGGCACTTTTCATGAAGAAGAACATGCCCAAAACATGTTAGGTCAACTTCAGAGAGTAAGATGGTTTCCTGTGCTACCTTTGGATGTTTCATAAATTGGTACCATTCTTATCTCTTGATCTGCTACTTCATCAACAGCACCTGCTAGGGAGGATAAAAGTTAGGGCTGAACACTTTCATCTACTAAATCTAGCATGGATCAAGCAGCATACGGCAATTTTAATTCATCATCAAGGAGTCCAAGAGATAACAAATATTTATTTTTAAGACTACGGTGGTTTTCATGTGTTGGTGTAATATACTATACAGTCAGGTGTCTGGAGCGTCAACCACAATGGCTTGAAAGTTCAGATCAAAAAGACTGATCTCAAAAGTAAAATCTATTCACTGGTATCAGGCAACTGAACAAAATCAGGCCTACAAAAAAGGACCTTATGAAGTTTCCTCGTTGGAAAGACGCAACTCTCCTACAGTTCCAGAAGATCCCCTCTGTGATTTTAATTTAAGAAGAGTCCAGTAGCACCTTTAAGACTAACCAACTTTACCGCAGCATAAGCTTTTGAGAACCACAGCTCTCTTCATCAGATGCATCGATCTAACAAAGAGAGCTGTGGTTCTTGAAAGCTTATGCTACAATGAAGTTGGTTAGTCTTAAAGGTGCTACTGAACTCTTTGCAACTACAGACTAACACGGCTAACTCCTCTGGATCCAATTTAAGAAGGTCATCATTATAGGAAGATTCATTCCACTTCCTCAGTGGAGGAATTATTCCACTACATTGAACTGCCCTATTGATGAAATGGTAAGACACAGGATATGAAAAAGAAAGCAAAATAGCTGCAACTAATTCTTACATGCTCTTCAATGTCACATTGATATTTTATTAATATGGAATAAGCTTATACCTAATAGATTTGTTAAATGGTGACTGATCAAAAAAATCTTTTTATCAGTTGTCAGATGTAGAAGGTCTAAAATCCACATATTGAATGTATATTATCAGCAATGCTCTTTTGGCTTCTGAAGTGTTAATAAGGCTCTGATCTATCACACGTAGTTAGTCATCGTTCGCGTGCCTCCAAGCCCAAGTATATTGCTGGCTAACCAAGTCATTAAAAAAACCCTTACATGAAAAGGAACTGAAAGCTGAAACCGTACTTTGTTTTAGCCCAGCCTCCTTTTCCTGTGATGTCAGCCTACAAACCGAATGAAGGTGGTGTGTGAGGTCTCCCCCGCCCCACTCTCTCTGGCATATTAAGCAATACACACAACATAATCTGCATCTGTGGGGAAAGCTCAAATTCAGCAAGAAAAGACATGCTGTGGAATTTTATTCCTGTGCCTGCTTTCCATTGCTCGAACAAGTTGAGAAACTTGTTGAATAGCACAAAGGAAGGAAGGCCAGCATCGTGCTGAGACAAGGAAGTCAGTTCCCCAAAGAGCTTCAGTGCTGTTACTTGCGTACAACTCTGCAAAATGATTTATCTGCTTTGCCACGGGAAAGATCAGCTTCTACAGCCAGGTTGGCGACATGCAGAGGAGTGAGAATGTGGCTTCAATTGAGTTCAAGGAGGTGGCAGGCTTTTGTGTACCAGGAAGAAGAAAAGAACTCTTTGCTGAGGACTAGCGGTATGGTGGCTTCCACAATCAATTCTGCTATTAAGTTTTCGAAGAAAAGCTGAATGTACGTGAAAGCATCCAAAGTCCAGGTGCATCTACAAGCCCTCTGACAATTATACTGTGGTTACAGCGACATACAAGGTGATACAGCTTTACTAAAGGAAACCCAAGTTGTAAAGATAAACTTTCATAAAGATGGTAAGCTCTAACTGTTCCACTGAAGACTCCTTCAAGTACACTTTATATGGCTGTATGTTCAGTATGGTATTTGTCCTTGGTTTACTGTCAAATTGCGTTGCTGTATACATTTTTACCTGTGCTTTAAAAGTGCGAAACGAAACGACAACTTACATGCTTAATTTAGCAATATCAGATCTACTGTTTGTGTTCACATTACCCTTCAGAATTTATTATTTTACAACAAAAGACTGGCCCTTTGGAGATGTCCTCTGCAAGATTTCGGTCATGCTGTTCTATATAAACATGTATGGGAGCATTTTCTTTTTGACCAGCATAAGCTTTGATCGCTTTTTAGCTATTGTGTACCCATTTCAGTCTAAAACTGTTCGGACTAAGCGAAATGCAAAGATTGTTTGCGCTGCAATTTGGATCGTTGTAATAGCGGGAAGTGTGCCAGGAAGCTTCTTTCAATCTATCAATGCTCGGGTCAGCACAGAAGGATTGAACCAAAATACGTGCTTTGAAAACTTTTCTGAAGAGACTTGGAAAACCTATCTTTCAAGGATTGTCATCTTCATTGAAATTGTAGGATTCTTCATTCCACTGATTTTGAATGTGACTTGCTCTACAATGGTTTTAAGGACTTTGAACAAGCCAATTACATTAAGTCGGAGTAAATTTAACAAAAAGAAAGTACTCAGAATGATTTTTGTCCATTTGGTGATATTCTGCCTCTGTTTTGTGCCTTATAACGTAACTTTAATACTTTATTCTCTCATGAGAACACAAACATGGATTAACTGTTCAGTTGTTACTGCCATCAGGACTATGTACCCAGTTACACTGTGTATCGCAATTTCAAACTGTTGTTTTGATCCTATAATTTACTACTTCACTTCAGAAACTATTCAAAGTTCAATAAAAATTAAGAACTGGTCAACTAGAAGACATGATTATAGACTATCTGAAACAAAAGTTTCTGACACATTCATCCAACATGGACTCCAGACCTTAAAAGCAAAAATTTTTGACAATGAATCTACCATATAAAAGAAGTTGGAACTGGAAAAGTAAAGCATTTCCTAAGGTACGGAGAATTGTTTTGTTTAAAGGTGTAGACAGAATACCACAAAACAGGTTCTATTAATTAAAACCATTGTAATTACCAATTAAACTAAAAAATGTCTTCATTTTTCATGCAATATAGACTAAAATTAGAGAAGTATCCATGTTTTATCCTTATGAGGAGGTTCAACATCAAAAAGGAACTTATTTACAGTTTCAAAAAAGTAGACTCCCACTGCTGTTTAAAAACTGTGTATTAAAGTACAAGACAATTGCAATTACAAATGAAAGTATTTTATTAATTCATTTTGAGTCTAGAAAGTAACAAGTGGAGGACCTGCAAAGACTTGTGGGGGCATCTTTTCCCACCCCCCCACCCCAGTATTTCTTCATTTCCTTTCCTGAAAGCCCCCACAGGCTCTCTCAATCTCCAGCTTCGTTCTCTCCTTCCCATCCACGACCCAGCCAGCTTTTATCTGCCCTGTCTTCAGCTTTCCCTTCTTTCCTCTTTCTGGCAGTCTCTCCCTGGGAAAACTCGAGCCAAGTTGCGCATGCTAGCTAAGCCAGGCTCAGTTGCACAGCGGGGAACCTAACAGGACCTGCGGGGTGTGTGTGTGTGTGTGTGTGTCTCACTTTCCCCTATTTAACCCTCCCCACACTATTTCCTCTTTCCCTTCTCTTGGCAGCCCCCCCTTCCCTCAATTTCCCCCGTTTCCTTCTCTCCTTCCAACGCACCAATTATCTGCCTCTAATCTTCAGCTACATTTATTATTTATCTCAGTTCTATATCTGCCTTTCTCCCCAATGGGGGCCCAAAGCAGCTTACATCAGTCTTCTCTCCTCCATTTTATCCTCACAACAACCCTCTGATATAGGTTAGGCTGAAAGTGTGAGACTGATCCCAAGACACCCAGTGAGCTTCCGCGGTAGAGTGGGGACTTGAACTTGGGTCTTCCAGAGTTATGTCTGAAACTCTTAACTACTACACCTCACTGGCTATTGTGGGGTGGCTGCTGTTGAACAGTAGCAAGCAACTTGGCTTAGTTGAGTCATGCAAGTTGGGTGGTAGCAAGTTGCCTGGTGTTTGCTGCCGGGCTAGGCCCCTATGAGTCCTCTGTCAAAGGCATAATCAGCCCTGGACAGAGCGCTGCCCTCTCCCCTTGCCTTTTACTGAGAAAAACCAAGGCTTGAAGGCTGGCAATGTTGTTGTGGTTGCCTACCAACAGCCAGTGAGGGCATTTGTTTTTTAAAGCTACAGACTTGGCTTCTATCATTTTGAAGGAGTTTAACTCCTCATTATTTTTTTTTAGATTTCAGATTTTTCTGCAAAGTTGGGGCTTTTCTCAGGTTTACAGAAAGATCCGCCCTTTATGTCCATCACCTCCACCTCTGGCTTTAAGTTTCCACAAATGGGGCCATGTTGAGAATTAAATATATTGATGCATATTCCAGTATTTAGTCAGTTTATTTCGATAAAGGGGACATCCAGTGACCTAGCAAATTCCAAAAACCAACACTGAAGAACAGTACTTTGCATATAAACCAAAGCAGACTACAAATGATTTTGTGTGCCACAGTCCCTTATTAAATGAAGACACATCACTAACAGAGTGAACTAATAAAGATGGCAGGAAATGGCAGGAAAACTATATTACTACTTCCAGTATTAATGCATTTTTGAGATGTAATATCTTGATATAGCTCTACCATTAGTCAGTCTTAGTGGTCCGCCCGCCATTCCTTGGTGTGCGGCATCCCTCAGGGGGCAATTCTTTCCTCAATGCTATTTAACATTTACTTGCGCCCCCTCGCCCAGGTAGTCTGCAATTTTAGCGGATGACACTCAGCTCTATCTGTTGATGGACGACCAGTCTGACTGTGCTCTGGATTCCTTGGCCAAGGGTCTTGAGGCTGTGACAGTATGGTTACGTCAGAGTCGCCAGAAATTGAATTCCCTGAAGATGGAGGTTCTGTGTCTGGGTTGTGGAGCGATGGGGTTGGGGACCCGGCTCCCAGCCCTCAGCGGGGTACAACTGAAGCTTTTGTTGATGGTGAGAAGCCTGGGTGTGACTGGATGCCACACTTTCAATGGAGGCCCAGGTCACGACTGTTGCCAAGTCTGCCTTTTTTCACCTTTGACAGGCCAGGCAACTGGCACCCTATCTCTCATCCCAGGATCTGGCCACAGTAATCCATACAACGGTCACCTCCAGGCTAGATTACTGCAACTCACTCTATGCTGGGCAGCCCTTGGGCCTGACCCGGAAGCTGCAGCTGGCCCAGAACGCAGCAGCACGTGTTCTTACAGGAACACCTATTGGAGCACATATCCACCCTGTGCTGTGCCAGCTGCACTGGCTTCTAGTTGAGTTCCTGATCCGGTTCAAGGTGAAGCCCTCCATGGACTGGGACCAGCATACCTGCGGTACCGCCTCTTCCATTACGTCCCCTGCAGGGTGTTGCGCTCTGCAGACAAGCAACTCCTGGTGGTCCCCGGCCCGAGGGACATCCGGCTGGCCTCCACCAGGGCCAGGGCTTTTTCTGCCCTGGCCCCAGCCTAGTGGAACACTCTCCTGCTGGAGCTCCAGGCCCTGCGGGACCTATTACAGTTCCACAGGGCCTGAAAAACAGAGATGTTCCACCAGACCTTTGGTTGAGGACCAGCGGGTGTCCCCTCTTATCCTATCTAAGATCGCTACCTCTTCTATGACTGCCCTCAGCTATGTGTTTTACCCACAGCTATGACTTATGCAGGTCTTTTATTAGTATTCAAAGTTGCCTATGTATAATGGCGCTGGAGTATTTTAATATACATTTTTAAATCTGTTTTTAAAGTTGACTATTAATTTATTGTGTTTTAATGATGATGTGAGCCGTCCTGAGCCCATTCGTGGGGAAGGCGGGATATAAGTCAAATAAAATAAATAAATCATAAATATATTGTCGAAGGCTTTCACGGCCGGAGAACGATGGTTGTTGGGGGTTTTCCGGGCTGTATTGCCGTGGTCTTGGCATTGTAGTTCCTGACGTTTCGCCAGCAGCTGTGGCTGGCATCTTCAGAGGTGTAGCACCAAAAGACAGAGATCTCTCAGTGTCACCGAGAGATCTCTATCTCTGACACTGACACTGAGAGATCTCTGTCTTTTGGTGCTACACCTCTGAAGATGCCAGCCACAGCTGCTGGCGAAACGTCAGGAACTACAATGCCAAGACCACGGCAATACAGCCCGGAAAACCCCCAACAACCATCACAAATCATAAATAGTTAACATTTATAAATTTTTTAAAAAGTTTCTCTGGAGTACCCTTTTATTTCAGGAGCAGAGCATTAAGTGCTTGTTTAACTTTCCTACTGAAACCAACAAGACCCGAATGTGACTAAATTGGTCTGATTATGCCAAGTATTATTTTCTACTAGAGAATTTCACCGTCCCTTTCATCTTACATTAGATCTGATGCTTATTCTTTTTTGCTGCTCTTAATTGGGAGTATCTCGCACCCACTCAAAGGAAACTGATTATTTTTTCAACTGGATCTCATTTTAAACCAGCCTCTTTGTAATAGTCCCTCCCTCTTCTGCTCTGTATATAAAATCAGACATAATGGATCTATTCTGTTACGCATCTGAGGAAATGATTGCTGGCTCATGAAAACTTATGCTGAAATAAATTTTATTAGTCTTTATGGCACTACTAGCTTGCTGCGTAATTTCCCTTTTCAGACACTTTAATTATGAATGTACTAGACGAGTGGGTGGGGAGGAGAGAGAAGCAGGGAGGAGTAATCATGGTTGCTGATACTTATCTCTAATCTTACTTGTATAGACCACAGGGGCATGCTGTCTACTGAGCAGCCTTAGGCCACTGTCTAGGGCACCAGAGGGCTGGAGGGTGCTGTGAGCATCAAAAGGAGGCAGCTTCATGCTTAGAAATACATTCTGAAATGCATTCAGAAGGCATTTATTTTTATGCAGTAGGTAGAAGACATAAGTAGTCACCTCATGAACTCACTGCACAGGGAGAGCTATGCTTAGTTGCCCTTCGTTTACTTGAAGTGTTTGCAAAATAAAATGATGTGAAATAAAGAAAAACAATCACTTCAACATTTGACACTGAGAGATCTCTGTCTTTTGGTGCTACACCTCTGAAGATGCCAGCCACAGCTGCTGGCGAAACGTCAGGAACTACAATGCCAAGACCACGGCTATACAGCCCGGAAAACCCACAACAACCATAATCACTTCAACAGATTTGTAGTGACAACCAGCGCAACTAATACTATAGCTAGCTGCCTTGAACCATATGGAAAGGTGGCTTATAAATGTTTTTAAAAAGGGAAAGAAACTCTGATTTCACAAAATGACACTGGATACTGCTTAGGCGGGGCTAACCTATGTATACACCTCCTTTGCAAGTCACCCTATTCTTTTTAAAGAGCGTATCACAACATATGGCCATTTTAAATCAAAGGCAGCGAAATTATATTTTTATTTCCTCAGTTTTCACTACATGTACTGCAGACTGCATTTTATTTGGAGGGGCAGACAGAAAGAAAACACACACACACACACGTCTTATTTTTGTTTTACGGTAACATACCCTTTCCTCCCCCCCACCCTTTATCCAAAGATTTTAAGAATTACATTAATGGTAATGTTAGAGCCATGGAGCCTGAGTGAGGAGGACTCAAGCGATCCGAGAAGACTCCCAGCTTAGTCAAGAAGAGTTCCTGGATCTAATCCATTTCAACTTTGAACTGAGGGTGATTTACTGTTCTCTGCCAATGGGGCAGATGCTCTTCATAGTTCGCTAATTACATCCTCCATAATTATAAGAAAGCTTTAATTATAAGGATGAGGCTTCTCCAGCAGAACCAGTTTTTGTCAAACCAGAAGAGATTAAGGCTGCAGAAGTCCTTGCTAAGAAAGCATTGGTCCTATTTTCCTCAAATCCTTTCCATAAAATTCTCTTAAAAATGCAGCAGAACAGTTTCCCACACATATCAAGGTTTTCAATTACAACTTGTTTGCCAGATAGATTAACATAGAAAAGCTATGCAATTCCATGGTTGGTGGTGGAGAGTGCCCTCGAGGCTTAAGATGACTAATGGCAACTCCTGCTGGGGTTTTCATGGCAAGAGAGTAACAGAGGGGGTTTGCCATTGACTGCCTCTACAACTCTGGTCTTTGTTGGGGGTCTCCCATCCAACTACTAACCAAGGCCAACCCTGCTTAGCTTCTGAGATCTGATGAGTTCAGGCTCACCTAGGCTAACTCTGAGCAAATCTTTTCAGTCTGGTTATGAGGCAGAAAAAGAGATTTTATTGTAAACTTCCCTATCGATGAAATATGACAGGAAATAATAAAATAAGTTTAAACTAAATGAGGGATACCACACACTGATCTGAGTATACTGCCTCTCATCTGTTAGGTGAGATGACCAGGATAATAGAGGATGCAAAAGAAAATGGATTCCAGATTGGAACTTATTTTTTTTTATTTCTGGTGAGACAGCATGATGTGCTGTGAGTAGCTAGCAGAAGACATATCAACTTTTAAATATGTAATGCTGGAAGATGATAAACCACAAAACAGTTATTTTGGAAATACAGGAGAAATCCTGTAAATGGCTTTAATATAACCTGCCTTATCAGCAGAACTATTTTGCAAAACAAAGTCTGATGCTTCAGCTATCCTCATATCCTTAGGAGTAAATGGCCTCTGACCATCCATAGCAGGTAGTAGGGTTTTTTTGCCTAAATTTACTGGAAGCCTAGAACATTAAGTGCCTTGTAATTAGATAAAACTAAAGTTTCTGCATTCACTACAAGTGCTACTGAAGGCATACACCACATCTTAATGATTATGAAGTTTTAAATTACATATATAGGCATGTGATGTTGACCTTTACGTCTGTGCAGAAATTAGTTTCTCTTTTAAAAAACCAAATTTAATCAGCAATGTCTCAGGATAATTTTAGAGATTTAAATTAACTACAAGCAATCTATTGAAAAGAAAAGCTTCCATCCCTTTCAGCCAATTCATGCATCAATTTTGCAATATTAGTGGTGCTTCTACGTGCTCAGATCCCATGCCGTTGTTTACAGTTGAATATGGACAAAATACAGAATGAGTCAGTGCGATTACTTCCCACACAGGCACCACCACTCCCCAGGGAGCGGCACTGATGTGGGAAGTAATCTTGTCCTCCACCTGGCCCCCACACTTCTCTTATGAAACACAGGAACCTGGACACGCAGAAGCGCAAAAATCTACATGTCAATCAGCACAAAGGGTGCTCCAGAGGCTCAGGGGAATCCCTCCAGCAGCACTAAGCCATTTTTTGATATTCAGTTCTTTATAAGACACAATGCTAGATGTGCAAAGCCTGTTGATTCTGCTCATACTATAAACTGAGAAGGCAGCTGGAATTAAGATCAGGTTTCAAACAACCTTACTGCCATCATGGGGCTGTTTGAACTGCCTTGTTGGTTAGAACAGCGGCAGTGAAGCCTGCCCCACCAAGTCAAGGGAAGTACTATAACACCTGCAGGTTCCAGGCTTTCTAGACCAGGTTACCTCTTTTTGCCAGCATTACCACCAAGAAGCTAGACAGACTGTTGATTCTACTCATGCCGCTGGTTGAGAGGGGCAGCTGGTTTTAGAATTCCGTGTTCCACGAATGGGTTAAAATACAGAATGTGACCTGTCATCTTGCAATCTCTGTTTTCTTCTTCAGAGCTTGCATACTACTGGTGTAACACTGACAGAACAGTTAAAAATCTTGATGTGTTCCTTTCCCAGCTTTGGAAGTCAAATGCCTGGGAAGTCTGAAGTGCATCTGCTATGTTCAAAGCTGTTCGCTTCACTTGCCGATCCCAGGTTGCTCTTAAGCTTATTAGAGCGAAACAGTGTGTGTGGGAGAGACATGCTCTCACAGTCCCACAAAACCAAAGTCATGTATGTCCTATAATGTGGACTACAGCTAAATTGCTAAATTGAAAGGGGCTGGGGGCAGAGGAGTCACCCAGGGAAACCTGGGATTCATCTGCCACCATTCCTCAATTACTTTGCCCAGGAAAGACCGGCTACAAACAGACCTATAATTGGTCAAAACCGGAAAGACCGTCTTTCCCTGAATAAACCCATGTGGCCACTCTCTTCACTGAACAGGATGTGTTACTTGGCTCCACCTGAAGACTGGCAACATTTGCCACAGTTCAGCCTCAAGCCTTCTGTGGCTGCCCCACACTGTAAAAACAGCCTGTCAGAGAAAGAGCCATCATAGCAGTCAGTGGCTCTTACCAAGTTTTGTGGGACAAATCTGAACATACAATCTGGGAAACAGTCGGAGAAAAGAAGACACCTGTCCCAAAACGCTGGAGTTAAAAGGCACAAAAACTCACAAGGAAAGAGCTGTGGTAGAAAAGAAATATGCACAAAGGATGTGATGAGAATGGACAGTCAGTCTATGAACAGACAGCTCCTAGTGAGGAATACCAAACTAGTGGCAGCACAGTGACAGAACACAGAGTGAAAGCACAAGCCTGCAATTTAGGTAAGAAGATAATAAATACAAGCAGTATTAAAGCTTGTAAAACAAGCTTTAAAACAATATGTCATTCCTCACTGCTCTCATCACTGCAACCAAAGCAAGTCATGTCTCTCTTTACAACTAAGCAGAACAACGGAGACTGTCAGGGAAACTTAAATCCACATGCCTCTGCAACAGTCAGGTGAACAGCAAGTATTGTATTCACTGTTACTCCATATTAACTGTTACTCCATATTACTAATGTTACTAAAACATATTGACTGAAATACAAAGATTCAGGGGTATCCAGTGCAAACAAAAACCAGTTGTTTGGTCCTGCCCACCCAGGGAAGGAGGACTTCAGATAAAGGGGGAACCCATGTGGATTCACCTTCCACATGCACAGGCCACAGAGGCATCCTCGCTTTTCAGATGTACAGAACAGAGGAAAATCACTTCTATAATCTATTTATTATGCTACTGAAAACATCATTAATTGAACAGTATAATTTAGGCAATTTTCTGAACCCGTATTTATATACAGACACACTAACAAGCATGACATTCTGATACATTTAAAATACAAACTTACTGATTGCCAAGCAAGGGATTCCAATATACGGTGTTCGCAGCATTCTAGGTGTTTTATCATTTCTCTTGTGAGGTTTGGCTCTGCTTTAATAAAGCTTTCAATAACCTTGTATAAATCAAAAGCCTTTAAGTCAAGTACGTTGATAATCCATGGGAAAGACAAGTCTGTTTCCACAATCATGCGGTCATTTAATGAGGCACTCCTTGGGGCTAAAGAGAAAAGAACAAATTATTTTTACCATTAATACAAGATACTGCACATGCTTTCATGCATCAAGACGGTTGTCACATCTGAGAATCTAAGCTAATACTCAATGGCTCAAAAGTCACCTGTGATTCTTCTGGAACTATTCCCGATTGTGGCACCTGTCCCATGTTCAGACAGTAAGGCCCTTGCCCAGTAGAGCTTCTGGTAGTCAGGTGATTCACACCTACCAGATGGAGGGACTGAAGGATGTGTAAGCTGCAAACCTCCCTGAGCTGCTCATCACAGATGGAAGGGACCATTCTCTCCAATGACACCCTCCCTTCTTTGCAGCCCCTGTACTCTCATCCCAGCATGCAGGTGGCTACTGGAAAGAGCAAAAGAGCAAGCGAACGATAGAGAGTGTAAAACCACCATCACCGCCACAGCAACCACCCAGGAAAATGGCAAAGTGGCCATGGGTGTGGGCAGGGCTTTTTTTCAGGGGGAACGCAGGGGAACGGAGTTCCGGAACCTCTTGAAAATGGTCACATGGCTGGTGGCCCCGCCCCCTGATCTCCAGACAGAGGGGAGTTGAGATTGCAAATATGGCTCCCCACAAGCTGTTAAGTAAGTACTACTGAGCCTCAAACTAACTGTATTGGAAAACTTCTTTCTGAATTTAATGTTCCAACTGAGCTGCCTACAGTTATTCAAACCCTGGATACAGCGAAGCTTTAAGACAGGTCACATGTTCACACGTTCAAGTTTGTCTCCTAATGCCTGTCTCCATTCACCAGTGCCTCTCTGAAGCTCATTAGGCTTGCTGTCTGGTGCCCAGATGGGCAAGGGTTGAGAACAGAGCTGGAAGACCCTACCCCCCTCCAAGCAATTTGTCCATATCCTCAAGCACATCAGCTTAAATCCATCCAAACAACAGCAACGAGAGAACATGTTCTGAAACAATATGACTGAACCATGAAAATTGTGGAGTCTAAGACAGTACAGAAAATGTGTGATTACAACTACAAAATGCCCTGTAAACACGTAAAAGTAAGCACCTGAATCTTCCATCAACATCAGATGAAGATACTCCCTTAGCACTCAGAAAAGCTAGGCTGGACAACTATCCACCAATGCAACGGTGGCTGAGAAGAATGCTTGACTGACATCATGGCCACTGAACAGGCAAAAGGGAGTGCTTGCTTATGCTCGGTCTGATTTATCCTGTGTGCAGTGTTCCCGCTAATGTGAGCACATGAGCAATCGCTCACAGATTCTGACTCCTCCGCTCACAGCTTCTCAGATGTAGCTCACAGATACTAACCCTCAGGCGGCCCCGCCCTCCCAGTCAGCCAGCATCTGCAGGTGGGCCCTATAGGGATGGAGCCTCATCCCACTTCTCTCCTCCCTTCCTGGCTGTGGCTGGTTTGGCCCCCAGGGTGGTGCCAGAGAGCGCCTCCAGCCACTGCTGACTCTCTAGCTGGGGAACAGAGCAGAGTGATCGGGTCTGGTCTGACCCGTGCAGCCTGAAATCGCTAGGATCCCCTCAGCCTCAGAGAGCTGTGGAGAGGAGGTAGCGCCTCAGTGGCCACCATGGTGAGGGCATCATTTAACTTGGCCTTGGCGCAGGAGGAGGCTGAAGAAGTAAGCACTGACTCACAAAAGCTCATCTTGAAATAAGTGTGCTAGTCTTTAAGGTGCCATTGCATGTCTGCTTTATTTTGTAGCAACAGACTAATACAACTACCCCTTTGTAATCAGCATGGACATATCCATTTTTATACAGAAGCATACTCTGATTTTTGTGGCCCTTTCACCTAATGGCTTTTATTGTTAAATTGTTTTGATTGTAATCAAAACAATTTGATTGTAATTTTTTTTTTAAAGGAGGTGCACTCAAAACTTTAATGAAAGTTGTTGTTTCGGCTCACAAAGTAGATTTTTAGCTCACAACATTGCAAAGCTTAGAGGGAACATTGCCTGTGTGTCACTCACTGCAGTTGACAGCCAACTGTGAGCCTTGGTAAACCAAAGGACTGAATGAGCACTACAAGAAGGAAGAGGGTGACTGGGAGTGATCGAGTCAGCTATCTAGGTTATTCCACAAACCAAACTGGACTACCAACCACGTCAGCTGGAAAATCCCTCAGATTAAGATCTCAGGTCAGGCTCATTACCCAATACTACATGCCAACTTACTCCCATATGTAGCCATAACAACTTCAAGAGCGCAGGCCAGCAAAGAGACATGGAAGATGCTGTTGTTCAAAAGTTTGCTGTGAAAAAGAAAAACAAAAAAGGGTAAAAGGAAGTCTCAATAACAGATTTCAAAATTTTTAAAAAAGTGAAGGATCTATAAAGTATGTTTGACCAGCATACCTAAAATTGTGAATTGACAGTCGTTTTTCTTCCTGGAATAGAAGCACAGAATGAAGGTATATTAAATATTAATTTAAATATTAAAATATTTTAAAAATACAATTGTATTAATTGTATATTACGGTGGCCTACCGATTTTAAGATAGATTCCATAACTCTGTAGTACAACCGTACGCCAAGTCTGTATCTCTAAGGATATAAAAAAAAGTGGCATAATAATTTTCAACATGCTATTCTCTAAGAAAAATTATTACCGATTCACATTTCTGCTGTGTTTTGATTTGGTAAAACAGCTCAAAGGAATAGCTATTACTAAAGCTGATGCAGAATTAAGACTAAGACATTAGAAGAAATTTGTAAGTCAATTCCCCCAAGCACTACATGCCTCTAGCACTGTGCTCTGAGGAACTCCCAAATAGGAAGTGGAAATCAGAAGAAATACTGAGCAGGATACTGCTCCTATGTATGGGGGAGAGGACACGCTATATCTTTCTAGAAATGTTAGAGGAATTGACTCAAAAAGCTAAGCCAAACTTATGATTTTTTTAAAAGCTTCAGATGGCTAAATTAGTAGCAGAATAGAAGTTATAAAAGAAACAGACATACATTTAGCAAAACACGCTAAAAGGGCAATGAAAAGGAAGCAACAGAATGGAAAAGGCACTGAAGGCACTTTTAAGGGGGCTGTTACTGGAGTTATGATATCAGGATGAGTAGTCAAGCACCAGTGACCAGTGGAGTGCATGGATCCGCTGAAAAATGGAGCAGGTTCTAGTATATTTTACTTGACATAATCTGGAAGTGAGAAATATAACACATTTTCTGAGGACAAATATGTGTGTTCATTATTCTTCTAATATTTAGTGTCTCAAATGTCATCCAGTCTCTGCATGCTTGAAATGCCATTCAAGTATTTTATACCATTTCTGCAGATCCCTTCACACTGTGCAGAGAAAGATCTGTTCTCCTCTAACTTTGGACTACACTAGGGGTGTGCGATTTGGATTTCTGATTTGGGTAAAATACCCGAATTGGAACCAATTCACAATGGTTCAGGATTTCCGAATCAGACCCAGCATGACGGGCCCGATTAGGAAATCACGAATCAAAGCTTGCCAAAGTGATTCGTATCACTTCGGGAAGCTTCGGGTCAAGGGGTTTAAATGCCCCTTTCTGTGCCGCTTTGCGTTTAAACCCCGGGATAAGCTGCTTGGCTGGGGAGATCCCCACCAAGCAGCTGATCCAGCCAACAGGGGTTAAGTGCCCCTTTCTGTACCACTACAAAGCATCATGGAAAGGGGCATTTAAACCCACAGATCAGCTGTTTGGCGGGAGATCCTCACCAAGCAGCTGATCCGGGCCTTCCCCGCCACCCTGCTGGCCGCTGCAGTGGTGGAGAAGGCGGTGCTGGCAGCGGAGGAGCCAGCTCTGGCTTTCCCCGCCGCCCAGCTGGTCTTCTTTCTGGCTCCACAGCCAGGTAAGTGGGGTGGGGGTGCGGAGGACAGGGGACTAATTGGGGGGGCTGGGAGACAGGCAGCTTCCCCCCTCGCTTCGGTATGCTCCGAATCTTTATGGAGCATATCGAAGCAATTGAAATACCCGAAACCGAAGTGGCTTGCCGCTTCGGCTTTCAGAGTATTACAGACCATTTAACCGCTTCGGGTAAACCCAACGTGGAAAAACCAATTTTTTCCTGGTGCACACCCCTAGACTACACATTAAAAAGACACGGTGCAGAAAATGGGACTTGCTAAAGAAAAGCTGTTTGGTGGGGGGGACTTTAAAGCTACCAAAGCAGCAAGTTAATATACAGTTTTCAGCTGTCAGGGGTTTCTCTGAATGCTGATTGTAACTAGGGAGGGGGGGGGGATATAGTATAATTTACGTATGGTTTCCAGATGACCTGTCAGCACAGCACAAATGCTCCACAATATAATTGACGTCCCCCATTTCAATAGCTCAAAACACAAAGCAGTTTCACAGTGTCCTCCCTCCTTATCCTACATGTATTCTTGAACAGTGATTACAGAGTCCTCCTACCTGTGATCCAATTTCAATACATCCTTGCCCAACTGCTTCAGCAAATTTCTCTTTGAAGACACAACCAAGATTTTCTAGTCTTTCCAGTATGTCTTGCATAGGATTCGCTGTGCAGTTCTGTAATGAGTTGGGGAAAGCTTTCCTTTAGACAGTCAGGTTATAGGAGACCCAAGAACAATCTTCTCCCACTGGAAAACAAGCTTCAGCATGTCACACTTTGGCCAGCATGCTGTAGTGGCTAGAGTGTCAAGACAGAATCCGGGAAACCCAGGTTCCAACCCCCACGATGCTATGGAAGTTCTCTGGGTGACCTTTGACCCATCACTCTGTCTCAGCGAAATCTACATTACAGGGATGTTGTCAAACAGATAGAATGAAAGAGGGGACAACAGTATTGTAAGCTGCAGGGGTATAATTTTTCTAAGTAGTAAGAGAAAACAAAAAGGGGAGGGAAGCTTGAATTTTTTTTAAAGCCCAGCATTTGGGTCTTGTTTTTTATTTGGAAAATGCCTATACGGCCTCTTCAGATACCTGCTCAAGGCAGCTCATGATAAAAATCATAAAATCAGCATACAACCATTACAATTAAATCATAAAAAACCCAACATGAAAAACATTCCTAGGCTTCTCTGAAAATCCCAAACTCAGCTTGAATTTAATTCAGCTTGAATTAAATAGTAACCAATTAATGCAAGGGACTGGATTAACAGGGACACTGGAAACAAGGACTGTAGAAAAGCATTCGTATAATTTATGCTATATAATCTAACATGCCTTTTCTGTTGCTCTTTAGCCAGTGTTTCAAGTAATATGTTAGTCACCCAGTCTTTAAAACATTTTGGGCTAGAAAAGATCATGAAGGGATAGAAAGAACAGATAGTTTTTGCCAAGAGAAACCAAGAACTCTATTGTTTTTCCAGTACACGTGTGCTGCCAGTAATTCCTTTTAGGTCCCTGGAATGCGCCATGTCGGTAAGGATTGGATTTATGGCAATGCCTTTGGCCAGAAATAAAAAAAAGTTGCCATCTCTACAAAAATGCCTTTCGTATCTTAAAAAAAATGGTAAGTGCTTATGTACAAAGTGATGAGACTCTTTTCTTCCTTTAGTCAAAATACTGCCACTTACATTAAAATAGGAGAGAAGGTTGTCTGATGGCTTGTCACTTGCAGAGTTTAAAGTCATCATTAATTGCTGAATAGTATTCATCGCAGCCCTAGAGTAGGAAAATTGTTTTGTAATAATTTCCTGAAATGAACGAAGTGCTTTTGAAAATAAAATAAAACCACTTAGTTAAAAAAATACATTTCAACTGTACTTACAGCTATATTAAAAACATATCTGCTACTTTCTCTACATTAATATGATTAGCTACCTCAAAAGCATTTCAATAATCTATGTTGTTAACAACTACGAGATTCTATGGCAGCAATAGGAGGTGAAGAAGCATTCCTGGAACCCACAGGATTAGGTGATGTGATGTTACAGAATATGCACAAACATTCTTTTTGCTAAGCAAAGACACCAGCAACCGAACATGTAGCTTTCCAGTTCAATTCACAACAGCAGGCTGTAACAGCTCAGCTGAAAATGCCATTAACAGTTGCTATGGACTGGTGGAATTTTTCAGGTAAAATATTATATAGTAGCATCATGTTTGAATTGAAGGTTCCCAAAACTATACAGTATTGAAACCTGATTTCAGCTACAATTCAATACTCCAGTTGCTAAGAACTGATAAATAATTTTCTAAAACTTCAGATAAAATTAAACAGTAGTGAGATATGAACAGTTCTTACCGGATAGGGGTCTGTGGAAGTACACCTGGAGGATCATCATCCGGGTTATTTTTTGTTGGTGTTCTCTCTAACTGCAAACTTAACATGAACAAAGAATGTAGCTTTCATCAGATACTAAGTTTTCAGTAAAAGTTCTCTGGCCCTGGAAAACCACTGACCCTCAGAGCAGACTAATTTGACCTCAAGAGATCCATGGTATAAGGCAGCTTCATGTGTTCAATGACCACCCATTTTGCCTTACAGCTCAGCAGAGATTCCTGCAAAGTAATGTATGGATCATGCCCCACCCCCAGTAAAAGAAAAAAGGGATTACCATTCTGTGTGATTCTGTAAAGTTTCATCTTTCTCCAGAAATAATCTGGCATCAATATCCTTGTTTTTCAGATACATTTCTTCATATTTGCTTGATATATTCTCAACCTTCGGTTTGCCAAAACAACAACAATAATTTTGTTTAAAAATCAGCGCTGATGAAACACTGAGATATTTGCCTGCATTAATTTATTCTTGAATGTGATTTCATTTAACATATTTCAGTTAGTTTAAAGAAAAAACATTAGTAAACTTCTAAGTCCATCTGGCTCTGTACTTTATTGGACACACAGATAAATGTTGCGTTCAACATTTGTAACAATCTGTTATTAGCAGCTACTTGAAAACTTTTCAAAAAGTAAAGACTGTATGGAGACTATATAGCTATCAAAAGCAGAGTTAGGGTTGAACGCCATCATCTTTAAAGATAAATTATTCTTATATTACCTCTGGAAGTCCATGGAAAGGTGTAATGTCCACAGAACTCAAGAATGGAATAAAGTTCTTGAAGTAAATATTTTTCACCTTAAAAAGGCAAATCAGCAGAAAATCAGCACTCTGGAGAGTTCCCTTTTATTCCTATTACTTCCATGCACAATATATTGAAATGAATGCGTTACACTGATACATTCAGAAACTCCTAAGTTACCAACACTAGTATGAAAGTGCCCCTTGTCATCATGTTTTGGGACACCGCATTGTTTGCATACCCCATCTTGTGAAAGATCTTAAAGCAGCTTTTTGTTTTGAGAACTGAATTCAGAACCCAGTTCAAAGGAACCCTTATCAACCCTAAAAACAGTAAACAAGGCAAGCACTTCAAACAATAAGCTGATGCATCAATGTAACAGATTTTTAAATTAAAAGATTTGTATCCTACTTGTTAGCCAAACAATAACAAGAAAGAACACTCAGAAGCCCCCCATACAATAAAACATAAAATATCAACCATCCAAAAGTAACATTCAGAGCTGGATGAGAGAACCCCTCCAACCCACTTAGCAAAGGATAACTAACCAAAAACCTGGGTGTACAATCCGTTTTTAAGCTTGCACCTAAAATGGCCAAATGAGGTGGGTGACGATGACTTCCCAGACCATGGGCATACAAAGCAGGACTGTAGAAGCGGATTCCTGCAAAGCTGTCATTTATGTACAGCTCCCATTGAGTGGCTACCAGCACTGAAATGTTTCTCTCTCTGGTTTTAAACAAAATAGCCTTGGCAACAGCTGAGGAAAATAGCATTTCAAACTTTAGCAGGCCTTACCTCTTCCAAATTACAATCATGTTCTTTACAAAGTTCCTCAATAACTTTTGTATCTGTATCTGTTTGTTTTGATGCACGTATACTTCTGTTCTGACTTCGTGTGTAAGTGCGAGTTGAGCCATTAGCAGACAATGCACTCACGGTAGATTCTATGGTAAGAAAGCAAGCACGTGTTCTTCATACATCATTATAATTGGCTGTGTTCTACCAAGCCATGCAGCTAATAGCAATCCATGCAGCTAAATCCTGAAGGTCTTTGCACCAAAGCAATGCATCACCATTAGCTGTGTGGGGTGATAAGGATACAACTATGTCGAAACACGTCCTTCTCTTCCACCAATCGACTCATCAAAACCCACCCATTGGATTAACCCCATTGCATCTGTGCAAATCTCCACTACCCTTCTTCTCTCACACTGCTGAAATCAAGAGACTCTCATTTTTTAAAAAATCTAGATAATTGTTCTTTATTCCCCCCTGATACTTTCATATATTTGGCAATCACCCTATCCTTCTATTTCAATTTCACATATATGACCACTGCTGGTCTTTCAAGTGATACAAAAGAGGCTCCGAGCAGAGAAAAAAATTCTAGTTTGGTGGAACAAGAACAGAGCAATCTGGAAATTATGACGCTCTCAAAAGCCACCACCACGACCAATGTCATGCAAGTACTGTAAGAATGCTACTGCTATAATCGTCTTCATTTTCCTGACATGATGCAAGCTTAAACTGTTCATTTTCCTCTGCTTTTTACAACAGCATTTGGCAGAAACACCTTACAACCACACAAGTACAGAATGGGCTGGAGGTGCAGAAGAAAAGAACAAGAGAGACAGCAGAGGAAGGATCTTGTCACAATCTCTAAACATGGACTATTGTTATGAAACATGACAGATGGAACACACTGTATTTCTTATACAGACCACTTTTTGATGAATGGACACACCAGTTTCTGGACTATTATCTTCATTTTTAAAAGATTAAATTCTTACTGTAGGGTTCCTTGAGTACTGCAGGAGGCGACAGCTTGATAAAATACTCAAGAACACAAAGCAGTAGCTGGAAGGGGATGACCAGATCATCTTCCATCTGTAACACTTTTCCTGAAAATGGTAAGAAGACACTGTGTTGATTGGGCTAAAATATCTCATTACACAATTATCAGGACATCTGTAACATTTCACATGTAGGAAAAAATCACACTAGTTCATTGGGTTGGGTCCAAAGTTTGACAAGCAGAGCTCTGCTTTTCCCATCTCATCCTGTCTACTGTAGCATCCTAGAAAGTTTTTTCTAAGAGCCTGAGCATCCTTAGAAACAGAGGGCTGCAACGCAAGTGGGAGATCTATGTAAACTGAGGCACCCCATCCTTTGGGTCTAACCCATAAAGAAAACCCTAAGCCCCATGGGATAAATGGCTTTGGGTTGGATCTTACCGTACTGCAAAAGCAGCAGGCTTGCTGACAGAAGCTGCGCTACATTCCCTTTCCTCACAGCATCATCCATTTTTTCCTATCTCTGAAAAGCCATTCCTGAGAGTTTCCTGACTTCAGCACTATCCACACACACGCAAGAGCGGGGGCAGGAAAAGGGGAAAATGGCAAAAACTTATTCATTAATTTGTAACATTCAGTAGGATACAAACAGTAGATACAACATACTTTACACAGCAGACTACAGTATATTTTCGTTTCATTTTAAAATAAACTTAATTTTGTACTTGAATTTTCAGAAAACAGTACACACATTCTTCACAGGTATAGTTCCTTTGCAGAACTACGGCTACAACACTAAGGACATTTTACTACGGAGTAACTCGTAATAATCTCAGGGGGCTTCAGAGAAAATGGGATTCGCATCCTGCTGCAGAACTTCCCAGACTCAAGACATTCCTCTGAAAGTCCTTCATTGCCTGGCCTCTAAGATTTCATCCTGGTGAAGATTTATCATGTGTCCACATTATACGCTAGCAACACCATATATAATACAACATATAAGACCAGCTGCCTTCTTTTAGCATGAAGCCACCACTAAATTTACCTCGGTCAGAATCAATCAAAGATCTTTAGCTTTACAATTTTGTGAAACTAACATACTGGAACATTATCTCAAAACTGCAAAAATATTATTCTTGAAACTTCAGCTGACAGATATCGTTCTGCTTTTTTTCTCCCTCTTAGCTGAATTGCTGAGACAACAGGGGGGGAAATTAAGTACCATCATTCATTTTCTCCCTTTATCAAAAAAGTATACTAAGAAATCCAACTATCTTCAATGAATCCAAAATACTAAGGAACCAAGTACACTACGCACAGGGAATACAAGCTCCATCAACGTGCTGCACGTATTGTTAATCACAAAAGTATAACTATGATCTGAAGCAGTCAAATGAAAAAATCTAAGCACTTTATCACTTACCTTTTGCCAAAAGGAATGTGATCCAGCATAATTTCAGAACACATGAAGAACTTGGTTCCAAAGAACTTCTACAAACAGAATACAAGAACACTGGGGTGAAAATTCCACATTTGCCATTTTATAACAATTTCTGGACACACAGTTTGTAATCCACCGAAGGCTGCTGCTCAAGGCTTAACATTGCACAACAGGAAGCTTCCAAATAAAAAAAAAATAGTCACACGTAGAAATGCTTGAACAAAGGGCAAGTTGCTTTGCTGCAAAATCTTTCTTGCATAGGAAATTTGTAACACTTAAAGCTGCCCCAAGACAGGAGAAAGTGTGACAAGCTTCTGCCTCTTGAATAGAAGTGGGCACGAATCGCAATACGAAGCAAAAAAACGCACGAACTGGGCCAATTCGTGGTTTGTGAAAACGTGGTTCGTGGGGCCATGTTTTCCACAAACTCCATGACTTTTTTGCCCAGTTCATGATAGTCATGAGCAGTTTGTGAAGCCAGACAGGCTGGTGCCGCCACCCACACGGGGTGTGTGAAAGTGACACCCCCATTCTCCTGCCGCCCGCAAGTGGCAGGAGAAGGGGGCTGTCTGTTTCAAACGCCCCACGTTGGCTTCACCCAATTGGATGAAGCCTGCGTGGGGTGTTTTGAAACTGACAGCCTTCCCCTGCCGGTTGCAAGCAACAGGGGAAGGCTGCAACTTTCAAACGCCCCACGCTGGCTTCACCTGATCAGATGAAGCCAGCGTGGGGTGTTTTGAAACTGACAGCCTTCTCCTTCCGCTTCCGGGCAACAGGAGAAGGGGGCTGTCAGTTTCAAACACCCCGCGCTGGCTTCAGCAGCCGGCGCCAGGTGTTTGAAATGCCACGAACCATGAACTGATTCGTGAACTAAGAAAAGTTCATGGAAGTTTGTGGTTTGTGGAACGCGACGAACCATGAATCACGTGGTGCTTTTTTCTGGTTCGTGCCCACGTCTACTCTTGAATCAATCCAGACTCTCAGAAATCTAGGCTGGGAAGCAAGAACTTGCATCTCTGTGACTGCACTGGTCTCCATCTAAAGCTTTGCCACTCTCCTCTAATTTTTATCTCTGTTTTTAATGCATTGGCTAAGCATAAAGATTTAAAATATGTCTTTACTACTGTCTGCAGCTGGTGTCCATGCTACATAAATCTTAACTGCAGTTATTTCAATGCAAGTCTCATTAATTTCAGATGAAAGGCTGCACTGAATTCAGGATCACGGCCCAAGGTTATTTTTTTTAAATGTAAGAACAGCTTCATCATAATGCATATCAAATACATTGCTTTTCCATCTGCCCGTTGCCTACTGCTAGCAAGTTTATACACAAGCTCTTATTTATTCTTATTTAATTGTACAAAACAAACTTACTGATCACTAGGAGGGTCAACATAGATCTGTCCACAAGTCCTAAAAATAAAAACCATGCATATCACTGGGCAATACCTTTTCAAATCTATAAGGTATTTTTTTTTTACAAAAATACTTCAGTAAAGACACATATGACATTTTAAAATCTTGACTGGTTTAAAGAACTTCCCCCCTCCCGGGAAAAAAGACAACAAGCTGATCAGGAAACAAACAAAGATCTGCTATTTGGTTAGCAGGAACCAAATAAGGAAAAATACAGTATCAGCCTTCTTTATTACATTCACTAACATTCCAGAACTAACACAGAAATTAAGCTAAATCAAATAAACCTGCTTTCAAATTAATGTCTGAAGAGCAAAACAAAAAAAAAAGCTCCCAACACCCTGAATATGTTAAAAGACTCATCTGAGTACTATACAGACATTAGTTTAGAGCAAGTTAACTCTACAAAAAATCACTGGTCCTTAGAAACGTAACCCATGTTTACACCCCTGGTGGAGAATACTACGAGCTAAGGCCCTGGGCAGATTGTTTTCGTGTATGAATTGACAACTGGCTTTCTTTGGATCTGTCACAATTTTGGCACTGCATTGCAGAAAATCCTGAAAAGGCTATAAGAGATTTGGACCTGCAGCAGCAGGAGATACAAACGGTTATGGTGTGGAAACTATGCAAGGGGGTTGAACCAAAGAGATATATCCCCTGAGTCACAGAAAGCCACCATGACCAGGTGCGTCCATCAGTTATTCCAAATGATTAAACTGGCAGGAAGGAAGACATCAAGGTGCACATGAGAATCCATGAACTTTCTAACTATACTCTGGATTAGCTGCTAGTGATGACAAGCAACCTTCTAACATCCACTGTGAGAAGTCCTCCCCTACGTATAAGCATTCTGAATAAGAGACTTCAATTAAGCAGGTAAAACAAAGAACGAAATCTGGTGCTGATGGCCAAGCCCAAGATGCTGTTCCACAATAATTTTATACCGCTTTACAAATCATTAATAAGGCTTAAATCCAAAGTAAGATTATGTGCCGGTTTTCAAAATGTCAACTCTGGTTAAGCTGACAAGAATAAAACTAATTTGCAGACTGTTTTATTTTGTAATAGCATGATACTCTTATATTGTTAAAGCATGCCTATTAAAACCTGAGTAAGGTCTGATAAATTTATATCATTTTATAAACAATACTCTTGGCGTTTCTTCCTCTAAGGAGCTCTGCATGCTCTAGACCTTCCCACCAAACCCATGAGCCAGGTAATGTGTACCAAGAGATAATAATTGCTCACATCATTATTTGTGAAGGTATATCTCTGAAACTACTGCTTTGTAACATTTTTGCAATTTTTCAAACTGTCTCTGAATTTCTGGGTGCAAAGTAACTTGTCACGCCTTAGCCCTCAAAACAGAAACCAAAAAATTACTTTTCAAGTGCTTGACAAAACAAATAGCAAGACTCCTGTAAAAAGACTTAAGGTTCTAACAGTATGTGAAGAACAACACACATTTTACCTTTCAAACTTCTGGTATAGTGCAACCAATACATCGTATTTGGTCTTCAGGCGTGATACAATGCTACCCACTTTAGTACTAATTGTGTCCATGCTGTCATCCATTTCTTCAACCAGATGAACAAATTTACACACACTATAAAGAGAGAGACAAAAGGCAAGAGCAAAATCTTGATTTTTTAAACAGTTAATCTGCCTAACATGCCTTCAGATTCAGTAGCAATGTTTCACTATAATGTAGTGCCCAGCTAGCAGCAGCATGCAATCATGTGTGACAGTTCGGTTCACTGAACTACTATTAACAGTCTTTGGACAAAGGCCAACTCAATCACGGTTTGGGCAAAGTCAGTGACAGACCCAGTCACAGTAATTCAAACAGCAAACAATATTTTTATAAGTTTAGATTGTAACCTTGTTATCTACTGGCAGAAGGCATTTCAACTGTACAAAGGGATGGTGGCAATTTTAGTCAATTATCCTGTCTCACTGCAGACACTTGGTCGGATCCAGTGGCCTGCAGATACAAAGGATTATGGAACTTTCCTATGCTCCCCATCCATTGGAAGTCTTCTGACTCCAGGAAAGTTTGTTCCCAGCGCTGGGAAACCTATGTGGACACGGTGAACTTCTGTTGGGAGGCTGCAGAGGGAACGGGGCAAAATGATTCCCTTATTCCTCTTCTGCCAGTGGAGCTGCGCTGATGGAAGAGGCAGAAGGTGCAATTTGGTCCACCACCCCCCCACAGCATCTCAGGCCACAAGGCTGTTAATCCACATGGATCTCCTGCAATGTTGGTAATAAACTTTCTCAGGGTTGCAAAGCTGTGCTATGGGAAGGAGAGTGTAAAAAAGATCTGGGACTGTCATTGCCTTCTGCTGATAGATCAGGGGATCCAACCCTCTGTGACTACTAAGCACAGGGACACAGGAGGAGGCTGGAAAGTTTGCTTCTACTGCTCCAGGAACTAAGTGTTAAATCTTAGTGTTATACAAACATTATACATCTGTTTAACTGTATGCCATTAACCAACACAAACCTACCTAATACTCAGACATTTCAGAAGTTCTGTAAAAGTGAATGTCATCTCATCCAAGTCAGCTGCTGCTGCAAAAATACAGATCCCCCATAATTCTTTTTTAAAGTGGCCTTCCTAAAAGGAAAAAAGAAAAAGGTAGCCTTCCTAGAAGAAAAAGTTTTGTCAGCTGGTGGAATGACACCTGTGGGGCAGGCGAGACTATAGGTGAGTAAGAAAGAATTCAGCGACCGCAGTCTCAGATGTGTCTGGGGGCAGGAGCATCCACAGGATGTCTTTTCTTCTCTGGGGTGCGGCAGGATCCTCTCTGGCCAGTCACTCCAACATGGTTCTATCTTCCAAAGTGCCAATAGGAAGAGCATGGATTCCCCCTCCCCCCGCCCAGTTCCTCTCCACTTTGAAGTCCCTTTTGACTCCCAGAGAGATTATTCCTGGAACTGTGGGACATCTATGATCAGATGATCATGTGGGTTAGGGGTGCCATGAAGCAGAAGAAATATGTGAACTCATTACCTCCCCCATCAGCACAGCTATCCTGACAGAGGTCTCAAGTGGAGCACTACAGAGTTCTGTCTTGGATTTGGTACTCTCAACATCTTTATCAGTAACTCGGAGGAAGGGGGTGAAGGGAATTCTTATCATATTTCTCAATGACACAAAACTAGAGGGGATAGCAAACACGACAGAACACAGAAACAAAATCCAAAATGGATAGACTGGAAAGCCAGGCCGAAACTAAAAAATAAAATTCAACCAAAACAAAAGCAAAGTTCTCTATTTCCATAAAAAGAATAAATGCACAAGAGTAGGATGAGGGATATTCAACTTGGCAACAGTAAATGTGTAAAGAATCCTAGGACTGTGGTCCATTACAAGCTGAATGTGAACTGGCAGCATGAGGAGGCTGCCAAAGAGGCCAATGCAATTGTAAGTAACATAAGCCCAATATCCTAGTCAAAAGAAGCAGAAGTTCCACTCTGCTCCATACTAGTCAGACCTCATCAGGAGTCCTGTGCCCTATTCTGAGCAACGCACTTTAAGAAAAATGTAGACAAACTCAGAAAAACAACAAAGATGGCTTGGCTCCTGGAAAGAAATCCTGTGCGAACCTGATTTCTGTTCCATTTTTATCTTTCAGGAACAGGGTCTTTAAAACAATAACCTTCGAACGTAGACCAATTTGGTAAAGTTTGTGACTCCTTTTCCTTACATGTTTTAAGGAGAGGCAGTAAGACATCTTTTTGCTTCCTGGTGGTGGGGCTGACTAGAATCTGAAGTGACCAATCCTAAGCAAGCCTTCTCAGAAGTAAGTCCCACATTACTGAATGGAGTTTTCTACCAGGAAATTGTCTTGAGGATTGTAGCCTAAATGTTTCGTGTTTGTGTATATTTTAACTGAAGATTCTTTGTTTTAAGATACCGCTTTCTACCCTGAGATTTGGAAAGACAGCATAGAAATGTTCTACATAAATAATAAACCAAATAAGCAAAGCAGCTGGTCTAGTTCTTTCACTACTGGATAGTCCTGCACTGGGGGCTCAGAGCACAGGTCCCTGTTTCCCTGTCACGGCCTGGTGTGCTGAGCACTTGTGCAGGGCACAACTAGGGGGCCACCTTTTTAAAGGTACTGATCATTAATGTCCGAGGGCAGACAGTTAGTGGATGCAATTTCTGAAATACAAGCACAGTACAACTATTAATTCAAAGATAGAAGAGGATGCCACGGGGATAAATGATGTACCTTTGCTGGAATATCCACATTTACAAGGAATGTGTAATTTTTTATTATTTTGTTAGAAAATTAAATTATATATGTTTATACAAATATTTCTGCGTATACAAGCATTATTTATACAAACAATATTGTGTATCATTTATTTACTTCATTTATGTCCCAAATTTTTCTCTAATGGGGACCCAAAGTCGCTTAACATCATTCTCAGGTCCTCAGCTTTATCCCCACAACAACCCTGTAAGGTAGATTAGGCTGAGTGACCGGCCTAAGGTCACCCTGCAAACTTCCATAGCAGAGTAGGGATTTGAGCCTGGGTCTCCCAAATCCTAGTCTCACGCTCTAACCACTATACACACTGGCTCTCATCTTGAACACAAAAGAAAGTTGGGGTAAAACAGAGACACACAAAAACTTTTGATCTGTGTAGTCGGAGAGGGCAACATAGGTTTTGTATCGTGTTAGTGTCACATCACCTTTTCTAGCAGTTTAAAATACTGAATAAATGCGTAAACAAATGCTCATTATATCGTTAAAAAACAAGCCATATACTCACTATAATTCCGCACGTACGTAACATTTTTTCATACGACTTCCACGCAGTGGCTCTGACATTGTCTGTTACCCGTAAAGCATCACACAGGGCAACAAAGTCTGTATCAGCAGAAGGTGTCCTAACAAAGAAAAATATATATAATTTATCAGAATGACATAGGCAACATTTTTTTAGAACATTAGAGCACTTGGCCCTAATGTTCAAAACATGAATTCAGTAAACCACATAGCTTAGTAGCTACTTTAGCACACAACATGACCTCTCACAACTGTAGTATTCCTTCTATACAGCAGAAGTGATATGAGTTACACAAAGATAGTACAACTAAACTGTACAAGACTTTATGTGATACAGAAGGCATGGATTCCAAGGATTATGGTACTTCCACACAACAGCGCAACACAACACTCAAAAATTTATTACACACACGCAAAAGTACACATTTCCAGAAATATTGCCCCGCCACACACATTAAAAATATCAGTGTGCGGCAAAAGTATATCTCAAATGTTCATAAGATGGCTAACATACAAACATGGGGGAGGAAAAACAACCCTCTAAAAGTAGAAAATCACTTCCACAGATGCCTACAAAAGAGTCATAGAAAGAAAAAAGAAGCAGCTGAAAACAAGCTCTTGTGTCCTAATCTCCTCATACGACTCCTGTACAGAGGCTGTGGGACACATGCCCACCGGGAACTCTACTGTATGCACCTACCAGAATGCAAGTATAGAAAATGCCCCACTGTAGCAGGATGGGGGACAAGGAAGTTACCCCTAAACCAGTTTTTACTGCTTTGTCCCACTCACCATCACTAACAGCAGAGGGAACTCCAGGAGACCCTTGGAAAAAATAACAGCCATGTAGAAAGTCGGGAACACAGAAAGAGAGAGAAACTGATCAAATGGAAAGGGATGAAAGAGGAACAGCCAAGATGAATGAAACCAAAGGCATACCAGGAGCCATCCTGCATCAAAGCAGACCACTAGTTCGTCTGATCAACCGCAGATTACTCTGTTCAACGGCTGTTTAGTAACTCATGTAGAGGGTCTTGCCCAGCCTAGCAATTTGGTTTCCTTATATCATAAATGCCAAGGGTTGACCTTCCAGTCTCGGGCACATAATCATGAATTCTACCACTTCACCATGGACCCTCCCAGGCCAATGCAGCCGGTACAGAGGCACATAAAAGAGGAAATCGGGAATATCACCTGTCACAAACCAGCTCTAAAAGAAACCTGCTGCCATCCATTTGTGGATTAAACCTAGATTCCAATCCTTCTACGTCCGTACAGTTTCACTTTAAAGAATGTAAATGATTATGAATAAGAGTTTTGAACTGCTTGGGAGCCTGCACTTACTGTAGGACAGATCAAAAAAGAGGATATGACAACATCTATCATAATGCATCTAGAACTTGGCCTTCCAGTTTCTAATGCATCACTTATACGTTGCCTATTTTCACCTTACATTTGTAGCCTCTTATTTTATACCCTCAAGGTTGGCAGGTTCCCCCACATCCCAAATGAGGACAGGCAACAGGTACCCACCTGTGTGCATGCACAAAATGTGCACATGTGACCACATTCCCTTGCAATGACAACATTTCTGGTGTAACCTGGAAGCAATGTGCTTTGTCAGGGCACATTCTTTAAAAAATGGCCCAAAACATGCTATGTTTGGGGCCCTGGTGCAAGCCATTGATTCTGAGTCACACTGGAAATGACGTCATTACCAGGACAAGCAGGGGCACATGTCTGGTCTAGTATGCTGCTGTTTGACAGCCCTTTAATTAAGGCATTGATCTTTTAATACTCTTTTAGTCTGGAAACTATTTAAAGCTGTCAGTGGTCTGTTTTTATGCCGCACTGGGCCTTTTTAAATGATGAATTTAAATTACCATATTTTATTGTTTTGCTTTTAACGTTTTTTTTTTAATTTTGTAAGTTGCTTCAGACAGGTTCCTGGAAAGATGGCATAATTTTTTTCCTTCTAAACATAAAATGTATGATGGAAGTTGCTTATCCCAATGGAAGTGACTGTTAACTACAATATATTGACAGTGGAAAAGAGCAAGAGTCCAGTAGCACCTATAAGACTAACAAAATTAGTGGTAGGGTAGGAGCTTTTGTGAGCCACAGCTCACTTCTTCAGATACCAAATATTAAATATGTTAACACATATGTTCACAGGCTTTTTTTTTTAAAAAAGCCTGTGAAGAAAGAAACAAGAGGACACAGAAAGGCTCTATTGCATCATTAAAGGGATAGGGACTACAGACTTTACAATTTACGTATTTTCTGTTGCTTGAAGAATGATCTTACTGGGTTGTTTCTATGATGCTTAATATGTCAGTCTTAGAATTGCTCATGCTCTTTTAGTATTTCTTCAACTATGTATTGGATTTCTGCTGGTTTTAAATCTTTGCAGATTTATTAGATGTGTATTGAAATGTCTTTGAAATTGACTGCAGTAAGTAATCCGCCTTTGGTAAGAAAGGCAAACTATAAATATACATAAAAATACTGAAGAGTCGCAGTAAATAGAGGAAGGCGAGTCTGCCGAAGCTATTTCCACAGAACCAGCTTTTACCATCTTGACACTGGCACTGACAGCACCACTGAGGCTGCAGCACATCCCATTTGCACAGGGCTACAAACAAAGCTGCCATGAACGCCCCTTATTCAACTCCCCTCCAGCCTCCTCCTCACCCATCTTTACACCTTCCTCCTGCCCAGGTTAACTAAGCATAGCTCTTCTCCGCTGCAGTTAGGCTTGCCAACTCTGGGTTGGGAAATTACTGGAAATTTGGGTGGTGGAGCCAAGTGGCAGCAGCTCAGCAGGATATAATGTCAAAGAATCCACAACACACACACAAACACACACACACACACACACACACACACACACACACACACACACACACACACACACACACACACACGGCAACTGCAATTCCCTCCCTCCACGGGAACTGATCTCTGTCATCTGGAGATCAGCTGCAATTCTGGAGGGTCTCCAGGCCCCCCCTGGAGGTTGGCAGCCGTAGCTCACCGAGGCTGAAAAGTTGGGGCAGAAATCCCCCCTCAGCTGTCACCGAGCCCCACAAAGCCGCCCCCAGAAGACCCTGAAGCGGCGGCTCCCGCCCCGTCCCTCAGGGGCCGGGAGGCGTCCCCTCACCGCCCCGTCCCTCCGCGGGCGCTGGCCTCGGAGGGAGCTGCCCTCAGGCTGACCTGTCACGGGCCGGCGGCGAGGGGTCCACGTCGCCTGCTGCAGGAGCCGGGCTGTGGCCGCTCTGGCTGTCCGAGGCGGCCTCCGTCCTCCTCAGGCTGCGGGTGGGCGCCATGGCGGGCGGGGGCCGGAGACGCCTCAGTCGGCGCCGTCAAGAAGCGGCGCAAACGGGCGAGCGGCCGGCCCCGCCCCGCGCCAGCCCCTCTCGCCCAAACGGCGGGAAAACGGCTTCACGCCCCAAACCTTACGTCACTTCCTTTCTGGGAGGTGGGCGGGCCTGCTTCCCCCTAGAGTTCGGGAAACGTCGCCGCTGCCCCCTCGCTAGTTCCGGTCTGCCGGCGGCAAGGCTTCCTCCCAATTTTTGATTGCGATTGCCAACTCCAGGGTGGGAATTTCCGGGAGATTTGGGTTTGCAGCTCCAAAGTAGCCCTTTTTCTACGGAAAACTGATCTCTGTAGCCTGGAGATCAGTTGTTATTCTGGGAGCTCTCCAGCCACTACCTGGAGGTTGACATGTCTACTCTCGCCAACCGGTCTGCCTCAGGGGCAGCAAAAACATGCATAGTCTGACAGGGTTTGATTCCAAGTCAAATCTTGCTCTGTCTTTCTTGTTTGTATTTCCAGGCAAAACCTAAGGCGTTTCCGCCCAAAGGAGAAAGCTTGAGTTGCTAGGCTAGAGAATCGCGTCTACTGGTGACTTTGAATATTTTATTAAAACAAGTGTGCTGGCACATTTCTTTTAGTATGAGCTTTCATGAGCCACAGTTCACTTCTTCAGACAATGAATGGGAGATCAGGGATTCCTAATATGAGCTCTCTTCACGTTTGTTTAGAAAATCATTATGCCGGCTCTCCTGGAACTTGTCCCAAAATAAAAACAAAATGATATTGGAAACCTAGCCCAGCATTAAAAAACTCCACATTAAAACCCCAGAATAAAACATTTGGCACCTTAAAATGAGTCTTAAAAAAAGTTCACAGGGTTAGGAAGCAGGCTGTAAAAGCAATTTTAATCAACCCCTTAATTAAAACCCTGTTCAAAAAGAAATGCTGTCTGCTCTTTGATGTCTGTTTGGTCTGCTGTCTTAAGACCAAACTAGATGTGACAACATCCACAGGTCAGAATCATGGACCCTGCCATTTTAAAGGGAGTTTAAAATACTGCAAGAGCTGCAGCACCACAGGTGGGGGCACTCTTATTTCCACCTCATACCTTTTCAAGTGCCCAAAACAGCCACCAACGGAAGTATTTCGTTATGCCCCCCCACAGCCATTTTGGCACTTGAAAAGGCATGTGGGGCAACAAGAGTGGCTCAGGTCCCTGGTCCAACCCCTAGCAAGAAGATACTTGTGTTTTATAATTGTATTTACATCACAGTAGCAAATTGCATTGTTTTTATTGTTACAGAAGTTTTGATAACATTTGCCCTTGTTAAAGCTCTTTGGAGCGAAACGATAGTCGCTGCTGGCACGGATCTCATTGTTGGGCGGGACCATGGTGGATGCTCCTGTCCAGGGCTTTTTTTCAGCTGGAACGTGGTGGAATGGAGTTCCGGAACCTCTTAAAAATGGTCACATGGCTGGTGGCCCCGCCCCCTGATCTCCAGACAGAGGGGAGTTTAGATTGCCCTCTGCACCCTGTGGCGCGGAGGGCAATCTAAACTCTCCTCTGTCTGGAGATCAGGGGGCGGGGCCACCAGCCATGTGACCATTTTCTCAGAGGGCAGCCCACTGAGTTCCACCACCTCTTTTCCCAGAAAAAAAGCCCTGCTCCTGTCTCCCAGTCATACCTGTTGTCACACAAGTATAATTTGCACAGTTGGGCCATCAGTTTGATTGAAGATACCTACCGTGGACTTACACAGTTTTGTGAAGATTTGACACAAACATATTGTTAGTACTGGAAAGAATTAACTGGCCTTGTCATGATAGTAAGGAGAAAAGAAGAGCAAGGTGCAGATGGAGAGTTGTTTATTTATCCTTTTAGATCTCAACACATTTTGCTATTAGCTGCTTTGGGGGCACTAACAAAATAAGATTTCAATAACAAGCATCCAGAGTGGAAGTTCCCTGTAATGTCCATGTGGGACAGACAAAACACACGGAGGAATTTTTTTCCAGAAGGGATTATTTATGGTCATGTTGGACGGTTAATCATAATCTTAACGTTTGTATGAACATTTTCTTAATTTTTGTAATGATAATAATAATAATAATAATAACATTCGATTTATATACCACCCTTCAGGACAACTTAACGCCCACTCAGAGCGGTTTACAAAGTGTTATTATTAATAATCTGATGGAATCAGATTATTGATTATAATATAGTTATAGTAAGTTATTTATAGATAGTTACACTAGCACTGAGAGCATGTTGCACTTTATTATAAAAATACCAAAATATATTTACAGTTGATTGCTTGCTTGTATAAATTTATTCATTTGTTGTTGTAATAATTAGCCTTGCAGGGTTATTCCCCATGGTTGGTACAGCTGTGGTTGCAGGATTGCCTCTTTTTGTCTGTTGCCTAGAAAACTGGCCTTGTCAGGAAAGTAAGGAGAAAGAAGAGCAAGGTGCAGATGGAGAGTTGTTTATTTATCCCTTTAGATCCCAACACATTTTGCGATTAGCTTCATCGGGGGATCTAACGAAATAAGATTTCAAATAATAAAAATAGCAATACAGAAACATTTCAGAAATTATTTCAAATCAAATTACAGACAGACATTTAAAATCCTTCCAAGTAACGTTCTGAGCATGGTATAGGAAAACTTATATAGTGGTTAATGTAATAACAAACGTTGTTAAATATAAAATACAAGAGCAATTTATAAAAGCTAAAATCAGGATATAGATTCTACGTTCTTTATATACAGAGTAAAAAGAACACAGTTTAAATACTTGTAAAAGATCCCTAGTCAGAAAGCATAGATAATAAAACATACCTTAGCCAGATTCCCACCTTGATCTAATAGAACTCAAACTTCCACCTTGATCAAATAGAAAGATTGTCCAGAAATCAGCGTAATTTATAGTTGGGTCAGATGCAGGAATCCCAGACTCGAATTTAACCAATGAGGGGTTAAATCCATCCCGCCTCCTTTTTCAATAATGCCTTGTCATTGTGACGTTTTTGCACGGCCCAAAAGACAGTATCTATGGAGGTATGATTATGTTCAAGGAAATGTGAAAAATGTTCCCCTTCTTCTAAGGGAAATATTGGTTTTATGTTCTAAGATATGAATTTTTAAAAATATCTTGATGTTGTTCTTTTTATTATTATTATTATTATTATTATTATTATTATTATTATTATTATTTTGATTTATAAACCGCCCATCCTCAGGGGCTCTGGGTGGTGAACAGCAGTTAAAATCAATAAAAACAAGAAAACAATAATTCTAAAATCAATATTCAATAAACAATAATAAAATAAACTAACCAAATACATTAAGGTGCAATGGTGGGGAGAACCCCCCACCCCGCCCCAAAGGTGAGAGGCCGACATGGCACCGCCCCCTTCAACCACTGAACGCCTAGCGGAACAACTCTGTCTTACTGGCCCAGCCAAATGATAATATGTCCCGCTGGGCCCGGGTCTCCATTGACAGAGCGTTCCACCAAGCTGGGGCCAGGGCTGAAAAGGCTCTGGCCCTGGTTGAAGTGAGGCGGGCTTCCTTAGGGCCGGGGACCACCAGTAAACATATATAACTTATCACATGGGCACATAATGGCATATATCAATCCTTTGGAATTAGACATTGTAAAATTTCTTCATTCATACAGTTATCCATCAACGAGATTTATAAATGAATGCAATCCTAAACTGAGTTACTTCAGTCTAAACCCACTGATTTCAATTGACTTAAACTGGAGTAATTCTTCTTAGGATTGCACTGTTAGTATTGTATGTAAATTTGCAGCTTGACCAATTTCGACATTTAAAATGACCCATGCTTGGTAGGATTTGTTGCACACTATTAGGTGAGCTATAAATAAGTTTTAAATTGCTATTTTTAAGGTGAGCATTCTTAGACATAATCTCCCATTTTACAGCTTAGTAGTAGCCAACTTACTCTAGGATCAAGCAAGTAAGCATGCAGAGAATTCCCGCCTCACAATGCAATCCTATGCAGAGTTATTCCATTGATTATTCATCTTCCCCATGACATCGTTTATGGAAATGTTCTTGACACTGTGGAAATGCCTACCCGTGCTATTGATTGTACTGATCTCACACTATGAAATCCACCTGGAGTCTCAGTGAGAAAGGCGGACTATAAATGACATAAATAAAATAAAATAAATAAAATGAGTTTAGATTGGAGTATGTGGTGGGAGCCTGTGGTGGCATTGTTACAATACCAGCAGGAAGGGTTGCCAGCCTCCAGGTAGTGGCTGGAGATCTCCCAGAATTACAACTGGTTTCTAGGCCACAGAGAACAGTTTGTATCACACGCAAGTAGGGGCAGGTTTCAAACTAAATATTGCCAAACAAGGACCAAATGGTCTACAGAAACCTGATAGATAATAACAATAATACAATTTTAATGAAATGCAATAAGTGCAAAGAGTGCAAGGTAAATCTTCCAATGTATATACTCCAAACATACTAGAGACTGATGGTTGTTGTGGGTTTTCCGGGCTGTATTGCCGTGGTCTTGGCATTGTAGTTCCTGACGTTTCGCCAGCAGCTGTGGCTGGCATCTTCAGAGGTGTAGCACCAAAAGACAGAGATCTCTCAGTGTCACAGTGTGGAAAAGATGTAGGTCATTTGTATCTACTCAGGAGGGGTGGGGTTGAAGATGCCAGCCCTCTGAAGATGCCAGCCACAGCTGCTGGCGAAACGTCAGGAACTGCAATGCCAAGACCACGGCAATACTGCCCGGAAAACCCACAACAACCATCGTTCTCCAGCCGTGAAAGCCTTCGACAATACATACTAGAGACTATCTGTCTACACGCATGTAGCCCCAATGCATGGAATGCAGTCCCTACAACACATGTATAATAGCATGCATATAAATACAAAGTTCGTCTTTCAAAGTACACGATTCCAACGAGTTGTTTCTTCTTTCTTGCAGGCAAACTTGCCAATGAAGGGCAAAGAGGGTCCAGTGGGCAGGGCCGGCGCCACTGGTGAGGCAGGGGGCCGCGGGTGCTGCGGGGCTGGAGAGGATGCTGGGGGCAGAGGCGCGCGTCCCGCACCACCGCCAGCCAGCCCCACACCGCCACCGCCGCCAGCCCCCGGGTGGGCGCAGCAGCCACGGGCCAGGGATGACAGGCGGCCGGGGTGGTGTGCGGTGCACGGGCAGCTTCCTCGCTCCGCCCCAGCCACCCACCTGCGGCACTTCGTGATGATGTCATCACATGAAGTCATTGCACAGTCCGGGGCGCACGCGCGTGAGGCTGGCCTCTGGCACAAGGAACCCTGGTGCCGGGGCTGCCGACGGGAGCCAGAAGCTCAGTAAGGAAGCTCCCGGGCTGTTGGCAACTAGTGCGCTAGCAATTAAAACAGCCCGCGGTGTGTTGCTTTGTCAAGCCATTCCTCTATGCATCATCTTCACAAAACAGCATTTTAACCAGCATTGGTAAGTTTCTTCCTGAGTCATGGGAATTTCCCAACTTGGATCTGGCAACCCCCCCAGCAGGTACTGCAGATTTAATGTGCAGAATTAAGAATTGGTACTGGTACCACACGATCTTTCTAGATATCTTCCCAAAATTACATTTAAAAAACCAATCGCTGTCAAGAAACTGACTTCTCCCATTCTGTTTCTTGGTCCTGTTCAGACTTTGGGTCTGGTAGGAGCCGGTAAAATCATTATGACTACAGTTTCAGAGCTGGGATTGAACCACGCAGGTACACTCATGTCATAGCTTCAAGGTCTTACACCGACACCACATCATTCTAGCAAAGGACCCTGGGAGAATATATCCTTGATTAGCTAATTGGGATCAGGCTAGTTGCTACAGTTTTGTATGAAAGGTCCTCATTCTAGCTTCCCCCTCTGGACCTTATTGCTTTGGGCCTCTGCAGGGCTTTTTTTCTGGGAAAAGAGCTGGCGGAACTCGGTGGGTTGCCCTCAGAGAAAATGGTCAGTGGCCCCGCCCCCTGATCTCCAGACAGAGGGGAGTTTAGATTGCCCTCCGCACTGCAGCACAGACGGCAATCTAAACTCCTCTCTGTATGGAGATCAGGGGGCGGGGCCACCAGCCACATGACCATTTTCAAGAGGTTCCGGAACTCCGTTCCACCGCATTCCATCTGAAAAAAAGCCCTGGTAATAACAGAGGGGAGTTTAGATTGCCCTCCGCGCCACTCCAGGGCAATCTCAACTCCCCTCTGTCTGGAGATCAGGGGGCAGGGCCACCAGCCATGTGACCATTTTCTCTGAGGGCAACCCACTGAGTTCCACCACCTCTTTTCCCAGAAAAGAAGCCCTGGTAATAACACTAACTTGTTCATCGCTCTGGGTGGGGCACTGATCTGCTAGTAAAGTGGTATATAAGAGCAGTTATTGTTGTTGTTGTTGTTAATAAATGTTTCTACAGAGGTCAGCATCAGCAACAAGCTCACTCAGCTACTAAGGAAAACTGCACTCGCTACTTAATTTTTCTGTTGGCAAATACATGTGAGATCTCTTCAGAGGTCCACCTGAGGGGAAAAAGTAAAATAACTGCGCTAGAGCTACACAGGTACACAATCTGTACATTATAGAAAACAGAAACACTGGGTAAAACAGGAATTTTCCAGTCAATGTTGACTCTATACTAGATCACTGTTCCAAAGAAAAAGAAAAGGAAATTTTTCCAGCCCCCCCACCCGCTTTTTACCTCATTTCAAAATCATTTCTATAAAACAATGCCTCACTGATATTAACATCCAATTTAAATACATTTCAAAGAAATTCTACGTATACACTTTCTTCAAAGGAAAACGTGTTTGGCGGCCCAGAGTATTCACAATAGGAGGAAGTTTGTCTAAGGAGAAATCACATTAGCAGGAAATCCATTTTAGCCCGGGGTTGGTAAGCAGCTTTCCAGCCGCTAATAGGCTACAAGTTTAATGCAATAATCCACGGACATATTAATAAACATACCAAAGAAACAGAAATATTTGTCACATTTATCTAAAAGTCAGTATTAAGACCGCCATTCCCATGCCGTAGTTCAAAATTGAAATTGGAGGCTGGACTTTCAGCTTTATTAGATTATGGGCTACATAACCTAGTTCAGGGGTCCCCAACCTTGCTGAGGCTGTGGGCATTTTTAGAATTTTATGAGGTTGTGTGGATAAAATGGAGCAAACAAACAATGTTGCAGTGGGAAAAAGAGTTGTATTATTCAGTAGAAAAGAGCAAGAGTCCAGTAGCAGCTATAAGACTAACAAAATTTGTGGTAGGGTATGAGCTTACTTGAGCCACAGCTCACTTCTTCAGATACCAACATATTACTGGTATCTGTATTATTCAATATTATTCAGTTATACTGCCCCTACTCATTTCGCCTACGTTTCTTCAGAGGAATCTATAAGAATATAAATAAAAATTAAGATAAATGCATTACCGTTAAAAACAGAATTAAGAAACAATAAAAAGACAGTAAGCCGAGAACGAAATTTTTTATCTCATATGAGCAATAACAAATTTTATTTCTCATAAGGTAAAAAATGAGTCAGAACATTGCTCTTCTCTTGTTGAAATTCTGTTGCTGTGGGACATGCTTGATACAATCAAAGAGGCTAGTTCTGTGTATTTTTCTAATGTGGAAGTTTTGGAATGTTGTACACAAATTTTGTTTTAAGATCTATGTTTCCAACTATGTATTGCTCCGGTATGATACCTGTAGCATTCTCATGCATTTGTGGTTATGCACTTTCACATGCTCAGTAAATACTAATAGAGGTTGGAAACATGTGCTTAAACAAAATAAGCACCATGGGGCTTTTTGGTTTAGCGCAAATATGATTTAAAAGGTGGAGAGGGTTTGAAGGTCTCTGAACATATATTCTGCAACCACAGAATAAGCACCTAAAGTTTGCCTTTACTCCCCAGCTAGAAATATTGTAACTATGCAGTTTGTTGTCACATAACTATGTTACCTTTTATAAAGGCTGATACTTCCAAAGAAATGATAATCACACTTAGAAGCCAAAAGTTAAACCTGGACAAAGCCAAGATTCAACTTGCATCTGGAATGGAGGTGAAAGACTGCAATGCTAACTGGGAAAATGGGAAACAAGAAACATGATATTCATGGAGGATAGACCTATGTATCTGTCTGTCAAGCGCTGGCCCCTGTACTGATGGTCAGGCAAATCCACACAATGGAGGGGGGTGTCACAATTTAGGGAAAATTTAGGTTTGCACAGAAAATGAATTTCAAGAGTTTTTAGTGTGACACGCGTGTATCTGCAGAGTGACACTGCAAACAAATCGGGGTTTGGACAGCATTTTGGGAAGCAGAAGCAACCCAAAATGGCCCGGGAACATGGTCAGCAGCACAGTGGAGTGTGTGTGTGTGGATTTTCCCTCTGCAGCAAATCCTTTAAAGTCCCCTTACCAACCCGTTGATAACTAAATGGAGCCTCACTCGTTACTAAAAGGAGCAACGCTAGTTGAGGCCTATTACTTGGTCTGAGGTCAAGATCTAGGTTCAAATTCTCACTCAGCTATGAAACCTTCAGCCAATCAGTATATTTCAGCCTCGCCTGTTTTGCAGGGCTGTAATTAAGATGGAAGAGGAAAGAACCGGTAACACTGAGCTCTTAGAAGGAAGGAAGGATTTACCAAGAGAGCTTCCTGTGACCTTTTGTGTAATTACAGTTCAAAACAGGATGCTGGACTTCTTGTGATTAACTTTTAAATTAACTTTTAACTTACATCAGCAGAAGAAACTGTTTGGATTGAATTCCACTTTCCTTGTGCAAAAACCTAGCTGCACAAGCTGCAAAACATCCCTTCTGCAAAAAGAACCTTTGAGATAAAAGAAAGGCAGCTTTAGTCTTTTTTACATAAAGGCACCATCAGGGTTCATTTTGAGGGGGAACGCACAGGAACGCAGTTCCGGTAGTTCTCCAAAGAGGTCACGTCGGGTGGCACCACCCACCTGATTTTTGGCCATTTGGGGCCTGTTTTGGCCTGGATTGGTCCCAAAATGGCCAGGATTGGGCCTCTGACAGGTGGTGGATCACTCTCCTTCTCAGCAGCGGCCCAATTCTCACCATTTTGGGCCCCCTTTTAGCCATTTTCAGCCCCTTTTTGCCATTTTGGGCCCAATTTCAGCCCTGAATGGCCAGGATTGGGTTCAAAACATCCAGGATAGGTGAGGTAAGGGGTGTGTGGCATATGCAAATCAGTTATGCTAATGACACACTTCTGGTGCCATCAAACGGCGTGGCATATGCTAATGAGTTATGCTAATGAGTTCCTGCAGCTCTTTTTCTACGAAAGGACCCCTGGGCACCATAAATGTTTTATGAAATAATGAGCACATGGCAGTATTAATTCAAATGACCAGGGCTTTTTTTCAGATGGAACGCAGTGGAACGGAGTTCCAGAACCTCTTGAAAATGGTCACATGGCTGGTGGCCCCGCCCCCTGATCTCCAGACAGAGGGGAGTTGAGATTGCCCTCTGTGCAGCACAGAGGGCAATCTAAACTCCCCTGTTTGGAGATCAGGGGGCGGGGCCACCAGCCATGTGACCATTTTCTCCGAGGGCAACCCACTGAGTTCCACCACCACTTTTCCCAGAAAAAAAGCCTTGCAAATGACTAATAAATACTGAGCCTCCCCCCCTAAAAAAAAACCCTTCACTGATGAAAAAAGCCAAAGTAATCCATCACTACAAAGTCTTTTAAAACAGCACACAGCTACATGGCAGAACAATTAAGGAAGACAAGCATCATACCTACTTGTATTTTCTACTTGGCTGTGCTTTGTACTGGTTATCCCATATGACATGGTGTGCTAGCATCTGCCTTAATTCTACTCAGTGTTAACTTCCTAGAGAAGTTTTCCCTGTATATGAGGGTGTATTAAGAAAACATAAAACTTTTAGACAAACAGATTTGTAATATTTATTTTCCATTGCACATATATAGCTTATATACAGGTTAGTAACATGAAGTTACTGACTAACTTTGTTACAGCTGACATATATTAAAATACCACAACGAAAATCAAAGTTAAGTGTGATTGCTTTAAAAAACACACACACCAAGAAATTGCACTTTTTATTCAAAATTTTTTCCAATCTCTGTAAACCACCCGCAATCACTAGTAATATGTCATTAGATCTCTTAAGTGTTGCAGTTAATTTGTACATATATTTTTGTTTTTAATTCAGAGGGGTCATTCTACCCAGTTTTGCTAGAAGATGTGAGGTATTATGGACCTCCGGCTATTTCTTCAAGGTTCATTACATGAAACGCACTAACAGCTAAGCCATTATACAATTGCTATTCAACATGTAAAAACCACTCTTGAAAATATGGAAACACGATAAAAATCATACTGTGTTTCATCAGAAGGAAAAGTATCGGTGTTCAGCTATGAAGGATGGTCCACTACTGACATAACCGATGTAAAATAAAAATCACAGCATATGATATGAAGGGTGGGGCCAACAAGGTTCTTTCCATCTTGTATCACAATTGTGGTCTCATTGTTCACAAATGAGGGTTTGTACAGCAAATCTGTTCTCAAAGTGTCGAATTTTTCGGCAGTTACTCACTTCACGTTTGTGAATTCCTGGTAGGAAAGCAAGCATATTGTTGAGTTATTTTATTTAGAGGAGGGGAAAGTGAGAATTGCATTTCCCCTTGTTAACATGACTTTGTAAATAAACAGTAATTATCCACAGGACTTTTTTTCAGCTGGAACGTGGTGGAACGGAGTTCTGGCATCTCTTGAAAATGGTCACAAGGCCGGTGGCCCTGCCCCCTGATCTCCAGACAGAGGGGAGTTGAGATTGCCCTCCGCACGCGGAGGGCAATTTAAACTCCCCTCTGTCTAGAGATCAGGGGGCGGGGCCACCGGCCATGTCACCATTTTCACCAAAGGCGATTTAAACTTTAAAAATCTCCCCCCTTGTTCCAGCTAACCCAAAGTGACACCATTGTGCAATCCTGAGTTCCACCACCTCTTTTCCCAGAAAAAAAAGCTCTGATTATCCATATTTACACAGAATCATTATTGGAACAAGGGCAGTGGTTCTGTGTCTACCAAACCCAGGTCGAGAAAGCTGGTTGCACATACCATGTTACAGCTCTAATTCCAGTTGAGCACAGCAAAAATTGTGTCTGCGTAAAAATGACTTCTGCTTCTACACAACCTTAGAACCCACCTCAAGCAAACCAGAAACAACTTTGTTTTTAATGTAATCAAGTTTGCAGTTTAATGTAGTTAAGTTTGCAATTTGCACTGAAAGATTCTTCCTTTCCATCTCTCACTATCTCACCACAATGAATCAACAAATTTACACAGTTCTCTTTCAGGATGCTGAGTTACTGATAGATACTGCATCTCATTTAAATATAGCGGCTATAATCTCAACAAAATTAAGCACTGTTCTCCCATGGATTGCTGAAGAAAGATTTGAACACACACTTAATCCTCTTGCTGGAGTGTACAAGAACTAAAATGGTTTAACTCTGTGTATCTACTATGTGATAATAACTATATTTTATGTCAGCTACTTGATGTATACAAGAGGTATGGGCAAAGCGATCAACAGTGCAATCCTGTTCATAGTTTACTCTGGCTAAACTCATCAGCGGACTTAAGAGTAACTCTGCAAGGCGACTAAAGTAGTATGAAGAGAAATATTCATACTTTGTGCTCAGTGTTTATAGATTTAATTTTTATCTTTCCATCTTGCTAAGAATGCGGTGAAATCACAGTTCAACATTATCTACGTATCTTATTCTCAATGTGGCTCCATCTATGTGGATACTTAAATAAGAGATGGGGCCATGGACAAACATCTTTCTACAAACCAGAAAAATTTGAAATCTACCCCATGAAAGCCACTGTGTGTAGTGGTTAGAGTTTCCCTATCTGAACAGCGCAGTAATGATACTGAGCGATCCAGAGTGACAGATGGGGGAGGGGGAGCATGGATTTCAACATTTATGCTGAGGTCTTGCTGACAGGGACAGCTCAGACTTCACGGCTACCATGACAACACTTGGAGTCTTAATACTGGGCCCCAGGGCTTTTTTTCAGCGGGAACGTGGTGGAACGGAGTTCCAGAACCTCTTGAAAATGGTCACATGGCTGGTGGCCCCACCCCCTGATCTCCAGACAGAGGGGAGTTTAGATGGCCCTCCGCACCGAGGGACAATCTAAACTCCCCTCTGTCTGGAGATCAGGGGGCGGGGCCACCAGCCATGTGACCACTTTCTCCAAGGGCAACCCACTGAGTTCCACCACCTCTTTCCCCAGAAAAAAAGCCCTGCTGGGCTCCACAAACGTAGCAGGTCATAACCTCAATCTCACATTCTGTGCAGGTTCAGAAACCTCAGTTGGTACAAAGTGTGGTGGCATACAGGTATACACTGAATGGAACTTATTACCCCAGGTGAAGTCTAATTGTTCCTAGGCTCAATAAACATTTGGGCCTTGAAAGCCATGAACAACTTCTGTCCAAAGCACCTGAAGGGACCACCTTCCCCTATGCAAACCTGCCAGGGTGCTGAGGTCAGCTGATGGTACCAATCCCTGTGAAGGTGGGAACTGATCCCTGTGAAGGTGCAGTAGGCAGGCATTCACAAGGCTTTTTCAGCTCTGACCTCCAGGTTAAGGACCTCCTGCCTCTGTCACCTTCATTTTTTAATTTGAAGTTTGAGTTTTCTTTTTATAACCACTAATACAACATCTTAAGAAAGAAAACCAATGTGTGTATGGAAGATAATTACATTTCTAAATTAGAAAAGATAAATGTAGACTATAGGGCGGTTCCCTTCTATGTTGATCTTCTCGGATCAATGGGCTTAGGTGTAACTTTGCTCAGGATGGTTTGTGTCACTGCCTTTATTACTATTCAAGCTTCCCTGATTACATTTTTTGGTAGAAATGCAAGACTGCATTTTCTAAAAATATTTGTGTATCTTGATATTGCAATACTGGGCAACAGAACAATATACAATGTCTAAAACCACTAAAGGATCCTCAGTCCTAAGACATGAAGTGCAGGCATGCAAGTATTAAGGATGAAGTGCACCAACAGAATGAAAGACCATGGCTGAATCCACACGTTCCGGCATCACGGTAAACATTTGCTAAACTTCCGGAAGCATAGCATCTTTCTAGCGCAATTTCTGACTCATTGCGTGATGAGTCAGAAATCGCGCTAGAAAGACGCTATGCTTCTGGAATGTTAGCAAATGGGCCCTGATGCCGGGACGCGCGGGGACGTGTGGATTTGCCCCATATCAGATTTGCAGCAACAATGCACCAATGTTGTCATGGTGTGACATGATGGGTTGGATCCAGACTAAATTTTCCAGTGGCAGAATGGAACTTTCTTACCTTCCCTCCACCCACTGCAGCCCACCAATCTCCACATAGCACTGCTCCCGGGGGATAGGGGACCCTAAGGAATGACATGGTGTGTGTGTGTGTGTGTGTGAGAGGAGGTCCTCTGCAGCAGAAAGGAGGAATTGATGGAAACTGCCAATCTAGTCTGGATCCAACCCCAATCACTGAGCTTCTGTCATTTCATCTGGGCACTTCACCCCTCGCAAGACAGAAAGGGGCCTTCCTCCCGGAGTGAACACCTTTCATCTTCTCAGCAGTACGATCCATACCTCTCAGAGTTTCCTTGCGCTGCAATTTGTAGGTCTCCTTGTCACGACAGAGGCGATCGATAAAAAAGCCCAGCTGATCCACATTTTCTATGCGATCAGTAACAATCATCTGCTCGTGAATCAAGTATGACTGAGGCAAGTATGTTCCAGCCTACAGCAAGCGGAACATGAAAAAGGATTTGAAAAATAGAAAGTCACCATATTCATTTTCATATCAGTTTTTTTCGTATACAAGAACTTGCTTCGGACCCACAGAATAAGAAAGTTTAGTTCAGGGGCCCCAATGTGGTGCCCTCTGGGAGCCATGGTGCACACTAAATGTTTTTAGGAAGGGAAAAAGCCAGTGGGACTCAAGCCCAACAGGGCTTCTAATTGGCCACTGGAGATCTGATTGGCTGAGCAGATTAAAATAACATTCTGGCAGCGGAGCAGTGTTGGTTTCATTTTCTCTTTCTCATTTCTCTTTCCCTATGTCTTCCATAGCCCAGGAGAACCTGATCTCTTCAGATCTTAGAAGCTAAGCAGGGTTGGCCTTGGTTAGTAATTGGATGGGAGACCTCCAACGAAGACCAGGGTTGCAGAGGCAGGCAATGGCAAACCACCTCTGTCAGTCTCTTGCCATGTAAACGTCAGGGGTCACCATAAGTCTGATATGACTTGAGGACTGGATTTCATTTTTTTTCCTGCCTTCCATGGCTGTCATTTTGTGGTTGAGCTCACCGCCCTGTGTCAGAATACCAAAGACATCTACAGGCTCAAAAAGGTTGGAGACTACTGGTTTAGCCAATAAGAACCTTCAGTAATGTGACCACTTGTAGCTGACAGACAGCAGCTGAATCAAAACTAGGTAAGATGCATTAAGACCAGGGCTTTTTTCAGCGGGAACACAGTGGAACGGAGTTCCGGCACCGCTTGAAATGGTCACATGGCCGGTGGCCCCGTCCCGATCTCCAGACAGAGGGGAGTTGAGATTGCCCTCCATGCCACGGCACAGATGGCAATCTAAACTCCCCTCTCTTGCTCATTTTTGCCTTGAATCGCTGTAGTCTTCGGGCTTCCAACCAAGTTCTTTTGATTCAAAAACAGCCATTTCCCTCTACTTGTGCAGAACAGCAAGGCTACAGGCTGGCATCTCACCCTGAGATCCCATTCTCCTTGAGCAGATACACAGGCTGGGGCATCACTTAGGATTGTGGCCATCCATGTTGACCTCCTCCGATTAGAGGAAGATGCGCTCCAGCACATGTTGGGGTACGAGGCCAGAAAATTACATCAAATGTTGAAAACTACTTTGGAGACAAAGACTCTCAGAAAAGCACAACAGACGGCCTTAGGCAGGGGACAATGGCTGTTTCTTAAGCTACCAAAGGCCCTGCTGTTTGCACACGGTTATATGTCCCTAAGAGCAGGGACTTGAGGCAAGCCAGATTATCTTCCTTGGCGTGGCACCTGTGCACCATGCTAAAGCGGGGATGTTGTGTAGCAGGGAAAGAATCTTCTGGGTCGTGGCTGAAAGGTGGAAGGGCAGACTGGCAGCAAGCAGGATTTGGAGAAGATTCTGCAGAGCAGCTGTTGTTTAAAATTAGAATTTGTAGCATGGCAGGAGTGAGAGTTCGAGTGTAAACTCCTGCGGGTCCCCCCCGTGCTCAGCTAAGACCGTGCTTACAAAGCTTCTTTTAGGACCAGATCTTTTGCATGCATTATTTTCACACATTACGATGGCTTTCCTAAATGTGTGCATCATAAGCACAGTTTCACATCAACATTTCCAAAACAGCATTTTAGTCCTTTACGCCTGCCCCCTCGCCAATATGCAGTGCGTCTGACCAAGTACAGCCCTCCTCTTGCGCCTCTCCCTCTTTTGGTTTGCCAACACGCCCATGTCTTCTCGGGCAGACACTGCGGTTTTTGTCCAGTGCTCGAGTTGAAACGTTTGCCTACCCCTGACCACAGGGGACTCTCGAAATCATGATACGGAGATTGTGGCAGCTATACGTCAATGTGATTTAAAGACCAAGAGTCTGGTGGCACCTGTAAGACTAACAAAATATGTGGTAGGGTGTGAGTTTTTATAAGTCACAGCTGACAGATATCTCCAGGGCTTTTTTTCTGGGAAAAGAGGTGGTGGAACTCAGTGGGTTGCCCTTGGAGAAAATGGTCACATGGCTGGTGGCCCCGCCCCCTGATCTCCAGACAGAGGGGAGTTTAGATTGCCCTCCGCGCCACACGGTGCAGAGGGCAATCTAAACTCCCCTCTGTCTGGAGATCAGGGGGCGGGGCCACCAGCCATGTGACCGTTTTCAAGAGGTTCCAGAACGCTGTTCCACCGTGTTCCATCTGAAAAAAAGCCCTGGATATCTCGCTCTTTCCTACTACTACAGACAGATGACCCATCTTGATCTATCTTGATGTGATTTAAGATTCAGTTAATGGGGAAAGAAGTTACAATCTTTTGTTGACCTTAAGAGCATTTTATGGGGTGGATCTGGAGCTCATGGTGGATCTGATCGGCATCTCGCATTCAGCTTTTGGAATGGGACTTTCTTACCTCACCCCTCCAGCTGCTGCCTCTGGAGATCCCTGGAAAGGCCAGAGATATATGGCAGAATAGGAATGGACAGAAACTAAAGATGCAGCTCACCCATCCCTTGCCTTTCATTCCTTGAAGAAGCACCCTGGAGCCAATTCCATTTTTATTTAGTAGTTTACATGGACCTTTTTAACCATTTAGAAGTTTAACAACAGGCACAGATCATTGGATATACGAAGAAGAGGCTAATTCAGTCACACCTTACCTTGATATTGATCAGCAACTCCAAGAAGTTTTTAGGTGGCATAACCACTGACGTGTTTAAAGGAATGACGTAGCACTTATCTAGGCTAAGATCAAGGTAAGCTGTAAGTCTCTGATGAGGAAATGCAGATAATCGAGTTAGTAATTTTAGAATAAATCTGAGTAATAAACTCTAATTAACCACTGCATTTTTTCTGTTGAAGTCTATCCCACAGATCATCCAAAATGCTTTGGGGAATGCCCAAGACACAACTTTCCTTGTTTTCTGTAGTGCTTTCACAATTCAGTTTCTGCAGCATATAGGATGACAGAGTTCTGTATTAAGAGACTGAAGATTCTGAATACTATTTTAATGCTCCCTCACGTAACAAGCTATCTGTAAGTAAAAAACTAGGAGAAAATCTCATTTCCGACAGTATTACCTTTAGGAAATTCTTCACAGAGGAGAGTATTAAAATCAAGTTATCATTTTGGAGCTCTACCATCTCACTGAATGGCAAGCACAGGTCAGGCCTGAATCAGCAGTTGGCAAAACATAACACCAGGGCTCATTTCAAGGGGGAATGCGCAGGAACATAGTTCCGGCAGGCCCCCAAAGAGGTCACATGTCAGGTGGCCCCGCCCACCTGACTCTTGGCGATTTTGGGCCCGTTTCAGCCTGGATTGGGGCTGAAATGGCCTGGATCGGGCCTCTGATGGGTGGAGGATCACTCTCCCACTCAGCAGCAGCCCGATCCTGACCATTTCGGGCCCCTTTTTGGCCATTTTCAGCCCCTTTTTGCCATTTTGGGCCCAATTTCATCCCTGAATGGCCAGGATTCAGTCCAAAACAGCCAGGATAGGTGATGTCAGGAGGTGTGGCATATGCAAATCAGTCAAGCTAAAGACACATGTCCAGTGATGTCAAGGGGGATAGCATATGCTAATGAGTTATGCTAATGAGTTCCTCCAGCTCTTTTTCTACGAAATGACCCCTGCATAACACCCATCGTGTAATTTAGGTAACTGATTTGATTTTTAAAAAAAACACCATGAGAGATTATTGAACAACTGAAGTACTTCAAATGTATTAGAAGTCTTCACAGAATCGTAGGGTTGGAAGGGACCTCCAGGGTCATCTAGTCCAACCCACAAATCGTAAATACACTAGAACTGTACTACATCAGCATTAGATATAACAAACAGAGCAGCCCTAAGCAAAGCTACTTCAGTCTAAGCACACTGAAATCAATGGGTTTAGACTGTTATTTCATTACTTAGGATTGCACTGTAAATAATCCAAAATTATAGGCAAACTTCAAACAATACTCTAATGCAATTTTCTTACTCAACACGCTGAAATGCACAGCACTCAGTTCTGAAAGGCCTCAGATGAACATGCAGCAGTTCAGAATTCTGTATCCAATTCCAACTGCTGTGTTAACACAGCGCACTTTTGTGCAACCAAAGTAGACGGATGAGCACTTTTGTATACTTTTTCCCTGAGCCTTTCAATAATAAAATCACTGGTGAGGATCTGTCTGTATTGTAATAACAGCTCTGAAAACCTTTCCCACTATTTCCTTGTCTAGGGCAAGGAAACAAGGAAAGCACTTGGGGTCCTTGGCTAATGCCTGGGATCTGTGCCATTTGCAAGTCTCTCCACACACAACCTCACACTGCTCGCGATGGATCCAGCACATGACCCTTCATGTTGTGGAGCAGGTGCCCCCCCCACCGGTAAAAGTTGCATGCCATTTGCTAAACACCCTGCTCAGGGCTTTTTTTCTGGGAAAAGGGGTGGTGGAACTCAGTGGGTTGCCCTTGGGGAAAATGATCACATGGCTGGTGGCCCCGCCCCCTGATCTCCAGACAGAGGGGAGTTGAGATTGCCCTATGCGCCGCTCCCCTCTGTCTGGAGATCAGGGGGCGGGGCCACCAGCCATGTGACCATTTTCAAGAGGTTCCGGAACTCCGTTCCCCCGCGTTCCTGCTGAAAAAAAGCCCTGACCCTGCTAATGCAAACCCACCTTTCCAACATCCAGTGGCAATGAAACAAAGGGCTTTCCCCGATTTCACCTAGCGCTTCTCAGATGATCCTTACCCTTTGAAAATCATGTACGATGTCAGCCGGATCACTGTCCGCAAACTCTGGAATGGGCACGCTGATGAACTCGACGTCTTCCTCTTCCAGGATTCGAATGTTCTCTTCGATTATCTGGTAACGAGGAGCTGGAGCACCCACGTCAGGTTCTGTTAAAGCCAAGCCATCCTCAATGTACTTTATTCCGCAGAAGTAAACACCGTTTTCCTAAAGAGCGAAGTTTAAAACACAGAAGTATTATGCAAGCTTTCAAACAGTTTTTTTTAAATATATTTTTATTTTGGAAAACAGAAAAATAGTAAGAGAAGATACAGAAAGAAAAAATGGGTTATATGTTGTGTAAATCAGAAATAATTCTATATCAAATCAATCAAATCAATCACCTTTATTGGCATTAGAAATAATAATAGTCTACAATCAGAGATAGGGACAGGCAGAAGCATAAGCATAAACAAGCAATTAGTAAGTTAATAATAAAATTAATAAACATTCAGCAATCCGGTGCGGCTCTATGCTTGGATTTAACTTTATAAACTTCTGCTAGAAATTTTGCAACACTTAAAAGTAACACAAGGGTTATGATCTTCTAAAAGGTAAACTAAAATTCCTCCTTTAATAGAATAATTCTATATAACAGAATATATAAGACACAAAATATTTCTCCCAGCATCCCCTTCATTAAAATTTTTAAAGACATTTCCTATAAGAGGCAATAATGCTTATGTTTGGATACATTTATATTCAACATTTTAAACTACACATTTCATAATTAATTTCTTTTGCAACTACGTTATTGGTTTTATCATTGCTACAAGATGGCTTGACTCAATAAAAGAAGTGGGGTTGTTACCTGACGCGCACACACACATACTTTCGCCACTTCTACATAGCTGATATAAGTTTTAACAAATGGATAATATATCAAAATACATAAGGGATTACATTTGTTTTCAAGATGTTTCATTTAGAACTTATTCTCGTTCTGCTTCTACATTGCCTAAATTTGTCTGCTGCTTGCACAATACACATTCCCTCACTCCTCAAAATTCGTAATTGATCTGTTTCTCAAATAAGTTGTTAATTTCACCATTACTTCATATCTGACAAGTGAGTGTTCCCATTCTTCTAAGCTTGGACAGATGTCTGATTTCCATTTTGCTGCATAAATGATTCTAGGTGTGTAAATGATTCTAGCCACTGTCACCATATATTCAAATATCTCTTCCAAACAGTTCTTGACCGATGAGTTTTCAACCCTGCATTAGCCCCCTTTCCATTCTCCCACCTTCCTCTGAGGAAAGAATACTGATAACAAAGTATATACGTAATCCTTCATAATTGTTCTTGAAAATCTTTATTGAAATATACTCACAATTTCAGTCTTGCTAGTAAAAACTGTACCATATATTCATCCCCGCTATCCTTTCTGGTTTGATGTTTTCACAAAATCAAACCTCAGACAGTACAATCCTAAACCGAGTTACTCCACCCTGATCCTAAACCTAAAACTGGAGTAACTCAGTTTCGGATTGCACTGTGAGTGTCTCTATATTGCAAGTGAACTGAACACAGGTAACTATGTGTTTTGAAGCACATAAAGCTACACTGTGGCCGGCTTCTCAGAGCAGGGTGGAATTCCCATCTCAGAACAAATGTAAAACCATCTGTAAGAGCTTTGCTTTAGAACTTCCGAAGCTGAAAAAGATCAAACCAGCCACATATTCGTGAGACGAGAAAGGCAACAATTCATTGGCACAGCACCCGTTCTAGATAGAGAAGATCCCAAGTTGAACCTCTGAGATCTCCAGTTTAAAAGACAGGTAGCAGGAATCAGAAAGACTCCCCTGTCTCAGTTCTTGGAAAGCTGTTGATACTCAGAACAGACAATTCTGTGCTAGGTGGAAATGATCAGAGATCATACAAAGCAATTTCATATGATCCCGACACCATCATTTTGGAATGGCACATGTGCATTTAAATGGTTTGCAATCGGTAACCTGCTGTTTTTTCCCGACTGCTGCTTTCCAGTCATGTAAAATATCCATGTAGTGTTTACAATGTCAAGCAATGTCTGTGCTTGAGTTTTTGAAGTAATTGTTGTATTTGCTCTAAATGGGGAACTGCGTATGGATGAATCCATTGAGGGATTTTCCTTTCTAACATTAAAAAAAAATCTACAAATTTCAAATTTTTGATTTGGGTCTGTGATTCCAAATCCTTGACTGCATAAAGAACTCAACTGAGATATTTTAATAAGATGCTGGAAAGATTTCAAATACTTTCTGATGACCCATTTGCCTATAAAGAACTCTTTGTTTGTTTAACAAGCCGGAGGCCGCTGAACAACCTCTTCTACTAGCCGGGTGGCAAAAGAAGAGATCTAGACTGAAATTCCAGTCTGCCTTATATCATCCTAAACTTCAAACATATCTGGAGTGTGCTTTGTTTTACAACAGGTTTTGCCAACTATGTGTCCTTGTTTTCATGCCAAGATGCAGGTTCAGAGTTAAAAGCTGGCAACTCTTAAACTGTCAACACAATTGCAGGAACTCATACAGCTTACCTGATGTGAAAAATACTTGTACAGATAGGCACCCCCAAGTATCACAACAGCAAGCATAAAAGCCAGTCCAAAGCACATACACCAACACCAACAGCAAGCTCTCCTTTGTCGAACAGGCACCACCAACTCGGGATCCTACAGATACACAAAGAGGGGGAAAAAGCAATAATTTGTGTGTCCCAAATTACATGTGTATATGTGAGTCAAGAAACCAATCCAGACTCTGAATACTGGCATACCCATTCCTACTTCCTTTATTTGGACTTACGTACACAGCTGTTCAGTGGGGTGGGGAGATAAAATTACCCTTGAGTTGCAAAAGCCTTTCCAACAAAAGATGGACTAGGAATATACTGCACACTCAAGATGGTACATGACCTGGAACAGCCAGAGTTTGCAGTAGAGTTTCACTGCTAAAGGTTAGCCAAATTGTGCGCATTCTTCAGCTTCCTTGAATATGTCAGCTTTCTCCTGCAAGCAGCAACATCTTCAGGCTCCAAATCTTTCCAGTTGCCACAATCATTTGCTTTTTACTCAGCTTCCACTGTCCGCTCTGGATACAATCACCTTTTGTTACCTTTCTGGGAAGCTCCCCTGCCAATTCAGTCAGAGCCAGGAAACCCATAGATGCACCATGGAATCCTGTACTTTACAACTGTTTCTTTGATATTCTCTTGGGCTGGCTCCTACATCTATCGCTGCTCTACCAGCCAAAATTGTGCAGTCTCATCTCCTCTGCTGGCTCAAAATCTGACAGCTCAGCTCTTCTCTTTTGAAGCCAGCAAAAGGTGTGGTGCAGTTTCACCCCTTTCTCTGGGACCACAGTCTTACCTTATTAATCTCTGGGGCCTTTGAAGGCTTTGCCTAAAGTCCCCTACTCTTAGGCTCTTGATTATCAAAACAGACAATGTACTCTACCCAGCTCAGCAGATCGAGAATAAGTGAACTTCTTCTTTTGCTGGACTTAGATGTTTTCAATTTTTTCTTAAGAACTCTCCTCTTTTTTAAATCCCTCTCTCCCCCAACTCCTCCTCGTGACATTTCCCCTTGTGCAAAATTCTTACTGAGCCAGAGGCTTGGCTCATCAGCTCTTTCACTTTCTCTCCTCTCTTGCAACTCTTCATACACATGTCCTTCTGAATACAACAGTTTTACTGCTCCTATACTTAAGTACTACTATATCTCCGTCAATAATTTCTAAACCTTCTTTCGGAAAAGATCTGATTGTTTGGCAGTTATGGCTAGCCTCTTAGAGGCGCTTTTGAGCGTGCTTGCCCACTAAACCACACGTTCTTCTCCCCTTAGCTGGCAAGTGTGTCGGTTTTCCAAGCTAGCCAGACTGTGGAAGTGGGAAGAGATTTCCCCCTAATACTGAGCGTAATTCCCCCAAATTGGTCATAGTTCTGGGTGAGCGTCCTGAACTAACATTAGAGAGTCCACACGTGTCTATGAATACATGTGAAAGGGAGTACATGTAGTAATGGCGCACAAATCTTAGTTCAGTTTGTTCCCTAACTCTACACACAGCTGGAGTGTGTGTAGAAGGAATTAGAAAGAAGAACTGCTGCTACCCCTGCCTACAAGCTTCTCGGACCATATTCTGGGGAAAACAGAATAGATTCATGGCTGTCAGCCATGCAGCTCCTGTGCATACTTGCTAGGGGAGTTATCCATGGGCAATAACATGATTGGTAGCGACTGGTCTGTTGCTATGGAGTCAGTGGAAGCGGCTGTCACTATTGCTGCGTTAGCTTTTCTCATCTGAAAATATATGCAAAGGCCCTGGCGAGATGGCCACAGTTGTGTTGCTCTTTGCACGCAGTAAGAATGTTTAAAAATTATAATATATGGGGCATGAGCTGCTGGAAGACAATTAATGCATAAACATATTTTCTGCTTTTATCTAATACATTTTGAAAAAGGAAGCGAGTTATGTTCATCATGATGCGCACTCAAAAGTCTGCACACATCAAACAGGTGCTCAGCCCAACAGTAAGAGGACAAAACAAAGCAATGAAAAGCCAGGTTATGACTTGCCCAATGGCCACTGCAAGACCAACAGTGTCTGCTGAACTGACTCAGAACATGTCCATGCAAGACTCCTATATGAAGCCTTCCCTTTTTTATGATGGCAGCATGTTTCATCTCAGCATAACCGAACAGATTTGATGGACACTGTATTCAGACGGAAAATGATGAAAAATGACGGAACATCTGTATGGATTCTTGTCTTGCTTAGAATAAAAAGTATCTTGGTTGGACCGGGGTGGGTGGGGTGGGGGGGAGTCAACGTTGCTTTTTTACTACTGGAGTGAGGAAGCCATTTACTCTGAAACTAACAAAAGGAGGAACTGAGATACGGAAAACTTACAAGAACTTATTCCCGTAACTGCTTTCTGCTACTTAAATGGCCTATCCCAAGTTTCCCATGGTTTGAGTCCAAACATTCAAAGTAAACCACTGACACTTCAGGCTTATCTTCACTGAAACAAGTTTTTATTTTAATCTGCAGCTATACCGGTGGACAACGGCAGCTATCAATATTTGTTTCTGAAGTCTAAACTGAATTCTATGTTAAAATATTACTCAAAAAGACAGGACCAAAATACCAATTCCCTCTGTTTCCACTGGAGGAACAGCAAGACATATGTACGTTTCTCGGACACTAACTTCCGTTCAATATCGTAATGCGATATCACAATGACATAATATACGCCGCTGAAAACCAGCAAAGGAAGATTAAAAGTGAGTGTGGAAAAAAAACTCTTAAGAGTTTTAAATATGAATCTTAAGAATTTAAGTGATGAGCGGATCTAGTAAGATTGTACACTTGCTCTACAATCTTAAACAGTTACACCCTTCTTAGGACTGTATGGCCGGATTACAAAAGCCTGAATTCCTATCCTTGGCTCGGCTTCCAAGCTCTGTGGGTGAGGTAATTGTGAGGTAATTTAACCTATCACGTAGGTCTACCATGAGGACACTATGGAACATATTAAATTTGTGGAGGACAGCCTATTCATGGCATTGCTTAAGAACGAATGAAATTTAGTTAGTTTTTGCAAAAAGAAGTCAAGAGAACTTCTGGAACTATTCTCGCCTAGAAACAACAATGCAAGCAGTCGTTCATACATAATTTATAAATATCAAACTAAATTGCTCTGCAGGTAAAACTATTAATACTTCTCCTTCCCAACGGTTTGACAGACAAATATAAATATATCTGAGAACATGTGCTAGGATCTGCATCCCACCCTGGGTGCATGTTAGCCTTCTCTATTCCAACAAGATTGCAGCAGATAGGCAGAGAGATTTACAGTATAATCCTGTACAAAGTAACTCCAGTCTAAGACCACTGATTTTTAGCCTCTATAGAATCCAAAAACAAAAATCATGTAATACATCCTAATCAAAACAAATTAACAATAAAAACCAGTGGTCCAAGACCGTCTAGTCCCATTAGGTGAAAGGGCCACAAAAACCAGAGTATACTCTTGAGTAAAAATGGGTACGTTCATGCTGATTGCAAAGGGGCAGCTGTGTTAGTCCGTCGCTGCAAAATAAAGCAGATGCCCAGCAGCACCTTAAAGACTAGCGTGCTTATTTCAAGATGAGCTTTGGTGAGTCAGTGCTGACTTCTTCAGATATGTATGGAAATCAACCTGAGAACCATTCCTAAGGTTTCCTTTCCCCCACATAACGAATCTGCACTTGAAAGAGTCACTCTTGATCTTAATCCCCCTCAGCCCAACTTTCCCCATAAGGAGGATTCTAAGTTTGATTTCCGCATCCGAAGAAGTGAGCAGTGACTCACGAAAGCTCATACTGAAATAAATGTTAGTCTTTAAGGCACCACTGCACTTTTTACATTTATGCTGACTGGCTCCCTTCTTGTGCAGGTGTAATTCTGACTGTGGATTTCTCAGCTCGGGCATTTAGCCATTTCCCTATACTAACATCTGGAAATCTAATACCATACAACGCTTGGAACGATTGCACAATTTAGACAATGCAAAACACACAAAAGCTGTCCAAATGCAGTATCTATCTCCTGGTCTCCAAGTCTCAAAGAAAATGTGGCTCATCTACCCCTTCCATTTTAGACAGAAACTCAGGAATGACAAACCTGGAGCCTGAGTAACTTTGTGTATGTGGCTTCAATAGCCTGAAGTCCATTTGCCAGTTTTCTGGGGCAAATAAACAAGATCTGCACAGCGTTGCTGCTCAGAGGGATATGACGTGCAAACACAGAATTGAAAGCTTTGGCTTTTCTTTAGAATATTTACGTACAGAAAGCTGCTCACAAACAAAAAACAGCATGATTTATAAGAAAAGGATGGCAGGAGACAACATTTCTGGAATACTAAAACTGGGCCCCATTAGCACATTGCAATACAGTTAACACGAACACGATCAAATCCTAAACCTCTGGTATTGGGCCAGCAAGCACTGGTTTTGGACAAAGCGAAAGAGAAGACTTTGTGGCACTAAAACAGAGTTTCTGTTTGGTCCGGAGTAGAACAGCAGGATCGGAGTCCCGTGTTACCTTAAAGACCAGCAAGATTTTCAAGGTAGAAACTTACAGAGTCAACGCTCTCTTTTTCTTGGCATCTGAAGAAGAGAGCTTTGACTCTGGAAAGCTCATACCCTGAAAATTTTGTGGGTCTCTTAAGATGCTACTGAAACCTTGCAAAATCTTGAAGGATTCCTGTTTAATCCTGTGCCTACAGACTGCCCTGCAAGCAAGGAGGCCTTCCCTCCCGGCTTCAGCTGCAGGAGAGAAGGCAAACCAGGCACAGCTGCCCTTGGAGGCTCATTTTAGCTCCGGATCCAGAATTGGGGTGAGTGGGTGAAGAAAGTCCTGCAAAGAAGACGGCTTAAAAAAAAAAAAACACCAGAGAGCCAAGCAGGAGCCAGCGCCAAAGCAGCCGGGCTAAAATAAACCCCCAACAGCGCGCTCCTATGCAGAGTTACTCCGCTTAGGTGTGCGCCGTTTAAGGAGCAAGAAAAGCCGGCTCTAAAAAACCCAGGTCAGCCATTTTAGATGGAGGCGCTCAGCTTGCCGACACAGGGCGGCCAGATCCGGTTCTTGGCTGCGCCTGCCTTTCAGGCTGTAAAAGCCTCTTCGGAAGAGGCCTCAAAAAGGAGGCCTCGTCGATGGCAACCCCCAGCCAGCCGCCTCCAGCCCCCAACAGCCGCCGCCGCCGCCGCCGCCTCCTCACCTGGCCGTCTGCAGGCACGATGAGCACCTGGCCCAGCCCTCCGCCTTCCTTCCCCTCCTCGTCCTCCTTCTTGCCGGCCTCCTTCTGCGCCAAGGCCGAGTTAAAGGACACCTTCACCATGGTGGCGGCTGAGGCGCTGCCTCCGCTCCTCCGCTGGCCGGGGCTGAGGGGATGCCAGCGGCTTCAGGCTGCGCAGGTCAGGCTGGGCCCCGTCGCTCGGCTCGGCTCTCTTCCCTAGCTGGAGAGCCCTCGGAGGCTGCAGGCGCTCTCTGGCTCCGCCCCGGGGGCCAAGCCAGCCGCAGCCGGGAAGGGAGGAGAGAAGCGGGACAAGGCGAAGCCGCCCTGGGAGGGCCGAGGGACTGGCCTGGGGTGGCTGGATTCAGCCGTGTGCTGGCGAGCTTGTCAGCCCAGGGTTGCCAGCCTCCAGGTGGTGGCTGGAGATCTCTCGGAATTACAACGGCTCTCCAGGCCAGAGAGATCAGTTCCCCTGGAGAAAATGGCTGCTTTGGACGCGAAATCTCTGGCATTATAACCTACTGAGGTCCCTCTCCTGCCCAAACCCCACCTTCTCCAGGCTCCAGCCCCCAAATCTCCAGGGATTTCCCAACCTGGCGTTGGCAACCCTGTGTCAGCCCCTCATTCAAACGTGCGGGGCCCTGATTCAGATCAGGATAGCAGGAAGGGGGAGCTAAAATCCCCTCTCTTCACCCCGCCTTCCAAGTGTAACGAGGAAAAGCTGAAGGATTTTTGTAGGGTTTGCCAGTCAGGTGGGGGCTGGAGATCTAATGGAATTACAACTGATCTCCAGACATTAGAGATCAATTTACCTGATGCAAATGGCTGTTTTGGAGGGTGGGCTCTAGTATTATACCCTGCTGAGAACCCTTCTCTCCCCAAAACCCTGCCCTTTTGAGCATCCACCTCCAAATCTCTGGAGATTTTCCAACTCAGTTGGCAACCACCTCCAGGTGGTGGCTAGATGGCTCCCAGAATTAGAATTGGTCTCCAGGCAACAGAGATCCTTTCCCCTAGAGGAAATGGCAGGTGTGAAGGGTAGACTATGGAATCATATCCCAAATTCACCTTTTCCAAGGTCGCCCCCCCCAAATCTCCAGGAATTTCCCAAGCTGGAGCTGGCAACCATATAACTCTGAAAAGGGGAGGGGATGTTGGCCATGAAAAGTTTGTTGTGAGTCTTTATGGTACCACACAAGATATTCAACACAAAGAGGCCTGAGAGAGCTTTCCCCCATCCCCCGTTTTTTAACATTCAGCCCGCTGAAGACTTCTGGAGAACTTGAAAGACTGCACCAAGCATTGGGTTATTTCGGTAGATCTTAATTAAAATTATTATAGTGCTTTTTTGGGAGGGGGGGGGAGTTTGCCGTGGCTCAACAGGCCAACTTCCTTCCTCTGTCCATGCAAAAACATTTCCTTGTTTGTGTCCCCTTAAGTGAGGGGTGGCCTTCTAGTTCTGCCCTCTGCCTTCATGGATTTTTAAAAAGAAATGAAGTGGTTGCTTTATGCCTCCTGATTGCACGGTGTTATATCATGCAATCTGTGAGTCAGTGCAAAAGGTGGGTGGGTAGACAGACAGATAGACAGATAGATCCCTCACATGAGTTTACCACCACCCTCTGCACTTGCAAATGAATCTTCATATGGGCTCATGTCCAGGGCATTTTTTCTGGGAAAAGAGGTGGTGGAACTCAGTGGGTTGCCCTTGGAGAAAATGGTCACATGGCTGGTGGCCCCACCCCCTGATCTCCAGACAGAGGGGAGTTGAGATTGCCCTCCGCCGCCACCGTGTTCCTGCTGAAAAAAAGCCCTGGTCATGTCATATAAGAATTCCTTTTCCTTTGAGCAGCCTGTCAGATTAAAAATATTTGTCAGGGCACACCCATATTCATGACTAAACTATTTATTCTCTAGAAGCTAAAACGACAAAACTGAGACTATTGTACTTTGGTCACATCATGAGAAGATGCACTAAAAAAACAATAATAAAGTGCAAGGCAGTACGGAAAGAAGACCCAAAATGAGATGACTTGTCTCAATAAAGCAAGCCACATCTTCCAGTTTGCAAGATCTGAGCACGGCTATTGATTAGGAAGTTTTGGAGGTTTTTCATTCATGGGTTTGCCTTAATTCGGCACACAAATCTACTTACTTAATTTATACTCTGCCTTTCTCCCCAATAGAGACCCAAAGCAACTTACCTCGTTCTCTCCATATTTTATCTTCACAAAAGCCCTGTGAGGTAGGTTAGGCTGAGTATGTATAACTGGCCCAAGGTCACTGAATAAGCTTCTATGGCTGAATGGGGGTTTGAACCTGGGTCTCCTAGATCCTAGTCCAACCGCTGTACCTAGGGGTTCAAAGGGGGCATGAGATGTGGGAAATAAAGGGTGAAAGGTAACTGGGAAAATTCTTATCTAATTAGGAAAAATACAGAGATCATTTATGAGGGTTAACACCTGACATGGAAGGGGAGTTGCACATTTTGCCCAAGGCTGCTCATGGCCCACTGGGGATTTGAACGTGGTGCTTCTGGACCAAATGCATTCATTATGCTACACAGGCTGTGGCATGGATGCTGACTGTCATATACTACTTGCAGAAGGAATCTGTGTGTTGATCTAGAAAAATAAGCAGGATCTCCCTTTGAATGGAACCCTGAGACAAAATTGGGATATCCCAAAGCAAGGAACAGCTGTGTTCTTCCGAGACTCCTTTGTGGGGTGAAGTCAGCTTGCTTTGTGGTGCTGCCATGAGAAAGAGACGGGGTGCAGAAAGGTTGAGCAACCGTAAGCTGATCTATCTGGAAGCAAGTTCCATTTTGCTCAATAGTAAAAAAGTCCAGTACGCATCTGACAAAGAGAGCTGTGGTTCTCGAAAGCTTATGCCTCAATAAAGTCGGTTAGTCTTAAAGGTGCTACTGGCCTTTTTACTATTTTGCAACTACAGACTAACACGGCGAACTCCTCTGGATTTTGTTCAATGGGACTTACTTCCAGGAAAGAGTTCTTAGGGCTGCAGTCCAACAGCACAATCGGAAGGACACTTCCCTGGGCTTAACTGCATAGGATTGCCTTGTAGAGGCTCTTGTTTCTGACGCTCAGAACTGAGCTTGGAAGCCAATAGGCAGCCACCTTTCAAAAAGGTGGATCTTTAAATGCGTACTACTCAAGCACCTGTCACTCCATTCTAAGGCAACTGAAGTCAATACTCAAATAACTTTGCATAGGATTGCACTGTCCATTGCAACCTGGACCCATATACCTGAAAGACTACCTCTTCATGTACTAACATAGGTCTGCTCAGCAGACTCCTGTACTGGGGCCCATTATTTGATAGGTCTGAACCTCCTTGGTGAGGTCTTGTGCTTCTCTGGTTGTGGCACCAGTTTTGTGGAGCAGTTTACTAGAGCAAGGGAGGGCAAACTTTTTAAGTTTTAGCAGCTATCTGGTTTTTACCCCAGAGCCTTGGGCGCTATCGGTAACAAAATGGGGAGCATGTTGTAGAGTCAGTTGCAAAATGATCGCTCGGTGGGTGGATCCAGTCTAAAATGCAGCAAAAATTATAGCGCCGAGTGGGAAAAAATTGTGTGTGCAAAAATTAAGTCAAGATGGGTAGCCATGTTAGTGAGCTGAAGAAGTGAGCTGTGGCTCACGAAAGCTCATACCCTACCACAATTTTTGTAGTCTTATAGGTGCTACTGAACTCTTGCTCTTTTCTACTGCAGAGCAGGGCCTCATCCACATATCTGCCTGCAGCCATGATGCTGAACTAGTCAATCGTAGTCTAGCGAAAGTAACACTTTAGATTAGGAGTCTCTCTTCACGAGACATCTGACACACAAAGAACATGTGTGGGGAAATGCAATGATAGCCGGGAAGGGTAGTTTAAAAAGACAGAGCCAGAGGCAGGGTAAAGGCTTTGCTAGACACTGGAGCTGTGTGAAGGCGCTGTGAAATGCCAGAAGGGAAACTTCAGCCCATTATACGTTCTCCAGGTTCAAGTCCGGCTCTGGAAAGCAGCAACAGCCTGTTTCTGTTCCTTGCTGCCCTCTGGTTGTGATCACAAAGGTTTAGACTGGAGAGGTGATTGATTGATTTTATTCATTTACAACCAATAACATCAATCAATCAAAGACTGTAGAGGTGAAACTGACAGAGTCTTTGAGGAGGTGAAGATGAAATTAACAAACCCTCTAAGGAGCGATCTCCGGCAGCTCTTTTTAAACTACGCTTCCCGACTAACATTATGTCTTCCCTACACTTGACGAACACGCATTGAGGCATCTTGTGTAGAGAGACTCTAGGAGCCTTTCTTCTACAAGAACAATTGCTGTGAATGAAATCTGTCTCAATAAATGAGCACGATTCAGGTCCAGTAGCACTTTAAATACCAAGTAGATTTCCAGCTCCTGTCTCATACCCTGGTCTTTAAAACGCTACTGGACCTGAATCTCGTTCTTCCTGGCCCTGGCACCAATTATCTCTACTGCCATTGACAACAGTGGAGGCAAGGAGAGCGAAGATGGTGGCCTGGAGGAAACTTTGGAGAAAATTAAGGAAACCAGGAAGGAAGCACCGAGTGGGGGGGGGGGGGAGGAAACATGCGGTGACAGCAACAAAGCCAGTTCGGGGGGGGGGGGGGAGGAAGCTGCCACAGGTGCACAGAGACTGGGGGGGGGCGTGGAATTGAGAGGAAAAGCTGAAATCTGCTGGGGTGGGGGGAATGGCCACAGCCACACTGAGGGCAGCTGGGACAGACTGGGATGGGCAAGCAGGCTGGGGGGCAAAGCCACCACAGCCTCCATGCCAAGCATGTGGGAAGGTAGGCTAAGCAGGGATAGCCAAGGGGGCAGGAGGGGTGGAGGAGACCTGGTGTGGCTCCCTGCAATCCAGCATGTTGAATGTTGGACTAGGATCTGGGAGAGCCAGGTTCAAATCCCTACTCTGAAACAAGGAAAGCCTCAGAACCCAGAGAACACACTACAAGGTGTACAAATTAATATCTCTATATTCAGTGCAATTCAACAAATATATACAGTGAATTCAATAAATATGTATCAAAAACTATGTAGTTCTCAGTCCATTTGTTCATCCAGATACATTATACATACACAGTCCTTTTACTGAACAGTCCGATGACTTTGTGAAGAATATATTTTTTAAACTCGAATTCCAAAGCCCAATGGCTACTGTGGCACCAAGTCAGAAGGCCAATTCTTTCGCTGCTTCCCCCTGACAATGTGTTAGTCCAACGCACAATGGCTCCTAGGGCTGAAAATCGCCTCTAAATCGACCAGGAGATTGGCTGGGAGATTGGCAACGAGCCTGCCAGCTTCTTACTAAGTTCGTTTCGGCACTTCTTCTTCACAGCCAGTATTGAGTACAGCCAAAATATCCACTTTGTTAGCCGAATCATGGATTCTTTTACAGGAGGGACATATGCTGCGTCCAAGTTAGGGCACGAAGAAAAAAAAATCAGTGTTACAATTAAACCCAACCTACTCTGCCATGGAAGCTTGCTGAGTGATGTTGGGCCAGTCACACACTCTCAGCCTAACCTACCTCACAGGGTTGTTGTGGGGATAAAATGGAGGAGAGTAGAATTATGTAAGCCACCTTGGGTGCCCACTGGGGGAAAAGCTGGGGTATAAATAAAGAAAATAAATAAATACCTCCCCCTTGTATTGTCTGTTTCACACTGTGGAACATGACTGTTTATGCAAATATAGTTAAAATGTGTCACGACATAAATTCAACAGAAGGTGGGGTATAAATATGTCTTGTTTTTTTCATGTGTGGGTGATGGTTGTGCCAAAGTCATAGTTTGCTTTGGGTGCCAAAAAAAAAAAAGTGGGCTAGTCCTGTCATACCAGTAATGCCAGATGGTAGTCGTGTTAGTCTGTAGCAGCAAAATATAAAAAAGAGACCATCAAGGCCAAGAGAATTTATTCCAGCATTAAGTTTTTGTGAGTCAGGGCTCACTTCATCAGATGAGTGCATTTGCTAATTTTTAATAAAACTAATGAGCCAGTTGGCACATGAATGCTGTTTTAATTAACAATTAAAAACAAAAGAAACAAGTTCTTGAAGCTGATGAGATTTCGAATCACCGATGTATCAACTTTGCAGCAAATCATCAACACAGCGTTTGTGCATCAGTCCACTTAACTGAGACACACTCAGGGCTCCCTCTACCCGCAAGCTAGTAACAAATAACTGAATCTGTTTGTTTGGTCTCACTGAAGTTATTGGAACAATCGTTATTGGAACTATCACCATTTCCCTCCTTACAAATGTGCCCTTAGTCTAAAAACCTTCTCCAAGGATTTGCGCTGGCAAAGCTGAGCAGAGTCATAACTGCTTTCCCCAGAGACACTTGCCCAGCCATGTTTCTATTAGTCTCTATACCCGAGCATTTGACCAGCTGATCAGTTTTATGCTTTGTTATTTTAATTGCTGCTTATTGGATTAATTTAATGCTAATTGCTGGCTTGCATTGATCACACCCTATATTTGGTAGCCATCTTAGAACTTCTGTGAACTGAGATACAGGACATTCGAGATACCTACTATTAGACCATGTTTATATATTAGAGTCCTTTTCTTAACTTTGCAAGAAGAGTATGAAGCCTGAAACTTGCATTTCTTTCACCGGTTGCGGTTTGTGCATAGAGACTTGCTGCCATAAAACCCGGAAATCTTGTCTCTTTGGTTTTAGTTAATCATCAGTTTCTGAACACCAGTATGCTCTGATGTAGAGGAGATATGATCCTTACCGCAAAGTCTTGTAGACTGGAAAACAGAACCATTGCAATGAAAATACCACCCACTGTCAATCAAAGAAAGTAACCCAGTGATCCCTCCTCCCCACTTCTTGGTACTTTCAAAATGTTACCGTCATGGCGAGTAACCTCTGGCACAGCGAGTTATCTCACCTACCTGGGGAGCATTACTTTCAAAAAAGGCACGTGGAAACTGAGGGCCAAGCTACAAGTGACGAATGACAGAGGTTGGACACTTGTCAGCTTCCCTTAAGTTTTGATGGGAAATGTAGGCATCCTGGTCTTGCAGCTTGGCTCTCCGACTGCTGTCCAATGGACTTTTCAACTGTCACTTGTCCAACATTCTGCCAAGCTGCCTATATTTCCCATCAAAATTTGAGGGAAGCTGACAAGTGTCCAACCTGTGTTATTCATCACTTGTAGTTTGGCCCAAAGAGTCTCTTCATCTATTTCGAAGTGATGCTCTAACCACTATCTCACAGGACTGTGTTCTCTCCCACAGCCTTTCTCTTACAGGGTAATAATAATAACTGCACTTATATACCACTCTTCTAGACAGATTAGTGCCTCACTCAGAGTGGTGAACAAGTTAGTGTTATTATCACCCCCACAATACAGCTGGGGAGCTGGGGCTGAGAGGAGTGGCTTACCCAAGGTCACCTACTGAGCTCATGTCAGTAATGGGACTCAAACCACTAGAGTGCTGATTCACAGCCGAACCACTTAACCACTGTGCTACAGCGCAGTGTTATACTGTGTTACGGGGTAACAGCCTTCTGACGAGAAGTTTATTTATTGCAGGTATCAAGTGAAAACTTTTGAGTCCCAGCCGATGGTCACTCAATGGCCGTTTCCACACATCTTACCTGCCGCTGGAACATTACGCAAAATACCCGGAAGACAGTGTCTTCTCGCATGAAACTGAGCCAGGAAGACGCTGTCATCCGGGAGTTTTGCGTGAAATGCTGTGAAATGGCGACTTCGCGCAAGACAACGCTGTCTTCCGGGTGTTTTGCGCCATGTTCCAGCGGCAGGTAAGACGTGTGAGAACGGTCAATGTTGTCTTTTAAAGCTTTTTAAAAAATCAATCGAATCACTCTTGAAATGATCAAATATACAAGAATCACAATGATACAAAAACACTTCCATATGTTAAAGATATCAAAAAGAGATAAGTATATACCTCACCATCCCCATCCTATCTATCTTAAATCTAAAAGATAAAATGCAATTTCTAAATGTCTCACCAAAGTGCTTTCAGAAAGATTAGGTAGTCTCACGCAACCCAAGCCTGGGAGATTGAGAGGTATTTGGGGGTGGCTATCTTATATATGTCCAATTACGTGAAGCTCACATAATGATACCAAAATCTTTCACTTCATCACTGATGGTATGAGATGAGCACTTCTCTGAGCTTAGAAGAAATTTCCCATTGATATGTATTAAAACTGTCTACTTTTGGATCAACTTGTTCAGCAGTTTTTCTGGGCATCCGTCCAACTTACTCAAAGCTATCTTGTCGCCAAGGACAGAACAGCGAAAGCATAGCTGGAAACGTGTAACTTGAACATGTTTTGCAAATCAGGCCTACTTTTGTTCCATCAACACCTTTAACAGACAAGGGTATGTGGCACCTATATGCCCTCCCAAATAGTCCTCAACTTAGTCATGGTTAGAAGCTAATTTTTTTTTCTTTGTGGATGTCATGGCAGATTAAGAGACCAACCTTAAACACATTTACTCATAATCCTACCGAGGCCTATATAGTAGGAATTAGTTCTTGGAAAGTGTTCTCAGAATTACACTGTAAATGTACTCCAGGGATGTGGAGTTCATTTATAATTTTCATCGCACTGTGTAACCCTCTGACCTATGCAACTAAACGGTGACAGTCTAATGCGAGTGACAACTAGCGCAGTTTGATGGTTAGATTGTTGGAGTAGAATCTGGGAGATGCAGGTTCAAATCTCCGCTCTGCCACAGAAACTTGCTCTGTGACCTTGGCCCAATCGCACCCTCCCAGCCTAATCTACTTTACAGGGTTGTTGCGAGGATAAAATGGAGGAAAAATTATGTAAACCACTTTGGGTCCCCATTGGGGAGAAAAGCAGAGTAAAAATAAACAATTAAATAGTTTAGTCATGAATATAGGTGTGCCCTTGACACATCATTTTAATCTGCCAGATTGCTCAAAGGAAAATAAGTGACAGTTTTATTGGAGCTAATAACCTAAAATTATTACTTAAGACACCATTTCTGTTAGTCATATCCTCTTCCTTTTATTCTCCTGGATACACAGTTCTTCAAAGTTGTTAGGAACACTCCTGCATTCTAGATTGGCCACTCCAAAGTGTCTGACGGGAAATTTCTTATCCCAGAATATGCTGTCCACAATTTAAATGTGCACATGCTCCTTACTAGCCAGGGCTATGTCTCTTCAAATAATCTTGCAATCTCACCTAAATTTGACTTTTCTGCTTCTCCCCAGACACCTAATCCACAAGATTACGGACCGTTTAACAGGGCTGTGTGTATCATGCTTCTGTGTACACAGCTGTTATTGGGGTAATCGACTCTGGTGAACACAGGCTCCTTCTCTTAGGTTTATCATTTTTTGTTTCCAGGATGGGATACCACCGTTTCACAATAATGCATTACTGTTTCAAAATTGTGCGTGTGTTCTACGTGAACCTTTAGGCATTTGAAAAGAAAAACCCGATGACTTTACATGTAAACTTCTGAGAGCACAAGTCTGCTTACAGGATGGGGGGATAATAAAAGAAAGATGCCATCTCAACAGAGACAAATACATCGAGAATACACTGTTTCACAGGGAAGCTTTAACTGTTGACTGATCTTACTATGGTGAAGTGGTTAGAATGTCAGACTGGGATCTGGGAGAATCCCCCCTCTTCCACGGAAGCTCGCTGGGTGACCTTGGGCCATTCACCCTCTTTCAGCATAATCTACCCCAGAGGGTTGTTGTGTGGATAATATGGAGGAGAGAATGATGTAAGCCACTTCAGGTCTCCATTGAGGAGAAAAGGCAGGGTATACATAAATAACATAATAAACACAGCATCATCTGCATAAAACAAATTGGAAATAGAAGTCTGAAATAGGTGAGGGGGACGGAAGTGTTCGCCTGAAAGGTTACTTTCAATGTTGTTTATATATAAATTAAAAAGAAAAGGAGCCAAAAGGCATCCTTGGCAAACACCTCCATTCACTTGAATTTCTTTTGTTAATTGACCACTATTTCCCCATCTTACCTGAGCTGTGTTATTCTGATACAATCTGTGAATTAGCCAGAGAAGCCGGCGATCAATAGAAGTCTTCGCTAATTTTTCCCGTAGTCTGGCTTGCAGTATGCAATCAAAGGCATTTTTTAGAAAAATAAATAAATATAAAAGAAACAAACTTTATTTATACCCCTCTTTTCTCCCAAATGGGGACCCAAAACAACTTATATTCACCGATTCTCCATTTTATCCTCACAACAACCCTGTGAGGTAGACTAGGCTGGGAGTGTTAACTGACCCAAGGTCACCCAGCACGTTTCCATGACAGAGTGGGGATTCGAACCTGGGTCTCCCAGATCCTAGTCCGACACTTTAACCACTACATGGTAATAATTCCAGAGAGAGAGAGAGAGGGCCACAAAAGGCAGTAAGTCCAGGGTAGGTCTCCTTAGCCATTAGAGCAGTTAATCGGCTTGCCAGTACTAAGGAGTTTGCCAGTCACTGTCACCGAGTTTGTAATTTTCTTGATCATATTTGAATCCTATATAATTACATTTCATCCTCTGCTTCCTGCATTTCATCGCCCTTGGACTCTACTGTTTGTCTTTTTTTTCTTCATTACTTAGTATAATATTTAGCTTCAAAGCACTTCATCCCCATTATTTAGCAACAGCCCTGTAAGGTAGGTTGGCACTATTGTACCCAGGGCTTTTTTTCAGTGGGAACGCAGTGGAACGGAGTTCCGGAACCTCTTGAAAATGGTCACATGGCTGGTGGCCCCGCCCCCTGATCTCCAAACAGAGGAGAGTTTAGATGGCCCTCTCAACTTCCCTCTGTCTGGAGATCAGGGGGCGGGGCCACCAGCCATGTGACCATTTTCTCCGAGGGCAACTCACTGAGTTCCATCACCTCTTTTCCCAGAAAAAAAGCCCTGATTATACCCATGTTGCAGCTTGGGTTCGTTTCAGATGGGTAGCTATGTTGGTTTGCCGTAGATGACTGAGGTTCAAGTCCAGGAGGTAGCTTGACTCTCGAAGGCTTATATCCTGGAATCATTGGTTGGTTTTCAAGGTGCTACTCGACTTGAGCCTATGTCCAATGAAAGGTTTAATAGGGAAATCACAGGGAATTCCTTTAGCCACTAGCTCATCCTTGAGTAGTGCATTTATTTATTTATTTATGTTATTAATAGTCCACTGTTCTCAGGGCATATTATGCACTATATGTTAATCGATGCTTAAAATGTCCAGAGAGAGACTTGGGTTTGAATCCCCATTCTTTCATGAGGCTCATGTGGTGACCTTGGAACAGAATAGATGGCTGTGTGGATACTCAAACGAAAAAAAATCAGGTGTCTGACTTGGCAAGCTTAAGAAAATGCTCCCTGCGTGTGGCCACAGTGGGCAGTAGTTAGGGTTCCCAATCTCCAGGTGGTAGCTGGAGATATCCAGGGATTACAACTGATCTCCCGGCAATAGAGATCAGTTCCCCTGGAGAAAATGGGTATCTTGGAAGGTAAACTCTATGACATTATACCCAGTTGAGGTCCTGCCACTTCCCAAAGCCTGCCCTTTCTAGGCTGCCCCCCCCACCAAATTTCCAAGAATTTTCCAACTGGGAGCTGGCAACCCTAGCAGGAGGAGCAGTGGCTTTGCCCCTTTTCTGTTATTGGTCCCCAGAGACAACACAGAATGAGTCTGACATGCCGGCCATCTTCCTGCTTGGCAGAATTTTTATTTTATGTTTGCTCTTGGTAAACACATCCATGCAGAGGTCCGGTGGAGCAGAGGGTGACTAATACAGCACCAAAAGTACCTTTTAACTAGAATTTCTTCAACCTGTAACTTATTAAGTAGCATGATAGCCTGACCTTTCCTAGAATCTGAAATATTTGTTTTTGTCTGTATGTCCCCCCCACCCCGCAAATTCCCAAAACACCTACAGACAGTAAAGCCTAGGTGCTTAAACTTCAGTAACTCTGCACAGTGTGTTGGACTAATAATTTCAGCTAGAGCATTTTAAAACTCTATTTAACACCCTGCATCTGACCAAGAGAACTGTGATTCTCGAAACCTTATGCTACAGTAAAGTTGGTTAGTCTTAAAGGTGCTACTGGACTCTCTTCTATTTTGCTACTACAGACTAACGCGGCTAACTCCTCGGGAACACCCTTGAGCTCAAACTACAAACATACTGTGACTACCCCCTCCCCCTGGGGGGCTTTTCTTGCAACCAAAGTTTCCTCTGCAGGCAATGATTATTCTAGTTTTGTTAAAAAACCCAAACCTATGAAAATGGATGCATGATCGCTCTGGTCCCAATTTCCCGGCAGATGTTATTCTGTAATAGACACCACCGACCGCCAGGGGGCGCTGCCGCTCTCCTCGCCTTCCCCCCTATCCCGACCAGCCTCTCTCTTTTCTACGGCAGAGGCTCCCTCTCGGCCTAGGCGAGGAGCAATGGCGGCTGCGGCAGCACCGGCGGCAACGGCCTCAGGAGGCGGCGGGGAGCGGAGCAGCACCCGGGACCGCCTTCTGGCCGCGCTGGACGACTTGGAGCTTCTCGCCCGGTGGGTTCAGTCGCGGCCCTCAGCGGCCCTTCGGAGACGCTGAGGCAATCCCGGCAGGGAGTAGCTGTCCTTCCTGCGCATGCTCAGCGCTGCTTTCGCTCCTGTTTCTCAGCCGTCTTCTGTCCTCGGCAGAATGGCGCATGCGCGAAAGCTGCGAGTGTCTTGCTTTTGCCTCGCGTATTGTTGGGATACAGTTGTTAACCTTGGGGTGGAAATTCCTGGAGATTTGGGGTGGGGGGCCTGGGATGAGTCATGATGCTGCATACAGCCCACGCGTTGAAGCTGCCATTTCCTCCAGGGAAACTGATCTCTGGAATCTTGGAAATTAGTTGCAGTTTTGGGAGAGCTCTGTGCCCCGCCTGGAGGTTGGCCATGGACTTACCTTAGGCGACTAGAAGCCGAACCTTCGAACCAACAACGAAAAAAACTCTATATAACCCAAGACAAAATGTGCAGTTCAGGGTGTATTCAGTTCCAAAAGGACATGTGCGCACATCCAGTGTTCAAGGCATGCAAAAGTAATATTTGTAAAAAGTGACTGATGATAACCCTGTGAAAAGTAGTAGTCCTCTAGACCCCCTTTCTTCTTCCCTTCTCAATAAGAATGCCTGGTGCTCGGGAAAATATGTCCTGTCCCTTTAATAGTGGTGTAATGAGTGGAAATGGGCAGTTGGGAGTTTTTCATAGAATGAAGTTGCACTGGAAATCAAACTGGTTTGCAGGGGCGGGGGTCCTCAGCTCACCAGCAGGAGCATGCAACTTGCCTTTGTATCATGGGTATTGCAAGTATGGAGCTTCTGTTTATTACGGAGAAATTACAGGTACAAGTACGATTGACCTCTTTTCTTGTTACCAAACTTTGCTTCAGGGAGCTGATTGAAATGTTGGCAATTTCAAGGAACCAGAAACTTACACAACCTGGAGAAGAGACCCAGGTAGGCAAATTGTTTAAAGATCTTCAAAGGATATACTTACTATCTGATCAGTCTCTTGTTTATTTATTTATTTATTGTCATTTATAGTCTGCCTTTCTCACTGAGACTCAAGGCGGATTACATAGTGTGACATAAGTACACTCAGTGGCAAGGACAAGGGCAGGCATTTCCATACCGTGTCAAGAACATTTCCATAAACAATGTCATAGGGTAAATGAATACAAGATTACAAAGACATAGCATTAGCAAGGATCCGATATGGGGTTGGAAAATTGCTGAAACAGAACATAATCAGTTCTAGGACTGACATTAAACAACATGAAGCACAGGTAGTATATAGAAGTATATATTTAAAGCAACAGTAATATATAAGACAACATAATGGTGAAGTTTATGGTTCCTAATTCACTAGCAAAATATCTGAGACCCCCTCCCTACAATACTGCCCTCCTATCTGAGAAAAAAAACTTTTTGAATAATTCAGTTTTGCATAGTTTGCGGAAAGCCAGGAGGGTGGGGGCTCTCCTGGCCTCCTCAGGCAGGCCGTTCCATAGGGTAGGGGCTACCACAGAGAGAGCCTGTGTACGGGCTGCTGTTGATTTCGCCCATGTGCAGACTGGCACCTGCAAGAGACCCTGTTCAGATGAGCGAAGCTGCCATGGAGGAACATAGGGAGGGAGGCGGTCCCGTAGGTATGTCGGGCCGAGGCTGTGAAGAGCTTTGTATGTAATAACCAATATCTTGAATTGAGCACGGTAACTGACAGGTAGCCAATGGAGTGACTGTAGGATGGGAGTGATGTTCATGCTCCTGCTTGCTCCTGATAACAGTTGAGCTGCAGTATTTTGCACTAATTGGAGCCTCCTAGTTAACTTAGATGGGAGACCAATGTATAGGGCATTACAATAGTCAAGTTTTGATGTTACCATAGCTTGGATCCAGGTGGCCAGGTCGGCTGTGTCGAGATAAGAAGCCATCTTCCAGGCTAGGGTGAGATTGTAGTAAGCATTTTTTGCAGCTACCTTACTAGTCACGTCGGCCAAATCTCATAGTGCAGTAGATAATATCCCCGTACACTTTTGATTTCTCCTGATTAACTGAAGTGGCGTGTTACAATCATTTGTTGTCGGACAGATCCTGGACCTGCTGATTCAGAGAGACAAAGAGTTCCAGGAATTAATGAAACTGGCTCTTGAACAAGGCAAGATCCACCATGAGATGCAGCTCTTAGAAAAAGTGGTGGAGAAGAGGGACAGTGATATCCAACAGCTGCAAAAGCAGCTGAAAGAAGCAGAACATATACTGGTAAGCCCATCCGTAAACTGCTCCCACCTCAGGATACTCGCAGGCATTCGCACTTACTGAGTCAGCCATGCAAAGGGGATACTCAGTCACGGGGCTTTGGGGGGGGGGAAGAGGTGGTGGAACTCAGGACCGCACAATGACGTCACTTTGGGTGAGCTGGAACAAGGGGGGAGTTTTTTAAAGTTTAAATCACCCTCGGCGAAAATGGTCACGTGGCCAGTGGCCCCGCCCCCTGATCTCCAGACAGTGGGGAGTTTAGATTGCCCTCCGCCACATGGCGCGGAGGGCAATCTAAACTCCCCACTGTCTGGAGATCAGGGGGTGGGGCCACTGGCCACGTGACCATTTTCAAGAGGTGCTGGAACTCCATTCCACCACGTTCCAGCTGAAAAAAAGCCCTGATCAGTCAACTGAGAAAATCTTTAAATAAATAATGGTTTTATTCGCCTCCTGAATGCCTATAGTGATTCACATGTATCCATTACAGTTGCATGTGCCGCAACTTGCCCTTGTAAATATCCATCCTAAGTAACCCTTTCCCTAGCATCTGTAGCCCTCTCTTGAGAGAGCTCTCATTCCGTGCCTGCTCCCTTTCTGAATCCTTCATCTCTCTTACTTTTAGTCCCAGGATCTCCTCTCCTCTCTTAATTTCTTTAGTTATTTACTTCATCTATATCCAGCTTTTCTCACTGATAGGGATCCAAAGTGACTTACATTGTTCTGTTCTTCTTTTTTTTCCTCACAACAACCCTGTGAGGTGGGTTAGGCTGTCTGTGTTTGACTGCCAAACTTCCATGGCAGAGTAAGGATTCAAACCCAGGTCTCTCAGAACCTAGTGTGGCACTAACCACTGGCTTGTGTCTCCTCCGTACACATAATATTGTCTTCCATACACCTGTTTTCCTCTTGTGTTAGAAATAAGGCCTTATCTAGCCTTACCACCTTTTGGATATTGGTGTTACCACAGCAGTGCTACCTGGTGACCCTTCATTGCTACGGTTGCTACTATTAAAAACTCCAACCATAAAGGCTAGAAATGCACTTTGTTAACAAATGGACCATGACTTTTAAAGCTCCTCTCCAACTTCCAGACCTTTCAGGCAAAACTTTTAGTTCAGGTATAGTGACCAGAAGCCTGGCAAATTCCTTGTACAAACGTCTAATTGGCGTGTGTGTGTTTAAAGTGCCATCAAGTCACCTCTGACCTATGGTGACCCCTATGAACGAATGACCTTTAGTAAACCTCTGTTTACCAGTTAATTCACAGAAATATTGTTTTATAATTAGGCCACAGCTGTTTATCAAGCAAAAGAAAAACTGAAATCAATAGAAAAGGCAAGGAAGGGTGAGTATTTCTGTGTGATGAAATTTTAAAGCTGGGGCCCTGTTTCTCATGCGATCGGCTGGCCTCCTGTCTCATAGCTTCGCTCTGTAAATCAGCTGCTACAGATGAGCTAAGTGATAAGAAAACTAATATTTAAATGGCCACCAGTGAGGGAGGATTATTTGGTGATTAGTATGTTTGCGTCCTTGTGACTGCCACTGACACTGTCATATGACTTGATCATGAAGGAGCTAGGGTATGTGCAACATCTTTCCAATTGTAGCTCAAATCCTAGGGATTATTTCCCCACCGTTTTCCATTATCCATTTTTAAATCATTGAAGTAACTGCTGGAGAGCAAGGAAAAGGCATCGACTTTTTCAGCACACCTTGATGGCATGGCTTGAAGAGAACAATACATTTTAGAATGCACTGTGAATTCTTCTATGGTTTCTTTACTGCTTCTGCATTAGGAACATCTAAAGTGAGGTGTCTATTTTTGTACAAATTTTCTTCGAAATAAGTCCCACTAAATTCAGTAAGTGGGCACAGGATTGCAATCTTTATTGCATCAGGCATATAAAATTTTTCCTAAAGATATTTTAAAATGACTATGTGTGAAACTCATCTGTTTTTAGAGGGGGTGGTATTTAGAACGCCTAAATGGGGACTCACTATAGTGTCGCTTTTTATCTCTTTACTGAGGCAGAAATGCTCTTTCTTGAGGTCCAGCCAGCCTAGAACAAAAGCCTTGTTAGTTTCCCCCCTTCAGTTTAAGGGCCTTGGAGCAGAATGAGGGTGTGCTATGGTTCCATGGTATAAAGGCAGCATACATGCACTAACCCCTTCTTATTTTGGGTGGGAGGAGAGGGTTGCTTCTTTTGGAGAGGAGAGTTACATTTTTCAGCACACCTTCATCGGCCTCTTTTGGTGAATGGCTCCATTGCATTTTTCTCTTTAGCATGGGGCCATCTGTATTAAAGGGCAATAGTACACATGAGTTACTCTGCTGGATTAGACCAATGATCTATTGAGTCCAGCATTCTGACCTACACAGTGTCCTACCAGATGTCCAACAAACTGGTAATCAACAGCAAGGCCTTCCCTTGATGCTGTCTTCTTGTACTGGTATTCAGAAGTTTACTGCCTCTGTATGTGGTCCTCTGAGAGAGCCGCCCATGCAGGAGAACCGTCTTTTGCAAACCTAATGCATTATAATCATTCAGACTTTCCCCTCCCTTAGGGTCTGTTTCCTCTGAAGAAATCATTAAATATGCTCACAGAATTAGTGCCAGTAATGCTGTTTGTGCTCCTCTCACGTGGGTGCCAGGTAAGGAATAAATATCATCGATCAGTATTTTCACCGTTAATTGGGTCTGTGTTTTGTTAAATCTTATAGAATGTTTGTTGTGTAACTGTCTTGCGTGCATGACACCCATAAACGAGAATTCCTAATGTGCCATTCGAGGGAACGGTTACAAGCAGGGATTTTTTTCAGCTGGAATGCAGTGGAATGGAGTTCTGGAACTTCTTGAAAATGGTCACATGGGCGGTGGCCCCGCCCCCTGATCTCCAGACAGAGGGGAGTTTAGATTGCCCTCCAGGCGGAGGGCAATCTAAACTCCCCTCTTTCTGGAGATCAGGGGGCGGTGCCACCAGCCATGTGACCATTTTCTCCGAGGGCAACCCACTGAGTTCCACCACCTCTTTCTCCAGAAAAAAAGCCTTGGTTACAAGTCTTGCTGCCACAGTGAGATGTGCTTTGGCAAGCACTTACAGTCAGGCTGTGAATAATGCTTTGTTTCATTTTCCAGCAAAGAAAAAAGAGGGGGGGGGGGCGGGGGGAAGAAACTTCAACCCAGAGGGAACTGGGTAACCAGAAAGGCTGAAAGAACAAAAGAAAGGGGGAAAAACTTATACATGCAAGAGCCAAGACCAATGCCAAAAACACAAAAATATAAGTACCAAAAGCTTCAATACAATTTCAAGAATGAAATCTGTATGATTAAAGCAATATCACTCTGGTGCCATATATATAAGTACCTTCCCCTAGTGTAGAAATTCTTGAACAATTGCACCCATACATATAGGGATGTCATACATTTACAGGCATCTTAAAAATGCCTGGCCAACCACTGAATAAACACAAAAAAGATGTAGATACTCGTGGAGTGAGTACGACTCACTTCCCCATTCAAATAGAACAGGACTACCAAAGACACGTTGGTGTAGATGATAATTTTTCAGTAGTCCAGATGTCTTAAGTTCTCTATAAGCCAGGATAAATACAGTTCTCTATAAGCCAGGTCAGGATAAATTATATCAAAAATGGTATGTATAGCCATAAAGATACTTCTGGATTCCTTGTGGCTATACTGTGAGTATCTACATGTGTTCTGGGTTTATTCAGTGCTTGGGCAGGCATTCTCTAATATATGGTGTGTCTAAAACAAATAAAGACCACCGAGGAAAGCTTCACGGCTGAAACACATTTAGTTATGTGTGTATAATGATGTATATAATAGTCCCTGGTCATTTTAAAGATGCCTGTATGACATCCCCGTGTATATGGATGCAGTAGTTCAAGGATTTCTACACTAGGGGAACGTACTTATATATACGGAACCAGAGTGATAATATTTGAATTCTTGGAATTTTATTGAAGACCCTGTTTCCTTTTCCATCAGCATGTTACTAGCTTCCGCTCTGGCCAAAATCAGGGAAGCAAGCTTGACAGCCATTCCAGAGGGGAGAATCCTCCTGGTTTCCGGATCTGCCTTAGTCCAGAGAGCGAGGTCTGTTGGCTGCTTCTGTGCTTTAAGCCCAGAGGGAAGCCAGCCGATCTCCCACCTAAGGCTCCTAAAGAGCCAGGGAGCAGATTGCCCTGTCTGCTTTGAAGCCCCTACCCCCCACCTGGAAAACAGCACTCCGTGGCTTGCAGCCCAGGAGACAGAGGTATTTTTTTCCCAGTCATTCTGGGGTGAGACCGTTTTAACTTCTGGGCAGGCACTTCCTCTTCATAAATAACAGATGGGTTTCTTCCAAAAAAAAAAAGGAGAAGGGATTTCCTTCAGCTCTGACCCACCCTTGCCTGGTTTCTTGTGTTCTTCTATCACAGCATGCATTACACTAGTTTCTTAGTCCTTTTTCTTCTCTCCCTCCCTTTCCACTGCTGGCAGGCCCAGTCAAAATCAGTCAGGTAAGAGTAGGGGAGAGATACAGCTGAGGAGGGGAGAAGGAGGCAGCCTGTAAAGGCAGAAATGGAAAGAGAGGACTATAGCTGTGTGTAGAAAGGAAAGATAGGAGAGAGAGATTCCTGATCGTCAATTTGTTATAAGGAGGAGGCTAATTTGAGGGAGGATCAGGGTAGGATAGGGAAGTAGGCCAAGGCCCCTCCCATTCATTGAAATGAACTACCCGGAGGTCCCATGGCTGCCCGTTGCAATGCCCGTATCTGGCTTCTGTTTTGGCAGTTCTGACTGATGGTACTTGAGTGGGTGAATTTCACCCTAGGCTTTCAGTTGCTGATTTCTGCGACATTCAGGCAGACAGTGAAGGGAGGCGGGGGGAGGGATGAGTTAAAAAGAAAACCAAAACAGGTGGAACTGGAGTGAGAGAAGAACGTACACAGACTTAGTTGTACTTAAGAAATAAAATCTGTGGTCCTGGTATATGTTGGTCCATCATGATGAATGTCCAGTGCCTTCCAGAGTAACCAAGGTTTTGTTTGCTTCCATTGATCATTATTGTATTTGGAGGGGGGGGGCGGTGTTCACTTTATTTTAGTAGATCCAGTTATGGCTCCAAACGTAGTATGTAAATTATTTGAATACATGGACTTCAAGCTAAACTAGGAACTCAGCAGATACTTGTTACATTTTATAATCACTGTGCGTAGCAGAGGCACAAAATTAGCAGTGTACTGTATCTCCAGTTATGCTGTAGGATCATGTTCGTCAAATGGATTCGGTCTTTGTTGTGCCCATATATTAGGGCATTTCCATTTATAGAAGAGCAAGATTTGAGTCCAGTAGCAATTCAATTTTTTTTTCTTCTACTGCAGACCAACACAGCTACCCTACTATTTATAGTAAAGCAAATATCTCTGGTAACTGCACAGATGCATTTTATGTATACTGATTTTTGCTTTACTCCACTGGCAGGGATAGTGTAGAATGACATAACAAGCACGTGTTGTGTTCATGTGTGGACGGGTGTTAAAAGGAAAAGCCATCAGTAGACATGTTTTTTCATATGTGAATGTATATTTTTAAGGGGACCCACGGAGGCCATATCCAACCGATTTGGAGATGAGAAGCGGTCTCCTGGGTCAGATGAACAACCCATCAGCGAATGGAGTCAATGGACACTTACCAGGAGATGCGCTTGCAGCAGGCAGATTACCAGGTAACAGGAAACAGGAAACACAGGCCTTTTCCCGTCTTAGTAGTAGCTGAATGAGTGGAATGAATGCTGCCCATATGCTTGAAGAACAGTTAGCAGAGGCATATGGACTAAAAGGGGGTATTTTTTTTTATCTGTCTCCTTCCTGATGCCCTTTGAAAGAGCCAGGAAATAGAGATGGGGAACAGATTTTGAGAAGTGCCTGATTTACTGTCTCCTGGTAATTCCAGGTCAGGTATTGGTCTGGCATAGACAATAGCCCAGTCTCTAGACCATGCCTTGGCAATTGGGACAGCCTCATGAGCTCTCATACTGTTATCCTCCTTCCTTGGAGGAACTTGGCGTTGCGTCTGCACTGTTTCCCCCTTCCTGACAATAGTGAACCAGTCACTTCGCAAACTTGTTTGAACTAACTACGGTTAGCAAAAACGTCAGGATAATGTAATGCTAACCACAGTTATCTCCAAAACGGAGAGGGGGAGGGGAACAGGAAGTATCCTTGATAAGCCAATCCATGATTTGTTTCCTTCCTCCCACGTGCTGTCAGATAATGGATTTTGATGCTCGCTTTGAGTTGTTCAATGAAACATCTCATTTGGATTAAATATTTAGGATTTAATCCAGCCTAAGCAAAGCACTTCTCCTTAATTGTAATGAGAAAATGATGCAGATCTTTAAATCGCTTCCTTTGAAGTCAGAGGGGACCTGGCTGTGCTTAGCTTTTGCTGGCTTGTGCTTGATCTGGCTTGGCCAAAATGCCATGCACGCTTACAGCATGATTCTGCGAGTGCTCTGTTGGAAGAGAAGTCCTGTATTATTCAGTGAAAGGAAGCGCACTGAGGAATGTGCTGTTAATCAGTAACAGGCCTGCCTGAAAGCCACCCTTATGTTCTGTCTTTCCCTCAGATGTGCTCGCTCCTCAGTATCCTTGGCAGTCGACTGACATGTCCGTGAACATGCTGCCGCCTAACCACAGCAATGACTTTATGCTAGAACCTCCTGGGCATAATAAGGAGAATGAAGATGACGTGGAGGTCATGTCAACAGATTCCTCGAGCAGCAGCAGCGACTCCGATTAGGAACCGCACCCTGGTTTTGGACTAGCAAAAGCAGACTGCGCTTGGAACCACATTAAATGTTTGTTCTGCCTTCCAACGGGAGCTGCAGTACTCGGTGAGAAGCAGCAGGGACAGTAGGGACTTTTTTTGTATTCCAATCATGGTTGATTTCTTAGAAGTGGAAGATAACAGGGCACACTTCCAGTGGCCCTGATGCTGAATTTATTAAATTGTCCATTAGATAAAGTTCTGGAAAAGGAAATGTAATGCGAACCAACTGGAATTTACAATTAAAAATCTACCATCACATTTTCCCTGATAGCACATGGAAAAAGGGGCTTAATATTAAAGTTTTTTAAACCTGCTATGATTATTTACTGTTAAGATTTAATTGCTGGTTTGTTATAGAGAGTATGAAAAGCTGTTGTGAACTCTATTACCAATTTAAGAGAAAAAGAATTAACTATCATTTCTACAATGCATTCTTAAGAACAGACTCACAGTCAAGCCCTATGATTTTCAACGACTGGCTTAAAGGTTCACTTTTTCATGCGGCTTATTTTTAGAAACGGTTCAGCCTTTACTTATTTTCATTTGCCGCTTACCGTATTCCTGTTTATAAATACCTGCAGTAATTTAGGTTAAACAAGGGTGCTGTGATAGAATGGTAGTAACCACACTTAAAGAGAGATTTCATCTTGCTTCAGTTGCTTTGGCAAAACTATACAAAAGGTGTAAAATCAGACGGTGCCACCTAACCTTTGACATGAGAGTGCACTCAAAGGACGGTGTGCATTTTAGAATTTCACTAGTAATTCTGCAAAATTAGAGATTTTAAGTTGGGTTCTCTTATACATAGTTTCAGGAAAGAGATGTCTGCCATTTGTGAGAATATGTATAGAAGTGCAATAGCAGTGAGTGGGTGAGCGAATTCAACCTTACTGTCCTTTTCTTAGACCCTACTTTAGGCTTGTCTCCTTTAGCTCACTTCTGTTAAGACAAAATGATAGAGGTTTTCTCATGCAAAGAAATAGGAGAGTGTTTTGCTTGCAGAGGAAAATGTAAAAGCAGAAGCAGTCAGTGAAACATACTTGGTTTTCCCCACTGTAGTTCCAATGGGAAAGCAAGAACTTATTAAGTTATCTTTGCTGGGTTGGGTTACCAAGTCCGTTCAGAACAGGACAACAGACAAATGTAAAACACTATACTGAGAAAAGGTATCCCACACTTAAAATACACCCAAAGCAAGCGGAAAATGATTTCAGTGTTGGGATGCTTCTCTGCAGCAGCTTTCCCTCCCCCACAATATGAAGCACTTTTGCTTAAATGCTGTCCTGCAGGTGACTGCTGCTGTGTGGCAACAACATGTTACACGAAATCCCTACTTGCTATAATGGAGTGAGTGAAAAGTCTGCTAAAACAGTTGCATTCTTCAACGGCACAGACCTCTGTGTGTGGCAGAGAGGGAAGCCAGCCGTCATCTAGAAAAAACTCAAGTTTGCAGGGATGGACTGGAGCTCTTTATTATATAAAAATAATTCTCTGTTACCACACACTTCCTATAGACTACAGTTATTCAACAGTTGGTTCTCTTTTGTTATATAAAGGTGACTTCCAGTGTAACCCACCAGGTGATTTAAGTCTTCTTTGAAAGGATTGTAACCTTGTTCCTTTAAGCTGCGTAAAGCCCAAAACAGTTGATCAGCTGAGGGGAACTCTTCCCATTTCACCCATTTCCAACCTACATGGCAGAGAGGGAAAAAAGGCATTGGTATGGTGTGAACTTTTACAATACACATCTAATCACGTGGAAAAGGAAAGGACAACTCCACCCCTCCTCCTGTCCTTGTGCCATCAAGAAACGGCTTGGTCTACCCTTCAGCATTGTAGAAGCATCTCTAATATTTTTCAGTTGTGGCAGAAGAAACGGAGTTTCAAAAACCTCAGTTCTCTTACAAAGAGTAAAAAAGATGCCTTTCTGCGGCAGCTAAGCTTACCTCAGCTGCTTTTATCAATAGTTTCCACAATAAATGCCTTTGGAGACACTGCCAGAGAAAGACTGCTCTATAGTTTTGATTTGAGGGTGACCTCAACTGGAACGCTAGGCAAACTTCAATTTATTAAGTAACATGAAACACCCTTTGACATCCCCCCCCCGCAAACCAATGATTTAAACAGGACAACTCAACATATTCTATACGTTCTGTGACTATATTTGCACAGAACGTCTAACAGTAGAAATGAGCAAGAGTCCAGTAGCACCTATAAGACTAACAACGTGGTAGGATATGAGCTTTCATGAGCCACAGCTCACTTCTTAAGATATTTGCACAATGCGCTTTAGAAGGGAGGCAGAACTGATGATACCATCAAGGATCAATTCCCAACAGAAAACACAAGAGGTACCTCTAAGAACTTTAGAGGTGCATTAAGTGACACTTGAGACCATGTAACAGTGTACAAAATGTACACGTTCATGCATGTGGTAAATTACGTTCCTCATAGGAGAAGTGGAGAACTAGTACCTTACATTAAACCTATGCAAAGAATGTAGATAAACTTCTTAATTCGACATTCGCTGGCAATTAATATAGTATCCTACTTTCATTTTTATCAGGCTCCAAGTTCCTTGGTTCCGATTCGTAATTGAAATCCACCTCTCCTTTCATTAGGATAGTGACATAGTGGTAGTTATCCTTCACGCTAATAGCATTTACAGTTGAAGCAAAGCGGATGTTGGTTAGGTGTAGAGCAGTTTCTTCCAAGGTTTCTCTCTCTGCGCATTCTGCCAAGGTTTCACTGGAAAGGTAAATGTGTATAAAAGTTAAACATTAAAAATCCGTGCTATGTAAAAAGCAGGAAAGGCAGCCTGGCTACTTGATGAAGCACGGGGAAAGCCAAACATTAACCAACCAGCATGCAGCATTGCGAGTGGGGTGGCAAAATGGTACTAAAAGATGGTTCCTTGGGATGTATTTGAGAGAAGCATGGAGTTAGTGTGAGGCAGGTTTACTAAGTTAAAGGCAGTACAAGTCGACCTGGGACTTGTATAGAAGATGCAAGCATCTACAGCTTCTCCCATCTTCTGCACAAATCTCAAAGGGAGGGAAAGGAAATACAGTGCCCCACTTGCTAAAAAGAGAATATATCCGATGTGTACAGGCAGCAGTTACTGGAGAGGAGTTGGTGAGACTCTGCATCTGAATTCAGCAGCAGAGGGATTCCGTACAACAGTGATTCTCAGTGTCTCAGGAACTACATCTGGCGGTTTGACATGCTGCCTGTGGCTCTTCTTGGCACTGTTCGCCAATGTGGCACCTGTTCTACATTTCAGGAAAGCAGGCAATGCCCTTGCCCTGTGGGGCTTTTGGTTAAGCAGATTCTTCCCAAATTGAAAAGGCCACTGCAAGAGGAATGGGTAATCTGTGAATCTCCCTGAGGTCCAGGTCTCACACCAGAGATGGAAGTAAACATGGCTCTTTTGGTTGATGGTTATTCCGAACATGGTTCTCTACAAGTCACAGACTTGAGCACCACTGCTGTACAAGAAGATATGGATGGAATGTGCAAAAGAGGATGCATACTCTGCGTTCTCTGTTTGTATATTGTTCTGTAGAATGGGCAGAAGGTAGCGCATAAGAGACCAGAGCAGCACTCACCGGGGGGGAAGGAATGCTTCCTCTGCTATGTTCCTCCTCTGCCTGGGCACATTTAATGCCTCCTGGCTTCACAATGTGCACATTGTTTGAGTAGTTACATAAGATGATGTCCTGTAAGGCAGGGGACCAGGAGAACACAAATCGGGGTGAGATACCTCTCAGAAAGGGAGAGAAGGCACAGAGCTGGACAGCGTCAAGATTCGAGTCCCGTAACACCTTAAAAGGTCAACAAGATTTTCTGGGTATAAGCTTTTGAGAGTCAGAGGTCCCGTTATTTTTGATGAAGGGAGCTTTGACTCTCGAAAGCTTATACCCTGAAATCTTGTGGATCTTTTAAGGTGCTACTAGACTCGAATCTTGCTGTTCTGTTGCAGACCAGCATGGCCACTCACCTGAAATACACTGAAGAGCATGGCAGAGGAAAAATAGCACTGGTAAGCCGCAAGTATTAATTTAACAGAAAAGGGCAAGGGACCAAGGGTGGAAATGACTGTTGTTGTGCAGTCTACCCTCTCATGCAATATTGTATACAAAACCCTGATCTGGAAATTGATTTTGAGGCAAATATAGAATATGCAAGTACATAACATGATTGGAAAACTGTTTTCAAGTTACCAAGGTTTTTTTTTACTACAGAAATACAGGAGAAAGGTCTTGTGTACATGCAACAAAAGTTTTGAAAGGTAGTTAAGATAAAGTCAGTGGGGCAAGTCATACAGTGCCATGCCGGGAGACTAAATTATGGTGAATCTTAGCCAGCACACAGCTTGTCCCATTTGTACTTGCTGGATTTTCCTCCTTGCATAACTGTTAGTGGTGCAGTGTTGTGGTGAGAAAACCCTACAGAATTCAGCAGGACTTGGCATCTGCATAAACATGCATTAGAATCTCACTGTACAGCTATAGGAATCCTGCCCTATTTTACTTTTGGCACATCCAGAACAGGCAATACTAGATATCCAGAGAGTAATGCTACCTTGGCTGGCTAACCCCCTTAACTAGCTCTGAAGAAAAGTGGTTTACTGAAATAAGCATTGTAAAACTTCATGTGCAGACTGAAGAATGCAGCAGCTATTCTAGCAATGAGCTAAAAATGTACATAGGGATTCTTCTAAACATAGAAGTATCTGCAGTCCATATTTTGCCTCTTCTGGAATGTAAACACATCAAAGAAGACCAGTTGAAGGATGATGTCCTTGTTCATACAATATCCCCTCTTCCTGTTGGCTTCCCATGCTAATCTGCAGAGAAAGGGCAGAAATGCCACCAGACACAGCAAACTGGGCTGGAGTCCGCTGAGGACAGTGCAATCCTATGCAGAGTTACTCCAGCCAAACCCATTAAAATCAGTGGTCTTAGACTGGAGTAACTCTCCATAGGATTGCAGTGTGAAACAATATACTTAGTTCTCCTATTCCCATTTTTGGAGAGAATACCCTGCCTGCCTTGACCAGGAGTTCCGGAGGAGATGTACTAAAACGAATGACAAGAACAGCCATTGTAAACAATGGTTGCTGGGGGACGTAAGGGGAATTGACAGCTTGCGGCCTTTGTCACGTAGGCGACTTTTTTTTGCGGTTGCTCTACCGGCAATGGACAGAAAGAAATCATTTGGTGCCAGTCTCCTTTATAGGGTTGCCAACTCTGGCTTGGGGAATTCCTGGAAATTGGGGGTGGAGCCTGGGGAGGGCAGGGTTGGGGGAGGGGAAGGGTATAATGCGGGGATGTCAATCTCCTGGAATTACAACTGATATCCACATGTCAGAGATCAGGGCAAATGGCTGCTTTGGAAGGTGGGCTCTATGGCAGAATACCCTGCTGAACTCCTATCCCACTGTCCCCACGCTCCACCCCTAAAATCTCCAGATATTTTTCAACCTCGAGTTGGCAACCCTATAACACAATGCCATAGAGTCCAACTTCCTTTTAAAAATACTTATTTTATTAATGAGAGTGTGTGCGGCCCCCTCAAGTCATAACTGACTTATGGCAACCCCTGGTGGGGTTTTCATGGCCAGAAACTAACAGAGGTAGTTTGCCACTGCCTGCCTCTGCAACCCTGGTCTTTGTTGGAGGTCTCCCATCCAATTACTAACCAAGGCTGATCCTGCTTAGCTTCTGAGATCTGATGAGATCAGGCTCACCTGGGCTATGCAAGCCAGGGTTTTCATAAGATTAAAATCCCAATAAAAGGGCAGAGAAAAGAGAAATTAAAGAAAAAAGAATAGAGAGGAAAAAAAGAGAAAAGAACGATAATTAAAGCAAGAAAAAACAAAGAAAAATAATACATATTTCATTTTCAATTTCCTCCACAACACCTATCATATCTTTACACACATTATACTTGTAGTTTTAATACCTCTAAAATTTACCATTTCAATACTGGCCCCCTTCTATTTATTTTTCCCAAGTCCAACTTCCAAAGCAGCCATTTTCTCCAGGGGAACGGATCTCTCTAAATCTAGAGAGCAGCTGTGATTCCGGGAGCTCTGGAGGTTGGCAACCCCACGTGAGCAGGCCCCGGGCGCCCTCCTACCCGAACTCCAGGTGTCCCCCGGGGAGCTGGAAAGTGCCGCCGCCGACGGCGCCTCTCCTCCGGCCCAGCAGGACGGAGCCAGGGTGGGCCCGGCTGGTCACCACCACCCCCACGCCGACGCCGGGCCGTTGCCGGCAAGCCATGCCGCCCTCCGAGGCCCGCCTGGGCTTGGCGGGCGCGAACCGGTGCCTGAGGAGAAGCTCTCCCGGCCGCCTCACGTTCGGACGGCGCCTGTCAGCCTCGCCCCGGAAGGGAGCGCTAGAGGCCGGGCGCCGCTGAACTGCGCTAGCCGCGCAATGAGGCGGCCTTGCCAGCCCCCTCCATGCCCTTGGCCCGACAGGCAGTGGAGGAAAGACCCGTGTCAGACTAGGGGAGACCCATACGATGGAGGATTAAGGGGATAAGGTTTTGGGTGTGCCCCCCTCCAAATCCCTATAAAGTAAATGCTTCCCCCCCCTTAATTTTTGTTTGAAAAGAAAAAAAATAGGAGGGGGAATATTAAAATAAGCCTCCTACACAATAGAAATAAAAATAGAACCACAATAGGGAGAAACCGACACCTCCATCCATAAAAGGTTCCCAAATATCTAACTTTTTTTTTGTGCTTAAGATCCATATTGGTAACAGGTATGGCGTTTACAGTGCAATCCTAAACAGTTACTCAAGCCTGAGCCCATTGATTTCAATGGGCTTAGACTGGAGTACCTCTTTTTAGGATTGCACTCTTATCCCAATGCATTGGCAAAACTGGGTGAACGAAGTCTTCACCCGTTCCTGAGACTCTGCATCTCCTATTTATTAACCAACAACATCACAGATTTATAAACAAATATTGTAGGTTTTGTGTTTTGCACAGATTTGATGAGAGCTTCTAAACGTTTATTTATTTTATTTATAACCCGCTCTCCCTGCAAGTGGGCTCAGAGCAGGTAACATCAATCAATAAAATCACAGTAAAATACGTTAATACATATGCATATTTAAATACATTAAAACATGAAAAATCAGTGCATAAAAATCATTGCAAGAGGCAGCAATTCTTCACAACAGCCCATAAGCCAAACCCAACCTAGTACATCCCATGGGATGGGTGATGGCATATATAATAGGTGAGTCGGCAGACAATTGAGAGGGCTACATTTCCCACTCAGCAGGAGACTGGCAAAAAAAGAGCTCCCCCAGCCCAACCTCAACCATATGCCTGGTGGAACATCTCTGTCTTGCAGGTCCAGAAAGATAATAAACACTGCTGAGCGTTTCTGCAGAGAGTTCCTCCAGGTGGGTGCCTGGACCAAAAAGGCCTGGGCCTCGGTTGAGGCCAGGTGAGCATCCTTGGGGCTAGGGATCGCCACCAATTGTTTATCAGCTGATCTGCATATCCTCCAGGGAACATAAAAGTGGGGGAGACTCTAAAACAGTCAATGCTGCAGGGTTTTATTTGGATACCAACAGTTGTAAATATTACCATTCAGCTGAGAGCTGCAGTAGCACAGTGGTTAAAATTGGCATCTTTCCTGGTTCAATTGGCATCTTTCCTGGTTCAACTCCCACCACTGCCATGAGCTCAGCAAGTGGCCTTGGGTAAGCCAGTCCTCTTAGCCCAGCTGCATGTGGGGATAATGATAACACTGTATTTGGTGACCACTCTGAATGGGGCTCTAATCTGTCCAGAAGGCTACTATATAAGCACACTGCAGAGGAGTTAGCTGTGTTAGTCTGTAGTGGCAAAAACAAAAAGAGTCCAGTAGCACCTTTAAGACTAACCAACACTGGCACACCGTTATATAAGCACACTGTTATTATTATAAAAGTTGACAAGTCGTTATCTAGACCCCAGCTGAGAATAGGACCAAATCTTCATTTTAGTTTACAAAAGTAAGCGTATAGCAAACACAATTAGTATCGTCGAAGGCTTTCACGGCCGGAGAACGATGGTTGTTGTGGGTTTTCCGGGCTGTATTGCCGTGGTCTTGGCATTTTAGTTCCTGACGTTTCACCAGCAGCTGTGGCTGGCATCTTCAGAGGTGTAGCACCAAAAGACAAGAGATCTCTGTGTCACAATGCCAAGACCATGGCTATACAGCCCGGAAAATCCACAACAACGAGCCACTAGAATTGCTTATGCTCTGTTTCAGCATTTCTTCAGCTCTATATTGGATTTCTGCTGGTTTCAAATCTTTGCAAATTTGCATTTATGTACTCTATTACATTGTTTATTGAGATGCCTTTGAAACAGACTAGACTGGTCGGACTCACGTTGAGTCTCAGTGAGAAAGGCGGACATAAAACAAAGTAAAATAGTTACAGTTCGTTGGGCTTGATGGGGAGGAGTTGGCGTCAAAGTGCTTTTCAACAACCCCCTCATAAAGACCTTATTGTAAAAGCAAAGGGACCCTTTTGTCTTGCTTTGCTGGGCTTCCCTAGGAAACAGACATTACTCTCTCTCTCAGCGTCTCTACAGACGTGCTTTGAGAAGGAAACGGAGTAGGCGTGGAAAGCCGGAAGCGGAAGCAGCCGAGAGGGGAGCCGCCTGAAAGCGCCTCTCTGACCGCCTCCCTCTCGGTGGTGCGCTCAGTTCTGCGCCGGCGCGCTGCGGTGGGACGCTGCTGCTCCTCTCGGAGGAAGGAGGTCAACCATGGCCGCCTCCATGATCTGCGGCCGGGCAGCGCTGGCAGCTGCCAAGCGGCTGAGGGACGGCAGCGGGGGCCGCCACGTCGCCTTGAGCACCGCTGCCAAGGTGAGGACGGGGCGGCGGCGTCTCCCTTTCTCTTACCGACTCCCCTCCCCTTGTAATGGAACGTTCCTGGAGCCCAGCCGAAGGGTTGAGGCAGAGACCCGGACTGGTCCACCTTGCTGCGCAAGGTGGGGGTCTCAGGAGCCGAGGGTCCAGGGCTCGCCCAGACTCTCTCCTTCTAATCCTTCGTGCCCTTTAGTTGGATATTAGCCAGGCAGCACCTGCGCCTGACAAGTTACGCCTCTCCCTCCCTTCTTCTTCCCCCTCTCTTTGCTTCTTGGGAAGATTCTATTCTAAGAACTAAAAGTGGAGGTTAGCAATTGCTTGCTCTTGTAAAGGGAGGGGGGGTCAGCAATGAATGCCCTCAAAAGCAGTGAGTCCCAGTCTTTTAGAATATAGCAGGGCGTTGTTTTTGTTGTTGTTTTAAAAGGTGCCAGTACTCATATAATAAGGTTGCACCGATTTCCACCATGGACTTTTGGGAGCGCCCCCCCTCCCCAAGATAGTTTCAGGTAGGTAGTCGTGTTGATCTGCAGTAGAATAGCAGGACTGGAATCCAGTGGACGCCAACAAGACTTTTCAAGGCTTTTAAGCTTTCGAGAGACATACCTCCCTTCTTCAGGTACAGGGGGCGTGTGTGTGTGTATAACAGATTTGACAGATACCTTGTCAAACAACAGATAATATATATCTTTTTTTTAAAAAATTGTTATTAAGAAACAACTACAACTACAGAAGAAACAATAAGTTGAACAATAACAGTAAAATCATGGAGTAACAACAGCAAAGATAAGATACACTTAAAACAGTCTTAACTATATATACTAACAGATGGAGTGATTAACTATCAAGAATTGTCTGGTATAAGCCATTCGGAGGACACATATCTTTACTAGCAATAAATTCAAAGAAAGGCCACCACTTTTCAAGATACATAATGACAAAAAGATCAAAATGATAATACTTGTTGCAGCTAAGAATCTGCAGACCCTTGTAATAACTCTGGGCTCCCACCCTCAGGGTTTGTGGCCCACAGATTTTGGGAGATCCAAATTCAAATCCCTGCTCTGCCATGGATGCTCACAGGGTGACCTTCAGCCAGTCACACTCTCTCAGCCTAACCTACCTCACAGGGTTGTTGTAATAATAAAACAGAAGAGAGGAGAATTATGTGAGCTGCTTTGAGTCCCCATTGGGGAGAAAGGCAGGGTGTGAATGAAGTAAATAAACAGGTTGGGGACCGCTGCCTTAAAGAGTTTTTGTTAGGGAACCACTGCTGTTTGTTTAGATCATGAGTTATGTGAAATCGGATGGGGGGACGTGTTAAAGGGTAATGTCAGAAGGCTGAAAATTCTAAGCAGTCTGCAGAGAGCACCAAAAAGATTCTTTTTCAGACCAGAGAATAACGTAGATTCTGAAGTTTAAAATAATGCAGGTGTGTAATTACACGCGTTGGGATAAAACCAGTTTCTAATTTCACATCTCTAGACTACTGTGGTGCCGTTTGGCATTGACGAACTTGGGAAAAGCTCTTGGGGGTCATGAAAGCATTAACCTAGTGGGTGACAGTAGAACAGAGCAAGAGTGTAGTAGCCCCTCTAAACAGCAAGTTCTGTGCTACAGACTGAAATGGATTGTGGGGAGAGTCTATGCAGAATGTTCTTCCCACAAATCATAATTTATGGAACGTGCTGCTGCCGTGTGCAGCAACAGCTAGTGGCTTTAAGAGAGGATTGCTCTCATTATTAGCAAATTGAAACCTCTAGGCAGGATGCTTCTTTGCTGTGGGGCCAACAGGGATGGATGGCTGTTCCCTTAATGCAGAGGAGTTAGCCGTGTTAGTCTGTGGTAGCAAAATCAAAGAGAGTCCAGTAGCACCTTTTAAGACTAACCAATTTTATTGTAGCTTAAGCTTTCAAGAATCATAGTTCTCTTTGTCAGATGCATGGTACAGAAACTGGTCAAATATAGAAGAGGAGGGGAGGAGAGAGAAGATGCAGTTAGGGCGTGGGCTTCCGAGGACCACAGTTCTCTTTGTCAGATGCATCTGGCGGGGAGAGCTGTGGTTATCGAAGGCTTATACTACATTGGAATTGGATGGTCTGGTTGTTTTGCTGCCACAAACCAACACGGCAAACTCCTTTGAAGCCTCACACAAGCCAATTAATCTCCATTCCAAGAGGAGATGTTTACATTTACTAGCAAAGGAATGTTTTGGTTCCATCCCTCTCCCCCCCTAACTGCATCTTCTCTCTCCTCCCCTCCTCTTCTATATTTGACCAGTTTCTGTACCATGCATCTGACGAAGAGAACTTGATTCTCGAAAGCTTATGCTACAATAAAATTGGTTAGTCTTAAAGGTGCTACTGGACTCTTTTTGATTTTGTTCCCTTAATATGCTGCTTTGGGGGGCTTTGCAAGCAGCTAGAGGCAACAGGCTGTTGAATTAAATAGACCTAATCTATCAAGGCTCTTCTTAAGTACCCTGTATAAATGCCCAGGGTGGGTTATAATTTAAAACTTTGCAAAAATATCAAATGTCACATGGAGGGGGGGGAGCAAGTTAGGCTCCTGAAAGACATTCATAATAATGGCTTGACCAGAAGAAAGATGAACTGCTGTAGGATGACCTGCGGAGGTCTGTTGTGTGTCTGATAGCATACCAGTGAGATAATCGGGAAAGGTATTCTCAGTAAGATTTGTATCTGCTTCAGAGGCTTGCTGCCACAGATATAATTCTGGTTTAACAAGTCTGTAGACTAGCCAGTTTCTAATAAGTATTGCTATGGTATGTGTGTGGGAGGGGAGCAAATCAGAGTTATAGAAATGCATTTTGCTTTTCATCATAGTCCAACTAATAGAGTTGCGCTCTTCTAAGTTCCTTGACTTCAGTGGACTTGCAAGGGTTTAACACTGCTCAGGACAGCACTGAGATGCCTTGATATCTTTTGATTTAAAAGGGACCTAGATAATAATCTAATACAACAACCTAACCTTAAAAGAAAAGGATTAACTTTCCTTGATAACTAGTAAAAGCAGATTATTCCATTGTGGATTTCTTACAGTTGCAGTATGTTTTGATTTGATTTATTAATCTTGTATTCTGCTCTCCCTGCTTATGTGGGCTCAGAACAGATAAATAACAATGAATAAAATCACGTTTAAAACCATAAATAAAAACGTACACTTTAGTAAAACATCTCTGGACAGCAGGGCCACATTACCCGACCCCAGCCAAACGTCTCATAGGAATGGGGGATGGAAAAATGGAAGATAATCAAGTGGTGGAAAAGCTGGAGGGGCACAATCCCCCCCCCCCAAACAGGAGACTGGTAGGAAGAGCTTGCCCATGCCCCAGCCTCAACCATATGCCTGGTGGTACATCTCTGTCTTACAAACCTGGCGAAAAGATAACAAGCCTGTCTGGGCTGAGTCTCAGCAGACAGAGAATTTTGAAAGGTGTTTGGCTTACAGCTGATTTAAAGTTTTCTTTCCTGCTCTTTTCTTGGTGTTTATGATAGAGCAGAGTGGGTGGTCAGCCTTCATGCCTGAGAGATCTATCTGGGGGGCTGGGGGAGGGCAGAGCATCAGAATCCACCATCTGTGGCCAGCTGGTTCTATTGATAGCGTTTCTGCCTTGTTGGATATCCTCTGTTTAGTTCATGAGCTAGGGTTGACTTTGACTGATTGGTGCTGAATAGAGATACCGTTTTTTTCTAAAAAGATTTATCTGTAGCTAACAAATACATGTGCTGTAACTTGCAGCGATTTAGAAGTAGGTTTGCTCTACAATAAATCGCTATTTATTGAATGCCCGAGATCCAGCGTTGTCTTTGATTTTGGCCCTCATATGTAATTTGGTTTCTAATGTATGAATTTCTTCAAGATCCAAATAGTATTAATTTACTCCCTGAGTTAATGTGTCTATACTGACCGAATGGTCTGAGCATCATGAGTCTTCTTTTCACCATGTTTTGAACCTGTCGGTAGGTAGGTAAAGGTAGTCCCCTGTGCGAGCACCGAGTCATTACTGACCCATGGGGGGATGTCACATCACGACGTTTTCTTGGCAGACTTTTTACGGGGTGGTTTGCCATTGCCTTCCCCAGTCATCTACACTTTACCCCCAGGAAACTGGGTACTCATTTTACCGACCTCAGAAGGATGGAAGACTGAGTCAAGCTTGAGCCAACTACTTGAACCCGGCTTCCTCCAGGATCGAACTCGGGTCGTGTGAGCAGAGCTTGGGCTGCAGTACTGCAGCTTACCACTCTGCGCCATGGGGCTCCTGGTTGAACCTGTAAACATTCATATTTCCAGAACACAGAAAGTAGTACAGTATGGAATTGTGAAATGTCATATTGAGGAATGCGAACAGATAAAGATTAACAATGTGTAAACACCATGCTTCTACTTCCTAACATTTGTTTCAAGGTATTCTGTATTGTTGAAGCTTGTCTTCTGTTAAGAAAGGGTGTTTCAGTGTTTCATCCCCTGCAGTTTTTTGGTAACAATACTGCACTTTAACTTTTCCTTTTTTTTGCAAATGTTGGGTTAGATCTAGCAGAGGGTTTCTAGGGCTGATTCCGCACACGTTGGATAATGCACTTTCAATGCACTTTATCAATCGTTTGAGGTGGATTTTTTGTTCTGCACACGAAAAAATCCATTCCAAATGATCTATAGAAAGGATTGGAAGTGCATTATCCAACGTGTGCGGAATTAGCCTCTGAGTGGATTTCTGTCTGCAGAGCATGGCTTTCTCACCATGTAACCTAAAATGTCCCCTGAAATGCTACTCCTGGGATACAAAGGGAACCCCAGGAACAGCAAGAGGGGTTTGGGGGTGATTGTAGCAGGGGAGGGGTCTGTAACACTTCTGGAAATGTTACGTCTTTGGTTTGAGACTAACAGCACAATTCTAAGAAGAGTTACTTTAGTCTAAGCCCATTGAAATCAATAAGCTTAGACTGGAGTAGCGGTTCTTAGGATTGCAGTGTAAATTCTTGGTTGGTGCTGGACAGGAAGTGTATATACCTACCATGTATAAACCTGTTAGAAAAGAAATGTATAATAGTGTCTGAATTCTTACTTCAGCCTTATTGGAGAAAGGCTTTACATCTGGAGTTTTCTGTTCTGAAGTGGCTTATGGCTCTATAGTGTTTGATTCTTCACATCTCAGGGCTCTGAAGAAACGAACCTTTTACCAGCGGCTCAGAATGGGTATGAGAGGACGTCACACCTCTCTCTTTGCTGAGGCATTTGATCCCCTGCCACAAGCGCATGAATTACTTGTGAAAGATGGTGGTGAGGGGAGGGGGTCTGGAGACCAAGGCCTATGAGGAAAGGTTGAAGGAGCTCTGTATGTTTAGCCTGGAGAGGAGACGACCGAGATGTGATTTGATGACCATCTTCAAGTACTTGAAGGGCTGTCATCTAGAGGATGGCGCAGAGTTGTTTTCTGTTGCCCTAGAAGGTCGGACTGGAACCAATGGGTTGAAATTAAATCAAAAGAATTTTCAGCTAAACGTGAGGAAGAACTTCCTGACAGCTAGAGCGGTCCCTCAGTGGAACAGGCTTCCTCAGGAGGTGGTGGGCTCTCCTTCTTTGGAGGTTTTTAGACAGAGGCTAGATGGCCCTCTGACAGCAATGCTGATTCTGTGAACCTAGGCAGATCATGAGGGGGAGGGCAGGAAGGGTTACATCAGTGCTTAGTTCTTATGGCCCCTTCTCACACTCCCTGGGTAACCGATCGCCACTTTGGGTCAGGAAGCAGTTTTCCCCAGGTCAGTTTGGGTAGGGATCCTGATGGTGTTCTGCTATCTTCTGGGCATGGATAACAGAAGCAGGAGAGTCCTGACAAAGGTTAGCAAACAAGGAATTCAAGACCACCTGACGACAACCACTTCAATCGTAGACATCCATATAATCAATACAGTAATGACAAATTACCAATATATGTGCAGTTCATACAATATTCAATATCCATTCATAATTCAATGTTGAATTATGAATGGATATTGTTCATTGAATTATGAATGGATATTGAATATTGTACGAACTGCACATATATTAGCAATTTGTCATTACTGTATTGATTATATGAATGTCTACAATTGAAGTGGTTGTCGTCAGGTGGTCTTGAATTCCTTGTTTGCTAATCTGGGCATGGAGCAGGGGTCACTGGGGTGTATGAGAGGGGGCAGTTCTGTATTTCTGGCATTGTGCAGGGGGTTGGACTAGATGACCCTGGAGGTGCCTTCCAACCCTTTGATTCTACTTGAAGAAGAGGACTGCACCTTTGTGAGGAGTTGGGCTTTCATGACAACGCTCCCAAGTTTGAAGATGTCGCATCTCCAGTTAAAAAAACAGATCTTGGATGACAGATGTAGGGGGATACCATGTTTTGCCTGACAGCCTGAAGAGCTACTGCCAGCTGAAGTAGAAACTTCTGAGCTGAGCTGAAACTACTGATCTGTGGTCTAATTCTGCGTAAGGCAGCTTCATAGGTTGTATACAGCACTCTGAGTAGTGTTTGGCTAAACTGTGGTCCTTCCCTGACCACCTCTTGGGGACAGCGTGCTCATTTTGCGGCGAGGGAACTTGTTTTGGACTTGATGTTCTTGGATTCCAACCACCACATAAAAATATCTCCCTTAGTAACTGCAACTGCCTCTGAATCATACTTCTGTGGTAACTCCGCTTCTGAACTCTTGGAGGCTGAGGCCTCTTTGGATTTGCTATGAACGTGCCTGTTTTCTGCAGGATGGAACCCCCCAAAACAGAGCAAGCAGCTGTATCGAGAGCATCGTCAGCCTATCAAGGCGATGTAGTGTTTTTTACAGGTGGTTGTACATCTCCAATCACCTCAGGACAGCATTTATCCACAGATGCAAATCTGAGCACCATTACTGATTCTTAATGTTGCGAAAGTTCTTTCCAACTTACCGATCTTTAAATTACATTAAATTCTTGCACTCAAGACAAACGTATGGCATATGCCAACTCCTGTAGTTTCATGTTGGCTTTGGATTCATTCAGCTTGCATCCGTTTCTACTTTTCATCTTGACTTTGCAACCGCAGCAGGGACTGGGATAGAAATAGTTTAAAATCTTTTCTCAGTTGACAGGGGTTTTGTCCCCTAGCCTTGGAAACTGGAAAAACGATCTTGATGTTTTAATCACAGACCTTGAACATGTTATAGCCAGGCATAGAAGAAATGGGAGGGAAAATAACAAAACGGCCTACCTGAGAAGGTCTGGAAGACTTCCATACCGCTGTCTTTCTGCAAACTGTAAGGTAATATTATCTATAAAGGTAATATTATCATTAAAATATATTTTATATATTACAATAGAATGGTTCAGGACGGTGCTTTTATAAAAGAATGGGACTGTAGATTAAACCGCTGTGTACAGTATGTAATAGCTGTTTGTATATATTATCCTGCTTGCATTACATTGTTTTCTGCTTATGTAATGCCATTTTCTGCGTTCTTTAAGAAATCATATCTAATACTTTTTTGGTTGGTTTCAAGATCCTGCAATCCTAGTCCTATTACATTGCTTATTAAACGTTACATCCTATTGATTGCATCAACTTACATTGTGTAATCTGCCTTGACTCTCAGCAAGACTTGAGGAGTGATAAAGAAAATAAATGGAATAGACCCCCCGCCCCTTTGTTATCCTAGGGGTATCCTATTGCTGGTCAGGGGCTTGGAGAATTTGCGCAGTGGCGCTGCACCCTTCTGAAACTGCAGGAGCCATTATCTCCCCCCTTCCCCTCGGAGTTAAGGAGAGTGGGAACAGGGGCTGGTGGCATCTCAGGTATCTTTTGACCAATCGAAAATGGATGTGGGGCTTACCTTCAATTGACAAGAGGCTATTAACTTGAGTGTTGTATTTTCCAGGAAAATCCAATTCTTACTACATTTTTGAGCGGAATTTTATCTTGTTTGGGGACAGAATTGTTGTTCAAGAATTTGGGGCTTCCGTGGGCCACAGGTGAGAGTCAGTCTTGCTCAGCATTGCATCCACATTTGTGCTGCTGTGCAGTATATGGGTATAGGTCAGTGTGCCTGTGCGGTGATGAAGACTCTATACTGCTAGATCCAGTTTTGCTCTGCTAAAGAAGCAACGTGTTCCATTTTCCCCAGGTACTCGGTGGAAGTACGGGCTTCTTGAATACCCATGGGCTTCAAGTACAGCAGCAAAGAAACTTGTCTCTGCACGAGTACCTGAGCATGGGACTCCTGAAGGAAGCTGGCATTGCTGTTCCGCATGGATTAGTTGCCAAGACGCCAGAGGAAGCTTACAACATTGCAAAAGAAATAGGTATATAACTGAAGAGCATGTGTTTAAACCTATCTTTTCCGTGCAATATTCTGTGTGCTTAATTGAAAGCATGCCACTTTTGTGGAGAAATAAATGTTTGCACTTTAATAAAACCCTACCAAAATTCTGTCTCCCCCTCCCCAAAAGTGACTGATAACCCTACAGTTTCATAGCTCAGTAAATCAAAGAGGATGGCATCATTTATATCCAGTGGCAGGGGATAGTTTGACTGTTACACGCTTGGCCTCTTGTGCTCCTTCCCCCTCTCTTCTCCCATTGTACCAATCCTGTCTAATGAAAAGCTTTGGATTCAGGACCAAATGATAACTTATGTCTGAACCCCAAACAAGGGGAGAGGACAAGCCATACAAACCTGGGTTCCAGACGGGGAATCGGACGGGGTAAGGGCGGGATCCTGATTTGCAGAGAAGAGCTGAGGTCTTTTAACTTGCTGCATGCCGGGAAATTATGCATGCCCAATAATCCCTCAGGCTCAGGCTCTTAACAGCCACACAATTTGTCTATGTCCAAATTGTGCCAATGGTCTCGAGAGGTACCTCAGCTGTGAAAGTTGCAAGCATTCATTGAGTCCATAATTATTACCAGGGCTTTTTTTCAACAGGAACGCGGTGGAACGGAGTTCCGGGACCTCTTGAAAATGGTCACATGGCTGGTGGCCCCGCCCCCTGCTCTCCAGACAGAGGGGACGGAGGGCAATCTAAACTCCCCTCTGTCTGGAGATCAGGGGGCGGGACCACCAGCCATGTGACCATTTTCTCTGAGGGCAACCCACTGAGTTCCACCACTTCTTTTCCCAGAAAAAAGCCCTGATTATTACTGAAATACTTTCTAACATGCACGCATCATGTCTTGTTAATGGCTTTTACTCAAAACCCGTTGGCTTGTACGCATCAAAGGATTTTTGTGAACGGAATAGACTTCTGACAGTGGAGCACAACTTCCTCCCATTCTGATGCAGTCCAAAATGCTCTCCCTCAATGCTGTCAGGAAAAGCATGAGGGAGAAGATCTGTAGGAAGAACAGGTGAAAATCACTGTTCCCAGTCTGACCATGGAATTCTTCTTGTGGATGCAAGCCGCAAATTTGGCATGAAGCATTGCTTGCTTCCAGCCTGGTCCTCTACTTCCATTGCAAGTGAGGCAGACCTGATGCACAGCATTGCAACTCCTCACCTGCATCTGGGGATTACACTGCAGCAGCAGAAGTGACTACGGCTGATTCCGCACACGTTGGATAATGCACTTTCAATGCACTTTAGCAATCGCTTGGAAGTGGATTTTTTTGTTTCACACACGAAACATTCAGTTCCAAATGATCTCTAAAGAGGATTGGAAGTGCATTATCCAACATGTGCGGAATCAGCCTGTGAGGCTTTTAAAGAGTCTGTGAGGCTTTTATAGATACCTGTGTATAGATTTGCCAGTAGTGTTTTTGTAGCCAGAATTGTTTTCTTTTTTACTTTTTAATTTTGTTTTGCACTGGTAAAACAATATATATATATTTGTTAAAAAGCTGTATAAAGTACACAAATCTTGTGGACTAAGGAAAGCTAGATTTTTTTTCTGTATGTATACCGTAAACTTAGAAAACTGCATATAAAACTTTATGGCCAGTTCTACTGTTTTGCATGATCCCAGTTTTAATAGTTGTGCGGAGGAACAAGGATTGCTGCAGGGCGTGGAAGCTTTGCCCCAGGTACTGGGAAGTTTATCCAGCCTGTTCTTGTGGCTTTTGAGACTTCTCAGGTAGCATCAAACATATTTTCCTAGCTATAAGGTGTTAGAAACCTTTACAAATAAAAGCGGTACCCCAATTCTTACATTGAGTAGTGCCAGCTGCATTTTTTGGACTCCTTCTGGTTTGCAGCATACTTATAATTTACAAAAGTAGAAATCCTTCTATGTCCTGGACTAAATGGCTGGCAGCTTGTAGAAGACGACACCAAGCATTGGAATCGAATTGACTGCAGGATAACCCAGTAAAAATAATACTTAGGGTGTTAGAATGCTCTAAGGTATAAATCCTTTTCATCAAGCGTGCAAGCTCTAAAATGTGCTCAGACAGCTTATGATTAAATGTTGTATTTACAACCTCTTGATAGTTCTGGGGATGCAGGAGTGCCTCTTGGTTTGAAGCCATGGAAAAATAAATTTTTATCCAGAATTGTCCATGGGTGGAGGGAAGTCTGGGAGAAAAAATGAACCATATACAATATTTTCTTACTAAACGAAAATTTACACCACTCCTTTAAGAATATGAAACATCTTGCATCACTTAGCACATAAAATTATACCCTTTGGTGTGTTTAATAAAATTACAAAGCACAAATGCCTTTGCTTTATTCACACCACTAAAAATAGGTTCAAGATTGGCCCTGCAAGCTTCTGTCCCTGTGGTGCCTAAGTACATCTTAGCTTTTTCTTATCGGGGATGATAGGAATAAATAACATTTTCAGTTTTCAGCTATCCGCATAGTAGAAGACAAAGGAATTTCTTATTAGCTAGCTTTGGAAATGCTGACTTGGATCTAGAAACTACAGTTCTTCCACCTTCCCCTGTTTGCTAGAAAAGCTAGTTCAAAGGCTTGAGAGACCCTTGTCAGTGTTGTGGGATACGATGGAGTTGGGTGGGGCTGCAGTGGGAAAAGGGAATCAGCCGAAATCCTTTCATTGGACGAGCAGAAAAGGTGGGGCGTTGCGTCCACCAGGAATAGAACCCAAAGTAGACAATAAGGCTAAGAAAATATCTCTGTAATAAAGGCGGGCAATCAAGTTTGATAGTCCGTTACTTTTTATAACAGTCACCTATATTTATTTTATTGTATCCCACTCCCACTCCCACTCCTATATTTATTTTATTGTATCCCACTCCCACTCCTATATTTATTTTATTGTATCCCACTCCCACTCTTATACTTTATTGTATCCCACTCCCTTGAAAATAATAGCATATGGAAATGGAATACCACAGCATATGGAAATCTCCTAGACATCTAAAATCCTATAATAAATTAAATACACGAATAGTATGTGTTAAAGTGGGCGCTTCGTTCTAGTTGGCAACCCGTGACTGCCAGTTCTCATTAAACCAATTAGCATTTTGCCTACTGATGTAATCATGTGGGTGTTCAGCCTTAGTGGCATTTCCATGCAATCTGTTTCCTTTTTTCCTCTTGTTGGAATATCCCTTTCCCGTTGGTCTTTTGCATACAGAAGTTTTTTCAGTTGTTGGCATTTAAGATAATTTACGGAGCAGTGAGCACCACATAGGAAAAACGTCACTGTATAATTACAGTGTCCCAAAATTCTTTTTTTCATAATTCTAGGCAGTTAAAATTTGGCATAGAAGATCTACTTGACAAGGGGTGTGATCTGCACTCATTTCAGACAATCTGTTGAAAAACTAGTTACAGCTGTTCACTCCCCCCCCCCCTTGAACGAAACGTTATTTTCGTTTACTTCGCTTTTGTTCGTGGATAAAATACCCTGAGTGTTTTTCTCCATTTTCATTAAAATCTGAACTATTCCTGGGATAGTCTTGGCCGCTTCTGTTGAAATATATTGTGTGTGAAAGCAATGAGGCTTCCTTTTTTAAAAATTCTGTAATGATACTTTTCGTGGAATGTTTGCCTGAAAGGAAAATGACTGCTGGCTGGAATGCTGCAGTGATGCCCATAAACAGAGCTGGCAAACTCATACATGGGTTTTGTGGGGTTTTTTGTGACTTTAGGGCACCAAATAAGGTTTGAACAGTTTTTAATGGATACTGTGGAGTCTCAGGGATGAAGCCCTGAGAGCTTCCAAGCTCAAGGGTCTGATGCGTTCAGGGCTCATTTCGAGGGGGAACGTGCCGGAACACAGTTCCAGCAGTTCCCCAAAGAGGTCACATGTCAGGTGGCCCCACCCACCTGACTCTCGGCCATTTTGGGCCGGTTTCAGCCTGGATTGGGGCTGAAATAGCCAGATCGGGCCTCTGACAAGTGGTGGATCACTCTCCCACTCAGCAGCGGCCCGATCCTGACCATTTTGAGCCCCTTTTCGGCCATTTTCATCCCCTTTTTTGCCATTTTGTGCCTAATTTCGGCCCTGAATGGCCAGGATTGGGTCCAAAACAGCCAGGATAGGTGATGTCAGGGGGTGTGGCATATGCAAATCAGTTATGCCAATGACACACTTCTGGCGATGTCAAGGGGTGTGGCATATGCGAATGAGTTATGCTAATGAGCTCCTCCCACTCTTTTTCTACGAAATGACCCCTGGATGCGTTGTGATAGTCTTGGTGACGCCATGCTTAAATTACATTCCTTTCTCACTTCTCAGCTACTGCACCCAGTTATGCCTTCTCACTTTGTTCTCCTGGCCATGCGCCTTTCTGCGCATGGACCTTGTAAGTGGGTCCTGCAGCTGTTCAGAGGTGGTCCCTAACAATTCCCCCCCTCTTCAGGCAGTTCCCCCTGTAAGATCACCTTCGGGCATCTTGTTACCCTTGTATTTATCTTCCCCACCATATGACCCCCTGGCAGGTCTTGCATATTGAAAGCCAATATCCCCGTATTGACTGCGGATCCCTGCTTCTAAAAAGTGCAGAAAGCCGTTAAGCTGAGGTTGAAGAATGCATGTGGGTTTATGCTATCTGCATTGGCCTAAGCAGACAGTAGGTTACAGCCCTTCTAGAACAATTGAAAGAGGTTTAGATGAGATGTAAACAGTTTCGGTGGCAATTAGTCTTTCACTAAAAACAAAGAGGTCTAGTATGTTTTGAAGCATGTGATATTATGGTAAGGCAGATCAAGACAGGGCACGAGCTAAAGAGAAGATAGGGGGAGTAAGGAAAAACAAGAGGATAAAGTGCATTTATAGAGGAGCGGGGTCCATTGAAAGTGGTATGGAAGGGATGCTCTCTGTTCAGGAATGTAAGGGCAGTTAATTTGGACTGCAGTCCTGCTAACCTACCCACCTTTGAAGGTGGGTATTAGAGGGACTTGCTTAACTGCCCAGGTGATTTGGTTGTCAGAATTAAATACGTGACGAAGGCAACTGATTTTGCTAGAACTGTATCTGCACTTGCAGTAGAGAGAGAAATAGTCGGAACTGTCTTTTCTACAATGTACTTGAACTGATTGCTTTTCAGAACGTATGGCTTATTTTGGGACATAAACAAAAAATCAAATAAGGAATGAGAAAGGAAAGCAAAATAATGACTTGAGTGGATTTTAAATTGCTTGACAAGAGGAGTGCTTTGGCCTTGTTCTTTCTCAAAACGCCAAGGAAATTCTAGCCTCAAAAACTGGTTCAGCCTAAGCGTTAAGCTACCTGCCAATTAACTTGTGCTCTAAAAAATACAAAAACATAAAACCACATACTGCTCTGCCAGATAAGTAGTAAAGAAGTTGTAGACCTTGCACATTTTGCTTACAGTTTAGTATCTTTGCACCCAAACTGTGCCTTGGTTGTCAGTTCAGCTGTAGCGTTTGAGAGAGATGTACAAGCAGAATTTCAGCTGGGGCATTCCTACCCTGGGTCTGTAAAATGCCATCAAGTCACAGCCAACTTACGGTGACTCCATTGGATTTTCAAGGCAAGTCGTGTTTAGATACTGCAGTTCAATATTCCCTAATTGTCGTTCGGCAAGTCACTTCTGACCTTCAGTGTTACAAATGGGAATGAATAAAATCCCTGTGTGTCTGTGAAATCTATATAAAGGAGATAAAAGAGCAGAAGTCAATTTTCTGTCATTCAAACGGTCTTGAATGACGCAGGCTTTCATCGGGTTTATATCTCAACTTATTAATGTCACTGACTCATATATGGCCTTCAAACAGAGTTGCTCCAATTCCTTAACCTTTAATTCAATTAAATATGGAACTGGAAAGGTAATCTAGCCCTCATACAAAGGTCATAGTTTGCAGTTTTGCGAGACTGGATTCTTACTATATTCTATAACGTGTTTCTGTGATTCTGTTCTTTGTCTTAATTCAGTGTACAGCTTTTCAGAACGTAACCCTGCCAACAAAACTTGTCCCAACTGTTATCTCCGCGTGTGCTTTTTCTTACTTGTTGAATTTCTGTCTGAGCACATTCCTGAAGCCCAGCATTTAAGCGGAAAGACCAAGGCAAAGGGTGTACACTGGTGCTAATTTGTAAAAAAACGCAAGACTGTACACTGCTTATGGAAGCCATGTGTTTACTTGGCCTATTTGGGAAGACTTTTCCGGATTATGTAATTTTGAACCCCCCCCACTCCACCCGTGGCAAAGCAAGGGGCCAGTGAGTCAGGTAGTGATCGACATTGCACCCCCCTGTTCTTTTTTCTCCCTTCTGTGTGTTTTGCCATGGTTACAGTCTGTTTCACCTGTGATGAAAGGATGGCACAAGCACAATACAATAAGAAGTAAAATAACAGTCATATCAAGTTAAAACCAGGTTACCCAAGATGACTCTTACACCCCATCACTCGACGTTACGGGGTAGGGCAGGTAGATGATATATGATGTCAGTAACAGGCGTACCACAGATCGCAGCTGGGGGAGGGCAGTTGGACAGTTCGCCCAAGACTCAGTCACAACCATAGGCCTGGCGGAACATCTCCGTCTTACAGGCCCTGCGGAACTTTAACATGTCCCACAGGGCTCTAGTTTCAATGGAGAGGGAGTTTCACCAGGCTGGTGCCAGGGCTGAAAAGGCCCTGGCTCTGGCCGAGGCTAGATGAATGTCCCTGGGGCCAGGGACCAACAGAAGGTGTTTGTTAGCAGCAGGGCTTTTTTTCTGGGGAAAGAGGTGGTGGAACTCAATGGGTTGCCCTCGGAGAAAATGGTCACATGGGCTGGTGGCTGCGCCCCCTGATCTCTAGGCAGAGGGGAGTTGGCGCGGAGGGCAATCACATGGCGTGGAGGGCAATCTAAACTCCCCTCTGTCTGGAGATCAGGGGGCGGGGCCACCAGCCCGTGTGACCATTTTCAAGAGGTTCTGGAACTCCGTTCCACCGTGTTCCTGCTGAAAGAAAGCCCTGGTTAGCAGAACAAAATGCCCTCTGGGGAACATATGGCAAGAGATAGGCCTGCAGGTATATTGGTTCCAGTCTGCTAAGGGCTTTAAATGTCATATAACCAGTACCTTGAACTCGACTGGGAGCCGTGCAGCCGACACAAAATATCAATTAAATAGAAATTTGGAGTGTCTCTGGAAGCAGCCATTCACAGATGATCCTCCCCAGGGAGGCCTTGCTTCAGGTATCAATTTATTCACAAGGCAGAGTGATCTCTCTACAAGAAGTGGGGCTTTTTCAGCAGCTGCCCAACAGTGGAACGTCTCATGACTTGCGTTTCTAGTGCTTACCTGATTTTTTATGGGGGGGGACTCCTTTTTTTGCCTCTTTTTTAGGCTTTATAAGTTAATCCTTTTGGTTTTGAGTAATGTTTTTTGCTGTTCCAGCTCTTTGCTGTCCCCCCCCCCCCGTAGATGTGGCTTTCTTTTTTATGCTTGTCATCCACTGCTTTGAAAAACCAAATAGAAATCTAACGAACGTTGAGACTTTCTGTACATCTTGGCAGTTGTGAGCGAATGTACTCTCACTGCTTCCTCATTCTGTGTGTTTCTGAACCAGGTAGATCCTTGCGATGTCGATAGGAGGCCCACAAGGGAGTGTGTGGTTGCGTGTGTGCAAAATCTTACCTTCTCTTATATGGCCGATCTCCAGAGCGAGATGAATAGCTTCCAGTTCCTCTGGCACTTAACCCCTTCCCTCCAGGATTTTATAAGCTCTCAACAGCACAAACAGATCAATTTCCTGATCTTCTTCTGTTCAGATCATTTTCATGATCTCTCTTCCTCTTTTAACCTCGTTCTCTCCAGGTTTGCTGGAGCATGCAAAGTCCTCCTTGGGTCGACTTGCATTACTTTCCTTTAATTTAAGGAAGTTGGATGTATACATGTTTTTAAATATGTAGAAAAAAGTATTTTATTTACTTATCTGGACAGTTTTTGAGGTATGTAGAAACCACTAAAACAAAACAATCAAAAGGACTGGTCTCAACAATCTGAAAATACAAGGGGACCGCAGGTCCCAGAAGACCACACTAACAATATAGAATTGTATTGTTCAAAGTGCTAGTGCAAAGTGAAATTTTTTCTTCTTCAATAACTAATAATCTACTCCATGCATAGATAATCAGACCCAATGCTCAATAGTCCAGTATAACAGTTCCAATTCCTAAATGATGAAAGGCAACAAGTTCCAATATGAAATCTGTAGTCTCTTCTACAGAAGAAGAAACAACAGATTTCATATTGGACATTGCATCATATGAATTCAGTACTCTTGTTGCCTCTCATCATTTAGGAATTGGAACTGTTATATTGGACTGTTGAGCATTGGGTCTGAATATCTATGCGCGGAGTAGATTATTAGTTATTGGGGGAAAAAATTTTCACTTTGCACTAGCACTTTGAACAATAAAATTCTATGTGGAAACCACTGTCTTGTCTGTGATTTTGCTGGTTTTGTGAGTAGCATAAGTCACCTACTTTATTATTAGATGCAGTAAATAAAGAAGGACGGTTTAGAGTTGGACATGGTATCCATACTCTCATCGGGACCTGTCGGTAGGACTTCCTCTTTCAGTATTCGGAACTGTGGTTCATCCAAAGTTAAACGTGTTGCTCGGGTTCTTTAAATGCTTGCCAAGCTTTCTGGTAAACTAGGTCTCTACCATATAGACCGTGGTGTGTTTCTGGGTGAAAGCATTCATGTGCATACTTCAGGTTCTTAAATTCAGTGGCTGGCTGCCATCCTCTTTAAGATCTTCAGCGTTTCTTTTGTTGCTGACACATGAGAGGTTTCTGCATGACCTGGTTAGGTATTTCAGGTCAAGCTACCCATCATGCCTAATTGTGTGACTGTTTTCCTTGGGGCTTTAATACTCAAAACAGCTGCAGGTAGCAGCAGTTTGGAAGGGCTCGTTCTTGCGTGCGGCGCTTCACTCTTTCTCTGCAGGGCACTTTCCCCGTCAGGTTTGTACCCTGCAGCTGCTCTGTTGTCCTCTGGGGGAGGGATCCAGGCTTTTGCCCCAGTTGGCAAAAAAAAGCAACTTGGATGAAGCAATTCTGAATTTTAAACATGGCCTCCAGGTAAAGGAGATAATGTTTCTTCCCTCCTCCTTCAGATCCCAGATCCCAGCAGCTGCTTTGGGTATGTAGCATAGCACAATTTGGGTGCAGCTGCTCCAGAAAGCGTCCCCCTTCAACCTCCACGGCATTAAGATCCCCTCCCGATTCCAAACGAAGAGACCGCGTGATTCCAAGTGGAAAGTCTGAACAAGGGACACTGGCTTAGCTGGAGCGTGTTCTCCTTTCGTGTGCCTGGGAGAGAAAAGAACAAAGGGAATGGAGGTGGAACGTCTCTAAATTCCTTAGTAAGGGGAGTGCCCGTTGGCTTCTTTGGTGGGTAAGGTGGTAAGCAGAGGTCAGTTGGCATCACAGCTTGCCTGTGAATGGGAATGGCCTTGCTGGAATTCAGCCCCCCCCCCTTCAGCATGCCAGGCCGGAAGGGCTAGAAATGAGCACACATTGCGCTACTGGTTTACGACAGTGCTCCGTACTGTGGTGTTGATGGTGATGGAAAATGCCGTCAAGTCATAGTTGACTTATAGCAACCCCTGTTGGGGTTTTCTAGGCAAGAGTCTAAAAGAGGTAATTTTATCATGGTCTGCCTCTGCAACCCTGGTCTTTGGAAGTGTCCCATCCAATTACTAGCCAAAGCTGACCATGGTTAGCTTCTAAGATCTCACGAGATCGGGCTTGCCTGGGCTAACCAGGTCAGGGTCCTCTGTATTGGAGTTGACTGTTAATATTGCTGAACGGCAAGGGAGGCTGAGGGCGGTTTGACAGCCCTGAGCTGGATCCAGTAATCTGCAGAGGCAAGTATCACAAATCTTTTCTGCATTCCCTTCCCTCTAACAGTTCTTTCCCACCCTGGGAAGGTTTATTCCCAGAGTTGCAGGAGTCATGCGGAGTAATAGCCATACAAATTGGGAGGCAGCAATGGGAGGGAAATGAGGGCAAAATTTCTTCCTCCTGTCTCTTTTATGAGCTCTGTCAGAAGAGCCAAAGACAATTTTGTCCCCTTCATGCAACCCACCAACACTGAGGATAAACTTTCCTGTGTTGGAAAGGTCTGTTGGGAGGAGGAAAAATCCACTGCCGCGCATACTTATTGTTGATGGGATGCTATATCCAATCTGTTGCAATGGAGTCCCAATGTAAGTATGTATTTGCAGCCCTCTAAGGCACGGGTACCCAGTCTTTTGTACAGCAATGAATGCTTAAAATTCTTCAGTGGAACTTATACCCCCTGGTCCAATGATCTGGTGATTTTATGTTCAGTTGTTTTGAATTTCCATGAAAAAAAAATGTACCTTGTGAAATAGGCCTCAAGTAAAAGCAAATATAATTCTACTTAAATTGCTCCTCTGTTGCCTCCCCAAATCTCTTCCCAACCCAAACGAAGCCTCAGTTGAATGCAAGTTTTTTTACTCCATTCTGTTTCCTGCAGAAGATATTGGATTGCCAACTCTGGGTGGATGGGAAGGGTCCTGAAGGTTTGGGGAGGGCTGTAATGGCAGAGAATCCACCCTCGGAAGCTGTCATTTTCTCCAGAGGAACTGATCCTTGTAGTCTGGAGAGCAGTTGCCATTTCAGGAGGTCTCTGGTCCCCACCTGGAGGTTGACATCCCAAAGAAGATGCTTTGTACTTATTCCCCTCTGAGCATAAAATAAATATCTCAAATTAAGCAGGAAGTTTGTCTCCAGCCTTCTATTTTAAAAGGGTGACCTGTTGTTGGGTAATTCCTGCAAGTATTTCAGGAAGGTTCTTTTGTCTGGGCTTAGGTCCAAAGACCTGAACCATGTGTCTAAGAATCAGTTACGTAAAGGAATTTTTGCGGAAGTGGTGTATTAGGGAAAAGCAACAGCCTTTTTTGTGTGTGATAAAGTTACAGAAAGAGTGCTTGAGCTTTTTTTTGTCAGAAAACAAACATTAAGATGTATTGTCGAAGGCTTTCATGGCCAGAGAACGATGGTTGTTGTGGGTTTTCCGGGCTGTATTGCCGTGGTCTTGGCATTGTAGTTCCTGACGTTTCGCCAGCAGCTGTGGCTGGCATCTTCAGAGGTGTAGCACCAAAAGACAGAGATCTCTCAGTGTCACCACTCTGTCTGATCTCTGTCTTTTGGTGTCTGATCTCTGTCTTTTGGTGCTACACCTCTGAAGATGCCAGCCACAGCTGCTGGTGAAACGTCAGGAACTACAATGCCAAGACCACGGCAATACAGGCTGGAAAACCCCCAACAACCATCAAACATTAAGATGCTTAATCATTTTTATTTTCATTAGGTTCCTCTTAAAAACTCAGATATCCTTTCTTGACTAAGAACTTGAAATTACTTTCCCCCTTATCAGAGCCAAGCGACAAGTGACGAATGACACTTGCCTGGCAAGTGAACAGACTCATGTGTATTCTTCCCTGTTCATTTGCCATTCACTTGCTCTCCACTTGATCAAGTGGAGCGCAAGTGAATGGCAAGTGAACAGGGAGGAATACACGGGAGTCTGTTCACTTGCCAGGCAAGTGTCATTCGTCACTTGTCGCTTGGCTCTCAGTTTGCCATTGAAGTAAAGAACTGCCCAACTTTTGGAAAAGATCTTTGCAATCCTGCCTACGATGGGAGAGTCTCCCGCTGGAATTGGGGATCTCCTGCCGCTGTTAATAGTAGTAATTGTGATCTCTTTTCACTAGAGGTCAAGCAGCGAAGCTGCGTGCTGAAGACCTGGACTTCTGCCTCTTGAACTTGCTTAGCAATATAAACGTATTTTTTTTCCATGCTGGAAAAAGAAAGCAAGATTAAACGGGACTGTCTGCCTCTGTCATTGCATGATTTGCTGCCTGTTTGAAAACTACAGTTGCCTCTTTGTATAGGTAAAAAGGCTTTGAACAGTATTTGTGCAAGATTTAACTTTTAAAAAAAATTCTGTGTAACCCCCCCCCTCTCCCTGTGTTCTAGGAACAAAGGACCTTGTTGTGAAGGCACAAGTATTAGCTGGTGGCAGAGGGAAAGGAACATTTGAAGGTGGCCTGAAAGGAGGAGTGAAAATAGTCTTTTCGTAAGTTGTACTTTTAATTGATGAGTAAACAGTATTTTTTTTGGCCTTGGGCATACACTGTTTACTGGAGTTGTTCCAGTATGCATGACTGTTTAAATCAGATCCACTTGAGCAGTCAGCTCTGAGCTGGGTGGAGAACCACCAATATATCTCATTTACATCTGCAGATACTTCGATCTGTGGAGCGGGGCCACATTTTTATTTTTTATCCCTTTATACTGCTTTTTTGTATGTCTTTATACTACTTTTATTCCTTTATACGGCGTCTTTCACCCCCAGGGGGACCTAAAGAGGTTTAAAACGTTCTCCTCTGCTCCATTTCCCCCCTTTTTTTCCTCACAACAAACCCTGTGAGGTAGATTAGGCTGAGAGGGAGTGACTGGCCCGAGGTCAGCCAGAGAGTTTCCATGGCAGAGTGGGGAAATGGCTCTGGGTCGCCCAAAACTTAGTCCATCACTTTAGCCACTACACCACACTGACAGGTTAGCTGAAAAATTTGAAACCTTAAGAGAAAGGGGGTGCGTTATAAAATCCCAAAAAGGGGCGGCAGGGGAAGGGGAGAGGACTAGGGGCCTCCTCCGCCAGCAGACATGGAAACTGCGGGGCTGGATGAGGGCAGATTTGTGAGGACAAGGAGCCTCCTTGCTCTTCCGTTTCCAGTCTTGGCGGTCAGCAACTGAGGGAAAAGTTTTGGGAGGGCCGCTGAGGTGACAATGCTAGAAGCTGGTGGGTAGGTCAGAAGGAATGAGAACAAGCTGAAACTTAATCCTGACAAGATTGAGGTTCTCTGGATAGTAGAAAGGCTGACCGGTGATGTGAGATCTCCCCTATCTTGGATAGGGTTACACTCTCCTAGAAAAGTCAGGTTCACACCTTAGGAGTACTGCTCGACGCAGCGGTCACCCTAAAAAGCTGGGTGGCTGTGGCGGTTCAGAATGCCTTTGCTTCAACTAATGCGTCAACTGCATCCGTTTCTGGTTCTATCAGATCTAGCCACACGATCCATGACGTAGTTACCACTTGACTGGACTACTGCAATGCGATCTGCTTGGGGCCACCCTTGAAGACTGTTTGGAACTGTAATTAGTGCAGAATATTGCAGCTAGACTACTGGTTGGGGCCAGATATTGGGAACAAGAAACTCCAATATTACAACAACTGCACTAGCTACCAATCCTACCAATTTTTTGTGTGCCAGTCCCAGAGAGGTGACCTGGGCCCCTCACTCACCGGCTTCGGGGGACAGCTGAAGACTTGTTTTATTTAGGACAGCTTTTTAGTTATACTTTTATCTGCTTGTTTTATGATACTTGCATTGTAAGCCACCTTGAGCAACTTTGGAGGAAAAGTGGCTAATAAGTATGTTAAGTAAATAAACGAAAGGGGTGGGCGTAGCAGTGAGGAGAGGGCTGTGGGAACAGAGATCAGACTGAAGAAAGAGGACAGAGCAGGAGGGGAAGGGGGAGAGGGGACCAGTGTTTGGGGGAAGGGGGAAGGAGGAGGATGGTGTAGACAGAAAAAGTTGAGAGGAGAAGGTGGCAGTGAGAGAAAAGGGTAGAGCAAGGTAGCTGGTGGATGTCAGAGGTCCGAGGACAAAGCAGGGACCAGTAAGAGGATTTTCCTGTGAGTTTCTCATTGGTCCCTGCTTGTACTTGCTACATTTAATCAAACAATATAGAAGAACATACACCGCTTCAAATGAATACTCCACAACCTGTCAAGCTTTCTGTAGAAGAATATTGTATAAGGGTTTTTTATATCTAGTGTGACCTACATACAAGATGCTAACTTTCATATAATCGCGTAAGTGATGGTAATAAACTTAGACAAAGGTTACATTTGATCCAGAAATCAGTGGGTGACCCTGGTTAGACGGGTAGACTCTGTGATGAATTTTAGACTGAGTGTATTGGATTGGAATGCAGTGGTGTTCCTTTGACTGTGACATGTTGCAGGGCATCATGGCCCTATTGCCTACGTGCCAAATAGACTCCTTCTAGTACTAGACAAGGCACAATTGGTGTTGTCATTACTTACGTGTCTTGTTATAGTTTTGATTCCCTCCACACATCAAAATTGTTCATAACTTTGTGTTTTCTCAGCAACCATAACAACCTTCATTGGCTAGTTTTAGGATGCTTTTATTTGGTAAAATGTAATAAAGCTTGGGTTTTTGGCACTTAATTATCCAGAATGCTCAGATAACTGGCATTGTCGGAGGCCAAGCTTCATTTCTCCTCCCTAACCAGGCCGCCATACCTGTGCATCTTTTGGGCGCATGTATGCCCCACTCTTGCCACTGCAGCTGGCCAACTTGAGGCCTCTGTCCATTGCTGGGCATCGGACAGCTGATGCTGCCATCTGACCTCATCCTTGGATACTCCTGAGCCTGCCTCTAGCTGTTTGAAGTAAGCCCTGCTGGAGGGGCAGCTGGCTTGCCAGTTGGCCTGCAAGAGTACTATTGTTTTGTGGCTCAGGATGTGGGGGAAAGACCCAGCAGGTATGAGGGTGGCGCCATGCCATTTCCAATGGAGTGGGGTTTGGTCACTGCAGATTCCTCTGGGAAGGGAACAGCGCAGAGCAATAAGCTTGAGTAGCCAGCACGTTTGGTTAAGCAACAGCCCCTGTTTTCCATCAGTTCTGGCTTTTACTGTATGGAATAATACTGGAAAATTCTGGAAAATGAGGAACTAGCTCAGCAGGCTGGCTCCAAAGAGTGGCACTTCTGTTGGTGAAAGAACAGAGGACAACTTGCTGATTTCTGTACTCCCACTGTTGAGCACCTTTTTGCCCCTGTACTATTCCTGAGCCCCTTCACACACACACACACACCCACACCCACACCCACACCCACACACCCAGACAGCGGAATTTCAAGGGGCTGCTGCAGTAGTGGAGGACCAGAGAGTCCTGTTCCTCCAGCTTCACTCATATGGAAGTGCTTTGGATCCAGCTCGATCTGTGTCACTCTCCATTTTATGACTATTCTTTCAAAGATTGCAGTAATGTAATTGGTTAATGAAAGATGGATTTTGACTTGAGCCCTAGAGAATCAATTCCTGGTACTGCAAAATATTTTTCTTTTGTCTTTTATTTAAGTTTGAAAATATCTATTGTAGACTGAAGAGGATGCGAAAATTTAAATTTTGCCACGCGTACGCTGCTTGTTTAATAAAACTGGAATTTGACTGCATTTTGTGAAGTTACTTTAAAGAGAAGTTGTAACTGAAATAGAAAATACTAAATTCCGTACATGTTTGTAAAAAGGGTGAAGGTGCCCTGTTTTTGAAAAGTGCTGAGTTTTGGGTACTAGACTCTCAAGATTGTGTTGTATTTTCATTATATATTGTAAAGAAATGGTTACAGTCAGAAAACTGGGTTGTGGGGGGAGGGAAACAGATGCGTCTTTATGGCTTCACAATTTCTGGACGTTTTTTCATCTTGAGTTGTAGAAATCCTAGTATTGCTGTGAGTACATATTGAACGTGACTCTCTTTCTCTTGCTTTAGTCCAGAAGAAGCAAAAGATATTTCCTCCAAAATGATTGGCAAAAAACTGTACACAAAGCAGACTGGAGAAAAAGGCAGGCTATGCAATCAAGTATTTATTTGTGAGCGAAGATACCCGAGGAGGGAATACTATTTTGCTATAACAATGGAAAGATCATTTCAGGTGAGTTACCTGTCATGAGGAATTCTGCTTTTAGAATTCTCTGGTATTGATTAGAATGAAAACACAGCTGAGTTCACGATGCTTGCTTGTAATGGAAAGTATGAGGGTAGCCCCCTTTGTATTAAGGCTCAGCAAAACCATGTTTTTTGTTGTTGGTATGTAATTGGAATGTGATCTGTCAAATGTGGTTGATGCTATTTGCTCTAGGATGGTACAACGGAAGGTATAGCTAGATAAAAGCAGTGTTAAATATGCTGCAAAGCAGGGCTTTTTTTCTGGGGAAAGAGGTGGTGGAACTCAGTGGGTTGCCCTCAGAGAAAATGGTCACATGGCCGGTGGCCCCACCCCCTGATCTCCAGACAGAGGGGAGTTTAGATTGCTCTCCGTGCTGCTCTGGCGATGCGGAGGGCAATCTAAACTCCCCTCTGTCTGGAGATCAGGGGGCGGGGCCACCAGCCATGTGACCATTTTCTTTTTTTTTTTTTGAAAAATTTTTATTGGGTTAGAATCCATTATTTCCACATTTACATTCGATTTTCCCCAATTTTTTCATCTCTAACCCCCTCCCTTTCCCCCCCCCTTTTTGTTGACTTCCAACAGCTTTCCAACCCTTTGTCCCCTTTCCCTTACTTTTATTAGCTTCCTCTATCTAAAACAAATATATATTCTCCATTATTCTAAGCAGTACATCCTTAACTATTTTTAACATTATATGCCCAAACTGTAAGCCTTTGTTTCCATCTTAGATAAACAATTTATCCCAATTTTTCAATTTCAGGTATTTCTATATATCATAAACCATATAGATCATACATTCGTTTATATCAAACAATTTGACTTATTCTCTATATATATTACTCATTCTATCTTTTTATAATAGTTCTATATATCTCTCCTCACGTAGTCAATCAATTTGACCCATCTATATCTTCAGACATTCAGTTTGGTACAAAACTTGTCAGAAAAAAAAAGAAAATATTGTTAGTTAATCGCTCCTTATATTTAGTCCTTATAATTAATTATTTTCTCTATGTTCTGTTTGTTAACCTATGTATATCTATATATATGTCAATCTATTAATCTGACTACTTATTAATTCACATTTATCTCTTCTCCCCCCGGTAAAGTCTCCCCCCTCTACTTCAATACTTCAGTAGTTCTCAAACTGCCACAGTTTTCCTCCCACCTCCCATTTCTTCTCCAGGTATTGTTTCAGCTTCTCCCAGTCTGTGTTGAACTGCCCTGAGTCCAGATCTCTCAACTTTCTTGTCATCTTGTCCATTTCAGCCATATACAGCAATTTGTAAGTCCAATCTTCAATAGTTGGCACTTCTTGTACTTTCCATTTTTGCGCATACAAAAGTCTAGCTGCTGCTGTCATATAAAATATCAACGTCCTGTGTTGGGCTGGAATTCCCTCCATTCCCAAGTTCAGTAGCAGGAGTTCTGGGTTCTTATTAATTTGAAATTGTAAAATTTCACTCATTTCTCTTATTATTTCCCCCCAGTACTGCCTGGCTACCTCACACGACCACCACATATGATAGAGGGAGCCCTCATGCTTCTTACATTTCCAGCATTTATTAGAAGTATTCAAATTCCCTAGCGCAATCTTCTTTGGTGTCATGTACCAACGATAGATCATTTTATAAATGTTCTCTTTGATATTAATACATGTCGTTGTCTTCATTGTAGTTTTCCACAAGTATTCCCATGCCTCCATTGTTATTTCTTTATTAAAGTTTATAGCCCATTTCACCATTTGTGTTTTAACTATCTCATCCTCGGTATACCACTTCAACAGTACTTGGTATACCTTGGATATTCTTTTCTTATCTTCTTTAAGAAGGGTCTGCTCTAGTTCCGAATTCTCTATTCGTATACCTCCCTTTACAGAGTCCGAATTATATAAGTCTCTGATCTGTCTATACTGGAACCAATCGTAGTTAGGTGATAGTTCCTCTTGTGTCTTTATTCTAAGTTTGGATGCTTCAGTTTTAGTTATTTCTTTATACGTTAAACATTGTTGTTCATTATCAACAGCTCTCGGGTCTATCACCTCATATGGAACCACCCACAAAGGGGTTCCTTCTTGTAGATAAATTCTGTACTTCTTCCAGATTATGTATAGACTTCTCCGAACAAAGTGATGCAGGAACATCGAGTTGACCTTTACTTTGTCATGCCATAAATATGCGTGCCATCCAAATATTTTTTTATATCCCTCTAGGGCTAATAGTTTCTTGTTCTTTAATGTCATCCATTCTTTCAACCAAACTAGGCAGATTGCATCATGATAAAGTCTCAGATTGGGCAGTTGCATTCCGCCTCTTTCCTTTGCATCTTGTAAAACTTTCACTTTCACTCGAGGCTTCTTGCCTGCCCAAACAAAATCTGATATTTTCCTCTGCCATTTTTCAAATTGTTTGGAGTCTCTGATGATTGGTATTGTCTGTAGCAAAAACATTACTCTTGGTAACACATTCATCTTAACTGCTGCAATCCTGCCCAACCATGACAAATTCAATCTATTCCATTTAATCAAGTCTCTCTCTATCTGAGTCCATAGTTTTTCATAATTGTTTTTGAATAGATCTATGTTCTTTGCAGTTAATTCGACTCCCAAATATTTCACTTTACTTGTTACTTCACAATCCATTATTTCCATTAACAATTGTTGTTTCTGCTTAGTCATATTTTTGCATAATATCTTTGACTTCTTTTTGTTAATGAAGAAACCTGCCAAGTCTCCAAACTCCTTGATCTTATCTATCACTCTTGGCATGTTCTCCAATGGGTCCTCTACAATTAACATTATGTCATCCGCAAATGCTCTGACCTTGTATGAATAGTCCTTTATTTTTATTCCACGAATTTCATCATCTTGACGTATTTGTATCATCAGAATCTCCAATACTAAAATGAACAACAATGGAGATAACGGGCAACCTTGTCTTGTTCCTTTACTTATCGTCAATTTCTTGGTCAATTCATCATTCACCACAATTGCTGCAGTCTGGTCTCTATAAATTTCCTTAATTGCTCTGATGAATCTTTCTCCCAATTGTAGCTTTTCCATAGTGGCAAACATAAAGTCCCAGTTTAAATTGTCAAACGCTTTTTCAGCGTCAACAAAGAAGAAACCAACCTCTTTGTCACCACGCTTGTCATAATATTCAATAGCATTGATCACTGTCCTTAAGTTGTCTCTTATTTGTCTGTCTGGCAAAAAGCCTGCTTGTTCCTCCTCTATGACTTCCGAGAGTCACCCCTTCAATCTCTCCGCCAATATCTTCGCAAAAATTTTGTAGTCATTGTTGAGTAGCGATATAGGTCTATAATTTTTCACATTAGTCAGGTCTTGGCCCTCTTTTGGGATCAATGATATATTCGCTTCACTCCAAGTTTCTGGAATCCTTTGATCCCTTAAAACCCCATTCATCACCTCTTTTAGGAATGGTGCCAGTTCATTAGCCATTATCTTATAGAATTTAGCCGTAAGTCCATCTGGCCCTGGCGCCTTTCCTAGATTTGCAGATTGTATTGCCTTACTTATTTCCTCGTCAGTTACTTCACTATTCAACTTATTTCTCCAAGCTTCCGAGATTTCTGGAAGTTTGGTTTTCTCCAAATATGACGCTATTGATTCTTTGTTTACTTCTTTTTTATTATACAGCTTAGCGTAAAATTTATAAAAGGCTCTACTAATGGTAGCCTGCTCCAAATACGTTTTGTTATCTTCGCAAATTTTATTTATTATCTTCTTTTCCCTTTTCTTCTTCAATTGCCATGCCAGGTACTTCCCAGGTTTATTAGCACCCTCAAACGCTTTTTGATTCAGTCTTTTGAGATTCCACTCCAATTCTTTATTGCTCATTGCTGTTAGCTGTTCTTGAAGTATTTTAATTTCCTGGTATACCTTCTTTTTCCCTGGTCTCTTTTTTAGCTGTATTTCTTTGGCTTTTATTTTCTCCTCAATCTCTTGTCTTTTCTCCTCTTTCTTCTTTCTTGCTCTACCATTTAAGTCCATTAGTATGCCCCTTACAACCGCCTTGTAAGCATCCCAAACTTTATTGGTTGGTACTTCTTTATTCACGTTGTATTGTATAAAAAACTTTGTCTCTCTTCTCAGTATTTCCATATTCTCTCTTTCCTGTAACAAGTCCTCATTTATTCTCCATGCTTTCCTTTTTCTCTTTTTTCCAAATTTCCACATAATTGGGTTGTGATCTGAGCCTACCATAGGCATTATTTCTACCTCCTTAGTCCATAATGCTAAGTCTTTTGAGGCCCAGATCATATCAATTCTTGATAATGTAGAATGCCTTGCAGAATAAAAAGTAAACTGTCTGCTTTTAGGATATTCTCTCCTCCATACATCTTCAAGAGTCTCTTGTTGAATCAACTCAAAAAAAAGCTTTGGTAATAGTCCTCTTTTCTTTTGTGCCGTTGTAGTCTTTTTGTCTAGTTCCAAGTCTGTCACTCCATTGAAGTCTCCAGCAAGAATTATCTGGTCGTATGCAAGATCGTCTAAATGCTTCCTTAAATCCTCAAAGAAGCTTTCTTTTGCACCGTTAGGTGCATAAAGTCCGACTACCAACACTCTCTTTAAATTCCAAATACATTCCACTGCTACAAATCTAGCTTCCACATCTCTCATAACAAATTTTGGCTGTAGCTCCTCTTTTATGTACAACACCACTCCTCTTTTTTTCTTGTTGGAGGCCGCTACATATTCTTTGCCCAATTTTCCAGATTTTAAATATTTTACATCCTGCTTTCTGATATGGGTCTCTTGCAAACAAACAATGTCACATTTTTGTTTTAGTAGCCAGTGAAAAGTATTTTTCCTCTTATTCGGTGAGTTTAGTCCATTTACATTCCAAGATAATACTTTACACTCCATACTCATGATCTTGTTGGTAAGTCTTTTTCATTGTCCTTAATAAATCGCTCCATCTCTCGCTCAGATCTGATGCGTTTTTTGGCCCCTCCAAACTCAAAGGACACTCCTTCCGGTAACTCCCATCTGTACCTGATTTTCATGTCCTTCAAAATCTGAATTAGCACTTTATATTTTTTCCGGTCCAGTAACACTGATCTGGGCAGTTCCTTCATTATAATAATCGTCTTGCCATCAATCTCCAATGGATCTTGAAACTGTTTTGTCACAATCCTCTCTTTCATATTTCGTGTTGTAAACTGCACAATCATATCTCTTGGTAGTTTCCTCTGGGTTGCTATTCTCGAATTCACACGGTATGCCACATCTAGGATAGCCACAACTTCCTCCTCCTCCTTCCCCAGGTACTCAGCCAACACCTCAGTCATCTGTTCTTGCGCTGACTTTCCTTCCACTTCTGGCAAGCCACGAAAACGTAGCTGCTTCTCCATATGTTTAGTTTCTGCAACTGACATTCTCCCCTTCACCAATCTCATCTCTGTTTGTTGCGTGTCTGCTAAATTCTCCATCGCGTCTTCTACTGTTTTAACTCTCTGCTGCGTTCCTTGTAATTCACTTCGTATTGTTTCCATACCTTTTTTTCACTTCTGACAGCTCCGATTTTACTGTCTGTGTAACCTCTTTAACCTCTTTTATCAGCTCCAATTTCGTGTCCTTAAGTTCTTTAATCATATCTAAAAGTTTTTTGTCCAGGTTTTTATCCAGGTTTTCTATTGCCGATTGCCACTCTTTTTTTGACATCGTGGGGCTTGCTTTAGCTCGCTCCCACGAATCCGCTCTCTTCCTTAACTCCGTGGCGTAAAATTTAACGTTTTTCTATTTTAAATGTCCCGGTCTTCTTATAGAAATTAAGTTTTAAAGAGTCCAAAATGTCGGGCGTCTTTTCTCTATGGTTTCTCTATGATTTTGTAATCCAAGATGGCCTACTTCCTCTTCCGCTGAAGCCGCGACCCTTCCCCTTTCAAAAATGGCGATTCCCTACTTCCTGCCCTCCAGCAAGGGCCGCTTCTCTCCAGCCACTCTATTGTTATTACGCACTTCCTGTCTCCCGTCTTCCCACAGCAGATCTCGCGATGGTGTCTTTTTCTCACAGCTCCAAAGCCACAGGTATTCAAAACAATAGTCCCATTTCTTTAATAACTTCTTTAAACTTAGTCTCTTTTTAAATTCGATTCCTGCCGAGTCTTCCCCTCCTTTTCACTAGTCTGTTGCAGTTTAAAAATCTACTTTTTTTTCCTCTCTGTTTTTATCAATCTGTCCCGTCTCAGAAGATAATGATCTTTACCTTCTCTTCACTTTTCTCGGGTTGTAATCGCTGTTTCGATTTTAAGTTCTCCTCTCAGCTTCTTCCCCCAATCGATGCTTGGGTATGTAGGTCTTATGCCAGCCGAATTGGCCCCAAAACTGCCGCAGAGATTATAGCCGACCCGTCGCAAGGTGGGACCTCAAGGATCGAGGGGAGACTCGTTGTGTAGAGCCCCCCCTCGTCCGAGATCTAGCTCACCCTAGGGTCTTGAGCGTTCTTTGCCTGCTCCCCACCTGAGAGCAGTCGGCCGCGGGCTATTTTCACCCCGCCGGCCGGTTAAAACGGCAGTCCGGTCAGCTCCGCCAGTGGAGCTGCGTTAGACCTCCATGGATCCCAAACAGGAAGTCGTGACCATTTTCAAGAGGTTCCGGAACTCCGTTCCACTGCATTCCCGCTGAAAAAAAGCCCTGCTGCAAAGTCTCTAGTAAGGGTCATACATGTAAAGTCAAGTCTGAGAAGTGTTACCAACACTTCCCGAGTTTGTTCTATGCTCAGACATTTCAGAATTCAGGGACTCTCAGTCTTTGCAGTGAGAGAGGAAAACCGCTTAGAAACAACTCTCATTTTGGGCCCCTGAATTTAAGAGGCATCTTTCTTGGGAGTTGCTGCCAAAGTAAACCGTCCATCCCGTTCTTCTCCTACTCCCGCAAATTTTAAAAAGCAAGCAGGGACTTCATAAGAGTTTTTCTAAAGTAGACAGTACCTGCTATGCATCAATTGCAATGTTCTTATACTAAGCTGCTTTTTGAAACTGGGAGGCTTTCGAAGTCCCTGAGTTCAATGTATTGTCGAAGGCTTTCACGGCCGGAGACCGATGGTTGTTGTGGGTTTTCCGGGCTGTATTGCCGTGGTCTTGGCATTGTAGTTCCTGACGTTTCGCCAGCAGCTGTGGCTGGCATCTTCAGAGGTGTAGCACCGTGCTACACCTCTGAAGATGCCAGCCACAGCTGCTGGCGAAACGTCAGGAACTACAATGCCAAGACCACGGCAATACAGCCCGGAAAACCCACAACAACCATCCCTGAGTTCAGTTTTTCTGTCACGAAGCTGCATTGCACAGTACCACCCCCACCTCAGTCCATCTATGTGACATAGACTGAGGTTTCATTGCGAAGTACGTTTTTCATTTGTATCCCTTTTTTTCTAATTCTATCACTAGATGGAGCCATAAAGCCAGTTTGTGTGTGATGAAGTTCTTTTTTTCTCTGTATTCCTGCCTGAATCTCTCAGCGTATCTTGTTGACCCTAAATCCTCCAAAAAAAAAAAAAAAGTATTACCACCAGTCAGGATGCTAAAACTATCCAAAGACATCTAATCTTATTTTTAAAGAGCTTTTTTAAAAAAACCACTGTTATCTGGGTTTTATCCTCATGAGACTATTAATGCAATAAATAAATAAATGAATGGCCCAAAGCGGAGTACAGGCAGAAGAAATGTGAAGGATCCCACATAGTTTAATGTGATTCGTTATAAAAGAAAATCAGAACTAACGTTGCATTGAAAGGCAAAAAATAAAAATGCCGGGAATCAAGGAACATACAAAATCATATGCTTGCTTCTGCACTGTCCGGCTAGAGTGCAAGGCAAGGGAAAAAATCCCTTTAAAAACGTGACTTCCAGTCTTTCAAGCCATTTCAAAGCAGAGTCAGCCGTGTGATCTTGGAACAGAGGCCAGCAAGAAAGGGGAAGTCTAACCCACACTTTTGCAAGCTGGCAGCAAAGAACGTGCCTCCTGCCTAGAAACGCACTGTGCCCCTGCAGCATGAAATCTTCTTGTGTCTAGCACCCTCTCAACGAACAGAAACCGTTAGTTGTTGTCCCATCTATTACTAATAAATTTCCCCCCTAAAATCCACTGGTGAGGATTGGGACAGACAGTAATGTTCATTGCACCAAATTGCCTCCAGAGGAGACAGTCGCCTCGCGCTAGATTTTGACCTTGACGCCCTGCCGGTGGTAAGGTATTAAGCTAGCAGATAGGGCCTGTGACCAGAAGGTTGCTGCTGCTGGAGACACCTTCCAGAACAAAGTAAGTTTGAAGACTTTGGTGGTTGTAATTGGGAAGAGGCGAGTGAACCAAGAGACTTTGTGGTCTGGCGATTTCCCATCCTTTGGCTGAAGGAGTTGTCAGTGTTCCCTGAAGCAGCATGCTAATGACTTCCTCCTGCATAATAATGGGCAGCTCTCCAGCTATACTCCAAGCAGCAGAAGACAACCCCTTTTGTTTGCTTCTCGCCTTTTTAACAGGCAATTTGGAGGCAGTCCGTTCCGACGCTTGCTCTCCACGGCTGGCCTGCGCATGCACACGTGTAGTTTGTACACTCAGAGCCTCGCTACAAGTGACATTTTACACGTGAAGGATAAAGGATCGTTTTCGCAAGTCTTTCTGGGAACTGAAGTTCCTCTCCCCCACCCCTTTTCCTTTTATTCCTTCCCCTCGCTGCCTGAAGAGACAGAGAAAGCCTGCGGCAACAGCAACTTTTGCAAATCGTTCCGCCAGTCACAAGCCTGCTCTCAATGATCTTTGGGGCAGGCAGCTGCAACTTTCTCAGCTTTTTCGGGAGCATTCCCCCCCCCCCAGCAAGACGATTTGCAAAAGCTGATGTTGCCATAGGCTCTCTCTGTCTCTTCAGGCAGCGAGGGGAAGGAACAGAAGGAAAAGGGGTGGGGGAGAGGAACTTCAGTTCCCAGAAAGACTTGTGAAAATGATCCTTTATCCTTCACGTGTAAAATGTCACTTGTAGCGAGGCTCTTAGTCTAAAATTCATCACAGTGTGCTCCTCACTGAAAAGGAGCTGCAGTATCCAACCTCTGTTTACTTACTTGTTTTCTCAGGCAGAGTCTCTGTGTGTTTATAACATCCCTGAATTCTCCCCTGCCTATCCCCAAAGACTAAGTTTGTTTTAAACTTGTAAGGTATGTGTTAATGGTAACCAACAGTGAGATCCCATCTGACTGTGTTGTGGCTTTCCCAAACATGGATTTGGATAGGCAGCAACTTAGAAGGCATTTGGGGGTGATAGTAAGCAAGGTTCTGTATCCAATCTTCTATCCAGGACTGAATTAAAGGGCCTCTATTTCTGTCCCAGTATAGAACCTAGCCTTTATTTATTCTGTGAATGGGAGTCCTTTATGCTAACAGGTACCAGACTCACATCAAGGTGGTATTGAAATGTCCATTCTTGTGCCATGTCAAATGCGTAACTATTTCAGTGTTTCTTTTGAAATGTCCAAATGTCACTACTGCAACTTTTCTCACCATCGAAGGGCCCGGTGCTCATTGGCAGTTCTCAAGGTGGTGTCAATATTGAAGATGTTGCTGCTGAGAACCCTGACGCAATCGTTAAGGAACCTGTTGACATTGTGGAAGGCATCAAGAAGGAGCAAGCTGTCAAGGTACTGAAAAGCGTGCCAGTTTGGTGTAGTGGTTAAGAGCGGTGGGACTCTAATCTGGAGAGCTGGGTTTGATTCCCCACTCCTCCGCTTGAAGCCAGCTGGGTGACCTTGGGTCACAGCTCTTATAGAGCTTTCTCAGCCCTACCCACCTCACAGGGTGATTGTTGTGGGGATAATAAAGGCATACTTTGTAACCCACTCTGAGTGGGCATTAAGTTGTCCTGAAGGGGCGGTATATAAATCGAATGTTCTTGATAACGCTAAACCAAACCAAGAGTATAAGCAGGCATGTGTTCACACCAAACTGTATATGCTCCAGGAACATGATAGGTGGAGACATGCAGAACTGGAAAGTGACCGACCCTGTGCGGTGGTCTTTTTCTTTTCAACAGCATTCCTTCCTTCGCAAGCCTCAGCAGGTTAGCCTGCATCAGCCATATGGTGATATGACAGAACAAGCGAAATGCGAATGGAGTGTTCAAAGGGGACCTGCAACAAAGCGTTGCCAAGTGTTGCACAATCCCGCATATGTTTTAATCCGTGTTCAGTGGAGCTTACTCCCAATTAATTATGCATCAGGTTGAGAAAGCAGCTGTCCTGTCAGACCTTGATCTTCAGAGGAGCTCTCTTAAAGGAACGTGTTTCCCCTTAGGGCTGCTTTTGTGTCAAGAGCTGCTCCTTGCTCCCTCCCCTTAGCCCTTTGGGGAGCTGTCCCTTTAAAATCACTCAGATGAGGCATGGGGCTTTTGGAAGTTTGGGCTGATGCAACAGGTGCCCTCCAGATGCCTGAATCAAAAGCAGTCAGACTGAATACGCGGCTTAGAACCCTTTAGCACTACTCAGCTCAAAATCAGGGCTTGAAGTCAAACATCCCCGATCTTCCACTAAGCAGTGTTACGGAGTTTTAACCCCCCGCCTTGTCTGCCCATGGCTTCTGCCACTGCTTTTACAGTTGGCACAGGCCAGCTACTTTATTAGCAGATACGGTAACTATTTGAGCATCTCCAGTTTCGTGTGCTGTCGTAGCCTTGTTCATATGTTACAGTGAACACATGAGCAACCAGTTCATATGTGACACAGAATGCACGTACAGCCTGCATGTACATCAGTGTTGTGAGAGCCAGTGCATGTTCCTGTTACAGATGAAACTAGATAAACGTGGGGCTTAAATCTCAAGCTTGGCTATAGTTGTGGTGAATGTATCATGAGAATTACTCATAAGAGTCTGTTCTCCTTTCCCCCCCTGTTCTCAGGTGGCTGAAAAAATGGGATTTCCTGCGAACTTAATAGACGAAGCGGCTGAAAACATGATTAAGATATATAACCTGTTTATTAAATTTGATGCCACTATGGTAGAAATTAACCCCATGGTCGAAGATTCAACAGGAATTGGTAAAGTACCTTCTTATTGGCTGATAATAGTGACTTTGAAAGCGAAATTGTGGGTGCTTGTATAACTAGATATTATCATTCTTCCGGGGCAGAGTTAAACTCTCAGAGAAAATCTCCTTTGAAAAATGTTCTTACAGAGATATGATCAGGTTGTACTCTGGCCTCGAAAGGCAGTTTTATACCACGTATTGTTGTATAAACAACAGAACACTGCTTAGGTCTGCCCGCAATGGCTGTAGATTTCTTGGTTTGTAAAAAAACCTCAATTCTTTGTGACGCGCTAATTGGATGAATGACACGTTGCGCTTGCAAACCAGGATTCCAAATCCTTGTTCAATCCTGACTTTACTAACAAGAATCAGACTGTAACGCTTTAGTTCACCTGATTTGGCAGCCACAACTGATCGTAGTTTGTCATGTTACCAGGAAGTCTTCTGTCTGCTAGACATACACTTGGCGTAAAAGGCGCACAGAGGATCAAAGGCTCAACTTGCGCCATCTTTCCCTAAACCAGAGGTCTGCAACCGGTGGCTCGGTATGGAGCCAAATATGGCTGTTTAGAAAACAAAAATGAAATCTTTACAATGTATTGGAGGTGTAAGTGGGATGTTAGAATAACCAGTACGTGAAGGGAATGGCAGGCAAAGGTTTTGCAGGGCCTCAAGGGCTTCTTAGAGATGCTTTCCAGAAAGGGAAAGGATAGAGGCGGATGCTTGCCAGGAAATCAAGTACGAACCATGGACAGATTTATGCCAGAAAACTAAAACAACTGTGCTTCTGTGTTCATTATTTACTGTGAGAACCCATGTGTGCCACATCCTCATAAAGAGCTAACAACAACCAGTGCAGAAGCTTTATGGATTATTAATTAACGTGACGATGATCAGTAATGTTTAAGTTGTGTAATTTCAGTTCTGCAAATGGGCTTTAATTTAAAACTTTATTTTTATTTATTTAAATGGGCTCTCTGTTGATCTCTCCCTCTGAATGTTGACAGGGTTTGGCTGTTTAATTGTAAAATGTTGCCGATCCCTACCCTAGATTTTGCTTCAGACCTAATTTAGATGTCAGTCTTAAAGAACACTTAGTCAAATCAATGTCCCTTTCCCAATCTTGATCCTTGAAGATTGCCTTTTCTTTTCACTATGTGTGTGGCCTATGAATATGGGCAGGCATATGATATGGAGGAATTCACCTGATCCCTGTTAAATGAGAGCACTTGAGCACATTACCACCAAATATCTAAAAATGTACAGGAAGAAATTTAGTTGGCCTGTGCTGCAGAATTGTGTTGCTTGTGTAGCAAGTGAGAAAGATGCCATTCTTTAATTTTCTTCCCATCGTGCATAACCCAGAAAGGTTTTAGCCTGGCCAAACTCCTGATATGCTAGCTTTCTGCTTGCAGGGGTTTTTAAAAAACTGTTTAATTCGTTCCTCTGCTGTCTGAAATGACAGTCCTTTCTCCCTTCTCATTTGGCCCCTTACTGGAAGAAAAGATCTCATATTGACTTGTGCGGTGCTGCCATTAGCTGCTTCGTGAAGTCCCATGGGGTGCCGCCACTCGATGGCTCCTTATCAACACACATGGAAGTAATGACGTCATAATTTAGATTCTCCTTCCAGAACATAATTGAGTTCCTTCAGCTCTAAAAATTAACCAACCTATAGTTTAAGGAAGGCAGCGTAGAACAGTACAAATAAGCCAGATTTTTCTTTCCTTAGTAGAAGAAAGAATGATTATTCTTAATGCTGGAGTCTAAAACTTGGTTTGTTTGCCTTCCAAGTGATGTGTATGGACGCAAAGATAAATTTTGATAGCAATTCGGCTTATCGTCAGCAGAAAATCTTCGGCTTGCAGGACTGGACCCAGGAGGACGTGAGAGACAGGGATGCGGCCAAGGCGGATCTCAACTACATCGGGTTGGACGGCAACATCGGCTGTCTGGGTATGTAGGCTGGGGGCAGCGAAGTGGAGAGCTCGAAGAGTGCGGATGCCCGGGAGACTGATTCTCAGTGTCTCTCTCTCCTCCAGGGAGACTGATTCTCAGTGTCTCTCTCTCCTCCCAGGAGACTGATTCTCAGAGTTCTCTCTGTCTCTCTCTCCTCCCCCCCCCACTTTCAGTGAATGGGGCTGGTCTGGCAATGGCCACAATGGATATAATTAAGCTCCATGGAGGCACTCCAGCAAATTTCCTTGATGTTGGAGGCGGTGCTACAGCACAGCAAGTGACAGAGGCCTTTAGACTTATCAATTCTGATAAAAAGGTAAGAACACCCTTGCTATACAAAGGCCACCCTCCATGTAACTTCGAACGTATGCCTTTGGGGCATTTGTGGGCTGAAAGGCAGGACAAGGGGATATGTTGGTATGTAAATCTGGGGGCAACACATGCATATTGGCTGTTGAAAGCTTTCAGTTAAGGGTTTGCAGCAAAAAAATCTAGATCTGGGTTTCAGGGAAACAAAAAAAATTGGTGCAGAGGAGTTAGCCGTGTTAGTCTGTGGTAGCAAAATCAAAAAGAGTCCAGTAGCACCTTTAAGACTAACCAATTTTATTGTAGCATAAGCTTTCGAGAATCAAGTTCTCTTCGTCAGATGCATGGTACAGAAATCTGGATAAGATTCTCTAATCCTGTCTGGCAAGATTAGAAAATCCCAGATTTATTTGGTCATTATTTTTTATGGGGAAACCTATTTGGGGGCTGTCTGGGGAGCTGGGGTGGTCATTTTTAAAGAAAGCACCAAATTTGCAGGGAACCTGCTGCTTACTGTCCTCTAAAGAATGCCCAAGTTTCAAGAAGATTGGACCTCAGAGTCCAGTTTTATGGGCACCTGAACAGGATGCCCCCAGCACCTCTCCAATGTATCTTATGGGGGGAGGTCAAAACTGACTCCCACTGCAGAAAGACACTGGGGCAAGGCTGCTACGGCCAAGGCACGCTCCCAAATGCAAGTTCGTCCCAGAGAAATTCCAACAGAACAAAACTGAAGCCAGGTAATGGATGGAATTTCCCCAGAACCAAAGTGATGGGAGTCCCCCAAGGAAGTCCAGAGTTGTTATGCAGAGGAAGGCAATGGCAAACCTTCTCTTCTCTTGCCTTGAAAACCCCATCAGGTGGGACTTCATGGGGTCAAAATGAGTCGGTTGTGACTCAACAACATCTATTCTGTTGTTGCATTCATACTCATACATTAAAGGGAGAGGAATCTGATATCCTTCCAACGAAGAGAATATTTCATTATTTCGCCCCCACCCCACCCCTACTCTTCTGCACAGGATCAGGAGATTGACAGTATGTTAGGGAGGTGGAGGTACTATTATTTTGTTGTCACTGGCTAGTCCATCTATCATCAGCCAAAGCAGTGATTAGGACCAGTCTCCTGCTTTTTCACTGAACCATTATGACTTACCATATTATTTTCATCTTAACATTACTGTTTACTTGGCTGAGCTTTTCGGGATTTGTGCATGCAGAGGTATGCATGGCTTTGCTTCTCCTGCTGCGACACTGTTCCTTGAATGAGCAGTTATTTGCTGCAGACAGTGGGATTGTGCCCTCCATGTACATGAAGAATGGCGCACATGTTCACGCATGAATGAAACTTGGATTTTGAGCACAGACCTAATAGAACCCCTTCTGGCACTACCAGTCACATTCCTATGGCACTGTCACCTGTGCATATGGAGAACCAGTTTGGGGTAGTGATTAAGAGCAGCAGGACTCTAATCTGGAGAGCCAGGTTTGATTCCCCACTCCTCCACTTGAAGCCAGCTGGGTGACCTTGGGTCAGTCACAGCTCTCTCAGCGCTCTCTCAGCCCCACCTCCCTCAATAACATACTTTGTAAACCGCTCTGCGTGTGCATTAAGTTGTCCTGGAGGGGTGGTATATAAATCTTCTATTATTATTAATTATTAATTATTAATTATTAATTATTAAATGGAAAATGTCACTTTGGCACTCCTGGCTTCCAAAGTTGAAAAAGAGACACCCCACCTCCCCCCACCCCCCAAACACATAGCCAGTTCTTGTTTCAAAAAATTTAAAATCATTTGCATGTCTTCAGCTCTTGCCTGTTCTGTTGCCCGGTGTATCTAGGCACCCAGTGCCAAGCAGATTCTCAGTCATTTATTATTGCAGCAAAAGCCGGTAAAACAAAACCAATCTGAAATAAAAGATAAGTTATCACATCAGGGCATAGCAATAAGATCAGAACATTAATGAGAGAAAAAATAATACAATAAAAACAATGAAGATAAAAAAGATTTTAAAAAATTGCAAAAGCAATTACACCATATTTTCAGCTCAAAGGAGTCTGCATTTCCTAATGGCTAAAGAACAAAACCTGGCCACGGCATAAGTCACTGAGCTCTGAGTGTCTTCTAAAAGGAAATTGCACAAGATTTCTGGTCTGAAGTCGAGATAGGACTGCAGGGGATTGAAATCAGACAAGAGAGGCAATATAAGGCAAACCTGTTCCTCTTGATAAGAGAATAAGAGGACATGAGTGATGGATTCCACCATGTTGGTCATGCATGGGCATAGGCGTTCATGCATTGGCACATGAGCAAATTTACCCTGCAATATGGCAGAAGGAAGTGCCTCAAATCGGGCTCTGGAGAATGCCGATCTGTAAGGCTCATGAGTGATGTTGGAAAGGTAAGAAGAGGCAGTAAAATTGGGGCTGGATTTATTTGAAGTTCTTGGGCAGCGGATTCTCAAAAGATGACCGTTATGAGGAGATTCCATTCCTGAGGAGGCAGTTGAGGGGTAGTTCTGAGGACGTAGTAGTTGACAGTTGAGTTGGATCTCTCAAGACCACTCCTTTCCCCTAGAGACTGACCCAATTCTTCCTACGCTTTGTGTGTGAGAGAGAGAATGAGACAACTTAAGAATCTGGGTACATTTTGCCTTGAGTTGAGGCCTGCTGTGCATGACGGCTTATAAAAAGGGGCATGTTAACTGTCATGGTTTTTTGGAACTGCAGGGGGTCTTTGTCAAACAAAGAAATTATCCTTTTTATTAGCAGGAAAAGAATAGAAGACTCTTCTTTGCTTTTCATTAATCTCCTGTTCCTGTGTCATCTTTCTCTACACAGGTACAAGCTATTCTAGTAAATATTTTTGGAGGGATTATGCGATGTGATGTGATTGCGCAAGGTATAATTGTGGCGGTGAAAGATTTGGAGCTAAGAATACCTATTGTTGTACGGTTACAAGGTGAGCCCACCCTATTCATTTGCTCAGTCTGAGGGATTCCTTTACTCTTGCTTTCTCATTGATCTATACAGAAAAAAAATGTCTTTGATGTTGCTTTTCTGAGGAATTTTATGGGTGAAATAAACCTTCAGAAGACAGTTCATGAGTACACCCTATTGTACAATCTTTGGCCAATGAAGAGAGAATCTTTATTGTTTTATGTCCATTTTAGTTGGTCTCACATGTTAGATTTTGCTTGGACTCAAAACCTGAGAGAGCCAGCGTGGTGTAGTGGTTAGAGTGTCTGAGAGGCCCAGGTTCGAATCCCCACTCTGCCATGGAAGCTTATTGGTTGACCTTGGGCCAGTTACACACTCAGTGTAATCTACCTCGCAGGGTGGTTTGTGAGGATAAAATGGAGGAGTGGAGAAAGATGGAAGCCGCTTTGCGTACCCATTGGGGTTAAAGGTGGAGTATAAATGAAGTAAAATAAAAAAATCTTACTGTCTTAAGCCATATTTTCTTCCGAGAGAACAATGGTGCTGGTCATTTACCCATTTTTAATTGAAAAAGGAAACATAGAAATATACAAAAAGAGTAAGCTTGTATATAAAAAACGCATGCCTATAAAAGACCAGTTCCTTTTACAAGGTTATATAGCCTCATAGTCCTCAGTCCTTATTTAAAAAACAAATCTAAGAAGTTTCATCTAAGTAACACATCAACAGTTGCTCTGTATACAATAACATTTCTTCTCTAGCAACAGTAGGTAGGCTAATATGATTCTAATATGGTATGATTCCAATATAATATAAAGGGCGACCAGATTTTCATGTAGTTTTCAGCTGACCAGAGGTTCTGTGACTGCATATTTATAAGTTGTGATTTTTATTCCTAATCATGACAAAATCATGATAACCACCCTGGCTGCGTTGGCATTTTTTGCTCCTTGCAGCATTGTGCCAAAGTTGTTCTAGCTGCAACAGTCAGATGTTTCATCAAAATCGTATGTTTTGTCCTAATTTTTGGAGGATCCACACACAAAAGATAGATCATTGGAGCTGGGCTATAGCTCACAGTGCTTGCAATTTCTTTATACACCATCTTCCAGAATCTTTGAACCGAATCACAATCCCACCACAAATGGAAAAAGTCCCCTTGTTTCCCTGCTCTTTGAACATAACTCCAAGCCCCCTGAACTTTTGGTAAAATACCAAAGAGAATACGTTTTATAACAATTCTGTCTGGTGGGCTTCTTGAATCAAGATTTCTGCTTGCAGCAGTCACTTGCCCTCTTCTGCCTGAGTCTGTCTACATGTGGGGGCTTCCTCCTTAGTTGAGTTGAAGGCCATTGCTGTCATCCAGCCACCCGAGGGGAGATTATAGAGATTTTAGTTTGACCCTAAATGAATGACAGTCATAAGAGTGACTGATCGAAAACTCCACTCATGGCCAAGGCATGGTCTCCTGGGCAACATAATTCTCATCCCAGTCCTAAAATATGTCTGTGTGTGACTTGTCCTCTGTTTGTGAGAAAAGAGGTGTGTGGCAGCTGTTTTGCTTTAAGTATGTGCTCCTATGTACTACCTGTTGCTTTAAATATGACTCTGCTGGATAGTTCTATGCTGTCCAATGTCAGTCCTAGAATCGCTTATTCTCTGTTTCAGCATTTCTTCAGCTCCGTATCAGATTTTGCTATGCCTTTGTAAACTTGCATTTATTTAACCTATGGCATTGTTTATTGAAACGTCCTTAATATGGACTGTGCCAATCTCACTCTATGTGATCTGCCTTGAGTCTCAGTGAGAAAGGCAGACTGTAAATGACAAAGAAATAAATGCAATTTGTCAAGGCCACACAGTGATGTCTGTGCCATGCCTAGCCAAGAAGAGTCAGTGCTTCTCCAGAATTATTTCCTATATTTTGAGTGAAGTTTAGCATATAACATTGTCAGGCAGAACCTTGGAATCCTAATGTGTGAAATCTAACTTTGCAGGTACCCGAGTGGATGATGCCAAAGCTTTAATAACAGACAGCGGTCTAAAAATCCTGGCCTGTGATGATTTGGACGAAGCTGCTAAAATGGTGAGCTCAGAAGCTCTTGAAAAAGTTTTTTGCCGTGGCTTCCTTGTGTGTGTGTGTGTGTGTGTGTGTAGTGCATTAACAAGTAGTTGTTCATTTTTTTCAACATCGTGTCTCCAGCTAACTTAGAGCAGAGAAAAACTTGGTGCTACACCTCTGAAGATGCCAGCCACAGCTGCTGGCGAAACGTCAGGAACTACAATGCCAAGACCACGACAATACTCTACGCTATTAAGGACTCTGCTCCTTCTTCAGTTTGAGTGACTATGTGTATGTGCACTTATTAGGATCCGAGAGAGTGCATTTTTTCCCGTTCTGGGTGGTTCCTCACTTTTCCAGGGTTCTTCAAAGTTCGAAAGTGGTCAGAGCCCTTAAAAGACTGTCATATCCCTGTCAGTAGGGGAAAGAATAGTGAACTGAGGTAAAATAATGCCAGCTGTTTGAGCTCCTAACACTTCAGTTTCCCTCCTTGCTGTTCTCCATTTTTGTTTCTTTAACTGGCACTCAATTGCTTGTCAGGGATAATGAAATCCTTTAGTTTTTTCAGTAGACATGTTCATAGAGTCCTCTTGTATATTTACAGACGAATATTATTCTATGTATTTGTTGTTGGGATGTGCAAGAAAGCCTGTTTTTTGCCTGCAGGTGGCCCTATTTCACTGCCCTGCACAACACCATTATGTTTGCTGTTAGAGAATTGATGTGGTGTCTATTGAAAGCATTTCTAATAAGTAGGAAAACGCAATAGGTTTTTTAGAAAGATTGTTTTATCCAGAAACTGAACTATGCTTCAGTCTGGGTAATCAAGGCCCTAGGTTTGACACCTAGTAGATTTACCAGGAACTGTGACATACATTAATTTACAATTAAATGTTTTATTTGTCTGAAATATCTGGAGTATATGGCCAAGGAGGTATTGCCGGTAGCCATGTAAGATCTTATGGAGATGATCCTCACCGGTTGATGAAAGCTCTTGCCGTCATGAATATGTTACAGCAGACTAGCTCAGCTGCCTTTTGGGGGGCTTGTTATTAATTGTCACTCTTACGGGGAGGTCTACTCGCAGCAGGTCACATTGGTCCCTACTGCTGATTCCTGAAGGAACCAACCAGTGATTTGCTTTTATAGACTTGCCTTGTGAATGATCCTTGTTTAGTTGAAGATGTTCATGATATTTATTTTAAGATAATAATATAAAGTTGCTCCTGCTTGTGTTTGTCTTTTAGGTTGTGAAACTCTCCGAAATAGTAACCTTAGCGAAACAAGCTCAGGTGGATGTTAAGTTCCAGTTGCCGATTTGATGGAGCGGACTGGAGTTCTCCGATACTGTTCTGTTCTCTTTTCCCTCCCCCTTCCCTTTATATATGTGTGTCTGTGTGGAGGTTTTAATTACTTGACATTTTCTGGTCCTTACCTTATTCAAAATGCTTACCATTCGTATAATAAAACTATTGCATTGGTAAGATCTGCTCTTAATCGCCTGCCTCTCCAGTTCACAGCTACAGAAACAGTTACTCTCCAGATGCTTGTTTATTGTCCGAAGGAGCTTGAAGCTGAAAATGTATTTCTTCCCAAATAAAAATCTGAAGTCCAAAGGATTTTTTTATTTGTCCCAGTAATGGCTAGATTTGCTAGCGCCTCTATAGAGCAGCCCACAGTTTGGTGTTCACGGGCTATTTGAAAACTGTTCATGAACCTTAAAGAATACTACTGATTTAGTAGTGGAGGAATGTATTGAAACGGCATTGTATATTGAAAATATTTATGTTCTGCAGTACAATGAAGTTGAGCACGTCACTTGCTATTTATGAACAATGTATGTCTTTGCTCCTTGGGTTGGATCCAAGACTGTGTTGTGTGACCAGAAGGTCCTTCTGAAGAGCGGCTTTTCAGGGGATGGAAGAAGCAGCAAAAACTCTGTTCTACGAGCTGAGTGGTTCTGTCTGTCCTTTGGATCCACCCCCAAACGTTTTGGAAGCAAAAATGATTTGAGCAGTGAAATTGAATCACTACAAAACGTACTGTAGCACTTACGTCTTCATGATTTCTGGTACATTTAAAAGTACTAGTATGTAGTTTTGTACATGAACAAAGAAAGCTTATTTCTTTAGTGCTGGAGCAGATGTACTAAACCTCTTCTTAAAGCAGTTAATAAAATGTCTTTAAAAAATCAGCAGTGTTCTCTTTATTTCATCACTTTGATTTTCAAATTAAAATGTAAATTAAGCATAGCTATGTAATTGATTGTGAGAATGAATAGACTGGTAACGTTTCTTTAATGCAGTAATCTTAGCAATTGTTCAGAGTATACAAAGTGAATTGCATGCCTTCTCAGTAAAGGCTTTATCACAGAAAAGTAGTTCTTCTATGTAAACAAGTTGCTGCCCAGTATAGTAAAACAGGTATGGATATTATCCTGTTATGAAAAAAAGTTCTAGAAAAATCCTGCAGGTTGGATCCTTCTAATCCATATACCCCTAATTGGCAGTGGGACTTCTGCGAGAGGATACAAGGGAACTTTGTTTCAGAGAAATTGGCAGCTGTACTTTCTCATTTAAAAATTGTAAAATCTCCAAAATGAAGTAAGTCTCTTCAAAATGAAGTAAGTTATCATCATCATCATCATCATTACACGGAACACAATCAGTGATAAAGATCACGTTATCATTGATTGGCCTTGCTAAGCTGATACAAGTTTCCACCAGAGACCTAAGTATCAGCCAGGTATTGGTGTAATATGTACGCTGTTCTAAGTAGCGCCGTCTTTTGCAGCTCTGTAGGTGCTATGTCAGAAAGCTGCAGTTTTTCCATACAAGTTGCAAATTTTTTCAAAATAGTTCCCAGTGCCCTGATGACAATGGGAATACTGTTGTATTCTTCATCCATCAACAAAGAAGAGATGGAGGATGATGGATTATTAATTAATTAATTAACTTTATAGCCCACCCTCCCCATGAGCGGGTTCAGGGCGGGTTACAGTGATAAGTAGGAATATAAAAGATAAAAACACTAAAATCATGCATCTATGGATATAACAGCCTATAATCAGGCTCAACGAACATAAATTTCAGTATCCCGGATGGGCCCCCTTTACCTTTCCTGCACACCATATAAGAAAGGTGGAGGTGTGGGTTGGTATCTATAACTACTTGTGGGTGGGGGGCAGATGATCATCTGCCCCCCCTCCTAGTAGGAACTACTAGTATGCAACAGCTACTGTATGATGGTCATTGGGTCAGAGGACAAGGAAGTGGAAGGTTGGTGTAGGGATAATGGGTTTTTGAAGAGAGGATAGCCTTCCATTTAAGACAACATTAGAAAGGAGGCACACAAGTTGAGAGAGCTCACTGCAATTGGGGTTTTCTGTATGCATTTCCAGCTGCAGGACCTGCTTTGGTCATGTGCTCTGTTGCCATATTCTGGTGGTGGCAGCAGTGGGGGCGGGGGCGGGATCCAGTTTAGAATCAACGCCTGTGAACTGCCTACCCAATCAGTGCTTTTTCATGATGGTTTTATTGCTCTAATTTAAATTAAGTTATTGCTCTAATTTAAGAGACCCAGTTTGGTAGTGGTTCAGAGTGTGGGACTCTAATCTGGAGAGCCGGGTTTGATTCCCCACTCCTCCACTTGAAGCCAGCTGGGTGACCTTGGGTCAGTCACAGCTCTTCCAGAGCTCTCTTAGCCCCACCTACCTCGCAGGGTGTTTTGTTGTTTTAGTTTAGTTTAGTTTAGTTTATTCGGTGTTTAACCCGCCCTCCCCACAAGTGGGCTCAGGACGGGGTATAACAGTAATAAAATACAATAAAATACATAGCAGATTATACAATAAAATTCAGCAATTAAAAAACCTGATATAGTTGGCTACAGAATCCTGCCCCAAGCATAAAAAGAGGAGGTAGACACCATGAGCTGTACTCGAATATCAGAGACCAGTTGTGGGGATAACAATGACATACTTTGTAAACCGCTCAGAGTGGGTGTTAAGTCATCCTGAAGGGTGGTATATAAATCAAATGTTGTGTGTGTGTTATGTGCCGTCAAGTCGCTTCTGACCTTTGGCAAGCCTATGAATGAAAGACCTCCAAAATGCCCTATCATTAACAGACTTGCTTAGATCATGCAAACTGGAGGACATGGATTCCTTTATTGAGTCAAGCCCAACTCGTTTTTAAGTCATCCTCTTTTCCTACTGCCTTCCACTTTTCCTAGCATTATTGACTTTTCCAGAGAATCTTGTCTTCTCGTGATGTGACCAAAGTACGATAGCCTCAGATTTGATCTTGTACCCACTTATTTGTCTTTTTGGCCGTCCATGGTATCCGCGCAACTCTCCTCCAGCACCACATTTCCAATGAATCAATTTTCTTCCTGTCAACTTTCTTCACCGTCCAAATTTCACATCCATACATAGTAATAGTACATAGTAGCCTATGTACACATACATAGGTTGTATAGAAGGCTCTTAGAAACCTGTGCTACTGCCAATTGTATGCTTTTTAAACTAGGAGTTTTTGAGGCTGAGGCTGAGGTCGTGGCATAAAAAACATTGCATACGAATTAAATTGTGAGAAATTTCTGCTGATTCCTATAGGCTGGGGTTATTTCGTAGAAAAAGAGCTGGAGGAACTCAGCATAACATTAGCATAACTCATTAGCATATGCCACGCTCCTTGCCATCACAGAAGTGTGTCATTAGCTTAACTGATTTGCATATGCCACACCCCCTGATATCACCTATCCTGGCTGTATTGGACCCAATCCTGGCCATTCAGGGCCAAAATTGGGCCCAAAATGGCAAAAAGTGGCTGAAAAGTGGCCCAAAATGCAGGATCGGGCTGTTGCTGATTGGGAGAGTCTCCCAGCATTCCTTTAAGGAAAAGACATCTTTTTCTTAAGTGAAAGATAGCAAACCCCCAGCATAGACTTTATCCCCCCATTCTGCTATTTGATGTCAGTATGTTGAACACGAACTTGTGCCTTGAATGTCTCTCTAGCCAATCATGATAGACACACATGGAGTCCTGTAGATGAAGCAATATGTAATTGTTTATTAAACAATGGAGGAACGATGGCTACACAGGGTGTAAAAGGTCTCCTTGTGCTTAACGCTCATCAGAGCTACAATAGCAGTGCAAAACAATTAATACCTTTTGGTTAATTATAATATTTGTTAGTCTATTGGCTCAGAAAACACAGTGGCCACCACATTGGCTTGAGGTCAGCCACCTACAGATGTCCAGGGGCATCCTTATTGGAAGAAACAACTTAGGTCAATAACAGAATTATAATATTACCCGATACTCATTTCTTATCTCAAATGACCTTGGCTTATCTCTAGAATGGGTACATCTTACTTGCTTTCTCAAACATCTCTTTCATAGACTTTTTCATTCATGCCCATTCCTTTGGTCAATGTAACATTTAGCAATCTTAGTCAAGGTGCCCCTCTGTCGCTTCTTGCAACCTTGGGGGTTTGATTCAGAGTTGCTTTCTCTGGATCTCGTGGGAGGGGAGTGATCTTCCCTCTTCTGGAATCTCCTGTTAGCCTTGGACAGTTCCGTTGCTCTAACCAACCTACAGCTAAATTCTTCTTTCTTTCAGCAACATAGGGGCGGATTCTGCACGGCTTACCTGAAGCCAGGACGTTGCAGAACATGCCGGGAAAAATGCAGAAGATTGCGTTTTCTCACTTGAGAAAACGCGATCGTCCGCGTTTTTTCTGGCATGTTCTGAAACATCCCGGCTTCAGGTAAGCCGTGTGGAATCGGCCAGTTTCTATCTCCTTCTACAGGCTTCTATTGCTACATTTTGCATAGACAGTTCTACAAATTGGTTTCTGTATTAAAATCGTACAGCAGATGCATGTGACAGGTGCATCTCTACCATATAGCATGCATTGCACTGTTAATCCTCAGTTCCCACAGTGATTAACATTTTTAACATACATTCTTCTTTGGTCATTTTTTTCAAGTTTCATTTTCTTGCAAGTTGTGTTATAACTATTACAATAGCTCCTGAGAATAGTAAAAGTGCATAATACTGAAAGGCAGAGAAAAGGTATAGAAAATCTTTCATTAAATCCACATCCTACAAGTATGCACCTGTCTGAACCGTAGCTGGTGTGATGTAAGACACTGTTATACTAAGAAAAAAAATACATCTTCCTTGATTCATATACTTGAGAGCAGGGTTAATGCTGGAAACTTGAGGATACGCCACATGCCTGAAGGTTTTTGTATTCATCTGGCTTGGTGGATGCATCTGCTCAGCTGGCTCCTTACCAGGTGACCTTTCAGAAAGAGCACAGCCCTCCCCCACCACTTCATTACCTTAGAAAGGAGCTGGCTCAGATGCTTGGATTCTAATTGGCCTCTAGGGCAGAACCCTTCATTGATCCGCCAGCTGCCACAGCTGGAGAAGCGCCCTCCCCCAAGAGGAGCAACGGAACCTGCACAACGGAGATCTTCGCCGCCAGTGTTGAGCCTGTGCTTATGGATGCTCTCCGGGAGGGAGAAGTTCATCTTCTGCCTAACCTGTCAGCTGGCACTCTCCAATGATGTCTGAATTAAGGAGCAATAAGAATGCCTTTTCTTGAGCTGCCAATGAGTGATTGAATGGTTCATAAATGTAATTTAAGGGGATTACAATGAAACGTGGCCTGCATTAATGGACCATGTCATGAACATTAAAGCAGACGTGGGAAGAATACCTTTCCCGGCTTTGACGAGCTGCCTAGTCCCCAGGAGGGGATGATTTCAAGGAGAGGGTGGGTACATGGGCCCGTAGGGGAGTGAAATGGGCTAGCTAGGTGGGAATGGAGGTAGGATGAGTGAGGATGGTGGAGTAGATAAGGTATGTGAAGTAGGGAGGGGTGAGAAGATATAGGGGAGTCAGTGAGGCAGGAAGGGAGGTGAGGTAAGAGAAAGTACAGGGCTGAGGTATAAAAGGGAGTGATGAGGTAACTGAGTGGTGAAGAAGGCGGATAAAATGAGGAGGGTTATAGCTATGTGAAGTAGGCAATGACAAAATATAGGGAGGGATGTTGGATGACAGACAGGAGAGGAGGTGACTAGGTCAGTGAGACCTAGGAAGTGATCCTAGTAAGTGTCACTTCTGTGTTGGGAAATTCCTGGAGATTTGGGGGTTGGAGCCTGGGGAGGGCAAGGTATGGGAAAGGGAGGGAACTCAGCTGGCTGAAATGCCATAGAGTCTACCTTCCAAGGTAGTTATTTTCTCCAAGGGAACTGATCTCTGTCATATAGATATCGGTTTAATCCAGGGAGATTTCCAGGCACCACCTGGAGGTTGAGAACCCTAAATCCTATGCAGAGTTACTTGTCTTAGACTGGAGTTACTGGTAGATGAGTGAGTGAACTATATAGATGAGGCAAGGGAGGTAAATCAGAAGGCGAGGGAGGGAGGAAGAAAACTATAGAGAGGAGAACAAGGAAGACAAATAGCTGAGTTGGGTAGGTAGGTGATGTGGGGAAAGGAAATAGGGTGTGAAGGTAGGTGAAGGGCTGAAGTGGAGAGAATGAGAGGCAAGTAAATCAAGAGTCAGATTCATTGGTGAGTGAGGCGAGGCAGGCAGGTGAGTTAAATGAAGTGGCTATGTGAAGTAGGTAGATGCAGTGAGAGAGGTGGATGACTACAGTTTGATATTTGAATCAGATTTGTGAGAAAGCAGGTCAGTCATGAGTGAATTGGGGGAAGGAGGTGAAATGAATTGGCTATGGAAGTGAGGTGGAGAGGACGGAGACAGGTTTCTAGATTAACGGATACATGTACACACATTTCGGAACCACTACTTCTACCACAGGCGGATGCTTGGCTGAGTCTTCTAACATCTTGTGGAATTTACTGACTTTCTGTGACTAGATCGAACCCCCACCTATGCTGGGCATTTTGTTGGGGCTGTGGCATCAACAATCTGTCTTTAAAAATAAAAAAGTCCTTACTAGTGCTACAAATGATACAGTTAATATTTGACAGAGAGGCCGGAAGAAGCATTGTTCTGGTTGTTAAGATGGCTGTTGGGGTTGTTACATTTCGGGCCTCTAGACTTTGTGTATGGAACTATGTAAATAAAGTCAGTTGAGTTCCTTGGCAAGCAGCTGGGATCAGTTCTTTGTGGAACCTGGAGGGCTCTTCCTAAGTTTATACCACAAGTTCATCTACGGTCTTCAATGCAATCCCACATTGGGAACTGCGCTTGGGCAGGCCAGCCACTCGGAACAGAATTTCTTTAGCTTATAGGCTATTGAGGGAGGGGGCGACCTCCCCCACGACCAGTTTTTCCCAGTGAAATGGTCATGTGATAAGAGAGGTCGCCATTTCTTTCCCCGGTTTTTTTGCTGCCACAAGTAACAGACATCTTTTTTGCTTCTTCAGCATTTGGCTTGATCTAGTTTTACAGTTAAAGAGTTTACAGTTTAAATAGTTAAAGAGTTGAAGAGTTAATAGTTTAGTATTAATAGTACAGTTATTGCATTTATCAGGCTTTCGATGGGAAGTGGAACTGGTGAGTAGAGACGGGCACAAACAGAAAAAAACCCGAACATGATGTTCATTGTTCGTTGCCATCCATGAACAGGGACTCATGAACAACCACGAACATGGCCCTGTTCACGAACATGTTCATGGTTGGCTGTTCATAGGGGCCAGCAGGCTCTCCTCCAGCCATCATCCAAGTTTGGTCAAGATCCCTACTGCACCCAGAAACCTGACCTGAGCAGGCACCAGGAAAGGTACCAATAATAAATAATAGCTTGGCCCCGGAGCCTGGCAGCAGCCCTGGAACCTGAGGGTGGGTAGATCCCTACCACACCACTCCCAGAAACCCTACCTGAGCAGGCAGCAGGAAAGGTACTAATAATAAAAAATGGCTTGGTGCAGAGCCTATAAACAAACATACAAGAGGTATTCCTTGGGAAGGAAACAGTAGAAAAGAAACAAGGTCCCAGGAATGAAAATCAAGTCACTTAAAAGCACCAATACTAGGTATAGAACCAAAACAAGATATAGTTTTTTCTAATCAGTAATCTTCATGTTTACAATCAAAATGAAATATAACAAATGTAACAACATGAAATACAGTCAACATTTCCAACAATCTATATCACAAGTGGTCTATTAATTTTTGAAGGAAAAAAGAATCCTCCAATGAAAGAATGGTAAGAAACTGTCCTTTCTTGTATAAAGGTGCTTTCTTTTTTCTTCTCTTTCAGGTGGAATAACAACTTGAAGCTCCTGAGGGGCTCCCCTGCATTGCCCTCCTTCCACGAGTCTCAGGAGAGAGAGGCAGAAAAGTTCAAAATTAATTGTTCCAAAATTGCTTTAGTGTAAAGCTGCTTTCTCTTTTCTTCTCTTACAGGTAGGTTGTGAAGAATATGGGAAGCTCCCACGGGGCTCCAAAAACTTGCCCTACAAGCGGCCAGCAACAAATAGTCTGCTTGTTTCATACAATATTCATTTCTTCAGGGGCCAGAAAGTGCTCCACCGGAGCAATGAACTTGCTATCAATAAATAACAATGCAACATAATGAGTTTCTTCCTCCTTTTTCACCAGTAATTATTTTTTTTTTTTAATAAATTTTTTATTTTTCATAGCTACAAAACACTACACAAAACTATCACAAGGAAAGGGGAGAGGGAAGGGACAAAGGGGGGGGGTGGAAAAAGAAAAGGGGGGGAATGAACTACAAACACTAAACACTACACTTCAATGTTTCCCTTCATACTGTCAATACAAAAATAGCTCCATAAAATAATGATGGAGTGGTTAATCATACAGAGAATAAACATTTCAAATTCTGGTTAAACTTTCCTCCCCCTTCTAGGTCCCGGACGCAATTCTCTCTGTGCAACTGCTGTTGCGATGCTCTCCTCCTCCCCCCCCCCCCTCCGGCTCCTCCTTTTCTTCGTTCTTGGTGCAGCAGAGTTCTGGGTTTTTATTCTCAAAATCCTTTAGTTGATCTTCTGATAATATCTTATAGGCCTGATCTTTATATCTGAACCATATTCCTTCCGGGAATAACCATTTGTACTTTATTCCATGGTCCCTCAGAAGTGCTACAAACTTTTTATATTTAAAACGCCGTTTCCGGACTAGAAATGGAACGTCCTTCAAAATCTTGACTTTCAAACCCATAAAGTCCAAATCCGCATTGTATGAGTTATATAGGATGGTGTCCCGAATCTTTTTAGATGAAAAGTCAATAATGATCTCACGAGGCAACTGTCGCTTTGTTGCATATTTTGAAGAAGCCCGACGGACCTCCAAAATGGCGCTTTTAACCTCTTCTTTAGTCGTCCTCGCGGGTGTCGCCAGTAATTCCGAGACCAAATCCCACAGATCCTCATTTTCCTCCTCTTTCACGTTTTGGAGACGCAAAATTGTCTGCGTTCGTTCCACCTGTAGCCCGATCAGCTGGTTCTCCACCAACTTCAGGTCCTTTTTTGTAGCCTTCACAAGTGACGCACTTTCCAGAGCAGACTTTTCTGCCCCCCCCGCTGCTGCCTTAATGGTTTTCACCTCGCTTTCAATTAAGCCCACCCTTTGATCAGTTTCGTTCAGCTTGTCAACAAAGGGTTTTATAGCTTCCACCACCGCCCTGCGTACCAACTCTTCGAGCGACTCCCCCTTCTGCAAGGTAGCCGAGATTGACTTACCGAGAGCGGGACTTTGCCTCTTTGCTGCCATTTGGGGGGGGGGGGCGCCAACAAAATTCTGGAACTCAACGAAGGGGAAGAGCGAGTCTTCTTCAGATCAACCTCTCCTTCACAAACGCTTGTAGAACAGAAGGGATTCGCTTGTTTACAGGCTTCCGCCTGTTTCTTTTACTTGCCGTTTCTCGTTGCCCGGCGGCACTCGAGGCGCCGCGCACATCTGCCGGCCTCCATAGGGACAAACGGGCAATTCCCCCCCCGCATTGATTTCGGGGAGTTCTTCCCGCCGCGTCCCGGACCCTGGCTCCCTCCCTGGGAGTCCTGGGGGCTAATCCTTGCGGGTCAGCCGCCCGGTCAGGGTGCCCGGTCGTTTCCTCCCAGACCAGCCGAGAGGAGCGTCCGGCATGGCTGAGAAAACGAAACCGAATCCCTTTTTCACCAGTAATTAAAAGGATTCTTAATTGTAAATTTACTCACCACATAGTCAAAAACATATCTCTCGTGCATAAATTCAGCGCACTCATTCCATTTGTCTAAAGGAAGACCAGCCACAGCTTATCTCAAATGCACTAAGAGGTGAGGTATACTCACCTCTTCTTTATCTGGAGTCCCCCTAGTGGTTGCTTGTGGCTTTAAGTATATTCAAGCTCCAATGTACTCTCCCTGTCTCTCTATCAAAATGCCAACAGCAGCTGTCTCTCCCTCTCCACTGTCTGCAAAGACTAGCCAGAGCTGGGAGCCCCTCCCTCCCCCCTGGTCTTTGCTCTCTTGTAACAAATTTGGAGCTCCACACGTGGAAGGAAGACCTTTCTATCAAGCTAAATTGAGCTTAGATTGGGGTTTCCAGGGCAACAGCAGGAGTTCAGACAGAGTTCAGACAATCCCTGCCTAAGTTGCCAAGGGAATTGATTGCAGGTGCCAGACTGTCTGGCTTGACGAACAGCAACGAACGAGGCTTGCAATGACCACCTGTTTGTTTAGAATGGGGCCTCATGAACAGCTTGTTCTCAAACAGCAGATTGGGCTGTTCGTGGCTTTTTTTGGTTCGTATTGCTGTTCATGCCCATCTCTACTGGTGAGTCACAATTCTTGAATTTGTGCCTCCCTCCCACTCTGTGGCCTGTGTTCTAGAAGACAGAAAGATGGATAAGTCTTTATTCAAGAAATGTGGAGCGTGTGGCACCCAAATGGCTAAGACTAATGGCCACTCGTGCTTGGGAGAAGGACACATTGTGGAAAGATGTAAGCACTGCCAGTTGTTCACCCAAAGGTGAGAAGGGATCGGGCCTCCCAATTGAAAGCCATGCTTTGTGAAACTCAGCAGGGGCAAAACATTGGTTGGAACGGGCTGCTCCAGAGGTTCTTGGATCTAGATGGATTTGGGGGGGAAGGGAATCCTACTGGCAAATTTGGTGGTCCTTTCCAAACCTTGGTTGACCTCTCTAGAATGTACAAATGACTTGGGCAATTGAAAAAAAAATTCCCCCCACCCCTTGCCCTTTTTATTAAAGTATTTTTCAGTTGTTTCAGAGAGAATAAAATGCTCACTTTCTAGCTGATACCACAGTATTCCAGGCTATGGAAAATTTCCAGCACTTGCAACAGAGAAAAAAATAATAAAGCTAGAGAGAAACCAGCATCATCTGCTGAACACTTTTACCCAGCACAGGGTAAGTGCTTGCTTTTATGTTAACTTTAGACTGTGTTTATTTCTGTAGACAGATTGTGTGGGAGAAAGAGAGAAATAAGTTTGTTTTTCGTGGTCCTGCTGCTGACCTCATCTGGTGTGTGAATTTCTCCAGGAACACTCTCCCATAAATCTTTTCCCCTAGTGGTCTGTACTTGCCATTCTGGCAGCTCTCTGCATATAAGTGACAAATTGATTGTGTAGATGGGGAAGCTCCTTGATGTGAATCAGATTGAGCAGTAGCCGCTCTAGAGATCTGTCCAGATGATAGCTTGTGACTCTTCATATGTCACCTGTTACATTTCCCTAGAACTCTTGGGGTATTGGGCATGCTAGCCACAGATGGTGGTAGCTTTCAAGTTGCCTGAAAGTCCATCCAAAACCATCCCAAATGCCACACAAGAAACACAGTTCCCTTGCATGCTGACAGCAAAAGGAAGAGCCTGATAATTTCTGACGTAATAAGGAATCTTCCTATATAAAAGGCGAGCCATACTGGCGACGACTCACCTTTTATCCCTGCGCAGGTGCATTCACACGCCACTCCGTGAGGATGAAAAGTGAGTCTTCAGCAACACAGCTTGCTGAGGAGGCCCCGAGCAGGCCGCTGCCAGTGACAGAAAGGCCCAGCGCAGTGGAGTGGCCAAGGCCCGTGCAGGGACTCCCTGCCACCTCAGGTTGGGTTGCCAGTCCCCGCTCCCACTTTCCACTCCCACTCTCACTTACCTGGCCAATGGGGAAAGGTGGTGGAACACGCCTCTCAGGCATGCTCCCTGGTGGTGCGGTGTACTCTTGTGTGCCACAGCAGGCGAATTTTGGCCCTTTCCAACCCCCCCCCTTGCACTCCCAGACCCACAGCTGCCTGATCTGGCCTGGATTGGGGATGAAGAGTGCAGAAGTGCTTAACCACCCTTTCCACCACCACCACCACGCTCCTGGGCCCTCAGCCGCCTGATCCGACCTGAATTGCAGAAATTATCAGGCTCTTCCTTTTGCTGTCAGCATGCAAGGAAACTGTGTTTCTTGTGTGGCATTTAGGATGGTTTTGGATGGACTTGCAGGCAACTTGAAAGCTACCACCATGAATGGCTTGCATGCCCAGTACCCCAAGAGTTCTAGGGAAATGTAATAGGTGACATATGAAGAGTCACAAGCTATCATCTGGATAGATCTCTAGAGCTGGAAAATGGCTGTTTTGGAGGATGGCCTCGATGGCACTAAACCCCCTGAGATCCCTCGCCTCCCAAAACCCTGCCCTCCCCAGACTCCACCCATTGAGGCCATCCTCCAAAACAGCCATTTTCCAGGGGAACTGGTCTCTGTTGTCTGGAGATCAGTTGTAATTCTGGGAGATCTCCAGCCACCATCTGGAGGCTGACAACACTAGGCTCTCTACCAATCTTTGCCTTCCCCCTCTGGATTTTGAGTGCTGTTGCTGAACAGAATATTGCACTTAGGTCTATTTGGCTTTGAGGTGCTTGACATGTCAATGGTTTTGTTTGCATCTGCTGAGTGAATCAGGGTGCTTGATTTTAGTACACGCAGGGCTTTTTTTCAGCAGGAATGCGGTGGAACGGAGTTCCGGAACCTCTTGAAAATGGTCAAATGGCTGGTGGCCCCGCCCCCTGATCTCCAGACAGAGGGGAGTTTAGATTGCCCTCCGTGCCACCGAGCAGCGCAGAGGGCAATCTAAACTCCCCTCTGTCTGGAGATCAGGGGGTGGGGCCACCAGCCATGTGATCATTTTCTCCGAGGGCAACCCACTGAGTTCCACCACCTCTTCCTAGAAAAAAAACCCTGGGTACACGTAAAATTCTTCAGTCACTGATTGTTGTCTAATTGGTACAATTGAGAACTGCTGCACCATAGTGGTTAAGGGGCTGAGTTGCAAGTCAGCACTCTGCTGGTTTGAATCCCACTAGTACCACAAACTCAGCAGGTGGCCTTGGGTAAGCCACTCCTCTCAGCCCCAGCTTCTCAGCTGTATAGTTGGGGATATTAATAACACTGACTTTATTCTCTGCTCTGAGCGGGCACTAATTTGACTTGAAAAGTGGTATATAAGCACATCATCATCATTATCATCATCAATAATAATAATAATAATAATAAAAATAAAAATAATAAAAATAAAAATAAAAATAATAAACCACCTTGATCTTTGTGTGTATATAGGTCAGTGAAAGAGTGTCCCAGCAGCTAAGATCAGCATCGCAGCCCTGCTTTGTGCACCTGTTTTTGGTGCCTTGACCATGGAATGCCTGGGCCATAAAAATTTGGCTGATACTTCATTTGTTATATCTTGGCAGGCACTGGTGGAGACATTTTGATTAATTTAGGCTTTTCAAACTTGTGTTAATAGATGGTCTGTAAAAAAGTTAATAAACAGCCCTTAGAAACACCTGATTCTGCCCTTGATGGTCCAGGTAGCCTGATTTCGTCAGATTTCAGAAGCTAAGCAGAGTTAGCCCTGGTTAGTATTTGGATGGAAAACAACCAGGGTTTGTTATGCAGAGGCAGGCAATGGTAAACCACTTCTGAACATCTCATACCTTGAAAACCCTACAGGGTTGTCATAAGTTGACACGCAAAAAATTGTTAAACTATTTTGGGCTGAATCCACACACCCGCGGAGCGTCCCGGCGTTGTGCTAAATGTTTGCTAAACACCTGGAAGTGTAGCGTCTTTCTAGCACAATTTCTGAATTGCGCTAGAAAGATGCTACACTTCCGGGTGTTTAGTGAACATTTAGCGCAACGCCGAGACACTCTGTGGGTGTGTGGATTTAGCCCTGGTCTCTGGACAGATTTACTGCTTATGATTGTTCTATTGCTGGAACTTATTTTATTGCTCACAATTGAAGGTGTAATTCTAGAAAAGAAAAGGGAAGCTCCCGTTTGTGAAACTTAGATGGGATTAATGGTCTGGAGATTTTATTGCACTTGCTCTTGTCTATCTGGCTGCCATTATAGATATGTTGCAATTATTTGCTCTTTATTGATGCTGTTATCTTACTGTTATGATATATTGCTGTTCTTTAAAAAATATTTCATAGTTACAGATGTTGGTTTTATGTTGATTTTAATTGTTCTCTGATACTGCTCTTTGATACCTCAGGGATCTATCTGGAGAGGCAGCAAAAAACCTATATAAATAAATAAAGGCCACTAATATAAAATAGATGTGAGTGTCTTCGCATTTCCATTTAGGAATGCTCTATTGGCCTGTACAGTCCTCTGAATACTTTGTCTCTTCTCTGCTTAGGAATTAAAAACAGCTTTGACAAACCACCAAGATGCTTGCAATGTTCTTGAGGAAAGAATCTCATTAAAGGCAGCAGAGAGCTGTGGGACTAACTTAGACATTTTTTTTTATATAAAACAGATGAAAAACCATCGATGCCTGGAGCTTTATTGGATTTTAGATATTCATCTTCTTTTATGATAATTTTTACCTCTGTTTGGGAACTCTGTTGGGATTCCTGTTTTTTTTTAAAAAGGGGCACTTTCTATAAGTAATATTTTATTATTTTGGATTGGCTGATAGGCAGAGAGCTTTGTAATATTCAGCAAACGCTTCATTAACTTTATTTACCGGATTATAGTTTCTGCACTGTTCTTTTTTAATTGAAGGAACCAGCTGTGTTAATTGTCTTTTATATAGGCTCTGTGCCAGCAGTCTTGAGACCTAGTAACCAAAAGCAGAAAAAGTTTGTTTGAAATAAGTTTGTAATGATTTTAAATGTGTGTGTGTGTCTTTAAATATTTGGTGTGGTACTGGTGAAGAGTGGGGGTGAAAGAGAGGGATGAGTGAGTGAGATGATTGGTTGATGACTGAGAGTGTGGGCGGAGTGAACTGCTGTTTCAGTTACTGAGGGGGGAAAATATTCAGTCTGGGCAAAGCAGGCAAGCTGTGTGCAGCCTGAGCACATCTAAGCAGTTCAGAGAGAAATATAACCTGTGTGGAAATCTGAACTCTGTGTGCCTGAGAGAAAACCCATTCATTCTGTCTAAAGCGGGCAAACTGTGTGTGCGCCAGAGAAAGTTTATGAAGATCTGAGTGACTGTGCATATAAAAAGAAACTTTAAGAACAGAACACTTTTTGAAACCATCAAGCTTAAGAAATAATGTGAAACCGATACGCTTCTTGTAAAAATAAAAGTTTATTTTGTTTTTTTTTTAATCCCAGAGTTATTTCTATATTCCATTCCTTTCCTCAGGGCCACATAGTACCACGAAGGAGCCTGACGTTTGGGCACATTATTAAAGGGGAAATTTAAATTATTTTGGAATATAATTCCTAGTGGCAGCAATCTACCCAGAGGGGGCAAGAAGAAAAGAATTAAAGGCAAAATCTAACTGAAAGACAGGAGGTCGTTACAATGCTGTCTCTTGCGATTTAACATCTCCAACTTTTGAGATGCGATGGTTCATTAGAAAAAGTTCCAAAAAATAGCAGCATTGTAATACCTATTGTACACATATCATGAACCTGCTTTATACGATCAGACCCTTGGTCCATCAGAGTTAGCATTGCCTATTCAAACTGGCAGCCGCACTCCAGTTCTCAGGTGGAAGTATTTCCCATCATCCACTATGTGATTCTTTTAGCTGGAGACGCCAGGGATTGAACCTGGGACCTTCTGCATGCAAAGCAGATGTTCTGCCACTGAGCCACACTTCTTTTCCCAAAGGAGCTGCCAGATTTTCTCTAGATAGAGTAATGAGCAAAATTGTGAACTTCCCACATCTCAGAGCCAAACTACAAGTGACGACTTACACAGGTTGGACACTCGTCAGCTTCCCTCATGTTTTGATGGGAAATGTAGGCGTCCTGGAGCTTGGCTCTCCATTACAGCTGCAAGACCAGGATGCCTACATTTCCCATCAAAACTTGAGGGAAGCTGACAAGTGTCCAACCTGTGTCAGACGTCACTTGTAGCCTAGCTCAGAGTCCTCTGACTGAATGTTGAAAACTTCCACACGGTCCATAAAAACGGCTAAGCCATTAGTGTTATGGAAGGGGGAAGTCTTTTCTAAAATTCACTTGTTTAGGTATAACCGTTGAATGCTCTTATCTCTCTTTTAAAAGAGAGAAGAAGAAAAATTGGCTTTCATTTCTCTTTGATTTGAATCAATACACCCTTTTGTATCTTCAGCCCTTGCATTTGTCTCATGTTGTATACTCTGTAAGTGGCTGCCCCATGGGTGGAATGGGTCTTTAACGCTCTAAGCCTTTTAATGGAAATATTTACAAATCATATTATAGGAGCCATAAAACAGTTAACTAAAAAAGCAACTCAAAAGCGAATGGTGGTATTACAAAACCACTTGGGCTTAGACCATCTGCTGGCTGCCCAAGGGGGGATTGTGTGCTTTAATAGAAAAAGAATACTGTATTTATATTCTCTATAATTCAGCCAAGATAAACCACCATATTTTATCAGCTGAAAAGCGGTACAGGACTGGGAGGCAACAAAGCAACACCTTTCCAACCTTTAGTGGGATTCTCTGTTCTTGTGGACATCAAGATGGGGAACCCCTCTTTGTGTTGCCATTGGGGCCCTTTTTGGAATCTCTAGTCTTTTAATTTTTGTATGTTGTTGTATACAATGTATTCCTAATCTCTGAACTTGATGCTCCTCTTGGTTAGCACCAACCCACACATATCTGTCTGTTGGTTACCAGGCTTTGCTTAACTCTCAGCCAATAGAGGCCGTTTCTGCATGTCCTTATAGGGACAGCCCACTCACGGAATGCTGGTGACATCTCCATTTGCAATACAGTTGTGGGCTGTTTAGCTTCTGTTTTTTCGGTGCCTTTTTGGGGACCGTGAAAAGAGTGTTCCCAGAAAAGGCGCTTAAAAAACAGAAACTAAACAACCTGCAACTGTTCTGAAAATGGAGATGTCTGGAGTCAAGGGGAAAAGGCACCAGCATTTGGTGAGTGGGCCGTCCCTTTAAGGACGTGTGGAAATGGCGTCAATCTTACATCTAGCATAGAGCTTGTTATACTAAAAGTAAAGAAGGATTTGCTTCCACTTAACACTTCAGCTTAGCTTCTAAGGGGGAAACTGAGCAAAAGCACAGCCATTTTTCTTCCTAGCTTAGCTCAGACCTCCCACTGGGGAGGGGGGCCTCGGGGGACCTGTCAACCCTAGTCAAGCACCTGGCTCCCCTCAGAAGCCAATCTGGATTTGCATCGCCAGTCCCTGCAAATAGTTTTATGCTGGCCTGAGACTGCTTATGGTTTTGCACATTTTGCTAAGTCTCTTAAGGACAAGAACTTTCTGACATGAAAGAACTCTGCTATTTTAGTAGCGAGAAACCAAGGTATCTTTAAAAATCCAAGCAACACAAGTTTGAAGTCGGAAGCCTGGCTGTTTGCCAATCGATCGATTCCATGGGGTTGGCCTAAGTGGCTTGCCTGGTGGGAGCATGGTTGCCAGCTCCAGGCTGGGAAATTTCTGGAGATTTGGGGAGTGGAGCATGGAGAGCGTGGGGGTTGGAGAGAGGAGTCCATCCTCCAATGTAGCCATTTTCTCCAGGGGAACAGATCTCTATGGCCTGATCAATTGTAATTCTGGGAGATCTCCAGCCATCACCTGGAGCGTATGACAAAAGAAATGACTGTAGACATCTCTGAAATGGGACCTGTATTGCAAAATGGCTCTTCCCAAGCATTCATCAAGGTTTAGAGGATATGACACCTTCAGCTGAGGGGAGAGGGCAGCCATATGTCTATGTATGAAGAAAGAGCAGTTTAGATTTGGAGGGGGAAAGAGGCAGGCAGATGTGGTTGAGAAGCCCCTGGAGAATGCAGGATCTCTCCTGGCATCTGGTGTGGGCTAGCACATTTGCTGCCTTGCATTACCTCCAGCAGTGCTCTACTGGTATGTAATAAATAAAGCATGTGCTATGAAATGCCGCAATTCTCCAATGTTTTCTCCCTGGTAAGCACAGTTCCTGGAACTTCCCACTGCTTGAAAAAGCAGGGCCCATTTAATGATACAGTGACACCATAATCAACTGATGGCTGACTAGGTGTCCTTCTTTAGCCAACAAAGCACCCTCTATATTAATCATATAATGATATAATCATGAAGCAAAGTTAATCTGCCGTAGAAAGAGAAAATCACTCCTTGTTGTGCCAACTGGAGTGCAGAAGGTGGCTAATATTAATGGCATCCAAAAGCAAAGAACATCTTGTTGCTCATAAATGTCTGTTATTCTCCTCTGGATTATCTGTTTTCAGATTTTCAGCATAAGTTTACTGAATGCCCTCTCCAATAAATCCAGTTTAACTGTGATAGGAAGTGGGTAGAAAGATTTAGCAGCTCTGGTAGTACTCCTTGTGCTGCAGCTGAAGTTCTTGGAGTGATATGATAGCAACCTGGTTTCGATTTACTGTTTGTGTTCAGTTTCTGAATGCTGGCAAAAAGAACCTCCCAACTGGAATATCTTACAGTGCTGGGAGCTAGACTGATTCTAGGTGTTGAAAGCTATTCAGGTACCCGTACCACCAGGGCTCATTTTGAGGGGGAACACGCCGGAACGCCGTTCCAGAAGCTCTGAAAAAAGATCAGGTGGGTGGTGGCCCTGCCCATGTGATTCCTTTTCCTCCCACGCTGCCCGCTGCAGGAGGAAGAAAAAAAACCCCTTCAACCCAACTCGCCATCGCCGCCTCAATTCCCTGGTGAGTCAGAAAGCCGGAGGGGGGGGGGGCAGCCGTGGCATTAAGAGGTGGCAGTGAGCGGGGCCCACGTGGTCTCTCCTCTGTGCCCGCCGCTTGGCCGTGGGAAGCTGTAGGCAGCATGCCAGTGGTGGAACCCACACCCGCTGCGAGGCGGTGCTGCTTGGGCCTGTGTGGGCTCTCCTCCCAGCTTGCAAGTCAGTAGAGGACACGCCAGCCTTGGAGCCAGTGCTGCTCAGGCTTTGTTCTCTGTGGTGAGCAGGGATTTTTTTCAGGGGGAACGCGGGGGAATGGAGTTCCGGAACCTCTTGAAAATGGTCACATGGCTGGTGGCCCCGCCCCCTGATTTCCAGACAGAGGGGAGTTGAGATTGCCGGCGCGGAGGGCAATCTCAACTCCCCTCTATCTGGAGATCAGGGGGTGGGGCCACCAGCCATGTGACCATTTTCTCTGAGGGCAACTCACTGAGTTCCACCACCTCTTTTCCCAGAAAAAAAGCCCTGGTGGTGAGTATAGTGACACTGTTGTTGTTGATCTCCCCCCTCCCCAGCAAAACAGTGGGCACCTTTAACATTGATTTTTAAAATCTGTGTGTTTGCTGGTTTTGTTCTCCATGGTGAGTTGGGCACTAATCTGTCTAGAAGAGCAGTATCTAAACACACTGTTGTTTCTATTATCTCCCCCCTCCCCAGTTGTACAGTGGGCACGTATACTGAACAGTTGTAGCTCTACCTCAGAGTTCATAAATAATTTCATCAAAATTGTCCCCATGCTGTTCACTCAATTCTCCACCAATCATAGAATCATAGGGTTGGAAGGGACCTCTAGGGTCATCTAGTCCAACCCCCTGTACAATGCAGGAAATTCCTATACAAAAGGGGCTGTTCCTCCAGCTCACAGGGGAAAATGTTAATAAGCTGTATCATCTGTGAGACCCACACCAAAACTTATCTATGTGCAACAGCAACCCAGAAACATGTTAGCAAGCAACCCTACTTATGCTGTTGGCCCCAACCAAGGGATCTTGTGAAAGGGGAGAGAGCTGAAACAACCCAGCACTTCTTGTTCTTTCCTCCCCATTTGCTTTTCCCCATAATATAATCTGTACAAGCTATTCAAAACAGGGAATGAACTCCTGTTGAGAGAGCTAATATAGTGTAGTGTTTAGAGGACTGGTGGCAAACGGTCAGACTTAAAGAAGTCTGCAGCATAGTTATCAATTTTGCTATCAATTTTGGCAATGACACAGTTTAAGATGGTCTTAAATGGTGCATTGGGCTGCAGCAGGACAAGCAAGGCCGGAGCCTGCCTTGCCAAAGGAGCAAGTATTGGTGGTAGGGTTTTTTTTGGCCCTTCCACCGTTTGAGGTGGAGCCTGAGGGGTGGGTGTTGCCTTCTGACACACTTCCAGCGATGTCAGGGGGTGTGGCATACACAAATCAGTTATGCTAATGACACACTTCCAGTGATATCAAGGAGTGTGACATATGCGTACCACAATAAACCATGGTTTGTTTAAATTTCAGTTTGTCGTACAAAGGTATTCATCTCAGACCTAAGAAACAGATCACAGTTTCTTCAAATATCCATTAGACTATCACCTCCCTTCCCATGTTTGAAAAGGATGCTGTCCTATGTTCCTTTGCAAATCACTGCTACACATTCAGCCTGCTTCCATGTTGGCTATAATAATTGGGCAGGGAAAGGACAGAGAAACCTGATGGAAGCCAAGATACTTTGGAGATCTTCAGACCGCTCTTTCACTCCTTTCCACCCCTCACCTTTCCATCTAGCCACGTCACTGCATTCCCTAAGCTTCTTTTTTGCTCTGAAACAAAAGATCTTTTGCAGATCTTCCCCTCTCCTGCTATAAATTCCCTCACCTTGCGTTCTCTCAGAAATAAAATAAAAGCTTGGAAAGAAACACTCAATCAATGTTCTCCTTGTTTATAAAGGAGGCGTGAAGGAGAATGGCTCTTTAAGGAAATTATGATGAGACTGTTAGGTTAGTTGTAAACTGTTTTTGAGTGTAACAATAGCTTGTGTGGAGTGATGCCTATTGTGTATATGCCAAATGGAACAAACTCCTCTTTCTAACGGAGGACTTTTATACCCCGGTCTTAAGCTTTCCCCTCGAGTGATAGCAAAGCTACGATCCTGTTGACTGAGTCATTACTTCCAAGGAGTGTACGTCCTGAGAGATCTCTATAGACAACTGAATGCTTTTGGATTTTTCTGCTGCTCTGTGCAGTTTACTTTGTATCCAGGAGACTGAAAGGCTCAGTAGGACTGCTAAAGAAAATGGATTTCTGTATTCAGATGCAACAAGAAATCTTCAGAAGGGAGCTCTTGACTCTCGAACGCTTCTACTTTGAAAATCCTGCCGGTCTCTACGGTGCCACCAGACTCAGATCCAGCTGTTCTATTGCAGACCAATATGGCCACCTATTTGATTCAAGATATCAGTAAATATGAACTGCAATTAACAAGTCAGGTACAAACTGTGGATTTAGCGCCCACCACAATTTATCAGATTTGGAAGTCATTAAAAAAAGAGAATATAATCAAATTTTGGATTATTAACCTTGGTTTATAATGACGGTTGAATACAACCAGTAGATGGTTGTTGTGGATTTTCTGGGCTGTATTGCCGTGGTCTTGGCATTGTAGTTCCTGACGTTTCGCCAGCAGCTGTGACTGGCATCTTCAGAGGTGTAGCACCAAAAGACAGAGATCTCTCAGTGTCACAGTGTGGAAAAGAAGTTGGCAGGTAATTTATATCTACTCAGGAAGTTAGGGTTGGGCTGAGTCATTCTGTAAGAGTTTCCCCGGGTGTGGAATGCTAATGGAGGAAGGCTTCACTGTATTCTGAGGAGGTTCTTTTGCATATGGATTGGTGCTTGATGTGCTAATCTTCTCTGCAGGGCTATTGTCGGGTATAGAGTATTTTGTTAGCCTGGTGTTTTTCAGGACTGGAAACCATGCTCTATTCATTCTTAAGGTCTCTTCTTTCCTGTTGAAATTGTGCTTATGCTTATGAATTTCAATGGCTTCCCTGTGCAATCTGACAAAGTAGTTGGAAGTGTTGTCCAGTATTTTAGTGTCCTGGAATAGGATACTGTGTCCTGTTTGAGTTAGGCTATGTTCAGCCACTGCTGATTTTTCCGGTTGTCCAAGTCTGCAGTGTCTTTCATGTTCTTTTTTTCTTGTCTGGATGCTACGCTGTGTGGTCCCGATGTAAACTTGTCCATAGCTGCAGGGTATGCGGTATACTCCTGCAGAGGTGAGGGGGTCTCTACTGTCTTTTGCTGATTGTAGCATCTGTTGTATTTTTCTGGTGGGTCTGAATAATGCTTGAAGGTTGTGCTTTTTTATAAGCTTTCCCATCTAATCAGTGATTCCTTTGATATATGGCAAAAACATAGGCTGAACATAGCCTAACTCAAAAAGGACACAGTATCCTATTCCAGGACACTAAAACACTGGACAACACTTCCAACTACTTCGTCAGATTGCACAGGGAAGCCATTGAAATTCATATGCATAAGCACAATTTCAACAGGAGAGACCTTAAGAATGAATAGAGCATGGTTTCCAGTCCTGAAAAACACCAGGCTAACAAAATACTCTATACCCAACAATAGCCCTGCAGAGACGATTAGCATATCAAGCACCAATCCATATGCAAAAGAACCTCCTCAGGATACAGTGAAGCCTCCCTCCATTACCATTCCACACCCTGGGAAACTCTTACAGGATGACTCAGCCCAACCCCACCCCTCCTGAGTAGATATAAATTACCCGCCAACTTCTTTTCCACACTGTGACACTGAGAGATCTCTGTCTTTTGGTGCTACACCTCTGAAGATGCCAGTCACAGCTGCTGGTGAAACGTCAGGAACTACAATGCCAAGATGACAGCTATACAGCCCGGAAAATCCACAACAACCATCGTTCTCTGGCCGTGAAAGCCTTCGACAGTACATAACCAGTAGATGATTATTGTTTTAATAGATCACTCAAAGATACTCCTAAATAATTTTCATATTTCAGGAGGTATTGAAGCAGGCATCTCCTTCCCCATCAGAGTGAGGGAAGCTGCCAGTTTGGATCAGATGTTTCTGGATGCAAGTCTTTGCCGCTCAGCTTCTTGCCTGAAGAACAATGACTTTTCGTCCCAGGCAGACAGCCAAATAGCAGATTCCATGGCTGTGTTACTGTAAAACTGGCAACATTTTGGCCCTGGAAATGAAGTTTTTTCCAGTTTTAGTTCTAGGCCAATGCACAAGAAAGCGTAGAGCTCAAAATAAAGATGAAACGATTAATACTGATTGTAGTCAGTGACACAGGAATATTCAAGTTCAGTTTTATTTTTCAAGATAATCCGCCATAAAGCAAGCAACAAAAAACCTATTGTGTTTCAGAGTGAGAACTGAGAGGGGGGGAACGGAAGCCAGTTACCAAAATTTCAAAAATGAAACTCAGAACTAAGTAACCAAATATCACGTGACTTGATCTATTCATGCTATGTTTTTCCTGTGATTTATATAAATTAAAATTATGGCATTAAAATACACGGCAACTCCTCTCTTCAGACTGGATTTACCAATTGGCAGATTAGGCCTCACATTTTTAGGGACCTAAAAGTTTTTCAAAGAAGAACAAGTAGGACTTAGGCAAAAACTCAGCCAAGGCAATTCTGATGAAAAATGTACAGTATTGAAGAAGCCATTGCTAGTAGCTGACTTTTTTCAGCCTATAGCGTCACTGTGGCTATATCCCTGGGAGACTGGCAGTGGAAATGGGGGGTAGGACTTACCAAATGGCGATCTTCCAATGCTGTAACATCGCTTCTTGCTACATCACCAGAAGTAATGTCACCGCATCATGTGATGCTCTTGGCATCACCTGAAACTGTGGTATAAACTGTAGAGCTTTGGGTGAATTCTAGAGTGGTCCCACTTCCAGTTATGTAGCCAGAAGTGATGTTGTGGTATCATAAGATCACTGTTTTGCACACCTATTTCCCCTCTGTTGCCCCACTGATTTTCAGCAGGTGACAGGGGAGTGCCAGAAGGGCTTCTCCCACAACTGGTGGGTAAATGACAACCCTAATTATGGCATCAAATAATCCAAGAAAAATTTGGAACAGGTAGCACTTGCATTGTGACCCAATCATGATAGACTGAGATGCACACATAGGGTTGCTAAACCTCCACCCTCAACCCTGGCAGCTTTTGGGGCCAGGACACAGAAAGTGTTGATCAATGTCACCATTCTCTAGAAGTCCTCAAACTCTATGGTTTTGCCATAGATTTTTGTGGAATTCCTAGAGTGTTGTGGCGTTGATTAACATTCCTTTTCCTCCCCCCGTCCCCTCCCCACTAGTCATTTGATCACCAGCAGGATGGGGCAGTGTGGGCAGGAGTTTACTTGGCAGTTCCAGCATATGGTAAGCCTATCCACAGACTCAAACCAGACTATTGGTTTTCAATCAGATTGTAATGATAAATATAATATAGGTTTGAGTTAAAGAAAAGGGCCAGAATTTGGAAAGGGACCAGGGCCTCTATACAACTAAATCTGGGCCTGCATCATTCTTTGCCTTTTTCTGTAAAATTGTATAAAGTGTTCACGTTTAGTAACATCATAGGCTGAATGCCAAACTAGTGTGTAAATCAGTGAAACATTGTCCACAGTCTTTAAAAAAACACACAAGGGGCACTTTCCATTTCCACACTTCTTGCTCTCCACTTTTTTTTTAAAGCACAAGGGGTTTAAAATATGATTTGGATTTTTAAAAACTCTACCTGCAGATTTCATGGGTGATTCGCATCTCAGACCCTTATCTTCACGTTTTAAAAAAGCCAAAGGATTTTTCATGGTTTATATTATCATTGCACCACATCCCCAGTTTCTTCCAAGAAACATAGTTAGGATATAAAAAATAAGTTAAGAAAACATCTTCTAAAGGCGACCCCTCTTCCCCCGCCAACATTTCATCGCTTTTACACGCAGGTTTTCATTGACAAAAGAACTTGATTGAATTTTGATTATGTTGACGGTTTTCTTAGATTGGGCTGCACTAGCAAAGCTTAGGTGAAAATGTCTCTGGGAAAATCTCCCGGTTGCCATGGCAGCTCACAGACTTACAAGCAGCTAACCTTTTCATTCACCTGGCTAGCATTGCTCGTTAAGGTCCCATCCAAATGATGTATTTCTATTTTCATTGTAGAGTAGTCCTTGGCCATCATTTTCGACTCCTTCTTTTTAAAGCATTTCATTTGTGCTAACTGAAGCTGGCTTGTATTGTACGCAATAGCAGGGATCGTGTTCACTAAGATCAGTTGCAGGGGTTTCTTTTCCTCTTTGTAGCGACAATGAATATAACGCGAGAACGCAGATCGGTAGGTTTTATTGAACAACGTGTACACCAGCGGATTGACAGCTGAAGAAAGGTACCCGATCCAGACAAAAATGTTGAGCAGGCCGCCGATGACCTCTTCGTTGCATGACTTCTTACAGATTACTGCCATCACGTTGGTGATGAAGAACGGGCACCACATCACCACAAACAGAAAGAAGACAATCCCGAGGACTTTGGATGCTTTCTGCTCATTACTGATGGATTGCATCGTCCTCCTTCCGGAGGTTCCGATTTCTTTGCTGAGAGACCGCTGGAAGAATTTGTCTGAAGAAAGAGAACTCTGAGGGAAGAAACTGAAGGAAGCAAACTTGGTTTTGGAGCCAAAGTCCCTCATGCACAACGTTGCTTCTTTCTGGAGGGATTTGATGGTTAAAAAATAAGTGATCACCATGATGGCCAGAGGAACAAAGAACGCCACAAAGGAGCCTATCAGGACAAAATTATCATCCGCAAGGAGGCAGCTTCCGTTCTTGAACACTTTGGAATCATCTCGAAGTCCGAAAACGGGAACCGGCATTGAAATGCCTGGAAGATCAGTTACAAAACAAAAGAAGAGTTAAGTCGTTACCTTACTACTGAAAACATTCTGCATTGGCAAAATGTAGGACAGAATTGCTTAGCATGCTACGTTCAAAATCTGAACTAAAAAAAAACCATCTCCCCAAACTAATTATAACCATACCAAATGCCACAGAGAGTGCACAGCTGTATATTGATAACATTCTTGGAAATGGAGATTAGGAGGACATTACTGTGGAGCTAACTTGAAGTTTGCTGCTTTTCTAAGAAGCTTCCACTGGCCGTCCATAAGCACATGAATCATGTGACTAGGAAGTGGTCAGAACCTTTAAGGATGGATAGTAGCAGGGCTTTTTTTCAGCAGGAACATGGTGGAACGGAGTTCCGGAACCTCTTGAAAATGATCACATGGCTGGTGGCCCCGCCCCCTGATCTCCAGACAGAGGGGAGTTGAGATTGCCCTCCGCGCTGCTGAGCGGTGCGGAGGGCAATCTAAACTCCCCTCTGTCTGGAGATCAGGGGGTGGGGCCACCACCCATGGGACCATTTTCTCCGAGGGAAACCCACTGAGTTCCACCACCTCTTTTCCAGAAAAAAAGCCCTGGGTAGTAGGATTAAAATACCACTCGTCTTCTCTGAAGGCACAGTAGGATGACTGCACTAGTTCCTTGCAGGACTGGTTCTACAGTTAAGCAACCCAAGTGAATGCTTAAAGTGGCACAATCAGGTGGGAAGAGATGCACCAAAAGGGCTTGGCTTGCTCCCAGACATCAGCAGCACAGAAGGGAACTGGCATCTCCTCCTGGGCTTGTACCTCTGCTGGTTGGGTCCAAACCAAGCCCCCGAAGGGGGATAGATATACCTTGTTTGTGACGACAAAATACTTTGAACCGGCCCTAGTTCTTCCTTGGATGTGTGCCGATGATAATTTCTTTGGAGGAAGGGGGAGTGGAGATAGTAACTTCAAGATTGTAAAAGAAAGAGAGGTTTGTTGCAGAACAAATAGGGCACCAGAACATGTCAGTGGGCACTGTGGGCCCCCGGGCACCACATTGGGCATCCCTGCAGTATTCTAACAGGATTTGAACCTAGTGTGTAATTAAGCTGCAGCAGAATTCAATAGTTATAGATAATAACCCTGCCTAGGAAAAGGGTTTCTCCCCCTTGGTATGCACACTTTAAAACTTGAAATCCCACACCTGCTTGTTAATATTTATCTCAATTTGTGCATTTCTTTTAAATAAACTTTAAAAAGTCAACCACCTTGTCTCTATCAGTTCCAACAGGGTGGCTGTGTTAGTCTATAGCAGCAAAATAAACTTGGAGCCCTGGGGCACTTTCAAAATGAACAATATGCCATTATCTGCTGGCACTTTCATGTATCAGAGCACACTTTATCAGCACATTCCTTCACGTGGAGCCTCGCTCTAGATGTGTGACATGAATTGCGGGTCCCTCACCTGCCTTGCAGATACATGTGATGCCTGAGAACCAGGGCTCATTTCAAGGGGGAATGCACAGGAACACAGTTCCAGCAGTTCACCAAGGAAGTCACATGTCAGGTGGCCCCGCCCACCTGCCTCTTGGCCATTTGGGGCCTGTTTCAGCCTGGATTGGGGCCGAAATGGCCCGGATCGGGCCTCTGACGGGTGGTGGATCATTCTCTTGCTCAGCAGCGGCCCGATCCTGACCGTTTTGGGCCCCTTTTTGGCCATTTTCATCTTTTTGCCATTGTGGGCCCAATTTCAGCCATGAATGGCCAGGGTTGGGTCCAAAACAACCAGGACAGGTGATGTCAGGGCGTGTGGCATATGCAAATCAGTTATGCTAATGACACACTTCTGGTGATGTCATGGGGCGTGGCATATGCTAATGAGTTATGCTAATGAGTTCATCCAGCTCTTTTTCTGTGAAATGACCCCTGCTGAGAACTAATGTTCCCAAGCAGCCGAGGGCTCAGTTTGGCTCAGGAGCATGGAGAGTAGGGATTGGAGATGAGGAACTAAGACTTCCCTCCCACATAATTTTGCTGAGCTGACGTGGCCGCAGAGGGTCCCTCCTCCCCCACAACATGCTCCCAAGCTGAACTGGGCACACTTGGGAACATTGGTTCCTTAATATCATGTCTATCTGCAAAGTAAGTACGGGAACCCCTTACCTACATCACATGTATAGTCTAGTTTGGCCCTAATTCATGGATCTTACAAAGTGAGCTCATGAAAACATTAACTGGAATAAATTCTGTAAGTGTGGTATTAGCGGCAGGAAAACCAGGTTCAAATCCCCACTCTGCCACGGAGACTTGCCGGATGACCTTAGCCCAGTCACACACATTCAACCTAACCCACCTCGCAGAATTGTTGTGGGAATAAGACGGAGGAGAGGAGAATTATGTAAGCCATCTTGGGTCCCCGTTGGAGAGAAAGGTGGGGTAGAAATGAAGTAAATAAATAAGTCTCTAAGGTGCCACTGGACTCCTGGTGCATACTGTCCCTGTCAGTCTACCTTGTGATCCCTCCATTATCGAGCCAGGCTTGGGTGTATTTATACCGAAGCCCAGATTCTATCCCTGAATATTTTTTAAATTCCTGTTTTAATCCCCCAATGCAATGGAGAACATCGGAACTGTTGCCCTTTTCAGTTACATTCCGTCTGAGAACAATATTTCACCTTTTAAGAAGAGGGCTGTTTCCGCTGAGAAATGATGAGTCCTTTGTGGTGTTTCTGTCTTCATGCATGTTTTATTTGCTCATAGCTCCAAATGTGATCTTAGCTTGCCGAAGCGGCTGTTATCTCGGCAGGACACAGCTTGGGGGAGAATTCCTTTTTATGGCCTCAGTCTATTTTTGTTGCAGTAATTCCCCAAGCTGATTACCTACACAATGCACAAACAGCAACTGCAAAAGGACACCTCTTATTGAAGATGGTAGCCAGTGAAGCAAGGCGATTTTACATTCTGGGTCACGCCGAGAGCAGTACTGCCTCTCGTTTTCCCCTGGTTTTCTCTGGTGCTGCCACTGGTGCGCTTCCATGTCTTAGATTGCAGGGGGCTTGAAAGTGTCAGAGGGTGAGGGGAGATGCCTGCTATATCAGCTGTTATCCCCCACCCACCAGTGGAAGAAAAAAAAAACAGAATATATATACTACTCCAGCAAAGAAGCCTGCTAGGTCACTGATAATAGAGGGTGGCATTGATATGGTATACAAGGGAAATGCTAAGTTGGAAACATTTCCATATTCCAGATGGATAAGTGAACAGCCCTACCACTTTAATTATGCCCATGTTCAAATGTGAAATGGGAATGAGCCCATTTTGGGGGGACTTAGGCGGCCGCTGCTCAGAGGTTTTCTCCACTTTGGCTACTGAACGGGAGCATTTGGGAGAGGCGGCGCTTCCACACAATGTCATGCTGTAATTGTCCTGTTATCATACAGGAAAGGACAAATGCGGATCATCCTGAAGGAGTTTGGTGATCTTGGTACCCCTGTAGAGTGTGCCCCGTTGTTAGAGATTACAAGTTAACAACAAGGCTAATTCAATCTTGGGTTGTATCAAAGGGGCCATAGCGTCGAAATCGCAGGAGGTCATAGCCCCTCTCTATACTGCCTCGGTCAGGCCGCACCTGGAGTATTGTGTGCAGTTCTGGAGGCCTCACTTCAGAGAGGATGTGGACAAAATCAAGAGGGTGCAGAGGAGAGCGACGAGGATGATCAGGGGTCTGGAGACTGAGCCCTACGAGGAAAAGCTGAGGGCCTTGGGAATGTTTAGTTTGGAGAAGAGGAGGTTGAGGGGGGACATGATTGCTCTCTTTAAATAGTTGAAAGGCTGTCATTTGGAGGAGGGCAGGGAGGTGTTCCAGTTGGCAGCAGAGGGTAGGACCCGAAGCAATGGGCTTAAATTACATGCACAAAGGTACAGGCTGGATATTAGGAAGAACTTTTTCACGGTCATAGTAGTTCAAAAGTGGAATCAGCTGCCTAGGGAGGTGGTGAGCTCCCCCTCACTGGTAGTTTTCAAGAAGAGGCTGGATGAATATTTGTCAGAGATGTTGTAGGCTGATCCTGCACTGGGCAGGGGGTTGGACTAGATCAGTGATGGCGAACCTTTTTGAGCCCGAGTGCCTAAACTGCAACTCAAAACCAGCTTATTTGTTTCAAAGTGCCAACACTGCAATTAAACCTGAATACTGAGGTTTTAGTTTAGAAACAACAACTTATACAGTTGTCTGAACTAATTAACATATTTGTCTTAAAAGAGCCCCCCCCCCCCCAGTCACAAATGAAAGTAAAGGAGCAGAGCAGAATGAATGCAAGCAGCTTGTGTTCCTTTGGAGCTCAGCACCACTCGCCTTGCACTCATTCATTCTCTCTCTCTCCCCACCCCTCCGCCCCAGTCACAAATGCAAGTAAAGGAGCAGAGCAGAATGAATGCAAGCAGCTTGCGTTCCTTTGCAGCTCAGCACCACTCGCCTTGCACTCATTCATTTTCTCTCTCTCTCCCCCTCCCTCCGTCACGAATAAAAGTAAAGGAGCAGAGCAGAATGAATGCAAGCAGCTTGCGTTCCTTTGCAGCTCAGCACCACTCGCCTTGCACTCATTCATTTTCTCTCTCCCCACCCCCCCTCGTCACAAATGCAAGTAAAGGAGCAGAGCAGAAGGAATCCAAGCAGCTTACTGTTCCTTGGCTTGCGCTGGGAGGAGAAGGAATCACATGGGCGGGGCCAAAACCCACGTGACCTCTCTTCAGCTCTACTGGAACGCCGTTCCTGTGCGTTCCGGCTCCAAATGAGCCCTGGGAAAAGGAATCACGTGGGCGGGGCCTAAACCCATGCCTCCAAATGAGCCCTGGCTCGCGTGCCCACAGAGAGGGCTCTGCGTGCCGGCTGTGGCACGTGTGCCATAGGTTCGCCATTGCTGGACTAGATGGTCTGTATGGCCCCTTCCAACTCTATGATTCTATGAAACTATGAAACTTCAGTTATTATAGAGGTGATATAATGGGGGAGTATTTGACCTGCTTATTGGCTGTTTTAAATGTTGGCTATTTGCATATCCCTGAACATTCTTTTCTATTAGAAAACAGCAGTTGTCACTCTGCCTATTGCCTGAGAACATGTAATCCGTTAGCTAAATTAGTATTTCTCTCACTTTCTAATTCTGTCTTATGTTTTTCTAGTAAAGTTAATTCTTTGTTTTTAAGCTCAATCTACATATAGTGTTGACTCCCCCCCCCCGCCCCTGCTTTTTAAAAGGAAATAACCAATACCCATCCTCTGCTCTTCCTAGTGAACCTGTGGTGGATATATATGAAGGACCTTTGACTCTTGAAAGCTTATACCCTGAAAATCTTGTTGGATTCTAAGGTGCTACTGGACACAAATCCTGCTGCTCTTCAGGGGTAGGTCTTAATGTGCATTTAGGCTCTGTGGCGAAACGGGGCCTTTCCTCCCACTGGTAGACCCCGCTCTGCCTACCCCCCCCTTTTGCCTCTGGCTAGGCACCTGAAGGGGCTGTCTCCATTTCCTGTCTCTGGCTGCCACCACTGTCCCTGTATGGGGTCCTGGTTAGGCGGGACAGCCTCCTAACCTGCCTCCTCTGCTAGTGTGCCCAAGCAGTTGGGGAACTATGTGGAACAGAAGAGCTTTCTTCCTTCATAAATTCCAAAAATGATTTATTTAGCTTCTAACTATACATAGGCAAATATACAGTGAATGGGAGGAATAATAAAACATAAACCCCTTCTCTATCTCCCTCATGCCCTAATTAGATGTTGTGTAGGGCAGGCCCAATCCTTTGATACCTGGGGTTACACTAGATCTACCTCTCTCCTCAGAGTCGTCTCTCCCTCTCAACTCCTCAGAGCCAAACTACAAGTGACGCCTTACACAGGTTGGACACTTGTCAGCTTCCTTCAAGTTTTGATGGGAAATGTAGGCGCCCTGGTTTTACAGCTTGGCTCTCCATTACAGCTGCAAGACCAGGATGCCTACATTTCCCATCAAAACTTGAGGGAAGCCGACTAGTGTCCAACCTGTGTAAGACGTCACTTGTAGTTTGGCTCTCAGCCACCAACTGTCAACTTCCAACTGACTCGCTCTCCAGAACTGGCCCCTCCCCTCTTCAGTCCATAGAGCGTTAACTCCACAAAGAGAATGGCGTTTCTCCACAGGCTCATATGGGAATAGGCGGTTCTTTGAAATCTCCCGGTCCCAAACTGTTTAGAGTTTTAAAAGTCTTTGCATGTGAATGATGAGGTGCACAAGACCAAGAGCAAGCTGACTTTCTGCACATTTTTACTTGACTGTAGTTAAGTAAGATATCTGAATGTAACCACGGAATCTCCCAGACCCATCCCAGCAGGGCAATCCAGAAGGAGCCCATAGCTGACAAAATAATAGGGTAAAAACCCTATTGAGAGATCAAGGAATTCTTCCTTTCTATTTTCCAATAGAGGTCATTCATTAGTGTGGCCAAGCCAGTGTCTGACTGTCAGTCCCCAAACTGGGCTAGAAACCCAGCTAATAACCACTGTCCACTGCAGTATTCAAACATTTTTTTATTAAGCAGCATTGCTGCACAGGGCCTGTTTGGCTTTCCGGTTATTTAGGTTTGAGGTTTGAAATGTTACTAACCAAATGTTGGCCGTTTCCAGACGGCTTACCTGGCAGACCCTTGCGCCGCCCCTGAATGCTTACAGAGTGTCATCACCATCACAGGGCACCTCCAACAGCCCATCCAGAGGCAGGGATGGATTGGGAAGTTTGGACACCCCCCCCCTTCCTTGTGGACATGCCTGCACCTACCGGGGCCACTTGGCTCAGGAGATCTCCTGCTGGCAGCCCACCGACCCCTGCTTGGTAGACCAGTGGGGGAAACTAAGGGGAAAATCGCAGACACATTGATGCTATGACATCATTTCCAGGGCAATCTCGGAATGGCATACCTATCCAGGATTTAGTGGAAACTCTATAGTAAAACCATAGATTTTCTGCTGAATTCTAGAGCGGCCTGATGTTATGAAGGTGGTCAGACAACCTGGGAAATGTGTGCATACTCCTGGCCAGTCACAATGACATCACTTCTGGAAGTGACATCATTGCTCTGCCCGTGGAAGTGTCCCCATGCTTTTTGTAGCACTGATTTCAGCCCCAAACAGGTTGATTCTTAAAGCATTGGCCCCACATGAAACATGGGATCACTTTTGTGACCAGCACAATGATGCCACTTCTGGAAGTCATGTGACCAGCCAGGAGTGCACGCACACTAAGAAAAAGAAGCTCAGTAAGTATCAAGCACCTCCCCTCCTGCTGTTTACCAGGGAAATCTGGCTAACCTATTGTCAGACCATGACTGGCAACCATACATCCGGACGAGGCAGGAGCTGCACTGTGACTCTACCTCTCCTCCTACCTATTGGAAATAATTCTGAATTAAACCCAATTCTGATGGCAAAAGTGAAAGTTTTATTTTTAACTAAATTGAAGACACATTCTGCTGCAAAGAAGAGATCTTTCTACTGGGGATGGGTGTGTTCAATTTAATTTAAACCTTAGCAGATTAGTGGCAGCAACTATTTATATTTTCAGGTAAGAGGTACGAAAGGAACATTCTGATAATCTAAACTCAAGTTTCTTTCAATATTATTTCCTCTTTGCTGTTCTTTGCATGCCTATGCAGTACATTCTGTAAATCTCTGGTTTAATACAGAGTATGCCAGAAACAGGGGATGACGACAGCATCTTAACATATCAATTAATTTCTAATTTGTAGCCTTTGGTTCCTGTATCTACTGTCTGCCTATCAACTTTCTTGATTCTCCTTTTCACCTTCTCTAATATAATATAAAATATATTTATCTAAGATATCTCTCTGACTTCCCCAAGGAAACTAAAAAGGCCAAGCCTTTGAAACTTTTGCTCACAAATATATTTCATTTCTTGCATTTCTAAAGTTAAATTCCAGATTAAGTTCATTCTTGTAATGTTTTGCCATATAAATAGTTTATTATTTCATTGCTGCTAAATACAGTGGAGTTTTGAATGTATGTTTACTTTGGTTAAAAATACAGTCCTCTAAAGAAAGACGGCGACTGGATCAATGAGTGAGATGTGATACTTTGGTAGCTGTATCCGAGCTGCAATCTTTTAGAGAGCTGTTCTGAGGGAAACAGTTCAATAAATTGTTCAAGTGTTGTGGAGAGCTTTTCTGGGGAAAGAGGGTGAAGGAGTGTGAAGTATTGTAACCTGAGAGGAAGTCTATGTGTTCTTTTCCTTGTGGATATTATTAGCCTAAAATGGCAATGGGAGACAATAAATCTTTGTGACAGGGTCCTTTTAGAAACAGTTGAAGATTTGTACCGATCCTGAAACCCTTTTGTTTATGATCTGTTCTGAAACCAATATGCTTATGAATTACTCTGAAACCATTATGCATGCATACTTTTAAATAAATTCTATTTTTTAAAAGTAAAACATCTATTGAATCTAGTATAAAGGATCCCCTTTTACCTCTCAGCCACCCCACGCACTGACCATTCTGCCATTCTACCAACTATAATGAAGCCTACAAGTCGAACGGAGAGAATCAGGGCTTTTTTTCTGGGAAAAGAGGTGGTGGAACTCAGTGGGTTGCCCTCGGAGAAAATGGTCACATGGGCTGGTGGCCCCACCCCCTGATCTCCAGACAGAGGGGAGTTGAGATTGCCCTCCGCGCCAAGCGGCACAGAGGGCAATCTCAACTCCCCTCTGTCTGGAGATCAGGCGGTGGGGCCACCAGCCATGTGACCATTTTCAAGAGGTTCCGGAACTCTGTTCCACCATGTTCCAGCTGAAAAAAAGCCCTGGAGAGAACTAAGGCGAGAGCCTTTGGTGGCAGTAAAAACTTTTTGGGAATGCTAAGGATGTCAGGGAGGCAGCAATATACAGGCAAAATATCACAGGTTTCCGTGTGGCAAAATTGAGTATAAGGCCACATCTCAAACAGCATGTCCTGTGTCCTGAACCATCACCGCTGCTATTGCTAATACAAGTATTTATATAGTGCCTAATATCATAACATCACCCTCACTTATTCTCTTGCTGATACTATGAGGTTAGTACTGGAGGAATGCTGTTCTGCCCCTTGACCTCTTCCTGTGGGGTCCCACAAGGTTCCATATTGTTTGCCATGCTTTTAAAATCCACATGAAGCTTCTGGAAGATGTCGTCTGGAGATGTGAGCTGGGTTCTCAGCAGTAATATGGATGATACTTAGCTCTGTCTCACACAGATCCCAGGGAGACGACAAAAAACCATGAACTGTTGGCTGGAGGATGAAGGCTAATAAGTTGAAACTTAATTCCGACAAAGTGGAGGTGCTACTGGCAGGAAGTATTGACTGAGAACCAAGCTACAAGTGACGAATTACACTTGCCTGGCAAGTGAACAGACTCACGTGTATTCCTCCCAGTTCACTTGCCATTCACTTGCTCTCCATTTGATCAAGTGAAGCACAAGTGAATGGCAAGTGAACAGGGAGGAATACACATGAGTCTGTTCACTTGCCAGGCAAGTGTCATTTGTCACTTGTAGCTTGACTCTCAGAAATGGCACTGAAGGTGTCTCCTGTTCTGGATAGGGTTGCACTTCCCTTGATTGATCGGGTTTGTAGTTTTGGAGTGCTGCTGGACCAGACCTACTGCTGGAAGTGCAAGTGGCCATGGGTACCTTTCACCAATGTCAGCCTTTCTTGGACAAAAAAGAATTTGCTATAGTGGTACATGCCCTGGTAGCATCTAGATTAGACTACTGCAATGCACTGTGCCTGGGGCTGCCCTTGAAGAGTGTCTGGAAGCTACAGTTGTGGCAGAATGTTGTGGCCAGAATTCTGACTGGAGTATGTTGTAGGGATCAGTCTTATTCTACCTACACCAGCTCCCAGTTGGCTTCTGGGTTCAGTTAAAGCCCTATGCAGCTTGGGGACAGCATACCTTAAAACTGCTTGTCCGTATATGGATTTACTTGACCTCTACAGTCATCTTTGGAGGCCCTTCTTTGGGTTCCCCTGCCATCTAAGTTTAAACATGTGGCAACCCGAGAAAGGGCCTTCTCGGCCATGGCACCAAAATGATGAATTCCCTCCCCAGGGAGATCTGTCTGTTCCTTTCTAATATTGTCTTTTGCCAATGGACGAAGACTTCTTTATTTTGACTGGCATCACCTCACTGGTTTTCATTGATCCTTCCTCCCATTCATAGGCTCATGTGTTTTGTTTTAAATGCTTTTCATTGTTTTGCTTGTTTAAATCCTGCTTTTCCAGGAGATCCCCTGTCCTCTGTTTCTCTGACTCTGGGTTTCTGATGTGCTTGACCCCTGTGACTGCCTGGGCTCTCTCCCCAGTGCTGACTAACATACATATATTTGTTCTCTCACTTGCCTCTGATGTGTGTGTGCCCTGGGGATTCTGACCCATTGGTCAAGCTCATCCTTGTTTGGCTCTCTGGATTTATCACCTGAAATTGCTGTTGCTTAGCTTCTTCCCATCCCTGACGATTTCTCAACAATTCTTCCATGCAGAAAAAGATAGACAATGCTGTCTGTCTCCTTCCCCTGCTGATATGTCTTGCTTCATTTTCTCATTCTCTGCGGCATGCATTGGTCTGTGGGAGTAACTGCCAAGTAGATGCCAGAATCAGGTACAGGTACTGTGAGCGATTGGTATTTTCGTGTGGACATGTACCGAAGTATTGTTGTGACTTGCCTGTAATGCTGTTTCTCTTCAGTTGTTCCCATAATTACGTTTGATTTCCTCTCCAAGTCTGTTTTGGAGCACAGTCACTTTTCATTTCAACCTCAAACCTCTGGCCAAACATTATTCATTCCCTTCCATTCAAGCCGGGCCGTGAGGCCTGTTCACATGGATAAGGAAATGAACACGTTTGTCCTTAGCATATTTAGGTCCAAACTACATGCTATGGGTTCAACCTGTGGCTGACCAACATCATTTAAGAGGAGAGTTTAGCCATTTAAAAGATGCGGGGGAATTCTCTCAGCACTTGAAAAGGCAAGGGAGGGACAAAATCACAGATTGAGCCCGTCAAGGTCAGGCCCTCGTAACAATTTTTAAATGGTTAAATTCTCCTTCAAATGGCATAGACAGCCACGGGTTGGACCCATGGCTACTGTAACATGTACTTTGGCTCTTAGTAAATGCTTTATCATGTGGAAATTGCTGCCCATGTGAAGAAGGTTGTTAGAAGAGGAAGATTTAAGGCTGTCCCTTTCCTCAGGTTTTAGAGAGGGACAAACAAGAAAGTTAGAAAGACAGGCGTCTGTTTACTCCTTACTGCCCTGAACTATCCTTTTATGTGTAGGTTGCTAATCTCAGGACTTCCGCCTCATGACATCCTTCTCTTCCCCCCTTTGTCACACAAGAAGCTCTTCTCTCCATCTTGCATCATGGAGGCAATCCATGCCCATTCTTAGATTAGATAGGTAGATAGGAATCTATCTCTCCTCTTTCCTACCAGAGTATGGAGTTCCTATAATTAAATAACTCATTTCTTTTTAAACCTAAGTGTGTGTTGTTTTCTCTCTCAGAGCTAAGCTACAAGTGACGCCTGACACAGGTTGGACACTTGTCAGCTTCCCTCAAGTTCTGATGGGAAATGTAGGCATCCTGGTCTTGCAGCTGTAATGGAGAGCCAAGCTGTAAAACCAGGACGCCTACATTTCCCATCAAAACTTGAGGGAAGCTGACAAGTGTCCAACCTGTGTAAGGCGTCACTTGTAGCTTGGCTCTTACACTCACACCAGCCAGCAAGCTCCAAAACACCCATCATGTTTTCTTTGCCATTGATGCTACTCTGCTACCCTTCTATTACTAGTTTATGGAGGCTACCAGTTGTTTTGTATGCCCTTTTAATAGGTCCGGTGGAGGCGGGCAAATGTTGTCCCCATCTTCAAGAAGGGGAAAAAGGAGGATCCGAGTGACTACCAACCTGTCAGCTTGACATCTATACCTGGAAAAGTTTTAGAAAAAATCATCAGGCAGTCCTTGAGCATTTAGAAAGGATGGCTGTGATTACTAAGAGCAGGGATGGGTTTCTCAAGAACAAGTCATGTCAGACTAACCTTATCTCTTTTTTTGAGAAAGTTACTACCTTGGTGTATCAGGGGAATACTGTAGACATAGTTTATCTCGATTTCAGTAAGACTTTTGATAAGGTTCCACATAATATCCTTGTTGGGTAAGGTAAAGGTGCAAGTACCGAGTCATTACTGACCCATGGGAGGACATCGCATCACGACATTTTCTTGGCAGACTTTTTACGGGGTGGTTTGCCATTGCCTTCCTCAGTCATCTACACTTTACCCTCAGGAACCTGGGTACTCATTTTACTGACCTCAGAAGGATGGAAGGCTGAGTCAACCTTGAGCCGGATACCTGAACCTGGCTTCCGCCAGGATCGAACTCAGGTCGTGAGCAGAGCTTGGGCTGCAGTACTGCAGCTTACCACTCTGCGCCACAGGGCTCCACATCCTTATCCTTGTTGACAAGTTGGTAAATGTGGTTTGGATCCTATTACTGTTAGGTGGATCTGTAATTGGTTGACATATCACACCCAAAGAGTGCTTGTTAATGCTTCTTCATCCTCTTGGAGAAGAGTAACAAATGGAGTGCCTCAGAGATTGGTCCTGGGACCTGTTCTGTTCAACATTTTTATAAATGATTTGGATGAAGGAATAGAGGGAATGCTTATTAAGTTTGCAGATGATACGAAATTGGGAGGGGTAGTAAATACAGTAGAAGACAGGATACAGGATGATCTTGACAGGCTGGAACACTGGGCTAAAACAAATAAAATGAATTTCAACAGAGATAAATGCAAAGTTTTGCATTTAGGTAGGAAAAATCAAATGCATAATTATAGGATGGGGGAGACTTGTCTTGGCAGTAGTATGTGTGAAAAGGATCTAGGGGTCTTAGTAGACCATACACTGGACATGAGTCAGCAGTGTGATGTGGTAGCTAAAAAAGTAAATGTGATTTTGGGCTGTATCAACAGAAGCATGGTGTCCAGATCACACAAAGTGATGGTATCGCTCTACTCTGCTCTGTTAGACCTTACCTAGACTATTGTGTTCAGTTCTGGACACCACAATTTCAGAAGGATACAGACAAGCTGGAACATGTCCAGAGGAGGGCAACGAAGATGGTGAGAGGTCTGGAGACCAAGTCCTATGAGGAAAGGTTGAAGGAGCTCGGTATGTTTAGCTTCGAGAGGAGATGACTGAGAGGTGATATGAGTTGTTTTCCGCTGCCCCAGAATGTTGGACCAGAACCAACAGGTTGAAATTAAATCAAAATTGGTTTTGGGTAAACATGAGGAACAACTTCCTGACAGTTAGAGTGGTCTCTCCATGGAACAGACTTCTTTGGGAGGTGGTGGGCTCTCCTTCTTTGGAAGTTTTTAAGCAGAGGTTAGATGGCCATCAGACAGCAATGCTTATTCTGTGAACCTAGGCAGATCATGAGAGGGAGGGTAAGAAGGGTTACATCCGTGCTTAGTTCCCATGACCCCTTCTTACATGCCCAGGGTAAGGCCAATCGTAACCTTGGGATCAGGTAGCAATTTTCCCCGGGCCAGTTTGGCTAGGGATCCTGATGGTGTTTTGCCATCTTCTGGGTATGCAGTAAGGGTCACTGTGTGTGTGTGGGGGGGGGGGGGAAGTAATTGTGAATTTCCTGCATGTGCAGGGGGTTGGACTAGATGACCCTAGAGGTCCCTTCCAATCTTATGATTCTATGATTCTAACCCTGTTGAACTTATATCAGCATCTCACCGGCACTGGGCTGAGAGATGGATTCTGTGGCTCCATTGTATTAACCGAGTCTCCTTCCAATGAAGGAAAGAGTCTTTGCTATGGAATGTAGCCTGGACTTGCCACTCCACCTCCCAACTTCAACTGGGAACTAAGCAGAGCATGAGAACAACCTATGATGATGTTCAGACAAGCGCATTTACACCTGTGGGTAAAGGTAGGTCTGCAGGCCCTGATGTGGCTATAGCAGAATTGCCCTAGTTTTAGCAAGGCAACGATTCTGACTTCAAAGCACTTCCTGCATCTCTCACTTTGTAAGGCTAATGTAAAATCTACATCGACTAGAATGCTCATTTGCGTTACAAATTTCTCCCTTCTGCTTTCTGTTCTGCCTTAACAGCAATCAGATGTTCTCATCAATAGCGAGAGAAAGGTGATTGAAACCCCGCGTGTGAAAAATGCCTGTGGAGAGGAAGCTGAACAAGAATTTTTCCAGCTTGTTAAGAGACCAAAGCAACGAACACAGCATTCCCGGAGAGTCTAATCAGCCCTGAATACAGTAATATTACTATTACATTCCAAATATTAATCAGGCAGAGAAGGGTCTAGATTCTTTAACTTGAGATGGACTGAACCTGGAATCTTTATATGCCCAGGATATGCTATACATGGAGAGATCCTTCCTCATCATAAATTTGTGGCCTAGTTTGTCTCTGGCTTTCATCAGAGGGAGACATTTGCCTCTATCCCCCCTCCCATGTGGCCTGCTTGCCTTCTATAAGCAAAATTTTGCCTCTTTCTGCTTATCATGAGGTGTGTGTTGTTTTTGCCTCCAGTTTGCAGCATCTGCATTCTCGAGGATGAACGCGTGTTGCCTGTGGCAGGGAGAAGGGCATGTTTGCCTTTACCCCCTTAGCACCTGCATTTGGAGAGCGCAAGCAGAATGTTTAATTGTGGACCAGGCAGGTGCAACTGCAGACTGGAGAACACAACCGGAAGCAAACAGGACCAGTTTCTGCTGATGTAGAATCAAGGCTTTTCCACAGTGGAAACAGCGCAGTGATGGGCGGAAAGTGGAAAAAGTTCACAGAAACACTTGCTGGGATGAATCTTTTTGGTTGGAACATCTGCTAATTCTTCTTCTGGAAAGATGCCCTGCCCTGTTACCAGATTATCTGCTGAGTAGGGTTACCTGTGTTGGAAATTGCAATGTCTGGTGTACTGCAGCAGCAAGAAGGGAAGATGAGCCTTCTATGCAGGGGGCAGCAAGGATCACTTAAGTTAGGACAGTGAGAGCAGCATCTCTCTTGTTTCCTTGTCTTATCTCCTATTGGGCTAAACAGGGCAATATCCTGCTTCTTCTCTCTCCTTCCTTTATTCACTCTTCTACAAGATGTAGTCAGATAGCAAGGACTCTATCCCTATCGCTCTCCTTCACTCTCAAGTATGTATTTCCTAAATAAACTTTTTTAGCCTCTTTAATCAGCAAAGCGTAACTTCTCTGCTCTGTTTGCACTCCGCTAACAGCCTGAAATTACAACTGATCTCCAGATGACAGGGATCAGTTCCCCCTGGATGGAATAGCTGCTTTGGACTCTGGGCTTTATGCCCCACTGAGGTCTTTCTGCTCCCAAAATCTCCCTTCCACCCCCAAATCTCCAGGAATTTCCCAACCTGGAGGTGGCAATCTTAGCTGAGCCTCTCTCTTCCCTTGTTACCCCTCATATTGCTCTTATGTTCTGTAGCATAGTGGTTAAGTGGTTGGGTTGCAAATCAGCACTCTGCTGGTTTGAATCCCACTAATGCCATGAGCTCTGCAGGGGGTCTTGGGTAAGCCACTCCTCTCAGCCCCAGCTTCCCAGCAGTATTGTTGAGATAATAATAACTAATGTATTGTCGAAGGCTTTCACGGCTGGAGAACGATGGTTGTTGTGGGTTTTCCGGGCTGTATTGCCGTGGTCTTGGCATTGTAGTTCCTGATGTTTCGCCAGCAGCTGTGGCTGGCATCTTCAGAGGTGTAGCACCAAAAGACAGAGATCTCTCAGTGTCACAGTGTGGAAAAGATGTTTGACACTGAGAGATCTCTGTCTTTTGGTGCTACACCTCTGAAGATGCCAGCCACAGCTGCTGGCGAAACGTCAGGAACCACAATGCCAAGACCACGGCAATACAGCCCGGAAAACCCACAACAACCATCAATAATAACTAACTTTGTTCACTGCTCTGAGTGGGGCACTAATCTGTCTAGAAGAGCAATATAAAGCACAGTTGTTGTTATTACTTTGTGCATCTGTGAAAAGTAAGCTATGAGAAGAATAGTCATTTAGAATAGTCATTTTATTTATTTATTTTATTTATTTACTGTATTTATACCCTGCCTTTCTCCCCAATGGGAACCCAAAGCAGCTTACATCACCCTTCTCTCCTCCATTTTTCCTTACAACAACCCTGTTAGGTAGGCTGTGACTGACCCAGGGTCACCTAGAGAGCATCCCCGGCAGAGTGAGGCATCGAACCTGGGTTGCTCAGATCCTAGAGCAGCACTCTAACCACTACACCACACTGGCTATAATTCTAAATTATTTTAAAATCTCTATATCTAATTATTTCTAAAGCTTTTTGAGACTATGGACTACTGTTATTTTTAGCCATCAGATTATGTATATTAAATAATAGATGTAATTTGATTTGGATTCTGTTAAGTTACTTAACTAATGCACTTCTCTATTTATGATTTCTCTTGTGCCAGGTTGTGGAGTAAGGTTTCCAGGCCTGGACTGGAAACTGATGGAAGACTAAGTGAAGGAGCATGGGGCATTTACCATGGAGTCTCCAGCAATTCCCAGAGAGACGTGACATCACTTCCTGGTTTCTCCAGAAGTGACATCACGCCGTTGCCTCCAGCAATGAAAAAAATTCTTCTGCTGCCTTAGAGTGCCAGTGGGCTATGCCCACTGGAGGTGAGAGATTGCTTGCTCCCAGTGGGCACATGACAACCCTAGTTTGGAGCAGGTTGTCTATGGATTTAAAAGAATGATCTTCAGCGAAATATTTCTCATCCTTTGGGCTCCTACATGTGGCTGCGTGTGGATTGCTTGCTCTTGCTGTCCTGTTTTGCCCTGTGTTGTTCCCAAAGTGACAATTCAAAGTAGAGCAGCATGAGGCTGCTATGAAAACAAACTCTGTCTACCCATTATTTGTTGTTAAAGAACATTAGAGGGGGAAAATGGGATATGCTGACACTTGGCAAAACATCAGAGCTCCTAAACACACTTAGTGCTGACTATGAAGACTTGTTTATTTCATCTGAGATTTGGATCACTCTGGTGAAGAGCCGCTTGAAAAGGTGGGCCGTGCATCTTCTCAATCCGCCTGCTTGCTGCACTGTTTATATAACGTCCAGTGCTTACAATCTGGATTGAAACCCATGCCTTGGAGCTGCGGCTCCAGCAGTCAATTCTGTTCTCATTTGTAAACTGCCCCTGGGCAGTGTTCGCTTAGATCCACCAACCGAGGCACTGAAGATATGCAATTTTTACATTTTTTGTGAAAATGGACAGCTTCGTTGATTGCTGAGCAGATATCGCACAGGCGGCAGATAAGGTTTTTCCACATAGATAAACGACAAAGCGTGTAGCTGCAAAAGCCGTGTAATAATAGGGGATTTGTGCAGCATAAAATCTAAATCCAGTTAAAGGAGCCATAAATTATTCAGTGCCGTGTTTAACTTCAGGTGTTTTTCCTTTCAAAGAGTCTTGACCTAGTTCTGTGATACAATGTATATATACAATGCAGATGTACATTTCCTCCCAGGGGGCTGGTTACCTTCCCCTATTCAGTGTCCAGTGCCTGCCCCTCTTTCTTTCTCTGTCTGTCTCTCAGAGCCAAACTAGATCTTTTCTTTGTCTGAGAGGACCCGACTCGGGTCTCCGGCAGCCACACAGCAGCTGCGGAGAATGGAAAAAACAAAGCAGAGACTTTTAGGACTTGGAACGCCACGTTGTGGGGAAGAAAGGGCTCCTCTCTCCCCCAAGCTATTTTCTGTGCCAAAACAGTGCTGGGGGAGTTATTTCCCCCCTTTTTGCTGCTCCATGTGGAGTATTCTGTGCATGGGCAGCTACAAAAATAGGGAACCCCCCCACAGTGTTTTGGTACAGGTAAGTGGATGAGATGAGGAGCCCTTCCTCCACCGGCTGCTTTATTTTTTAATAGCCATTCCCAGACCCAACCCTAAAAAGGCAAATGTCTAGTTTGGCCCTCACTCCTGTCTCATTACCAATGCTGATTTCTCCGCACCCTCTGCATACCCCATCCTATCCAATCACACCTGCCTTTGTCATTCACCAGTTATTATCATTCGGCTTCTGCAATTACTCCACTCTCCAAGATATAAGGACAGTTGGACTCACATTCTAGCTGTATCTGAAGAAGTGAGCTGTGGCTCAGGAAAGCTCATACCCTGCCACCAATTTGAGTCTTATAGGTGTTACTAGACTCTTGCTCTTTTCTACACACCTGGGGAGAATGCCTTACCTGCCATCCTTTCCTGTCTACATCCTGATTTGTAATTAGGGCTGCCAACTCCAGTTTGGGAAATTCCGGGAGATCTGGGGTTGGTGCCAGGGGAGGCAGAGTTAAGGCAGGGCAAGGAGCTCAGTGGGCATGTGATGCCATAGAGTCCATCCTCTGATGCTGCCCTCTCCTCCAGGGGGATTGTAGTCTGGAGATCAGTTGTACTTCTAAGAGTGTTCCAGGCCTTGATAGTGGAGAGTGCCCTCAAGTCATAGCTGACTTATAGTGACTAGAGATGGGCATGAACAGGAAAAAAACGAACATGATGTTCGTTGCCATCCACGAACAGGGACTCACGAACAACCAAGAACATGGCCCTGTTCATGAACATGTTTGTGATTGGCTGTTCGTGGGGGCCAGCAGGCTCTCTTCCAGCCATCATCCAAGTCAAGATCCCTACTGCACCAGTCCCAGAAACCTGACCTGAGCAGGCACCAGGAAAGGTACCAATAATAAATAATAGCTTGGCCCAGAGCCTGGCAGCAGCCCTGGAATTTGAAGGGGTAGATTTCTATCCCACCATACACAAAGAAAATTCAAGCTCCAATGCACTCTCTCTATCAATATGCCAACAGCAACTGTCTCTCCCCCTCCACTCTCTGCAAAAACAGAGCCTCCCTTGTAACAAATTTGGAGTTGCACACTTGAAAGGAAAACCTGCCTATCAAGCTAAATTGGGCTTAGATTGGGGTTTCCAGGGCAACAGCAGGAGTTCAGACAGAGTTCAGACAATCCCTGCCTAAGTTGCCAAGGTGCAGGTGCCAGACTGTCTGGCTTGACGAACAGCAAAGAACAGCAATGAACGAGGCTGGCAAAGGCCATCTGTTCATTTAGAATGGGGCCTCACGAACAGCTTGTTCATGGACAGCAGATTGGGCTGTTCGTGGCTTTTTTCCCTTCGTATTGCTGTTCATGCCCATCTCTAATGGTGACCCCTGGTGGGGTTTTCATGAAAAGAGACTAACAGAGGTGGTTTGCCATTGCCTGCCCCTGCTATCCTGATCTTCGTTTCCTTGAAGTTAATATCCCAATTGGCACATGACACCTTCTTTCTACCCATCCACCACCTCAGGGCTGCCTACAAATGTGTTGTCTGCTACTGATCTATGTATCAAGGAGCTTCTAAGGGATTCAGGAGAGGAAGGAAAGGAAAGAAGGCAGAACTCCGTCAGTATTCAGATCTCACAAGCTCAGCGAGTTACAGGGTTGGCGAGCAAAGCAATCTCACAAATGTGTTGCTTGCGTCAGTCAACAATTGTTTAGGGTAAGGAATACTCAAAAGAACAAGTAACAAAGCAGTTACTTAGCAAATATGCCCTGAACTTTTGAAAAAAGAGAAGCTAAGAGCTTGTGGAATTGTTCCCTCTAGAAAGGATGGGCAGAGCGGCTGAAAAAGAGATGGATGTACGCCCACCTAAGCACTCTTTGAAAAAGAGTAAAGATAGTGCAAGTTTCCCCTGAGGAGTGAAATGGATTTAGACCAGCAAGTCCTTGCTCTCATTTCACTGTCCCATTGAGCAGCTGATGACCAGCCTGCCATGGGAAGCAGCTGCATTGGGAAGTACAAAAACAGAACCACAAGGCCAATCCCTTACCAAGGCTCCACTGCCCTCCCTTACACTTGTGTAGCTAGTAAGCTGGCAATGCCTGACCAGTGTCAGTGCTTCAGTAGTGCTGAGAAGGGACTGTGTTCCTGTCCTCCACAGAAATCACCATCCATGAACAGGGCCAGATCGAGGGGGGGGGCAGGGGGGTAGTCTGCCCCCGGCGCCACCAGGGAGGGGGCGCTGGGAGCAGCTGCCAGCTGCTGGAGCGTGCAGGCAGCAGCATGGGCAGCCTTGCAGCCCCCCGTGCTGCCTTTTGCCTGCCCTGCAGGACGGGGCGCGCAGCAAGCCGGCCACCCCCTGTCCCACGGGGCAGGTGAAAGGCAGCGCGGGGGGCTGCAAGGCCGCCCATGCCATTTGCCTGCGGAGAAGCGAATGGCGCAGGCGGCTTCCAAGCCCCACACACTGCCTCCAGCGCCCCTCGTGATGACGTCAGCAAAATCACATCATCACGCCGTGCCGGGAGCGCGCGTGTGCGCGCGAGGCCAGACTATGGTTGCCCCAGGCGCCAGCAACCCTAGATCCAGCCCTGTCCACGAAAAGCTGTCCTTTTTTGGCTTATCTTTACTTTTCAATGGGGTCTCTCCACTGCCTCATATTTGGATAGAGAAGATACTCAGAAGTAATTTTCAGTGTCCTTTTTGTGGAGCTATTATCGAGGGTTTCCCCTCATGGCCAGAATAACTCAACCGAAGTCAACTAGCTAGTTCCAATCACGAGGGAAATGAGTGGTGGGATTCAATAGACTTTGTCCCTGGCTGATGCATTGCCTCCTCCCTTCCATCACAATACTCAGGCAAGCTGAGGGAAGAGGGGAGCAGGAAAAACCCAGCCATCAGCAAGGAAGATGGCTTTTTAAAGCCCAGCAGCTGCACTGTGGAGAGAGGTCATGGTGGCTCACTAGTAGAGCGCTCGCTTGGCACACAGAAAGCCCCCGGTTCAACCCCTGGCATCTCTAGTCAAAAATATCAGCTAGTGGGTCATGGGAAGGACCTCTATCTGAGGGCCAAGCTACAAGTGACGAATGACACTTGAACGGCAAGTGGATTGAGTGGAGGGCAAGTGAACAGGGATAAATACACTTGCCGTTCAAGTGTCATTCGTCACTTGTAGCTTGGCCCTCAGACTCTGGAAAGCAGCTTTGAGGGCCAAGCTACACATGACGAATGACACTTGAACGGCAAGTGGATTGAGTGGAGGGAAAGTGAACAGGGAGAAATACACTTGCTGTTCAAGTGTCATTCGTCACTTGTAGCTTGGCCCTCAGACTCTGGAAAGCAGCTTCCAGTCAGAGGAGACAATTCTGGCCTTGAGAGACCATGGTCTGTCTGGCTCTTGATAAGACAGCTGCGTGTGCTGTTTCCCGCTCTTTCCTCTCATAATCAGAATGACTCGGATCACTTCAGAATGAGTTGGAGAGTTCTCTACTACCTTAGTGGGGAATCTGAAGTATACTTATAGTCATTGACTGTTCAGCTATCTTGTTACTCTGCTCATATATCTACATCTTAATTCAACATTAAGATGGAGATACATGAGCAGAATAACAAGGGACATTTTAAAAACACAGACCACAGGAATCTTCCTTGGCTCTGGGATAAATCAAGATGGGTAGCCATATTAGTCTATCTGTAGCAGTAAAAAAGAGGAAGAGTCCAGTAGCACCTATAAGACTAACAAAATTTGTGGTAGGATATGAGCTTTTGTCAGTCACAGCTCACTTCTTCAGATACTGAAGAACTTGGCCGTGGGAGGCAGGGCTACACACATTCAGTGTGGGGAAATTTTCCTTCGCTATTTTGGTTCACCTCGCCTTGAAAAGGTGTGATCCTGTATGCTGCTTTCTTAATCTTGATGAACGTTCCTCAGTCAGAAATGTACCTGAGGAACCTGGTGGTGGAAAGTGCCTTCAAGTTGTAGCTGACTTATGGTGACTCCCTAGGGTTTTCAAAGCAAGAGACATTCAGAGGTAGTCTGCTATTACTTGCCTATGTGCAATGACTCTGGACTTCCTTTGTGGTCTCCCATCCAAGTATTATCCAGGTCTGACCCTGCTTAGCTTCCAAGATCTGACAAAGTCAGGGCCATGAGGAACCTTCCTTGATCTTTTTCTGGAAGCTGATCTGCATGCTAGACATCTACCGGTCAGCAGGAAAGACTTTATGTAACCCTAGCCAAGAAACTGTGCTGAGAAGATAAATGGATTCTCTGAAAGCAGTTTGGAAAAGGCTTCGAACAGATTTTGTCATCTGTGAAGCTCTTTCGCACACAGTTTTATTTTGATTTTAAATAAAAGAATCCTGCAGATTCACGCTTGATAAGCTGAAACCCCTTTAGTCCTACGTTCTGGCTTTGGAGACACATTTACACATTGGCATGTATCCAGCAAAACATCAGCAAGTTCATGTCCAAGTAAGCAGTCTCTCATTAACGCAAGGATACTTGTGTAAACAGTACCTCTAAACACGGCTTGATTCTTGAGCACTTGTGAGCGTTCGCTGCCTCCTGCTTTGAAAATGCATTCTTTAACCGCATTAGTAAATTAATGATTTGTTGGCTATAATGAGGTTTTCCTTACATAACAAGTTATGGCAACTTGAAAAAAAAAGACTTCTGCTACTGTAATGGCCTTTACATCGCTAGGAGAGGGCTTTGGATACGTGCCGCTCTCTCCACCAAACGATGCTTCCCTGTAGTACAATCCCTTTATTTTAATTTTTGTCACATCGGCCACAAAGTCCCTTCCCACGCAAGCATCAGCAGTTATGAGAGAGTTGTGATGCTGGAGCACAAAGCAACCAATCCAGCCCACCCCCTTTCCACTGGACGGCTTCATGTAATCCAAGCTCTGACTGGGTTGTGCTTAAAAATGTCCAGTCCAGCCATTTCCGTAATGTGCCAGGTCAATAAAGGAAAGAGAAGGCGTTTCAGTAAATTGATTGGATGATGCTGGAGCTTGGGGGTGGACGTTGCATTCTTTGTTTCTTCTTGCTGCTTAGGAGAAGAGGTTTGTGATGCGTGTCATAGGCATCATCCAATTAAGTGCCAATTACTATCTCATAATTGCCATCTTCACAGAGCTCATAACTCAAATGCATTTTCCCAGCAACTGATGCTTTAGCTGACAAAACAGAGGTGTAGATCTCATGTAAGTTGTGACCATACCTCTTTGTCACCTGGAAAAGGCTTTGGCAAAACCTGCCCTGATAGTGCATTCCAACCTTATCTTCATAGTGGTGTAGTGGCCAAGAACGGCAGGACTCTAATCCAGAGACCTAGGTTTGACTCCCCATTCCTCCGCTTGAAGCCAGCCGGGTGACCTTGGTTCAGCCACAGCTCTCTCAGAGCTCTCTCAGCCCCACCCACCTCACAAGGTGATTGTCGTAAGGATAATAACAACATACCTTGTAAACTGCTCTGAGTGGGTGTTAAGTTGTCCTGAAAGGTGGTATATATATTGAATGTTATGATAAAGTTATATCAATTTCCCCCTAATCGTGAAGCTTAAAAATAACATCCCGCGTTCTGGTTTTCCTGCCTCTCTGTTTCTAATGCAGTGGGACTCTCATAGCTGTTGGGGGGCAAAGAAGACAGTCAAGTATGTTGCCCCATTCACTTTTAAAGTGAGGCTTGGGGTGTCTATTTTTACATGAAACAGCATGAACAGGGTTTGCTAGACCTCCTTCTGCACCTTACCCGTTCCACTCCATCGCTTTAAACTCTTAGCTTTCCAGCCCAGCCCACTTTGAGAACCAGAGGGGGGTGGGGGGAAAAGTATTTCAGACAATGGAACACAATGAGCAGGGGGGAGAAGGTGTCACCTATGCACATGATGTGTTTCACATAATCCAACCTTGTGCCCCATGTGCAATCTAGGGATAGAGCAGATCCAAGAATAAATGCATGCAAATGCAATTTTAGCTTGGACCTGAGTCTGTTATCCTAATTTGGATGCATTGCTTTATTTATTTTTGAACTATATATTTTTTTCCTATACAGGACTCAAGTTGATTTAGAATCTCCTCACTCCTCAAAAATCAGCATCCAAAAAGTATAACCAACAGGTTAAACTTTGCCTATTCCAAATGCTGGCCTAAAAAACTCAGTCCAAAATGCTAGAGGCGAGATCTCTGATCCAGGGTGGCCTTAGCCAATGGGCAACAGGCAACTACCTGGGCCTATGCTGAGAGGGACCCCAACCACCCTTACAACAGCAGCAACAACAATAATAACAATAACAACAACATTCGATTTATATACTGCCCTTCAGGATAACCCATTCAGAGCAGTTTACAAAGTATGTTATTATTATCCCCACAACAATCACCCTGGGAGGGGAGTTGAGAGAACTCTGGGAGAGCTGTGACTTACTCAAGGTCACCCAGCTGGCTTCAAGCAGAGGAGTGGGGAATCAAACCCAGTTCTCCAGATTAGAGTCCTGTCGCTCTTAACCACTACGGAGATACGGTCTGAAAGCATTATCAGGGCAGGTTTTGCCAAAGCCTTTTCCAGATAACAAAGATGGGGGTGGGGGCGGAAGAAGAATAAGAGTGGGCTCCGAATGCCATTGGTGGCTGCCCTGTCAGGGGCTTCGGTAGTAGGCTTGCAGCAGCAGCTACTTGTGCCTATCCCATCTGAGACTCAGGCAGCTGACTTCCAGCTGCAATGGTGTCTCCCACCCATATCGCACAGGGCAAGTGCCACCCCTGTGCCACCCCTTTCTTGGCCGTGGCAGGAGAGCTGGTAGTGATTCTGGGACCCCATTCTGGGCCTTTGCCCAGAGCCCTAGAATCACTAAGACCACTTCTGTGTCCGATTCCCTTCTCAGGAGGCTGTTCGGAAAAGAAGAGGCCATTACAGAAAAAGAGAGGGTGCGCCTGGGTCACAACAGATCTCACAACCGGGTATGATGAGGTGCTCTTGAGCAGAGTGTAACAGCTTGGTTTTGACTTCCTATATGCCCACCAGCAGGCTCAGTTAAGAAGGGAACTGCAGGCGGGAAGAAACTTCTCTGATGTGACTTGCATAATATTTAGTGCAAAGAATTTGCTTTAGGGTTGGGGGAGGGAAACAAGGTGATTCACATGGATTGTCCAAAGGGAAAGGATTCAGCATTATGCTGGGAAATGGCACGCGGAGCATCAGGAAGGAATCTTTGCTGGGCGTTGCTGCTGAAATGCCCAGTTCTTGCCTCTCAGATTTCTCCTGTTCAAGTCTGTTAAACGTCTGTTTTAAAAAACCTCTGCTGCCTGCTGCTGTTCAATGTGAGAGAGCGCTAATTTCCTTCTCTCTTATTCAATGATTAAATGTGATTTTATTGTACTAGCCTGAAGGCACCTAGCAAATGTAAATCAGCAAAGCTCCCATGGCACCACTTTGCTTGGCCTGTTTTAATAACTGTCATTATATCCCATGATGTTTGATGCTCATTTTGCGCTCAAGGCCACATTACATCCCCAGCCACTATCGTACTTATGTCAACTAATTTTTTAAAAAGCAGGATCATTAATGAATGTAGCTATATACGAAGTAGTAGTGACACAGACTCTCAGCATACCAAAGCAGGAAGATCGCTATTTGCCCTCTCTTACCAGGATGTCACAGAGTTTAGATACCCTAATCTCTCTTAGGCCTCAATCTCATAGCTGATGCTCTGCACAGAGTTAGGCTGGCCAAAGATAGAGGCAACCTTTGTGATCCTGGGGTTCTGGATCAGAATCACTGCCATCTCCATGGGGGCTCCCACCAGCCCCTCTTGCCAGGGCCAAGCAAGGATCGGCCCACACTTCATGTGATGCAGGTGGGAGCCATTGCTGGAAGCTAGGAGCCTCGGATGGAGCAGTTCCAAGCAGCCACTGCTGACTGGGGCAGGCGCAGAAGCTGTTGGCATGAGTGGGCAGCCCAAGCCCTGAATGAGATGTCTCACGCAGTGGCAGCAGCAGGAGCCTGTTTTTTTTCTTCTTCCCCATCCTCTGTTGGGTGAGGTGGGGTTGTGCATGGTTGCTGCTCCCAGAAAGGGACTTAGAGCAGGCACCATTCTCTAAGACCACCCTTGGCCAAAGAGGTGGGGAAAGATAAAACAATTCTATTGTGGACTGATAACAATTGTCTACAGAAAGACCCCCAGCTGCAGCGGCCAGTGGGCACCCTGCTGCTCTCCTTTCAGGCTGCAATTCTCTTGTTCTAAGAAGACTCTTGGAAGTTGCTTAACAGTGTTATGGGACATATAATAACATTTGATTTATATACCGCTGTTTAGGACAACTTAATGCCCACTCAGAGCGGTTTACAAAGTGTGTTGTTATTATCCTCATGACAATCACCCTGTGAGGTGGGTGGGGCTGAGAGAGCTCTGGAAGAGCTGTGTTAGGGTCCCAGGTGCCTGCCGGTGGCGGGCAAACTTCCAGGGATTTGCCCTCTCATCTACCGATCTCTGGGCAATTGGTGGGAGGGGGCAAGCTCCCAGAGCTTACCTGCTACTGGCAGGCACCTCAGGAGCACACGCTGTGCATGCACTCCCTACCAGTGTGGTGATGTCACTTCCGTGACGTTGTTGCGCTGCTCACGGGAGCGTTTCTGCGCTTTGTTTGGGGCCAATTTGGGCCCCAAACTGGCAAAATCAGCTCCGTGCGAAACACAGAAGCGCTCGCATGGCTGGCACGATGACATCTCTTAAAGAAGTGACATCGCCACGCAGCTAACATGGTGATGTCACTTATGGAAGTGACATCATCACGTTGTCGCTGTAGTGCGTCTGCGTGCGAGGAGTTGAACCGGCATGGGAGAAGGTAGGTGTCAGTTCCCAAACCTCCCAGTGGGAGGATGGAGGGATCTGACAACCTTAGCTGTGACTGACGCAAGGTCACCCAGCTGACTTCAAGCGAAGGGGTGGGGAAAAACCCAGCCCTCCAGATTAGAGTCCTGCCGCTCTTAACCACTACACCGAACTAGCCAGAAATAGTATGGGCATGCAGTAAAAAGGAAAACACTACCTGTTACTTTGCTGTTTGTTATGCAGCTTTTAAAAGCTCAGGATGGTTAGCAACTCCATTCATCTGACTTCTTTTCAAAACTCCATTTCTGATGCTATCAATAAAAGTCCATGTGGAGACCACAGCTCTTCACAGTCGGTCTTGGTTCTTACCATTCTGAATAATTTTGTGTCATCTACAAACCTGGCCACTATGCTGCTCACCCCGAGTTCCAGTCCATTATGAACAAATTAAATAGGACCGTCTTCACTGCTGACTTTCTTCCATTGCAGGAACTGTCTATTTATCCCTACTCTCTGCTTGCAGATGTTAAAGCAATTTTCTATTCCGTAAGAGGACCCATCCTCTTATCTCATGATTGCTAAGCATACTCTGAGTTTTTGATGAAGCTTTTTGGAAGTCCAAGGTATATAATGATTATCAGATCACCCTGGTTAACCTGCTCAAAGAACTCCAAAAGGTTGCTGAGGCTCAACTTCCCTTTGCAGAAACCACACGGCCTTTTCCCTCCGTTCTTCTCCATGCCTTAATAACTGTTTCTACTAATTTAACTGGAACAGATACTAGGCTAAGTGGCCTGTAATTTCCTGGATCTCCTCTGGATCTCTTTTTAGCAATTGGTGTAATGATTGCTACTCTCAAGTCCTCTGGTACGGAGCCTGCTTTTAGTAACAAGCTACATATACTGGTTTGAAGATCAATAGTTTGACATTTGAGTTCCTTAAGGGAGCCTGCCATACAAGCCCAGAGATGTATTGTTTTTTCATTTGCTTCATAGTCCTAGAACTTCTCTCCTTTAATGCCCGGCTATGGATTTGGCTACTGATTTTTCTAGCCAGGGGTGAAGGCCCATAAGGGCATACAAGCCCCCGATTGTTCCTGGTGTGATGAACAAGGCAAGTAGGCTTCATAACATTAAGAAGACAAGGCTGCTAGATCTGCTGGGATCTTCAGTAGTAGGCACAGGCAACCAGGTAGTGCACTTGGAGGACGCATGGCTGGATGGAGAGGGGCTCAAACAAAAGGCCTGGCAGCTCCTCAGCTGATAGTGGGAAGCATCATATTGCCTATGAATGGTTCTAACAAGGCATGCTCTCAGGTGTGCCTGTGTATGAAAGTCGAGTATTTCTCAGCCCTCTCTGGCTGCTAACTGTATCCCAAATTTGAACTTGGAATTTCATGCGGGCCATAGCTGTGCCACAGAACTTCCTCTGCTATCTTTACAGTCATGGTGGATATGGCTGGTTTTGTCACCAGGGCCCATCAGGGAATCCAAAAGTGCTGAAAGGGTTTCCATACGGCAGAAGTTGAACACACACATACCACGTTCCCAGAGAGTTATTGGGAAGATAACAAGGTGGCTTTGTGTAAAAGTGCGGTTGTGTTTTCCTTTTAGGGTAGTCCTAGCATCTCTGTTGTCGGGGCCTTGGAGAAAGCTCCTTTCCTAATTTATCAGACAAGTAGACCTCTAATTCCCAACCTATTGTTGGCAGAGAAAAAGAGTCTTGTATGAACTGGGGGAGGCTGTGAAATAATGCTGGAGAGGTAAACTCCTCAAGGCCAGCCGAGCAAATCCCACCACATCCTCCATGACAGAGTGAGGTCCCTGTATGGCTTGTTTTACCATACCCATAGGGCATCCCTAGAACATGTGAAGTTCAGGGCACCACATGGCTGCATTGTAGTCATTCAGACAACTGGGGCTCTACGTTATCTTTGTGTTTGCTATTCGAGTTATGCTGTGGTCATGTCAGGGTAGCTGCGTGTGGATTGGCTCCTTCCTTTCAGCACTAAGATGTAGGCATAACCAATATGCTGCCTCATGATTGGTTGGTGGTGTTACTGTGGTTGCTGGAGATGTCATGCTTAGAAAAATAGTTTTCCGCTGTACTGAGAGAGCTATAAATGTGAAATTTAGGTTCTCTCTCCAGTGCTTTTCCTTCACGGGCAAGCTTTTTTCATATGAAGACCCAGAAGTGGTTTGCACCCCTGAGGTGCTGTTCAGACGTATCTCCAGGCACAGGGCAGCTGCTCTTCTATTAAGTGATGTGCCTGGGGGCTGTATCTTGAATAGCTCCCCCTGGCAGGGTTGTTTCTCATGGAATCAGCATCTCCTCCCTGGCAATTTTGACTATATCCCACTTGAGATATTTTGACTATATCCCACTTGAGATATAGTCAAAATAAGGCCAGACACACAGTGTGGCTGGAAGTCACTGTCTGGCATTCCTGATGCTTATTTAGAGTCAAGCTACAAGTGACGCCTTACACAGGTTGGACACTTGTCCGCTTACCTCAAGTTTTGATGGGGAATGTAGGTGCTCTGGTTTTACAGCTTGGCTCTCCATTACAGCTGCAAGACCGGGATGCCTACATTTCCTATCAAAACTTGAGGGAAGCTGACAAGTGTCCAACCTGTGTCAGGAGTCACTTGTAGCTTGGCTCTTAGTGTCCCCTACTGTTTCTACTCAGCCTTTTCCCTCCTGCTTTCATTGTTAAGCCAATTTGTCTGGTAGACGCTTCGAATTTCTACCTGTTGCATGCTGCCACCACCCGCCATGTGCAGGTTACATTTTGTTTATGCTATGTGCAGGGTTTTCCAGAGCACGCATGATTGTCTAAAATTACAGGTGGACGATAGAAGCCCTGAACTGGTGGGACACTTTGGTTCTCCACTGACCATATAGACAGAAGGTAATATTTAAATCTTGTTAAGAAGAGCTTGAAGATTAGGCATGCCTTGAAGCTTCTGGTTAAACTTTGCCCAGGCTTTGGGAGTGGTGGTACCTTGCCTGAGGAGTACCCTTTCCCTTGAGGCTCACCTGGTGTCTCCCTTACTGTCCTTTAGGCAGAGCATTAACTTCGAGCTTTGTCTTTTAAAGCTGCATTTATGGCCTGCTTCTAGCCTGGGGAAAGTTTTATGTATATTCATTTTAGGCCATTTAAAAAAAATTATTATTAGTTTTTAGTTCCAGCTTATTCTGATAGCAGAGTTAATTAAAAAATCTTACATTTTTTGGTTATATGACATATAGCATGCATTTCATTTCGTCTCTACAAATTCCATCATAATTATATTATTTTCCACTAAGCTATTATCACTGTAAGTCTACTTTCTTTAATTCTAGTACTTTTTTTCTTTCCTCATTCATTTAATTGTGTTTTGCTAACATACAGTTATGTCCCTATGTTATACTTCCGTTCAACCCATCTATAGAGCAGGGTCCATTTTTGTTTCCCGTCATGTCTGTTTTTTTCTTTTATTAATTCTGTCAGTGTGTCCAGTTCTGCCATCTCTAAGATTTTCTCCACCAATTCCTCTTTTGTTGGTATATCTGTATTTTTCCAATATCTGGCATATACTATACTATTCTTAGGCCATTTCATGCTATTTTATGCCTTGGCTTGTTTTTATGGCTTATTATTGATAATTTTTATGCTGTTGTTTTTATGATTTCATTGTGTTGTTTGTTTTTTTACTTTGTGAGCTTCCTTGGGCAGGTCTCTGGAAAATTTCAAAATAATAAGATAAGCATTCATGATGTGATTAGATATTCAGTTCTGTCAAGATTGTTTTTGTGTGGTTTTACTGACAAATATGCCTGCACATGTACATAAACTAAAACATCACACAAAAAGAATCTCAGTTCATACACTCACAGGAAGATTGCTTTTATTTTTTTGCAGTGTGTGATCAATGCGTATGTGCACACTGATGACAAAGAAGGAGGGAATATTCATCTAAAAGGAGCTGAAAGCTATAGCAAGCCCAGTGAAGTAATTAGTTTAGGAAATCTCCCTATTAAATCAGAATTAAGGAGGAACGGTACATAGCAGAGAGCAAAGTTCTGGAACCATCGAGATATGGAATGGGTAAAATCTGTTCACCGTAATGTAAGTATTCTGCAGCTGGCCAATTGTGTGCGTTTTTGTGGCAAGATGGATGTGCCATCAAGTCACAATTGACTTATGGCAATTATGAGATGAGCGGAAGTGGTTTGCCATTGCCTCCCTTGGTGTAGCAACACCAGTCTTCAATCTCTTATCCAAGTACTGATTGTAGCCAGCCCTGCTTAGCTCCCGAGGCCTGATGAGCTTGGGCCGAACTGGGCTAATTGGGCTAAAATAAACAACCAGAACTTTCTTCAAGACCATCAATAGCAAAAATACTTAAATCTATCTATCTATCTATCTATCTATCTATCTATCTATCTATCTATCTATCTATCTATCTATCTATCTATCTATCTATCTATCTATCTATCTATCTATCTATCTATCTATCTATCTATCTATCAATCAATCAATCAATCAATCAATCACTCGGAAGCCAGAAATCAATCTGATTGTTGTGTGGCAGATAAGAAATGTTGTTCTACTCACCTACAGATATGGTCCAAACTGCAATGATCTTTGCAAAAGCTTTCGTTCTTGAGTTAAAGCGGCTGTGATGGATAGGGTTTCGGATGGCAATATAGCGGTCCAGCGAGATGGCACAGAGATGCATGATGGAGGCAGTGGAGAAAAGCACATCTAAATAGATCCACACCGCACAGAGGTGTCTGGGCAGAGGCCATGCATATCCTGTAACCGAGGAGAGGTTTTTTTGGATTAACTGTATTTGTCAAGATGTACCTTAGCCCAGCCTCAACATGAGACGACGACTCCTTAGAAGGAGAGAGACGGTCCTTAAGAAAAGAGGAACCTCTTTTTTATGGCTCCCAGGTCTTGGTGCACCCTGGAAGATCTAGCAGATTGTCTCCGACCTACTCTTCAACATCAGGCTCCCATTCAAGATCCTGTAGAACAGGCCAATCAAGAAGTGAGTGGACCATTTCTCTCCTAGCATCCCCTGTGTCTCTCCTGTAGGGTTACCAATTTCAGCCTGGTAAATTCCTGGAAATTTGATGATGGTGCCTTTGGAAGGGGGAATTTGAGGAGGGATTTCATCTAGAATCTATGGTATACCATACAGTCTCCCCTCTGAAATGGCCATTCCCCCCCTCCCCAAGAGAATTGGTCTCTGTTGTCTGAAGATCAGTTGTAATTCCAGGTTGGCCACCATCCCTTGTGACTCGGGGTATGTGCTTCGGGTTTCCGATTTAAGTAAATTACCCGAATCGGACCCGATCCATAGAGATTAGGGATATCCTAATCCAGCATGCTGGCCCTGATTCAGAAATCCCTAATCAAAGCTTTCTGAAGCTTGAAGCTTCGGAATTAAGGTATTTCCAGATTCCCCCCCCCCACTTCGGGTAAACCCGAAGCGGGAAACCCGAAGCAACCTGGCCCTGCACACCCCTACTTGTGACCCCAGGAACAAAGAGGGCAGAGGAGAGGACTTGAGCTGAAGCCTCGACAGGGAGAAGAATGTGTGACTAGCAGCTCCTCTCACACTACATTATCATTAAGGAGGAAAGCACAACTCACAAGATGTTGGCAGGATCAAGGGTCTACTGGAAAGGGTGCGTCCATCAATTCATATATAACCCTTCAGTTCAGCTCCACCCTCTGGTGGTTCAACATCCCTGGACATCTCTCTGCTGAGATGGTTTCCAGTGCTCCAAGCCCTCTGCTGCCTCTTGTCAAGATCCAGATCCAACACTGACATGTCCTCCTCTACTGGTTCTTGGTTGCTTACCTGTAACCCTTGTGCTTTACTACCTGTCTGGCTAGATACAGAACAGGGCACTATTTCATGGCAGAATTTATATGGCTGTTTTATTGGGATCCTATTAGTAGTTACATGAAGAGCCCTTTTATGTTACCTGACCAAAAATACACATGTTCTGATCTTTGAAAAGGATTCCACCTAAGTTCCCCAAAATATGGAACTCCGGTTGAACTGTTCACAAGCCAATTAAGGAACTCGTTTTAGAATAAGGGGCAACTACCATCTTCCATGGAGCATCTCATCAAGAGAAGTGTGGCATTGCCCACTCCTAATTTAATAGAATGTATCTTATTTTTAAACTCCTTTTTAAAATTCCTTATTTAATAGAATGTGTCTTATTCTTAAATTGGCAAGTTCAGCAACTGCAAGCAAGATACCGAGTTGTCTTAAACTAGGATGACTTCAAAGTAGTGAAATACCTTTTCCTAATTTGTCTTTTGAGGATTTTTCGTTTTGGATTCTTAGGAGAGTCAGCATAAAGATTTCCCCTCCATTCTCAACAAGTAATTCATCTGAGGTTTTTTGGGGAAAGCAGAGTGACAGTTTATCGAGAATACTGCCAGGAAATGTAAATGACGGAGGGCGTAATTGAGAGAGACAGTAGTGATAGCAGCCTTGGCGTGCCATTTTGCTTCTTCCTCTAGAATTCATTTTGTTTCCAGTTTTCCAATTAACTCCTCTATTACACTCCAATCTATTTTCAGTCTCCCACACTGACTCCACACTCAGTTCAAGCAGAGTAAAATAATTGGCAGAACTAAATCCATTCCTTAAGGCACTCGCTTAACGACAGCCAAAGATTATGGGCTATGTTTCTGGGTATATCACACGTGGCCTCCTTAATTCCCTCATTTAGCATCTTAGAAAACAACATTTCAACCTCTGCTCCAAATGTTTTATCTTCTTAAGTAGTTCATAATTTGCAATCTAAAAGACCAGGAGATAAAGGAAATAGAGAACCCCTAGTATGCTTTTGTCCTTCTCAATGTGTTTGTGTTGTGCTTTTTGTAAATTCTATTACTTGTATGTAAAATTGGATTGGTCCAAGACTTCCATAACTGGGGTGAGCCTGAGGGAGGGATTTTTATTGCCTTCCCTCGCCACGCTTACGGCTCTGGGCTTTGGAACTTTCCAGAACAATATGTGATAAGGAAGAGAGGGTGCAGCAAAATGGGGAAATCAGCCAAAATCACCTTCTTCAATTATCCCATGAGCTTCAAATGCCTTCATAGAGATTGCTCTGCCTGCATAAGAAAGCCACATGCACTCCTCTGGTATCAGACGATCCCCCTGCCTTATTACTACAGCACTCTGTGCCACGTAGTACTCCAAAAGGTCTCCTGACCCTTTTCAGCAGGGGTTGTTGCTAGGTTTGCCAACTCTGAGCTATGAAATTCCTGAAGATTTGGGTGTGGAGCCTGGAGAAGGCAGGGTTTTGGGAGGGAAGAGATCTCAGTGGGTATATTGCCATAGAGTCCATCCTCTGAAGAGTCTATTTTCTACAGGGGAGCTGCTGTAGCATAGGGGTTGTGATTGGGCTGTGAATCAGCATTCTGCTGGATCGAATCCCACTACTGCCGTGAGCTCAGCAGGTGGCCTTGGGTAAGCCACTCCTCTCAGCCCCAGCTCCCCAGCTGCATTAATGCATTAATAACACTGAATTTGTTCACTGCTCTGAGTGGAGCACAAATCTGTCTAGATGAATGGTATGTAGGCGACGCTATTACTATTACTATTACTATTACTATTACTATTACTATTACTATTACTATTACTATTACTATTACTATTACTATTACTGTAATAACAATATTCAATTTATATACCACCCTTCAGGATGCTTAACACTCACCCAGAACTGTTTACAAAGTATGTTATTATTATCCCCGCAACAACAAACACTCTGTAAGATGGGTGGGGCTGAGAGAGCTCCTAGAAGCTGTGACTGACCCAAGGTCACCCAGCTGGCTTCAAGTGAAGGAGTGAGGAATCAAACCCAGTTCTCCAGATTAGAGTCCCGCACTCTTAGCCTCTACACCAAACTGACTTACTGTTACTGTTACTGTTACTGTTACTGTTACTGTTACTGTTACTGTTACTGTTACTGTTACTGTTACTATTATTTGAGTCATCTGGGGATCAGTTGTGAATCTGGGAGGTCTCCAGATCCTGTCTGAGGTTGGGATGACAACTCTAGTTGTTTGCAGAAAGGGGAGGTGTTAGAAATTGCTTCTGGAAACTCATCCCATTCATGGAAGCCTTGAAAACAACCTGTTGGCTTTAACATGCTTTCCCATGGATATATTCAGAAGTGTATATCTGTGTGCAGACGCCCATATTGATTTATCTATCTCTACATGGAAGTAAATACCAGAAACTTAGTGATTGATGACATCTACCGGTAATTTATTTTGGACAAGCGGTACTGTAAATGTAGCTATTAAGCCCTTTTGCAATTAATTTTTTTAATTTTAGGAACTCAGTGGGAAATGTCAAAAATTTCTGACATTTACTGATAAATCTCCTGGCCAACTTTAGTGCCCTCTGTAAATGAGAAAGTTCATCTTCTCGCTAGTAAAGAATGACATTTAGCATGATTGGTTTATAAATCATCTTTAGCCAATCCTATTCTTGCGTCTGTTCTCAAAACAGCTTCTTCCTCCACCAATTTTACTTCCTTTCCTCATTGTAGTATAATCTGCCCTTTCCCTTCCTATTCAATCAACAATTACCTCTCCTATTGTGATCTATAAAGGGGAAACTAATCTGCAACCATCAAGCGCAGGGCCAGTTGACTCACAAGGGCAGCTGGGGGAAGGGAGTAAAAATTTAAAGGAAACCTTTTAACCAGACTTGCGGATTGGGAGTAAAATGGCTCGTATATGACCGAGCCTTCACATTTTGGCTGAGCAGAGTGGTTGGATACAAGCTAAGATCAGTGGAGGTACTAAAGAACTGGTTTAATATTGTTAAGAAAAAGCTCACATCAAGTGCAAGAAAAAAATTGACTGAGAATAAATTAATTCCTGAACAGTTGCTGGCATTTTCTGGCCTTTCTCAGGATATGTTCATGTGGTGATAAAATAGGAAACGAGGGTTAAACTTGGCCATTTACTGAGGGCTCTCAATTGCCTTTGATAAGTACTAGAAAATGCCAGAGAAATGTGCAGGGCTTGCTTTGGACACTTACACAACACCCATGGTAGCAGTTGACCTTTACTCGTGAATGGTAAATCAGTACGAAATTTTCGAGTTACAGGAAGTGCTTGGTGGACCTTGGAGTTACTGGTACATTTCCTGCTGGTAATTCTTCTAAAAAGGATCATTGTTAGATGCCAACATTCACCAAATATCTGGCATCAGCCATAGCATAGATGCTCAGACACACAAAATCTGTATCTCAGACCTCTCTTCATATGTGCCTTTTAATGGTACCAGCTAAAGGTCTCCAATCTGTATGAAATACCATCAGTAATTAGGGTTGCCAAAATGGGGTTGGGAAATTGCTGGAGATTTGGGGGTGGAGCTTGGGGAGATGGCGTTCAGTGGGGTATAATGCCATACAGTCCCCTTCCAAAGCAGCCATTTTCTCCAGGGGAACTGATCTCTGTCTCCTGGAGGCCAGTTGTAATTCTGAGAGATCACCAGGCCTCACCTGGAGGTTGGCAAACCTATCAACAATACATTGGGAAAGATATTATTGGCCTGTGTTCTTGGAAACATGTGTTCTTGTGAAATGTACATTCTTGCATGAATACATAAATACACTCCCTACAGCTGGTGTCCTCATTACTAATTTCACCTTCCAGATCAATTCCAAACCTGTTCTTTTAAGACATCTTGAACAGATTTAGAATTGAAATTGAATAGATTTAGAATTGAAAGCCTGAAGGCTAGATCAGGGTTGGCCAGATTCTTAAACTTAGAAAAGAGTGTTATTCTGGCAGACTTCCACGCTCTACAAATGATGGGTGTTGTAACTAGACATGGGCACGAACAGCATTACAAATGCAAAAAACCCATGAACAGCCTGTTCTGCTGTTCGTGAACAAGCTGTCCGTGAGGCCCCATTCTAAACGGACAGGTGGTCATTGAAAGCCTCGTTCGTTGCTGTTCGTTGCTGTTCGTCAAGCCAGACAGTCTGGCACCTGGAATCAATTTCCATGGCAACTCAGGCAGGGATTGTCTGAACTCCTGCTGTTGCTCTGGAAACCCCGAATCAAAGATTCCTGAAGCTATTTGTATAGCTTCCGGAAACTTTGGAGTTTAAATGCTCATTTCCGTGCCGCTGTTCAGGGGCACGGAAAGGGGCATTTAAACTCCTGAATCAGCTGCTCATGGGGGGAGAGGTCTCATGGGGGGAGAATCCCCCCGCCCTGCTGGCACCGGGCAGAAGCAGCCCCGCAGCACTGGCTCTGCCTGGTGCAAGAAGCACCGGGCAGCCTGGCAGCGGCGGCTCTGCCTGGGGCAAGAGGAACAGGGAGAATCTCCCCGCCCCACTCACACTGGGCAGAAGAACCCTGGCAGTGCTGGGGGGGCAGGGGGGCTGGGGGTGTTTAAAGAGCCCTGACACTTTCAAGTGGCAGGACAGGGCCCTTTAAACTATCAGCTGGCAGGCAGCAGGGGGGAATCCCCCCTGCCGCCTGCCAGCTGATAGTTTAAAGGGATCTTTAAAGGGCCAGGTAAGTGGATAAGAGGGGAGGGGGGCTAAGTGGGGGGTTTGGGGGGTGCGGGCTGCAGGCCTCCATGAACAATGAACAACAAACATGTTCGTGACAGCATCATGTTCGTCAATGTTCATTGTTCGTTGTTCGTGGACTGTAACGAAAAGCGTGTTCGTTTTTTTGCGTTCGTGCCCATGTCTAGTTGTAACACTCAAGGAGGAGGTATTCATTTCCCTTTAAGAGGAACTGCAGAACATTTTCAAGCTCAGGTTTGAGCTAAATCCAAAAAACATGCTATTAAACATTCTACCAAATAATGTTACAAAAGAAGAGGGAGACCTCTTTCATTACATGGTGACAGCAGCAAGAGTGTTATATGTAGCAAAATGGAAAACAGATATGTGCCCTGATGTGTCCAAGTGGACAGATAAGATTTATGAATATGCATCAAAGGCCAAATTAACTACTTATTTACAATGGCCAAATTAACTACTTATGTACATAATAGACCTATAGCTGAATTTTGGGGGAAATGGAAGGATTTCTTTGATTACTTAGGCTAAAATTAAGATTAATTAAGGTAACTCGATGTAAAGATGAAAAGATAAAACACAGGGAAATGATTAACTAAAATAATTGATATTAAAGTTTGGGTATAAGTAACCAAGGAGAGGGAAGGAGAGTTATTACATAAGATTATATCTTTCTATTATTTAATTTTAAATGTAGTGCTTATATAAGTTTTTATGCACTTTCTACTGTTATATCGTTTCTTTTTAAATAAAAAATTTATACCAAAAAAAAAAAAGAAGAGGGGCTGCCATTTTGGGAGGAATTCCCTCACAGCACTGAAAAGCCATGAAGGAAGAAAACAAGGGACACCACCCTTCATTTATTTTAAGAAAGCCCATTGCATGGGGAATAAAGAGATCCCAAATTCCATTTACTCTTGAGGTGTATTTCCTCTAAAGACAAAGGGTACCGCTGCCTTGAATTAATGATCCAACCAGTTGTTAGCAGCCTAGTTGACATGCCTCACACAATGAAGCCAAGCTTTGTATCCCCTTTGAAACAAAGCCAAGTACAAATTTACTTGGCCTAGGAAAATCCTTTCCACTGGCCTTGACTTTATGGCATGAAAATGCCAAATGACTTTATGGCCTTTTGATTGGTTGGCAGTGCAATCCTAAGCAGCATTACAGCTGTAAGCGGAGTTGACTTCAATAGACTTAGAAGGACATAATTCTGTTTAGGATTGCACACTGAGAGTCACCTTCTCTTTCTTTCTCCTGAACACGAGGGTCAAGGATGAGTGGAATTTATCATTCATTAGTCACCGTAAATAAGAATGGTATGTTTGCTAGTTAGAAACTTACTTTGTTTTCCTATATTTATTTATTTATATTCCGCCTTTCTCACTGAGACTCAAGGTGGATTATATAGTATGAGATTAGTACAATCAGTGGCAAGGACAAGTGCAGGCATTTCCATACAATGTCAAGAACATTTCCATAAATAATGTCATGAGGTAAATGAATATAAGTTTACAAAGATATAATATTAGCAAGGATCCAGTATGGGGTTGAGGAATCGCTGAAACAGAACACAATCCATTCTAGGGCTTACATTAAACAATATATACATAACATTAAACAACATAAAGCACAGGTAGTACATATTTAATGCAAGAGATAATATGTAAGGCAACATAATGGTGAAATCTATGGTTTCTAACTCATTAGCGAAACATCTGGGACCCCTTTCCTACAATACAGCCTGAGGCAGTGTCGCCCGGCCCTGCACGATGATGTTACTTGTGACATCATCATGCAGGAGTGTCCCCCTCACCTGAGGCGGGCGGCAACAGTGAAGGGGTAGGGAGGCAGCCCGCTTCCCTGCTCGCTGCTGTGCCCAGCTCTCTGGGAGCTAAGCCAAGGCAGGCAGCAGCAGCAAAGGGGCAGAGAGGTGAGCGTGGACATGGCCTGCTTTCAGGTCAGGGGGGGTCGTCGGGGGCTGGTACAGTGCCTCCTTCAGAGTTCAATGCTCAAGGTGGCTGCTGGCACCACCCCCATGGATGTGCTGGGCCTGCTGGGCGCTGAGGCGGACAGCAGCGCTGGTGAAGGGGTGGGGAGGCAGGTGGCAGTGGTGAAGTGGCACTCCCAGTGGGGAGCGTGGACAAGGTGCCCCCTCAAAATTTTGTGCCCCCCTGGCTCCCCGTACACTACACTTCTGGGTGTAGAAAAAAAAAATCTTTAAAAATGGCTCACAGATTCTTGTGGAAGTGTTGTACAATCCCTGTTAAGCTAGAAAGCACAGAGTCAAACTATGTGACAGTGGTCACCGGTCCATCACATGGCTGCCGATACCATTTTAGAAGCAGTTGTAATTCTTTTTAAAATGCTATGATTGCACATGTGGCACGGCACCCATGCTTACTCACCATAGATAGATAGTCTGCGAAATACTTATTTTGTCCCCCCGCCCAGCCTTCTCAGGTGCTGAAACAGCAATGGAGCTTGTTTTGGCACATGAAAAGGTATGTGTGTGACGAACCATTGGACTGCCTTGCAGTGCAGAGACAAGGATGGGCCAAATTCCTGTCCATTGCTACTTGGTTTAAGTTAGGAGCATGGGTTCCTGACAAATACTCCCTTTTCCTACTTGCTAGTCAGAGACACCCATTCAGAGCGCTAAGAGTTAATGTCATATTTCTTACAAGATCTGCGAGTGGGATGGGGCACATTTCCACCTTCCCTTTGCAACCCACAGAGCTCCCCCTGCTCTGTTTGCAGCGGTCAAGGAATGTTCACAAACAACATAGTGTGCAAAGTGAGAGTCAGCAGTGTAAGGAGGGATTGTCAGAAATTGCTCCTGCTCTTCCAGAGCAGAAAGTAACTATCTGACATTGGAAAAACACCACAGGATACAGGCCCTTATCTCTTGTGGCAAGCTAAATGAGTAACTGATCTCAGGAGAGTAACGTGGTGTGTAGAACAAGATGCACCCCCCCTTGTTACTATACTATCACCCCCAGGAAAGCAGGAAGAGGAAAAGCAGCCCTTGCAAGCAGTAGGGCCAAAGCAGGGGATTTTCCTAGGATGATAATCTTTGGCACATCATTGCCCATCTGCGGGCAAAACATGGAACTCACGGGGTGTGGGTCTTTTTGTTTCTTGGCCTGGGAGCGCCAAATTTTCAGGAGCCTGATTCAGGGCCTTATTATTCCTAAGGCTAACTAGGCTGAAGACTAGGGGCCCCATAGGGACTAGAGGCCCGTCAATTTTTTTTGCTGAGGCACTGTTACTTGTGCCCTAGGGCTCCAATGGTTAAAGGCACTTTGCACTCTCTGCTGTAGCAATATGTGTACATATATATTTATCCATATATATATATATATATATATATATATATATATATATACTCTCATAAGTATATTATATATATATTTATATACATTACTTTAATGCTATATGCCTTACTGGTTTCTTTTTTTGTCCATATCTCTATCCCAATATTCAGGTGAGAGTAATAAAAGGTGGGAGCGTGGATATAGGGCTATGCAGGGCTTTTTTTCAGCTGGAACATGGTGGAACAGAGTTCCGGAACCTCTTGAAAATGGTCACATGGCTGGTGGCCCCACCCTCTGATCTCCAGACAGAGGGGAGTTTAGATTGCTGAGTGGCACGGAGGGCAATCTAAACTCCCCTCTGTCTGGAGATCAGGAGGCGGGGCCACCAGCCATGTGACCATTTTCTCTGAGGCCACTGAGTTCCACCACCTCTTTTCCCAGAAAAAAAAGCCCTGGGGCTATGTACTGCGGTCTACTACCTACCGTACCAGGGTCAGGCTGCCAGCTGTAGTGGGGTGAAAGATTGAAGTGCTGGAGGGGTCCCGAAATACCTGAAAGCCTAGTGGCCCAGCCATGGGTTAATACGGCCCTGTGCCTGACAAATCTGGCTGTGTCCAACCACTGACCAGAAGTCATACCTTCTAATCAGGAAGGTTCCCCAAACCCCCAGGGGTACGAGGCTATTTTCTGGTCTGGTTACTGACCTGAACTTTTCATGCTGACTGGTGAGCACGGGCTCCCATCCCGGTTCATCATTCTTTAGTTTTGCCTTCCCCTGCAATGTGAAATCATGCAGAAGGCTGACAAGAATCCTCTTCAGTCAGCCAGTCTGTGTTGAATGAAGGATATGTGTTGTGGTTGTTGTGGGTTTTCCGGGCTGTATTGCCGTGGTCTTGGCATTGTAGTTCCTGACGTTTCGCCAGCAGCTGTGGCTGGCATCTTCAGAGATGTAGCACCAAAAGACAGAGATCTGAGAGATCTCTGTCTTTTGGTGCTACACCTCTGAAGATGCCAGCCACAGCTGCTGGCGAAACGTCAGGAACTACAATGCCAAGACCACGGCAATACAGCCCGGAAAACCCACAACAACCATCTCTCTTCATCGATTTACTTTTAAACAATAGGGACACACTTTTGGGGTTTCCGTTTAAAGCCCAGTTCAGTCTTGTGCTTATTTTCATCTTTACATTTGTTCCCCCCCCCTTTGGTTTCGATGGGAAACACATCCTGACACATTCATCTGATGAAGGGAGCTTTGACTCTCAAAAATTCATACCTTGGAAATCTAGTTGGTCTTTAAGGTGCTATTAGGCCGGAAACTTACATTTCCAACTGTAAGTCACTTCTTAATTTTTCATCCAATTTGGATGAAATTCTCAGGGATTGTACCCCTCACCCAAGCGATCCTTCCAGCTAAATTTACAACAGATTGGAGAAAGAGTCCAAGTCTCTTAGGAATTTAAAAAAAGCTTGTGGATTGAAACAGAAATACATGGTGTAGAGTCTTGAAAGCTACGTATCTCGTTCCCGTGAAATGTATTTGGTAGTTCTAGGAAGGCAGGCTGGGTCACACAGAAGACAATACTTTGCATCTGCCACCTCAAGGAAGGTGAACCTCAAGGAAGAGGGAGACATTTGACCACCTTCTTCCTCCTCCGTGGACTGAGAAGGCCACTGAATCAACTGTGGGCATGGATTCTGCCCCAGAGAGAGGCACCACTATGTCTTGAGCTCTGAGGTCTCACTAAATGAAGTCTTTGGAGTGAGTGTGTGTGACCGAAGAGTGTTAACCACTACTAATGTGAATCAACATCTACACGCTGCAATCAGTAATCCACACAGAGACGGACAACTGCATGATTAATTTGTCCACTTCGGCTGGTAAAAGTAACACACACAGACAAACTCATGGTTTTGGAGCACTGTGACCAATAATACACAAGACAGACAATTATTTCTGTGTGCCGCACCACACACAGAGAGCGAGACAGATTGAAATGAATTAACTACTGAGGGTAAGGTAATACAGGAAAAATCTTAACACTGTCTAAATACTAGCAGAGATCTGGAAATAGCTTGAAAGAGAACTAATTCCTAGCAAAGAGAGATCTTGGGATGAGCCACTGATGAGAAAGAATACTTGAAAGCCTTTCCCCCAGTCACCAAACCACCAGTGCCTGGTGCACCACTATGAAGAGAAGACCTTTCTCTTCTGCTGTAGGATCTGTTTGACTCTGAGAATTGGAAAGCTCCGTTATCAGTTTAATACTGATAATAATTTAATAGATAATTTCTATCCTGCTGCTACCTCAGAAAGATTGGATGTACATTTTGTTCTTATCTCCTGATGCTTTCTCCTTCCCCTTGAATTCTCCTTGACCTATTACGAACCATGTTGCCAGGCACTGGGGAAAGAAATGAAATGAATGAAATTCATTCCTTTGTTGTTGTTCCCATTGGGTTTTGTTACCCCAGGGAACATAATGAATGGAGCTTCTCTTTTTAAAAGCTCATTGTTTTCATTCATTTAGAATTAAACACACATTTCTGGTGCACAGGCTAGAAGTTATAGGCAAGAGTCAATCTTTAGTCCTGTGTAAATGTTCTTTAAGTGAACAAATTGGGATGCCACACCCACTGGCTGTAGTCCCAGTTTCTACATGGATTCTAGCATCATCTGCCAGCTCAGGCAGGTTCCTGTAGAGGTGGCACAGAAATTTTCCAAATAAATAAAAATACATAAATGTGCAAACTCTTGGTTGCACAGGGCCCAACATGGGTACACAGAGTGGTATGTAGTCTCCTTGCAGAATAGCTGTCCCCTGTAAATCTTTTGTATGTGTAACAAATGCCTTCTACCAGGCTTTTGCTATACATTAATTATATTTTGGGAGGCTCTTGAGTCAGGGAGATGCCTGTGGCATTTGAGAAGCTGTCTCCTGTCAGAGAGAGAAGTGGTGGGTACAGTCAGTTTCCTCTAGGGATGCCAGCTCCAAGTTAGGAAATTCCTGGAGATCTGGGGGGTAAAACCTGGAGAAAGTGGGGTTTGGGGAGGGAAAGGACCTTGGCATGGCATAATAACATAGAGTCCACCCCCCAAAGTAGCCATTTTCTCCAGATGAACTGATCTCTGTGGCCTGGAGACCAGTTGTAATTCCAGGAGATCTCCAGCCACTGGAGGCTGGCAACCCTAGTTTCCTCAGATTGGCTCTGATAAGGTTATTGAGTAAAGTGGCATTTAGGATGATCTGGGGGGATTCTTGTGCCCCTCATGTAATTGCACATTCAGAGGATGTTCCTCAAATATGGCAGGGTGATTTATTACTTAGCGCTATTTTCTGCACTATGGCCTGCTGTCCTTCTGAAATAATCATTGTACAATGTCTTTTACCTTCTGGGTCTTTTCCAAAACATTATTTACCTTTCTAAATGGGTAAAAGTGACTTGGTAATGGCCCTGTACTTAAAATACGGGAAGAAGGTGCAGTACAAGGCTTCTCTTCCTCAGATTGTCTACCAGAAGAACGGATAATGCCCTTTGAGGATTTCTGAACTCCTGCAGGGTCGAGGGTGTTGCTATCTCAGAACAGACAGCATACACAGTCTCATCAACAACAGACAGGTTCACAATAGTCAGGTTCATTTTCAGAGAACGGGGAAAGAGCTGCCATCTAGCCAGAGTCTCTCTTGCTCGTCTCAGCAGAAGTTTACGCACAGTGGTGGTCTTTTGCCAGGTAGTTTAGCCTTTTGCTATCCGCACAGAGAACTTTATTAAATAAAGATTGAGGCCTCACTTTATTTACTGAAGCTAAATGTCCACATAGCAGTCCAAGCACCCTACTGTACCAAATTTATGAATCAGTTTAGAAATGTCCATATAACATTTCAATTCAGAGGTGTTCTTCAAAAGACTGATCCCTCTTCCTGTCTATCCCATCTCTTCTATTATGGAAACAGGCCAATGTTTAAATGTATGCAACAGCTTTATGTTTTGTTTTGTTTTTACAGTGATGAGTCTTCCGTCAGAGGAAAGACCCATGGGTTGAAGGAAGGCTTCACATGTGGCAGAGCAGAGCGATAGGATATAGCAGGGCTTTTTTTCTGGGAAAAAAGGTGGTGGAACTCAGTGGGTTGTCCTCGGAGAAAATGGTCACGTGGCTGGTGGCCCCACCCCCTGATCTCCAGACAGAGGGGGGTTCAGATTGCGAGCGGCGCGGAGGGCAATCTCAACTCCCCTCTATCTGGAGATCAGGGGGACGGGGCCAACAGCCACGTGACCATTTTCAAGAGGTTCCGGAACTCCGTTCCCCCACGTTCCCCCTGAAAAAAAGCCCTGGGATACAGGCTAGTATCTCCATTAATGGCCTAATTTAAAGATGGTGTCCCTCACCTGTGCTGTGAGTGGCATCATGGTATAAACTAACTCTGACGTGTCAAACTTCCATGTTATCAGAATAGGTGGGAAAACTACAAAAAAGGCAGCACTCCTTTACTTCCTAAAACACACACCTGTCCAGCAGCTAAAATTCAAGTTGTGGACCCAGAAGACCAAACTTCCATTCCCTGTTCTCTCAAAAACCCACTGGCCTTCGGCTGTAAAAAATGAATCGTAAATAACTCGCCTTACCTACAATGTCGAAAACAATAGATCTGCCTCTTTTAATGGCAGGATGCCACATTGTGCAAATGTTTAATAATGCAATAGCGAATGCGTGGCTCTTTTCATTTCAATCATGGCTGCTCCACTCCAAACATCATAATGCCCATTCGAATCCCGCCCCCCAAAACAAGCTTCTTTAATGATTTTCACAATGAGAAAGTAATAACTAGCAGCACAAAGACTCTGTGGCTTCTAGTCTGCAAAGCTGGTGGCTTGGGGCATGGGAAGCCTTTGTTTTAACTTTAGCCTGTATTGGTGGGGGTGTTAACAACGGTGCATGCAGTTTGGCGAGGGAATGTTGATAATACTCACCATAGAGTATGGTCAGCATCGATACAGGCATGACAAGGAAACCCAAGAGCATGTCAGCTATTGCAAGTGACATCAGGAAGTAGTTCATAGCATTCTGCAGCTTTTTCTCAAGTGATACAGCCATAATGACCAGAATATTTCCTGCAATGGTGACAACGATCACAACAACAGTCAAGAGAGCAGGCCAGTTTTTCTCCTGGGTACTGAGGAAAGATACGTTGTACGGTGGAGGCAGGCTCCGCTCGCAGGAGCGATTGGTCACCTCTGCCAAGTCTAAAGTCAGATTACACACGGAAGATCTGTTGATCTCTCCAGATGGGAACACGTTTCGGTAGAGTTTTCTCTCTTTGTGTAACTGTAGTAAGAAATCGGCTGTGGACAGTGTGGAGTTCAGCGAACTCTCCTCTTCACAGAGAATATCCATGTCCAAGACGTCTGAAATCAGCAAGGAAGTACCACGAGAATGCTGACTGTAGGTGTGTATTAGCATCAGTTTCTGGCTCGGTCATTAGTCGAAAGTTGATTGCCTGATCAGTGTAGTGCAAAAGAAACCGATAGATTTGCTCCCAATACTAAAACTCATTTTCATTTTCAGGTATGCTCCGATGTCAATGTATACTAGGAATCCATTTGAAAGATCGAATTCCTCTGCAGGATAAGAAACATAGACTTGAGGGAAAGGACGGGGAAAAAATACAGGGGGGCAAGCAGTCCATTTCCTTTCCCCTCCCCCCGTGTTTTCAGCCATAAGAATCTTCTTTCTCAACGACATCTTATTACTGCTGCTGTTTCGGCAATTTGAACGAGCATGTGTCCTGTTAAATCGGTTTGCCTCTCAAAGCAAGGCATCTTTCCTCCTTCTGAATTAAGACTCCAGTCCTAGTAATTAAAAATCTCCTATTTATAGTTCTTCTTCTGCACTACACTCAGTCGTCAACCTCATCATATTTCTCTGTCGGTTCTAAAGTGTTACACCAGGAATGGCAAGTAACACTGCATATGATTAACTGTCCTGGTGATTCCAGTACATTTGTGAAAATGAAATTTTTGATGACCACATGCCACAAGGGAGACTTACATTGCTCTTGAGATCCCAGAGACTAGATTCATGTTGTGCCTTGATTTACTTTGCCTGACGTTCCATCCAGCGGCGTGTTCACTCACCTCTCTTTCCAGTCTGCACAGAAGGATAGCCTTTTTTGTTCCAGTTCGGTTGACTTCTGAACTCCCAATGACAGCAGAAAGAGACTTCCTTTTTGTCCTTTGCTCCTGATAGACAAGCTGTGCTGTTGTCAGTTTCCTCGGCTCTCTTTTTCCCTTAAGGCAAGCCACAGAAGAGGAATCTCTGTGCTCATTCAAAGGGACACCCAAAAATGTATTTTTTTTTTTAAGAAGGAAGACTCTCTCCCCAGAGGTTCGCCAGCGATTCCAGCAGGAATGCAATTTCTTTCTCAATGATTTCTTCCAGTTTGTTCCGACCTCCCACTATTGATATGACATAAACAGCAAAGGTAAAGAGGGCAGACCAAAGAGGGTTGGCTTTGTTTCTCTGCGCTGCTGCAGCTTTGTGGGGTTTCAGTCCCTGGAGCTTGGAGTTTGAAAAAGAAAGATTGTCCAGCAGGAAAGATATCCTGCAGAGCGGCTCTCCAGAGTTGTAATGTGCTTCTCGGTGAAAGAGAGATGCAGAAAAGCCGGCTCTGAATGGTATGTGCCAGGCAAACTGTAAACAGGCAGATGACTCTCTCGAAGAGGCAGCTCCCAGACTGCGAACTGCTTGCACTTGCCGGCAATGCTGAGCGCATCGGAGTGTCAGTTTTGGGGGGCAGAACAGATGCCTTCGGACAGTTTCTGCTAAATAAAGAGAACCACTCTGGTATGAATTTTCAGCGGAGGGAAAGTGGAAGTTACAATGAACTGCAACTCAGCTGCTTGAAGGACTCTCTGGCTGGCGCTTGTATTTCAGAACAGCACAGGCTGAAAGAAATAAAGAGCAAGGACAGAGTTTTTTTGCCTTCTGGTTCTCGCTCAAAGAGTATACAAGACTTAAACTAGGAACAGCTATTCTGTCAGAGGTTGTTTTGCCTGTCATTACTTCACGGGGTTATGGTGGAAAATCTAGACAGCACTGCAGTCCGTTACAGCACTGTTTTTTCCAAACTGTGGCAGCATTTTTGGCCTTGAAAAGGATTCTTGTGCTACTCAGTCCAGTGTGTACGGAATGCCTGGGATGCATCTGAGAGCCAAGCTACAAGTGAGGAATGACACTTGAACGGCAAGTGAACAGACTCGCGTGTATTCCTCCCTGTTCACTTGCGCGCCACGTAGTGATCAAGTGGAGTGCGGAGCGCAAGTGAACAGGGAGGAATACATGTGAGTCTGTTCACTTGCCGTTCAAGTGTCATTCCTCACTTGTAGCTTGGCCCTGACAGGAGGTGGAGTCAGGTTAACAGAGTGCTTGGTTGCATAACTATCTTGCAGTATCCTGAAACTTGGCCCCTGCAATATGGTTCCTTCCCTCATTATTTTAAAAGAGGAAACAGGATCTGGAGATCTTTAATTAAAACACTGATTAGAGAAAGGGAGAGAAACATGAGATCATAACTCTTTTTTTGTTTTGCTTGCATCTTTGGATTTTAAGGATTGTTTTTAGTTCCACGAGTACACAAGAGTACCAATAAGCTTTAAAAAAGCAACAAAGAGGAAGCAGTTTATTAATTTGATGTGACTATAACTTATTTTTCAGCCAACTGGCTGCCCAAATAGCAAACAATTTTATATTTTCATTAAAGGCAGACACTTCCGTGTTTATTTATTTACTTACTTAATTTATACCTCGCCTTTCTCCCCAGTGGGTACTCAAAGTGACTCACAGCATTCTCCTCTTCTCCGTTTTATCCTCACAACAACCCTGTTTGGTAGGTTAGGCTGAGAGTCTCTCTGCACAGAGGACTCTTGAGTAGCTGGGGAGCATAGTTTTGAAGGACAGAGCTGGCTGAGATTGCTCTGGAGAGGACAGATTCTCTCACAGCCCTCTGCTGCCTCTGGCATGCTGGATTGTCTCCCCTGCCCGAGCCTTTGCCCTGCTCCCCTCGCTGCTTAAAACTTTGAATTAACCGAGCCTTGGCAGGGCAAAGGCTCTGGAAGGGGAGACAGTCCAGCATGGCATAGGTGGCAGAGGGCTGTGAGAAAATCTGCCCCCTCCAGAGCGATCTCTGCTGGCTCCATCATTTAAAACTATGCTTCCCAGCTAATATTGCATCTCCCGACACATCATGAACACATCAGAAGTCTTGTGTAGAGAGACCAGGGTTGGTGCCAGAGTTTCTGGCACCTGAGGCCGGGGGCAACTTCAGGGCTGTTGCCGCCCCCATGGGCGCGCACATGCACACCCACGCACACACACCCAGTCTGCTCAGTTGCCCCACACCGCCCTGGCCGCCTGTCACGCTTGGCTCACAGCTGTGTGTTAGCGGTGGTGGCAGCAGCATGAGGCAACTTTGAGCCGGACCAAATGAGACGAGGGTTGTGCAAGTTTTCTTGGAGGGACGGAATAATGACAGAAGAAAGCAAAGGGGAAGGGAAAGGGGAAAGACCTAGAGAAACAGCTGAGCCTCAGGGTGTGCGCTTTGAATGAGCTGCTGAAGACGCAAATCTTTCTTCCAGGCACAAGCCCCCCTCCCCACCCCCCATGCGAGGGCATCCTGGGAGAAAGCAGCAGCAGCCCACCCCGGAATGGTCTCTGGGTGCCCTCACGTCCAGCAGGCTTGTGCCTGGAAGAAGGATTTGCGCCTTCAGCAGCTCATTCAAAGCGCACACCCTGAGGCGCAGCTGTTTCTCCAGATCCTTCCCGCTTTCCCCTTCGCTTTCTCCTGTCATTATTCCATCCCATCCCTACCCCCAGTCCCCCCAAACAAACATCACTTTTCCTCCACTCCTTTCCAGTTTGTGAGGTGACAGGCAGGAGATAGGGGGGAATGCTTGGCATGCGTGCGTCCTCCCAGCCCTCCCACTCAGTTGCTCCGCAGTGCGCCCCTGCATCCCCTCTGCGCTGGAGGCGATTGCCGAACCTGCCTCCATTGATGTGCCGGCCCTGAGAGAGACTCTAAGAGTGCGTGACTGGCCCAAGATCATCCAGTAAGCGTCCACAGCAGAGTGGGAATTCAAACCTGGGCCTCAAAGATCCTAGTCCAGCACTCTACCTATGTTAAATAGTGGGTTCAGACATGAGGTAATTCAACAGCTCTTTATTTAGCAGGAACACAAAACACACTGACAGACTGAACAGAAGCCCTCAATATATATATAGCAGCTCCACCCCCCAGAATAACTGATAGCCAATGAGAACACATACTTTACAATACCATCATTTGCATAAACTATATACAATGTTTGAAGTAGGCAGGCCACTGATTGGTCTTTATCATAGAGGACCGATTGGCTGCTGCCTTGAGAAAGTAACCTGTGATATTGCAGGGATTAAGGACCAATGAGAATGCAGGCATTGGGAGCCTTGACTGAACCTTATGCTCAACACAGTATAGTGCATTGCAATCAATACAGTAAATACTTTAGAGGCCTTGCTCTGCCCAGTACACAACACCCCTCCCCCCTTAGTTTGGAACACCCTGTTGTTCGCAGATAGGCTGGGGAAGGTGAGCCAGAATACATTAGAGGCCCTGAGCCCAATACATCACAACCTACTACACAATGGTGGCTCTCACACTGGTTCTTTGTCTTGCTGCTGGATCTAGTTCAAGGTGTTTGATCACCCCAAGCAAAGTATGTCCATCCCCTCCTGGGCTCCCACCACTACTAGCAAGGCCTGGGAGAGGAAGCCAGTTCACTCCTTCACTGCTGAGGGCTGAGATACCCTGTGGTCCTTTGGTGCCCTCTTTATTGTATTGCCCCAAGCAGTTGCATGTGTGGCTTGGCTGGAGAACCAGCCGCAACTAAAGCCTCTGTTGGAACGTGGCAGAACAATGAGAATCTGGAACCATCATTTAATAGGGATGAGATGTGTATGTGTTTATGGGGAGCATCCCAGAAATTAGTCCTCTACTCTTGCTCCCAACTTCTAGTGCAGGGGCCCCAACCTTTTTGAGCTTGAGGGCACCTTTGGGATTTTGAAACAAGGTGGAGGGTGAAACCACAAAATGGACACCGCAGGAGGTGGAGCCAACTGCAAAATGGCTGCCACAGGAGGCAGAGCCAACCACACAGAGGAAACCCAAGTGCAGGGGAAAAGAGGGGTAATTTTAAAATACACTGGGAAACAGGGAAGAGAGAGACTAAAACAAGCATTGCAGTGGCAGTTGCCACTAAAACAGTATTATTTTAATCTGCACAGCTGATCAGATCCTCAGTAGCCAAGCCCTGCGGGGCACTAGCCCTACCCACTTTCTAAAAATACTTGGCGATTGCCAAGAAAGGTGTTGGCAGGTTCCATGGTACCCATGGAAATTACATAAGGGACCTTTCTGCTAGTGCCTTTCGAGTGCTGAGCTCTCTAGTGTCCCTGCCCAAGGACAAGGGCTTCTCCCCTGTAAGTGCAGTCCAAGAGAAATACACTGGGAAACTCAAATGACCTTCCTTGGGAGAGCCCCAGTAGCTGTTGAGTCCTGGTGGAGGCACAAAGAGGAGAGGTGATCAGGAAATGATGAATCCAACCGAGGCTGACTACGCTAACTGTGGGGGGGGGGGGGAAGCAGCTCAAAGGTTTTAGTGTTCCGCTGGTAAATGACAAGGAGGTGGGACATCAGGAGAATAGTCTTGGTTCCCATCAGATGGGTGCATGGTTTGTAATCTCAGTGTGCCGAGACAGAGTCAGGAAAATTTACAGATGTAAATGATGAAATTGTGGATGGTGGAACAGTTGGAGGACCCCTGATAAAGCTTTCTGAAACAAGTTGAAAGTCAGCCGGCCTCTTGTCGGGACCCATAAGAGCTGGGTCCACCTATAGAGAGAAGAAAAATACACATTAGTAGCTTTGCTGCAGATACTTACCTACGCGTCTCACACAGATTTCCTGGGAGCACCATCTTCCATGCACCTATAAGAGATAAGAGTGTGTCTTATTTAATTGGGACTGACATTTTCTGCATGGGTGCTATTGGACTTTGATATTTCGTATTGGCCGTTGCCTAAATGTACATTAGAGATTTTGTATTTTGGGATTTGATAATTCATTTGGTAAAATCTATTTGGAGGGCTTATTTATTGTTAGTGATGGATATTTGTAATATGTATGATGTACTGTATTTATTAGACTATTGATATTTATATTTATAACACTTGGGCACTTTGCACTTTAAGTTTCTATTATAAACATTTATACAGTATTCTGGTTACATAATTTTATTTCAGAGATTCTTGGTTATTCCCAAGATGTGGGTTTCCACTTTTTGACCTCCTTGGCAATCCACTGCTAGTTGTGCTCAGTGGCTGGCTGCCCCACGTCCTACTGCGTGACTCACTTAGCATTGATTCTTCTCGGATCAAAATAGGAAGAGACACAATTGAATTACCACCCAAGACACATGTACCTGACTAGGGCAGAAGGTGATTCCAAATGAAGCTTTTAAAGTACATCTTTGCCTTGAGTTATTGAAATTAATTGGAACATAATTCCAACTTGGTCCTGTGCTGTTTTTGTGTATTCATTATTGTCATATTATCGCATTGTCTGGAGTTACTGTGTAATAACTATGCTTAACCACTGAAGAAGGCCACATGGTCAAAATGCATTTGGTCAGGGTCGCATAAGATTCTTCTTTGAGTTTTTTGTAAGATTTTAATCTGAATTGAGGCTATATTTGGGCCTGTAATAGTTATTTTCCTGTAATAAATACATGCATTTTTGTATATTGACAGGGCTCATTTCAAGGGGGAACGCACAGGAACGCAGTTCCGGCAGTTCCCCAAAGAGGTCACATGTCAGGTGGCCCTGCCCACCTGACTCTCGGCCATTTTGGGGCCGTTTCGTCCTGGATTGGGGCTGAAATGGCCCAGATTGGGCCTCTGGCGGGTGGTGGATCACTCTCCTGCTCAGCAGTGACCCCATCCTGACCATTTTGGGCCCCTTTTTGGCCATTTTCAGCCCCTTTTTACCATTTTGGGCCCAATTTCGTCCAAAACAGCCAGGATAGGTGATGTCAGGGGGTGTGGCATATGCAAATCAGTTATGCGAATGACACATTTCTGGTGATGTCATGGCATATGCTAATGAGTTATCCTTATGAGTTATCTAATGAGTTCCTCCAGCTCTTTTTCTACGAAAAGACCCCTGTATATTGATACATATTAATGTTCTGTATTTAGTAATTTTAATATTTGGCCCACAGATTGGGATTTCTTTAACTTTCTTGGTTCTTAATTCAATTTTGTTTGGGTAAAGTTCCCCCTCCCTTTTTGTCCTTTTTTAGCCTTGAACTTCCCCCGTTGTGGTGTGTGTGGGGAGGAGATAAGAGGGAGGCAATAGCTATCAAGGGATGTGGGGATGCATCTCTCAGAGTGACAAGGAAGAAGAGTATTTAAAATACTGCAATATTGAAAAAGACTCCTGGTGTTCCAAGAGGCTCTCATGCTCACTGTAGCAGCAGTCTACTTGACCAGATCACGATCCCAGTCTATCCAGCTTATTAAGGGCTGATTTTGTGATATATAATAGTAGAGTAAATAATGAGGGATGTACATTCATTTACTGACTAATGCAAATGACACAAAATCCCATTATTATAATGAAAAATGAATAGAAGAACTAATGACATTAATATGTTTTGTTCTGGCACTTGATTGTCTACTGGGGAGATCTTGAGGTTTAGAGAATTCAAGCAGAGTTTAGACTCAGGATGAAGCTGACAGGGACCTTATCCACTCATCACAGTCAAGCAGATCTTGCATCCAAAGATACTTTCTTTCCACATTGCTTCCACCTGTCATCAGCGGCTCGGGGAGAACTTTCTTGGTTTTTACAGAAGCAGCCTCTCTCAAGCTATCTTTCTCCCTGAAACAGTGCTGTTCGCTTGGGAGACCGAGCCTTTTCAAGTTCTTTTTGGGGCTTTGCCAATTGCCTACCTACTATGTAAGTGCGCTATGTGAGAGGAAGTGTGATTGATTTGCTATTTCTGCTAGTGTGTGAGTGTGTTGCCATTTAGATGCTGTGTGAAGTTTCTTCCAAAAGCCTTTCCCATTTACCTTAATTTTAATGCAAGCGTTCCTATTAATTCTGTACCTGTAAGTCTGGTAACATCATTAGGTTGGGTCCCACATCTGTCAGTGAAGGCGTTGGCAGGTGTGGATTTTTGCTGTCTCCCCCTCCCCTAAGCAGTCTCTTCCAATGCCAGGAATGTTGATTCCCAGTGTTGCGATGCCTGTGCGAACTAATAGCCATTTGGGTGAGGAAAGGGGTAAAATCACTAGCTCCCTTTTCAGTCAGTGGAGTTGTGCTTGTGGATTTTACCCCCCCCTTCCTCCTCCTTATTGCAGCCTCCATGCTCAATTTGTAAGACCGTTAGTCCACATGGAGCCTATGGTCCTGGGAACCAACATTCAGGGGATTGCAAGGGGCTGCTGCGGGGCAGCAGAATGGAGCAAAACACCGTGCCTCTTGTGTGGATCCACTGTGATTATATAGAATGTGCACAGTTGCTGCATTCTGTAGATTCTGGATGCGTGTGCATGAATGATTGTCTTTCTGGCTGCAGCAAGCAGACATACGGTTGCCAACCTCCGGGTGGTGGGCAGAGCTCTCCTGGACTTACAACTGATCTCAAGGCCACAGAGATCAGTTCACTGGAGAAAATACCTGCGTTGGAGAGTGGACTTTATGGGATTATACCCCATTGAGGTCTCTCCCCCAGCCCCACCCTCTCCAGGCTCCATCTCTCAAATCTCCAGGAATTACCCGACTTGGAGCTGGCAGCCTTGACAGTGAAAATGATCACTATGCTGTAGCATAATGGTTAAGTAGTTGGGCTGTGAATCAGCACTCTTCTGGTTTGAATCCCATGAACTCTGCAAGTGGCCTTGGGTAAGCCACTCCTCAGCTCCCTAGTAGGGTTGCCAGCTCCAGGTTGTGAAATTCCTGGATATTTGGGGGGTGCAGCCTGGAAAGGATGAGGTTTAGGGATGGGAGAAAGTTCAGCAGGGTATAATGCCATAGAGTCCATCCACCAAGGCAGCCATTTTCTCCAGGGGAACTGATATCTGTTGGCTGGAGATCAGTTGCAATTCTGGGAGATCTCCAGCTAACACCTGGACGCTGGCAAGCCTACTCCCTAGCTGTATTCTGGGGATAATGATAACACTGATTTTGTTCACCACTCTGTGAGTCTCTCTTCGTGACATCTTTCACGAAGATGCTCAAGTGTAGGGAGATGCAATGTTAGCTGGGAAGCATCATTTATTTCACCTCTCTACACAGAGCAGGCAGAGGGTTTCTTAGTTTCATCTTTGCCTCCCGGAAGGCTCTGTCAATTTCACCTCCCCTTCCAGGAGGCGGAAATGAAATTAACAAACCTCCTGTGGAGCGATTTGTGCTGGCTCTGTGAAGACAGGTTAAACTACGCTTCCTGGCTAACACTGAGTCTCCCTACACTGGGGCGTCTTCGTGTAAGATGTCTCATGTAGAGACTCTGACATTTCCTGTCAAAACTTTCAGGAAACTGACACGAGTTCTCCTCGTATCAGGCGTCATTTGTTGCTTGACTCTAAGTGAGACACTAATCTATCCAGAAAGACAGTATATAAGCACACTGTTGTTGTTATCCGGGTGTCTGTTTTCCACTCAGTATTTACACTCATACCTGGTCTACACATGAGGGGATAGAAAGAATGGCACGCCATCAGACCAGGTTGCCAAAGACTTCCTCTTCCACTTTACCCCATTGCTTGCCTCTCTTGAGGCAAGAAACGCCTCCCTGTAACTCTGTAATGCTGCCTGTTTTCTGGAGGTGCCTCCAGCTTCCATACCACTCGGTCTATTGTCTACAGCCAAGCCTTACATTACAACCTTATCTGCTCCGATGCTCTCGACCGAGACTCACACTTAAGAGATTTACAACAAGCATTTTTTAGACTACAGTACCCACCAAATGAAGTGAAGAAACAAATCAACAGGGCCAGACTAGTACCCAGAAACAGTCTGCTCCAGGACATACCTAAAGGAACTAACAACAGAACACCACTGGTTGTCACCTATAGCTCCCAGCTCAAACCCATCCAACGTATCATCAGGGAGCTACAACCCATCCTGGAAAATGATACCTCTCTCTCAGAAGTCCTGGGTGGAAGACCTTTCCTTGCCTACAGACAGCCCCCCCAATCTTAAACGACTTCTCACTTACAATCATGAATCGGCCAGCAGGGTCACCAGCACAGGTACCAGGCCCTGCAACAGACCCAGATGCCAGCTCTGCCCCTATATCTACCCAGGGAATACAATTACAGGACCCAATGGCATCAACTACACTGTCTCTGGCTCTTACAGCTGCTCATCCTCCAATCTGATATATGCCCTCATGTGCCAACAATGTCCTTCTGCTCTGTACATTGGACAAACCAGCCAACCTCTACGCAAAAGAATAAATGGACACAAATCTGACATTAGAAATGGAAACGTCCAAAAACCAGTGGGAGAACACTTCAATCTACCAGGACATTCCACCAAAGACTTAAAAGTCGCTGTGGTTCAACAGAAACCCTTCAAAAACAAAATCCAACGGGAGGCTGCTGAATTGGAATTCATATGCAAATTTGACTCTGTCAAGCTGGGACTGAATAGAGACTATGAATGGTTATCACATTATCACAGGTAACAGATTTCCTTTACAGAGGCGTGGTCTGGGGGAGCCCAGAGACGCCTGGTGTGGGCTTTGTTTGTCAATTATCTCAGCCTGAGTGCGTGTGGGCTTTCGGGGACCACAGTTCTCTTTGTCAGATGCAGCTGGCAGGGAGAGCTGTGGTTATCGAGGGCTTATACTACATAGGAATTGTATACCTTCACTGCGGCAAACTGACTCCACACCAAAAGGAGATGTTTACATTTACAAGCAAAGGAATGTTTTGATTGCCTTCACACTAATTGCATTGTGTCCCCTTGTGATATATGTCCCGTTCTTTCCCCTCCCCTCCTCTTCTGTATTTGACCAGTTCGGATCAGGCATCTGATGAAGAGAACTTGATTCTCGAAAGCTTATGCTACAATAAAATAAAATTGGTTAGTCTTAAAGGTGCTACTGGACTCTTTTTGATTTTGCTACTACAGACTAACACGGCTAACTCCTCTGGATCTATGTTCCTACACAGTTAGCCAGTGAAAGTTTTAAAGGACATTTCCACGTCCTAAATCTTTGGTTACTCACACCTTACCACGAGTTGTTTAGAATCTGGCATTCCACTTCTTTTCCTTGCATCCACAAAACTTTCTAGGCCTCATGAATTAAAATGTTTGAGAAATATGGGCAGTTTTTTCTTTATTAAGTGGGTCTCTCCAACACTGCCTAGGCTGCCTCTATAACTTCTAATTATATTCTCAGACATTTCTCTTCTTAAGCCACTGAAAAACATATTAGCTTCTCCAGATGAATCAGCCCGTGGCTTGGGAGCAAAACAGATTAGATGAAGATCATAGATCTCTGTCCATCTTTAAAGTGCAAACCACAGGCTTCTACAGGTTCAATTATAATAATAATAAATAATAATAACATTCAATTTATATACTGCCCTTCAGAACAACTTAATACCCACTCAGAGCAGTTTACAAAGTATGTTATTATTATCCCCACAACAATAATCACCCTGTGAGGTGGGTGGGGCTGAGAGAGCTCCAGAGAGCCGTGACTAGCCCAAGGTCACCCAGCTGGCTTCAAGCGGAGGAGTTGGGGATCAAACCCGGTTCTCTAGATTAGAGCCCTGCTGCTCTTAACCACTACACCAAACTGGCTCTCTGAGGCCATGCGGAGAAGGGGTTAAACTAAGGTTACTAACCTCCAGGGAGACCTGGAGCTCTCCCTGAATTCCAACCGATCTCCAGACTACAAAGATACAGTTCCATTAGCGAAAATGGCTGCTTTGGAGGGTGGACTCTATGGCATTATTCCCTGCTGAGTTCCATCCCCTCTCCAGGATCCACCCCCAAATATCCAGGAATTTCCCAACCCTGAATTGGCAACCTTAGGTTTGTCCCTTCTTCACCCCCTCTCAGTTTTGCTGATTGAAACTGGGTTTCCTGCTTCTTTGTTCGCATTTTGAAAGAGAGCAAGACATGTTTTTAAAGCACCTGGAAAATGCTCTGACGGTTATGACTCATTGGCCCCTTTGAAGGATGCTGCTATCTGGAGCCAGAATTTATTGTGCTGGAGATGGCCGATGTGCTTAAGAAGATGGAGCGTCCCATGGTCCATGATATGAACTTATATTTGACAGATCAAATGAAATGTAAGTTATTGCTGTTTGTAGGCGACCAATCACTTATATCTGATCAAGAAATTGGCCTCCCTTCTAGAGTCAGCTGACCGAGACATACTGATCCATACTTCTGTAACTTCTAGGCTTGACTACTGTAACATGCTCTCTCTGGGGCTGCCCAGGAGGGCGGACTAAAATTTCCATTAGTGTCATGGGACTTCAAGGACACTCCCTCTCCTACTGAAGCCCACATTTCCACAAAATGCTACTCCTGCAGGACAAGAGGTCTTGAGGAATGACAGGAGCAGGCACTCAACAGCCGGAAGCAGGAATCAGTGGAAACTGACCATTTAGTTTGGACCCAAACTTTCATTTAGTGCAAATTCTGTAGCTTATTTGTTGAGTGGTACAGTTTGCCACAAGCCTATTATCTCCATTTTGAAACAATTTTATGAGTAGCTGTATACATAAATGTAGCTGTACGTATTGGTGCATTTTTTTCTAAGATAAAAATAAGCCTGTTATCTGTAGCAAAATGTGTTTTAATAACCTGAATGCCTACATAGTGGATTCTCTGATAATCCGACAAAAACTGATTGGATTTTGAATCTACATCCTATTTCTGCTTGTACACCGATGTAACGTTTGCCACATTCTTCTCCAGCTCTTCTTCCAAAGATCTCGCGGTTCTCCCCACCTCCATTTGGAGTCCGCCACGCTCCTGCCTTCTTCCCAGAATGCCCAAGGTGCAAAGTTCCACTTTGCAGTGCAGCTGTAATGGAGAGCCAAGCTGTAAGACCAGGATGCCTACATTTCCCATCAAAACTTGAGGGAAGCTGACAAGTGTCCAACCTGTGTCAGGCGTCACTTGTAGCTTGGCTCTCAGCACCACTTTATGCTGGGCTTCCTAGCATTCTGCCAAGGATGCAGACAAGAAGACTGAAACATCTTTTCTTTCTATTCCTTGCATACTGCTTTTTGTTTGTTTGGGTTAGCTTAAATAAAAGGTATTACCTGCGTCACCAGCCAAGCAGCCCCACAGGGCCCAGGGGGCATCAGGGCGCTTCTGATGGCAGGAAGTGAATATGGCTTGGCAGCTGGAAGGGGTGCAAGGATGTTCTGTCCATCCTTGCTGACAAAAGGTGACTGCAGATTAGCTGGAAGGGAGGAGAAAGTGCTGGGACAGGGGCATAGGGTGACTGAGAGCAGTGCTGGGCCAGAGGAAAGCGAGGCGGCAGGGCCCAACACAGCACTAGAGCCGAGGAACCATGGGGTGGGGCGCAGTGGCCTCCAGTCTGCTGGACCCAAGTGCAATCCAGGGAGAGACTGGGAAGAAGCCAGGGGTGCCTGCAGTGGGCCGTAGGGGCCAGCTCGGGTTTGGGGAATTCCTGTAGATCTGAGGGTACAGCCTGGGTGCAGGGTTAGGGGAGAGGAGGGACGTCAGTGAAGGTATAATGCCATACAGTGAGCCCTCCAAAGCAGCCATTTCCTCCAGGGGAACTGATGTCTGTTGTCTGAAGATCAGTTGGGTTGCCAGCCTCCAGGTGGTAGCTGGAGATCTTCTGGAATTACAACTGATCTCCAGGCTAAAGAGATCAGTTCCCCTGGAGAAAATGGCTACTCTGAAGGGTGAACTCTATGGTATTATACCCCACTGAGGCCCCTCCCCTCCACAAACCCAGACCTCTCCAGGCTCCACCCCCCAAATCTCCAGGAATTTCCCAATCTAGACCTGGCACTCCTAGAACTTGTAATTCTGGGAGCTCTCCAATCACCACCTGGAGGTTGGCAACACTAGTGGGCCAGAGACTCTCGAGGAGAAAATAGGGCGTGTGCCATCTTAGTTACAAACCTCCCATTTTACTTGAAGGTATATTTTTTATTTCATCTATACAAATCTCACTGTCAAGACCGTGGCAGAAAATCCCACGCTTCGGTTTTAATATAAAAATCTGTTGCGCTGTTATCTTTTCAGATCATTTTAAAAATATTGATGTAAGGCTCAGAAAGCATTTCTGGTTTTCTGATTGATTCACTTCAATTTACCCCACAGAGAAAGGCAGTTTCATGATCTATGTTATTTTAATGTGTTGCTGTGCATTCCCAGTGGAACCCTGGTTGTCAAAAAAGAAATTATATCATGAATAAATTCCGTTTCAGTAAGCTTTTTTGAATACAATAAAATCTATAACTAATGAAAGCCTCTTTCAGTTTGGTGTAGTGGTTAAGAGCGGCAGGATTGTAATCTGGAGAGCTGGGTTTGATTCCCCACTCCTCTGCTTGAAGCCAGCTGGGTGACCTTGGGTCAGTCACAGCTCTCTCAGAGCTCTCTCAGCCCCACCCACCTCACAGGGTGATCATCGTGAGGATAATAATAATAACACACTTTGTAAACTGCTCTGAGTGGGCGTTAAGTTGTCCTGAAGGGCGCTTATATAAATCTAATGTTATTATTGTTATTATTATTAATTTGATCATGCATTGATGATGACTGATTTTTACCTATGCCTGGTAAGGTTATAAACTCCAGCTGGGGCCTGGAAATCTCTGGAATTACAGCTGCTCTCCAGACTACAGAGATTATTTCCCCTGGAGAAAATGGAAGCTTTGGAAGCGGGGTATGGCATTTTACCCCATGGGGGTCCGTCCCCTCTCCAAACACTGCCCTCTCCAGTCTCCACCCCCAAATCACCAGGAATTTCCCACCGTTGAGCTGGTATTGGCAACCTTCCTGACCTTTCCCTCTTTCACCATTTCTTCTGCACCAAGACATTATCATCAACACCAACCACTGAAAGGTATCATCTCAAGCCTTTAAACATTTTATACTGAACATGTCTATGTGCAGGCGCGAGGACCCCAAAGACGATGGGAACAGAGGTGGAGGGGAAGACAGCAGCTTACATCTACTGGTAATTTCCATGGGAAGATTTTTATCCACAAAGTGAAACTTTCCTCACCTCTCCCATCCAGTATAGCCCCAAATGCCTCCCCATAGGGATCCCGCCCCTCGGGAACAGCTTGAGCGGGAATCAGTGAAAATTGCGCCCTCCCTCTGCAGAAATTGTCCCTTGGGTCGTAGCCATAGTTTGGTGAACTGGTAACACTAGAGGAGGTTGGGACAATTTATACAAGTGCTGGCAGGGCTTTTTTTCTGGGAAAACAGGTGGTGGAACTCAGTGGGTTGCCCGTGGAGAAAATGGTCACATGGCTGGTGGCCCCGCCCCCTGATCTCCAGACAGAGGGGAGTTTAGATTGCCTTCCGGAGGGCAATCTAAACTCCCCTCTGTCTGGAGATCAGGGGGCGGTTTAGATTGCCCTCCAGAGGGCAATCTAAACTCCCCTCTGTCTGGAGATCAGGGGGTGGGGCCACCAGCCATGTGACCATTTTCAAGAGGTTCCGGAACTCCGTTCCACCGCGTTCCAGCTGAAAAGAAGCCCTGAGTGCTGGGATTATGACAGTGGCTTTGGGGGCTGACGGAGAATAACTTTGCTGGCAGAAAACACCCGGAAAGGGAGCCAGAACCATTGGCCGTTGCTGTGGTGACAGTGGGTGGGCAACATGGCTTCAAGGTGCTCATGTGGGAATCCTTTGAAAATGGTTCAGAAACATCAGTTGGGCCAAAATGTGGTGGCCCAGCTACTGCCAGAGTTGGTTACAGGGATAATATCACCCCTGTGTGAAAGATCTGTGTGAAAGATTCCAGGCACAATTCAAAATGCTGGTTCTTCCCTAAAGGGCTAGAAGCCATGGAACCTGAAGCACCACTTCTTCCCATATTATCTAGCTTACCAATTAAGATCTTCCTCTCAAACCCGGCTCTCGGGATCAAACTTGATGACATCCTCACAGCCACAATGTCATCATTTTAAAGTAATTTTAAAGTAATCTTATCATTTTGAAGTCATTTTAAAATGTTGCAAGGCACGGAGCTCTTGTTCCCCTCATACGCCTTTTCATGTGCTGCCCCCTTGCAGCTCTTTTGATGCTTTAAAAGGGGTGGGGGGACACAAGAGCTCCAAACTACAGCCCAATTGAGATCAAGCCCTTGTGGCATTTTAAAATTACTTTAAAATGGCAACAGCGACCTTACGACGGCCACAAGGATACTATCATGTCCAGTTAAGCTTTCTGTACCCCCTGCCTTCAGAGGTGTGGTGACTGGTGACTAGAAAAAGAGATTACCCTTTCAATTTGCCAGCAAAAGAAGTACTCAAGTATGAAGGGATACCCTGGTTAATACTTAACCTAATAGCATTTTTATTCATTGGGGCAGCTTGGAAGAGCAGAAAAACCCCTTGTTATGTGATTGGTACAAGAAGATATGGGACATATTTGTAATGGAGAAGTCTAAATCAACAAAAGCTGGTCAAGTCAGACCAATATCTCGGATTTTGCTGAAACATGGAAACTTATCATTGACTTTATCGCAAGACATGAAGCAACATTCCACTTCACCCGCTCGAAACAGTTCCAACTTTTATGATGTAGATATATTGTTAGCCATAGTTCTATCCATGATTGTCAATTTAGTTGACCCATTGTTCTTTAATTACTTAGTAATTCTTGTGTATACTTTACTATTTAGTGTCTTTCAATGTTTTGATTTCTAACTTCTGATTATGTTGTTTTTAAGCTGTATTTTTCTGTGTTTTAATAAAGTTTATTTAAAGCTGGGGAAAAGGTATGACGGGAGACACAGTGAAAGTAGAGGAAAATAGAATAAATTCAACTGACGCCCACAAAATAAAAATTAAGAATGTATTGAAAATTGGACAGACAGAAAATACATATTACATCCAATACCTCACTGTTCATATAACACGAAAACATAGAGCAAAGAATATAGGCACAATAGCATCAATGGACCTCTATAATAAGACCATACATAGGGGAACTGGAACAAAAACGGACTAGAAAGATGTCTGCTAGCAAGTTGTTTTTATGTAGACTTTTCCTCAGATCCAAAGCATCTCTCTTTTTTCCTGTTTCTCCTTAATATTAGCAACCCATTGAAAAACTCTTGTAAAGAGACCACTGGAAAATACAATTCCATACTTCCTCTCACAAAATTCTCTCAGAGCTCAGACCTTGAATTTCACGTTCTCTCTTTAAAAACTATGGCCAGCTGGGGTTGGCCAAGCACTGACACATCTATTCTCAAGGGTGAAACTTCCCCAAACCTACTCACAGATTCAGGGCTGACAAGAACATTGCTGAGGTGAATGTGAAAATTAAATCTGTCAGAGGTAGTGTAACAGGCAAGTTGACAGATTCAACTGAACACCAAAGGGTACAAGTCTACTGACTCATACCCCTGCTAGAGGAAACTTTAGGTGGACCCACTGTTCTTCACGGTATAAAAGACAACACAACCTTCCTCAGGGTTCTCCCCTTGTGAATGATTATATGTATGAAAACCTAGAGGAATTCTGTTTCTTGTGGAGGAGGCATGGGTCGTAACTGAACCATCCCCTGTGGTTCTCCACAGAAGTGTGAGATACAGTTGAAGGGAAGAAGCCGTCGCTGGGTAAAACAGTCCGAAATACTACTTGAAAAAGAGACAGAGATCAGACTTTTCAAGAGCAGAAGGGGATGGTGGTGGAATCCTAGCGTGTGGTGGACTCCTGTTTCTCTCAAAAGGTAAACACAGTCCATGAGTAGGCCCATTTAAAGCAACAACAACAAAATAAACTATGAAACTTGCTGTGTGTGTGTTAAAATGCCTTTAAGTCTCAGCCAACTTGTGGAAACCCCATATGGTTTTCAAGGCAAGAGATGAACAGAGGTGGTTTGGTGTAGTGGTTGAGACTTAAGAGCATGGGATTCTAATCTGGAGAGCTGGGTTTGATTCCCCACTCCTCCACTTGAAGCCAGCTGGGTAACCTTGGGCTGGTCACTGCTCTCTGGAGCTCTCTCAGCCCCACCCACCTCACAGGGTGTTTTGTTGTGGGGATAATAATGACATACTTTGTAAACCACTCTGTGGGCAGATTCTCAGAGTCACTAAAGGGGAAAACCCTACTTTATGGGTCCAGGACAGAAAAACCAGATTCATGAAAATCAACAAATGATGCAGCCCACAGACCCAGTCTCTAAGCGGGGAACACACTTTGTGTTGAACTAAACCTGTGAACTAAATTTGACCTGCACCCCATGCCTTGGGTAGAGAGGTCCTGCTAAAACAACTAGGTAAGGCCTGGAAATGTACGGCACTTTTTCTGATGGGTGGGTGTAAAACAAAACTGGGAGATGGCACTACAATGCCTCAATGGCAATTCCAGTTTGTAATCATGCCCTTTGGTTGCGTTAGGCTGCAGTCTTATTGCGTGTGCTCTTACTACAGCTCTACCAGTGGTTCACTTTAGCTTATTTACAGCACTATATGGGAAGAATACCTTCAACACTTCTCAATGGATTCTAGAAACCTTCAAGAGTGCTGGCAGTGAAGACGATACGAGCGAAGAAGATACGAGTCCAGAACAAATCCCTCTTCCCCAATTAGTAAGGAGGTACAGCAATTCCCTAGAAAATTTATCCCCTGCTGTATCTCCCTCACAATCCTCAGACAAAGTACAATGGATCCCTAGAGTGAAGTGACTTTTCAAAACTGCCTAGCTGCTTTAGAATGAGTCTGAGGGCCACGCTACACGTGACGAATGACACTTGAACGGTAAGTGTATTTCTCCCTGTTCACTTGCCCTCCACTCGATCCACTTGCCATTCAAATGTCATTCGTCATTTGTAGCTTGGCTCTCAGACTTTGCTCACAAGGAACTGGTTCACCTTTTCCTTCTCAGAGTAACTGCTACTGTAACTGACTTGTAATAACTATCAAAATGCCCCAAACATTTTTTCCAGTGATGTCTTAAATGTAAAGAGACAAAAATGATCAATGTCTTCTTCTTCCAGGTTGACAGGAATGCCCTCAGCACCCGGACCTGTGAGTGCCTCTTCTGCTTCAATGACTGCTACAGCTTCCTGTGTCCCTAAAGGACTGTGGTGATTATTGCCTGTCAATGTAGCAAGGCCGTTTCTGTGAAAAAATGAAGGCAGCGGGGAACTTCAGTTCTATGAAATGGAACTGGAAGAAGCGGAGAGGCCTAATAATCCAAGAAGGCTTTGAGCAGCGCAAGAATGTCTCTTTCCAGAGGCTGCTGTTGATATATTCACAGGAGTGCACAAAAATTGTAATTTTTGAAAAAGTTATTCACTTTCTTTAGTGTAATTATTATGAATGTTCATTTTTGTTAATATGTTTACTTTCCACTGGTTTTAGTGGAAGACACATTTTTACTTGTAACTTATTTGGATAAAATTTTCAGGGGCTGTAACCTAATGCTTGGAGAGCCGAACCACACGATACGAATTACACAAGACTGAGCGAGCGTCAGGAGTCCTGTCTTACCCCAAATGCTCGTGTCCAGAATTCTATCGATGAACATGTGTCCTGGTCCAGGCACGCATTCAAAATTTTCTGCTCCAGTGTAGTCGCAACGGCGCGTGTACGCGGTCACGATCAGTAAGTCGGCAATGCAGAGCGTCCTTATTTCCTATATATTCCGCTTCCTATCTGTGCAAAGTGAAGATGCATGATGGGATATCTTGGAGGTACGTGAAGAAAACCCATGCCACTGTGAACACGGGTTCAATGGAGGTCCTGCAGTACTGGCGCGTGTAGTTGAAAACAATGTTGGAACACGTGTAAGTAAGTTTTCATGTCATTTGTGGGTAATTCATATTGTGTGGTCCGGCTCATCAGATCTGAGAAAGGGTCCTCATTTTATAGGCCATCAAAGATAGAACATGTCTCTCCTTTCCCTCACAATCAATCAGAATGAAATCCTCAGTGATTGTACCCCTCACCCAAGGGATCCTACCTTCCTGCCAAATGTGTGGCCAGAAGATTCCCATTTTAAGAGGTTAAGTGGTTTGACGGTGAATCAGCACTCTAGTGGTTTGAATCCCACTACTGCCATGAGCTCAGTAGGTGACTTTGGGTAGGCCACTTCTCTCAGCCCCTGCTCCCCAGCTGTATTGTGGGGATAATAATAACACTAACTTGTTCTCTGCTGTGGGTAAGGCAATAACCTGTTACTATTATTAGAAAAAATGAAACCATCACTCAAAGAGTCACTGCCTTGTGGAATTCACAGCCGCATAATGCGGTGATGCCTTGGAAGGGGGTGTGGAATTTAGTTGGCCTGGAATGGGTATTAGACAAGTTCATGGACGACAGGGCCATCAATGACTAGTAACCAGAATGACTAAATGGAACCTCCACAGGCAGGAACCGTCTGAATGCCAGTACTGAGGGGTAACAACAAGGAAAAATTAAGGAGCCATGGTTCAGCGGTAGAGCATCTGCTTGGCATACAGAAGATCCCAGGTTCAATCCCCACCTTTGCCAGTTTAAAGACCAGGTTACAGATGATATGAAAGACCTCTGCCTAAGACCCTGGAGAGCTGCTGTTGGCCTGAGTAAACAAAGACTTTGATCTACCAATAGTCTGATTCAGTGTACGGCAGCTTCATGTATGCATGTGAACTCCACCATGCCAGGGTGTATGTATGTCACTTTCTGTGTGAAACAGGATCCTGAATTGGGTGCGGTTTTGGTCTGATCTCCCAAAGCTTCTTTAAGGTAGAGTTTTGTTCTGGGCCAGATTAGGGCCTGCTGAGGCTGGAAGCTCTGCCAAACTTCATGGCATTTTAGTAAATGTAAGTAATCGTTTTGTATTTAGAGGCCTCTTATAAATCAGAGGCATTAAACTGTAGGTTACTCAGCTTGTGCACATACCCCGCTCTGGTTTTGATCTTTGAAAAGGACAAGCGGCACGTAATGATCTCTCAGCCAAACACAGAGTCCAAATTAAAAGTGTATTTTATACATTGTTGTAGCTAAATAAATCACAACATATTTCTGCCTTGCTGTCAATTCCATTTATTGTTGCTGTATGGGGGACCAGAACAGACAACTCACCTGTTAGTGCTGTCTGGTCTTTCCTCTGTCCCCTTTTTAGTAGAGGTTGTCTGTTCACGAAATCTACATTAGGGTTACTACCAGGGGTTTTTTTCAGGGGGAATGCAGTGGAACGGAGTTCCGGCACCTCTTGAAAATACTTGGCAATAGTGCTTGAAAATAATATTATTTCAAAGAAATCTGTGTGTTTCTTCCTCTTTTCCCTCTTGAGAGTTCCGCCACCTCTTTTCCCAGAAAAAAACCCCTGGTTACTACTACTGTAACTGAGGGGGAGCTGTAGATCATAATCATGAAATCTCTGGCTTAATTCTCTTGTCATTCATAAACACACACAATGGCCTTATCTAAGCCGCTTATCCCCCACGTATATCATCAGCATACTAATATTGTTTCTGGTCTGTCTTTCAGAATTGTTAACAATAACATTCGATTTACATACTGCCCTTCAGGACATCAGCCCACTCAGAGCAGTTTATGAAGTATGTTATTATTATCCCCACAGCAATCACCCTGTGAGGTGGATGGAGCTGAGAGAGCTCTGAAAGAGATGTGACTGACCCAAGGTCACCTGGCTGGCTTCAAGCGGAGGCGTTTACTTAGATAAGGCATGTGACATGATCTGAAAAGCGGCATTTGTGTCATATCCTGACCCTTCAAACTGAACAGAGGGCAGCATATGTTGCCAAAGGTTTATCAAGCTGATGTCCAAATAGCCCAAGCCCTTTGGTGGCTCTTCATAGTCTTGAAGTCCCAAACAAGCAAGGGCTTTTTGATATGATTAAAGATGCCCAAGACAGATGGACAAATGGACTTTCCAGATGCAAATCTGGGGGGAATTAAAGCATATGGGGGAGGGGGGGAAGAATCATAGCGGTAATTTCTGTTTCCAACCTGGACGTGCTCAATAAGAGGTCCTACTTGCATACACGTGTGAGTGCAAAAGCAGAATATCCATATAAAGGTACAGTAGCATAGCTATGGTAAGAGAGAGAACTTGCGTAATGAAAAAAAAGGGACGGGAGCACAAACTTTCTAGGAAATGAATGTTTTGATTTGTAACAGTCTCTGCCTCAGATGTTTAACAGCCACATGCCCAGTTCCTGTAGCTTTACCATTTCCAGCAGATCAACATGGCAGAAAGTGACAGTGGCTTGGCATGGAACATCTAAACAAGTGCATAATTTATGGAATTAGTTTTGCCTTCCCTTCCAGGAACAGGCACCAACTGCTGTCCCACAAATGGTCGGCCATTCTTGGTTTGTGCGTTGTAGCAAGTGTTGTGGAATATGCCAGCCGGATGTTTTGTTAATTTACTGGCAACTGTGAAAGGGATTACAGGCACCAATTTTTCTTCAATCATTTTTACAATAAAAATTTTATTAGCCACATTGAACCTGCAGAATGTCAATTAGGGAGAAAGTGAAAGAACTGGGACAACTAAAATGCTAAAGTGATCTTTTCAAGATACACAAAACTCTCTTCAAGCAAGGTATTTGGGGGTAACAGAATACAAAATAATAAAAAACAAGGTTGTATGCAGGGCTTTTTTTCAACGGGAATGTGGGGGAATGGAGTTCCGGAACCTCTTGAAAATGGTCACATGGCTGGTGGCCCCACCCCCTCTGAGTTCCACCATGTCTTTTCCCGGAAAAAAAGCCCTGGTTGTATGTACAGGTTGATCTTATGCAAATGCTAGGATTGAATAGTGTCTACCAAGACAAGTCCTGCCTCTCCAACCTTTTTGAGTATTAAGGAGTATGCAGAGTGGGCGATTTGATAGACATCCTATTGCTATGTGCCCCCTTCTTCCCAAAGTGATGAGGAGTTCCATGGACAGCAGTTCCCAAACTTAGTTGTCACGCCATTGATGTATTCTCTGAACTGGTATATTGATCTGATCTGTTCACTGTACTGATCTACTGTATGATTTCATGCCATGATCACTTAGTTCTGCTTTGTAAGGAAGCCACATGTCCTGCCATTCTTCGCTCGCCTGAAAACGAAAGTACTAATGCTGATTTCACAGGGAAAGTAATCAGCCTGTTATCTCTGAAAATACACGGCATTGGCCTTGCAGCCAGAACCAGAAATTTAACTGTTTCCCAGGGGAGAAAGACTTTGCTTTTTTTGTAATCTTCTGCCGTTTCTATCCAGACTAAGCTATTGTGTCCTCACACAACTTCTTAAGTTTTCGCGCCTAAATGCAAACTGCTCTAAGGGTGGGGGGAATAGTACTCCCTATATCAATAGTGTCTTTGCCTGTATAATTATTCCTGCCAACTTTCCTATCTATGGATGTACCCAGGGCTTTTTTTCAGCAGGAACGTGGTGGAACGGAGTTCTGGAACCTCTTGAAAATGGTCACATGGCTGGTGGCCCCACCCCCTGATCTCCAGACAGAGGGGAGTTTAGATTGCCTTCTGCGCCGCGGCTCAGAGGACAATCTAAACTCCCCTCTGTCTGGAGATTAGGGGGCAGGGCCACCAGCCATGTGACCATTTTCTCCGAGGGCAACCTACTGAGTTCCACCACCTCTTTTCCCAGAAAAAAAGCCCTGGATGTACCCATGAACGTAATGGATCTCTAAATAAAATCCTTTCAACCAATGCATTGGAGTGCTTGCTGTGAGGGGTTTGGGGGTCTATCTGCCATGGACTGCTGTCCCTAGAACTGACATTAGTTTCCTTTATGTGAGGGAGCCCTGGAGGCAAGGTATTTTAAATATTTGGTTTACAAATATTCAAGAAGCACGTAGATAGAGGCAAAGAGGTGGCAGATCCTTGCATGAGTTCCACAGAGAAAGAGAGAGAGAGAGAGACAGAGACAGAGAGACAGAGACAGAGAGACAGAGTGCTTCTAATTGAAGTGTTTCCCCTTCAATCAACTCATAGAGCTCTCTTGCCTTTTTTCTGCATTGCCAAACTATTTTACCATAGAGAATCATAACACTGTCCCCTTCCTGCATCTAGAGGAGTGACATTTTTGCAAGCTCAAATGGGTTCTTGAACATGACGGAGGTCTATTTATCTTACACATGTGCCCAGGATCTGCCTGTATCGTCTAATCAAGCCTGGGCAGATATGTGGAACTGGCTCTAAGACAAATAGTGCACCTTCCATGGCCCTTGTCTGCTAGTTAAAATATGTGGAGTGGAAAGGAGAAAACGATGCTTTTCCTGCCTCTGTGTATGCACACAGGAGCAGTTTTGTGCCCTCCCCCTCAACTCTGCACTGCTTTAAAGGTAAGCTTCCGGTCGCACGTTAAAAGCAACTTGACTTGGGGTTCTCCCAATCAAACTTGTGTTTAGAGTACAGGTAAAGAGACCTTCTGCTTCTCTTGACGGATTCTGTCCAGGCCCTTTCGAAAGTTTTGTGCTGTCAGCCCGTCATCACAATTCTTGCTTTTCTCGGAGACTTCCACAGCTGCAGCCATCTTTTAGAGATTTTAGTTAAGTCTTATACCTGCAATCATATTGCTTTCTATGACTTGGCAGCCACACTTTAATTAACGTGGTCCAAATGCATTTTCTCGCCTCTGTTTTTCACAGTAGCATCTGACTGCTAAGAGGTTCTGAGATGTGCTGTGGTTCCCTTCTCATTAGGGCTTGTTACCAAGCAGGCAGCTGAGATTATCTGTACTTGGTTTTGCACTTCACATTCATTTTTGTAAAAAATTGAGTCTGGTTCTTCTAGAGCCTCTTTCAGATTAATTGATTTCGCAGACGCCGCAAGTGTTAAAGAGCCACCTCAACCCAGCAGCATTTGAATTAGGTGTGTGGGGTTTAAAAGTAACACAGAAACTTGGCTATTGTAGGGCAACCAAGTGGACATGATGCTTAGATGAACCAGTCAGAGCACAAGGGGAAAATGCCCCACCTGGGCCGATTCCGCACAGCTTACCTGAAGCTGGAACATTGTGGAACATGCCGGAAAATGTCGTGCAAAACTCATGCGAGAAAACATGATGTTCCACGTTTTTTCCGGCATGTTCCGCAACGTTCCGGCCTCAAGTAAGCTGTGTGGAATCAGCCCTGGTTAGAGTCTCGCAGGTGGGACCTGGAGATCTCCCATATAGGGTTGCCAACCTCCAGATGGTGGCTGGAGATCTCCCAGAATTACAACTGATCTCCAGACTGGAGAGATCAGTTCCCCTGAAGAAAATGGAGGATGGAGTCTATGGTGTTATACTCACCTGAGGCACCTCCTCCACCCTCTCCAGGCTCCAGCCCCAAATATCCAGGAATTTCCCAACCCAGAGTTGGCAACCCTGTTTGACTTCCCTGACTGAGTTGTCTGGTGCTGTTGGCCTTCATGGGTGGTTCAGCAGCTTAATGTGGCTCAATAGATAGAAACTCCTATGTGGACGCTCATAGCTGCCAGAAGGGAACTGAATTAGACACTCCTTGTAGTAAGTGACGGTTCAGTCATATGAGAGGCACACCAAAGTAAAAGTAATAGTAATAGTTGATTGCCAAACAGACACAGCATTCTCTTGGCTTTCCAGAATGCTCTCTGACTACTGAATGCTCTCTGACTCTCTGAATGCTCTCTGACTACTACTGTCTGCAGCTCCTCCCTCCTAGCTAGCAGCAATCCTCTATAAACTCCATCCTCTATGTTCCTATAAGCATGTCTCTCTCTAAATTATGACTGTCATGATCTGGCTGTGCCAGGAAGGCCTAGCAAGGCCTCAGAAGCCTGTTAGCAGTGGGAGTAGGCCTGCCTACAATTCCCAGGACCCCCTGGGCCGTTTTGGCACCCTTCTTGGCCAATCAGAACACGGGGGCTGGTGCTATATAAGTCTGGGAGGGAAACGCCTGTGTTCTTCCTCCCAGAGAGCAGGCCGGAGGGGGTTTCTGCTAGGGGGAGAGGCCCTCATCCAGGTAGGGTGAGAAGACAGGCTTGGCAGACAGAGGGACAGGGAGTTCAGTCGCCCTAGGGCCTTTGGTTTATTTTACTTGCACCCATCTATTGTTGCTAAGGCACCTTGTTTGCTTGCTTGTTTGATTAACTGACCTCCTTGTAAATAAACTCTTTTGTTCTTACTCTGCTGGGTCCTCACGCCTGTTTATTGGCCGAGCTACGGAGGTCAGAAAGGTTGGTAGGGTACTCTGGGCCTTCCCAAGGGACCCTAAATCCCAGAGTGGTGGCAGCGTAAGGTGGCTCACCCTACCTGAGGCATGACAGCAACAATCACTGTGCACCTCTTTTTCACACCATGGTATCGATTTGATTGCTGCCCCATATCTTTTTCAGTTATCAGAAAAGGAATAGCCACAGCCCATTAATCTCAAGGAAGGAGAAGATATATGAAGGAGCAGTCTTGGCAGGGCTCTAAAGTACAAGTGGGGTGCAAATACAGAACTTGGCAATTGGTTGGCTCAAGTGACAAGCATTTTTCTCATTAGGAAAGTCAGATGCCAGCTTGGGACAGGCACCTTGCTGAATTCCCAGGCGACACATCTTCTCTCTTTACTTCTTTTCAGAGAATGCAAAGAAAGGCATTCTGAACCTGCCGTATGTAAGTGGAAGAAGATGGAATCCTAAACCACATACGGTATTTCAATAACAATTTCATCACTGCTGTGAAATTTATGGTCACACCAGTGACAATATTTAAGAGCTGGGGAATATTAGGAATGTGCATGCATGGGTATTCTTTCCTTACTGTTTCAATGAACTAAGACTGAGTTGGTCATAAACTGAATGTGCTCTGAAATATGTTATTTTTCCCATCAAAAATTGAATATAAAATGCTGCATTTGAGCTCAATGGACTAGGTTTCTTTTTTAATAGATGAAAACTGCTGCTAAGAGCAGAAGGCAAGCTGTGACAGAGAGCACAAACAGTCCCTCTAGTCCAGCATCTTGCTTCACTCAGATGCCCCCAGAAGACCCTCCAGAAGGGCACCAAAGCTAAAACTAGGGTTGCCAGCCTTCAGATGGTGGCTGGAGATCTTCCAGAATTACATCTGATCTCCAGACAACAGAGACCTGTTACCCTGGAGAAAATGGCTGCTTTGGAGGGTGGGCTCTACGACATTCTATCTCGCTGAGGCCCCTCCCCTCCCCAAACCCTGCCTTCTCCAGGCTCCACCCGCAAAATCTCCAGGAATTTCCCAACCTGAAGCTGAAAACTAGCTAGAACCTGCCTCCTAATCCTCTGTATTTTCCAGCAGGATTCCCCAACCTTTTTGAGGTTGTGGGCCCTGTTGGAATTCTGACAGAGAATGGTGGGCACAGTCACAAAAATGACTACCATAGGATGTGGAGCCAACCACAAAATGGCTGCCACAGGAGGTGGAGCCACACACACAGAGGAAACCTGAGTGCTAGAGAGAAGAGGAGTAACTGAAAAGATACACCAGGGAAGAGGAATGAGAAAGAATAAAACCAACACTATGTTCAGCCAATTGGACCTCCAGTGGCCAATCAGAAGCCCTGCTGGGCAAGTGCCCCCATCTGGAACCACCCACATTCTAAAAGCACCTGGTGGGCAGCAGGAAACGTGTCGGCATGTTGGGGACCATGTTGGGGACCCCTGGATTACAGCTTTGTCTCTCGTTTCTTGATTTTGGAGCCATTTATTTCTTATTTTTCCAGGAAGAAACCAACTAGGAGAAAATCAAGTCTACTCTCTGGCTCCTGTGGGCAGTTTTTTGATTGCTTCCAAGTTTAGACCAATACTGAGCAACTCCAAAGTTAGATTTACTGGGCTGAAATCTTTTCCAATTGCATGAAGCAGGCTTCAGTGGGCGAGACCTTGAAAGAGTCCATAGGACCAACGCCCACAGAGACCTGTGGAGCTTTGCAGAGAACAAAGAAGGCCATCTCTTTGCACAGAAGTGATGGGGCATATTGGAGCTGGTTCCAGGTATGTTACTGTCCCCAAGTAAGGTATGCCTGTCACAGATCCTGCTGCTGATGGCTGGGAGCTAAGTCCCAGCAGAGAATCCACCTCCTCCTTGTACTGTTGCTTTTTATTCCTCACTGTGCCACTCCAGGTAGTTGCTTGGCCCTGAAATGTGTCCTCCGGCTCCTTAAGATAACACTAAATATTTATCAGTGGGGCAATTTCCTCCCCCTCCTCCAAACATATGAGCGGAGAAATTACTGGAGCTGCAGAGAAAGGAGGATTAAGTTAGGGAATGCAGCACCAAGAGGCAACTCTTGTATGGCCCTCTGGATTGGAGTTTCTTTTGGGGAGACGCTTCTCTGATCCTCAGAGTCAGGTACGGAATGCTGAAAAACATTCACTGGCTGCTTCTCAACTACTTTTGGTGAAACAAGGATTGTGCCTCCAGCTATAGAATACGGCAGATACCAGATGTTACAACACATTGTGTTCCACTTTTTTTCTCCATGATTTCTACAGGAAAATGTAGCTTCTTTGCCTTCAAAGGGCTGTAGTATCCCTCTGTGATCACCGTCCGACTTACATGAAGAGTGACTGTGTACCACCACCCATTCCTCCTGAACTCATACCCATATAAAATAAGGAGTGACAGGATTGCCCTACTTTGCTTCTTTGTCGCTGCATGTATTATCACTTTCTGGAGCTTACACTTTCTGTAAACATTAGTCATGGCGCAGACGGTTTCAAACATTAAAATGCGTATGAAAAATTCATCTCCGGACCGAGCTGCAAACTTGTTTGGTTGGTTTCCTAAAGTCGAAAGAGTTCCTTTTGACTCCGTTCACCAGCTGACCTGTCCTTGAGACTCTTATGATCTGCAAGCTTAAGAAGGGAGAATCTCCCAGCTAAGGGACGCTTGACATATGCTTCTTGCATTAAGGGAAGGCTCCTTAAGCTGGAAGAAAGCTCTTCTGATAGTGGAACTGATCTGCAGGATCCAACTCACTTTCCAATGAGTTGGATCCTGCAGATCAGTTCCACTATCAGAAGAGCTTTCCTCCAGCTTAAGGAGCCTTCCCTTAATGCAAGAAGCAGAGGCAAAGTGGAAAGCTCTTTGAGCTGGAGGAAAGCACTTCTGCTATTGGAAAAGATCTACAGGATCCAACACAGTATGTGCAATATAACCCTCCTCTTCACTATGACCATTTCCACACTACTCACCTTCTTCCGGAACAAGGCGCAACGTCACAAAAAACCGCGGAAGGTAGCGAATTCTTGCGCGTGTTTTGTGCGATGTCGCGCAAAACTCGCACGAGAAGATGCTATCTTCCACATTTTTTTTGTGATGTTGTGCCCTGTTCCAGAAGAAGGTAAGTAGTGTGGAAACGGCCTATAATTCAAATGCTTTGAAACAATGCCAACCGCCGTTTTAGCAGGCCGCTACAATAAAATATCTAAGGACCAGCGCTTTTGTCCTTGTGGAACATCCACAATTGAGGACTTACCTCATTATATTCTAAATTGCCCGTTGTATGCCCAACCTAGGACCAAATTTCTTTCTGAGATGCTATCCGACCTTTGTACCCACTCAGATTCCGAGAAGATCATAGTTCTACTTGCTAATTCTGATACTAATATATCCCACAAAATGGCTTTACATGCCCTGGCTGCAAAAAAAATACAGGCTAATGCTGTGCTTAAGGCATTAAATGAACACTGAATATTGGGGATTTGTACTGTTTTATTAACTGTGTTTACTTTTATTGTCTTATCTGAATTTGACAACTGAAAATGGTTTTGGTTTTATTTAGTTTTAAATTTTACTGTTTTGATCCATTTTATTCAGACACGTTTCTGTTTTTATTCTTGTTATTCAAGACTTGTAATGGCCTATGGCTAAACACAATAAACCTTTACTACTACTATAATTCAAATGCAAGAAGATGTTCCATAAAATGAATGGGGGTAGTTAACGTCTACCTTCTGTGACTAGACAAAAGAAGAAAAGTAGCAGTTCATGTGATACCCTAGTACTATCACTTCTAATGTGGCACCAGAGTGGAAATTTGCAACGTTTCGAGATTTTTGTCAGGCTTCTATTCCTTATCCTTTATGTTCATGGTGGGTCAGGAAGACCGAGTGTGGCCCAAACCCACTGCCGCAAAATTAGATCTGAAATAAACTGATAACTACTTAGCAAATAGTAAAATCAAGTATTTATGTCCCGCTGGTATTTGCCACAACAGATGGTATAAATATTCCTAAATTATTTAAGGCACCACCACGAGCTAGATGCTCTGCAATGCCAGTCCTTCTTATCTTCAAAAGCCAGAATAGGCGGGTATTTCCTATTGGGAAAGAATGGGGTGTTCTCTCATATTTGATTTGATGTTAATGAGCACTGAATGAGAAGCCTTTTGAATTTTCTTTGAAGTGCTGATGATTAAAAGAAGTGTTCCCCTATGTCAGTTTTCCGATTGAAACATTATATACTCTCCAGCTGAGGATGCAAGGGAAGAGTACTCCACACGGGTAAGCAAGACAGGGAGATCTCCTGCCTTATAGTTTGATTGCTGTAAATGCTTCTGCCTTGAGTATAAGGAGAACTGTTACCAGAACTGCTCTTTATTATAATGGGGAATTAGCTGTAGCAGTCTGTAACTTAAAATTAGCGCGGATCTTAACCTATGTCTACGGAGGTCCCGATCCCAGACACTCAAGTGAAAAAGAGGCAGACTACAAATAGGTTCCGAACACGTGTATTTAGTGTGGCGTAAGCCTGAACTTGCACAAGCATACAAAGAACATACAAGACCTAAGAAATACAGGGTAGGAAATATAGAGACGTTCGCATTAGCTGGTTCCCAACGATGATAAGGGAAATACTCACAATCCTGGAGCGAAGCAGAGACACAGCAGCGAGGGTGGCCCAATGCCAGCACTGGAACCACAGGGGGACAGCAAGGAAGTCTGGATAGGATGGCACGCGCACCATGCGGTCTGAGAGACCAGCTTAAATACCCCAAAACGTACCCTGGGGCTGGTGCTGTACTTGGTGGTTCTCACAGTTTAAAACAAAGGTTCTAATGGGCTACTGAATGGCTTAGATGGGGCACTTTGGTAATCTGATTGCGATAAGTGACACCTCAGGAAGAGGGGACAAAAGAGGGAGGGGGAAATCCAAGTGGGCTGAAAGGATGTTCCAGCGGACAGGGCTTGTCCTGATGTCATCAGCTCTGGAATGCGGAGGTTTCTTTGAGATGCATTCTCTAAGTGCTTGGGATGGTCGGCACTTAGTTCCTTCTCCTGGGCGGCTCCTAAGATATGCAGAGCGGGGCGAGGTACTCTCGCTGCGGACGTGGTGTGCCCGCTTCGCCGAAATGGCTTCTCAAAGCAGTCTTTTCCTCTGGGTCTTCTGGCTGCCTAAGAACATGGATGCCGGCTGGGCATAGCTGGGGCTGGATAGCAGGCTGCCCGGTAGCGAGGGCAAGCTCGGCGACCGGCCCGCGGGAGGCTCCAGGCGGGAACTGACCAGGGAGCGCCTAGCCAGGCTCGCTGGAGGTTTCCCCGGCAGGCGCCCGGCTGCTAGCAGAGGCTTGGGCCCATATGAGGCAGGCTTCCATGGAGGCAGGGGGAACAGCACACAAAACACAGTCCAAGGCAGGGAACAGGCACGGTCCGTGGTAGATGGCAATGCAGGCACGGGGCATTCTTGTAACGCAGTCCAAACACACACTGGGAAGTCCAGGTACAGGTCAGGGCAGGGCTGCCCAGAAAAAGAGTCCTTTGTGCAGTTAACCAAACATGGAGTCAGTAAACTACACAGTCTATTGCAGCAGCAAGGTAAACAACACGCAGGCAGGAAACTGACACGTGTACCGGAACACACACGTGCAAAGCAGTCTTTGTGTAGCAGCAGTGAAACAGCAATGCAGGAAACTTTAACACAGTTCATGGCAGGCTTTAAAGCATGAGAGGGGGCCTACTTGGCAACAGAACGTTAGGTACCATCACCATTTGGTATGACTAGGGCCACACACATATTTTCCAGCTTTGGTACATGGAACTGGAATCCCAGTTTTGTTGCACACACCAAAGCTTGAAAATACACGTTGCCCTATTCAGACAACACGGCCAATGCACATACTAGAAGTGTGAAAGAACAGAATTACAGGCACCCATTCTTTCGGGTTCCTGGGAGGTTGGAAAAAATCAGTTGCCACATCTCCCATTTCACTCCCATAAGCTAGTGTGGGGACAATTGATTACACATTTGCAATTTCAAGCTATTGCACCCAAGGGGATGGTGAGTTTAACAGCTGCCTCTCCTTGTGCTATCAGATAGCAAGACCGAGTAGGCATGGTGAGTTTACAAAGATCAGGCTTAGAGCATTCAAAATATAAGAAAGTGTAATAAATGAATAAAAAGAATACACCTGATTTGTTCAAGCTTCAGGTCCAGCAAGGGTACAAAGAAAAGGTGAAAATAAGCAGTCCTCTTTCCTTGCATTCGATACCTATCCTAAAGGATGTTTAAATAGAACAGGCTAGTATTACTTGAAGTTGCAGTACTTTAAAGTGCAGCATTATCTTCTCATAGTTGGGAGTTTTTAAGAGGAAATTAGGAAACAGGAAGTGTCTGGCAAATGTACGGACTACCTTAGATGCTGCTGTGCAGAATATTTGTTGTTTAATGCCTTCTTTGCATTTCACTGCCTTCCCTGTCTTATCCTTCCTGTTCTCATCTTGCATCTAGTTCTCACCTTCCTCACCTGTGGGGCCAAATCTGCGATGTAAAAATGCAAGTATTGGAGTCCCTGCATCATTAAAAAAACAGCTCTGGGAAGCGGTGATGTTGAGGACAGAAATGAGAGGGAGGGGTGCTTGACTCTTTTCTCTAGCCCAACTTACCCTCCAGGGAGCTTCCATTCTACAGAAAACATGGGTAGAACACATCAGAATTAAACCTGGTTGCCAACCTCCAGGTGGGGCCTGGAGCACTACCAAGAATCACAACTGATCTCTAGGTGACAGCGATCTATTCCACTGGAGAAATGGCTGCTTTGAAAGATGGACTCTATGACATTATAACCTGATGAGCTGTAACCCCTCCCCAAGCCCTGCCTTCCCCAGGCTCTACACCCAAAATCTCCAGATAGTTCCCAACCTTGCGCTGGCGAGCCTAGAATTACATGATACATGTTTGCAAGTAATGTGAAGTTTGCTCCTTAACCTCTGTCTGGCTTATTTAACTCAACTCAATATTTATCAAGTATATTTATTTCTTAAATTACTTCCATCGAGTCTTTTGACACACAGTGTCCTCAAAGTGGCTTACAAAATATAGAAGTAATAGTATTTTTACTACTAAGTATGAAAGCCATAGTACAAACTCTAAAAATGCAACATACTGTCTATTACCATGTGGGCAAGACTAGTCCTTGATGGCTTGTGCCCATCCAAGGAGAATAGCAAGATGGAAGAGAGCTTCTTGTCTGTTGTCCAGAGAACTGATAATCTCTTTTTGGCAGTCTGACCCCCCCTCCTTTGTTCTAATATTCCATCCTCAAGAAGACATTACTCTCTAGCCATTTGGCTGCCTCTTGAGGTGTGACATTCCAGCAAGGTGTGAGATGGTAAACGTATTGTCCTGCTTCAGCCAGAGCCATTAGCACATGTAAGTACTAAAATACTCTGAGTTTGGGGCTTGATAACTCATCTCCCAGACTCCTCTGGAATCTCCCGGATTCCAACCCATAAATAGAGTAGTCCCACTGGCTGAAATATTGGGATGGGTTCCAGGCTGGAGAGCATTTCTCCACAGAGAGGGTTGTGGGTAAGAGTCCCAAAATGGTAACAACTGAACAGGACTATTGAGTTACAGAGCTGATGTCGGCACATGGCATGGTGGGGCAGCTGCCAGGGCCTGTGGCTTCTGGTGGGGTCCACTGCTGCTGGCTCCCTACTCATGCATTTCCTCTGATGTCTACACTGATGAGTGCACTTTCCACTGCCTGCTTGTGAGTGCTTCGTCACCTCTGCCCCCACCTGTACATGCCTCCTAGCGCTGCTGGGCACGTGGGTGGTGCACAAAGCATCAGCATTGCCGCTGTCCATGGTAGTGGCCCTCTTAGCTTCGCCCACCACCATCGGGGAAAGGGCTTGCAGGGAGTGTGGACAACTGTCACTGCAACTGGTGGGCAAAGGAAGAATGCACTGGCAGGTGGGGGCATGAGGGTGGGAGGGTGAGAAGGGGAGCCTAGGAGTGGGCAAGGGGGGGCCTGAACACTGTCTACCCAGGGCCCTCCAAAACCTGAAACTGGCCCTGGATGAGAGTAGGGGGGAAGGGAAAGGGTGTGCCCTGTGCCACAACACACAAGACTACTTAGGCACTACCATGTGGTCTTCTTGGTGCTGGCTCCTGTGGCCATGTGCCTTGAAGATGCTCAGTGGACTGGGTTCACTTTTGCCTGTGTTCTGTTGCACTACTGGAAGAACCTTCTACCAGACTAGCCACAACTAGCATTGTTTTATTTCTACCAGACTAGCCATGGCCAGCATTGTTTTATTTTTAATTTTATTTCTAAGATTTCCAGCTTTTCACTTCATAGTTTTTAAAATCGCATACCTTCTCTTTGGAAAAACACAGCAGTGAGAAACTGGGTAATATATGCCGCGAGAACAGCAAAGGTTCTAGTGCAATGGAAATGATACAGAACTAATTATTCGTTAAAACAATTATCTCCTTTTTATATTTTGCTTTTCAACAGGCACGAAAAGGGCATACCCCAACTTTGGAGGTACAGACCAAAGAAATGATTGCTTTCCTCCTATCCTTCCCCACTACAATCTTCATGAATATCTTATTGGCTATTTCTTTTGTAAACGGCAGTAAAATGGGCCTGACATTTGTTCAAAGTAAAATCTTAGTCTTGTTAATGTAGCTTCAATTAATTAAACATTAATACATTAGCATTTCGGTCAATCATTCGTTGGACTCCATACCACTTTCTGCTCGGAACTTCTTAGATTAGTATGGGCTTTCACTATTGTAAAGTGTTCTGAGACAATGTTTGTCATTAGCACGCTTTCTTTTCTAACTCTGGGGCACATAACAGTCCCTCGAGAATCTGCATGTCTGCATCTGTGAGATCCATTTCCTTGAGCTTTACATGCCGTTTCATTACTAAGAATACGTAGCTCCCTAAACCCAGCTCAGATCTTTCAAGAGCACTGTCTTCATTTCAAAATGAAAATGCACACTAGCTCATGTGATACGAAGTCTTAAAAAGCTAAAAACTGGCTACAGGGATTCGCCTGTCTCTTGAAACTGGATCAAAGATGGCAAGCGAAATGTAGGGCTAAGATAATATAGGATAATTTTGAAGTGACTTCGTTTTTTTAAAATAACTTTAGTGGTCCAAGGAGATGGGAGTCTGGTTTCTGTTTGCAAATCAAAATTTGGCAGAAGAGGGGTACTATTTATATTTTCAGTATTAAAAATCTTAACAGTGAACTGCTTTCAGAACAAACATTAAATGGTTCATTTTAAGGAGTTACCGTGACATTTCTGCTTTCTTATTTCCCTTTCTGCAGCCTGGTGCAGACATGAACACCAGAGGAGGTTGTGTGAATTTGCACCTCAGGATGGGTGATGAAATGAAGACAGCATATACAGGCATACATTGTTACCCTAATAGGGGTGTCTCCTTGTGAGCTGGGGGAATTAGCATTAAAGGAGATGCAACGAGAGGGGGTAACCAGGAATCAGATCAGATAGATTTATTGTCATTAGCCATTGGCCATCACAAGATTAAAAACAAAACAAAAAACCCCAAGCTTCATCTAAAAACAGTTACAACCATCATCATAGTTAGAAAAATTAAAATAAACTGTACAAGGAATTGTACTAGTCAAACAAGTACCCTATTCGAAGAAGCCTTTGATCTAATCTTCCCGGCGGCTAATGCAAATTGTGAAACTCTATACAATACATGACTATTGCTGTCTGCTAACAGGAACATGATTTTCTCCATTTCTGAGTAAGTGGCTGTGGTGGGCAAAATTCCAGCCAGAAATTTAATTCTGGGTGCATTATATAGTGGGCAGTATAGTAGGTAGTGAGGAAGGTTCTCCACTGCAGATAGCCCACATATACAAAGACGATTTTCCTCCGGCGTCTGTGAGTAACAGCCGGCCAAGAAGGCTGATTGCATGGACTGCATCCAAATTGTAGATCCAGTCCCTAAGTTGTGAGTTGTCAGGGGAAGACCCTAACTGGTTGTCAGGAATAGCGTACCTTTTGCAAATGGAACAAAGAAAGCCAGAGTGCATAAGATCTTTGGCTAAAAGGTAATTTACCGATTGATGACTTAGAGAATCAGAAAGGGATGATTTAAACCTTTTCCAATAGTTTAAAACTGCCAGATACACCTGCACCCTCATTGATAGAAGGCCTACTTCAGCTCTCATCAGGGCAGCAGGAGTGGATTGGGGAAGAACCAAAATCCGTCTTAAAAATTGATTTTGGATTACTTCAATGCTAAGTAATAGAGCTACCTTCCAGCCCCATACTTCAGCTCTATATAGGAGATGTGGGACAACCTTGTTCTTAAATAGTCCCGATACTGGATCTATCAGTTGGCTCCCTTTTGTGTAGAAAAAATGTAGAATTGTCCCGACGATCCTCAGCGCTGAGGAATTAACTTGTCAGATGGAGTTTCCAGCTCAGAGTCTCGTTGAAAGGGGTAAGCAGGAATTTCCACCTATATATACCAGGATGATTCCCCTTAGAGAACTCTCAAATAAACAGGCAGATGTTCTACCAGAAAGGCTTCTTTATTAACAGAGGAATAAAAAGGCAAACAGAGAAAAATACACAATATACATACAGAGCTACTTAAGAAAACAGTAAGGAAATGGGAAAGCAGTTTTGGGGAAAGGCAATAATTACCAGCCATGAAGAGGAGGAGAAGGTCTGTGGAGGAGCAGCAAAACAACCAGCATTTCATGGAGAGAAGAAGCTCAAACAGAGTGGGGCTGTGTGAGTAGGTATTGAGACACGCACACATTGAGCAGCACTAGGCAGTCCAGTTACAGGGCAACATATACCCTGGAGCAATGCTGACATCGTGCTCCCAAAAAAATGGCTTAATGGCTCGTCTGGAGATGAGACAATAACTTCGGAACGGTCTGATGTGACTATCTGGGATGATCTACAACATTTCCAGGATATAAGCTTTTGAGAGTCAAAGCTCCCTCGTATCTGACAATACAACTCCCCTGTATCTGGTCTTGAAGGTGCTACTGGACTTGAAATCTTACTTTTTTACAAAAAGAGGTGGCAGAAGTAGGGCACGTTACAAGTGAAGCATGATCCTGGTCAGAACAAGGCTTACATAAATATAACGAGACTAATAGTGCATGTGATGGCGGAAGTATTGAGAGGCATGGTCATTATATCTCCCTTTCTGCCTATCCTGCTTTACAGGGTTGTTGTGAGAATAGCATGAAGAAAGGAGAACCATCAAAACCTGTGCTGCTTGGAGGAAGGGCAGGGAAAAAATGTGACACATATTGGGTTCATAGTCTGATTTTTTTGTTTCTGATGTTTTCCCCTATATTATTATGTCATATGCTTTTCATGTGGTAAGTCACCCAGTATGCCCTACAGAAGGGCAGGAAAGAATTCAAATAAACAAAACTGCTTTTAATACTTTCTTGTTGGCAACTCAGCGGCTTATATCACCTAGAAAAATCACTCTTGGAGTACTACAGCCCTGCTTTTACATCGCAACTTTATCCTTTCCATATAGAACTGATATTTACGTATTTTATGTGCAAGGTGTAGACTACACAGGAATTTAGCCTGTTTTTCCAGTTTTATTTATTTTATGTCATTTATAGTCCACCTTTCTCACTGAGACTCAAGGCGAATTATATAGTGTGAGTCAGCACAATCACTATCATGACATTTCAACATACATGTAATGGGCAAGATTTAAGGAGAAAGAATGAAAAGAAAGGTTTAAAGATTATTATGTACTGTGATTTCTGCTCATAGTGATTTCAGTTAGCAAGGATTTCAGCTCATAAGAACATCTTTATTGAAAGGCAGAAGCAGTCAGACAACAGGCTCACACTGGAGCCAAATATATACACATAAATATCATGCCCCCTTCCAGCAACAACCAATAATAACACACACAACTAGAAGCCTTCATTTGCATCAACTATATAGAAAGTAACATATTTACATGGCCGCGGTTGGTCTTTATTCAGTAGGACCGATTGGCTGCTGCTAACGTAATAACAACCAATAGGATTGAAGGCCTGAGGAGCCTAGCTTTAACTGAAGCTAGTGCAATACATAACAAAGATATAGGCTGCTTCTACGCACGTTGGATAATGCACTTTCAATGCCCTTTAGTGTTCATTTGGAACTGGGTTTTCATGTGTGAGGCCGTTTCCACACACATTGAATAATGCACTTTCAATGCACTTTAGTTATCCTTTAGAAGTGGATTTTTTGTTCCACACATGGAAAATCAGTTACAAATGTGCACTAAAGCGTATTGAAAGTGGATTATTTAACGTGTGTGGAAACGGCCTGAAACAAAAAAATCCACTTCGAAAGGATTGCTAAAGTGCCTTATTCAACGTGTGTGGAAACAGCCATAACTGTGTTGAAACAGAGCACAGGCCAATTCCATGACTGATGTTAAACAACATAGGAACTACCCAGTAGGATCATACCTATACCTAGAGCAATAGTACTGAGGTCTATGGTATCTCACTATTAGTAGTGAAGTCTGTGGTCCCTCCTTATCCCTTTACGGATGGGTTTCCTATCCTTTTACTGGTGGATCTCTAGAGACCACTTTCTTACACTACAGCCCTCCCATCTGAGAAGAAGAGCTCTTGAACAATTCAGTTTTGCGTTGTTTACAGAAGGCCGGGAGAGTGGGAGCTTTCCTAACTGCCTCAGATAGACCATTCCATAAAGTGGGGGCCACCACAGAGAATGCCCGTAAGGCTCCAGATTAGCAGATTTACTTTATTTATACCCTGCCTTTCTTCCCAATGGGGACCCAAAGTGGTATACATCATTCTCTTCTCTCTTCTCCTCACAACAAGCATGTGTGACTGGCCCAAGGACACCCAGCAAATTTCCGTGGTGGAAGGGAGATTCAAAACTGGGTCTCCCATATCCTAGTCTGATGCTCTAACCACTGTACCATACTGTGCTCCTCACCCATTCCCCATATATAAAAAGCGAGTGGGGAAACTTGTAGGCACGCATGCCCTTGGTGTGATATAACCCTTATCATTGCCTAGAGCCAGTGCTTTCAGGATTGTTTTATTTATAAAAGGATGTGTTGTGCCGAAGTAAATGAAAAGAAATGCTTTCCAATATTTTTTCGAAAGGTCTGTTTTGTGGGTGGCGTGTTAGTTAATGTGAGGCTTCTCAAAATAATTTGCCTTTGAAACGATATGTGAGAGCTCGTGGCTCATCTACATTCTGTAAAAAGGCACACACGCACACACCCAACGCTCTCAAACCTATTTACAATAAATAACAGTCTGGTTGTCTACACTAACCGAGTGCCAGTTCTTGCAAGCGGTGGAATGGAGAAACTGGTCAAGAAATCCATTGCCTGCTGCCGAGTCTGGTACCTCATTAGAGCAGGGGCAGACTGGGAAGCCAAACAGGCCTAGGGAAGGGGGGACTGGCTGGGGCATGACACATCCAAGGTTGTGGGTCGTGAGGCAAATCTCATCTCACTTTGTGTGGGGCCAGCAGGGACAAGGCAAAGTAAGTTTCCATATGGAGCTGCCCTGAATGAGGTGTGACGAGAGTCTCATCTGGTTTTGGGATGCCCAGTACAGGATAAGACTTGCTTCACTCGGGGCCATGGCAGCCCCGACGGGAGGGCTGCCTCCAAGCCATCAGTTCACCAAGACTTTTCCCAGTGTCCATCATGACCAACCTGTCCCTCTGACCATGGAAGGCAGGGTACATGGTCCCCCATTTTATGCTCACAACAATCCCATGAGGTAGTTTAAGCTGAGAGAATGTGACTGGCCCAGCAAAGCTCATGGCAGTGTGAAGTCCTATATCAACAACAACCAGGGCTGGCGCACCCATTGAGGCAGGTCCGGCCCCCACCTCAAGCGCTGAGGCGCTGAGGGGCACTGGGGGGGGCGGGGGCGCGTGCCACAGAGCTGGCGTGCCTGACCCACAGCTGCTGCAGCCAGCCAGCCAGCCCCACGGCGGTGCTGCCAACACATGCCCCCGGCTGGCCATAGCAGCTGTGAGCCAGGCACAGCAGGCGTCTGGGGCGGTGTGTGGAACCTCCCCAGCCTCTGCTCACTGTCCCAGCCACCCACTGGCCAATGGGGCCAGCTTGCTGCGTGATGATGTCATAGTGCGGTTTACAAACTGTGTTGTTATTATCCTCACAACAATCACCCTGTGAAATGGGTGGAGCTGAGAGAGCTCCAAGAAGCTGTGACTGACCCAAAGTCATTCAGCTGGCTTCAAGTAGATGAGTGGGCAATCAAACCTGGCTCTCCAGATAAGAGTCCTGCCGCTCTTAACCACCAGGGCCGACGCGCCCATTGAGGCCAAGTAGGCGGTGGCCTCAGGGCGCGGGGTGCCGAAGGAGGCGTAGGGGGCAGGAGTGTGCACCACGGAGCTGCAGCCTCCTAGCCCTCCCGCCCCACGCTGCTGCCGCCAGCACACGCCCCTGGCCGGGAGCAGCAGCTGCGGGCAGCCGTCTGCAGCAGCGCAGGGAAACTGAGCGGGAGAGCTCGGAGGCCACCCGCGCGCCGTCCCAGCCACCCACTGCAGCGATTGGGCTGGTGGCACACACGTGATGTCATCACGCAGGCTGGTGCGTGTGTGCGTGCACGCACATGGAGGCGCCTGGCCCGCCAGCCTGCTGCGAGCACCGAAAACCCTGGCGCCGCTGCTGTTAACCACTATACCAAACTGGCTCCTGAACCCAGATCTCCCAAATCCTAGTCCAAGTCTTCTAATCAGGGCATCACACTAGCTCTTGTCCTGATAATTTTGTTGAGCTTTGAGTGCAAAACTGGGTAAAAGTGGGTAAATCTGCAAACAATCCCATATAAGGAGATGTACCAGACTCTCAGGTAAAGCAGCAATATTATGGTTAATGTTTACTCACCCCACTCTCCTTATTTGGAGATAAGCTGTGTTGTAAATTCTTTATTGGACCCCTGTTCCCGCCTTTGTTCTCTATTGGTTCTCTATTCCCGCACTTTTGTTGCATATGTTCATAAAAGGCTGTGTTGCTGTTTGCTCCTTGCTTCTGAGGTTGGAGATTCCCAGAGCCATTGCATGTAAAAACAATAAAAGCTTTTCTGGTTACACGGATCAGTGTGGCTGTTTCCAAGTTCAGTCCACCAAAGGATAGCCTGGCTTGCCTAAACGAACAGGTTCTGGTTCTCAGAACACTCTCTGACTGGTTCTGCTGACTTGGATCCCACAATATAATCTGTGATGACGACGGCTTATCAGGAATCATCATTAAAATAGCTGCCCCTATGGATTTCTTTACACTATTACAGCACCAAGTAGACAACTCACCATTCCCAGGCAAAATATGTCAGAAAGGAGGACACAAATTCCTTTCCTATTCCCCTGACACTCTCTCCTCCATGGGAGAAAAGGGAAATGAATTCTTTTCCTAAGGCTTTTGACTAACCCGCTGTATCGTGAAGCTACAACACAACACTGGCATAATAATACATGCTGGTGCAATGAAAAATGTAGGTGTCAGGAGGACTGAGGGAAGTGGAGGAGAAAAGTTGCCAACTGGCCTGGAGAAAAATGTCCTCTCCTTTTCAAAGGATGTTGCTTACCTCCACGCCTTGAAAAATGTCAGTGGCCCATTAAATGTTACCTCGTTTAAGCCTCTGTTAAAGTGGCAAAACATTTTCTTCTGAGGGCCACTTGGCAACCCTAACGACATGAGATTGAGGGGAGAGAAATATGTTCTTCTGGAATAAACAAGATCAGGCAGAAGTAATCAAAACACAATCTCCAGGAGGCCCTGGCTGGAAAGAAGAGCGCTGGGCAACATGTTACCTTGGCATTGATGGCCCAGTGTCACCTATTCAGCCATGTCTGTTGAGAGGGGACCTTCTAATTCACTGAGGGATTTGAACTCAGGGCAGCATGCAAACCTGCGCTGTTCTACTAGGGTAGGGCTTTCTCCGCAGACTCCAACTTCAGCCTTCTTGAACACAGTCATTTTTGCCACCAGGACCAGTGAGGCTAAATGCTCCAAGCATGCCTTCTCCTTCTCTTCCTAGATGTCCCTGCAGTTGGGTGGTTAGATAGTTTCTCCAAGAGTTCAGGTTCTAGCCCTACCTGCTACCCCCTATTTTGAATCTAGTAGAAAGGTACATCCCAAAGGTGAATTTTGCTTTAGTCCACATATCCCATGACAGTGCCCCTCCCCGGCCCCCAGCTCTTCTTTCTTAAGTCAATGTTTTTGTTTCTTTCCCCTCCAGTGAGCTATTGGGGAAAATAACTAAAATTTTGGGAAAGATATATATTGTGGCCATCTAGTGGTAGAAAATGGCAGGGCGGGTGAAGTGGTGCCGAAAAAGTCATCTCATTTGCATATGTGAGGATCCACTTAAATTTACAAGATTTTTCCTCAAAGATCACTGCTTGGGTCTTACCATAGTTCTGGCACAGGCTGGAACTGTCCACCCTGACTTAACGTCGCAGAGAGAGTAAAAGGGTATCCATTTTGGAAAGTTTCAGGTGGTTAGCTTTGAGTCTCTCTACATGAGAAGTCTGGGCATGTGTTCGTCAAGTGTCATAAGATATAATTTTATCCAGGAAGCATAGTTTTGAAAGACAGAGCCGTCAGAGATCACTCTGGAGGGACAGATTCTCTCACAGCCCTCCACTGCCTCTGCCATGCCAGACTGTCTTACCTTCTGGATCGTTTACCGTGCCATCCTCGCTGCTTAAAACTTTGAATGAACTGAGCCTTGGCAGGGCTAAGGCTCCAGAAGGGGAGACGCCAGAGGTGGCGGAGTGCTGTGAAGGAATCCGTCCCCTCCGGAGGGATCTTCACTGGCTCTGTCTTTCAAAACTACACTTCCTGGCTAACATTGCGCCTCCCAACACGTGAAGAACACGTGTCAGATGTATTGTGTAGAGATACTCTGTGTTGGTCTGCTGTTGGAAAGCAAGATTTGAGTCTAGTAGCGCCTTAGAGACCAATAAGATTTCCAGGGTATATATAGCCTTTTGAGAGTCAAATCAATCTTTAAAGGTCCTACTAGATTCGTATCTTCCTCTTCGTTTTCAAAAGGCAAGAATTACGATTTTCCTTCTTCATCTTTTCCTCACCCACCTTTCAACACTACTCTCCTCTGTTATATTTTAATTGTATTATTCTCACTTTCCTTCTCCACTCATTTCTTTATGTATCCTTTTATTCTTCGCTCTTTCTAATATCCCCACCACATCCTGCTTCTCTCTTATTGCCATCCCTTAATATAAATGCATCAACCTATTCATGTACATCTCATTAAAAACTCTGCTTCATAAAAACTTATTTTTATTTCACCCCATCTTTCAGTGCTGACCTCCATCTCATGCTAAACTCTCTAAACCACACTGAACTCCTATTTTACTTTATTCTAGTTTAGCCCTTCTTCTCTACCACCTCTGCTGAAATTACTTGGGGAGTGTGGGGGGGGGGAGACGACCCCCCCCACCAAACCACCTACCATCTGCTAGCTGCTATTATTTTCTACCATTTAGGGGGAGTAATGAGATCTTAAGACTCTGAGTATTAATATTGTGAACTCGAGGAACATCTTAGCATCTGGTTATGTACATGCTGGATCTTTTCTGTTCTAATAAAATATAACGTTTTTGAATCTAATGAAATATAACTTTTTTGAATATAACTTTTTTGAAGACACATAAGAAGTAACACTCAGCATTTAAATCAGGCCCCAGGCTTCCTGGTTGGAGGGTTTGGAGCAACAAAAACAACATTTAATTTATATACCGCCCTTCAGGATAACCTAACACCCATTCAGAGCAGTTTACAAAATATGTTATTATTATCCTCACGAAAATCACGCTGTGAGGGCTGAGAGAGCTCTGAGAGAGCTGTGACTGATGCAAGGTCACCCAGCTGGCTTCAAGTGGAAGAGTGGGGAATCAAACCCGGCTCTCCAGATTAGAGTCCTGCCGTTCTTAACCACACCACCAGTATGAAGATAAGGTCTGAAAGCACTGTCAGGTCACGTTTTGCAAAAGCCTTTTCCAGGTGACAAAGAGGTTCAGTCACTACAAACATGAGATCTACACCTCTGTTTCGCCACACCACACTGTCTCTCAGGGGGAAAGATATGGTAACCAGCCGTTGACTTGAACCTACGGATGGCAGTATTGCAGTGTTCTATGGAAATATGTCCTCATTTGTGAACTGCAGCGTCTCCCAGCTAGGGTTCTTCAGGACACCACCAGGGGTTCCACGTAGAATAAATAAATAAAAATGTTAAAATACCGTGAAAAATTCCAAATATACAACCCCAAATATCACACTGAAAGTAAACCTTATATTGACTTTGGATGTGTACTTTATTTTGATTCGATAGTTGAAAAAAAATAGATAATACAAAAAGGCAGGGGAAATACTTCACTTTTTTCTTGATGTAAGCTGACACACGCAGTAGTTTACGGATAAAATTTCTTGACCATCTTTTAGCAGTAATTGAATTGCACTCCTTGCCACCAACTTTTCTCAAGCCTGTAAACATTTTCATAGGGAGGGGTTCCTTGGGATTTGAAAAATTAATTTGGGTTCCTCCATGGAAAAAAGATTGGGAAACACTGGTGTACTGTATTGTGTAGTCTATATAAGTGATTCCGCACACGTTGGAAAATGCACTTCCAATCCTCTATAGATCATTTGGAACGGATTTTTTTGTGTGCGGAACAAAAAATCCACCTCAAACGATTGATAAAGTGCATTGAAAGTGCATTATCCAACGGGTGCAGAATCAGCCTATGTTATGCTTTGAGCACGTATCACAGGGCCTGGAGGTGTCATGGATGCTGCTGTGTGTGGACCAGCATCTCCCATACTAGGATAACACGGGGCCAACATCAGCTCAGTGAACCACAACAAGCAATGGCTGTCCCTATATGTAAAGTCATGTAGCAAGGAGGGAAAAGGTACCCCACGGGAGAAAAAGGTACTCTACTCCGTGCTTTGTAATGTTTAAAGTGCTCAAATGCTTAATTCATAAGGTTCTATCACAATTCATATAACAATATGTCAATATAACAAGCAATCATACATCATAAAGTGACATCCTGTATGCATCAAGACACTTAACATGCAAGGGAGGTGACTCCGGGAAAGACAGATATATAGCAGTATATATAGCAATGTCCTCAAGTCTCTTATGAAATATTTCCAATAGTATTGTTCTTCTTTTTATCTTCTGTTGTATGTCTGGACTGGTGGAGAGATGATGATCCAGAAGCTCCACGCCCAACCTGGGGCCGGCTATCGATAACACAGGTTTCGTTTAATGCTTTCTCAGGGGCACCACCGGGGCTTTTTTTCTGGGAAAAGAGGTGGTGGAACTCAGTGGGTTGCCCTCGGAGAAAATGGTCACATAGCTGGTGGCCCCACCCCCTGATCTCCAGACAGAGGGGAGTTTAGATTGCCCTCCGTGCCATGGCGTGGGGGGGGGAATCTAAACTCCCCTCTGCCTGGAGATCAGGGGGCGGGGCCACCAGCCATGTGACCATTTTCAAGAGGTTCTGGAACTCCGTTCCCCCGCGTTCCCCCTGAAAAAAAGCCCTGGGCACCACAGTCCACTCTAACAAATACAAAGCATTGCTGCAACCCGGAGGATGGCGGCAGTATCTTCTTACAGGGATTCTCAGAGTTATGTTATGCTCTTTGTTCCTTACAGAGACATTTTCCCTCATAATTTTTCTGTTGGGAGAAAATAGGATACCAGCTGAGAGAGGGCAACATGAGGCCAGCATCATGGACTGGTGACTTGATGGCACCATAAAGTTGATCCCCACAGCCTAAAAGGGAATGAGAAGAATGGGACAAAAATAAGGCTCCC